>NC_138905.1:53661117-54906247 GCF_965231255.1 Vanellus vanellus
ACTGTTCGATAATAAGTGCATAAACAGGGATGCATGGACAGATTTCAACTACATTCCCTGACTTCTAATAGGGCCAGGTCATTTAAATAAGGCCACTTGAAATATGCAAGTTAACACAACCTATTACCTGTACATGGTTGGTTACATCTAACAGCGTAACCATTTCAATTTATAAAATAAAAGAAAACAGCACTTGTTTTCAGAAAGCTTTGGTATCCTGGTAACTGATCACACCTTTTAAGAGCAGTTGAAGATGTAGATACCTAAATAAGAATATTCACAATAAAAAAAAATCATGGTCACAGCAGAGTTAGTCCAGCAAAGGGGCCATGAAAATGATAAGGAATTGGAGCATCTGTCATACAATGAAGGGGCTGAGAGCTGCAATTGTTTAGCCTTAAGAGAAGGCTCAGGGAAGGGAGTAAAGACAACTGGGCCAGACACTGCCCAGTGAAAGGACAGGAGGCAAGAAACATAAGAAATTCTACCTAAACGTAAGGTGGAGGGTTTTTTTTTTTGTCTTGTGGGGTTTTTTTTGTTTGTTAGGTTTTTTTTTCTTTTTTTTTTTTTTTTTTTTTTTTTTTAATACTATGAGGCTGGTCACACTCCAGACCAGACTTGCCTGAGAGGCTGTAGCATCTCCAGCCTTGGAGATATTCTAAAATCAACTGGAAAAGGCCCTGAGCAGTCTGCACTAATTGACTCCACTTTGAGCTGGGCAGTGGGATTAGATCAGAGGTCCCTTCCAATCTCAATTCTATGTTTTTATGTCCAATACATGATCAAACAGCTGTCATGAAGATGGAAGAAGTAATTTAACCTCTATAACATAATATTGCATATTTATTTAATGATTTGAATCAACATTTCCTTGTCAATGTACAGTTAACCATCATTGTGTGAAGATAGGCCAATGTGTTTTCAGGCTTTGCCCTATGAATCCATAAACACTATCAAAGTATTTATAACAAATAATTAGACGCTATCAAAGTATCCTCATGTAAAGATAAATTGCTTAAGTACACCAAGAGATCTAAATCAGGATTATTATTCCTCAAGTTTTTTCACAATTTATTTTTTACTTGCTTTTGTAAAAACTGCCAGATTAGCAGCAGCTCAGTCTGCGAGAGTGGGGAAGGAGCAACAGGCTATAATTACTGACTGCAAGCACACACAGCTCCCCTGCCTCAATCGTGCCTGCTCCTAATGTTTTTGACATACTTTGTACATTTTTACAATGCTCATAGGAGTCATAATTTACACTTTAAGATTAGATTACAGTTAAATTATGAACTACGGATAGAAAAGATTAAAAACCTCACTGGCTATGAACGCAAGCATGGCTCTGAATGCAGACTTGGCTCAGCTAGAAAACCACGGGGTTGTGGGACAGAAGGAAAAAAATGCCAATCCCCAAACTCAAAGCAGCACAAGTACTGTGCCATTATCACTAACTTAAAAGTAATTAAGTACATTTTGCTTACAAGAGTAATTAATTAGAATGAATGCTTTTTAGCAGCATAGTAATTTTGACACCTTCCCGTAACTGAAGATTTAAGGACATAAGAAGAAAATGGTTTCTATCATGAGCAATTTTCATATGCATTCTCCCCCCCTCCCCTTTAAAAAGAAGTCCGTATTGATGTCTAACCATTTAGAGTACAAGATTCACATGTCGTTTTACAACCACTACAGTAGATGAGAGAATGGTATTTTCGGAATTCTTTAATTAATTTCTTCTTCTGCTTCATAGGAATAGCAGGGTCATTGTCCATCTCTTGAACCAATGCGAGAAGATACTGATTTGTTTGTTGTTTTTGATCTTCATATTCTTTAGTTGTCACACGCTGACAGAAGGTGAAGCCTTTGTAAGAAATCAGAGGTTCAGGTTAAGTTTGATGCATCATACAAGAGCCTGATTAAAAAACATGATCAGAAACATAGGTATATCTATATTCCAGTTCAGATGTGATTACATTTATCTACAAACAACATGAAACATACAGCCCTCCACTGTGCATGGCTGAACATATAAACATTAACTGCAAAAATAAAATTGTAAAGCAGTGTCACAATTGCAATATCACAGATGATTTTGTATTGCAAACAGGCTTGCCAGACAAAGAGCCAATACATTCTTACAAACGGAAGCCATAACAAAGAATGCTACGTGACAAGAATGGCACCTTGCACTTGACATGATCCAGTGATTTCCTGTGAGTGAATCAAATCCGTAGCAAGCTCCAGTACACAATGCACATGAATAAATACTTTGGAGAAACAGTTGCCTCTGAACCACACCTCTGAATTCAGAAATAGAATTCAGGAACTTCTAGGTGACTATACAGCTCAGCACGGTGTGGGCACCAGAAGCAGAGGTGATAGATCAGGCAGCAGTTCAGGATGAGGGCAGAGCAAGGAACTGGAGCCTGAGAGTTATGCAACTAAAGCATTATTTAGCTATAAAAATGTTGTGAATCTATGCAGAAGAGTACTGCCCTGCAAGGAATCAAGCCCCAGCATTGGACAGGTGAGTTCCGGCCTGAGGAAAGGCTGGTGTTCAGATACTCCACACATCAGTGAGCAAGTTGGCTGAACAAATGCCAGTTGCCTGAAGGGGAAAAAATTCTTACTATTCCTTCTGTACAAACACCATCTTCTTAAGACTTCATATAGAGGGCGGTAATAACCCAAGCTGCCAGAATTTTCACATAGACCTGTCCTTCCCTTCTTTTACAATGAGTCTGTCAAACACCAACGTAAAATACTTTTCATGGTTTAGTAGACTCAAATCAAGAAAAGATAGCTCTTTCAAAAGGGAAAGCTTAACAACTCCTGGCAACTCTTCAAACCAGGGTGGATCCTTTAGTCCAGTGGTTTCAAGTGGCTTCCCAGATTAAAACCAACCCTAGAGTTCCCTCACTGTTTTATATTTCCAGCAGACCCAAGGATTGCCTTCCTGCAACAGGCAGACCCCTTTTCTTATCAGGGTTCCCTCCTGCTCCCACCTGCACTTCAGAAGCTCACCAGCTAGGAAAGCTCAGTAGCTCCCAGGAAAGATTTTCCTCCTGTCTCCTCCATTAGGAAAGGGAAAATGACATCAGAATATGAGGCACAGAGGAAAACAGGAACACGCCATGCTGGGGAGCTCACAATCAGAACAAACTAGCTATTTCAACAAGTAGACAGAATCTATATGCATTTAAAGATTGAAACTCCAAAACACAGAGGGGAGAATACAGTATGAGGTTCATACTTTGATTGTCTGTTCAGCATGCTGATGGAGACCACATAGGCTCCAAGAATACTGCAGACAGACAACTCCTTCCTCCATTGCTCATCCTTGTATTCTTTGGCTACATAATATGTGATACTTAGAACACTGAACTGGAAGCAATTTGGCCACATTCCAGAACCCAACACAGACGGTCGAAGATTCTGTACCAAAACTACTTCTCAGGCAGCTGCTGCATTAAATATAGCATTAAACAGCACAATAACTTAGAGTGTTATTCAGTTCTGTAATGGTTTCTCTTCAGTGTTTAAGCACATAATGCGCTGGCAGTACAGAAGTCAAAAGGAAGAAGGTAAAGAGTCAGGCACAAATTCAATTATTTAAGCCAACCCTTTTAATCACAGTGCTGAAAGATACTTTTGGCATCAAGGCCAGGTGAAGTGTTGGCTCATAAAAGAAATGAGCTGGAAAACAAATTCGACATACACACCAAGCATCAAAAGCCTTCCTTTTAGGCTACAATACCCTTCTGTAAGTCTTAAGCTCTTAATAAACTTTGTGCTCACCCAGAAGAGTTCTTCAAAACACTAAACAACCAAGGTCTGTACTCGAGACATCTATTAGAACCCCAAACTACTGAGCTCTATGAGAATTTTTAGGTGTTTTGTGGCAGAAATATAAGAATGCTGTTCCTAAACATAAAATCACATCAAATTCATACACCAAATTATAAGCACGTCACTTCAGAAAGCACATTTTGCATTAATTTGTCCAGAAGTAATTATTTGGTAAAAAAATTTTGTAATGTACTCAAACTAGATATTTAATAGAGTCTCTGCTCTCTAATATTCAGAGGTCAGTGTTTTGCTTATAGCAGATAATCATTTGGTGAATTAGCCACTAATCGCTTTAATGATTCACTTCTAACAAAGTAAAAGAACACAGTCTGTGCAAAGTTATAGTCAGCTGACGATAAATCAATTTGTATAGAGTGGTTTACACAAAAATGCATATGACATCATCTACCTGAATTGATATCTGGATCTTGTCCTTCTAGCAAACTCTCAAGTCTCCTACTAGTTAGTTCCAGAAGAGTTAAAGGAGTCTGAAAATGGAATCAGACAAAGAAATAAGTTACAAAAACAACAGTTCTGTACTTTTGAGAATCTAAGGCTTTCAAATGATCAATTTAAAAATCATATAATTAACTGCAGAAGAATCTAAGCCTACATTTATTTAGGTACACATTCAAAATCTCTCAAAAACTTGCATTGAAACACACATACATATGCTTATTCCTAATACTCCTGGCTGAAGAAATAGGAGGCAAGATGTTCTAGATGTTGTTTTCCATTGAACTATGGCAAAAACTGTAGTGTAGACCTTGAACTGATTTCAGCTTATATAATACACAAGGCTTTCAACTGCAGTTGTGAAAGAGCGAGCCACCATCCACTCTGCTGTCATTGCTATGAAGTAGTGGGCACTTCATTTGCCAGATCTGCCTCCAGCTCCAAACGTGAATCAAAGCCCTAACCCTCATGTCAGAACCCTTAATAACAAAAAGAAAAAACACAAAAGAAAAGTATTTGGGTTTGGCTGTGTATTAACATATACAAACTTCACAGTAACTACTTGATACTTTCAAACTAAACTGGAGCTAATTAAAAAAAAAATCTCCCATGTCTCTTTAGCTGAGGTCAGAAGTACAAATGAATGTGTTGTATAAGAACTAAAAATATTTTACTGAAACCAAACCAATGTTTCTGTGAAGGTTATTTGTAACAAAAAACATCTAGAGCATTTTACAGCTATTTTACAACAGCTGAGATTAGTTCATCTCTTATTTAGTGTTTTGATGAGGAAATTTATAGTTGAGGAAAACAGCAGCAAAGCATCACAACTTTAATGCACTGGTTGAATTCAGAATGTCAATATAGAGTCTGATAAGGTTACATCTTTTCACATGTGACAATATGACAGAATGTAAATAAAGAAGATTACAAAAATATATCTGCATATTTACATAACGGATCAACTTAAACAGAAAGGCCATTTCATTTTGTGGTTCTATTTTTTTTATTTAATTTAGAAGTTAACATTTCAAAATACCAAAAGGAACTCTTGAAGAGTCACCAAAGCTGTACATGTACACTGTGGCACCAGAGCATTCCATCCTATATATCACTCAGAGTACGTCAGCTGACTTCTAAAGGACAGAGACGCTAAGAAGCCTAAAAACTTAGTAGAGAGCCATCAGAAACGAGGTGCCAAAAGGCCTCTATAAAAATTTCCTAATACTTCAAATATTTTCTTAACACAAATGATGCAAATAAAGAGGACATTACATATAAAGGATTGCAAAGTTCTCAACAAGTTGTCTGAAATAGGTTCTCGCCCTACTTGACTGTATTATTAAACTGTACGTCGTGGTTTCAGTTGGGATAGAAGTAACTTTTTTAATAGCAGCTGGTATAGCGCTGTTTTGGATTTGGGATGAGAAATACTTTTGACAGTGCACTGGTGCTTTCAGTTGTTGCTAGGCAGTCAAGGCCTTTTCTGCTTCTCATATAGTCCTACCAGCAAGTAGACTAGGGGTGCACAAAAAGTTGGGAGGGGACACAGCTGACCCCAACTGACCAAAGGGATATTCCATACCATGTGACGGCACACTCAGTATATAAATCTGGGGGAAGGAGGCAGTGGGGGGCGTTCGGAGTGATGGTGTTTGTCTTCCCAAGTAACTGTTACGCATGATGCAGCCCTGCTTTCCTGGAGTTGGCTGAACAGCTGCCTGCTGATGGGAAGCAGTGAATGAATTCCTTGTTTTGCTTTGCTTGACTGCATGGCTTTTGCTTTACCTATTAATCTGTCTTATCTCAACCCACAAGCTTCTGCTCGCTTTTACGCTTCCGATTCTCTCCCCCATCACAACTGGGGTGAGTGAGCGAGCAGCTGTGTGGTGCTTGGTTGCCAGCTTGGGTTAAACCACGACACCATGACACATGGAATATTAAACTCTGCTCCTCAGAACTCTCATCTCCAAAAAGGTACTTTGTGGCATTTAACACTTAAAATGACAAAGCCAATGAGGTAAGAAAAATGCTACCTTGAAAAGCTCCAAGTGATTGTCCATCAGAAACTGAGTCAGCAGTTCTGCCTGTGGTTTTGACAACGTCTTATTTTGTATGATGAACTTTGTGCAAGTCTTGATGATCACTGATCTGTTATCAAACTAGAAAACAAAGAACTCTGATTTGGCATTAGATTTACTTGCAGTGTGTCAGCAAACACTACGTATAACAGGATGCTATCAGTGGGAAGAACAGCTTGATATTTGTTTTAAAACAAATCACATTGGAAGGCAGTAAACAAAATACTTCAATTCTGGAGAAAAGTTAGCTTTACTATAGGTAAGTTCTATTTCCCACACTAAACATAACAGATACTTACCTGTTTTTGTAATTTGTAGCCCTCAGATTCGGATGCAATGGCTACAAATGTCAGAAGTCTATGTAGTTCTTCTCGGATATTTGGTGCTAATAATTTTAAATAAAGTTGTGATGCCTCTAGAGCTTGATCTGTTTTTCCTTTTTCTGCAATGGAGTAAAACAGCGTATCCAGTGCAACTGCTCATTTTCAGAGTCAAGAATGCATATTTAAATTCCAATATTAATCCCATTTTTTAATTATTTTTCCCTCCAAACAAAGCAGGTTAATCTCAGTGACTTCTAAAACCTTTTGACGAGACTCAATACAGCATTTAATCAATATAAGCTTAAAACCTTTGTCCCATACCTAGTCAGGGAACAGATGTACTTGGATAATATACACAGGACATTCCTACATTGTGTACAATGTGCAAACACTGAAGTGATGTTTGCACTGTTTGTGTTTATACATCTTTGTTTTATATTCCAGGATTAATCTCAAATTAACAATCCAAACAATTCTAACTTTCTCATTGCTTTGAGGTTTTGTTTGCTTGGGGCTTTTTGGTTTTGGGGTTATTTTTGTTGGGTTTTTTGTTTGTTTGTTTGTTTGCTTTTTGTTGGTTGTTGTCCACACACCCACCCCACCCCTTTTTAAGCCATCAGGATTTAAGTTTCTCAAGGAAATGTGATAAGCTGGAAATAACCTCTTATAAAAAAACCCTTTAGATTGTAATTCTAGTTATCTTCACTTCGAAAGTGAGGAACTATCAAAAAGTCAAGTAATTTTCTAAGGAAAGTGCAAGATGAGGGCAGATACAGGAATAGAACCTACGTATGATTTTCTGGCCTCTGTCCTATTACAGGGACAGAGGTTATATTTTACAACAAATAATCCAGGACTTTCAGGGGTGTACCACAAGCCCTTTGAAACCATCTTTGTTTAAGAACACCAAAAGAACAAGTAAGCGACCCTTTTCCAACAGAAGGGTGAACAAAAAAGCAGGAAAGAGAACTGCCAAAGGACACGATCAAGACAGGTAAAAGTGTAGATATGAAGAAAGGAAATAAAATTATTTCTAGAGAAAAGTTTAAGAGTTTCTCTGATCTGTGATTAAAGCCTTACAGAGTTACTTTAAAAGACAGGGGAGGTAGGGAGGGGAAGAAAAGTTCCAATGCAAAAATGTTCAATAAACCACATGGATTAGTGTGACCAACTGCATTCATCTGTAACATAAGTACCCTAGATCTGTTTATTTTAAGGGCAGCAAGCACAGCAACATGTTTGCCTTCACAACAGATCTGTATTATCAGCCATCTTATATCAAACTGTTTAACAACTGAGGAAAATACATACAATGATAACAAATTGAAGTTGTACTTTAGCTAACTGCAGCACTTCTCAAATTGATTTTTAAAATGTTTTAAATAGGTATCTGTTCATAGCTAGTTTGAGCTCTCTCTTGCACCACAGAACAGCAGCACTGGATTCTGCTTGAAAATTATTATTAGAATCCAAGTGGTTATGCACTGATGACCATAATCTGTTCCATAGCACTGAGAGGGGAAAAACGGTTGTAAAATAGTTAAGCACAAACTCCTAACAGTGATCTAGTATGAACTACAACACAGCTAAGGATCCAAGAACATAGGCTAATATCTTCAAACAGAATCATTTCCTAATGATAAAATTATGGCCACCACTTCATCAAAAAGGAATAAAGCATTAGAAACTGCTTGTGAGAGAGTGTTATTCAAGTTGGAAAGATGACAAAATTAAAGCAAGAATAAGAAAGGAGAATAGCTCTAGAGATTGATGGATCATGTAGTTTAGATAAAGCAGATACTCAATAAGGAAAAGACCTACAGGCAACTAAAACATTAGAGTAATTCAGCAGAATTATGACACTGACTTTTCCCTTGCCTACAGATTTGGCTGCTTTGATTCTCACATTTAGTAATATTCTATAATATTGGGGTATCTCAGTTTTGTATTTGAAGTGTGTATATGAACTATAATATCTTTAATATAAGTGAACATTCAGAAGTTACCAGTAGCTAAGTCGGTTATTTCAAATTAGCATTTTTTTTTTTGTGGATGGTTTATGTAATTTTGCAATAGTTTTCCTTCCATGACTTCTATTATAATTTGATTTTTTTCTTCTTAGCAAAACACTACTTAAAAAAATATTGTCTTTTGTATTTTCATGAGGTTTTGGCCCCAGGATCCACCACTCTGCTCGAATTTTTACACAGGCCAGCTGTGCTCCTATGCCAGTAAGCTTGTCATAGCTCTCCAAAAACTGAAACTTTTGATAGCGTTCTGTAAACCCTACAGAACTGAAGAAGTAACATAGCCTATTTAGGGTAGGATTAATCTTAAACTTGTATTTAAATTGAACCCTTCTGTTTTACTTGTGAGCATATGTAGTGAGGGTGTTTTGGGGGATCACAGCCTGAATCACAATCTCACCAGCCCCTTTTATAATTTTAAATAACTTCTATTACTAAAAAAAAAAAAAACAACAAAACCCACCACTAAATCCAGAACTTGCAAAACCTTGTTTTGGTTAACAAGAAAACTTTACAGCAATTATTTTACTTTTATGTTATTAGTCACAAGTAACAATAAGAGAAATTCTGACTAGGGGTAAGACATTTTCACAATGAGGGTAGCTATATATTGAAAGGGGTTACCTGCAGAGGCTGGTGAATATCTACCCTTGCAGATTTTAAAAATTCAGCTGGACCAGGCCCTAAGCAACTTGATCTAACTTTGAAATTTGTCCTTGCCTTGAGTAGAGGTTAAGATTAGAGACCTTGAGCGTTCCCTTCCAACCTATAAATCAAAGTTCCTCTGCAATAGCAATGTAAATGATGTTATGATTCAATCAATTAATGCTTAGCAAGTTCCATCCTTTATACAGCTTGCATTTTTTATCCCAAGTTGCTCTTACCTATAAGGTCTATAATCCCTGAATGAATATCGAGATCCTGAGTGGCAAGAAGGGAGTCCTTCTTTTGACTATAATACTTTATTATAGTGTCAAAAAGAATCTTCTTATATATATTCAGACTGCTCGGTTCGTTAGTGCTTTGAGGTAACTGCTGATTAACCATCACTATGAATTGGTCTGGGAAATACTCCAGGCATTCAATTGCAGCATAGAGCCATTTGTCAAGCCTGTAGAAGGAAAAGTTAGTTTTAAAACTTTAAAATACTCTGCATATTCTTATTTAATCCTTTAAAGAAAATTAGATAGAAATAATCACACACATGTAGTCACATATTTGAACCACAGCATTAAAGTTGTTGCTTATTAAGCAGTTTATGTAATTTACTTGACTACAGTACTTCAAGAACCTGCTCAAAATAAGCAACTTCCATGCTTCTCCCATGCCACAGACAATACACCTGAGGTACGCCCAAATCCAAACAAGTTGCAATCATGCCAGACTGTTACTGACCCCAGGACACTTGCCTGATTTGGCTAGTATTTAAAACCAAACACCACCCCACTATTACTTCAACACACACAACGACAACCCACCAGGGCTAACTAGACTGAAAAAGCAAAGGATGGCATCTTCAGAAAAAGGACACAAGAGAATTACTTTGAAAACAGAGAAAATAAAAATAGTTTAAATCCCAGATGACTGCGAAAGAAGTTTACTATATGACCTACTACAAAGGCATGAGTTTTATTAAGCATTTGTTGCCTGTATGACTTAACTAAGGGAGAAAAAAAAATGTAAGGCAAATCTAAAATTCAGGTAGACAATTCATTGTTCAGAGAGACTGGAAAGTCAGACAAAAAAAGTCACTAACTTAACCATTTTGTCCAGAAGAAAGCTAAAATCATAGAACTGTGGGGGGCGGAGGGAGAATTACTTTTACCTGACTCTCTGGATATAAAATAATTTGAACTGAATCAATAAATAATATTTGCATTTTTGCATGAGTTAAGATCCACAGAATTGTATTTTCATCATGGGAGCAAAAATAAAGATTTTGAACTTGCTGCTGGACAGCTAGATAAACATGAAATTTTGTTAGAACCGCTGTGGCCAACAAGGATTCTATAACTCTTGGACACATAAATGGGGTAATACAGTAAAATAGAAATAGGATCATAACCTCCCTTTAGTTATGATCCCATGAGCAGTGCAATCTCCGCAAGCAGGATTTGATTACAGTTTTTAACTAACTACATGGAGAGCAGGTATTTGATTATATCAAGCATAATATGATATGATTTGAAAACTGAAGACAAAAAATTTGAGATAGAAGTTATGCTTATTCCCCCACCTTCATATTGGGGGCAATTAATCCTACAATTAGTTGTAATACTGGTGACTATTCTTCATAGCTGGAATTTTCCATTTCTTGTGCATGCTATAAGCCAGACCTAAATAATACACTGTCTATAAAAATGCTACTCCAGCCCCCCACTTAAGTAATTGTAAAGTAACGAAGGAAGCATTTAATTTTCTTAACACTTATCTGATATACTAGCAAAGACACAAACGTTAGAGGCACTTAGCACAGAATAATACCGAGTAAGAACAACATGAGCTATTTCAAGAGACATAAACCCACCAATCATGCAAGAATCAAGTACAACAGAAGTATAAAGCTCAAAAGAAACAGTGCTTATTAAGCCATTCTGGGAGGAAAACCTCATTGATTTAAGATGTTACCCAGCAATAAACCTGTTTTGAACCAGGAGTTTCATTACCTTATATAAAACTCTAAACATATGTAACAATAATAATATTTTCTCCCTGAAGCAAGAATACATAAAAAAACTGTAAGAAAGAGTCTCTTTAAGTACACAGATTATGTCTCACCAACAGATAAAAATTGTATTGATTTGACAGAAATAAGCATTACTGAGACATACACACGAGGAGACATGCCTTGATGTATTCATTAAAAGTACATGCTAAAATAGAGATCAGTCCAAATGCAATCAACAGGAACACTACAAAAATAAGATAACATATAGGGAAAAGAGCACTGACAACATGCAGCCACTTTCACTTTTATATTCTTGTGATACAAGCATTCTTCAGTACTACAGCTTAGCTTCCCTTTTTCCGTTGCTAACAATAGATGCCTTATTGACTTTGTATCTTCACAGCACCACCATTGGGGACTGTGACAAACAAACAAAAAACTCGGAATAATTTTTTTTCGAGTTCCAATATCTGTTATAAAGACCCAAGAGTCAAGTGTCTCATCTAGAAACTAGAAGTGTTTTTGACACTCGAGGATAAAGTTTTAACATACACTTAAAATCCTCAAGTGTCCAGTCCTAAACATATACTTTTTATGAATTCCCTTACCACTTCTGAAAAGAAGTCAAAGGAAAGTACATTAATGCCACCCCTGTCTACAAGTGAAACAATGTCTATTTTGTTCACTTAACACAAATCTTTGATCAAGAGTAAAATCAAGCATTTACTAACAAATCCATTTTATAGATGTATAACTTACTCAGGCAAGTTTAAGCTACATGTAACCTCTCTTTCCAGGAAAGTATTTGAGATAATCAGGTCTTCTTCTTTGCCAAAACAGTCTGGTTTTGTCTTCACTGAAGACACCAAGATATCTTCTAGAAGTGGAACATCAATTAACTGCAGCAGTCGTAGCAGAGTTTGCTGTTTCCAGACATCTTCTATTACTGATACCATAATCAAACAAACAAAAAAAACCCACACCCTCAGAAATAAGATCTTAGGTAAAACACTAATCTTTGTTTTTACTCACTCAAGAATGTTTTAAGTGTTCAGAGAAAACAAGGTAACAGCCTAGTTTGAAGTTTCTGTGTTGGGGAAGAAGGGATCAAAATAGGAATGCTAAGAAAGAAGGCTTTAAAGAGACCATCTCTCTCCCCCATCATACTGGAATTAGTAATAACCCACTCTAATCAGTAACATGTACAAGAAAATACAAGTGAATAGCAAAGAAATATAATACTTCATCTTAAAACCTATTTCCTTCTGAAGTGGTATTTGCATAAATAGACTAGCACCATCCTGCAAAAAACTTAATCCTGTTTCATTTCCTTCAGTTTACTTACTATGAGCGTTTACCCATTTAGTACTCATTTAGCTACTTGTCATTAGTGACATGTTAAATTCAGGACTCTGAGGGGCAGCATTTAACAGGAATGAGGTACTCACTCCAAGTAGGTACAGTGAAGAACAATAAAGTTTTAAAAAGAAAAATTAAATCCTCACCTCTTTTTGAAAGCAGATGAGTTGGTTCATTAACCATGATCTTTGGAGGTAAAGATGCATGAACATTTATTGATTGAAGAAGGTCCACTATCCTCTTTTTATCAGCTGCTTCTAATGCTAAGGGGTTTGAAAGTGTTGTTTCACACTTCATTTTGCTTAGGGGGATAAAAAGAATTAGACGTATAACAAACACAGTCAGGACACATTTATCTTCCTGTCACTTCCTAAATTGCTGTTAAATCAGAACTTTAGGGCTTCATTATATGTGGGGTGTATCCTGCTGCTAGAAAACCAATCATCCACACCTGCTTTGTGGAAAGGGCAAGGATATTGATTCCAAATACTGTTTATCAGTTCTATTTCTTTTACCAGCTTCCAGCAAGTAGCTCGTTCATGCTAATTCTCAGATTTCAGCACAATTGACTGCAAAATAAAATGATTCCTAGGCTTATGCTACTGTGCCAGCCTCTATTCTAAATAACAAAAGACAGCTCAAAGCCATTTAACTTTACCAAGAAATATAAGGTAGCATCTACAATTTAGGTATGACATTTCTAAAAACTGGCACATAGTATTCAAAAGTCTCCAATACCTGGGTTAGACAGACGTAACTTAATCTACAGTTAACCCACTCTAACAAACAAACAAAAATCAGAATAGTTCAGAATAACTCACTTAGAACGTCTTTTTGTCTTCTGTTTGCAGATTTGCTCAGGAGACAAGTTCTCATTGTCTCTATTCTTTTGCGGAAGAAGAGGAGTAGGACTGTTATTTACAAATTTATAGAGACAAGTGTTTGTATCTTCAAACTCCGTTTCTTTCTCATTCTTGAATAAGTAAAGCTTTGCTCCAACTGGCTCAAACACCTTGTGATCCATCAACGCTTGGCATACACGGACTCCCTTCAGCCGAGAAATATCATTACAGCTTAGGTACATGCTTTGCATAAGATGGCTCAGTACCACATCGACAGCATTTGAGCCGGTGAAACAGTTTTTATACGTTTTCAGATGTTGTCTGCGTCTTTTGATTTCCACCTGACTGTGAAGAGCATGGATAATACTATTCCACAGCTGAGTTGCTTGAAAAGGACCATCACAATCTGCAAAATATTTACACGAAAGTTTTAAAATGTTAAGCTTTTTAAACATCTGTAAATGTATTTTTACTCTGTGACATTAGTTATATAAATTTTTTTCAATTCTCCAGAAATCAGCTTAATCTTCCAAAGACAGAGAAAGACAATACTTCATGAATCAGTCCTTCTTGTAAGTTGACTCAGACCCACAATGGTAGAGCCAACAGAAGAAAACAAAATGACACTTAAAACAGGCTAGGAAGGTTTTGTTGTTGTTATTACCACACATACTGTATGTATGTACGCATACACATCAATTCATTACAGAATCACAGAATGGCTGAGGCTTGCAGGGACCTCTGGGCTCCACCAGGTCCAACCTCCCCTGTTCAAGCAGGGCCATGCAGGACCATGTCCAGACACCTTTTGAGTATCTCCAAAGGCAGAAAGTTCGCAACCTCTCGAGTCACCAGTGAGAAGGGCCCGGACCCGTCCTCTTTGCATCCCCCCTTTAGTTACTGGTAGACATCGATGAGGATCCCCTGAGCCTTCCTTTCTCCAGGCTGATAAGTCCCAATCTCTCCCAGCCTCACCTAGAGATGTTCCTCCACTCCCCAGTTCCTCCTCCGCTTATCACTCTCCCCTCAGCAGACGACAAACCAACGCTCGCCATGCATTAAACCTGCCCGCCCCACGACATGGCGGCGGCGCCCTCCTTCACCACGACTCCAGGGGGTGGCGGGCGGCCCCTCTCCCCTCTCTCACCTGCCCCCCACGGCACCGCCAGCCGGAGGCGCCGGCGCCTCAGAACCCGCTCCGCTCCCGCGGCGCCCCCCCCGCCCCCCCTCCCGACGCTGCGGCGCAAAAAGCGTTAGCAGCGAAGAGACGAGGACACCTCTCTTCTCCCCCCCACCTCGCCGCCACTGCCGCCCGCTCCCCCGCCGCCCCTCGAGCTCGCTCTGACTCCGCAGCCTCCGGAACCGCGGAGTCAAATAAACCGCCATAACGGCGGCGGCCGGTTCCGCTGGCGGAAGCCGGCGGAGTGCATCACTTCCCGCCCTCCACCAACCCCCTCCCCCCCCCCCCCCCCCACACACACCGGCCGCCGCCCCAGCGCCGCCCCTCCAGGGCGGAAGTGAGGCGCGCTCCGGCCGCTCTCCTCCCCCCCGCCCGGCGCTGTGGCTGTCGCTGTCGCCGTCGCTATGGAGTAGCCGGAGCGGGACGGGGCCGAGCTGGGGCCGCAGCGAGAAACGCAGCCGGCGTGACAGGCGGCCCGCCGGGCCCACAGGGCGACGGGCGGTCGGGCGCTGCGCCGGCAGCTTCCCCCAGGCTCAGGTAAGAGGCCCGTCCCCCGCGCCCCGGAGCAGGGGCGGCTGCCCGTGGCCTAGTGGCGTTGCGCTGGGCGGGCAGGGCCCGCTGGCTCGGCGGGGGCTGGGGGGCGGCGGGCTGGCGTCCCGGGAGCCCGGCGCTGAGAGGTGGAGGGGAAGGGGGCCCGCCCGGGAGGCGCGATGGTGGCGTGAGCGGGGCCTGGCGGGGACCGCGGAGCTGCCCGAGCCGGCGCATGGCGGGTCACCTGCTGGCAAACGCCGCTCGTCGCCGCTGGTCTCTGACCGCGGCCGCCGCCCGCCGCTGGCGGGCTCCCTGCCGGCTGCCCCGCCGAGCCGTGAGGACAGTCACCGGCCCTCTGGGCAGCGGGAAGGAGGGGGTGCCCTGCGGGTCCGGTCTCGCTGTAAATGACAGTAAATACTGAGGAGAAGGGGGGACTGGCCCGCGAGAGACAATCCAGGGGTTTGTGCAGCCGTGTGGGTTAGGTTTCGCCTGTCTGCAGGCGGCAATCAGGTCCCCGTGCGTGGATCACGTTCCGTGAGTTTTTGGTGGGGTTTCAGTTGCAGCACAGTACCGAAATACTGAAAAAATAAAAATAAATCATGAAGGTGACTTGGAGTGAGGGCGGCTGCACCATGCACGGTGCATCATTGCGTTTGATCCTCCCGTTGTTTTTGTAACAGACGCTAAAGCTTTATTGTGCTTCAAAAATGTTGTTTGGGTTTTTTCCTCTCATTTCTTCTGTCAATTCATCATTGTTTGGGTCAGATCGGTGGGATGGGAGTTGGGGTTGGGTGGCACAAAGTACCCACGCACCTGCTCTGCCACATTGGCTCACAAAGGGGAGTCGCAGCTTGGTATAGGCCAAAATAGTGGCAGAGCGTATGATGGACTGCTGTACAGTGTGCACCTGTATCCATACATCAGATCAAGCTATGAATTAGTTCAAGGATAAATTAACAGCTTTAAATCATGCAGTTGTTCTACATGAGTGAGAACTAAAGAGTGGTGAGGAAACTTTGTTTTGGGTTTACCTTTATTTCAACATTTTGAATGTCTTGCCTCATTGCTTATTGCTGTGTAGGCTGTAGCTTACTACGTTGCCAAGTGATTAGGTCGTCATCACGCTCCCTTATTGTTGCTGAGGTACATCAGCATAAAGATCATTATCAAACAACACAATGACCATCCATATGTCTTTTTAGGATTAGTTCCAGGTTTCATGGACTTAATATCAGTAGCACTGATACTACCCATGAAATTAAAACAGGAAGAAATCAAGATTCTTAAATACTTATTGCATGTCCTGTGTTGCTTGTCTGAATGCTATTACTCTTAAGATCTTGTACTTTTCTCGTTTATTACCTTTTAAGTTTAAATGAAAGTTTCATTGTGGGTGACTGACTTTCTTTATTGTCCCATGGTTGTTAATTTTTCTATAAATAGTAGTTCGGTCTTAAAAGAACTGAACAAACCAGTTTTCATACAGGTGAGAACTAAAGTTGCATATTTCAGATATGGTTAAATCGCCACGATTTGTGGTATTATAGATACTACCCAAGTGGTATTATGGATACTACTCAAAATAGATACTTTTTTTTTTGGCATGGATTTTCTGGGTACATTGTTCCAGTTGGCATATATTGAGATTTTACTGAAGTTGGTAATAACAATTGTTTTCATAAAGCAAAATATGCTATTTTAGATTACAGTCCAAATGTTGAGATGAGGATTTCTACAAATTTAGATGGGCGTAAACTTAAAACCCAAGCTGCTTATTATGAAGTAAGTTTCTCAGTACTCCTTACTCAGTAGCTAAATTAAACAGTCGTTTGTGAACTGTCAAGCTGGAGAGGAACAGGTTGAACAGGGCCTACCAGGCTTGATTTTTAAGTCCTAACCCTTCAGACACTGGAATGTTGTTGACATTCTCATCTAGTGGCTTTTTTCTCACTGCAGTTAGTCTGTCACCCACAGCAGAGGGCACTTCTGATTTATTCAATACTACCCCGTTTTTCCATCACCTGTATAGAGAAGCTCCCTTTCAGATTTATACAAAGGAATTTGAACACACATGCGCATGCATTTTCTTCGTATCTCCACATTTAATTTTGCCAAGCGTCTCTTTAGTTTTTAGAGTTCTAATACAAAGTTGTGCTGCATTTATACTAGAGAAGGTCTGATGGCTGGGAGTAAATGAAACAATGCAAAAAGCACACGATTTAAAAACAAATAAAGTAGATTTGCAGTTATTTTAAACTCATTAGGATTGATTTTATAGTCCTTTAGCATATAGAGTTTGCCCCATGGAATAGCTGCAGAATAAAATCTCTGAGAGCTGGAAATATCTATAGCTCCTATTTAGAATACTCCATGATCCTTGTTTCTACCTATTTATCAGGTTAATGGAAAGTTCCTTTATACAGGGATATTAGCCAACATCTAATAGCTGTTTGGTCTTGGGCTGCACTGTTAGGAATTGCATGCTTTTTTCCATAGCACAATTCATAAAGTAAAATTAATATATTGTAATAAAATGTCACATACTGTAACAGAATTACCTAATAAAGGAATTTTATGTTTCCGTAATTTATTTCCAGCTATCTTCTCAACAAAGCACTTAATACATACCAAGCAAGTACATAATTATTCTTATCTCATTGTATTCAGACTCAGCTTCTCATATCTCACAGTCCCCATAATTAAGACCAACTCCACCCTGAACGTGCTTGTAGTCATGTGTTTCTGCTGCTGAGTAGTCCCGTTGAAGCCATTTCAACTAGTTCTGATTTTAAAGTTGAATATTTGCAAGATCGAGATCTGTGCAGCCAGATACCTTTCTTTTTTGCAATTTATTTTCTTAAAAGTCCTAGTCTGGTTCTGTTGTTGTTGGGACGGACACGCCACTGAACATCAAGTTGCAGCAATCCACTTTCTTTATTTAACAAGCAGTGCTTTTTTATATTCTTTTACCCAGGTGCTTATCTATGCATATATTCTAGCATTCTACTTTTGCCCAATACGCTCTCACATCACACGCTGTTCATGCTCTGGTCAAAGCCAGGATGTTTGCCAACCCTTATCTTTTTACTTAGCTCTTCTCAGGACTCCCCAGTCTCTTCAAGGGTACATGGATATCTGCTCAAGGTCAACGTTAAACTTGCATTCTGATCCCTCGGACCAGCCGACGTTTCCCACAATTCCCCCTTTTTGTATTTGTGCTACATGGTTCTTCATTTAGTAGCACAAAGTTGTGTCACTCCGCTGACATGGAAATTGGAGAAATATCTATGGAGCCACAGCATTAGTGTATTTCTACATTTTGCTAAGGAAGAGTAGTGAAGGTGGGATATAACAGCAACAATAGCCAAGACAGACCAGCATAGATGTGTTGCTTCCAGCACTGTGCTAGAGTTTGCTTAGGACTAGGTTAATACTGTTACACACATCTACACTGGAGTGAATTCTTCGGTAACTCATATTACGTTTTAAGAAGTTTTGTTTGGTATGTTTATTACCTCTTCTAGAAATCAAGTCTATTTTTCTGATTTGATACTAATCAGATTATTTGTCCTGATTTCTAATGGAATCTATAGTACCAGGGGGAGAAGGTGTGCATGTTCAAATAACTGTGGTTGATTTCACTCAAGTTTGACTGAGGTATACAGGTGTCAGAAATAAGTTGCTACAGGTTTTGTGAGGCTGAGGAGCTGTGGAAAGGAAACAGATTCCATCTGTGTCTTGAATGTGGAAAAAGCTGTGGTATAAACGCATATATTAATAGTTACCAGATAAGCTATGTAGACCAGAATATTGCATAATAAATGTATATGATACAGTGGGAAGAGCTTTAATTCGTAAAAGCAAGCACCTCGCATCTGATCAGGACATTGGGGCTGATTAGTCCCAGTGCTCACTGGATTGCTTGTTAGTACCTTCTGCTTCTTGTCTCCTTGTTACCGTGACTTGGCAAACATCGTCTTCATAACAAAAGAATCTTGTCTCTTCCCTTTGAATAGGAATTACATTCTCTATTTTTCAAAGAAGTAGTTTTATGCAAATTATATGCCAATGGGTTGAGTATATGACAAATAAGCCCATAAATGAAAATAGTATTTCTGCAGATTTTACTACATTTCCTGCTGTCTTAGGTTTGTTTTACTATAGGTTGAAGACATTTGGACTCTACACACCTAATTTGAAAGAGAATGTGAAGAAATATCCTTAAATGTTGCTTTTGAATATAACACTTAATACTGATTCCAGGAAATCATTTCTTCTTGCATTCTCTCTCCATCTTTGCTCACACCAATAAGGAAGATGAATGTCTATCTCTTTTTTTCACTGTCTGTTTCCTGTCTTCATTCTTGTATATATGTTATCAGAGAGACAACTGTGTAAATGGGACACAGGCTTCAGAACTTCTATCTTGCAGAATAGGGAAGTTAGATTTTTTTTTTTACACTAATTATGACAACTTAGGAAACTGTGGAAGTACACACTACAGGGAGAGATGAACTAAATTGTAAGATGCCACAGTCTTATAGCTCTTAAATTTGGAAGGTGATATAAAAAACTTCCTTGTACAATTTTGTTAAAGCATAAAAAGATGGTTTCTTGTTTCCTTTCTCTGTAGCAGCTGATCAGCTCATTAATACTTAGGTCATCAAATAGTAACGTCAGCAATCTGATGGGTAAATACTGAATTTTGAGCTTGTGTTTTGACAGGCACAGTGTAGGAAAGAACATATTTTTTAACTGTCTTCTCTATAGTACACATCAATTCTTTTGCTGGTCTGGGATCTTAAACAATCTTTCCCTTCAGAAAATGTGTAGTTCCAAGAGCATTGGAATTAAAGGAGCCTGGTTTCCTTCAGATTTGGTTCTCTTTTTGATTGATATTAATATACAAGGTGTGAACCTTTCCCTTTATAGGAGCAGTTTATAGATTCTCTGCTTTATTCAATCAGCTGTGTTCAAGAAATGGTTGAATTTCCCAGTCCTTAATTGCTTTGTTAGATCTAAGGAAGAATGATCAACAGATTCAGAATTTTTGGAGGAGGAATAGAAGCAATGACATATAATCCCCAGGTATGCGTGCACAGATATGTGTATGCAGTGTGAATATGTATAAGTGCAAAGCCCTAGAAGTTATATTTCAGTATCCTTTTTGTGGGTTACTCCTGTATATTATTGCATCCTTGGTTAGGTATCCTTTAATAATATAGTTTTCAACATGTGTCTTATGTTAATAGAAATTGTGAAAGGACTGTGGAGCTTTTTTTTTTTCTTGTCTTTGTAGGATAATACGTTGGTCTACAGTTGAGACAATGGAGTCCATGCTGAATAAATTGAAGAGTACCGTTACAAAGGTAACGGCTGATGTCACCAGTGCAGTCATGGGAAATCCTGTTACCAGGGAATTTGATGTTGGCCGACATATTGCCAGTGGTGGTAATGGTCTTGCTTGGAAGATCTTTAATGGGACTAAAAAATCAACAAAGCAGGTGGGTTGTCAAGTAAAGATGTAAGTTTATAAGCATTCAATAACAGACTGATAAGTAGCAGTTGGTAGGTGGCTTTTAAAAGCAAAATCCAATGGGGTAGTCTAATGCTAAGGGTAAATAAAATGAAACAAAGAATTCAACGTTATTTATATGTAATGTTACATATAATATTTATATATAATGTATATAATTGTATATAAATTGTATATACTTTATATATAATGTAAAATAGGTGATAATTGCTTTAAGCCTTCAGTGGTGGAGAAAGAAGTGGTTCTGCATTCATAACATACAATTTGAGACCAAGACCAAGAATTAATCTGAGTTTAAAGTGATCTGACGAGAAGAAAGAATTTTTTTTTAACGTGGATCAGTTCCCCAATTTGTTTTATCTTGCGGGTTTTTTTTGGCAGCAGTACTGGCATTTTACAGTTTAAAATAATCATGAAGTTTGCCATCATTTGCTCTCAGGGAAAAAAGACTACTTTTTTGCTCAGCTGCTGTACAGAAATTGAGGGGTTAGAAATGTTAAGTCATGAGATAGAGTAACAGGAAGGCATGGGATAGAGGAGGCGGCTGTGGAGGAAGTGAGTTGTGCCTTCCCTGTGCTGCTTTCAGATCATTATTGTTCCCTTTTAGTTTCTTTAAAGTATTAGGGTTTAGAGCACTAGCATATAAACTTTTGACTCACTGGAAGTCACGTGTGTAAATGAAAGTGGGATTGTGACTTTGGAAGAAGGTTTGCCAGAAACTGAGTTTAAGAACTGTTATTATAGACAATTATTTTGTTGTACTGGAGAAATGTGAAAAGTCTTTTTTCGAACTTAGAAAGGAAATAGAATTCTCAACGAGTAAATAGAAGTGTTTGTACGTTATGGCATTCAGTTAAACTTGATGCTAAAGTGATGTGAGGTCAATTAGACAATGAATCAGCTGGCTAAAGATGTACCAAAAAGAAATGAACACAAAAGAATAACTTTGGAAAATATGTATACAATCTGTTAGATGGTAGGAAAATAAACTGTAGCAAATAGAGAAGAAATATACTATGCAGAATAAATAATCTGTGGAGAATGTGTGATCTGATTGTGACAGGATCAGAATAATGTTTAGCAGGTACTTTTGCTATATTCTCAAGCATCTGTCTAGCTGTTGCAGAACTCTATACATCTAGTATTAACTGAATTTACCCAGCATACCAATTGGGGTGGGTTTTTTTTGGTCTTATTCAACTGTAAAAGGAATTATAACAGTGAATAGTCTGCGCCCGGTAAGCGTTTGACCTGTAGCAGGTGTAGCTTTAAGGTCTGGAGCATTGTAGCTAGTTTCTTTCATTGCCTGATTGACAGAGTGTATGTAACTTGGTTCCTGTTAATCATGTTCTTCAAGCTTTGAATGAGTGTTCTGACCACTGATTTTGCAGAGTTTTAGATCAGGTGTTACCACATGTGATTCTGCAGTGTCTCTGTAAATCCTGACTAACATCTGTACATTTGTGTGCCATCATTAGTCATTAAAAACACAGCAGCAGTTGTACTGCAAGGAATTTTAGATGGCTGCTGATTTCACATGCAATTACCATTCATTATTCATACAGTAGTTAGGTAACATCATGTCAACATTCAGGTTGACATTGCAAAATAAAACTATGCAGCAATACAAACAGTTTATGTTGCGTTGTATTGCAATATATCTGTTCTTTAACATTATTTCTTTTGCATGTACATTTTGAATGTTGGCTGGGCAATACGGAACTGACTGGCTGTCATTTTCCAAGTGGTAGCAGTCACTTGTGAAGTGATGCGCATATTGGCTATATTGCAAGTGTGTATATCTAATTTGAAGCTACATGCACTTAGCTTTTTTACAGTAACGTGTATTGTAATCAGACAAGCAGGATTCAAGGGCTTAATTGCAATATTGTCACTTTACAACAACACAAGTAATAATTTAAGTCATTGTAGCCAGATAAAACAGCTACATTTGGAGTTTTAGCATTACAGCAGTAGAGCTGATCAGAAGTTTTTGTTCTCAGGACAAATCAAAGTCAGCAGTCTTACAGAAGCTGGGCAGTTGAATTTAAGATTCAAATATGGATTCATTTGGTTCTTATTTTAAGTCAGTGGACAGTTAAAAACATTCCATCTCTGGTAACAGTAGATATGTATGATTTTATTCCTCTTTCCAGAATTCTGCCTGGTTCCTGCCTTGCTGTTTTTTCTGGATTTCTGAATCTTTATGTTTTTGTTCTTTTTTTTTTTTTTTTTTAATGTGTCTTATCTTTTCTTTCTTACTTTGTAGATGATTGAATAACAACGTAACAGAACATGAGGAAATTACTTACTGTGTGCATGTTTGTCTGGTGCTATTTGTTTGAAAGATTTATGAGTCTTTTTGATTATATGTGTATACGTGAAGTAACATATTGCTAATTTTACAGTGTGTATTTCTGCTCATCTTGGATTATTTAACTTAGTCTATATGCACTTATATTTTTTTCTGGCATAATATGGCACTTGTCCTTTTTTCTGCTTGGAAAGTGTGATGATCATAAAGAAATAGATAGGGTAAGGTCACTTAATGTTCTCGTTGGCAACTCAGTAATAAAAACTAGCGGAATTAAGGAGGTAATGGTTTTGACTTCAAGACTATTCTAATTGTATTTAACTTTTAGTGTGGTAGTACTAAATATATTAACGGTGGATAAGTCAGCTTTCTGTTGTTTTGGCTGTGCACACAGTAGCTTTGAAATGAAAGCTTCCTACTATTCAAACTTTAAAGTCTAATTATTTTTAAAACTGAAATAATTGTATTGTATACCTTATGACTGAAACAAACTGATGGGAAAGTAGGGTTATAAAAAAACATTGGCAAGCTTCTAAAAATAACCCCCCAAAAGCTGGAGGGAAATCTTTTTTTTGGCAAAAGACCAGAGTAATACTGGAATGCTTTCCAATATTTTAGTTGAGAGACTATTTTGCTTTGCACAGTGGGAGGTTTTGGTAAAACATCATGTGTTTGCATATTGAGTTACATTTGATTATTCATTTAAAAAATGTGTGAGTGCATATGGGTAAAATAGATAACAAAAATGAAACGGAAAACAAATGTAAAGTTTCTAAAATCAAGCACTCTGACTGCTACCTTAAAAATTTCTTTGCTTTTATGTTTATGACTTGATTACATTTAATTTTTTTCCACGAGAGTGCTACACCATTCATTTCACAAGATAGATGGTGAACTGTAATTATTAAATATTTTGTGTTGTTGTGTTTGTTTTTTTTTCTTCCTTGTTGTTCTGTGCTTAGTCTCTGGCATTATTACTCCACACTATTCAAAGTGTCATTGAAAACAGAAGGATTTGAGTTTCTGTAGCATTCATCACTATAGTGCTTGAATGTTTTACGGGTATTGCTGACAAGTGTTCTCAGTATGCAGTGAGATGAATAGGAAGAGGTATTGCTATTCCATTATCATTACATTTCCACAGCTTTTAGAGTTGTTAATTTAGAAATACTTTATTTTTTGACACACAAACTCAGTGTATTTCTGAATTCTTACCTTCCTCTTAGGGGCAGAACAGAAAGCATGACATGCCTTGGTTGCCTGGTTGCCTTTTTCCGGTTAGGGAGAATTATTTTTCTCTCTCTCTTTCCCCTTTCCCCCTGTTGTGGTTGTTTTTTTGTTTGTTTTTTTTTTTTTTTTTTCTTTTTAGCAGTTGCATTGGCTAAGATAGGACTGGGATTTTTGCAGTCTGTTTGGTTTATAAGGTTTTTACGTGGGTAAATAAGGACAAGTGTCAGTGTGTGTTTCAAACTGGCATGTGTTTCATAAGGAATGCAGGATTGCAAATGGACTTGGAGGATGTGGTGGCTCGACCCCGACCAGCAACCAAGCACCCACACAGCTGCTCATTCACTTCCAAACCCCCAGCAGGATCGGGGCAGAAAATAGGAAGAAAAGCAAGAGAACTCCTAGGTCAAGATCCAGACAGTTTAATAGGTGAAGGAAGGTGGTGGTGGTGGGGTGGGGAGGGGAAACAAACAAAGCAAAGGAATTTGCTCACCATGTCCCACAGGTAGACTGATGCTCAAGCTAGTCTCCCAACAACAGCTACCTTGGAAGGCAAACCCTTCCTTCTTCCTCTACCCTAGTCTTTGCCACTGAGCATGATGTTATATGACATGGAATAGCCCTCTGGCCAGTTCAGGTTGGCTGTCTTGGCCATGTCCTGGCCCAATATCCTGCCTACCCACAGCCTATTCACTGCGGTGGTAGAGTGGGAAAAAGAAAACCTTGACCCTGTGCAAGGAGGACTGTTCAGCAACAGCCAAACAGTGTGTTATCAACACTGTTTTTACCACAAATCTAAAACACAGCAGCATATGGAATATTATTAAGAAAGTTAACTCCATCTCAGCCAGACACAGTACAAAGGAGAACTACACAAAGAAGCTGGGAAAAGGAAATTGGGGCATTTATTGATTAAAACTACAAGGATAAAAAAACCTTTATGAAGGGGTATGTTAGTGAATACTAGGTTTTTGGGGTAGTGGTCAACAGGATTCCCCTGAAATACACAAGCACAGTGAAAGTGAACTTATTTACACTTTTCTGTTCAGTGTCTGAAAGCGTTCTAGATGGGTTAATATGATTATAGTCCAGTTAAACCATGTCCTGTGTTTTGCATGTTGTGGACAATGATTACTCCTGTTTGGACAGGTGACATGTATTTCCTTGGCAATAGCATTGTAGAAATAAAACACTCATCTTTTCAGTGTTTGTTCATGTTAAAAATTCTAAATTCTTGGCAGTAACAACAGGTATTTTCTTAAAGGTCTTCATCCTCGCAAGTATTTATATGGTACACATCATAACATACAGCTGTCTCAATGTCATCACTGAACTTTACCTAACACCACTTTGAAGTAAAGCACTTCACTTGGCTTAAACATGTGGGAGGTGAGACAGAAGGTGTGGACTGTCTCAGGTTTGTGTACAGAACCGAGATTTAAACTTAGCATTGTGTCCCGTCTAGTCCCCTACATGCTTGTCCATACTTCCTAAACCAGGTAGTAGCGTTACTGGTATACAGTATTGAGACAAGAGCATGTTGAGCAAGGTGTGTTTACTTCCTATCACATTATGAATGAAAAATTGTGTCATTAAAGATAAGGGTGGTTTTGTCTCTATTTTTCCACTTTCTTTGTGGAGAGCAGTCGTGGTTTTTTTTAATATATTTTAGTCTTTTTGTGTTAAATTTATTTTTGTATCACAAAGTTGGAATTACAATACAACTGAAGAATTAAGTAACGAGTAGTCATCTGCAGGAGGAAGCTATGCTTCCTTCAAACCTATGAAATGAAAAAAAAACGAAGTGGAAGCTCCCCTAGAGTGTTTCTGTGGAAAGATGTAGTAACTATGTAAAGCCTTTGCAGGTTTTCATCTCAGTAAGTTTCTGTGAGAGTAATTACAGGAAATGAAATGTCTATCAGCTACAGTCAGTAGCCCTCCTTTTTGGGATTGAGTATCAGTTCTTTTAAAACAGAAAAGGGAAAACAGAAATAATGTGTTCATAGTCAAAATTTGACAGGGTTATTTGGTTCACACAGCATAAAACCATGAACGCTTTTGAATGTTTCCAAGCATCCTATATGGTTTCAGTAATTTTTGTGCATTGCGTGTGTGTTCTGTGGCCCATGACTCAGCTATCTCTTCATTTTTCTGTGAAGTAATATCTGGTGACTTATGGAGGTTAAGATATTAAATTATTGATATGGCATTCTGCATATAAAAATAAATGTTGATTATGGAATTGAATTTCAGAATGGCATATTTTGAATTATTAATATCAGAACATTTAACATTTTAGTGTCCGTGAGCAGACAGAGAAGGCTGTTTGCTTTCTTCTTGTATCAGATCTGTTATATGAAAATAAAGGTATTGAAAGGAAATTGTCGGCTCAAATTATTTTGATTCTCGACACTCCGCAGTGACTAAGTGTACAAAATCAATGTGGTAGCAGTCATTTTCATATGTAGAATACTACAATTTCAAATACATACTTGTATGCGAGCAGGTTTTGGATATGTAGAAGTTATGTCAAATTTCACACAAACTATGCAGGATTGCAACAAGCACCAACAGAACTTACTTATAGCCATATTAAAATATTCAAAACATAGTTGATGTTCCATTTATTTAAGTATTCACTTTCTGATCATTTTGATTTGTCATTTAACAGAAATGCTGTATGACTTTGAAATTTTGTTATTGGTCACATACTGCTCAATACATTCACACTTTGTACTGGAAAATGTGTATTTTTTAGTGGGTTTAGTCTATGTTTTCCATCCCCTGTCACTGGTTCTTCCCTGCCTTGTGTCAATGTTAATGTTTGATCCGTCACACTTAAGAGTTGGAGCAGGGAACTGGTAGGAAGAGAAGGAGGAAGTGTACTTAGTTGAGTTGGTTATAGACCTTCACCTGCTAATGGCTTAATGAAATAGGTACCAGCTAAAAATTATAAACCAACTTTTTGTGTATTGGACTGAATTTCTTTCTTTATATAGCCTATTTCTGGAAGTCTTTTTTTTTTTTTTTTTTTTTTTTAAGAAAATCAATTACTGTTCCTTTGAGATTTTAATTAGAATAATGGTTATAAAATGTGCACTTACAAGAGCATAGACTTCCTCTTGGGACTGAAAACTGTGTTTTCCTATTATTTTCTATGGGTTTCTAAGCTTTATTATTATTTACAATGCTGTTGCGGGAGTATAAGAAAGTCTCTCTGTTTCATGGCAAAGTTTTGAATTAATTTTTTTCTTCAATTGATTTATTTCTCTTTACTGGCTTCCAAGGTGGTGATGTAATCTAATTTTTTGTTTCACATCCACCTCTAATTTCAAAGTTTCTTATAAATGTCTTACTTTTCTCCCACTCCATTTGCAGAGGTTGGTTGGAAGAACTATTTTCTCTGTTTTTAACATCTACCGCCTCTCTGGGACTTCTTTTTACACATGTTTAAGCATTAAAAAAATTTCTTAATGATTTATCATGTGAATGGTCTTATCAGATTAATTGATTACTGTGACTATAAATTATCTTTCATGAGTGTCTAGTTTAATATAGATTGTACTGGTTTGGAGCAGAATGCTGAAACAGGGTTGGATTTAATAAAACACTACTTGATATATTTAATGTCAAATGAATACATATATGCTCAGAATATTTTAGTTGTTCATAGTTGATGTAAAAGCTTTCATCTACTTAAAATCAAGCTGATTTCTGTCCTGCGGATCTGCTGCTTTGTCACTGTGTGGCCAGTGGTTATAGTTCACATATTACTGTTTGCAAGCTAAGGAGTAGTAGTACTTTAACACTTAAAATGTATATTCTAGAGGTTATATACAGTAAACTATGTGATTATGACTGGGACAAAGTATAGGACAATGTGTATATATACATATACATTGAAATGCTTATTGCATTGGTGGGATTGTACTGTTGATTCAAAAAATCTGTGTGTGTGTGTATGTAATTGTGTATAGGCTTGTTTTTTGGATGTGTTATATACCAAGTGTATTTTGTTGCTTATTTCTAGGAAGTGGCTGTTTTTGTCTTTGATAAGAAGCTAATAGACAAGTATCAAAAATTTGAAAAGGATCAGATTATTGATTCTTTAAAACGAGGTGTTCAACAGCTAACCAGGCTTCGACACCCTCGACTACTAACAGTTCAACATCCATTGGAGGAATCCAGGTAAGCTGTAGTAAAGTTGAGAACAGACTTTCTTAGTCATTGTTTTGTTATTGAACGTAAAATATCTGGAACATTCAACACATGCGTCTGATGAGATTCAAGTTGACTGTATTTACTTATGTGAGACTAGTATTCGCCCCACCCTCAGGTGTTTTGGTTTTTTTTTTTGCCCCAAGCCATAGGATGCATTTCTGGTGTGAATCTAATGCATTTAATTAATAATCATTTGCATGATTGTAGTACATTTGCAGCTATAAGGCTGCACATGACCCTTAGACCATGAAAATTTTGTACTTCAATTAACTTTGCTTTTATAGAACTCTCTTAAAAATTGTTTTCTTTTAAAAGGTTGTTCATATGTTTGTTCCATTTATGAGATGTATGTGCTTAGTGCATGTGAGATTGGAGATTTTTGGTATGTGTGTTGTGGCCACATATGTGTTTAAAAGGTCCTCAAATGCCAATCGAGGGAGACAAAATTCAGTGTATTTTGGTAGTGGTAATTTGATTTATATAGGGTTGGTCACTAGGCACAATAATGGATTAGTCTTACAGATTTATTGTTCAACTGTAGTGATAACAGCACACTAAAATCTAACAAATAAAATAAAGGTTTCATGTTAAAATAGAAAGCTGATCCTGATCCTACTGAGTAAGATCTTGAAGGTTTTAGAGTTTTTTTCCCAAAGTAGTTTTTTCTAAATGGTAGTCTAATAAAAATTCATGTACCTTACTTTTCAAACTTCTATGTTTTTGATTCTGTCTGTTAACCTACATTTTTCCAAATGTACTGGCTTCTAGGAGCTGATAATACTGTAGGAGTGCTTCTTCATCTTTGTGATGCCTGCTTTGGGAAAGATCTCTTTGATTAAATGACACTTGCATATTCATATATGTCTTTCCTCTAGTACTAAACACGCTTCATGTTAACAAGGGCTTGAAGCTGTCATTGACCCTATGGTTCGGTATGCCCCTGACAAAAGTCTAAGGAAGATTAATTAGGTAATTGAAGGCAGTTCTCAGTACTCTACAACAGTAAATATACTATTAGACGCCAAAGGGTCTAGGGTCATCTCTGTTGTAGTGTATGCAGGTGAATCCGAGACTATACCCCAGGCTTCTTCCTAAAATCGTCACAGTATTTCATACAATCATAGAATCGTCTAGGTTGGAAGGGACCTTTAAGATCATCGAGTCCAACCATCATCCTAACACTGCCAAAACCACTACTAAACTGTGTCCCTAAGCACTACATCTATGTGTCTTTTAAATACCTCCAGAGGGGTGGTGATTCCACCACTTCCTTGGGCAGCCAGTTACAATGTTTGATAACCCTTTCAGGGAAGAAAATGTCAATTGACTCGGTAACTGCACCTGTAATTATTTTTTCCCTGAACTCTGCACTTCAGAAAAAGGTTAAGATTCATACCTTGGAATGTTAAGAAAGCTTTGATGTTCTTCCTGTGGAGAATTTAAGCATTTTGAGTAAAATTTACAGTGTAGTTACGTTAAAGTTCTCATTCATGAGTTTTTAGTAATGCCCTATGCTTTGCTCCAATTGTTCTTCTTTCCATACTTGGCACACTCAGCTACTGGTAGAAACAGCCGTAGCACAAAACCTGTCCAGTTGCTTGCTGTGCCAGAAACTGATGTAACGGGTTTTAATAGGGGTTTGTAAAAGAAAAGTTTGCTTGGAATATTTGTGTGTGTTACCTTGTGCAGGCATGCTGTAAGATTTCTTTAGAATTGCAGGTCTTTCCGGAGTGCTTATTCTTGAAGAAATCTGTGATGGGCTCCTTCTGGCTAGACTGTACCTCATCTTTTATTTTTTTTGTGTCTCCAAAGTAACATGCAGTTGTGTTGAACTGTTGCAAGTCACTCTTTATTCCTCCTTCGTGGGGCAAAGGGATGCTTGGTGTACCTGCACAGCTGAAGTAGATGTAGAAAGAAGGGCCATACTTTTCAGACCCTAGTGTGTAGGTAGCTTTCCCACTCTTAATAGAATGTTTCTACTCCAAATTATTGGTATTCAACATAGTTACAGGTAATACAAATATATATATTATAATTTATACATTTTCACATGCATTTACATAATGAAAAACTCTATAGTAAATAGTATAAGAAATGCAATATGCTTACTTAAAACTGGTGTTGAATTTCAGTAATGCACAGATGAGCAATATTATTATATATTTAACTTGTTATTGGAGAAAAGGATAAAAAAGACAAATTGTAAGTTTACTCATAATGTCATTGCTACCCATTAAAAACAGTAGTAGTATGAAGAGTCCCAGATACTTAATTTACTAGACATTCTGTCTATTGCAGTTTTTCGCAAAGCGTATGCGTTTTTGGCCATCGCTTTAACTTTTAACTTTTTTTCTTATGTTCATTTTGATATTATTCAGGGAACTGTTAAAGAAGCTGCACTGTATGGCAGACATCAGCTTCTGCAATATTCAGTTGCTTTAATTAGATTTGCCCCATCCTTCCGTTACTCTGGTTTGGGTCCTTATTTAATAAGCTCATAAAGTAAAAAATAAACAGCCGTCTTTTCATTCCCTCAAAACAAGAGCAATCAGAGAGTTTATGTTATGAAAATCAATGAATAACTATTCCCTAGATATTTTCTATCATCTGTGCCTTAACTGTAACTAAATGTATAAGCTCTGTGGTAAAGTTGGAGTTAGATTGAAAATGAAGGACTTTGTCTTTCCGTGCTCTGATTCTTCCTTGTGATTACTGCAGAAATGAGTTTTATAGCCCTAGTTGTGTTAATAGAAATAGGAAAGGGATGGCATTAACAGAATGGTAGGGAGGAAACCAAGCAAAGAAGTTCTGTCAGGTTGGCTGACAGGATTCAACGTATTTGAATATTCAGTTGTTTTTCTTTCAGAAAGGCAATAGATAAAGCTCAAGCAGAACTAAAATCTGGATGAGTAATGAGAGGTTTGCATGTTTCATCAGCCTGATTTTACTTCAAAGAGCAAGCTTGTTAATTACTGAGATACATAAAAACAATGTGGTAGATTCATGCTGAGGTGTTGTGTCTTCTGGGATATTTTTATGGAATGAACAAAAAGTTAGGCATATGTCTTCTTGCCTATAACTTTATATTCAAAAATATATCTTCATCTACATAAAGATATAAGGATAACTTTACATATATAAAGATTTATATATAATATACCCAAACCATTCTATGATTACTATTACTCAGTTTTTGGTGTTAATACTGATACAGTATTTAGTGTTCTCACGAATTACTCATCCTTAAACCAGGCATGTGGGCTATCAAATACGTAATGCTTTCTCCAAAAAAATTTTGAAACAGTTAGGAAGTGAGGTGCAACGACTGTTCAGGGCCTCCAGGACCGTACAGACCAGTATGAAGAATGTGGATGTAAAGAATGACTCTGTCTCTGTTACGTGAAGTTTGTTAAACTGAGACATACATTATTTTCAGGACTTCAAAATTTGGATTTTTGAAGCATAGTGTTACAACGAGTCCACTTTATGTGCGGAAGTTTGCTTCATCTGTGCTTTTCAAACACTGCTAACATAAAAATGCATAAACAAGACCTGTATTTTTTCTTGAAGAAAACAATAGAAAAAATAATTTAGAAAACAGTCACTTCATGTGCAAACTGCAGTTCATACAACAAGCGTATTTGTGTTTGGCCCTCATGTTTTCTGTTCATTTGCAAAGTAAAAGAATATTCAGGTGCTACCTTACATTTTATTAATTTAGTTTCTGACCATTGTCTGACCACATTAAGTATTGGTTCAGTCAGGGATGTGTCAGTTTTAGGCACAGCTTAAAAGCCTGATTTTACAAGTTTTAATAGTGAGAATGATTTGTTTGATTTTCCTGGATCAGGACAAGAAAAGCATTGTTTTGTTAGAACTTTTTATGAAGCATTGCATGCATCATTAGTGATGTATGTGAATGTTAGAGAATAAAATAACTTAAGCTGATTTTTATATTCTAATAATTTTTGAATACTTCAGATACTTACATATTTCTCTCTAGTATAATATTACTTAGAAGGATTCAAAACCTGAAATATAACGTGTTTAGGTAGCACCAAGTGATCTGGTAACGTATAATGTGATGTTTGTACGGCTTTTTATTTGCCGTCAAGAGATTTGTTACATTTATTTACATTTGGTTTTATGTATTTCCTCTGTAGGGATTGCTTGGCATTTTGTACAGAACCAGTCTGTGCAAGTTTAGCTAATGTTCTTGGCAACTGGGACAACCTACCTTCTCCTTTACCATCTGACATTAAAGAATACAAACTTTATGATGTGGAAACCAAATATGGTTTGCTTCAGGTATGACACAGATTGTCCTTACAATTTTCTTGTGCTTTTAGTATTAATGATTGTTTTATAAAGTTTGTAAACTGCCAAAGTTTGTCTGCCTGTAGTAAATCAAATAACCGGGAAGAGATGGGTGATAGTGCCCTGTTCATTGTAAGTATAAGAGAGGATGAACACTGGAGGCTCTAAGTTGCTACTCTTTTTGCTTATTCTGACATGGAAAATGCAAAATCAAATAAATTTTTATTTTCTGTATAAATGTCTGTGCTAGAGTTGTCTCTCCCATACGTGAATCTTTTCTTTACCTTCTTGTGGAGGAACAGTAGCTCCCAGGTTTATTTGGTGAATATGTTGATCAACTTTGAAAATAATTTTTGTTATTATACTGTGAGTTAATCGGCACTAGTAATCTCATCTGCTGATTACCCATCCATGTTTAATTTCCTTCATGCATAATTTTTAAGACGTAGCCTAAAATAGTGGTGAAAAATGGTTTCTTAGTTAACTTACCAATTTAACTGTGACCACAGGATCAGAGTTTTTATGAACATCTTACAGGATATTTGGGGAAATACTTAACCTGGAATAATAATCTTTTATTAACAGGTTTCTGAAGGCTTGTCATTCTTGCATAGCAGTGTGAAAATGGTCCATGGAAATATTACTCCTGAAAATATAATTTTGAATAAGAGTGGAGCATGGAAAATTATGGGCTTTGATTTTTGTATCCAGTCAACAAATCCATCTGAACAGGAGGTAATAGGTCTTTATATTCATCATCATTATATTTTGAATTCAGATCTTTTTCTGAAACCAGTTTCATGACCTTGCATTTCAATGCAGAATCTGTTATTTAATATTCACCTCTATATTTTGTTGGCAGGAAGTTTGAACTTATGGCACAGGTCTGGATTGAAGTGCTGCCTTTGGTCATCACAGAAAAAGAGTCTGAGTTGGCTCAGTGGAGTCAAAATAGACTAGTGATGGTTTCAGATAGAGGCTAAAGCCTGTGCCACTTCTGCTCAGCTGCATGTTGGACATGCAAAGCTACTTAATTTAGTCTGTTGCATCCACTCAGTGCCTGGTTGCTGCCTCCCAAAATGAATTCCAATCATAGCTCATGTTTCTCTCTTACAGCAGTGCTCCGATTTTATGTTACGCTTCCCAACTCTAGTCTTCAAACTTAACTGCATCAGCTAGTCACTCTAAGCAACAGACACAGGTTCTTAACAGTTTTGCCTTATTTTGTTTCATTCATAATTGAATTTGAAATTTGAGTGGATTAATTTTTTTGCTGCTTGAGTTTCTTATTTAAAATGCTCTGTGAAAATCCCTAAGAAATGTACTGTCTTTTACTTCTCTTGCAGCCAAAGTTCCCTTGTAAGGAATGGGATCCAAACTTGCCATCCTTGTGTCTTCCAAATCCTGAATATCTGGCACCAGAATATATTCTCTCCGTGAGCTGTGAGACAGCCAGTGATATGTACTCTCTAGGAGCTGTTATGTATGCAGTGTTTAATAAAGGGAAACCGATTTTTGAGGTCAACAAGCAGGATATTTATAAAAGCTTTAGTAGACAGCTGGATCAGGTATTTGTTCTATTTGTAACTATTATTCATTGATTTTCATATTTGGAAAGTTACTGTTTTAAAATACGTTTAAATATTTAGAACACAATACCAGTGCTCCAACATAAACAATCTGATAATGGTATCTTACCTTGCTTGCTATCTTTATGACAAGAAAAAAGAATCCTAGCAACATACAGGAAATAAAAATGTGTAGAGAAAGTTGCGTGTACCAACTTTATAAAGCACAAATTTAATTTTTCACCTGATTTCTCTGTAAACCTGTTGAATGCTGGTCTTGTGGAATAAGTATTTTACCTGTTGGGGTGAACAGTGTGAAACACAAGGCAGTGAATGACTTATGGAGGACCACGGAAGATGGCTGAGGTTAGAGTGATTTGGTCACTTGACATGGCAATTGGTATCTACTTAGCTGTCAGCTATTTCACATTCTTTGTGGACTATGAATATTAACAGAAGACAGTTACTTGGATCAGCTGACATAACGTATGTTCATATGCAAGTTTCCTTGTCATAACTGCTTTGGTGCCCATTGCCTTAGTTGTGTGTACTGTATTTTAATGTGTGTAGACAACACCTCGGATAATAACATGTACCTGTTTAAAAATACTGGGTTTGTGTTCTCTGATAACCTGAACACAATGAGAAGTTGGAAATAGGGAAGAGTGACCTGAAGCAGGTAGACTGTTGGGAGACAGCAAGAAGACTGTGAGGGATCAGAAGCAAATGGGTTACAAAAGGGGAGAAGGGAGGGATATCAAAGGTGTGGGTAGAGAAACCATCAAAAAGTCGAAGTACAGTCCTATTGTGTATTGGAAATAGTTATATGCAGGATTTTCTGACTTCATGGTGCATGTGCTTAAATTACTTACGCAGCTGAGCCGTTTAAGCTCCAGTACTCTTCAGAATATACCAGAGGAGGTGCGTGAACATGTAAAGCTACTCTTAAATGTAGCTCCAGCAGTCAGACCAGACGCAGATCAAATGACTAAGGTCAGTTCATGGAAAATACAGTAGCCACAGGAAAGAGGGGAAAATAGTGTTTGATTTGTAGAAACAATAGAGCTATCTTAAAGTGTTTTCCTGTTAATCATTTTAGTTGAAATGTTAAATATTTTTTAACTATTTTGGAAATAATGATGTTAGTTGATGCCAAAAGTTGTCCTTATGCTGACCTTTATTAATATGGAAGAAGTGGGTGCTAAAACAGAATTTAGAATAAACATTCAATGCAGCACTATTTTGTTGCTTTCCAATACAGTCGAATGTATTTTTTTATGCTATGTTTTTATGCAGTTCAGTCTTTAAAACTGTATTGGAAGGATTTTAAAGCCATAAAATGATAAAGGGCAGTAAATGTAAGGATTAACTTTTGGATTATGATTTTTGGTGTATTCTTAAATATGCAGAAGAATAGCTTAAAATATATATTCAGAGCTTACTTGCCATAATAAAGCAAAAATTAATTGCAAGTTGGATAATTTAAGTTTAAATTTGACAAACTCTTCCTCTGCTTTTCTATTTGAAAGTTGAACTTAAAAGCATGATTCTTCCTTTGTCTTATACCCTATTTTCTTGTATCTGATAGCCTTTCAAGTTCCTGCTTAGATTTGCTTAGCTAAACAATTTTCGTCTTTTCCTGTCATATAAAAAGATTGTATGTAGAGAGAGAAATCAATACCTTAACAGTTGGAAGAAGTAGTGAGTGAAGAAGGGCGGGGCAACAGGCAATGGTTTTGCCAACATATATGCAGAAAGATGGGAAGCGAGGAAATTGGCAAATATTACTTAGGTTTCAACTTGTCTGAAGGACTACAACAAACAAGTCTGTAAACGGTTGTAATAAGCAGTATGGTTTATAAAGATGTTAGGTCTCTTTTACCAGGTCTGCACTGCAGGCTGAATTGTAGGGTAGAGCTTTAGTTCAAAAAGCAGTCTGTTACGGCCCGCCTGACATGAGCTAACATGGAACTAGACATGGGCGAGTTTACCTTGCTAGTTTTAACTAGTTTGTGTTAACCTGTGTAGAATTCCACGATCACATACCTTCTGGAAGACAGAATTTAAGTCCATAGTGCAGACTAGCTTCAATTCTCTGCTGAAAGTTTCTTTTCTTCTGTATTGCCCTACTCCAATCTGTTTTTCTGATTCTTTTCTTCTTTATTGCCCTACTCTTACTAGCTTTTCTTTCTGCCTTACAGCAGAGCTTCTTTAAATGCTTTTACATCCTTTCTTTTTGCACATTTTTTTCAACTGAAAACAAGCTGAGAGACCATGCTTTGTCTTTAACTGTTGCAAGCCCATGAGTTTTGATATATCCCTCCCTAAAAATGAGAGCTAGCAGGAAGGAGGAGTCTTAGCCATGCAAGTTTTTGAATGCAGAACTTTTCATTCCAGTCTGTGTACATCTTGGATAGACACTGTTCCACTCTTTTCATTCATCTGCTAACTGAAAACTGACTATTGGGGGATGGATTTTTATATAAACAGTCTTGTTATCATCGTGCATTTTTATCAATCTAACAGTGAAGCAGCTCTATCAGTATTAATATTATATACCACAGCTATAGATGAAACACCCTGGTATTTAGTTGGTGCCATCTTTATAAGTCTTCTCTGTGTATATACATTGTTACACAATACTTAAAAAGGCCTCTGCCCTCTTTGCTGAAGTAATGCAAACATGGCAGAGCATGTGAGAAATTATACTGGACAGGATATACGAGTGGGTCCTCACATTGGAGAGAAATTTATATAATTACGCATTTATTGCATATACATACGTGTTGATTCATTATAAGTTTCCAGGGGTAGTAGCCAGATTTGGGTGGTGTAGTAGGTAATCCTTTGTTGTCATATTAACTAGCATAACTATTCTTAGGAGAACTTTTTAGCAAGGTTTTTACTTTTCATTCATTTTTTTGTAGACAAAACACTATTTCATCTACAATAAGTTAACTTAGATACACATAACATGCATGGGTTTCTTTAAAATGCTAAGAAAATTCTGTCTTAATAATGAACCTTTATCTGTGAATATTATACTATTTAGTATGTAAAAATGTACTTTTCTAATTGTTAGTTGCAGGCGTGTCATTGTAAAGGTTTACTGTAGTGCATTGAGAAGGTAAATAGGTGATAATGTTATGGAATCTTTGTAACAGTGTCAATGTTGTCTCCCTCCAGATCACAAGCTTTTAATCTTATTTTTAGATACCGTTCTTTGACGATGTAGGGGCAATGACGCTTCAGTATTTTGATTCATTATTTCAAAGAGACAACCTTCAGAAATCACAGTTTTTTAAAGGTCTACCAAAGGTTCTGCCAAAACTTCCTAAGGTATGTCTGCATGATGTCTTGAAATGGTGAGTTTAAAACTATGTGAACACCTGTTAATGTTCTGAATCTGGGAATGCAGGACTTGGTGTAGTGTTGTACCATAATAGACTGCCATGAGACTGTCAGAATAGAGTGGTGAGAAAGAAGGCGAGATTAGGAAATAATTGGTGTGGAAATACTCAGCTAGCAGTAATTCTTTAAACAGAAAATGGCAAATTGTGCTATCATTATGTGTAAGGAGCCATCATTTGTGTGTCCTCTTGCAGTTCATCCCACTTTGAAAGGGAGTTGTCTTTGCTCCACTTACAAGGCTTTCCCTTTGTTTGCAGATAGCTCTTTGAAGTCATCTTGCCACCTTTTCTTCCAATAAGATTGCTTCAAGTTTTTTTCATAGCGAGGCAGTACTTTAATGTTGAGTGATGCAAAACTTCTTCCCTCAACAGACGAAGAGCTCTCTTGTGCTCGCAGTGCCCAGAAACCTCAAAGGCAAATGTCTGTCATTACAAATTTCTTCTGTGTAGTGTTAGACACTATGTCTAGACTGACTCCTTATCCTTGCTCAGAGCTTCTCAATCATTGCATTAAACATCTTTATTTTTAATTCTGTTTTGAACTACACAGTGCAAAATTTGGACTTAATGTTTAATACATTCTTTTAAATTTAGTAATAATTTAATTTATTTAATTAATTAATAAATTAATAATTTAATTTAATAAATTCTTTTTAATTTAGTAACTTTTTTCTTTGATCAGAAATCATTGATGCTGAATGGAATTTGGAAAGAGATGGGATGTACTTTACCTGACTTTAGACAGCCACTGACTGACCTAATCATCTTCGGGCATTCATTTTTTTTCTCTCTTGAAAGTATATTTTATGAGGAAGTGCCCATGAACTGTGTATTTCTCTTTATTGACTTTAAAAGCATTTAGGGATGTCTAACTCTACAGGAGACATCCACAGTTTAAATACCTATTTTGTCAGCAGAATCCCATTTAGGGAATGTACCTGGAGTTTTACAGGGAGGTATAGTAGGATTATGTGTTTGTTCAGCGAGTGATGGGGTACTGAAAAACTGATTATTTTGAGGGGGGTGATGGGGTCTTTTTTAAGAAAGCATATAGAATAAGGTTTCCAAAATTCATGTATGTGACTGAAAGTCCTATTTTCTGTACAGTTAATTGCTTTTTGTTGACCTTTATAGTTGTTATAGTCTCCACTTATGTTTTGAGTGCAAATAGGGAAAAGTAAGCAAAGTAGCACAGTGTAAGTTAGCTGAAGTATACTGTGAAAATAAAGAGTTCAAAATTGAAAATTGTCAATCTGTTTTTTGTAAATATCAGGTTAATACAAAAGGTGTTGAGCTGGCACAATAGTAACTTACTGCAATGCAGTATAAAGTGATGCGTGCTTGTTTTTTTTCTTTCAGCGTGTTATAATTCAGCGAATTTTGCCTTGCTTGACTTCTGAATTTGTGAATCCTGACATGGTACCCTTTGTCTTACCTAACGTTCTCCTAATTGCTGAGGAATGCACCAAAGAAGAATATATCAGGCTCATTCTGCCTGATCTTGGTCCTGTTTTTAAGCAACAAGAACCTATCCAGGTATGTTAATGTTGTTCAGGTTACAATTTTTCTCTTTGGTGTTTTTTGCATGAAAAATGACTAATTTTTCTATTTCCCTTTTCCAGCTTCACACAGATTTCCCAGCCTGCTCTGTAATTGTCCAAGCAGTCAGTCTTGATTCATATGAAATAGATTTTTTCCAGGAAATTCACAAAACCTCTATTCCTGCTTTTTTAGATGGGTTTTGTGAGGGTATATTTGCATTCATAGATGAGATTGGATTAGCAAAAAAGGAAATATTTAGCTTACCACTCAATTCTTATTTTTGGTTGATTGTAGACAGTATATTTGTAAGCATTTTATTGCTTATCTAGCCAATCTGAGGAGGGTTGTACAGTACGATATATTGCACATATTCTACCAGTAGCTGAGTCTGTCTATTTTTTTCTTGTATTCAGATTGCTGACACTGGGATCATGGGGTGGAAAAGTTGTAACTTTGACACTTTCTTAAAAATGCTGTTTATTGATGATAATAAAATAGTGTTTATTTGAGGGCTGTGCACAAATTTGTGAAATTTGTTTCATTTTATTTGGCAAATATGTTGTGTAAGTAAAATACCCTTTTTTTTGTTGTTCACATGCATAAAAGTAGTAAGACATTATCATTACTGTAAAGGAACAAAACACTTGCATCCTTTTGTCAACACCACGTGCATGATGATTCCTGAGGCTTCTGCCACATTGTGCCTCCACAGATAAAAGGCAGTTATGCCTTCCTTCTAGCTCACCTTGTTTTACTGCTGGATGCTGTTATTTCTCTGCAGAGCACTTAAGGGGCAGGATAAACGTAGGAATGAACAAGTAGACCTTTTATTTCTGGGTTTTGGAAAACTGGATCAGAGAACTCTCATTATACTGGGGAGGGGGAAAAAGGCACAATTGTGTAACTGAGAATACCTCAGAAAATTTGAACTACTTAATGTTGTTTATTTTTGGTACCCTGGGGCTTTATGTTAGCTTTGTTGTTGTCTTGAAAAGACTGAACGTCTAACCAACCAAAAGCCAGTGAGCATCTTACTTGTGCCGTTTCATCCTAAGAGGTAACATTGTGTTTTGCTGCCTTTAACATCAGATTTTTGAGACAATCCTCACTGCAAAAAGTTTGTCTCAAAGTTATATCTGGAGCATAATGGGCACAAAAGCTGTTTTATTTCTTGAGAAATGAGGAAAGCAAAATACAGACTTGGGGTCAGCTCATAAAGAGCAAGCTTTGCAAAGTTTTTCTTTAGCTTTCTAGATACTGTATATTAAATTCTAATGTTGACATTTTTAATGCACACTAAGCACTAGATGGCTTATTCAACTCTTATTTCTGTGGTCTTTTTAGTACGGCAAAGTTTAAGTAATATAGGACAGGTTTTCAGAATTAATATACCAGGAATTCAGGAAAAGAAATACAAAGGTTCAGAGTGCCAGAGGGCAGAATTCCAGGTCTGACTGTTTTTGTACAAGACAAAAACGTCCAGGTCATGTGTTTGTAGGTCATGGATAGGGCGGATGGGGAAGGTGTCAGTGTTTCTTCCAAATGTTCTCCCAAGATGTTTTAGATTTGTATGAGGCCCGTAACTTGGCTTTTGTAGGGTACTTGAGTTAGGAAGTGAATGTATTGTAGTGAGGCTCCTGTAATTCAGTGTGAAGAAATTATTATCCAGTGTTCACTATGTCTTTGTATGAGGGAATCTATAATATGAAAATGGAATATTTAGTTAAACAAGAAATTGTTACCGTACTCTTGGAGTTAGCATGGAGTAACTGGTATGCTGCTAATTACCATCCTAGTTTACCCTGACATAGCTTCCCTGTGTAGACAAATCCTTAATTTATTTCTAGGGGAATCCACAGAGAGTCAGCATATGAAGTACTGTAAATTCATACTCTAATACAGTACACCAAAGTGTACCCTGACAAGTGCTGGGCTCTGTGTTAATGACTGAAGCACAGCTTTAGCATTATTGATTGGAGTGCAACTGCTGCTGCTTGCTTACTAGAGGGTGTGTTTGATTCTGTGACTGTGGCATCTTAGTTTCTACTTAAATAGGTAAAAAGTATCAAATATGATCTTAGAAAGCTAAAAATAAAAGGACTTAATTGGAGTTAAAGACAGGTAGAGAGGGAGATCAAAACTAATTGAGCTTTATTTTATCTTAGTTGAAAAGCATTGACAGCCAGTGGAAAATAGCTGAACTGCTTCTGTGAAATCTAAATGACTGTATAGTGCAATTTTTAATTTTAAAGCAGTCTGTTACAAGTTCAAACGTCTTGTTCTTATTTTAAAGAAAATTTCCTAGTTGTTAAATAACAGGTTAATTCATGTCCTTTTCAAATTTGCAAAAACAATCAAAATGATCCTTCTCCAAAATATATATTTAGCTAACATAGAAGCAGTCATGCCACAGTATTACAGGATTGGTAGAAAAGTGAGCAATGTTATGAGCAGATGGATGTTTCAAAAAGCCAATTTTAGGACAAATAAAAATTCTTTATTCAAGAATAATTAGCAAATCTAACTTTAAAACTGATCTGGTGCATCTCACCCTAATTCTCCCAAATCTGGGGATATTGCATCAGAATCAGCGTTCATGGAATGAATGAATGAGTCTCTTTGTGTGTGTATAGTTTACGTAATTATAAATATAGAATAAGAAAGCACACATTATCTGCAGTTCAAAAGAATTTCTTCCCCGTAAAGGAAGCAAATGAAAGGGGGAACTTGTATGTGGTTTTGGTACACTTGTTTTTCTACACTCTGATGCTTCTGTGTATTTGACATACAAGCACTGATTGCTGCATACTTTTAGACTTAAAAATTGAAATCTTTTCTTCCTATGAAATACCTGGCTTTCTATTATGAATGTGATACCATTCACCACAATTTATCCATCTAGTCTAACCTGTTTTCTAAAAGGAGTTTAGTTGTCAGTGTCACCTGTAGCAAGTTCTGTCACCTATGTGAGATGAGACATGAGTCTTATCAGTTACATAGCTCTCTGTATTGGAGACTGAGCCTGCATGAGTAATTTAGAATAGCAGCTAACTTTTATATGGCTGAGCCTTAGCAAGGTGAATCCCGCTATGTAAATGTGCTATTCTAGTGTTGCTTTTTAGTTTAATGTGATGTATTTTTTTGTTGTTTGAGATTTTTCATTTTATGATCTATAATTTCCATATGGAATAGAATAAAGCTGTTTTGTGTCCATATCGTAGCTGTAATATTCTTTTCGTTGTGTCCCTATTTTGATTCTAGATACAGAGGGAATGCAGCTTCTATGTGTGGAGTTGTGATCAAATGCTTTAAGGGCAGCATTTGAGCCATAGGTTTTTGAAAGGTCAGCTTTTTCGATATTGATGTGTGTATAAAGATTTTCTGTGGGTGGATTTTAACAAAAGACTGTGTTGTAAATAGAAACAAGAACTCCCTCCTTAGTCATTATGATTTATTTCAGGAGGATTACTCTAGAACACACATATTTTTGTTTGATTTGTATTTGCTGTTTTTAAAATGCAATAATATGTCAAAGTGTTTTTTGTCTTCCATGCCTTCAGGCAAGCAACATGGTAAGTGATCTCATTTACTGAGTTTCAAGAAAACTTCTGAAGTTTTTGTAATATGATACAACACACTTTAAATTGTAAGTATATGTTTCTGGAGTTAAAACTTTTGGCTTCTGAATTGTCCTTCTTTTAATAGATCTTGTTGATCTTTCTGCAAAAAATGGACTTGCTTCTAACCAAAACTCCACCAGATGAAATAAAGAACAGTGTTCTACCAATGGTTTATAGAGCCTTGGAAGCACCCTCAATTCAGATCCAGGTATAGTAATTGCAGCCTTTATTTAAAAGATTTTTTTCTCTCTTTTTCTTTAAGCTGATGTGCCAACTTTTTGTATAACCCTGCGTTTGTTTACTTGGAAAAAAAAAAAAGATAAAGCTGTGTAAGATTCCTGAATGTTGAAAGACATCAATGTTTTATTAAAGAAAACTTGTAGTAAAATAAAATTTAGTTCCCTTACTTTCCAAGGAGTAACCATTTGATTGTTTGTTCTAATGCGCTTATCCTAAATTCTCACCAGCCACCATAGCAAAAAGTAGGATGTGCATTTATAAAGCATTGTCCGTACCACAGAAACTATGCAGGCATGCGTGCGCTTACCAGTCAGTGAGAGGTGGCTTATTCTGAGGTCCCACTGGTAAGAATGTGTTGCTTGGAAGACTTGATTTCCTGTAAAATCATACTAATATGCCTTCTGGTGACATTTTTATGTATCCATATTTTAATTCTACTCTTTATGCTTTCTCTACCTTTCTAAGGTTCTTTTTTTTTTTTTTTTTTTGGAGATCATTCTTCCACTGGAATTAACTTCCAGTTAGCCAAAGGCATTCAGGAGGGGGAGGGGGAGGTAAACAGGAAAAATATTTCTTAAAGAAGGATTTGGATAATCAGATGTGACTTTCACCTTTGCAAAACCTTTGCAGTATTCTGGAGAAAGTTTTTTGTTTCTAAATACCTGGCTTAAAGTTTTTCTGCATCAGTAGTTTGGTTGCTCAGGTATTTAGTTGCAACCTATACTTAATATTGCTGTCTCTTATTTTTTTGAGATGGGGCTGAAATTGGGTATTTTTCTCTCTGTTGCTTAAGTATGTTTAATCTTGATATGCTCTTTTATCTTTCAGCCTATCGTTGTGCTGCTGCAGTGTTGTTGATAGTACTTATTCAGATTTGCTTGATTTATGTAGGAAGATGTTAGTTTGATGTAATAACAGGATTTTTTAATATAAAGGTGCTTTGTGAAAATGCAAGATATTCTTGCTATCCAAATATTTTATTATAAATTTATGAATATTCTTTTTGAAATCCATTTTCCAGGGTTGTATCTGCATATCATGATTCTTTATTATTCCAGCTATTTTTAAGTAAGTCCGGTAGATTAAGGTCAGCTTAGTTGAATATGATGTTTCCTTAAATATTTTCTTAAAAGGAAAGCTTAAGCAGACATTTTAAACTAATTTTGATGTTGAGTAATATTAGCACTAATTTGGTAATAAACATGCATGTTTCTCTTTAAACTTATGCACATTTTTTTTATAGGAGCTTTGCCTAAACATAATTCCCACGTTTGCCAATTTAATAGATTACCCATCAATGAAAAATTCATTAATTCCAAGAATTAAAAATGCATGTTTGCAAACTTCTTCTCTTGCTGTAAGTATCCTAACAATTTTATCTCTTAGTCCTCAGCAAATATTGTTACCCTTAATTACTTTGGCTTTTCTGCTGTTGTGTCTTTAAAGAAAAGCCCATCAGCGTGCCCTGGTTTCTTTTTGATCTTTTTTTTTTAATTTTTACAAATACAAAAGCACAGTTTACTTTTTTACTCTGACAATTTTTAAAGTTATTAGCAACTTATTGTTGTTAACAATACTGTAAAAATTGTTGAAACCTGTTCCAGAATAACAGTGTTTGCCCTGCAGAAAAGCCAAGGTTTTGCGAGCAGTGTGTAACTATATCTATTTTACTTTCATGACACAAAAGGGTTTTTTTAACTTGTCTTGAATTTTCAGATATGAAGGTCATAGTTTCAGCAGCACTTGTTTTCTTCTAAGTGTGAGTTTTGTATGTTGGGTTTTTTTCTCAGACAAAAATATAATAAAGAATTTTTTTAATTCTTGTCATACTTCACAGGTCCGGGTAAACTCACTGGTGTGCTTAGGCAAGATTTTGGAGTACTTGGATAAATGGTTTGTGCTTGATGATATTTTACCTTTTCTACAACAAATTCCATCCAAGGAACCTGCAGTGCTAATGGGAATTTTAGGTAATTAATATTTTCAACTTTCTGCTCTTTTGTGCTTTGATGTTGTAAATCTGGGAGCTTTCTGTATGATCACTGATAACGTTTACATAGTGTATTGCTAAAATGACTACTAAAAACTTCCTGTTTCTGGTTCTTAAGTGCACCCCTGTTCAGCTGCCTTATGTGTTGCTGGTACTTCTGAACACTAGTACATATATTTGTAGTCTTCAAGGCCCAACGTGGTTCTGAGTACTCATTGCAGTTCTTGGGCTGTGACACTTGATGGCCCACAAAGCCACAGAGGCTGTGTTCCTCAGAAGAGTATATGATCTGTCTTCTTTCAGATGCTGCTGAAGCTTTTAAAATGTTACTGTTGCCTTCTCTTAGCACTCTTGCATGTCAGATGCTATAAACAATTGTCTACAAACCTACTGCTCTTCACTGCAGGTTTTATTAGCCTCATTTTCTTGGACGTTTAAGCAAACATGGCTGCCTTTGCACTGAAATGGAGCATAGTCTGGGTGAGGTTTCACAAAACAGCTAACAAAACCTAATGACTTGTTACTTCTGGAAGGGGAGGCCTCACTCCCAGTTGTGCTTTCCTAGTGCTACTCTGGCACTTGCCTAACTTGGGATGAGTGATTTTAACAACTTGAATGGGCTCGAGGAGACCAGATGACCAGAGTCACTGCCAAGAAAGAGGTGTGACTGCATGGCCAAGTCTGGAAGACAGCGACCATTTCTCTTACTGACAACACAGTAGTAGGCAGAAGACCATTTGTAACAAGCTGAGCTGTACTGGCAGCAGCCCTCATTAAACACTGTAATAATACGTGGTGGTAGCGTTATTTTGGTTTGCTCAAAATCAACAAGAGGGTATCTGTCAGTACTAATTTAAAATTGCCCGTTTCCCTTAATCCTTGCAGCTTTGCCTTATATTTGTTGTCTGAGAATGAGGGGCGGCGTATCTTTCACTTTAGTTGTATTACTCCTGAATTTTACTTGGATACAGTGGATAAGTGAACCCTAATCTGGAACTGATAGGCTGCAATCAATTCTATATATTTGGGTTTCCTTTTTTCCAGAATCGTACTACCTTCCATCTTACACGTGACATCTTCTTTGGCCAGCTGACAGCTCTGTTCTAATACTAACCATAGAAAGTGAGGGAAGCTGCTGCTTCTTTTGTGCTAGTATGTTCAGTGTTTGCCACCAGAGGTGGCCTGTTTAGGCAGAGAAATTTTTCTGTCAGAAACACTGTAGAACTTGTAGGCTTAGTACTGGATCCCTTGTGCCTGCCAGTATTCTTTTTATCAGTGATTTTAGAATAACTAAAGACTGTGTAACACAGCCCCAAACATTTGGGTAAGAATCTTTATAAAATGCGATCAGAGAGTAGTGTGATAGTTACTCCTAGACACTTCCGTATTTGGGGAGAGAACACATCCTTAGGTAATGCAGGTTAATTTCTCAGTGGCGATTTGTCAGTTTGTGACTACTCAGTTGCTCATGATCTGTTTAAAGATGCATATTCTCAGATAATTGAGCTGGACAATACATTGACTGATACCAGGTTTCGTAGCTGCCAAGTATTACTTTGGACCTCCTCATGTTCTGAACTTTAGCAAAGCCGCTTGCTATTATATGTTTGTGTTGTGGATGAGTACTTAGCTTTTGTGATTCTGTTTGTCCCTGCTTGCGCACAGAGCCAATGTATGTTCATTCAGATGATGGATACATAGAGTGCTACTTTGTTCACATTGTTTACTAAACTTAACAATTTTTGCTGTTTTGATGTTGCATGTCAGGTATTTACAAATGTACATTTACTCATAAGAAGTTGGGAATTACCAAAGAACAGCTTGCAGGAAAAGTATTGCCCCATCTGATTCCTCTTAGTATTGAGAACAATCTTAATCTCAATCAGGTAGGAACATGACTGTTGCATGCTTTTACTTGATAAATTGGCAGAGAATAGGTTTAAACTGTTGTCAGAGAAAAATTCATACATTACTGTGTGTATTTGTCTGTTGTAAAAGCAAACAAACAAACCCCAAAACCCTTCCAGTATTACTGTATTTGCATGTCCAAAGCTTGTTATTTTTCAGTGGATTTGACTCATCTAGTATAAAATTTCAGAATGAGTACTATCACCTTCCAAATATCCTGCAAAAGCAGTTAGCTATTAACAAAATTACAATTCGAATGAAAAGCTAAAGTATCTTAGTGTTTCTTCCCTTGCTCTTGTTTGTAAATGTTGCAGATAATGTAGAAGTGCAATCATGGGATTTTTTCTGAAAATGAACCTGGTAATATTTATTTGTGGGTTGTTTTTGGTTTTTTTTGTCTGGGTTGCCCCGCTTTTTTTTTTGTAGCAACGTATATTTTTCACTGTTTCCGTATACACTCTGCTTGTAGTTAGGTATCTAATGGAAGGTAGTGAAGGTGGATTATAAATTATTTAAAAATCTGCAGTTTATCTGATATTGTGTATTGTAAGTTTTATGAGATATTACTTTTTAAGTAATATATGTCTGAATTCCGTCACTGCAAAATCCAGACTTCTTGTATATTTCTTTTACAGTTCAATTCTTTTATTTGTGTTATAAAAGATATGCTTAATAGATTGGAGGCAGAGCATAAAACAAAACTCGAGCAACTTCATGTCATGCAAGAGCAACAGAAGTAAGTGTTTGCTTATGTGTATATTAGAGAAGGAACAAGTGAGCAGAGATAAATTTCAGATAATTTTTTAGCAAATGTGAGAAATCTCTAGCCATAGAAATAAAAAAAATCTAGGTAATTCTTATTTCAGTAGTTGAGAATTACGTCAAATAAGCACAGTTGTCAGCAAAGATTTATTCATCCTAGAATTATAATAATATTTGATGTCAGTGGTTTTATAGAGTAAAATCTTTTATACAGTTCAGTCACAGTTTATTATTTTGAGTCAATAATTTTTAATTAATTCATGAAGTGTAAAAGCTCATACTGAGCTCCACTAGTACAGTTTATGTCTTGCTTCTATATTCTAAGTTACTTTTCTGTAGTTGTTGAGAACATAAACTGTACCGGAGAAACCTAAATGTTGCAGCCTTGTAGAAAGTACTGATATTTGAAGATATTTTGAGCTATTTTATGGAGTCTGATATGAGGTGAGATTTTTGACTCAAATTAACTTGGGCTACACGAAGTCTGTGTCACCTCGTTCAAAAGGAGGAACTAAGACCATGGGAAGTGATCATTGGGAAACCTTTACAATTTAGATTATTAACATTTTCCAGTCTCCTGCAGGCGTTCTATAAATGGCAGTGCTCTCATAATGCAATTTCTTTGATTATTTAAATGCAGAAGAATAATCTGCATTCGTGAATTGCATTCCTGTTGCGGATGTGACTGTAAAGTTATCTTTCTGTAATATGTATACTCTGTACTATATAGATCGTTGGATATAGCTAACCAAATGAGTGTGTCTGAAGAGGCAAGATCTAGTAGTACAAGTAATCAGGTAAGTGACAATATTTTATTGTGTTACTCACATATAGAAATTTGAAATTTAAAATTATGTAGTCAATATTTATGTTACCTTAAATTACAACATTTCAGATAACTATGTTTTGTTACTTTGAACTTAAACAGATTGACAAGGTATTTAATACTAGTGGAACTGACCTTCTAACCAGTGGATCTGAGATCAAAGAGAATGACATGTCATCAACGCAGAAAAAGGTGTGTTTTACTTTGTTTTGGAGTCGTGTTACATCCGTCTGTCTAATACAAGGCTGATATGGTTGCATAAAAAGAGTATGTGTAGATAGTTACCATATTTAAAGCTTTAAAAGGAAAACTAACTGCTTTTGTATAGCACAGCGCCATACATAGTCACATGTGAAGGTCCACTGAAAAATGTTTAAATCATATCCTTGAATTTCTGTGAAAGCCTTTCCTTGAGCATAGCTTTGTACAGAGCAATCAGGATTATAAATTTTTGGTCATTTTCTTTCTCCTTAATTATAGATTTCAGTGAAACTGAAACTTCGGCAGTGGATATAGATAGGAAAATCAAAATAGGCAACTTATGATAAAATTACAAACAGAGATGAAGGTAAAATGTAGAATTTCATGTAGTAGCAGACACTAACATTACTGCACAATTCAAAGATAAGTGAAAACAAACAGTCACTATGGGGATAAATACAAGAAGCAAAGAAAAAGCGTGGCATGGCGTAGAATATTAAACATAAGCATTAACTATTGTAGAATTCTTTTCATGTTATTAATTATGTAAATGGCTCCACAGAATCTAGACATTTTATCATTTCCATTTCTAATTGTCTGAACCCTCTCACTAATTTTAGACTAAGGTGGAATGATTTATGATTTTATCCTTTATCATTGACAAAAGCAGAGTTAACATCCTGAAATGCCTCTTAACCAATCTTAAAATAAAATTCCCTTTCCAATTGCATGGTCAGTTGCAGTTCTATTTCAAGTGCCTGTTGGTAACCATATGAAAACAAAAACTGTGAAGAACATTTTCTCTTATGCCCAACCTTAAGAAGACAAAGCTAAAATGTTTTTGTTGTGATACCTCTTTGTTTGAGATCTGCTCAAATTTCTCTTTATGCTACTTTTAAGTACATTTCAGCAATATGATAAATATTGTAATAGATTTTGTGCTTATCCACTTTCTCTTTTGTATAAATAATATACATTGTTCTACCACATATCGAAACAACGGTGCTATTTATGAAATAAAAATATCAGTGTAAGAATAACCATTCTGTGTAACTTAGTGTCAATACTTTCCCTTTTAAAGGCATCGCTTACACTAGAAGAGAAGCAAAAGTTAGCTAAAGAACAAGAGCAGGCACAGAAACTGAAAAGCCAGCAACCTCTTAAGCCACAAGCAACTGTAATAACACCTACAGTGAAGCAGGTGAGAAAGAACAAAGTACTGCACTGTTTCCATTGGAGCTGTGATGTGTTTTCCTTTCGAGTGCTGTATTCATTTAGCATTTTTTTCTCCTGGGAGTCACCTTTGTTTTCACTGGTAGTACAATGGCACAGCTGAGGAAAAGCTAAATTTAATTTTAATCTGCCTTCCGTTTGCATCATTAGCAATATTCCCCACTTTTAAAATTACAGGAGTTTCCACAGGAATAATTATTATTGGAAGGCCGTTGTTTTAGATAAGGAAGAAGCACATATTAAAAAAGGTTTTGCTCTGAAGAGTTTATTAACTAAATATATAAAGGGCTTGGGGATAAGAATGGGACATGTAAGCTAATGTCACAGTAGTACTTCGTGTATAGTCTTAGTTGTTAAATTAAAGCTGCATAACAATTAGTTTGAAGTAGCAAAGAATGACAATAACCTAATTGCTTTTGTGTATGACTAAATTTCATGCCCAATTCCATGCAGTAAATTCTGATTTTTGAAAAACGAATGCCACTTCTGCAGGAGCAATGATAAAGACTGTTGCTAGAGTGTTTTTACAAGAGTAGAATTTAACTGCATTTTGTGTATTTTGCAGACAAAAGACTTGACGGATACCTTGATAGATAATATGTCATCTTTGGCTAGCCATTCTATCAACAAAGCTAAAGTTCCACCTTCAAACAGCTTCTCTTCTGTCCCTTCTATGGGAGTTGGAATGGGATTTTCATCATCTATTGACAACACAAAGAGAAATATAACAAACGGACTAAATACTAATATGGGTTTTCAGACTGCTGGATTCAGTATGGGAGCTGGTCCCACCACTCAGAATTTCTTCAGTGGTCCAAGTGCAACAACAACAACCAAGATGAACATTGTACCGACTGCCAATATGCCAAATTACAGTCCTATGAATGCTGCATCTGCAATCTCTCCACTGACACAACAAAACAGACCCCCAGATATGTCTGCTTTAGATAATCTTTTTGGTCCTCAAAAACCCAAAGTCAGCATGAAACAGTTGGCTCAACAGAAGTCAAACCAGTGGGTTAATCAGTTTGTACCCCCGCAAGGGTCCCCAGGTGCAAGCACTTCAGTCTTGGGACCTCAAATGAACATGATAGGACAACCTGGCTTTGGTATACAGGGTAATCCTTTCTTTGCTCCTCAGAACTTTGCACAACCAGCAAACACAATGACAAACAGCAGTTCAGCTAGTAATGACTTAAAAGATCTTTTTGGGTAAAATGTTTTGCTTTCTTCTTTCAAAGATCGATGAAATTTGGATCATGGGTAAGCTGATTAACATCTTTTTTTGATTAGTAAAAGCATGACTTGGGGAGACTTTCAACCCAGCAAACTAAAGACTTTTGCACTGGAAATAAAAGACTTGATTTTGCATTCACTTGGTACTGCAGTGGAATTGCGTAAGTGCAAAGTCATCTTACATGCTAAAGATTTCCTGTCTCTTTACCGAGCACCAGAGCACTGAAGGTAGGATGCATATATTCAATCAAAAAAGAAGCAGCTAAGTATTTCAAAATTATTCAGAAGTTTTCTCAATCAACTCCTGTGAAATTTCCTACAAAATTTTGTTTTTTAAATTCAACAAAAATGCTTAGGGGGTAATAGTGCTAGTGAATGCAATCCTGCAGCCTAGTCCTTTCAGTGTCTGCAGAATTCTTCCTGATGATTTGTCTTGCCTGAATTTGGCACGAACTGTCATTTTGCCGCATGAGAGTTTGCAAAAAGTAAATTCTTATGCTGCCTCAAAAAGTTTTGTTAGCCGTGCTACATGGAAAGATCTCTAACCGGTATCTGTGTAAGAGACAAGAAGAGAAAATATTTTGTATTTCTTCTCTTGTGAGATAATTAAAATTAATGTGGTGATAAACTACAACAAGATTCAGGAGGCATAAGAAGGTGTTTTAAAATTTTGTGCTAGTTTGGGACAGAGTAAGAACACTGCTCCAATGGTCATGCTCGTTTACAGCCTGTTTTATAATGCAAGATCCTTGTTACCAGTCCCATAGGAAAAGCAGCATACCTCTTAAGCAGCATTTTAAAATGCATTTGGTGACTTGATCACATTCCTTATATATTCCAGTGTTTTGGCTAATTTGATACTGCTTCTATCTGGTGTGAAAAAAGAATATGAGTAGTTATGGAACCTCCTAAAAAGAATGTTCTCTGTAAAATTCAGATGTTGACTGCCCCAACTGTCTGACTAAGCAGTTTTGTGTAACTAAACGCACACTCTTTAGTTACACAGAAATATATTGAATTACCGCATAGATTTTGGCTCCGTTGGGCAGGTGGAAAAGGATTGTCTCATACAAGTTGCACATGGTTGTGTGTAAAAACAGAGTGCCATAAATTGCCTTGACTAGAATAAACTATTTAATTTTAATTTTGTTTTAACTCAAGTCCTTATGAAGGATAGACGAATATGAAGCGAGTTCTCAAATACAGATTTGTTAGCTCTAGAATATATGGTAAATACACAGGTATTTCAGATCCTTTTTATTGTATTACTCCAAATTTAATAAAGCTCTCCAGAAAACCGAACAGTAGTTTCTTCTACTTCCCAGAAGGTGTACGTTCAGCTTGCCCATGATAGAATCTCTGCTCTGTCAGATACTACTGTTGGATTTTAACTTTTTCTTTCCTAGGAATTTCAGGGGCTTTCTTACATAATGTTTTGAAGACTATAGCTGGCTATTTTGAGAAGGAAAGAACTAGTTACCTTTTTTATGGAAAGCCTACAAGCTTTATTTTTCAAAGCCTTTCAGTGAAGAAATTGTTCTTTCATTTGCTGCTTCAGAAACCAAAGGGCCTTATGCTGTAAATGTGACTTGTATTTTGTTATATTTCCACGGTTCTAAGCGGTAATAGCATTAAGCATATTTCTTAAAGAATTGTTTATGTATTATAGCTGCTGCCTTAGTCCTATTATTTTAAAATACTTGGGACCAGTGAAATTGTGGTTTAGAAAACAATACCTAACACCTTGTGATGCTTATGTGCTGTTAATATTCATGGTAAACATTGTAGGTTATGTTAAGATATCTGTGTAAACTTAAGTACAATACTGGAACTGTTAAACTATTTAAGTTCATTTACAGTTACTAGTACTCTATACTTTCAGTTACACTAATGTCTTCTTTTTGAAAGCTCTGTTGTGTTAGGGTAACTTAAGGCAAGCCTTCAAAGAATTACTTGAATCTGTATTCCTCTAAATTATTTGAAAAATAAGCTTATATTAAAAATAACATCTCTTAGGACTTTACAGTATATTAAATTAATATGTCCATGGTAAAGGCAGTCTCCTAAATGTCAGTGTCCTGATCTGGAGTTTCAGTCACTGATTCCCCTGGACTGGGGGCTTTTCAGAACTGGATTTTAATTTAACCTATTGGAGGGAAAATTGACTGAAAAAATTTGATCTGATTTTATAAACAAGACCTCCTAAACTGTGAGGTTTGGGGTATGTGCTTTTGGCATTGCCTATCTGAGAATATAATCTATTTTCTAAGAACAAAGTAAAAAAATATCCTACAAGTTTAAATTAAGAGAAACTCTTCTATGCAGTGGTAATGTGATGGAATAAGATCTTTACCTGGCTCAAGTAATAGGATTTTTTTTCTACTTGTATTTGAGAACATAATTTTGATTTCTCGTTTGCTGCAATTTTCAAAATGACCAGAGTAGAAGAATAACAGCAAAGAAAATTGAAAAGGGTGCTTATGAAACTTACAACAAAATTTTCCAGTTATTTAAAAATAGAAAAAATAACTTCAGTTAAACTGAGAGGGTCAAATCCCTCTTCCTTGTTGATGCTTCCTGCTTTGTTTGTCAGGAAACTGGGTTTGTGTGAGGTTCTCTAATTATTTCTTCTTAACTTAAAGCAAAGAGGAGTTGCAAGAGGTAAGTCACCAAGGCCATGTGCCACTTGGCTCCTGCCACAATCAGTTTTCTTTGGGAAGTCTTGCCCAGTTGATCTCTTCACTTACAAGCCGTCATTCTGGGGCCCTGCAAGAGGCTGGAAGACTCGTGTTGTGGCTGGAGTGAATACCGTTGTTTGAGAGCAACAGTTGTATGACACATCCAAGTTGTTTGCAAAAGAGTAGGGGGAAGGGACAATGTTACACAGTGTGGGCATTCCAGGGGCCTTCTGTTTCTGGACATGGATGGAAAGCAGGGGTGCCTCCAGCTTGGCCTGAAGCAGCAGGACTGTCTAGCCCTAATGCAAAAGAAAATGGAGAACACAGGTTTGAAATTGGTATCTGACTGAGAAATTGCAAATTCTGTTACTGAAAAAGTAACCTGATGTAAAATAAGTTCTTATTACAGTGCCTTGAGCAATACTGGAAATTACGCAAAACTTCTGCCCTTTGTGTTCAACCTAATTTAAAGGAAAAAATGCGGAAGCCTGGCAGGTTGTATCATCACCTTACAGCCTCCAGCCTGTGCACCCGCTGTGCTCACCCGCTACGAGCAGATCGTCATTCCACTGTGAAAATGAGAGCAGAATCTGGGCTGAACTGCCCAGCCCACCTGGTTTACTTTACGTTCATTTGTAAAGAAAAGGTAAAGAGAAGGGAGTAAGTTCCTATTCTTTAATTGATTTATCTATATTAAGTTTACTACAAAAGGAGAAAATAAGTGGAGATAGCTGCACATCATAAGTATAAGCATCAGTTGTCCTTTGGCTGTTCTGGTGCTTGCTAAATGGACATGGCTGAACAGAGACAGCAGTGTTTCCCATATTAGAACTGTTGGTCTAATTTGGGTTTAGGTATGGTCTAATTTGGGTTTAGGTATGAAAGTCTAATTAGAACTGTTGGTCTAATTTGGGTTTAGGTATGAAAGTCTCTGAAGCATCTTCTGAAAATTCAGTCATAGAAAAGAAACTAATCCTGCTCAATGGAAGGATTGTATTAAAGAGCCTGAAAAACCTTCTTTGCTGGGGCTGGTGGAGAACAGCCTTGAAACTACTGAGTTGGAGATTAGCTTAGAAGCCCCAAGGTCTGCCTGTCAGGAGAGAAACAGGTATTGAAATGGCACAACTGTTCTTTCAAGGATGGAAGAGGGAGCGGATTTTCTGTTCCTTTTCACACAAGTGGTGTGAATAAGGCACAGAACAGCCCGTGGAACCTGCTTATGCAGGACGACAGCAGTACCAGAGGAGTCCACCAATTATTTGGGAGATGGGGAGAGAAATTTTACTGGGAACGTGGGTAAGTGCCCTAGTTTTTTTAAATGAAGATACTATGTCTTCCCTCTCTCAATGGTGATGTGAATGAGAAATGTCGTGGAGAAGTTGTGGCCTTAAAGGTCTGCACAGATGCTGAGTACCCCAAGTAAAAGGCTGATTTTTTGGATGGATAGGTGCGCAACATTTCAAGCCTTATTATTTAAAACTTTCCTTTTCTGTTAAGTTTTGTCTTTTTATCAACACCTGTTTCACATTTGTGTAGAACTTGGACAAATACCCCAATGGCCTTTTAAAGTAAGTAAAATGTGTGTTAACTTTTGTATTATAACCCCTATTATAATGTAATTTATGTCTGTAGATAGATAAGTAAATGTGTATATAGATTACAGGATTTTAGATTTTTCAGTTCAGTTGCACCAAAAGAGAAAAGTTTAAATGAGAAGTTAGATTTGAATAAAATTCCACAAGGCTTCTGTACAGGCTAGGAATTCTATGATACTTTTGTTATCTGTTATAAATTCACATGCTTAGTCTGCCTGCATCTACGTGACTTGAGCAGAAAAGGAAAGGTTTTAAAGCATAGGTTGATGAACACTGGATCTCTTATTGCAGATGAAGTTTTTGGACTTTAGAGTGACCTTTGTTTATCGATTAGGAGTTTTTTATTGGGGGTGGGTGAGATATAGCTGATTTGTGCCATTTCCAATGTAAGAAATGGGAGGGGAAGTACAGAAGAAATACCCTGTTGTATATGTGACTCTCTTTTGTTCTTTGTTAAGAGATATGCTGCATTTTATATACTCATTGTGAACTTTTACTCTGAACTAGCTGCGAGGAAACATATCTGGAGAATTTCAGATGAGTTAGCTGATTTTCAAGTGAGGTCCTGCCTTGTACCTTACTTTCCATTAGGGTTTGAAGGCTTTACAAGGAAATTACACAAGGCAGTAAAACCTTGGATTCGTAAACCAAATCCTCTTGCCTTCCAGGTCTCACACTTGTATCAACAGAACAAATAAGCCCCTGAAGTTGTGTTGTCTTTTTAAGTTCTCTGAAAGAGTTCTAACTGCTGTACAGATTTCTGAGATGAAGTTGTAAATCAAAATGTGTTATAGTGAACTCAGGCCTTGTGCAAAATATTTAATACTTGTTTATATGTCTAATCGTACAGTCTCTGTACTAGTGGCAGTTTTATGTTTTGATTGTAAAACATTAAAATTCTCATGAGATTTATAAAGTGATGTTACTGTAGTGTCAGCTGTGATTCATAATTAGAACTGTCATAGCATGGCATTAGTGTATATCCAGTTTATTGGACAGCTCTTCAAAAACAAATTTATTCTTGTATCAACTTTTAGATCAGCTACTTAAAAAATATGTAAAAGGTACAGCGACAATTTCAAGAAATTCATATCACTTTGTACTGTGAATGAAGTTGCCTATGGAAATAAATGAACTTTTCATATTTTCATGTTGGAAGACACTTTTCTTTAAAATTACCATAAAATTAACTGATGGTAACTTATTTAGAAAACTTTATCAGTGTATTTTGTTTGAAATATAGTTTATCCCATGGAATTTTGAATTCATTTCTTAGAGCAGTTGCTGTCCAGACATGTAAAATGTGCTCACACATTGCCTTCATGCAAAGAATAAAGGTCCTGGGGAAAAACCGACGCACTAGATGTCTCTAAAACTGGCATTTACATTTCTGAAAGCACACTAAGACCATGTCGGAATCTGGGGTTGTGATGCCACATGGTGATCTCTGTTTGCATTTTCAATGCTCACGTACCCAGAAACGAGCCCTGTCTCTAAACCCGGCTTTCAAAATACACTGCTTTGTCAGGCGTAGACTTTGCCAGGAAGCTAGTACGCACCTTTTGTATGATCAAGCATGAGACATCTGAGACCTGATCTGCTTAGGAACCTGGTCGTTGGCTGGAGATGTCATGGGAAGAGAGAGTAAAAGAAGAGCGAGCTGGATTAGGTGAAAATGGGAAGGTAGCATCAGGTGGCTCCAATTCCCTCTTCATTTTCATTTTCTGAGGGTGACAGCATCCCCATTCCTCCCACACCTGTATCCATCAAGGGAGGACAACCCTATTATATGCCAGGTTTTGATCAATAGTAGCAGAAGATGATAGAGTGTAATTCTAGTAAGGTGGAGACACACTTGATGGCACCCTGCGGAGAAAACCTCTGCCTTAAGTTGCTCAGCAGATCACAGTCCTGATCTGACTTGAACGTCCTTTACTGTGGTAATGTTCTTTTTGTCCCCTCCGTTTCTGGACATTGTTAGGATCAATAACTGTTACCTGTTTCTTAAGTTTCTTTCAGGTGCTGAAATCCACATGTGCTGGGTTGGTTTGTTGTGGCTTAAAATTCACAATTTCATAAGCTCTTCCATGAATTCAGATAAGCTAAGACTTCAAACAGGAAAAGTTGGAGGTCTTTGCAATTCATTGTTCTTCACCTGGAATGCTTTGATATTGGCAGTTAATTGTCCCTGCTTCATCACTTAAATATATCTAGGCCCTCCTTCAGGTATGTCATACTCCAGAGCTTTAGGTTAATCCTTTGTCTATTGGTGTTTGTAGAGCTGTGCTGCCCTGTCACGTTTGTAGTTGAGGACTGCAGCTCAGTAAGAAATGAGCTGTTAGGAGGTACGCAAAGAGAAATGGTTCATTCGATGTTCTCCTCCTGTTGCCGGACACAAATGCCCTTTGTCCTGCATCTCAGAAACTCCCTGCACTTGTGTCACCAGCTGGAGACCACTGCAGTTCTTCAGCAGACTGGAAAAATGGCTCTTAGCGTGACAAGGTGGATTCCAATATGTTGTGCCAAACTTACCCCCAGACTTAGAAAGCAGGAATTCAGAAAGAAACTCCTATCCACACTCCAACCCAAGAGCAGCTAAATAAATACCAGTTATTCAAGCTCTAAAATAATTTACTAAGTATGTGTCCTCGTTTGAGCGAGACGGGACTCATTTCTCCTCTAATACTTGGGAAGACTGCACTTTTAGAAGACTCCGGTGTCTGAATTTGTGAAAATCTTTATTTTACAGCCAGCTATGGTATGCGGGTTTCAAGGTCTCAGTGTTTTCGAGCTCGCCAGGTGCAGGGATGAGGAGGAGCGAGACCCGGGCACTTCACCCAAGTTGGCCAACAGCATTATTTCATACCTTGAAAGTCACATTCTCTATAAATTAAAAAGTTTCCTGTGAAGTTCTCTCTCTCCCTTGATGTCTGCCGTCCTGAGAACTTCATGCCCTGGTGCCGGAGCCCTGAGGCCTTCCCTTCCTCCCGAAGCCATAGCGCTGGCAGCGTCCGCCATTTGCTGTCACTGCTGGGAGTGCACAGCTTCCTACTGATAGAACTGGCTGAGTATAATCTTTGCATATTCTGTACTGGTGTCGGGATCAATATTGGTTCTTTAGTGCCGTTAATGTTAATTATCTAATCTTATTTTATTAAATCTGTTTATACTTCAGCTCCCAGGTTTCCTTGTTTTTTCCCCGATTCCCTTTCCCAGGTGAGGAGGGGTCATCAGGTGATAAAATGATTGTCTAAAAAACAATAAATTGTTATGGGTCTCAAACCATAACAGTATTCTAGGAATAAATTTTAGAGTTAAACTATAAACTTAAAAAAAAAATATATTCCTTTTTTTTCTCTGTAGGACATCTGCCTATGAACTGTATTATTATAGCTCTAGTGCAGCTTCTTACAGCAAATTAAGGCAGTTGTGGATGTGGAACAACTTGGAAATTATAGATTTAACTGCCTGCCTCTATCTACTTACCAATTATTGAAGGGTTTTTTTGGTCAGGCTTTTTGCTTGTGCCTTAATCATTATTTGGCCTTTTTAAACAGAATTTCTAAAAATGCATCACCTTTTGCACAACACTCAAATGACTATGTTTTACACCGTTCTGCAATAGCTATTCAAATCAAGGATAATGAAAGCAGAAGCTCCATTTGAAACTACATCAATGAAAACGTTATTATCTTTGACCTGAAAACCGAGGGGTTTGGTGGTGGGAGCTGAACTTACTACACAGGCAGCGTTTGTTCGTGTCTGTCTCCATGTCTCCTTAATGCTAGCTTAGGGCTGTAAGAGTTAACGAACCCAAAACTTTGCGGAGCTTCCTTTCCAGCAGGTGGCTTAAGAACCAGATACCACAAAGAGGAATAACTGGCTTATTTTCCGAACAGAAAAATCAAATACTGGAGAAGAGAACTCAAAAAAAATTAGGAAAGAGAAACCAAAAACTAGAGAAAAGTTTACCCTGCCACGCTGATAAAATAAGTGCTTACCTATGGCACCAAAGCTGTGAGTAAATGTTGAGCTGATGTCACAGAAGTGATTTCAAATAAGCAAACATGCTAACGAAGCAATCGGATACATGTGTAACTAGAGCATAAACTTTATCTGAATTAATCTATCTAGATTTTTTAAATTATTTTTTAAAGAATTTCTAAAAATAATTGCATCTTAGAGCATTTGTATGTTGCAAAATCACAGCAGGTGAATCAGGAAAAATGAAATTACACTAGAATGTCATTTTCATAGTTTTGTTGTTAAACAGGAACTTTAAATGTAGCTTTTCCCAAAAAAGCCTTATGCTACAAACCCTGGCTTGGTTACAAAATAGAAAAAAATCTATCTAAAAAATTAAAAATAGGTTTAAAAATATTTGGAACACACTAAAGACAATTTTGATGCCAGCTGTGCCCAAAGCCTTGATCTGTTGTATAAATCAAGCAAGAGAAATAGTTTTTGGTGTGGATTTCTGACTTGATAGATAATAAATGGCATTTCTGCAAGCTAAGTGATTTCAATATAAAGTACTGATACATATTTTCATTGTTATCCCGTGCAAGATTAAATTATTGATTAATCTGTTCTTTTTTATTACTTGGCAAGCAGGAAACTCTTTAAAAATAGTTGAGTTTTTTGTAGTTTGATTGTGCATATATGTTTTATGTTTCCTGAGGAATTCCTTGCTTGATTCTTACTAATTGACAGCCATTACAAGAAAATGATTTATGGTGAAATGCCACCTTTGCATTATACTCACTGCCACATTTTGCAAACCAGAGCCATACAGTTGAAGCTCTTGGATTAAACAAGCATTATAAATATTACTTAAGATAATCAGATCATTAACTGGCTGCTGGGTAGGAGGTGTTTCCTTATTCTTTTCATGACACAGATAGTACAAAGCCTTGATTTTCTGCACGTTGGAGAAATTAAATAAGTGGAGGTCTCTTCACACATAATTGCCAGTTTAAGTGAGCTCAATCCCATGTATAGCACTTCTTTTGCCAGAATTTTTCTTAATACTCTGTGCCTGCTCCTTTTCCAGGTCCTTTCTGGTGCAGCCCTCTTTTGCAGCTCCTCTCTCTTTGATTTTCTTCCCTACGTCAGTGCCCACTGGCAGCATGTGGCTGTGTAAAGTGGTAAATGGGCAACAAAAATCAGAGGTCTCTGACAATTTGACGTTGTTTTGGTTTTTTTTTTTTTTGTGATACTTGGTAAGAGAATGCTGAATCTAAGACAGTATCAGCCTCAGTTTTGTGCCTGTTGCCCTTCACAGAATCACAGAATAGTCAGGGTTGGAAGGGACCTTTGGAGATCATCTAGTCCAACCCCCCTGCCAGAGCAGGTTCACGAAGAGCAGATTGGACAAGAATGTATCCAGGTGGGTTTTGAATATCTCCAGAGAAGGAGACCACAACCTTTCTGGGCAGCCTGTGCCAGTGCTCTGTCGCCCTCAAAGTAAAGCAGTTTTTACTCATGTTGAGATGGAACTTCCTGTGTTCCAGTTTGTGCCCATTGCCCCTTGTCCTATCGTTGGGCACCACTGAAAAAAGCCGGGCCCCATCCTCTCGACACCCGCCCTTTAGATATTTATAAGGATTGATGAGATGCCCTCTCAGTCTTCTCCAGGCTAAACAAACGCAGGTCTCTCAGCCTTTCCTTGTAAGAGAGCTGCTCTATTCCCTTGATCATCTGTGTAGCCCTCTGCTGGACTCTCCCCAGTAGTTCCCTGTCTGTCTTGATCTGGGGAGCCCAGAACTGGACACAATACTCCAGATGTGGCCTCACCAGGGCAGAACACAGGGGGAGGACAACCTCCCTCGACCCGCTGGCCACGCTCTTTTTCAATGCATCCCAGGAGCCCATTGGTCTTCTTGGCCACCAGGGCACATCGCTGGCTCGGTGTCAGCAGGACGCTGATCTCAGCAGGAGATTGTTGCTTTGCCATGAGGGGCTGCAGAAGGCAACCGAACCGGAGGGTCCGCATCTCTGCCTGAGGGTCCAGCTCTGGCAAGCTGCCAGGCCGTGCAATGGAGGTGGCTGATGAGTGGGCACGTGTTTCCTTCGCTACCTGTTCTACGGGCAACGTGAGACTGGAGGAGACACATTAAAGGCAGCTGCAGGTTAATCGATCCAGAGGATTACCGAATCCAGATCCTTAGAGTGGTACGGCAACCGCGCACAGCAGAGAGGCAGCTTTCAGGGAACGGCTGAAAAAAAAAAAAAAACCAACCAAACCCAGAAAGGAGAGTGGAATCTGTCATCTGCCAAAATGACAGAATACCTGGTGCCAGCCCCATAGGCACAGACCTGTTTTCATTGAGATATTGTCCCCCACCCGCCCGCTCTGTTCCAGTTCCGAAGTTGCCTGTGCAGAGAGTGCCGGCTGCTGCTGCTGTCTCGTGACAGAGCTTAACCAGTCGTGACGACGACTGCTGCTGAGGAGCAGCTGCTTGGGCCCAGATTTCATTTAGCCGTAACACACTTATTGGAACGTTTCATTTCTGTGTGTTTATTTTCGTTGGAATAGGCTACTTTGTTAGACTGAATGGTTGCCATTAGAAAGTTGAACGAATTACTCATTTATTTTTTTTCCTGTTTTGCTACAGCAGACGTTTTCTGGTGAAAGGTAGGTCAAATATTCAGTATATAAAATGACATAGGGCTTAGATTCATAAAAAAGGAACTTTATTAAACCTGTGTGTTTTAAAACAAAATTATCTGAATAAAAGTATTAGTACTGGTAATTACAAGCACTGTCCTGAACTGGGCATTACTGGTCACCGTGTCCTTCAACATGCTGCAGTTGACGAAACGCATTCTTCTTCAGGTTTTTTTGTGCAGGTATTGTAAGGTAAGAGAAGGTTTTGCTTCTTCAGTGTTGCTCAGTTTATTAACTTTGAAAAATTAGTGTTTTTAAATGGAAATAGAATCGATATCCTTCCCACTCGTTCCAAAAACCCGCAGCTGGTGCTAGGTGCTTAGCCAGTGATTTCAGCTAGCTTAGCAAGATCCTTAAAAGCCCTGCAAAAACGTGTGGGTTTTGAATTTTCTAATTTATAGATTGTAAGAGATGACTTTATATTTAGGCACTAACACAGACTGTCGGCACTTAAAATATTAATTTTAAACAGACTTATTTTGCTGAAACAAAAAGCTGACTTGCCATTTTAAGCTGGCTGTCTATGCCATAATCCATTTTTTAATGAGAAGGGGCTATGTAAAATTTATTCCTGAGCTTATTTTATTCTAATATAAATGATCTTTACCTGCAGTTCAGCATAAACATAAGTCCTCCTTCCAAGGAAACTGTAGCAGATGTAGATTTTAAGCTCTGTTTTTAAGACCAGTGTGCCTGCTTGGACATCCTTCTCCCTCATTCCCTCTCAGCCCGTTGCAGCTTTGACCTATTGCCCACTTTCAACCATTGTTTGATGAGAGGGTGATTAAAATACTGAAGGTACAGAATTCATATAAGTTTTATGGAATCCATTGGCTCATTAGAGGGACCAACTTTGCACTTAAAGGGAGGGAAAGGCGGTAGACTGAGATTGCTCCTATTAGACACTAGAAAACTAATGTAAGGCAGAACTCCAGGAAGGCAGGTTTTATAAATTCTCATCTCCACATAGCAGCTGGTTTGGAGATTTACTTACATATTGGACAGGTTTGGGTTTTGACAGTATTTAAAAGAATTATTTTCATTAACTTCGTTCATGATGTTTTCCTTAAAACAGTTCAGATCTGGGATTAGAGGGACACGATGAGCTATATGGTATAATTTGGTGAATCAATCCAGTAAGAGACTGTATTCACAAGTCGGGTATTACCACAGATAGTTTTGAACAGTGTGTTATGCACATACTGCCTGGCATAGATTATCTGTTACACATGGAAAGAAGACAGTACCAAAGACTATTCCCCTTCAAAATGTACTTTCCTGGTAAGGGCAAAAGGGAAAACAGAAAAACTGAAGGGACGAACAGAGTTCTTGAGTAACTTGTAACAAAAAGCTTTCTAAAAACATGGATGGAAGCAGTTCCTTGCCGATAATGACAGGCTTTAACAGGCTATCAGAGATCTTAACTTTCAAAATGATCTGTAAAATGTAATGAAACTACCATAAGGTGTCACTATAACCCAAGCAACTTCCAAATAAATTGCAAACATTATAGAAATGTTCTTATCCAACTACAATGCTTTCCTTATACAGCTTTGTGAAAGTAAAAAAGGACCTATTTTTAAATAACGGAGAGTATTCCCATATGCACAGAAATCATCATATTCAATACATCTGTTTTATTTTCTCCTTTTTTTTTTCCCGGTAGGTGTATTGTCACCAGTTCTTGGCATTTAGACCCATTCAATTTTGGGAGAGCAGTGAAGAGTGTTTGCAAAGTTAGCCACAAAAATATCAGATTTAGAAAACTACATTTTACACAGTGGTTATTTGCTTTATATATGGAACTTCTTTTTTTTTTCTCCTTAGAGAAAAGTTTCTATGGGAGAGGTTCTTGCTTAACATATTTACTGGTATGAAACTGAAAATTAAAAAATATTTTCTAGCATTAAATATATCTGTAGTAGTTAGTGCAATAATACAGAAGCTCTATCCTTTTGAGGGGAAACAGATGTACTCCACGTAATAGCTTTCCACACAGAAATGCTTTAAAAAGCCCTCCTACTTAGTGTGTAAGGTCTAATAAATAACCATTTAATTAGCAGTTTCCAGTAAGGAAAACTATAAATCAGAATTCCTATTTCCATTATTGATTTATTTGTTGTTAGCATCCCAGGATGATCTATTTTTATTTCTTGTCTAACTGCAATCAAGTTTCTTTCCTATCAGCTACCTGATCAGGAAGCAGAACCTAGAAACTAAAGACGAATTTTTTAACCATTTGAAATTAATACCGGTTTTGCAACAGACATCAGGGAAACGTACATATTATCTGAAACTTTTATTTGGGCTGACTCAACACAAAGCATTTTGACATGGCAGGAAAGGATTCAGTTCTTATATACGGTAAAATAGAAGTCAGAATCCTGAAGTCTTTGATTTATGGAGGAAAAGTGCAGATGATGTAAAGCCACAGATTTCAAAACCTGAAGGACCATTTTGATCACTCAATCCAAACCCTTGTATAACATCCCAGGTTACCCCTTTTATCTTTGACATCAGATGCTGTAGATCTTGAAGGCTGGGTTCCTATAGTACGCTTCTTTTATGTAATGTAACAACAGCTCTTACAGATGCCAATAGAAATAGGGTCTGCAGGACACCAGGCACTATACACATACAACGGGAGAAATAGTTTCACCCCAAAGTTTCACATCTGGTGATAAAATGTGCTTGTCATCTGAGTGCACCTTTGCATGTGCAAAGCGCTGAAAGAAACTCCTTTGAGAAGGTAATATGGAAACTCACCTAGGAACCCTGATCTCACCCTTGGAATCCTGAACTCATACCCCGGTGCTGATAATCCCATGTTTCCAGGGAGCACGTAGCGGATGGGCGCTCCAGCAAGCACACATGGTGGTAAGGTTTGCGATTTGAAAGGTGTTATTGCTTAGGTTAGCTTTTAATCTCTGCTTGATACTCAGTTTCATGATGAATGAAATGATCTTCACTCACGCTTATCTTTGCACGGCCACTTCTGCAACATGTCTAAATGTTCTTTTTATCGTGTCTGGACACTTCTCCTCTTGTTCCTTTTATTTACTGCATCTACAGTTGTGATTTCTGCTGGAAATACAAGGAAAGATGAAAGAGACTCTCACATGAAAACCACAGTTGACACGTTTTCTTTGGAAATAATTGGTTTCAGGAGAAAGCTAAGGCTGCTGCTGTCCCCTCTCCTGAAGAAGCTGACCATAGACAAGAATCATGTGAGCATTTTTGTTCCCTGAGTGCTGTGCCCCAGTGTCAGGAGAAGTGCAGTACTGGAACTCTTGTTTCCTACTGGAGGATTTTTATTTGCCTTGTTTAACGTTCTGCTTCCTGAGGTGAGGTGATAATTTCCGCTTTGAGTGACTTTAATGCTCCATGAAACATCAGAAAGGAAGAAAGTAAAATAAGCCCATTCAGAGAAGAACTCTTATGTTTTCTATAATTACTTAGGACCCCAAATGTGACTTTAGCTTTGTGTCCTGCTGATACAAAACATATGTGATCATCCTGTCTCTTCCTCTGTGTCCTCTCTTAAATTTTGAGCTAATTTCAATCCTCTTTACGGGAGTAAAAATGTCTAGGATGCCAAGTTGCTACTTGTTTAAAAAAATAAGCAGCAGGGTAGCACACACTTGATAAGATACCAACAAATCTACCAGACAACTTTTACAAAGGTCTTGTCCATGGGAAAAGCATTGTCAAAGTCACACTGCTGTAGACACCAAAGCCTACCACTCCTATGGCCTATGTGCAGATGAAACCAATATTCACCACTTCTGCTTCATTACTCTGATTCAATTGGAAGAAAAAGTAGTTATTTAAAATTTCCAGAGAGACATAATTTTGAAATATCAAAACGTTTTAATTCAGTTTCATTTTAAGACATCTAAACTTAGGGAGATAGGGCACCCAGGGTTTTCTAGCCTTTGAGCTATTGGTAAGAGCTAAAAGACAAAGTCACCCAGGAAGCCCAGAGCCACAGATAAGTAACTCGCTTTCCCAAAGGAAAGTTCCTCCAAAGGAATAACAGAGAGCAAACTGTGATCCCACAAGCAGCTACAAGCACCAGGGATGCGACCACATGGCCTTGAACTGAAAAGAAAACGATTAAAAATTAACAAGGTTATTCTAGTCTGACCTCGACCCCCCAGGCTGTGGACAACGCTTTGCACTTGCGCGTGTCTCCACTGGAGGACCCCAGCAGCCTTTGGTGGCTGTTAAGGCTGCCCACGCAGCACCAAGTGAAGCATCCGAATGGTAATTCAGTAGAGACACCAAAAGGTTAAATTGACTTTCCCAGGATGTTAGTGTCAGGGTGTGAATGACTATGATGATTAAATATTTGTCTAAAGAGTTCAAAATTTTATGTTTTGCAAACGTTGGGAGAAGTGGTGGCTCGCAAGGCTGTGTCGGGAATTGTCGTTAACAGAAGCACACTGCCTGAATGACACCTGCACGTGAAATGTGTAGGCTATCCGGTCTGCACTGAAACTAGTAACAGAATTCTCCCTTTAAATGTGGCAAAGACTTTACCCCAACCATTATTTTGAGGAATCGACAGCAGGAGTAGCATAAAGATGATTTTTCCAGGCTTTTCAACAAAAGAAGTAACTGTAACAAATCAGCCAGCCTCTAGGTGTACCTCTACTTGCCCCTGTAGAAACTATTCTTCCAGGTGAGAGTTACATTTATGGCTAGCTCTGACGTTTTCATGCTCAGTTTTCTTAAGAGGATGCCACAATCCCAAATCTAGCTCTGTGTCTGCAAGGCACAGCTGTTGTTAGAATGGCACATCTCCTATACGTGCGTTTGACCGGTTTCCAAGTTTTTTTACAACTCGTTTTATCCTTGAGCACCCGAGGTAATGATAGCATACGAGCCCACAGCAGTGGCTGTCTGCGTGATGGTTTTATGTCCATACGTGCTCTAAAATACAATTTTAATACAGCCTTACTAGAGGTCTTTGGGGGTATGATTCTGTAGTTTCAGTGGTAGCTACAAGTTGTGTGAGCCAAGAGTAGTTTTAATTTTGCAAAATATTTCTTTGCGAGTGCAGGCTTAATGACGTTGTGTCTTGGACCGAGATTCCAACTTGCAAGCAGCAGACTTGCAATAATATGACGTAACACAATGTGTTTTAAGAAGGTCTGAGACATCAGAAGGAGAATCGAAATGGGGTAATTTAATTTATGCAAAAGAAAATTAAGGCATAGGGTTAAATCAGGAAAGAAAATACTAGGAACAATGACAGCTGGGTCTGTAAGGGCTATCATACTAGGTCTTGTTAAGGAAGAGATTTCCTCAGCTGATGCTCCAAAATGCGTACTGGGATTAGTCGCATAGGGATTACCATGGCCTCATCCAACACATCCTTGTTGGGAATTGGTTGGTGCCCCAACAGGAGCAGGGCACTGCAAAGCTGCTGTGATGCTCTCTGCGGCAGTGTTTCGGAGTCCGGGTATTTTATTGCTCTGTGAACCCTGGGGAGGAGGAACCAGAGAAGCAGCTCTGCCCCTGTCGAACAGCATCCCTGCAGAGAAGCAAGAGTGAGGAACAACCTCTGCTTAAGCTTTAGGGAAAGGGTCAGTGAATTTCAAAAGGGGCCACCGCTGCAGAACTGCAAAGCGTAAAGAGGAGGGAGAGGTGAAACCTGCTGCCAGAAATGTACAGTCCTGCGAGTGGTGAGGTGGGCAATATTGCTAATGAGAGCCCCTCCATCCGTGAGGGGAATGTACCCTGCCAGATGCCAGCCAGGACATACCTCTGAGGGAGCTGCTTGAAGCCTTCCCAGATGCAGGAAGGACAGACTTAAGGCTTCCATGCTAAATGCAATGAGAGAATGTGCAGATAAGTGAACAAAGCACAAAATTTTGAGCGTAGCTCCTTTTTCTTGTGTCTGCTCTCTTTAACTGAAGCAGGACCAGAAATCCAGGAAGAAGGGCAAACTAAAAACCTCTGTTCCACAGCTGCTGGGTTTTGAACACCACTTTCCAGTTTGAGCCCCGGTATTCCAAGGTGAATTCCTTGCACTGGAATTTGCACCGTTTCCAGTTTGGAGCCGGGTTCTTACATGGTTTCAGGCGTTCAGCTGCCTTACGAGCATTCGGGAAACTCTCCCAAATGCTGGCAAATACGTGTTTGTTTACATGGAAGACAATTTCATTATATATTTCTACATGTATATATCCCTAAAAAGAGGCATACCTCTGATGTCTGGCAGTTAGCCTTGCCGGGGTTCATCTTCTGTGTGCCCTCTGAAAACTGGAGACCCTGTTTTAATGCATATGTGAGATTGTGTCGGGCCTGTGCTCCTTTCCATAGTGGTGACCTTACTGCTCTGGCTGTCAGCGTGCCCCGGTGGGCCAGGGTGCACCAGGGCCAGGGGTCTGGACTGAGAAACCAGGAGGAATTGCCTCCTCTTGGCCAGCTATGAAGATGATCACACTCAAGTCTGAGCAGCGTGAGGAGGAGGAGGTGCAGCTGGTCCCAGGGCAGCAAGACATGCTGCAGGGAGAGTTCACCAAGCAGCCCTTGAGCTGGCGGTGAGAGCAGTTGCTGTTTGACCCAACTAGACAGAAATACACCCAGGGAAGCCCTCCTATGGGCTTACGGGCAGGTAGTGCTGGGAGCTGGCTGGCCCCGTGGCCGTAGCTGCACTTATCGCTGTCTACGGGAGGAGTGTCTGCTAGGACAAGTGTGTGAGTTACCTGGGCTGAGCCTGGAGTTTTCCAACACAGCTCTACAGCATATGAAATATTCAAAGAGGAGAAAGAAACTGTAACCAGTTCTGCGACAAAAGAGGCTCCAGCCAAGCAAAACTTCCTCAGCTCCCAGGATCTGCTTCCTCCTTCTCCCTCTCCTTCTCCCTCTCCTTCTCCCTCTCCTTCTCCCTCTCCTTCTCCCTCTCCTTCTCCCTCTCCTTCTCCCTCTCCTTCTCCCTCTCCTTCTCCCTCTCCTTCTCCCTCTCCTTCTCCCTCTCCTTCTCCCTCTCCTTCTCCTTCTCCTCTTTGCTTTTCTCTTCATGTTTGTACTAGAAATAAAAGATTTCAGTGCAGGCTGCTTGCCTGCCCCACCTAATCAGGAGGAAGTATTTTTTCCAGTATTCCCTTCCTCGTAGTGGAGCTGGGACAATCCAGACATATGGTATTTGTATTACGGAGACATCTAAAACCCAGAGATGGGTGGCCCATGCAAAGAGCCAGGGGAGGAATGGAGGGGTCGACAGTCCTTGCCCTGTCTTGGCCCAGATTTGCATCCCACTCGATCCTACTGACTCTGTTCAAACACCCAAATGAGAAGTCTGTAAGTGAAAACAACTCAGATCCTGTTTGTTTCTCTGGAGGAATCGCCTTCTTGCTTTCTCGTTCCTTCTCTCTCCCTCTGTGGATTCTGGGCAGCCCAAGCCCAGAAGAGAAGTTAGGGAGGGAAGCGCGGTCCCTTGTGCCTGGAAGGACAACCGCAAGGGAGCGGAGCCACAGCAGCTGGCTCAGGGGGAGCAGGCGGCCGGTGGCAGAGTGGGAGCTGGGGTTGGTGGGTGGGTGGGCAGCTGTCTGTCCACCTGCCCTCCACGCGGCAAAGCACAGCCAGGGGCTTCCAGGGGAAACCAGTTCTTCTCCTGCTGGTGGCCTGACAAGGCACCGACAGGCTCTGAATTTAATTTTCCTTGGGAGAACAAGGGGAAGGTGGCAAACGCAAAGCGCTCTCTCAATTTTTCTGACAACCTGGACGATTTTTTTTTTCTTGTCGCCTATAACCCAAACCCAGTAACTGAGGCCAAAAGCAGAATGTCTTCATTTGACTCCAGCCCGCATTCAGGCTTGACGAGTGTACTGGCCGGCTGCACTTCCACAAGTGTTTTCAGTAAATGCTCCCGCCGTGCTAGGAGAAGTGTGTTGTCATCATGAAGTCACGCTGAGTTGGACTGGCTCGCCTCTCTCAGCCACTTTGTGTTTCAAACATGCGATGCATTTAATTTAAAGCTGGTCTTTCATCGCTTAGCCAAACAGCATCGCACCAACGCACCTCTGCGTCTGTCTGCCCAAGGGCCCGGCAACATCAATAATAAATGACCAGGCTGGGGACGGCGGCTCCGGGTTCAAGCCAGCGGGTGCACTGGGGGGTACAGAGCGAATGGGAACCGTAGCTTGTAATAATCCCCTCCCTGCAGAAAGGACTCATAAATGTTTAATAAAGTTCTTGCCCTTGCCATAGACGAGGTCTTATTAACGAACTGGAGTGGCTGGAGGACAGGTATTGTGTCCGTTACTATAGCACCACCTTCCACGGGATCTCGGCGTGAAAGAGGCAGAGGAGGGAGAAAGGGAGGGAGGGAGGGAGGGAGGGAGGCACTGAGGATGAGCCCCAGCGAGCCAGCCTGAGGTTCGCCGGTGGAGCAGGCAGCTGCCTCCTGCCCAGCCAGGGACACCGGCCCTGGGCAGCACCTCCAGCGCTCCAGCTGCAGCCTCCGGACTCGCTGTCCCCATACAGGTACCCGACCCCGCACGGATGCGCGGCAGAGCTGCTGCAAGTGCACCGCCGAGTCCCTGAGCACTTCCCAGGGGGTTTCGCTCCAGAGCTCTTCCCGACTGACTTTCTGGCTTTGGAAGATTTGGTTTGATTATTTTTTTTTCAATTTTTATTATTTTTTTTTTCCCCCCTTCTGTGCTCCTTTCTTGAGCAACTGGTTGTAATTGCTGAGGTCACCCAGGGGACCGGCGGAGGCTCCCGAGTCTGGCATCGGGAAATATGACAGCAGAAGTGAATGCTTGTTAACATAAGGGATTTACTGAAGAAGAAAGACAAAATGCCTTTCAAAGGGTTTGGTTCACTGAAGGAAAGATTTTTTAACCCAGCAAAGGAAGAGGTGAAGAACACCGTTAGTGACTCGCTGGGGAATCTGAGAAGGTAAAATCCAACAGAAAATTCCCAGACAGGTCCATTGGTTCAATTTATTAAAGAGAAATGAAGTATAGAAAAATGTAGAAACAAAAAAGAGTTTAGAGTTGCAAAATTAGTATCTGAGTTCAGACAGTGAGAGACACCTTGCTGCAAGACAGACGATGCAAAAGGAGCACTGTTACAACAGTATACAGCTATAGATGATAGAATATGTCTATTAAACCAAAAAAAAAGGTGAAAATAAGTTACAAAATAGTGTTCTAATATTACAAAGAGCATGAAAAAGTGTTTTAATTAAAAAACTTTTAAATAATTAAATGTCATTTAGCTTGCATGAGAAAAAGCAATGATTTAATGGGAGTTAACACTCCCAAATGATGCCACTCTTGAAATTAGACTTAATGCTCCTAAATTACAGAGGCTTTTATGAAAATCTTGTTCCAAATCAGTAAAAGAAAACATATTCAGTAGAGATGTGTATGTGTGTTTACTGAGACTAACAAATTAGGAAGAGAAACAGGAGAAGCAGCTGTTTGCTAGCAAAAAGAGAAAAAAAATTGAAGATTTTTATCCTAATCTGACAATTGATCAAGCAACAAACTGGAAGATTACTTTTTTTTATAAAATAAAATACGATGTAACAAATGTCCTGTTTCATAAAGGGGAAGAGATTTCTCATTTAAATGGAATGTTATTTCTATTAGTAATGGCCACTGACAACATTAATTTGTATAATCAATAGATGAGAGCCAGAGGGTTTAGTGGCATTTCTTGCGTGCTTGATATTAAGTGTTTCAAATCTTTGTAGGGATCAGGCCAACATTTTAACTGAATGTGTTTTTAGTGATTGAATTGAGTTTGCTTTCATGTCCATACCGTTACCTTCTTTTGGGAGTGCTATTTTGAGTCGAGACACAGTTCTTGGCACATCTGAACATGCTTTTGATCACAAGAAAATGTATAATATTTTAAATGTATTGTACTACAGCATGTATATGCAAGAAAATAAGCATGTATACTTCTAAAGAAGTTACTAATATGCACTGGTAGGTTGCCAGTTACGCTATTTCTATACCATGGGAACACAGTATCTGTGTTCCACACAGTTTCAACTTAACTTTTCTTCATTTACAGTCTTATAGATGAAGTCTGACATTTTGCTTTTTTTACTTTTAGGATACTCTACAGTAATTCCAGGGATTCCGTTTTTCTTTTAAAACATCAAGTTAAGTCATTTATTCAATCATAAATTGTCTTTGCTGTGGGCTCTGCTGGCCAATTTGACCCAATATGGGTAGGGTTTGTATTTAATGAGTATATGACGTGGCAGTACACTGGGTTTGCTATGTGGAAATGGTATGCAAACTTTAAATTATCCAGATTACTCTCCTCTTGTAGCTGTGTATCAAGGATGTCGTGCTGGTTCTTACACAGTTGACGATAGTACTGGCATCCAACTTCAGCAACACGGCTACTGAATAAAACCGAACCAAACCAAACCTGAGTTGAGATACAAGAAAGTTTGCTGGACTTAATTATTTTCTGTTTTAAACATATGTATGCCAGTTCCTTCCTTAGGTGTACTAGCCAATGGAGGAAACAATCCAAACAATTAAAGTTTTTTTACTATCAGATCTAAGTAAGAACTGCTGCAAGGTGAGCAGTCTCTTAGGAAATATGCAGTCATATTTGAAGGTTTCTGTAAGGAATGAAACTTGCATGTTTTTTAACTCGAACTTCATTCTCTACAGCTTAGCCTACAAATGAGAGCATACATTTCTATTTTTGCATGATGGCACCTACGTATATGTACCAGCTGCAACCTCAACTTTGCTCCTCATCCAATCCAATTGGCTTTAATATGGTGTAAATCAGCAAAGAATTGGCTTTCTCTTCTAGCATTTGATAGGTGATTGATTATATTAATGCGCATTCTTGATTAAGTCTCCAAGTGTGACTTCAGTGGCTGCCGTGTGTTGACGTGGGATCAAAACTAGCAAAGTGAGTAGAGAAATATTTTTTAGCTTTGCTAAATGTGACGGGTCTGTGCCTTCCTACCACATTTCCTCTGTCTTGCAAACGACAGAGCAGATCCAGAAGCCAGTGTCTGGCAAGACCAGCTGCCAGATGCCGGCTGATCCATAGCGATCGTCCACAGACAAGTTCAAGTGCTAAAGCACAAGCAGAATAAAGCAACTTACTGCCCCCTCACAGGCGTGTAGCAACCTCAAATTATTTTGTGGGTGCTGCAAAACAAGAGTCTGCCCACAGGAGGTTATTTTAGGGTAGCTGGATCCGGGAAGGGAGGCGAGGGGGACCGAACTGGCAAGACCCAAGAGGTGTCCTCTCTCTAGGCTGTTACCAACAGTTTCATTTGTGACATCTTAGAAGATATTTTGGAAAATATTTTAGATAATTTGTACATTTTTTTTTTTTAATGCAAAATTTGTTTTGTTCTTGATTAGTTAAATACAGTGGGGCAGCAAAAAAATATTGGAGGATTCAAGGCTTGGGCGAATGGATATCAGAGCTGGGGCTCCGCAAGCCTTATAAATTTCCCAGAAAAGAAAGGTTTTTCCTGCAGAGCTTCTCGGCACTGACAAACACTTTGGGCCTTCTGTGAACTTAGTGTAATCAAAGGAAAATTCATGAATTAAAGTAAAGTCTCAGGCTTCATGAACTAAAGTAAAATCTCAGGTTCTGACTACTCTGAGGATTTCAGGAGTCCTGGACCAGCTAACGGCAGCTGAGGGCTTCCTGATGAAGTGGGAAGTGACTAAGTGGGTTTACAGCTCAGTAATGTCACTGTTAATGTGAAAAGTCGTATGGGCCATGTCACACAGCTGCCGTGTGTAGTCTGGGCCCTGACAGGTGTAGCTCTGGCTGCTGCAGATGTCTCTTGATGAATTCGACAGCCTAAACTGCCAAAAACTGCAGCCTGAAGCTGGGCGATACACCCTCGCATTGGACGGGGCTCACCCGCCTGCGCGGGATCCCAGCCTTAGTCCTCGCAAATTTTTCCTTTGCGCACAAGCACGGCGAGTTCAGCGCGCCGCTGCCCGTGCGGCGCTGCGAACGCGCTGCGGGGTTGCCCAGACTAAACCCATTTGCCAGTCGTGCCAGGCCCCTGGTACCACAGTGCTAGTGCAAGGGCGGCACAACACGCGTATGCGGGGCTACGCTGCGGCACCCAAGGGGCATCCCGCCGGTAGATCGAGGCTACGCTGAGGAGAAACTGCGAGGCTGCCCCTGCAGCCTGGGAGGAGCGCAGCGCCTGTGCGATGCAGTCCCATGGTGCGCACGTTGGAGACGTGCCATGAGTTGCATGCAAACACCGTGCAGAAAGGTCCCACGCACTGAGCGAGTCAAGAGGGTTGCCCTGGCTGTACCGGGATTTTGTACCAGTGCATCAATTGCGGGATTCGGTATGAAAAATTGTCACTTGGGCAAATCCCTAGAGAGTAACCGAGATCTCTGAAGACTGTATCTGCTCTTGGATAAATGATATTTTTCGATAGTCGGTGCATAGGTTTCTGAAGTTACTCTGGGATCATCAGTAATTTTTCCATGTGATGACTGACGCTGGATTTGTAGGTGTGAGGTTTGGACGTTGCGTACGATTGTTCTGCAGCTGCCTGTGAAAGACTGTAATAGTAAAAGTCATTCTAGAATGTGTTCTAACACGTGGCAAGTATTAACATTTTCCCGTTATTGTAGGATTTATGCATTTTTAGTCAAATAAAATGAAATGGTATGATTTTAGTCCACCTACTTTAGCATTTGAAGAAATAACTAATTCCTATGCTAAAATCCCATAAATACAGATTTCTGAATGTGTATGTGTTCTAGGGATTTTATTTATTACTGATCGGAATTTTTGAAATGTCCTTAATTCTTCCAAAATTCTGTATATGCCCAAGTCATTCAATACAGAAGAGAAATTTTGCGTACGGTTATTATGACACTTGGGCACAGAACATGGACGCAGATATCTTCAAATAGGTTAGCTCTTCTCACTTGCTAAGTGTTGTATGTTTGTTGAAAAAAGGAAACAGATTGATGTAAGGACTGAACTTTTCCTGTGCAGCTAAATGCTCGCCTGCTTTAGACAGATAATTAGAGGAGAGCTCAAGCTCTGAAGCAGTTTTCTTCTAAACGATCGGTGTACAACAAGTGAAAATTTTCAGGGGCTTTACCGAAATAGATGGATGAATTGGAAGACTTATTTCTCATCTTTTCATGGAATTGCCATAGCTTCACTATATACCTGTTCAATAAAATAAAGCCAAAAAGCTAGGTCAAACACTGGCTCTGTGAATGTCTGCACTGGTAATGCTTCATCCTGGCTCCACTTGGGCTGCTATTACAACACAGTTTTCTCCAAGGCCCCTATAAGGGGTTATCATTAAGCTTTTGGGGGTATGAAATATATTGTGTGGGTTTGGGGACCTGGATCAGTCCTCAACTTGCTTTTATTAATGAGTAGTTGAATACAATAGCAAAATAATTAAATTCTCTGCAGAGGTGATGTTGGACCACAGTGTGAGTCCTGGCTCACCACTGTCAACAGTGAATTTGGAGCAGAAGGATGTTTTCATGCCTATCTGAATTGACAGCCAGCTGAAAACGTCCAGATCGGAACAGATGTTTTGGCTTTGCACGATGTGTCTAATCTTTGCCAGCTGCCCAAATAATGCACCAATTAAAGTCTAATGTCTCTCTTACAAACAGAGAGCCTGGTAAAGGTATAAAAATTTGAGAAATTGTGCTTTGATATAATTCATTCAGTATCTTACATTATGTTAGAGAAAGACAATGAAATGACTTCTTTTGGTTTGTTAATAACTCTTTTAAGATTACAACCGTTCTAAAAAATAATTATTCAATTGTCTTTTCACTTCCTGAGGTATTTATTTCTGATATTTTATTCAGCTTACGCCTACATATATTAGCACGCAGAGCATGGAATATATGCTGTCTTCTTTTTAAAGTGCCTGACTGCGTTACTCTCTGCACTCTCATTTCACTATCAAATGCTGCGTCCCTGCCAGTGAATCATAAGATCTCAATCACCTTCAATAACACCACAGTAATATCACGTTTCCTGTGTTACCTCGCTTTAATGCAAAGTCTTCCCTCCAGCCTGACAATAAGCTAATGACCTAAATTCGCAGTTAGCACTGCTTTGAGCAAGGGATTAAATCAAATAATCCCGGGGGTTCCCTTCTGGCCGCAAACACTCTGATTCTAGTGTTTCTTGGAAATGTGAGCTGATGGACTGTGATACGCGTTTTCTTGCCTTTTTGCTAAGACTAAGGCTGATATAATGGTTTTATGATATGATGTGAAAAGAAATAATATAGTAAATGATGCACCAGTTAGCCTGTAGGTGTAAAGAGCTAGAAATGCTGAGATTTTTAAGTGAAACTTCACATTGGAAAGATATATTTAAGTTCACAGGGAGCAACACTTACCACCTATATTTGCAAAACCTTTGGTGTAGAGTACTATCTGTTAGATTATGGGTAGTGCATTAGATTTACAGCAACTGGAGAAAGCTGTGATTAAACTAACACTGCTCTCCCAAAAGACCCAACCAGCTACTGTGTAGATCAGCCAGGTGTAGCCCGTCCACGTATGGTCTGTCAACATTTCTTTATAGCTGCTTTTTATATGGAAAAATGAAATGCATTAGTTTTCAAATACACTCAGCCAGATGTGCGAAAGAAGGAAATAAGTTACTCCTTATCAGAAAAGAGTGAATGAAATCATTTCATCATCTCATACGGGAAGCTGGGCTTCCTTTAGATTAAGTAACTGTTCATATTTTCACAGTACTGAGTGTAACTCCATGGCAGACACAAAAGGGGCTGGATCCTGAGCCCACTGCTTCACAGCAATGCCAAAACTGAAAGGCTTCGTAATGCAGCTGCTGGTTGAGGCCTCCCTTTAGTAAACACTGAACCTTAAACTCGTGGGTAGTGTTCAGTGGGCTTGTCATGTATTCACAGCCAACCATGTGCTTACGTGTTTCAGCATGTCAGAAAGCCCGTCTTCTGCATTTAAAACAACCGCTTGGGAAGTTAATGTTAGGAAAAGAAGTATTTTGCTCCTGTCCAGGGGTGCGTGTTCAGTTCTTCCTCTCGTCATCTTTTCTGCCAGAGACATTCCCTGGTTCTGCAGCACGGGATGTTAATAGTTCCAATCGGAGAGCAAAGTAATTTTTAATTGCACTATCATGCAATCAATTCCAGATTACATGGAAGTGCCTTTTTGTTTAATATGAATCTCTCAGCTGGGTTTGCTTGTAGGAAAAGGAAAGGCTGCATAAGCAAAGCCGGAGGAGCTGTGCTCCCATGTTGGTTGGTACCTGGCGGGCAACCTCCCGCAGGCTGAAATCTCTGGGTACCATTTGCTCCTATCCCGAGTAAATGGGAGAGCCCACATCCCTGGCACCTTTCCTCCCAGTTCCTCCCAGCCGCACTGCAGTTGCCACACCAAATTTGATCCCAGGCAAAGCCCTTTCAGCCTCTGCTGCTGAAGAATGGTGAATCAACAGCCCAGAAAGTTGCTGCCTTCCTTCAGATCTCATTTAATATTAAGTATTTTACACAAAGGGCAACAAGTTCAACAATAGGCGTTGCAGGGGTTCACTTTGCAATGACCTAAGTCCTTGTAGTGAGAGGACGTTTCAGAGAAGGGGGGACACGTGGCTTCAAATCCCTTCAGGCGGAGAAAGTCTGGGCCTGACTCTTTTACATCTTACATAGGAGCTCTGATGCCGGGGCCTTTTCTCCTCTTCAGCATAGCCCTGGTTTTTGTCTTACAGTTGAAAACAAATTCACAGGGAGTTTTGGGCTGAGCAAAACTATGCTTTGTGCTGTATTTGCCCTTTTCTTGAAACCTACCGCCAGCTCTGCTTAGTGGATCTAATAAGAAATTGCGATTAAGTTCTTCATATGTATATTTTCCTAACAACCAGCAGAATTTATCACAACAGAGCCCAGTTTAACTCCCATGATTATGTTCACGAATAGCCTGTGAACATTTTTCCAGCTAGCTGTCGGGCTGAGTGGCTCAGATTTACAAACCTGGGAGGTCGTTCATGAAAAAGCGTAGTCTATGCTGACCTTTCACAGCCTGCGCAGCATTAGTTCATCACACCACCGAGAGACAAACGCCTCGCAAGGAGACGACTTTGCAGCTGACTGGAGCACGTAAGTGCCCATCTGCGTTTCAGCAAATTTTACTGAGGTGGTAATTTTCATTTTCTCTTTCTTCACCCGTTTAGGAAAATCGATGGCACCAACGTTGAGGAGGATCACATTGAGCTGACGGAAGAGGGGCGGCCCGTGCAGGCAAGGACCCGCAAGCCGGCACCGTGCGACTGCCACTGCTGTGGGCTGCCCAAGCGCTATATCATTGCCATAATGAGCGGCCTAGGCTTTTGCATCTCCTTCGGAATTAGGTGCAACCTGGGTGTTGCCATCGTGGAAATGGTGAACAATAACACTGTTTATGTTAACGGGAAACCAGAGCTGCAGGTGAGAAAACGTCTTCCTTTCACCGTTGTGAGCAGACCCCATTGCAAAATCATCCAAGTGCCACAAAGTATTGTGTATACACAGGTCAAAAACAGAGAGACGTGAATCTGGATTCACACAGATGTGTAGGTGCTTAATTCCAATTTAGGTCTCTAAGTCACATTAAAAATCTCTAAGATCTGAGTGTTTGCAATATCATAGGGGATGGAAGTAGCAGAAATGAGAACTGAATTGGCTTGTATGTCTCTCAGGTCCCTGATCTTTCAGTCATAGACAGATTTTTTTGCGGTGGCAGAAGCTTTTACTATTTGGTATCTCCCAGGGAAGCACGCTCTGATGCTACTACAGAGGCCATTATTAATTGTTGTATGTCGTGCTGCACTCACTCTATTCAGACAGTAGATGACTTTCAAGACCTTAAAGTAGTCACTGGTAATAAGGTAACAGGTTTTTACAGGTTGTTGACAATGTGGACTGCTGTCTAGAAGTATTCAGAGCTAGGTGCCAAGCTATTTTCAAATTTGCAGTAAATGGCATTTGGTTCACAGCAGATACCTAAAAACCTTTAACAATGCACCTGCGGAACTGCAGGTTCAATGCATACCTTAGTTTCCCCAGTCCTGCCTTGGTATATGGCTGTGATATCACGTGTACCTTTATGCACTTTATGAACTTGAACCTTTATATTTGCTCTACTTGTAGACTTATGGTTGGATATTTTGAGGATATTTTTGTCCTAACAAATTATTCACAGGAATATTGACTGTTACCTGATTATTCCTCATGTGCTGAGGTCTGGGAGAAAAGGCACTACAGAAGGACAAAGTATCATCTGACCCTCCCAGTGAATGGAGGCTTCCCTCAGCCCAATGGGGGAGCACATTCCCTAAAACAAAACACGTCTCCCAGAAAGGCAGATACCTTTTGTTACGTTTCTAGAGATGAATGAAAAGCTGTGTAATTATTCATAAGCTTTTCTCCCTGATGTTTTAACTTTTGGTAAAGAAAAGTGCAGAAAGCATCTATAGCAAATTTACAAAATTAACAGTATGGCTGCCTGCATGACTTGTGGTCATAGGAGCTGTTGATCTGCAAAGACCGGAGATGATGCTTATGATTCTAGTGCTGGGGATTAAAAAAATCTTCCTTCCCTTCTCACATGATGCCAATGGCCAGCGCTTCAGTGTTTTTCTCTCCCCTTCCTAGCTATCAAGCAGAGTGTTTCTAATCAGACTCAATAAACCCCAAAAAGATTTACCAAAGTGAATGAAGTGATTCTGTGATTCTGTGAGTTTCCTAGTGGGGAGCAACTCTGTGGAAAGGGCCCTGGGGGCCCTGGGCTTTGGCTGTCCCTCCTCTGAACAAAGTATATCAAACAGGGTCATCAGAGGACAGAAATGTCCTTATTCAGGAAGAGCCTTGAAAAGACTGAAACTGCTTGGTATCCAAGGACGAGGTGCATGGTGAAAGCATCCCTCTCGGCTGCAGACATTTTTGGCTAGGAACCATCTATGACCAGTCTGTGGGTGGCCTTCTGTATCCAAATCCAGCCCTACAACTGGCATCACTTTTAGTAAAACGTAAACTAGTCAGCTAGCTAGTGTTACCTAGTTTTATTTCCAGATTGCCTTGTCTTCAGATGTTACACTGTTATGGTTTGAGGAACCCACAACAATTTATTGTCCTGTAGACATTTATTCTATCACCCACCTCCAGCACCCTCTCCCTCCCCAGTTTCGTGCTCCTGTGCCACTTAACGCAGATGGTGGATGGTCAGATTTTGGCCCTGACAAGGAGAACTGTGGATAAACCTGACCAGGAAGCCGATGAACCCAAAGGACCTTATAAGCAGCCTTGATAATCTTGGGGAAACAGATATGTCCATTGAAAAGCACCAGGTCCTTGTTATAATGCTGAGCAGGCTTGAAAACAAAGGTTTCAGGACTAAGCAGCCCAGGGGGAAGCAGAGACAAGTGGCAAAGATGAAGGCCCAGCGTTAGCTGCCTTCTGGCTGAAACCTTTCCCCCTCCTATCCACCTGACTGAAAGCGAAGAGCAAAAGCAATAATCTCACATGGGAATCTGAGATCCTTTTGCCTTAACTGGGGGGTTTCAAGCTCAGCAACCCCAGCCAGCATAAAGAGGCCGCCTTGATTCGTAGGATGGGGTGACTTCTGTGTGACTTCCAAACAGTGGTTGTCTTACAATGAATATGCTTCATCTTAGAGCACTTTTTTTCTGTTTCCTTTACAGAAAGCCCAATTCAACTGGGATCCAGAGACGGTGGGACTCATTCATGGCTCTTTTTTCTGGGGTTACATTGTGACACAAATTCCAGGAGGGTTCATCTCAAACAAATTGGCTGCTAACAGGTAAGAAAGCGATAATCAAAAGAATTTAGCTTTACAGCCTGATGACTGTTTTACACAATTTAAACGATGATTACCAAAACAGTGAATTAATGTTTCAGAAATACACATCTGAAACTGAACGTGCGGTATTTATGTCTATAACCAAAAATGGGACCGGATTTCCATTATGGGTCTCTTGCTGACTCTTCCAATTTTCTTTGTTCATGTCAAATATTTACACATTTCTTCTCTAAACAATAATGCTTTCTGGAGAGTGTTAGAAAAATCACACCCAATGTTTCAGACAATAATTGTAGCATTTGTCTTTGAGAAGTTGCCTTAGCGCTTTTTAGCTCAATTTAACACCAAACAAGAATATTCCCACAAAATTTGACCTTTCTCCTTTAAAAATTCCCTGTGGACTGTAGCTGGCCATGTAGGAATTACAGAACGATTTACGTTCTGAAGACACAAATCTATCCTCGTGCACACAGATATCCTTGCCATGGCTGATACAGTACTGACTGTAATTAGGATTGCCTAGAACTTCTAATAAAGTCTCGTGATTTCTGTTTGGTGAACTCTGAGCATCTATACAGATTTCTTCTATGCTTATTGTGTTTGTGGTTTGTTGTTTTTTTTTTTTTAATTCAACTACTTTTGAAAATAAGAGTAGGAAAAGTAGCTAATTTTGCCAAAGCTAACTTTGGTTTGGGGCTTTACTTCAAAAAGTCTTCAGAACTTGGAACATGATCACAAGAGAGAGGTAGATTGCCTGAAGACAGCTGGTTGTGAACGAGCTCATGAGGTGTGCATTTGGGATCTTCAGATAAAAAAAGATAGTTGGTACTCATTTCACCTTCTGCAAACAAGACGTGACATCTACAAATGCTTTCAGAATTGCAAAAGGTCTTTAAGACCAGTTATATATTGGTTTGCTCCAAATTAAAATATTTTGCTCTCTGCATTCTGCAAAGAGCTATAGGGATTATAAGAACTGCCTATATGTTCTTTCCACCCATATGCCTTTATGTAAATGACTCCAGGACAGAGAGTTGCCCAGAAGTTCAGTTCCAACTCCCCTCTGTCCATAACCAAAAATTACTCAGAGTTCAGTTTGTACTGCTTCTTCAACACTATTAACATCCTCAATTATTTCTTTCTCTACCACACAAAAGTGCCTCAGCAGAGTATTTTTCCATCTGCCGAATAAGCCAAACAAATTAGCTAAGCTTAATCATTTTCCCAGCCTTTCTAGTCTTGCCACCAGCTTTTGCAGCAGAAGGGCCCCAAAACACAGATGTGTACACTGTTGGCTGAATAATTCAGCATATTATCAGTTTGGCTTTTGTTTCCTTAATTTTCTTGCAAACAGTAAAATCAACCATGTTTACACTGTAACTCAATGTATTCTGTCAGAGGACTACTTCCTTAGGTACGTGTTGTGCATATGCACAGAAAGCTGTATTTCTGCCCCCATGAGAGTTTCAGACTCAATCTAATGCTATACTACAACTTCATATTATGAATTTGACTATTGTAACCGGGTTTAGGAGTAGAATTTGCTGAGGAACAACAATATCCCAAAAGCTGAGCTCAAAGAGAATTTCTGCTTGCAGTAACAGGATTCACAGGTCTGGCTAACTCCGTGTTTTCCCTTTATTCCTTGCTTACCCAACCAATTTCAGCTTAGATAGGTTCACCGGTGGTGCCGAGTCTCTGTTTCAGAGGGGTCACTTGCTAAGACACAGGGCAGGAAACCAGGAGATCTGGGGTCAGTCTGTGAACCCACCACCCCTACAAAGACAAATGTTTTCTCTTGTCCCAGCTGCACTCTGGCAACGAGATGTATTATTCTGTCCTATTCCTGACATTACAGATTTAGGTACAGACTCTTTTGTCATCTGTTTAAATCCTGCTCAGCACTGTACAACCTCAAACCTACATGGACGCGCCCCACCCCAGGCACTTCTCTAAAGCAAATAATTATCTGTAGTAACGTGGGATTCAAATGGATCTCAGAACAGCTGAAAATATTGAGTGCTCTATGGTTTTGCACCAAAACCATCTAACACCATGTAATTTGCTTTATACATTCGTCCAAATTTGTGAAGGTCTGCATTCCACCAAAAAGTTCACGAACCGTTTAATGACGCTATCCCTTTAACTTGTTGCCTATCCTCAAGCATGCATCTAAATGTAATTTCATCACTGTTTGGTGGTGAGAAAGATACATGAAACATAAGGCACCTCCTGATATTGATTTTCAGTAACAGCACCATGGTGGGCAGAGGAGTCTGTCGCTGAAGTCTGTTTTGATCCCAAAGTGGCAGGCGGCCAGGGATCATGGCAGTGAGGAGAGAAGAATACGCAAATTAATTGAAAAGAACTGGGATATTTTTAGTCATGGTGGGGACCAACTTCTTGGGATAAATGGCAGCCAGCTGCTGGAAAGATGCTGCCTCTTTGTGAAAACACTACTCAACCTCTGAAATAGTAGCAGAAAAGGGACTGGTTCTGACTCAGTATAAATGATGCATTTACAACCTAGGTGTATTAAGAGTTGGCACGAACTGAAGTAGCAGAGACTGGAAATTCAGTCTTCAGAGCTAGTTGTTTGGATAATTAAACACAATCTCTTTCTTACGGCTTACTCTTTCGCCTGTGTATTAATTTACATAATTTGCTGTAGTTCCCTGAGACTGTCAATAGCGCAATTATAACAGACCTGATATTTCTATTAGTGGCAAGGAAGCAAAGTGCAAAACTCTTTTCTTTACTGATCATAATAGAGAGCTAAGTAATACTTATTTCTCAGTGAAATGTTTACTTGGCTTTGAGAGCAGTCTCCTAAAAGTCAAGATACGATCATAGGCTTTGTATTCTAGTTCAGATTTTCAGACTGCTTTCTATAGAAATCCATTCCTTTGTCATTTCTCTTCGCCAGTCTACCCACCCTCTTTGCTTTTGTCTTTATCTGTTGAGCGCTTTCTTGTCATTCAGATTATGAGCTGTCTAGGCATGGGCTGTTGTCTTTGTCAATAGGTGCAGAGAATTTAGATAAAACAGTGTTCATCTCTGACTGTAGATTCTTGGCGCTAAATTACTACCATTAATCCTACTGTGAATAATAAGACCAGATTGAAAAAATGAAGTGACATATATTTCCTGTGAATAAGTTTTCAAAAAGAGACTTAAACGCAAACAATTGAAATCCTTATTTAAAAAAAAAAAAAGAAAAGCATGGCAACAAAAGGTTTTAAAAGTTTATAAATATTTTGAAGTGGACCATGATAAACAGCTATGTGTAATAAGATCTTTGTATGTCTTTGGCAGAAAAATAAAAAGGGAGAGAGACACTGCTGTTGTCCAAATCACGTGATTTCTGATCAAATATCTGTCTAACACCATTAATTTATCAGAAGGGAGCTTAATGTGTCTTTCTGAAATGCCACATGAGTAACAAGACAATTGAAAGCTTGTTAAATGTCACTGAATTTGGGTAGTTTGAAAAAGGAACATAAATTATGGTCCACAATCAGCAGCATGCTGCTCGCTAACATCAGTGTAGCTAATGGTTGGGGGCCTTGAACAAAAGAGGCTGCTTTATTCTCAGGGTGTCACCTTGAACCTTGGAGCAAAAGAGGGCAGCTTTGGGCTGACCTCCCGTGTCCTAAGTGCTGTGGTCCCCAGGGCCACCAACTGCTGCAAGTTTCTATCTGCAGAACGAAAGACCTCCCCCACAAAGGCAGTCCGCAGGGATCCAGATGTGGTTGCTTTGAATTGCAGACAACACAAAGAAGACAGTAAACTACTGAGGATTAGTAGCAATCCATTCAGTTTAAATGGTGCTTGGCTATTATGGAGAACTCTTACTGCCAGTTCTGATATTTTTCAGTGCTGTCAAAGGATCTTAGAAGGGATCCTCATGTATATCAGCTTCCACAGACGCTCTTGATCTGCAGGGAGTGCATGACGCAGCTATTGAACCCCATTCGTTGCACAGAAAGGAAACCTGAGACTTCAGTCAGCCAGATGTGAAGATATATGAAATCTAATCTATCAAGTACAACTCATTCCTACTAATGGTCGTAACTTCAATTACTGCTCCAGCGGGTTGTTCCCAGTCTCTTTGTTGGTTTCCAGTAGTGTTTTTTGTGGTGCATCAGCCTCATTTTTCAAATGAGCTCCCCAGATGTCCTTCCACGACCTGGGCACCCAGGGGCACTTCTCTTGCACTGCAGCGTCGGTGCCTGGCAAACCTGCAGCCCACGCCATACTGAAATGACTGCCCCTGTAGCTCGGCTGCCTTTCATGTCTAGTGTCACTGTTGTTTATTATTGGCACAGGGCGGTAAGTGTGCAGCACTCCTCAGTTAAACGTAGGAAGGCCCATGTCCATGTCTGGAAAAGCTCCCACAGACTGCGGTGAGTGAGGCAGACACGGCTTTGAGTGCTTCCCCAGGGCCTCCGAGCGGCCTGGACTTTCAGGGATGCTGCTTGTATCCATTAGCACAACACAGAAGTTCCTGCTGCCTGTTTCTCTAATGGGTGCTAACATTTGGGAGGCTGCAAACGATTTCCCAAAGGCACTGGGCCCCAGGTGCATGTAGAGCCTCAACTGACTTGTTCCCAGCTGCAGCAAGTGCTCTTCCCAAGCAGGCTAACAATATGTTTACCTCATGTTTTTCACAGAGGTTGTCTTGTAGAAATGCCTTTCTATGTCATAGTCACAAAGGACACTTGTAGCTGTTATTTAGAGAAGTGACGCTGGAAAGGAGTTGATCTTAAGCAGCCCTGTTACACATTATAGCAGCAGCAAGTGGAACTAACCAGCACACGCCCATGTTCAGAGACGCACTTAAACCTGGTTTAAGCTAAACCCTATTGACACAACAGAATTTAAATACTTCCCAGGATAGTAATGCTTCTTCCAGGTCAGAACTCCTATAAACAGCTTAACCTGCAGTACCGGCACCCATATCTATTCCTCCGATACAAAGAAAAATCCAGCACCTTTGTTTAAGTATGTATAAAACCTCTGCTCCGTTCAGAGATGAAAATGTACATACCATATGGGGATATACCTCCTTTTGCCAATAAGGGGCCTTTACAAGTATTTGGGTTGGTGAGATTGTAGTATGTGAGATGGTCTCTGCTACTGTACCCAAGAACAGCGTTGCTTCTGAGAAGTGGACAATAACTATATTCCCTTTCATGCTACTTTTTTCCACAGGGTATTTGGAGCAGCTATCTTTCTAACATCTACACTGAACATGTTCATCCCTTCTGCAGCGAGAGTTCATTACGGCTGCGTGATGTTTGTAAGGATTCTGCAAGGTCTGGTGGAGGTAGGAGCACTCACCATTTTAGTCCTTTCATCTATCGCTGGTTTTTGGAGATTTGGTTTTAAAAAATCATAAGATCTTTTGGTTGTTTTCTGATCAATCTACATTTTTACTTGTTACTCACATTTAGGACGACAATTTTTTAATCATACCAATTTATATTTTAAAGTTTACTTAAAAAGAAATAAACATTTTAAGTTTCTGTTACTGCAGTATTTTAGTTTACTTTTGCCATCCACTGCATGTACCAAACAGCATTTTTACCCCAGAACACATTACCATTCAAGTGATTATCCAAATTAGTTTGACATCTTCATAACCAAACAACAGAGCTCTTCCAGGCTTACCTAACCCTTCCTACATCATTCCACGGTGACAAACAGCTGGACAGGTTGGATAGTGTCGGTAACTGCTTGAAGTAGGATTGTGGTGAAAGTGAATTACATGATGTGTGAAATGTCTGCCAGGGCGTCACCTATCCAGCCTGTCATGGGATGTGGAGTAAATGGGCTCCTCCGCTGGAGAGAAGCAGGTTGGCCACCACATCGTTCTGTGGTAAGTTGATAGGCTCATATGGTTTATGTAAGTACATATTCCTATTAGACATATTTTATTAATTTCATTATTTAAGAGCAATGCAAACCCTCTGCCCTTTGCTGCATTCAGTTTGTACTCTGAGCTCAAGAACCTGAGAGTCTTTTTGTTTATTATGTCACCATTTTATCATTTAAAGCCAACCCTCAGAATGACTCTTATGGTAAACTAAAAGGGGTCTAGAGGTGCACATGAGAGAAATCATACTTTTTTTTTTTTTTTTTTTTTTCTATTTGCTCTATCTTTAGGGATTCTATTTATTATACATATTGAATTGACCCTCCTAAGCAAACATGCACTTAAAAAAATTATTTTAAAGGGACTTGAGTAGTTTAGGCTGACTGCTCAGTATACTGCAGTGGAGGTGATGCAACTTGTTGCCACTGGATGTTCTGCTTCACTTTGTTTTTAATTATGATCAGGCTTGTACTGTGACCTCTTCTCTGGGTCCCTTTCCAATGCTGACAGCTGGCCTTCTGGAAGATGGCTTGTGGGAAGTTTCAGAAGACTTTGGGGAGACAAATGCAGTGGAAAGATGGGAGAAATCAAACTCTCATTCCCTTCGGAATGTTTCTAGCCTCTGGAAAGAGCCTTAAACCTTGGTTTGAAGCAAGGAGCAGGAAAAATACTGAGGTTTTACACCTTGTTCTTCAAGGAAGACACCCTCTTTTTGCTTACAGCCACACTAATGCAAAGACAGAAAAAAAAAAATCAAAAAACAGTTTTCTACTATTAATTCCATTCTCCAGGTAGCAGTTTTTGCCACAGGTCACTCTGTGCTACCACAACTTCGTGCCAGAAAAGTGTACTGTGAGTATCACACCTGTCTGGCCCTTTTCCAGGTCTAGTTTGAGTTGTCCCCTCCTCACACACTCTCCTACCTAACGTCTTCACCTTCTTTTGGTAACCCTGCAGTATTCAATTAGCTGCTAATTCCAGGGAAAACAGTGAATGTTAGCATTTCCTTACCATCTCAAGACTGGGTTTGGGTAGATGTAAGGAAGGTGAGGCATAATCCAAACGTACTCCCTCTGCCGTTTTTACCCTAAAAAGTCCAGATATGCAGAATACATAGCAGGAATGGTTCTGCTGTGATTTCAAATGCACGGTGTTGGCAGTGAAGGAAGAGACTCTGTCATTTCCCTCCAAGACATACTCATCATCTCTATTTGGTGTGTCCTTTCCCATTTGTGACAGGGAAACTGGAACAGTGAGTGGATGTCTAATAATAGTGGAGAAAAATCAGAAATAGTAGGACTTTGATGAGTAAGCAGTTGGGGACAGTGGAGGAGAAAACAATAAAAACAAATGCAGGTGGTGGTGTAAAGCCAGCTGAAGATGAATGTCCGTGAGAGAGAATATTCAATAGAAAATGTAAAAGTCAAAGGGAAAAACAGTCTGTCCATGGGCAGCGCAACTGAAAGGCTAGGAAAAATACAGCACTAAAATACAGCAGAAAGGTTAAAAGGAGGAGTGAAATGAGGAAAAAAGCAGCTTTTCATATTATAGGAATTTTATTTTTAGTACAGATGACTCCAGGATTTGGTGATTATTTAGGTGTTTCCATTTTCTGTAGAAGAGCAGACCAAAAGAGAAGCTCCTCCATCCTCAATGCTCTCTCCTTGAAATCTGAGCACCCGGTAGAGAAAAGATCCATCCTGCAGCCCAGCACCCATTTTAGTGGCTACAGATCAGTGATTCTTGCACTCAAAAGGTGCACAGGAACAGTGGAAAAATTAGGAAACCACATGTTAACCAGGCTCCTGGTTTCTCTGACTATTTTCTTGCCTGAGGCTTTACTATCGCTGTAGGAAAAATGAATTACACAGAGACGAGGGAAAGGGTCACTATGAACCATTGCGGAGAAGTATTTGCTAATGAGTAGAGCAGTACCAAGTGTTCATTAACAAAGTATGTTATACTCTCAAAACTACAAGTATCGCATTTCCTAGAATAATTCAAAGCCACGCTTCTCGCATGTGAAGCCACTGGCACCGTCTTGCACTGAACCTAAATGTGCGTATTGCATGAATTCTCCCTGTGGTCTTCATGGAAATGCCTTTCCAAGCACTTAAATACTCATCTCTTTCTACAAGTCACTCGGAAATATATTTCACCAGTATTACATATTTCCCAATCAGAAACCTTGGCACAGACCACTTTTTTTATCCTTTCCCTGTCAACTTTTGCCTATTTATTCCAGCTGTTTCTTCATGCCTCTGATATGAACTAAACACAGTTAAACAGACTCAGGGTTGGTCTGAACAACCCCTCCACCAGCAGCGCCTGTGGTGTCATGGGATTAGAGCCATGACAAAAGCGTCCCAGCACATCTGCAACCTTCAGGATTTCCAGACACCAAGAAGGCTTCTGAAATTCGGGCCATTAGCTTCTCTGGAGCTCACCTCATATGCCACAGGGTTAGGAGGGATTCCCCACTTCAGTGCGTACATCTTATGCCTGCGTGGTGGTTTACCATCAGTTTCTACTTTGCAAATCCCATTTACCTACAGGACACAGCCCTTCTAGCTGCAAAATGAGATCGGTGATCCCACACCAGTGAGGGCCAGTCCTTCCCACCACCCCAAGCCAAATTTTACAGTTGCCATCCCATTCCCCACGTTCACAAGAAAGCATGGTGCCAATGAGCCAGAGGTGTCCCTCCAGTTCTGCCCCCGTGAACGCCTGCCTAGATAACCTGCACCGGAGGGTGGGCTCGCCTATCATAGCTGACCTGTTTTCTGAATCCTTTTTTCTCACCAGGGTCTTACGCAGGTGCAGTGGTCGCCATGCCGCTGGCAGGTGTGCTGGTACAGTATATAGGATGGTCATCAGTCTTTTATATTTACGGTAAGTTGCTTGACATAAAGGATCTCTGCAAGTAGACAGGTGCTGCGAGCAGTTTCATTAAACCTGTATAACAAATATGGATCAAAGTTGTTTTGGGGAATGAAGATGTTGCAAATGGGTATTCCAATTTATTCCCTACTTATTGCAGCTTCTGAAAGCTTTTATTTTGCAATCATCTGTTGTAAAATGTTTAAAAATTGTAAGGACCCGGCTACAGCCCATGGTCACCCAGTGACAGGGTTGGATGTGGTTGCAAAGGTTGCTGAGTAGCACAAACACTCACGTGATAGGTGTCCCGGAGCGCACACTAGCAGAAAACGCTACAGCAGATGCTGCTGAAGAGGAGCCAAGTGCCTCTGAAACCTTCTGTCCTAAAACAACTGCCCTATGCTGCCCACCCTGGGTTAAAGCAGTGCCACCTTTACAAAGTGGTCCTGTCACGTGGGACCTCATGGCTGATTTGCAGTGCCTCGTGCTTCCCCCCGCAGCACGCGGCAGAGCTGTCTCAAACCTGGCCTTGAACATCAGCAACCCAGTTAGGATGGGTTTTCTCTGGAGACACAAAAAGCACCATAAGATATGCCATCGCAACCTGATTGTGAAGTTCTTTTATGCAGATTGTGACCATGTTACGACCGATCTGCTTTTTTCCTTCCCCAGGTCCCACATAAAGCTTTGCTTCTGCCTTTTCTCTGTCCCATGTATATCACGTAATACAAATGACAAAGTGCTCAAACGCTTTGCAAGCAGGCATACAATATGCTAGGAGTTAGTTATCGTATTTTCTTACTTCCCCGGGCATATTTTCTACACAGATTTGGGTTAATTGACTCTTGAAACAAACTTCAAAGCCTGCAGGTACAGAAGTGTGGCTTCATTGGTTTTTAAAACTCAGCTTTGCTTTTCCCGCCTCTCCAGGAATGTTTGGGATTGTTTGGTACATGTTCTGGCTGCTTCACGCCTACGAGAGCCCCGCTGCACATCCCACAATAACTGACGAAGAAAGGATATATATAGAAACAAGTATCGGCGAAGGAGCCAGCCTAGCTAGTGCAAGTGTAAGTAAAAAAGGCTTTTCTGGTTGTGACTTGTGAGCACTTTACACAAGATCAGCGTATGACTGGATGGATACTATTACCTGCATAAGAGCAGCAGAACTGTTTGCTGTTGATATTGAGGAGCTTTTCCTTTTACAAAAATTACAGGATCATGCTCATGCAGCCGGACAGGACAAGTTCAGTAAGAGGCAAAACATACAGTGCTGTTTCAGCTCTCAGTTTATAGGGCCCCCCTGATCTAGGGAGGGAAAGGGGCTGGGGAGAGAGGGGGACCCACACACTCCGATCTCCTGCTCTTGAGTGACTATCATGTTAGTTCTAAAAAATATTGATGGAAACAGCTAAATAAAAAACTGGCTGCAAATGATAAATTATCCAGCTGCCTTTTGAGTGCTTATTAAGGATGATTGAAATTCTGAAAGGTTAAGGACAGAGTTTCTGCCTGGCTCATACTCACAGCAGGTCAGCTCATTGTTTTAAGACTTCTCCTCTCTCTGAGAGGATCCTGGAAGATCCTGGAAACTTAAAACTAAAACCTTTTTTCCTACCAAACTTCTCTCCGTTTCCTTAGATAACTCATTTTTGCTAGTGGTGAAAAACAAAGCTATTTCTTGATAAACTGTTCCTTCTTGGCTTTTACTCTAGAACATTCTGGAGCAAAAGAACTCCAAACTCCTTCATCTCTGTGTTTTGTGTAATAGCCTTGCTGAGAGTATAAACTACCAGACTCTCCTTTTGGGCATGCTCCCGAAGTTTGGCTGAAGTCACTCAGGTCTTGGCTGGAGACACACACACTCGTTCTAGGTCTTGGTTTCCCTTTGCTGTACAGTGGTTTTACTGCAGAGGACCCTAGTACCCCCACCATGTGCTCACACACGACCGCAGGCATACTGTTGCCTGTAGGACACAACTACCATTTTTAAAATAAAGGAGAATGTCAATGTATATTGCCATAGTTACATATTTCAGCTTCTGATTTGAATTTTAAGTGAATAGGGCTCTGAAGTGTTTTTTGTTCCTGCTGTATGGAGTATTCAGGCATAAATAGAAATTGGAAATGCCAAAAGCAAGTTATAGAAATCAAATCCTCTATCATAGACTTTTTTTTTACTGAATGAAATGAATTGGGTTGAAGCAGGTAGCTGCCTGTTGCTGTGCTACCACATATTTCTTAGCTTGGATTATCCTTTTTTTTTCACAGTCCTTTCAGTGGAATGTCTCAAACTGCATCATGCCAAAAAGTGGGGAACGGCACAAGGTTTTCTCTAGTTTTCTTTGATTCTGCTATTGATCCTGTTACCCCAATAGCAGGATTCCAGAAGACCTTGTGTAATTTCAGTAAGTAGAGCGATAATAGTACAATAGTAATCTTAACAATTCTAAGAAAATGTCTCTACTTGTCTTCTGCCACTAATCCAGGAGATATCTTTCACTTGCATTGTCAGTGATTTGCAGTGTAAATTGGATGCAAGGTACTGGATAGTCCTGATACTAAAGATACTGGGCTCTTTATTCTGCCTTCTGCCTATTCAAGAATGCCTTCAATGTTTTGTTGTTTTATTCTTTTCCCTAGAAATTTAGTACTCCTTGGAAGAGATTTTTCACTTCAATGCCAGTTTATGCAATCATTGTGGCAAACTTTTGCAGAAGCTGGACCTTCTATTTGCTCCTTATAAGTCAGCCTGCCTACTTTGAAGAAGTCTTTGGGTTTGCAATAAGCAAGGTAAATGTCTGAGATGAAGCAGTGACCTCACCTAGGAGATGGAGAGTGCTTGAAGGCCCCTAGATCTCTCTGGATTCATTACAGTATTCACAGTAGTTGGGATGATATACTTCTGGTCATCTGACAGAAATAAAAACTTGCTAGAGTCAAATTATTAGCAAAAGGAAAGAACTGAAAAGTTGTTTTGGGAAAGAGTTGTTTAAGAAAAACATATATCATGAAAACCACAAGGTGAGTAAATAGAAATGCACATTTTGTTTAGTGCTGGCAGTTTAGCATTACTTGCCAGGTAATTTTTATCCTCCTCTTCCTTTTTTTTTTATTTCATTACTTTTCATTGACAATGAAGGGTCAAACTCTGTATGGATTGATATTCCCTGCCACTTCATTACAGCCAGTATTGTTTCACTCCCCCTTCAGAGCATGAATATTCAGAATATTCAGAATATTTGTTCCAGAAAAGTTTTCCTTTAAAACACCTACCTGCTATATTGTAAATTATTTTCAAGCAAGTGTAATCCTGCAAACTCCACAAAAAACATTGTTATTCTGTGTGGTCTGGGAGCACCAGCGTGCCCAGGTTCTGCAATGCTGTCGTGGTAGCAATGACACTCTGAATGGCCAAGCACAGCATGGAGATGAAGAACAGGAGTATTAAGAGCAAATAGGTTTGTTTATTCTGAATTGCCTTTTATAAATGCCAGAGTTGCACCTTTGTGTACCTCACTAGTTAAAAAACAGTGTAAAACTGACTCAGTGTCAATGTAAGGAGGTTGCACAGCCTAAAAAATAAACTCAAACTTCTCGCTAAGTTACTTCTTCAAAGAAAAGTTTCTAGAAGGTGACATGTTGATCGCTAAAACTCTGCAAAATAGTCTTTTCGAGTATCTGGCATAAGTACCAGAGCTAACAGTAACAACCCTTTGGCAGAAAACTCACCTAGGGGAAGTCATACTTCAGTAAGGTCTTTGACACTGTCTCCCATAAGATGCTCATAGACAAGCTGTTGATGTATGGGCTGGTTGAGCAGACAGTGAGGTGGACAGAAAACTGGCTGAATGTTCAGATCCAGAGGGTGGTGATCAGTCGCATGAAGTCTATCTGGAGGCCGGTAACGAGCATGAAGTCTATCTGGAGGCCGGTAATGGACACCGGTACCCCCGGTGTCAATACTGTGTCTGATCCTGTTTGACACCTTCATTAATAATCTGGATGAAGGTGCAGAGTCTACCCTCAGCAAGTTTGCAGATGACACAAAACTGGGAGGAGAGGCTGGTACACCAGAGGTTTATGCTGCCATCCAGAGGGACCCCGACAGGCTGGAGAAATGTGCTGACAGGAACCTCATGAAGTTTACAAGGGGAAGTGCAAAGTCCTGCACCGGAGGAGGAACAAGCCCAATGCACCAATAGATGCTGGAGGACCACCCAGCTGGAAAACAGCTTTGCAGAAAGGGACCTGGGGGTCCTGGTGGACACCAGGTTGAACATGAGCCAGCAGTGTGCCCTTGTGGTAAAGAAGGCAAATGGTATTCAGGATAAAAATATGTCCTATGGGGGGGGAGGGAGGAGGTAAAGGTGAAGAAAAGGTATGGTTCCTATTCTCTTCCACCTAAATCCTGAGGAAGGTCATGAGCAGTAAGTATTCATTTGTCGAATTGCAGGTTGGCCTTTTGTCGGCAGTTCCTCACATGGTCATGACAATCATCGTACCTATTGGAGGGCAGCTAGCTGACTTCTTACGGAGCAGGAAGATTTTAACCACTACCACTGTAAGGAAGGTCATGAACTGTGGAGGTACTACTGGATTCTGAAAATATGATATTTCAATATCAACACACCATGCTGTGCTGCAGTTGATTCAAAGATCAGAGTTTGGGCCACGTTTAATTGTAACAGGAGACAGATTAGTCTAGATTGCATTTGCAACTGGTTAATCTGAAGCATTTAATGGAGAGCTGATGTTAGATGATGTCCTCATGATATAAAACCTTACTCATATGAGCATGGTTTTAAAAAGGGAGGAGGCAAGAAGCCTGGTTAATAATTAAAAGGGCAACAGGGACTGGCCCAGAAGATTAGTGTGATCAAATAGGCCTCATCCTGGAAACATGTATAAAGTTAACCATGTACCATGGTGCTAGAGAGATCCTTTCCTGGTGGATACAACCCTGCAACAACTGGCCATGTTCCCATGTGCTGCTCCAGCAGAACCCACTGGCAAGTTTACGCTGGAAGGGTTGGGAAAAATAAAACGTGGGATAGACAGACTCATTTTCACTCAGCACAAAATAATTTGTTTCCAGTTCAGTCACTGAACTGAAAGATCAATGACATCTACATGTAAGGAAGATACTAAATTAGAGCAAGAATTTCAGGCCAGATAGCCTGTGGAGTTGCTCTCCTCTTGCCAGTTCCTCGCTTACATTATTTATGGACCTCACAGGCTGCCTGAAATAGAGGTGCCACGCAGCTTGACTACACATCTTCACAAAGGATTCTCAGAGTCATTGTGTTTTCAGGGTGTATTTTCAGTGCCATTTGGAAAAAAAAAATAAACAGAAGGGTTGTAATGTTACATACTAGAAAATGTTAATTTGCAGTAATGGCAGAGACTGGAAGTTCCCTGTGGTAGTCAGGGCTGTCCTATCGTGTTGGTGGCACACTTGTCTGAAAAATGCTCTTTTGCTCCATTTGCCAAGAACATCTCAAATCACTACAACCATGAGAAACTGAGGACAAGAAGTATTTTTCTCATTTCCCTTTGTGTGTTTGTGAATTTTTCAGTTCTTTGCACAGAGTCACTTTCTCATTGTTTCCCTCTACTGCTCAGAGAGTTAATGTCACCAATTGCTTGGGTCACTTGCACAGCAATGAAGAGAAAAAAGTATATTCTCAACCAATAAATATTCAAATATTTCTGTGAATCCACAAAGCCGCCAAGTATCTTCAAGAATAGCTGTAAGATACGAAAGAATTTTGTCTCATTTTAAGGTGCTATTCTGGCTAGATCTTATTGGTATCTCTGTGACCAATAGTAATTTGAATGTAATTTGTTCCCATGTGTTTCATTTGAAGGCTTTGGGATGGAAGCAACCTTGCTTTTGGTTGTGGGTTATTCTCATACAAAAGGTGTGGCTATTTCCTTTCTGGTGTTAGCAGTGGGCTTCAGTGGCTTTGCAATTTCAGGTAAGAATTAATCTTATTATTGGTTTTACTATTAGTGATAAAAGTGATGTTATTACCCTCACTGTTGTTACTGTCATAATTTCTAGTATTCTGTTTGCTCTTAATGTGGCTGCTTATGGGGTATTCCCTATTTCTTCCCATATCGGAAATAATTCACTTCAGTTATCTGTGAAATGTGTTGCACTCAGGACATGAAGCTTTGAAAGAACCTGCTCTTTAGTGAATCCAGTTTACGTCAGCTTTGTGCTGTTATTTTCTAACATACTTGTACAATGTCAGCCGCTTTTTCTTCTTGCACAAACAGTATCCCTAAGAGGAGAGAGAGGGAATTACTCTGGAATTAATAGTTGCTCAAAGGTTATCAGTTGCAACCCTGCTCCCAGCCCTAGCTGCCAGTTTCTGCTTTCTAGGTCAGTCCTCTCTCTGTTGTGTCCTACAGCCAGCCCTGCTCCAGAACAGCTGTTTCTAACACTTTCACGGGTCTCACCAGTTTCAGACTGACTTTTGTAGCTCCACCACTACCATTGTTATTAAAAAAAAACCTTTTGTTACGATGATGGAAGGCCATCAGCTAGCAGACTGCCAAGAAGATGGATCTATTGAGCAAAATTGACTGGCAGAGTAACTGCTGATATTCAATTGTTTCAGGATTATGCAGATGGGGATGTAGTTTTGTTACTCAGTTATGATCATTTCAATCAATCAATTTTTACTGCAGAATTTTCCCAGTACTCAACTTTTTACTGTATTTAATCCCATGGACTTGGTATTCATCATTCTTTCTTATGATCATCCAAAGCTCACATGACTAATTTTCATTACCTTAAGCAAGATAATTATCTGAGCTGATTTTTACTATTTGTTTTGTTAATAAAATATGTATCCAGAAGATACACCACAGTAAGGGTAATTATTTTTCCTACTCGTTTATATTCTCTTTTTTTATCATGTTGTTAAACTGCAGCTTAAAGTACTGGAAAACGTATTAAAACCCAGTACGACCTAAACCAAAAGATATCAGACATTTGACAAGTGTGAGGCATTCATTCCTTGATAAAAAATGTTTGCTGAGTGCATTGTTTCAGTATGGGAATATGGGAAGCACAGATACTTTAAGCGAGGCTAAACCAAAACTGTATTTTCCATACAACGTGATCCCCATCGGTGGAGAAAAAAGGGGTTTTGAAAAAGAATAAAGAGTTGCAACGTATCTTCCATCTTTATCACCAAGAAAATACTACTTTTCTTTCTCATGTATATGGCAATGGGGTTTCCTACCTTTTTCAGGCTTCTTCAGCCAGAACAGCTGTAGCCCTGTTGGCCTGGTAGTACAAAGCTGTATAGTTGGCTGTTGCCTCTTATTTATTGTAGGATTCAACGTGAATCACCTGGACATAGCCCCACGTTATGCCAGCATTCTGATGGGGATCTCCAACGGCGTGGGGACACTGTCGGGCATGGTGTGCCCACTCATTGTTGGTGCAATGACAAAACATAAGGTAACATTTCTCCATGTTTTCTAGGAAAAGGATTAGGTAAGGCAACAAAAGACATTTTGAAGTTTCCTGGGAATTCCAGTTCATCATTGACCGCTGCAGCTGTTCTCTGTTTTTTGTTTTAAACATTCACTTCTATAATATCACGGGGACCAGATTCTCAGCTATTACAAACTAATTATCTGTGTAGGGAGATATTATTTTACACCACCCGAGGCTGGTTCTCTGCAATATCTCCATACTACTGGGTAATGCTTATAGGACTTGGGAAACTCCTCTACAACTCACCTCTGGTAGGGTTCCTAAGCAACCACTGATCTACAATAGGCTTACGTTAGTCATTAGAGAAATCCCTGCATTTCCAACTCCATGAATATTTCACATGCAAGAGAGAAACTTCACTGTGAGAAAGGAAAAAAAATCCCATGTTTTATTTTATTAGCCATTGTTATGAAAAAAAAAATAATCTTCCTAATGACTCTCATAAATTGTTCTATCTCTAACATCAGATACCAAACAGTGATCACAGTCATTGTTTAATATGTACTAATTCATGGTCCAATTCAGAGATTAATATTTCTTTTTACTGCGAACCTAATGAGTCCTCCACCATTCTTTCAGACCCGGGAAGAATGGCAAAACGTCTTTCTGATCGCAGCCCTGGTGCATTACAGTGGAGTGATATTCTACGCTATCTTTGCCTCTGGGGAGAAGCAGGAATGGGCTGACCCTGAAAACCTCAATGAAGAGAAATGTGGCATAATTGATCAGGATGAACTAGCTGAAGAAACAGAGATGAACAATGAAACTTTTGTAAGTCCAAAGAAAATGTATGGTGCTACCAGTCAAAACAGTGAAGTACAGAGAAGGGAATGGAGAAAGCAAAAGCAAATAACTCAAGACATGGAAGAACAGACTTCTTACCATTATGAAAATGGAAATTTTCAAGATTTGTCATAATATTTGAAATGGTAAGGTTTGTATAGCAGCTACTCCCATCCCCCCTTCTGCCTAGCTGCCCCAAATAATCTGGTATCCATATTTATTTTCTTATTCCATTGTGTAACATCTGGCCTTGTGGCTAGATACAAGGGGTGGTAGCTCCATTCTAATAGTATGGAAGAGGGTTAACAACAATGGGACTGCAGAAATGATATTAAATACTTGCTCAGTCATCGTATCCCCTTGGGAGGAGCTCCTGTACCTGTTAGGAGATGACCAGCCATGGACGGGCTCCTGCCTGGTGCAAGCCTATGACTGCAGGAGCAAGAAGCGCCCTCATCTTCTTGCCTGAAGAGAGAAGACAAGGTTGTATCAGAAGGTGGATCCACAGTGATATAGGTAATTACTGGGGCTTCAGTAGCATGGAAGTCTGCCCTGAGTGGCCCTGCTTGCCGTTTTAGGATTCCTACAGGTTGGCATTTGAGCTGCTTAACCCATGTCAAACCGCAAGCTCATGCTGAAAGAAAAGCAGTTTTATGGCAATAGGCTGTGATTAATTACTAATAGTCACGCAACAACAGGAAGAAAAACATGTAGCAGAGATGGCACAGTATTGCTTCAATGGTTCCTTCAAATTGATTGACTGTCTGCTTTATATACATAGCCCGCAGGTTCTGGATAAGGCAATAAAATGGATACTTGTGAGACTTCTCCCCCTCCGAAGATTTTGTGCTGGCATGGAATAATTTTGAATACTAAATCATCGTCAGTGATGCAATATTATTGAACCTTATGAAAGGAAATCTTAGTCCTGTTGGGATTAGGTTTCTCACTTAATTCATTATTGTGAAGTAATTTTAATATATTTTTCTAGTATTATACTGATAGAGTTCCTGGCCTCAACCCCAACAGTCCTCATTTAGGTGAATGAGCTTACACGACTAAAGTCTTTAGTTCTGGGTCTGTAACTTTTCAATGCCTCAGTCCTGCTGTTGCTACAAATGAAGTCTTGTACCATTTGAGAGTTAACAGAGTGTCTATGTCTGAAAGTAATTTTCTTTTGCCATTGGTATATGTTTGACAGTGTAAAGTGGCTTTAGCCTTTTTCTACCATTTTTAGAATCAACCAGTGGAGCATGCTATATCATCTCGAGCAGTTAGCTGCAACTCTGAGACTCAATGTGGCATTAATACTCTTTTCAGAATGGAGAACTTCAGTAAGCTGTGATTTGATTTGTCTTTCATTATGATTACTGCCTCATTAAATTCAAGTGAAAGCTATCCTGTCTAGCCTACGATGTGCTTTGTGATGTTTCAGTATTGTTCTCGTGTACCGTATACAGCCACTGTGATGCACATGAGATTTGAACATTTCTAACACACATTTTGCTATTTTGTTGAAGTGCAATTGAATACCACGAGTAGAATTACACTTGTACATTCATTTAAATCCATGGATGATTTATCTTCCCTACAAATGTGATTAAACAGGGAGACCAGGAAGTTAGCTGATTCTCTTTTCATGCCTCTGGTTCCTTTTCTACCCAGCAAAATCCAATCTACAACTATATGCAGATGTGAAGTAAAATAAAGTGAATAGACGCATGCCTAATTTGACTCCAGTGAGGATTTTTTAATTGGTATCAGCAGATAATTTAATTATATGGGTATTGTTATGGTACAGCTCAATCCGACCTTGCAGTTTATTGTAGTTTATTAATGCACTTACGCAGTTTATTAATAAGCCACTCAAAAAAAAAAGAAAAGCTTTATTCTGTGAGGACAGAAAAGAATATTTTTTCAAAATTCTGAAATTCGGTTTAGACTAGAGTAGCTTCTTTCACTACTGATGTTTAGAACAACATAATAAAGTATCTTCTTTCCTGCAGGTTATAGTCAGCATTTGGGGATTTAAGTGGCAGGAGCTTGAGTCAAATGTTCCCACTAGTCTATCAGAAAAGCTGGACCAGCTGCCGTCAAAACATTTTGCAACATCCACCACATCTTATGAAAGAGAGAAGGCCACTTCTTTGCATATGCGCAAACTAAACAGCTTCTTCCTCCCTTTCCAACCACATAGCCATGCATGTAGTTACTACAGGAACTCTTAATAGGGAAAATAGTATTATGAAAGGATTTAATATAAGAATCTGTGTAAGTATAAGCTGGCAGAGAGGAAAAAGTAAGAGAATCAGCTGGCTTTAGTGAAGAGAAGACCAGACAATGGGCTACTCTAGAAATAGTAACGTTTTCTAAGAAGAAGCATAATTTTTTCCAGCAAAGATAAAGGGTAACTTTCCTGTCTCTCTAGGAGGAACACAAAGGGAGCGAATGTCATTGTTATGACAAAGAATTACAAACATCCCGAAAGTCTGGGAAATGGCCAGCTGGCACATGAGAGCTCAGTTGCCTCTGTGGTGAATGTAGCTGCTCCTTCTTACTGTTACAGATATGCGCCACAGCTGTCACAAGTGACACGTGACAGTGAGGAGCTCAGTCGAGCCAGATCATTTCGTATCCGCAGATAGACTGCACTGATTTAGTTCAGTGGAAGTTCGACTTCAATGGACATTTGAGCATTATTTAATGCCCAGAAAGAAATTGTTTAAAAACATTTGGACAAGCTTTTGCATTTAAATAAGCACTTTATTTCTTTTCTAAATTTAGAATTTTAATTTCTAAGTAGAGGCAGAATATAATCTTTGACCAGTTGAAGTTATGCACAGGCCACAACACTTTTCCAAGCAATCGCATTTGGATATTTGGGTTGCCTTCCTCCCTTTCCTTTTCACCTGTTTAAATTGTTCAGGTGCATTGCATGAAGTGTAAACATCAGCACTGGATGGAAGTTAGTTTTCTTTCCTGGAAATCTGTTACTTAATCAACTCTTTGATCTACACAGTGGCTTCCACAATGCTGCATGACGAAGAATAAAGCCAACTTATTGGGATCAAACAGGCTTTGTAACTCCAGGTTTTTTTGATGTCTCTATCTGCAATCTGTTCCAAATCTGTTCTCAGCCTTTTCTTGTGGGATCTGAGTAAGCGCAATCACCAAGGGTGTTTCTGCTAAAACCGTCTTCTTAAAATATGTCAGAATTTGTAACGTTTAAACAAACAGACAAACAGCTGGCATATCCCAACCTGATTCCGAAAAAGTCACGACTCTAACGCCAGGGGATGGGAAAAACTGAAATGATATTTGCTAAGGAGAAATATTAGCTTGATTAAACTTCATTTATTGCATTACTTGCATATTTTTCTGTCCCCATATCCAAAATAACTTTTTCATATTTTCAAATATAAGGCAGTGCTCATACACTCAGAGTTTGATTTGAAAATGGCTTTCTGATTGCAGAAGGAGGCAAAATTTGGTTCATATTGGAAAAGAGATCTTAAGCAAGCTAGCAGAAAAGTCAGATCTCTGTGATACAAAATGGTAGGATAGGCCACAGAACATTAATTTAAGTCTGAGGAGAGAAAAAGTAGGACAGTAAGTCCGAGCTATACGTTGTTCAATGTTTTTCAGCGTTGTTACCCACTGATCTTTCTTAAAAAAGAAAGCAGCAGCTTTTATTTTCTTCACACCTGATGTTTTCTAGGCACTACTAGCAGAAGTTTAATGGTAATTAATACTCCTCTTATATTTTTGTAAGAGTTAAACAAAATGTTCCCTGTAGTGAGAAAGGAAAAAATGATGATAGAAATGATGAAAATTCACCTGAGTAAAAACTTATCCAGGGAAATAACCACTTGGTCCAAAAGAGTATACAGATTTGGGGGTAAACAAATATAACAAGGGCATCCAGATGTTAACCAAGTGCCAGGAGGAGTCTCATGAGTGTAACATAATTAATTTGAAAGTAGCAAGGCAAAAATTAATTCAAGGTCACGCAAAAAGTATCATGGCTTCACATGAATGTTTCCAGTGGACTCCTGTTGTCAGACAGTTACAGGGATCTTTGAGTTTAGTCATTATTTTAAGGATTTTTTTTGAAAGGAAAGATTTGTGAAAAAACAGATTTCTTATATCTCTTCCCTTGTTCTGTTAAAGATTTTAATTTGAGTGCTATTTTAAGAGAGAGGACTGAGTATTTCCTGTGATTAAAAGAAGAGAAAGGGAAAAAGGGAAAGCAAGTTGCAGCTAAGAGCCAATGCAGTCAGAGGCCTGAGGATGGACATGAAATCAGCTTCCAAATCCTGGAAAGAGAACTTGGAGTTCTCTAGATTTTTGAGTCAAAAAGCTACAGGATGGGTCAAGACTTGATACTCTGCATCATCCCAGGGTTCAGGGAGTTCACTCGCGTCTCATTTCAGAGCTTAACTCCCATGAAATTAGGAATAAATAAATGGAGAGATTAGAAACTCCTTATTCTTTTGTCATCTCAATGCTTACGTTGGATTAAATAACACTACTAGGGAGATCACACTACAAACGCTACTGCAGCTCTATATGTACATGCAGAACACAGTCTGGCAGGCTTCTTGGTAAAAATGCTTTTAATTACTCACAGACTGATATCAGTTATTTCTTAACTTCCATTTGATGACGATGTTTAGCTGTGACAGGAAAAATTGTCCCTTTTTTATCTCAGCCTTTTTTGGTTTTAGTGTTTATACTGCTTATTGTTTTTACAGCTCTCCTATATGCAAAATTACATAAGTAAAGAAAGAAATTTATGTAAGAAATGTAGTAAGATTGTACTTCTTTGTCCTGACCTATCTTTAAAAATAACATAACAAAAGCCAACACGTTTTCCCTCTAAAGCATACCATTTGGATATTTTAAGTCTCTACCATAATAAAAGCTTGACTCATTTAACTTGTTTCTCCCCCTCATTTAATTAGTGTATCGGATATCTGCAGCAGCCATCAGACTACATTTATTTATGTATAACCACATTCATCTGCTCCATAAAGTCAGGGCTCAGCCTTTTGGCTGTACTAACTTTTGGCATCTACTTTGCTCCTTGCTTTAGGCTTAGTTCTACCTGCATGACAAATTCAGAGCTCCTTTGAGCAGGTCATGGCTGTTTTGTTAAATATGTGTTACGAAAATACTGGAACTCATGAAAAATTAATCTCCATTGCCTCAGAGTTGTTGTTGCCCAGAGGTGTCTCACAAATCTTTGAAGCGCTAACCTCAGGTAGACAACAACTTTTGTAAACCAGGAAATATTTAAGGTACCTGATAAAGATCGCTCTGCTCTCAGGAGCTGGCAATCATCACCAGAAGCACCATGCCAGGTGCTTTCTCTCTGCTGGCCATAGCTGTAATGAACAGCAAGGGAATTAGTGGGAGAAACTTGCTGATGTCATGATTAAGATAAGGTCAACGGGACTTTCTCTTGTTTTAGGGAGGGGACTTTGATCCCATCTGCTTGTTCCCTGTGCCTTCCCATGTGTAATCAAAAGAAAGATGTCTGCGTGTCCTGAGACAGCCAATTTGTTTCCTGACAGTGATCAGTTCTGTAGTTTGCACCAGTAGAAATCTGTAGGGGGATGAAGTGGCTTTATGGGCCCCTGCTGATTCACGGTGGGCAAGGGAAAATCATAGTACTAACATGCAACTTGAATTTATACGTTAAAGACATTAACTTTAAGGACAAAACCAAGTGAAGGACAATCCACCTGAATGTGTGTAATGTTCCTCCTGTGGAATAATGCTGCTGTATGGGGGCAAGCAGAGGCAGCTGGGAGTACCCCTAGCAGGTAGGTTTTCCCTCAGCAAGGGAACACAACACCCTCTGTCCTACACTGTTCACTTCCCATTTCCCATTGCTCTGTACGGGCTGCAGATTTACCTGTTACAATGCTTTGGGCACAGTACAAAAAAGAACTTGCGCCAGACCCTTATCTTTACTCTGTATTTTCTTGTTTTCATGTGTGGCTTCTCCTGACCCTTGCTAACTCATGGAATGGTACACCAGACCCCAGGGCAACACAGTCAATAATAGCAGGGGGTTGCTTTTTAGCAAATTCCTTCTTTTCTTTTTTTTTTTTTTTTTTTTTTTTTGCTAGAAATAGGGACATTTTGTGCCAAGGCCCCTGCTCACAGCAGCAGCTGGAGCAGCCGGGCTGCGGCAGGTAGCTGAGGTGTTCCCCTGGTCGCCCAAAGGCCAAGGCCACGCTGGCCTGCTCTGCACCCACAGCTCTGCCAGAGCACAAGGGGAAATGTCACGCTTGGAGAGAGCTGGAGGGCAAAGTCACTGACGAAGCTGGGAGGGAAACTGCAGTCAGGATCTCTGTCCCCTGCCCTTGCTGGCTGCGTCACTTACAGGAACTGTCAGAGCATGAGAAGCAGAGGGTGCTTCTAAGTAATTTTCTGCATCCCTCATCCACATTTTGCCTATTTCCAAGCAACCACCTCTATCCCAATTTCGTTAAAAGTTGTGAGCTGCTTAAAATGCCCCTTGCTGATGGGTACGCTCTGCTGTTATATTTGCTCATGACAAGGAGCAGCACACAGCTAATTCCTAAGCTGCACGAGGAGCCGAGCCCCCATTCTCCACAGTGCTCCCAGTCCATCTGTCCTTCAGCATTCTTGAACTGTACCTTTGGCCTACATGCCCCTCTGCACCTAACCCCCTCCACACGTGGAGCAGGAGGACATATTCTTATCCCTGCTATGCAGGAGCTTGAATGACTTCAGCTGGCTCCGGTGGCTCTTCTCCTCCTTAACACTGCAGGGTCCCTTACAAATTGCAGCATGTTCATAAGGCGAGGGGGAAGGCAGGCCCAAAACCCACAAACCTGCTGGCGCTCTCGTGCCGTGGCTCAGGCAGGAGGATTATCTAGCAGTTGTTCTTGGGCAATTTTATATCTTTCAGAGAAGATACGGTGCTGACTCGTGCCAATTATTGGGAAAGACTTCCCCAAAGTTTAACAAAAGAATCTGCCTCTTCAAAAAAGGCACGTAGGGGAAGTTTGCTAACAGATTGTTCTCTGGTTTGTGTCAATGGTTAAGATTGGTTTTAGAGGACACACGCACAGGTTAGTTTGAAAAAAAAAATCCAGGATATTTCCTTGAGCCATCAAATAACTGCAATAGCTGAAGGACAGCAAACCCTCCAACTCAACACACCGCACATGCAGATTTCCTCATCAAGAACAGTTAGTACAAATCCTTCTAGGGAGCATAGTGTTTCATTCAGTAATATTTTCATTAGTGCTTCTCCCAAGAAACTGTGAAATAGCTAAGGATGAGCAACTAAAATCTGCCAAACTTGTGCGGTGTTTGAGTTTCCACAGCTGGTGTGCTCCCCAAAGCGCGAGTAGACTTAACATTTTACTTTATTTAGTGATGCTACATTTTCTTCAGAGAGCTAGATTTCTGTAGCTAGCGTCTTAGTGAAAGGTGGACAGGTTAATTTGGTTACTGCACAACACATCACTTCTTACAGTGTCACAGAATAGTTGAGGCTGGAAGGGACATCTGGAGGTCATCTAGTCCAACCCCCCACTGCTCAAAGGGAGGTCAGCTAGAGCCAGTTGCCCGGGACTGTGTCCAGCTAGGTTTTGAATATCTCCAAATGTGGAAATATTCACTTCACAGCCTCTCTGGGAAACCTAGTCCAGTGTTTGACCATTCTCACAGTGGAAAAAGTTCTTTCGTATGTTTAAAATCTTTTTCCCGTATTTTAGTTAATGCCTGCTTCCTCTTGCCCAGTCACTGGAGATCACTGAGAAGAGTCTGGCTCTATTTTCTTTACTTCCCCCCATTAGGTATTCATATGCATTGATGAGATCCCCCTTGAGCTTTCTCCAGGCTAAACAGTCCCAGCTCTCTCTGCATCTCCTCACATGTTGGATGCTTCAACCGCTTAAGCTTATCTTCATGGCTCTTCGCTGAACTCAGTCCAGAAAGTCCATGTCTTACTTGCACTGGTGAGCCCAGAACTGGACCCAGAAGCTCAGATGGGTCTCACGAGGGCTGAGCAAGGGGGAGGGATTACCTCCCTTGACCCCTTGGCAATGCTTTTCCTAACACAGCCCAAGGTACTGTTGGCCATTTTTTTGCCGTGAAGGCAGATTGCTGGCTCATGTTCAACTTGCTGTCCACCAGGATGCCCAGGGCCTTCTCTGCTAAGCTGCTTTCTGGTCCACCAGTGTCTACTGGTGCATGGGGTTATTCCTTCCCAGCTGCAGGACTTGAATGTCCCTTTGTTGAAGATCATGAGATTCCTGTTGCGCTGTTTCTCCAACCTGTCAAGGACCCTCTGAATGGCAGCACAATGAACTGGTGTATCTACCACTCCTCCCAGTTTTGTATCACCTGCAAGCTGTTAAGGGTGTGCTCTGTCACATCATGCAGGTTATTAATGTAATTATACTGGTTCCAGTATTGACCCCAAGGATATACCACTGATTACTGCCTCTAGCTGGGCTTCATGCTGCTGTTCCCAAAACTTTAAGACCAACAGTTTATCCAGTTTTAAATCCAGCTCACTGTGTACTTATCTAGTATGTACTTCATAATTTTGTCAATGAAGTTGTTATGGGAGACAGTGCTGAAAACCTTACTAAAGTCAAGCTCTCCCCTTGTTCACCAAGCCAGTCTTCTTATTGTAGAAGGCTATCAGGTTCATTGCCTCCTCAAAGATAAGAGTGATGTTTGCTTTTTTTCCCAGTCATCAGGAACCTCTCTCAGTCATTATGACCCTTCAAAGAAAATTGAAAGTGGCCTGGAAGTGACATCAGCAGCTCCCTCAGCATTCTTGGTACATCGCCTCAGGGCCCATAGACCTATGCACGTCCAACCTGTTTAGATGTTCCCTAAGTTGATTCTCCTCCATGGAGGGTAAGTCTTTCTTGCTCTGGACTTTCACACTGCTCTCAGGGACCTGGGATTCCTGGAGGCTGGTCTTACCAGTGAAGATTGAGGCAAAAGCAGCATTGAACACCTTGGCTTTCTCTATGTCCTTTGTCATCCGGTCCCCAGCCCCATTTAGCAGCAAGCACAAATTTTCCATAGGTTTTCTTTTGCTGCTGATACACCTGTAGAAGCCTTTCTTGTTGCCCTTCACATCTCTTACCAGACGCAATGTCAGGTTGGCTTTCGCTTTGTTAACACCATCTCTGCATGCTTTGCATGCTTTATATTCCTCCTGGGTCACACCACACTGCTTCCACTACTTGTATGCTTCTTTTCTATGTTTGATTTTATTAGGAGCTCCTTGTTCATCCATGCAGGCCTCTTCATTCCTTTGCATGATTTCCTGCTCTTCAGGATGGGCTGCTCTTCAGCTTGGAGGAGGTGATTTTTGAATGTTAACCAGCTCTTCTGGGCCTCTCTTTTCTCCAGGGCCATATTCCATGAGATTCTTCCAAGCCAGTCCTCAACAGACCAAAGTATGCTTTCCTGGTGCAGGATTATGATCCTGCTTTTTTGCCTTGTTTCTGCCTCTTCAGATCTTCAACTTCACTATCTATTGTCACTGCAACCAAAGCTGCCCATGACCTCCATGCTCCCAAACAGTTCTTCCTTGTTTTAAAGAATCAGGTACAGCACAGCATGTCCTCTCTTCAGCTCCTCAATCACTTGTTATCAGTTATAATCAGTTATCAGTTATCAACAGTGCACTCCAGAAACTACCTGGACTGTTTGTCCCTGCTGTGTTGTCCCTCCAACGGATATTGGGGTGGTTAAAATCTCTCATGAGGACCGTGGGCTGCACACATGAGACTTCTTCCAGTTGTCTGAAGAAGTTATGTACTTCTTCCTTTTCAGTCAGTCTGTAGGTGACACTCACTACAACGTTGCCCTCATTGGTTTGCCTCTAATTCTGACCTGGAAACTCTCAGCTGGCTTAACCTCCATCCCAAGGCAGACCTCCATGCATACTTGCTGCTTTCGTGTACAGGGTTACAGGGCAATTCCACCTCCTTGCTGACCTGGTCTGTCCTTCCTAAAGAGCCCATATCCATCCAAGGCAGCACTCCAGTAATATGAGCAATACTTTTATGTCTCCATGATCCCAGTGAGATCAGAGCCCTGCACAGACATCTAATTCCTTTTATCTCCATGCTGCGTTAGGGACCAGCTAATTTTTCAGCTGGAAGTGCGTGAGTATCCACCATCTAAAGGCAAAAAATGGAGGCACTCCAATTTTTAATTAATTTCTAAAGCTCTGGACTAGGAAGTAGAGTGCTAAAATACTGTAAAATTGTGATTATCAAGTGGAGGGATCAAGGGTGAGTACAGGAAAACAGTGCTTTTTCACACCTCAGTTATTGCCTTGAAGTAATCCAAGGTCAGGTGTAAAGGCAGTCAAGGTCTCATTTCATTTTAGCACCTGCTGGCTGACATTCCTATTGCAGAAACCATTATGTCTCTGCCCACTTTTACTGGCAACCTCAAAAAAGACAAAGGGCTGTATCCAGGCCATTATAGATCAAGCGTTTCCACATGAAGAAATGAGGAACAGTATATTTACAGAACAGAGATTTATTACATTCAAGAAGCCTAAAGTATCTAGTTAATTACAGTTAAATTCCTGGAATAAATTGACAATATTCCAAACAAGACTTTATCAGCTTCTTTGCAATGCAGTCCATTTTACTGGCATGCCGTTCAAAGGTTTCTGTTGCAACTCATATTTAGGAGAGTTACGTAAAACTTGATGTAGGAATGAGTGACAAAGGTTTTATTTATTTCATATTATTATCTGTTGACTTTTAAAGACCTAAGTAACAAGACAGGTTAAGCAACAAGTCAATGATTAAACTGATAAAATGGGTATCAACTATGCTAGTTTTAAAAGAGGTTTAGAAAGTATGAAGTATAAAAAATACAGTTCTCTGAGTTATAAGTTGAAGAGCTAAGATTTTCAACTTCAGTTATATTTTTCTGTTCTACTGCTTATTTACAATCTCTGATATATATTAATTGTCCTCTTTCTGAGGCAATTTATTTTGTATAATCTTTAGTATCAGAGGAGAGGCATATGTTTGATAAATTTCATTTTTAGATCAACTTTACAACATGACTGCGTTATGCTTTGTCAACTTTTCCTAAAAGTTTAAAGAACTGACATTTCTTGGAGCAAACATTTTTATTTTTTTTAATATAGAGAGAATCATGCTATAGCAGTCACATTGAGGTCTTGCATAGTTCAAGGTTACAGTTCATCACCTACTTGAACAGCGATTCTGTCCCTTGGAAAATAGCAGCCCCCTTACACTTTCTAGTTTTGAGTTATCTTTCTTGGACTAAATTGCAAGCAGTAAGAGCTAAGTATACCCTCCCTCTCTGGAACGAATTGGATGTGCAGAAAATAGAATGCGGTTCCAGGGTTTATGTACATTCCCAGGTTGATATCACATATCCAGGAGATAAATATTTTCTATTTTTAAAAACTGATGTTGTTACACGCATTTGTTTCCCCTCTATCAATCTCCTATTTGGCAGGATGTATGTTCATTGGCTGCTCATTAATAAGACACAATCTGAAATACAGAATCATCTGCTAGTATCTGGGTAATTTCCATGCATACAGGAAGGAATCCCTTTTGTTGTGTTTACATGAGGATGACTTTCTGGCAGCAAGCATTATATGTGGGAAGTCATCAGTTTAAATAAAGTTAGAACCGCATCAGCTGTACCTGCTAATTATACTATTACTCCACTATTTGGTACCCTTGGTGCTCCCATCAAATTCTACTTCTGTGTTTCTCATCAGCAGATATTACGGGGGAAAGACTACTGGAAAAAGAATAGGGCACAAATTTTGCCCTTTGTCAGTGACATTAATTCCTTCACGTTAATCATATGGACAGATTCTCTTTCCCTGGAGTAGAAACAGCAACACTTGCACATAGGCACACACATCTGCTTCAGCCAAAAAAAATTTCATGTGTAAGTCTGCTGCAGCAAAGACTCAGCTGCAGTCCACATGATAACCAGAACGGCAGCTTCCTGGTTATCGATCATTTGTGCTGCCTTGTTTGAACTTTTTGCTTAAATTTATGAGATCAGAAACTGGAGCTTCATTCTCCGTGCTACACTGGGACTAGTTTATGTGGGCTGGGGATGTTGAGTAGCTCTGTGCATCAGAGTGGTTGGTAGGAGGACTGCTGATTCCTGCTGGAGCCCATTTCTCTGCTAGTTCCTGCCAGACAAAAGAGTTAACACCAGGGGTGGCTGCTTGGCCCAACCTTGGCTCCAAAGAACTCCTTAGCCAGTATTTCTGTAACAGGAAAACATTCCTTTCCCCATTTGCCATTGTGGTAATCAGTTTCTATGTCCAAGAAATGCAAATATGGCTAAGACAGGCTGGTGAAACACAGGTACCGATCCCCTCAGGCTCTCGAGAACTTATTCTGCCATGGGTTAGCAGCTGAGAAAGGGCTGTCTCCTGTATGAGCATGGCTCATCCTCTGGTTGGGCAACTCCATTGCTCAGGGGAAATATCAGTTTTGGGGGAAGGTTTGTACATTCAGAGAGTTACAGCCACAGTCCACCACTAACTTGATGCAATTTTGAGGAAACCTTGAGGGAAAGGATAGAAACCTCTAATTTGGCTCCATATTTGTGAGGAGCCAGAACAGAGGGAGGAACAATGGTTTAGCCTGCTGAGTAGGTGAAATGCCATGCTTTAAACTGATTTTTGCCCTCTTTCACATAAATTGTCTCATCCTACACACCTATTTAGAGAAACAGTTAAAACCTAAAATTCATGCTTTTGTAAGATTCCCTTCCTTGTGGAGGTTTGGTAGGAGGTGTCACCAAAGATAAGAAACAGAACTAGACAAATTTCCCATGCGTGTAATCTACTCTATCACTATTCTCTAGATAAGATGTTTTTATTATACCTTTTCTGTTGTGGGATGAGATGGGAACATGAAATGTATCTGCCAAGTGAGATTTGAGATAAATGAGGGATCTGCCAATGCAAATGATTCGTATTTTGGGATATGACCAAATTTTGGACAAAAAGGGTATTCAGATTAGGTTTTGATAAATGAAGCTCTTCTTCAGAGTGAGCCCAAGTTAATATTTCTATGAGATAAATAACCTCTGCATTTCCTGATTTATGTTATTTAAATTTAATAAACTTTATATTGCATTTAATTTCTTTCTTCCAAAAAGGGAAGTAATTTGCTTTCAGAATTCAATGATGTAAACTGAAGATTAGGAAATAAAGGAAATAAAGGAAAATAAGCTAAATCCTTTAATTCTTCTAAGATCTATTGTTAAGTTCCTCTTCAACCACCCCACTTTTGCCTTCAGATCACTTTCTCTCCTCAGTACCGTTTTCCAGGTTCTAGGTTTCTAGGAACTGTTTTCGCACAAAGAGTGTGATCTGACTGACCTAGGCCCTAGTATAAGAAATAAGGATCCCCTGCCCAGTTGTCTGGGCTCTCCCTCACACTTCTCCATTTCACCCTTGTGTTTCTTAACTCCCACTACATGGGCACTGCCTGCTCACTTGCTCCCTACTCCTAATTATGGCAGTTGGTACCTCATGCTAAGGAGACAATTGTCTTCGGAGAGCCACAACCGTTTCAGAGCTCTTTCCTGTAATATGCCTAGGAGCTGTGCTTCAGTTTCACCGGTTATCCTATCATCATCTTCCACAAGGAGGTGGGAAGGTCTCCACCAGCACAGTCATGGCTGACTTTGTTGGAATCAAGGTGGAGGCAATTGAAAGATAATATGATGTGCTTTCTCACTTTTCTGAGTTTGGCAATATATCTCAACTATGTACAGGACCCAAGGTTACCTAATTTCCAGCCCCCTTCATTTTTCCTTAGGTAGGTGAAGTCATGTACAAACTGGAACACAGGAAATTCTGTCTGAACATAAGGTAAAACTTCTTTACTTTGAGAGTGACAGAGCACTGGCACAGGCTGCCCAGAGAGGTTGTGGAGTCTCCATCTCTGGAGATATTCAAAACCCGCCTGGATGCATTCCTGTCCAACCTGCTGTAGGTGAACCTGCTTTGGCAGGGGGGTTGGACTAGATAATCTCCAAAGGTCCCTTCCAACCCTGACCATTCTGTGATTCTGTTATGAGTACTCTGCAGCTGAACTTGTGACATTGACTTTTTAATATCTCAGTCTTTCCGGTGCAAGTTGGACATTAGGTGTCTAGTCCTGCTGCTGCTCCTCTTGCCTGCTACAAGTGACCATAACGTATTTACCATGTGTCTAAGTTCCCTAGTACGGAACAAAGAAGAGTCAACAAAAGCTTTGAGAGCTGTTCCACATCAGGTTCTTGAGGACACTGATAGGCTTTAACAGCCCTGATCAGCCTCACATGGGGCCTCCCACACACCCTGCCCATGGACTCAGGATGCTATTTAAGCTCAAGCTGGGGGCCCTAATCTTGGCCTGTATTAAGCTAGAAGTGTGCTTGATGTTGTCTCCTCATCTCCTGGCTCGCTGCTGGATTTTTCCCAGGTGAACTGCAGGTGTAAGTTGTAGCCTGCACTATCTCCAGTCCTGCCTTTGCTCTGCCTCCTGAGTGGACCTCAGGCTGATGCTGCAGGTAGTGTATCTCCAGTCCTAGAGCTGGCCTTATCTCTTCCTGCTGCTCTTGGCTGATCCCTGCATGGCCCCTGGTCCTGATTCACCACCTTGACTCTGCTGGGCCTGTTGCTGTCACCACCCTGGCCCCACTCAGGTACCGTGGGGCTATGTCCTGTCAGTGGGGTGATCCTCATCCTCCTCATGTAGCAGTCTTGCTCCTCCCTGAAGTACAAGTGTCTTCCTTGCAGAAGGAAAAAGGCAGCCTCTTCCAAACTGAGTTCTGCATGATTCCTTGTAGCCAAATCTGACGTTCCCCCTCCTCCTGGATGTACAGGCAGGTGTAATGAGCTTTTCATCAGCTGCTGAGTGTGTGATGTCCCTCTGTTCCCTGGGTGCTCGTGGACCTCTTGGGGCAGTTCCCCTGGGCTTTGCTCTGGGTACTTCTCTGGGGTTCTCTGCCTGCTCTGCAGTCCCCTTTCTAAACAAGCAATGAGAGCAGACATCTGACTGTAGTGCTTCAGAGCACAGTAAAGCCTCCTCTAGAACAGGAAAGTACAGAAGTGATGCTTTAAAAGCCTAACAGTGGCTCTGGCTTGCCAAATAGCATTAGCAGAGGCTCCTCCTGCACCTCCAATGGCTTACACTGTCCATTCCTGTGATGCCTAGATTACGTTTTCTCTCCCATCCTGAAAGAAATGATTTCTTGCTCGTGATTGAATGAGTCCTTTTAAACATCTTTTTTTCATTGACACTAGACACAGCAGGAAAAACAAGTAGGGATTTAAATGTTTGCAGAATGAATTTACTTAGTGTGAATATTTTAGCGATTCAAAAAGCCCATCTAAAAATATTCCAATATTTATTTATTAATAATACTTCACTCATCACCTTTGACATTTAGTTTAAAAGAACTTCTTATTAATGAAAGGACAGTGCATTCATTTACTGGAATATATCAACATTTCATAATATTTTTATCTCTCTAAATATTTATATAAATGAAGGCTAACTCTTGTTAACTCAATCACTATCATACTGTATAACATCAAAATGTCAAGAGGAAAAAAAATGAATAAAGTATTTATTTACTCCAAGGCCTCTAGGAGAACTTCTTATCAGCTAATACTGTACTAATATATTTAACTTAAAACTGTGATTCCTCTAAGAACTTTTAAACTTGTAACCCCTAGCAGGAGGGGAAAAAAAGAGCATGTAATACCAGTGCCTTAATTAAAATTTAAAATAATGAGAGAGAATCTAATGGGGAATAACCAGAATTTATTTATATAAAAATAATTCATTAATTTCAGTTGAAGTCAGCTGCAGGGAGGGAGACCAAGTTCCTCATACTGAAGTTTAGTATCTGATACTGTAGCTGATTCCACATAGGCTCAGCTCTCCTTTTGTGCCCAGACAGCTGTAAGATGGTATCTTGTTAATAACATATATGCTCCTGCTGGAGCATCTTGGCTAACTATTAACTGCCTGCCATCGGGGAGGAATTCCCCCTCCCCTTAGGGCAGATTGTTCCATGGTCATTTTACCCTTTCATGACACTCCACTTTAAATATGCAAGTGATAAAGACAGAATATTGGATTTCCTCAGGGCTCAACGTAGGATTGTTGAACAAATTTTGCCCTGTTCAAAAAGGGCATGATCAGAGAGCAACTTATAATGAGGGGGCTCTGACTAATGAAAGACTTATTCAATAAGCTAAACTAATCTTAAAAGTGGAGTTATTCCTGTACTTTTGAAATGAGGGAGGAAAAAGGTAAATAGCTACTAGAGTTAACTCACTGAAACTTTGCACCCTATTCCTTTCCTATTTTTTAGCCTGTACAGAAGCAGTCTTATCTATTAAGATTACTTAATTATCTTCATACGATAAAATTTATTGTAAGCTGGTGATAATTTCAGCCATCCTTCAAGAAATGAAAAGCCTCCTTTATTCATTAGAGTGGTGAATAGTGATATTTCTGGGAGTGCCTAAGAGTAAGGAACGGCCGGTCTGAGGAGACAGATGTGACCCAAAGTGGGGTAGGCGATGTGTGTTCTCTGTGTAGCAATAATAAATAAGGGGGGCTGCAGGGATGAAAGAGAATGTGCAGGTGACTCCTGTTTAGTGCCAGCTGTTTATAATCAAGGCGGGAACACTTTCTGAGCTGTAATGGGTGGCTTGTGCTGAGGCACAGGTTGGTTTGGATGAGCCCTCAAGTGTCTGCAGTACCATTCATGCTGGGACCTGTCAGCACAGGGGAAAGAGGTACCTGAGCACAAGCAGATGTCGGTCAAGACACATGTCCCTTGGCCTGCCAAACAAACACAGATCCAAGGTCTCTCACTAGTTGTGACTGGTTATCACCTGCACAGCGCTGCTGGACCTCCAACCAACTGGCTGTGAGTAGGCAGAAAGTAGCTGTCATTTGTGGGTGTATTATTTTCATATTTTTTTTAATGTGTGGTGATGTATTCATAGGGGTGTGAAGAGAAGGAAACGTTGAAAATGAATGCTCAACCTACGTTTTCTTCCTTTCCCCCTACATCTTTCTGTGCTAGATTTTCCCATCCACACTTTGATGACAAACTCCTTAGTTGCCAGGATTTGTCTCACCTTTCCATGGCTGAGGCCATGGAGCTACCTTGTCAGTGCAAGTGTGGGATGGCAATTACTTCAGTGGAGAAAAGGAAGGGGAGCAAACAGGAGCTACGACAAAACTTCCAAGTCTTTCATGGAGCATGGATTTTATGAAGCACTATTTTCTAGGCAGACAGATTTCTAGCCCTGAATGTTGTATATATTCTTATTTTTGTAGCTGAACGTGAATTTGCACTGATAATGGCATGGATGTATTTCAGAACGTGCTATTGGTCAGTTACAGAAGTAACAGTATTGTCCAGAGAAGTTTTAGGATGTCAATTAATTTTCTGAAATTTTAAAAATTCTAGCACGTAATGCTATTTTAGAAAAGATAGTCTATTTATAGGTGACTGGATTTGTATCTTTTCTCTTCCTCTTCTCACCCTTGATGCTGTGTAGGTAGTCTCTTGTAATACTACAGAATATATATTTGATTTGCTCTAATTCCTTTCTGTTCAATTTTCATTTGCACATCAGCCACAATAAAATATGAACACCTGGCTTGAACTAGTAATGCCACATGTCGTTGCTACAGGCAACGTCTCCTCTTTTGATCGTGTGGGTTCTTTCTTTGCTTTTTCCAATAATGTCTTGAAAGTATTGATTAGTGGACAAAGCACCACTTTGCCACTTGCCTCTTTATTATTGTAGGGAAAGGAAAAATGTTTTAATGCAACAAATTCATTAGTGAATAGGGGTATTAAATTCTGTTTCCTTTGTGGTGAGCTCTTCCCTTGTCTGACAAACAGCATCCACACTGAGAAAAATTCTTTTTGGGGAAGAACCTTTATGGAAGGTTGGTCTCTAGGGACTTCTAAACAGTAACTGCTCTGTGCCACCAACTATCTAGGACCAATGCTGCAGGAGGCTGAAAGCTGAAAAGAGGATTTAAGGTCTTCAGAACTAGCTGAAAGATGGAAAGCTCCGTGAGACATAATACAACATTTGGTGGACTTCTTGGCTCAGCCTCCACTTCTTCACCTGGTAAGGGACAAATTCCATCACTGAACTTTGGATGACCAAAGAGATAGGTTGGGGTTTTTTTTTATGTTTCCTAGGCACCACTGGAGGGGGCATTTACCGGAAAGTGTCAGATGAGATGTTGGCGTGTTTGGAGTTGTGGATACCACCTGTCTCCTGTGGGTAGTGTTGTTTTGGAAGAATTCTCTTATTTGAAAGTACTTTGTCAATTTTGCTAAACATGAATTGGTAAAACAGAAATTTTGTCATTTACAGTAGCGATGGCTTTCAGAAATGAGGATTAAGAGAACCTTAGTCTTAAATGTACTTATCACGTGTCCAGTGCCTGCTGGAATGAACTGTAGGCATAAATCCCTGAAAACAGTACCCCCTTGGGAGCACTAGTATCCAGTGATAGCCTTATGGCATCGTTCTCCCATTGATATATTCAGGAACCTGTCGTACAACATGTGTGTGGCTGGCTACCAGGTGAATTTGTGAGGGCTAGAACACATGAGAAAGACCCTTTATTAATCACACTTTAAAGAGAAGGATAGAGAGCTTCAGTTGAGGATGAATATAATTTTTTAAATTCTTTTTTTCTTTTAAACTAGGGGAAAGTGAAGGAATTGTACTCTTGGTAACTTCAGGGCCAGCAGCTGTCAACTTTCTCCTAGAGAGGACTGTTTGCTGCCCAATGCCTCTCTTTTCTGGAGTAGGAGGTACAGCTTGTGTCTCTGTGTATTCACTCTTGATCAGACAGTGCAAATATGTGGAGAAGGATGGAGAGCATATACCCTGTGGCAGACTTGAACTCACTATGAGTGATGCTGCCAGCTGTCTCCTCTGGCTGAAATTTGCCTCAATACCACTGCCAGATCAACTCATCCTCAACGGATATGTTTAGCAATGCAAAACGGGGAATTATTACCCTTGCTGTGCAGGTGGGATGTTGAAACAGAACAGCCTGGATTCGTTCCAATTTACTTTAAATGCCTCTACTGGGTAAGTGGGGATGTAGTGGTTCAAGGCTCACTTTCTGTCACTGGCAAGAGATCAGCAGTGCAGCCCACCCAGGATGTGATTCACCATCTACAGGTACCAATTTCTTCCCCTTAGGCACAAAAGGTGCATGAGTCTTCTAGTTTTAAAGTTAAGGGCCTCAGTTTAATGCCTAAAGCTTTATGACATGAGCCCAAATCAAAATGATGCCGTTTTTTAGAGAGTGTGGCAGATCCAGAATCCAAAAACTTCAATGTCCCCAAATCCCTGTAATTTATAGCCCATTCTGCTTCTTTAGTACTCTGTGTAATGCTCAGTTCCCCTAAAACGTGTAGAGTAACAGAAATACTTGAAAGTCAAGTATATGTCTTGGAATGACATCTGGGCTCCTTGGGTGGGAAAGACAAGGAGGCTGAGAGCGTCATAAAAACGTACATGTGGAAGAAAAGTGTTATAATCAGCAACAAGGTACTACCGTCCCACTTTTTGAGTGAACTTCCCCCCTGCACCCAGCCAGCGTATTAATGAGCATCTCAAATCTCTGTGCTGACGGACAAGCTGGGATTCACAACGTTTTAATACAGCCTGTGTTTGGAGAGTTTCGCAAAGAAAAAATTGTTAATGAGTAATCCTTGTCCATTAGGGCACTGAGCCAATGAGTCCAAGCTTTGATTCATTGTGTTATCACTACAGGCTTCTGCTAAACCTAAAAAAAAAAAAAAAAAAAGGCAAAACAAAAATGTTCCTGTGTGAGAATCGTTAGGATACTGAACAGAGAGCAGGACTGTCTTACATCCTGCCATCCGTGCTCTTCCAGAAAAGAACAGTAAGTAATAATTCCTTAAACTCATAGCTCTGGCAGTTGTGTAGTGTAAAAGCAATTTTCTCACCTGAATTATTTAGTGGATGTTAATGGATTTTTGACCAGAAAAAAAAGATTTTTAAAGCTAGTATTTTATTGAAGAATAATATAAGGAGAAGTAATTTCATCTACAAAACTGGCACAGTGGCAGGAATTCCCCTTGGGAAAAATGTTAAGGTCGTGAAAAATAATGACAGTGTTGGAATTTGTATTTAGAAAGCTGGTTTCTGTGCTGGTGTGTCACTGGAAAAGAAAGCATAACTTTGACACTGAGTCTTTCCTGCAATAGCACTATCTAGTTAATTATGTGCATCAGCTTTAAAATTGTACCAGTTTATTAATTTTTTTATCCTTTTAGGAACAAAAAATATTTTAAATGTGATTAATGGGAGAACAGAGGACAAACCAGAAAGTGAATAGTTATATTTGTTTTATGTAATTACTTTGTTTGATGGTCTTGTGTACAGATTCCAGGTGCATCTTCTGAAGTCCAGGACTTTGTCACTTATTTCATGTAACTAGCACAAGCAAAAGGGGTTTTCACATTTCAAGCGATTACTATTTGAATCCATTGTCAGTTTTTAAGAAAATGTCAGTTTATTCCGAGTATTCCTGCTGGCCATTTGTCTTCAGAAAACTATAGCCATGGTGTGACACATTTGGCTTTTGTTATTTTTATTGCTATTGCTTGTGTTACACAGAACCTAGAGATCCCAAACTATATTGGGATCCCACTAGGCTAGAAGGGAGTCCAAAAACAGGTTAAGAAAGGAGGTTTTCCAGTTTTCTCAGGTGAGATGTGATGCTGGAGAAAGGAAGACAGAGCAATGGTGTTCAGCAGGTCATCCCAGGGACAGTCAGAAGCTGGCCCCGCTCTTTGAAGTTGCTTGCCTACCTACAGAAATGGCATTGAGACTTCTGGCAGAGCTTTCAGTTCTACTTGTGACCGGCTTAAAGATATTTATTTTTGCTGCAGAATTAAGCTGTAAGAGTATCCTATATTTTTTGTGTCCCGTGTCTCTTTCCTGCTCTGATTTTAAATGTCGTGTTAAAGAATCTAAACAGTAAATTTCAAACAAACACAGCAACACCAGTCCTGCCTCTGGTTCTCAAACTTGCTCGTATTGTTGCTTGTATTTTGCATCCGTTGCTGTGTAGCTGCCTGTGGTGCCATGCGTGCCAAAATGATCTGGCAGCAAAAGGCTAGAAACAAGGAGCACAAATCTTCCTAAAGCTTTCATGTCTCTTTGATGAACTTTAAAACAAACAAGCAAGCAAATAAAAAAGCCTCTCAAATAAGTGAGGCGCTGCATTAAATATTCTACAAAAAGGCTATGCGGCCAGATCAAAAGCCTGTGAACTAGATGGGAATCTTCCCATTGATGTTAACAGTGTTTGGATCGGGCCACAGATTAATGATGTTACTGAAATGTCTCTTTGAGTAATTGGCAGCCAGCTGTGTAAAGAATAGGACAATATTACTGGACAGAAGGAGGGAAATGTACCTCACTAATATTTGTGAAAAAATTTTGCCCGTGCTTTGATATATCTTCCTTTACTGAGTAATTGAAATAGATTCAATCATTCTTCTTCTGAAGGTAAAAAGGAATTAGACTATCATGGAGCTTTTCCTGATGATCAAATGTATTTTTACTTCTGATACCCGAAAGTATGGGGCTATGATGCTTTCGTCTTTCAGTGAGCCCAGTTGATTCAAACTTCAATTATTTCATTAAGAGGCTTGGCTTTGCTTACACAGAAGCCAGGGGAAGCTTTACTATCGACCATAGTAGGGTCAGAGGTAGTCCACTGATAAGAGTCCACAATAAATCTGAAACATACACCCATGTGCATATGCATATACATATATATTTGCATACTCCCATGAACTCATATCCTATAAGAAAGCTGAATAAATATGCATGCACATACATATGGTGAAAGAACAAGCCGCATATATAATAATATGCATCTCCGTTTTCTCAGTTAAACATAGAATACATAAATATGCATTGATTGACTGTTCTGAAGTATGCTAATGGATACATATAATAAAATTTTATGTAATTCAGAGCTTTAATATGCAATTGATGAAAATAATCTTATGCAATTGGGCATATATTTTACTTTATACATATTGATCTCTGTTTTTCTTTGCTGTATATTTTTGGTCTGTGAAAATAATCTCAACAGGTGGTGGAGTAATAATTCAAATAATTATTTTTGAAAAAAAAAAAAATCTTTTTAACTTATCCTAAGCCTTTTAATTTCTCTTGAAAGGCTCTTATTTTGGAGAGCAATATTGATTTCCAGTGCACCTATTGCTTTTATTTCTGCTTTTACCTATCGATCTGATGCACTTTTTCTTCCACCTCAGGATGGAATATCAGTCAGTTGGCTAAGGTGGCCTAGATTCATCTTAATAGCAGTAGCTAAAAGATACACTTCATATAAGGAAGGAAGCATGAGGTAGAAATACCTATGAATGTTTAGTCATACCAAAGATGCCTGCAAATACCAAGAAACCACTATTATGTGGTTTTGGCAGATAAAGAAATCTGAATTAAGAGAGTGGTTACTGATCCCAGTTAATGTAGATGAACTTATTCTAAAAGGGAAGATGACATAGCTTTATGTTACCAGCCAAAAAAAAAACTGCCTCAGACCCTCTATCTTTGGAAGGAATACTTCTGCCAAGAGGTTCTGTGCATAGGTGTTACACATGGCTTCCTTTGTCACCCGTCTGTGTTGCTAGCAATTTGGGTGCCTCTATATGTCTATGGGGTGTGACTATCCCACTGGCCAAAGCAATGCTGCTGGAGTCACTCCATGGGAGTTGCAGCCAGCTGGAACCACAGTTATTTAACCACAGCAACAGCCTAGGAGGATTAGGCTGAGAAGAGGCTAATGATGGGACGTGTGTTGTGGAACCGGCTCTTTGAAAGTGGAGTCCACCCCTGGGTCTGCAATGCCTTGTGACACCCATTTATGGTGACATACACTTTTTCCCAGAACTGAACAATTTGTGGAATAAGTAGTGCTTAAATGGTCTATAATGTGTACCTGGTGTAGGTCTGAAAGCTGGAAATCAGTAGCTGCTGCTTTTAAATACTGGTGAAATTAATTGGATAAATCTAATATAGGCTAGATGGCTTATGACAGGCTGGATTCAAGGGCAAATCAAAGCAAAATGTCAATCATTATTTAATGAAGAGCTTGGTGTTCAGGCAAATTTACAGTAGCAGAGCTACATGTAATAGAAAACATATTTCCAGCCTTTTTGATGCTGATCAAGTCTTGTGCCTTGCAGAAATCCCCAGAAGATAGGATTAATTTCTTCTATGAAATCCAGTAAATAGTCTACATCAGCTGAATATATTAAAGAAAATGAAGTATTAAAAAAGGTGGGAACTGTAAAATCATCATGAATGTTGATAGGACAAAGGGGAGTGGCTTCGAACTGGAAAAGGATAGATTTAGATTAGATATTAGGAAGAAATTGTCCACTTTGAGGGTGTAAGGCACTGGAACAGGTTGCCCAGAGAAGTGGAAGCTCCATCCCTGGAGGTGTTCAAGGCCAGGTTGGATGGGGCTTTGAGCAACCTGGTCTAGTGGGAGGTGTCCCTGACTATGGCAGGGGGGTTGGAACTCGATGATCTTCAAGGTCCCTTCCAACCCAAACCATTCTATGAATCTATGATTCTATGATTTGACTTGAACTGAATCCATCCAGATCAAAATTAATGTGGCAAGAGGGGTAGAGTTACAAACATGTAATTCCTTATCATACAGGGAGGTTATGACAAATATATCCTAGTTTCTTACTATAAACAAGGCAGTATTAATAGCACCAGGTTTTTTGGGGGTTTGTTTTGTGCATATGTAAAGAATAATAGGTTCTAAGAAGTCTATCTTGAGGTTAGAGTGACATTCTCTAACGACATATTAAAAAATGGAATGTCCTCAAGGAAACAAGAAAGAAGCGCATAGACATTTCAGAAACTGTAAAACCACAGACATTATATTAGCATTTAAAAATATAACTTGCTTGCTTTCTCCTTTATTTGCAGCACAGACTAGACAGCTGCAGGATATATACCTTGCAAATTAAGAAACTATGTATTGGAAGTGTGACCATATACTGACAGTCTAACAAAACACTTTAAAATGGATGTCGTCTTGGGACTGTCTTTAAAGTATTTTGATATAACATCCGTCATTCCCTAAGAAGATAAGTTCTAGGCTCTGTATGAACATATAGAAATTCACAGTCCCAATGCTGACATGTTAGCTGTTGCCGTGTTAGCCTCCCATATAGGGTCTGAGGAGGAAACATGAGAAGGAGTAGTAGGGATGGAACGTAATCTTCAAGTTTGGCTGCAGGGAGAGCTAATCCTGCAAGGAACTGCAAGGGTTGCATGCCTGTGGGCTGTAAGAAAGCTATTGAAGGGCTTGGACATGAGAAGAGGTTGGAGATGGCCTCCTTTCTCTGGTCTTCAGCAAGAAAATCTAGAGAAACATTCAGGAGCCCTCTGATGCCTCATTTTGGTGTTTCCCTTACTGACCATTGTAAGGGTCCTGACTGTGCTGCTGTCTTCTCCTGTCACAGAACCCCAGTAATGGGCTGTAAGATGAACCCCTTCCCAAGGATCTGTCACGGGCAGTCCACGAGAAAACTGTGTCAGGAATCGCAAGACCTTTGCAGTCATGTGAGCAGTCCCACCTCTTGAGTCCAGCAGACACCTTCCTCAGTGAATGTAGCGGCGAGGCAGTAAAATGTTTGGAAGTAGATGTGGGCCTATTGGGGTGGCTGGGCTGGTTGCCAACCCCTATCCCAAGATACATGGAGTTTTTTGTTGTTGCAAAACTGCGTTCCTGTGCTAGATTTGAGACTGTGTGTTTACATATTATTTGCCACAAGAACCCTATCTGGTCTGTGATACAAGTAGCTTTTGACGTTTCAGAGTAAACTGTTTAAATTATCTGTGGGCAGACATTTAAAATGCATTTGTCTAATTAGAGGGCTTTTGTTTATGTTAAGAAAGAACTTAATGACTCCTTACGGACAAATCTGAATATAATTACACAGTGTGCTTGCCACTCTTACAAGCTACTTCCTAGTCTGCTCAGCACTGGGGCCTCCTGCTAAGTTCACGTTTTTGTCAGATGACTTCACTTTGCTCAAGAAACATGCTGAGCCCTCACTGGGAAGCAAACTGGGCTATAAATCTCAAACACCTTCAGTGAGTGGAAATGCAGTCCCAGGGACACTTCCACGGAAACAAAACTGAATAAAGACTATAAACCAGAGCAAAACAGATTTCTGTCAACTTGTTATGGTTTGAGAGACCCATAACAATTTGTTGTCATTTAGACAATCATTCTATCACCCGATGACCCCTCCCCACCTGGGAAGGGGAAATCGGGAAAAACAACAAAACCCGAGAGCTGAAGTATAAACAGATTTAATAAAATAAAATTAGATAATTAACATTAACAGCACTAAAGAACTGATATTGATCCCGACACCAATACGGAATATGCAAAGATTATACTCAGCCAATTATATCAGTAGGAAGCCGTGCACTCCCAGCAGTGGACAGCAAATGTCGGACACTGCGAGTGCTATGGCTTCAGGAGGAAGGGAAGGCCTCAGGGCTCCGGCACCAGGGCATGAAGTTCTCAGGATGGCAGCCATCAAGGGAGAGAGAGCAACTTCGCAGCAAACTTTCTAATTTATAATGAGTGTGACGTTGATGGTATGAAATAATGCTGTTGGCCAGCTTGGGTCAAGTGCCTGGGTCTTGCTCCTCCTCATCCCTGCACCTGGCTAGCTCAAAAACACTGAGACCTTGAGACCCACACACCATAGCTGGCTGTAAAGTAAATATTTTCACAAATTCAGACACTGGAGTCTTCTGAAAGTGCAGTTTTCCCAAGCTTTAGAAGAGAAATTAGTCCTGTGTCTCTCAAACCAGGACACAACTTTATGCAGAATCCTCTTGGTGTCTGCATAAACCTTTGAGACATCTCCTTGTTGGAGCTGTATGTTGATAGTCCTGCCTCAAATGTAATCTTGAGTTGCCCTATCCCACCCAGCTGAGACAGATGTGGGCAAGGGAGCCTCTTGCATGCCTTCCTCCTGGATGAGGTACTGCTCTAGCTACGGCCTCTGCTCGAGTTGGAAGCAACAGCAGGCATCTTGCCTCTTATTTAATAACCTAGTGGTTGGAGTAAGAAGGAGAAGACCTGGGTACAGTGCCACTGTAAACTTCAGATGAAAGCTGCTCCATCTGAGCTGCTAAGAAAGTACAGTAGTGAGAGGGCACAAGCATCTCCCAACCTCCCCAAGCAAGAGTTATAGGGCTGCTTGAGACCGCACAGGGAGTGGGTGGGTTAGCCCGGTTATTAGACCAAGGCTTTACTTTCTGGTTTTGCCACCATTTATCTTCTTCAGACAGTAATTACTGAAGGCAAGATTAAGAGCCAGCTGCTGGAAATTAAACTTAAGTTTCCTGGCTTGGTTCTTCTGATCTAACCATAAACTTATACTTTTTCAGTAAGCGAAAACAATGAAATGATGAAAGGGTGATCAAAAAATAATGCAAACAACTGGTGTTACCTGGAAGGGGGGGGGGGGGGGGGGGGTAGGCAGTATGCCCTTAGCAGGTCAGGCCAGTGCTTCAGCCTATGAATATGTGAATAAAGTCGAGCATAAACTGCCATTAGTCTTAAATGAACAGCAGAAGGATGGCAAATAAAATATACCACAGCAAGGAAAAAACAAACAAACTAGATGCAGAATTTTATTTAAAGGCTGAATTAGGTAGTGTAACTTCAAGCCAATGTTTGTTACAGTAAACATTGAAATAGCCCCTTGAATCCTGCCTTACAATAGGTACACGAACATCATTTATCTTGTTTTAAATATTCTTTTTGCTTTATATCTTTCAGGGTCTCCTTTCAACTTATTTCTTAATTAGCATATTACTCCTGAACTGAAGAATAAATGGGATCTGAAATGAATTTAATAGGACATCACCAGCTGGGTGCTGCTGATGGATTTTCTCTTTCTGAAGGTCCTCATTTGTTTGGTAAGTCACCAAATTAGGTTCAAATAGCAAGCTATCCTTTACTCAGAAACCAAGAAGGAAATGCACTGAAATCTCAAGTCAAGGACATGTGGTTGACATGTACCAACCTTCTTGAATCTTCAATACCTATGGAAGGAATAACAAATAATGGGTCTATGGTGTTCATGTAATCCTGCAGACTATTGCTCTCATCACTGCTCATAGCAGAGCCTGTAGGTTGTTTTTATAACACTATTCTAATACTTGAAACCATTCAGCAAAGACAGAACTTTGCACGTAGGCTGGATGTTATCTTCATGTGAGTCATTTAAATGAGCGGAGCAGATATATTTTCAGTTAATTTGTAATAAAATTATATGGCAATATATTTGCATTGCCATATTATGCAAATTTATGAAAGTAATTTCACCTAAATTAAAACCATTGTCTTACTGAGACATGCTATTAACATCAATGCACAAGAAAACTCATAATGCAGGCTGGGAAACTGTCCTTGCTCCAGTTCCACTGAATTTTTCAAGGCTAAGCATGGGTTTGTTAATGAATGAAGAATTCTTGGTCAATATTTTATAAGCATGGGGAAGCTATCTTCTGTTATATGTACTGCTAAGAAAAAAAAGAATAGAATACATTTTTTAGCCTTTCTTTTGGCAGCAGAGGGGGACCTTCGCTGAGTAACACGATACATTCAGAGCCTCACACACAATACAGACCCCCACAGAAAGCTGCAACACTTCAGAAGTTTCCAGTCCAAATAAGACCAGAATTGTGTCTTTTTGAGTGCTGGAAAAATTGAAAACAGCTCAGTTTCATCTGCCTGAAACAAGAATAGTGGCTTAGGCATGGAGGGGCTCTGACACATGAAGCCACTCCTGCTGCAGAGCCCTTAGGAGCATCTCTCTAAATCAAATAACTTCGAGTGTCCTGTCTCCATACAGCTAAACTAAATCACTATCACTAATGATAAGCAAAACCCTTTGAATTACTGTGTGCTATTGTTTTTTTTTTTCTAAATGTTTTGGGTTTTGGTGGGAGAAATGTTTTTGCAGTTGTTATAAAAGTATATGTAAATAGCTAAAACACTTCCTTGCTACCTGTCAATTCCAATGTCGGGCCATGATATACAAAGAGGAGAATCATGTTAAAATCTAGGGTGTCAAATTTTACATCCAGTCATCCCTTTAAAAGTCCTGCATAACTGAACTACTTCAGATTTTTGTTGAGAAGATTCCCCCCCCCCCCCCGCCCCCCCCGATGACTACTTTTTCACTGATTATTTCTTTATTTTCAAAGAGTACTGATCAGGTAGCTTCAAAATACAAGAAAGCATGTTAATGTAAAATACTTTCCTTCCACACCGAAATCTTACTCGGAAATTGTGAGGTCTTCAGAAGAGGGATTGTGTCTCCCATTAGAGGTATTCAGAGCTTAGCACAATGGAGATTTAATTCACACTGACATTTCTGTAACAGAAAGAAATAATGTATTAAGGGGTTGAATCAGGAGTCCCATTAGGAAGGAGAGTATAGCACTCCTGCTGCGTTTCACTTAAGCTGACGTCTGTTTTCAATGGCCACTCGATCCTGTTTTGCAGGATGTCACTCAAGTCTCAGAAGTGATTTCTTTACAAATTTGGTGTCTTTTGCTTTTATAGCTGGAAAAAAACCATCAGAAATAATATGCAACTGAGTCCACAGAGAAAGTTACTTATTGTGAAAATACAACTCCATCTCTTCAAAATGCTTGTAGGAAGTGGTTTTGTGTCTCAATTTTAAATTTGTACACTACTTGCATTTTTTTGACATTCAATTTTGACAGGTATAGACGTGTGAACCCAAGGAAACAGGAAGAAAGCTTTACTTTTAAGTGACCCATAGAATATACATTTCTCCCAGGACTTCTCACGCATTACAGCTCTGATGTAATACAAGTGAGAAATTGCTGGCTTACAAACATCAGCCTTTGTACAAAACAGTCTCCTTTTTCAAAGATGCATACTCGCATTCTGTAAAAACCTTGGAAATATATTATCTTTTCATTATGTTTCACTCAGTCTATGGAGAGAGTGTTCTTAGACCTTCAAAAACAAATCTAAGTGCATCTCCAAACATTAGCAGCAGGTCCAGGTCTCTCAAAAGAAATGTTCTTAATTGTGAGTTGCTTGTACTGTGAGCCTCATCACCATGGTAATTCCAGGGCGCTCCTACGTAGTCACCCTCAAGATTTCTAGTTGCAGCAGGTTTCAGAAGAGCTTCAAGAAAAAAAAAAAAAAAACAAAAAACCAAACCAAACACGTTTTCTACCTCTCCGTAGTTGGAAATTGTATGTTGTTATTTTAACATTATATGTCTAAGGGAAGGTATCTCATTATGTTTTTTGAGTTGGTGTGTTTTAAGTGTAGTTTTTCACTTCTGTTGCTATGAGTCCCTGGAAAAGGGTGTTCAAAATGCAAATGAGGAAGGATCTTCAACCTAGCAGAAGTGAGGGTCCTTCCCTTCTATCCAGTCTTCCTGGAAAACTGCTTCTATTTTTCTACCTCACTGCTCAGGTGATTTAGAAACATCCTAGATCTCTTTACAGAAAATATATTTTTGAAGAAGTGGCCAAAACCAGATACATAAAATGATACATCCTCTATAGCGTCTGCATGCAAGATCACATTTTTCTTCCTTGCAGCTCTGGTTTTCCCAGTGAGGGAAAGGGACTCTTAACGACAAGAAATCCCAGAGGTGCATGGGTCTCCGCAGAACTACTCGTGTTAAGATACTTCTCTTCCTCAGTCAAACCCTGTTTTTATTTCACAAGCCCCATTGAATTGAACAGGGCCCGCTATGTGAAGACTGGTCCAATTTCATATCCTGAACTAAAAGAAAGTGCCACACCTACCAATCTGCATTTTTGAACCCCTGCAATTTAGGACAGAAATCCTGATCTCCTTTAAAACCTTTGGAAGCTTTGTAGTTCACTGTAGAGCCATGAATTTGTCCTGTGGACACTTGAGCATGACAGACACAGACTGATCTGAGCTCCTTTGCTTTGCTCTGAATTGGCCGGACACAAGCTGTGACCTAGAGGATGCTGAGGTGCCTCAGCAGAGCACTGTGCTGAAACTGAAAAGCCTTATTCTGAGGCAATAAGGCAATCCAAGTGGGACAGCAAGACTGTTGCAAAGAGGTATTTGATAAAATCTTTCGATTGCCTTTGAAAGTTTTTCATATTAGGGCCAATACATGTGTTAAATACCCGTATCGCCATTATCTTATTTCTTCCAATAGTTATCCCTTGCACTTTTTTACAAGGGACGGAACTAATTTTCAGACCTCAAAAATGTCTCCTTCATATTTTATATGTGGAGAGTAAGCTTATATATTTGTATGGCATCTGAAATACATACAGCATTTAACTTAGTGTTGCTTATAAGTAGTAGGCCTTTAAAGTAATAGCCTCATTCTATTTTCTGTGAAAGCATCTTATATAGGAGTAATTAATATGCAAGATATTAAGTGTCAAACTCCAGCTATCAGAGATGGAATTATTTCTAAGAACCTGGAAAGATAAATCAGTACTATTATATGTTTAATTTGTATAAAGACCTATTTTATTTTAAGTATTTTTTTGATGGCCTGACAATGCTTTCTTGTAATGTGACATCAAAATACAACCAGGCAAGAAATGCCATCCTCATTGTCCATGTCCCTAGCTGAGAAAGAAGTTTTTTGGGGTGAATGTGTACTCTTAAAAGCTGTATTGAAATGGACAAGGAAGAACGAACAACAAATGAAACCTAACAAAGGGGAAAAGAAAGTAATTTGACAGTGTGAGAACAACAAAAAGCCATTGAAAATTGTTGTAGGCATAGAACAGTGCATAAGATGAGCCTAAAAGGCTATCTTCTTTTAGATAAATTTGTATTTGTTCTGGTTATGCTTTTTAAAAAAAAAAAAAAAAAAAAAGTAGTAAGATGAAGTGTCCAAACTGATTAAACAACTTCGAGATGATAAGATATATTAAATAACTAGTTGCCTGTAGCACCACCTGGCAGATGATGCCACATCTGGCTTCATCCCTTCAGAGAAGATAATTAGGCCTGTAACAGACCCCCAAATCAAAAGGAAACAAACCAACACAAATTAAAACAGAAAATTGTGTATGTATAATAATTATGAAGAGAGCCAAACCAAACAGGGTGACAATCTGAGAAAAAAAATTAATGAGAAGGAATGCAGATGAACAGGGCTCAGAGGGTGAAGGTTGCACCACTGAGCAAGGCAAAAGAAAAAATGCATTTGTGTGACGTTTTCTTTTGTGTGTGCGCAAGTCATTTGTGGATCTTAGCCTGGAAAGGAGACTTTCATTAAATGCGGGGAATCTTGCAGTCTGGGGCTTGATTCTCTGCCTATTTACTTCCCAGTGTGATCCTCAGACATACTTCTGGTCACAAATCTGATGTTAGGTCTTAGAGGGCTCATCCGCAGTACTATGAAAGAGGCTGAAGACTGAAAGAGCCACAGCACCTTTGACTGTCCATCTTGACACTGCTCAACTCTCATCTTGCTCTGGGGCTCTGTTTGGATTGCTTTAGTAGGTGTCTAAGACATGGGCTTACTGCAGGGACTGTTCCCAAAAAGGCAGCATGGTCAGGACTGCAGTAGGTTTGGCTCCTTTTACCCTACACTGTCCTCTAACACTGTGGGGTTTGTACCTTCATAGCTTAGCTGCCATCGAACCGAGGCATGCCACACAATCTTCTGACTTCATGCTGTCCCAGTACTGCTGTGGTGGCATCCAACACAGCCCTCACAATATTACAGATGTTTTGAACCGAAATAACGTATATTAAACACTAAAATCTGAGAGCCACAGGGAAGGTACATGGGTCAGGAACAGTAAGGTCAGCCACAAAGGCTACATGTTGTAGATGCATCCTGCGCCCTCTAGAAAGAGTTAGAGTTACCCCTAAGCTACACAGATGAGAATCAGTCTTTGGCATTTGGCCATGGGGTCAGGACATCTCTCTGGCACTCTTTTCTCTTGTCATACAGACGTGTCCAGTATGGCCTGAGCACTTTGGCCTTTTTTTGAGAACACAACATTTCTGTGCCTAAACCCATCTGCTAATCCAGTCAGCTAAAACCTGTTTCTGGTGATATTGATGTGGTTAATTTACTGCACAGAATCACCTGACATTACTATATATTTATTGATAAAAAATTTTCTTGTAAATAAACCACAATAGGTAAAAAATTACAATGGCTAGGCTACTTGGAGGCATCCCCTTGAACGGTAACCAAATTTTATCCAGGTAAATCCACACTGGGAAAGGACATTGCTATTGTTTCAGACATTCACAAACAAGTTTCTCTGTAATGAAGTTAATCAGTAAACTGTATGACCTCTGGCCTGTGTCACTCCTTTGATATCTTAAAGAAAGTTCTCACAGTAAAGAAGTCAAAAGGATACAGACAAAGGAGAATTAAGAAGTTTTATTTATATGTAGTCAGGGGGGGAAAGGAAAAGAGAGGGGAAAGAGGACTGAACACCTCAAGGAGAGTATTTTTCTTCAAGAAATGGTCAGACCGAAGACAGCCTAAGGTAGGATATTGTCGTGTTCCTGCTTGGACATTTTTGTCACCTGATCTTGTGTTCTTCCTTGAAACTGTAGGATGCTAGAAGGTTGTTTAAGCCAAATAATATTTAAAGATCTACAAATAATTTGTTCAGAATTAAATCAGGATTTCATTAATGGTTATGTAATGATTTCCAAATTACTTAATCCTGAATTTTGTTCTTATAGCTTTAAATTCCTTCATGAATATCCTACCGAGAGCCAGAGGTTCATATTTTAAACCTGCTTAGAATTCTTTTCCTTTCAATTAGCTTTATATTAATGGAACAATAACTTTTACACTGAAATGTGTTCTCATTGTAATTTCTGTAATATTCTGAAAAAATGTTATTTTTCAATCTGCACATACCCTCAGTGTAATTCTTCAAATTGAAAACACTTTAGTTCCCACAAAGAAAATTCCATTTCACTTCTCAAAGTGGTTAAGCCTACGTCAAATATTTTTTCAAGTCTTATGTAAAATATTCTGTGTAAAATTTAGAGGAACAAAAGCAAAACTCTCCAATGAGTTTCAGTTGCAAGTCGTATTGTGGAAAAATATTTTTGAAATGATGACCATGCCCATGTGAAGATTTCAACTTTGACGTTGGTAAGCTTTCCAGATTTCTGTAAAATGTTTTTCATTGAAAAACATTTATTTGCAAAACATAAGCTAAAAGATCTATAGCTATAAGCAATATCACATTCATGTATGCTTAAGTTGTCTTTCTTTAAAGATGTAAAAGGTATGCTTCCAAAAGGAAAAACAGATAAAAGTTTCAAAATCGTTAAGGCCACACAAATACAATAGATTGCTGTATTCCAGTGAACTTGTTTCTGATTTCACTTTCACTGCTTTATACTACTGCAACTCCAGCAATTTCAGTGGGCTGGCTCATGCCTTACAGTGGCAGGAGACCAGCCCGTCTCAGACTTCTACAAATATCTGGATAAAAGCGTATGTACATTCCGGTCGGCAAGATAAGATTAGTTTTCTTTTGCAATAAGAAACTATTTGTTCTAGACTCGCGGGTACTTTGCAAAGCATAATCAAAAAATCAGTGTAGTTTTCAAATATCACGCAGGACAGAGCAGTGCACTGTATGCCTCTGAAAGCAGAACCCCTTCAGCTTCTGTTGGAAGCCTCGTGCACGCAGAGGGCTGGGGAACACAGCTCAGCCCACGCTTTTTGGATCGGGTCATAGAAATACTCCGTCCCAATAATTTCAAGGCACCTAGTTTCTATTTCAACCTCATCATTTCTTTCACTTTTTTAAGATAATATTTCAGAATGAAAGGACACTTCAACCGAAAAAATGAAACAGTTTCATTTTGAAATCACCTTTACGGAATACCTCCACAGTTTTAAACAATTTTTTTTAGGAACGATTTTAAATCACTAATTCTTTGGAGCATACCATTTCTTGCAATGTTTAATTCTATACTTATTGACAATATTTTTGAAAAAATAAAAAATTGACAACTGTTTTTGACCTGCTCTGGGTAGAGAATGGTGTCTCATTAAGTCAGACAAAGTTGGCTGATTTCTAAGGATGAAATACAGATATCCACCAAGCCCTTCAAACAGGTCTCCTTAAAAAATAATAAAAAAACCCTTTAAGCTAAAGTGGGAAAACCTACATAGTTACAACCCACTTCTGATCTTTAAAAATCAGTCTGGTCTCCATAACTGTAGTATTCAAGCACTTCTGAGAGTTTTAGCTGTAAACCTGTTTTACACACAACAAGACCTTGTTCTCTCAGTCTCTCTCGAACTTGCCTGTTGTTCCTTTTCCCTTCCATTGCTCTGAGCATGGATTCAAATCAGTTGAATTGTCTAACTATGTGCCTGACACAGAAGGAAAAAGGAGATACAGGCTGGTTGGTTTTTTTTCTTCCCATATTTAATATTATACATTAAGACTCAGATTTTTTTTGTAAGATTTTTTTGAAGATTTTTCTAAACATATCTGTAATCCAAATGGATCTACAGTGGTTTAAATAAACACCCAACATTGTCTCAGCATGTGCTGCAGTTCTTTAGCCATCCTGGGTTTTCTAATAAGCCCTGAGATTTTTTTTTTTGCTGTGGAAGGATTGTTGTCTTCCCTTCTTGCTCTTCCAGAGGCCCAAGTAGTTCAGGTGGCTGGTATAGAGCTTTTGTGGAATTTTCTGTGGAGGGCATAAAGTTAAAAATCAACAGTATCTTCCTTATCATTTTGGGATTGCCCCACTTTCCTTTAGCAAACTCAATCAACTAAGCAATTACTAACTAGTAAATGACAACTTAGATCTCTATGGTGAACAGATTCCTTTCCAAAGAGACACTGAATGATTTGTATAATGATTGTGTATCTCAGTTTTTGTACCTGAAGAACCTTGACCAGTCTTAATGAGCAGCAGTCTCAACAAATGGTAAATATAATTAAAGAAAGACCACCAACTCATTAAACCTATACTGAACAATAAAGGTCAGCATCAAATCATTGCTGTCCTCACCCTTTACGCGTTTTGTGACTGCTGAAGCTGCAGGTATCAGTGATATTTTGCATTTGATGTGTGAAGCTTTAACTTCACCTCCAGGCTCTTCCACAGAGTCCCCAGATGCCTGCATTTTGTCTCAGGTCTCCGTATGTCTGTGCTGGTTATTTAAAGGGCATAAACTTGGGTTTGCGGAGTGCCTTCTGCTATTCTGTCTCTGATAGTGTAGTGCTCAGGGTCCTGCCCTCTTCCAGAGAAACTAAATGCAACCACAGGCTGGGCAGAGATGGAGAATGGATTGAGAGCAGCGTTGACAAGAAGGACTTGGGGTTGTTGGTTGAGGAGAAGCTCAACATGAGCCAGCAATGTGCGCTTGCAGCCCAAAAAGCCAACCATATACTGGGCTGCATCAAAAGATGGTTGGATGGGGCTCTGAGCAACCTGGTCTAGTGGAAGGTGTCCTTGCTCAGGGGAGGGGGGTTGCAACTAGATGATCTTTAAGGTCCCTTCCAACATAAACCATTCTATGATAATTCAACTAATTGTTAATAATAAATGGCACCATTATCCTCGCTTGGTTTTGCATCACATTTTCCAGACGTACATCTTGCTCAGTATTCTTAAACTGGGACTGCAACATTTGCTATTGGCAAGGATGTGCTGTGGACAATACAGCAATCACACAAATCCAAAACACCTGTATAGCTTCTGCAGGATGGTAAAGTAGGAAGGGCAGGAGGCTGCAGAGCAAAAGCGTGAGACCTTGAAAGTGAAAAAGTAGGTAATGAAAGGGTTAGCTTCTGGCACTAATTGAACTGAGACAAAGGAGAGGGAAGAATCCTCTACTATACATTTTAATTATTGTTATCATTACAGATGTTCCCTCTTCTTAACTGTTAGCATTTCTTTGTTGTTTCTGATTCCTCAGAAGTGAAGGGGACTTGCCAGGGAACTGATTTTATGTCAGCAAAAATGTTTTTGGAGTGCTTCTGAAGCACTGTTAAGTAATGGTCATGATGAACATTAATCTGTGATTTCCTTGTAAATATTGCTGTCGACTCCAATAAAAGTCAGCGTCTTCCTGGAAACGTGCACTATTTTTCCCAGATTCTCTTCTTGGAACTAATGAAGGAATTGTGTCAGTGTTTTCATGAAACAGCAAGATGTGGCTTTCTCCAGCAGAAAACATGAAGTAGTTTGCAAATAACTTTTAAATTACTCTTTTCAGACGTTTGACGTGGGCTTGATTTTAAGTGCGCCACCCAGGAACTGCTAGGTGGTGGTGTACTTGTAAGTACAGAAAAAAAATCAGACTTAAGCTGCTGGCTTTTTAAAACCTGCTATTTAATGGGCAAAGTCAAGGTAGCCTCCAGATACTGTCTCGATCCCGACAGGAAAGGTTACCATTCCTTGTACCACTGCCAGGTTTGTTGTTGGTTCAGAGGCGAATAGCGCTGGCTTACAGAGGTGTTTCATACGAGAACCACACAACGGCACCGAGTGGCACAGGCTCGCAGGGGCTGGGGACCAGGCTGCAGAGGCTGGCTGGGCGGCCACCGGAGGCTGGATGACGAGAAGGTCGCATTTCATCACTTACATTAGGAATGTCATGCCTGTTCCTTCACGGTAACTTCGCTTTCCCCTTTCAGGCTCTTCTTGAAGGTTTATTTCATGTTCTTAGTCTGCTAATTAAACCTCACTCTTGTCATCTTTCCCCAGTGCAGTTTTTCCCTGTCATGACGTATTCATTCAGAATTAAATAGAAATTAGCATGATGTTGGAGTCTTGATCTAACTTTTACCAATGCCACAGGATTTTTGGCTTTCGTTTGGATTTCTTTTATTCTGCTGTGAGACCAAATTTGGATTGCTAGCTTCTCTGTGGTGTGGATTGCTCTTTCTTGTAAACTGAACATTTATACGATTAGCTGCACAGTATTTTTCAAGATTTTTTTAATGTAAATGCCAGTGCTGGACATTTCCACCAATAATGAAGGAGTGGCTGAGAATGGCTAAGTTACTTTTAAAATATCTTGCAATATGTTTGCATGGGACCAGGACCACAGCAAATCCAAACTTGGATAATGCAACTTTTATGATTATGCCTTGTTCTTGAGATGGATGTCTGGAAGTGGAAACTTCTCTGCTAACTGCAGTTTCATGGTAGTAACAGAAATTTGTTTTGCATTATTATTTTCCAGGTGTCCTTTCAGAGCCAATGAGTTCTCCAGTGCAAGAGGCAGATGTGTCACCTTACACACAGTACAACAGTGTGCCATTTCCCCAAGTCCAGCCTCAGATTTCATCGCCGCCTTATTACTCCAACCTAGGCTTCTACCCTCCGCAGCATGAGGAATGGTATTCCCCTGGGATGTACGAGCTCAGGAGAATGCCCTCAGAGACCTTTTTCACAAGGGAGACAGAGGTAATGGATATGCCTGCAGCCAAAAAGCCTAGACTGAGTCACTCCACAGGAAGAGTGAAAGGAGAAGAGCTCTGTGTGGTCTGCGGTGACAAAGCCTCTGGGTACCACTACAATGCTCTTACTTGTGAAGGATGCAAAGGTAGGATGAAATCAATTACCGAATACAATTCAGCTAATAAGCACGTCAGTTTCTGAATTTTTTTTTCTTTGTTGTTAAATTTATTTGAGTCATTAAGCATTTTAGAGATTTATGTTTGCATCTGGTGTACGCTATTCTCTATTTTCCCCAGAACAGATTGGCAGCGTCTTTCACCATTGTCCTGTGCTTCCAGAGCACAGTTGGCCAAACTATGGCTTGTGAGCCATCATTAGCTCTTGATAAACTGAAGAACAGCTTCTACGTGGGGGTCTGGCAGCCTGGCTCTGCTGTCTTGGAGGCTGCTCATGCTGATCTCTGCCTGTGGAAGGAATCAAACCCATGGAGGCCGGTGGGAGTTAGGTGCTAGGCTGCCCTAGAAATCAGGTGCAAACCCAGCCCAAATACCTCCTGTAGTAGGCATTGAAAGGAAGCGAAAGCTGTCAGCACCCACCTGCAGGCTGTTCCCAAAGAGTCTCTTTCCTCCAGCTCCTAAAGGACATGGTGGGTGTCTTCAGGTTTGTGGAATGAAAGGGTTTCTCATTCTAGGCTTTCTTCTAGGGATAGCCCCTCTTCCTAGGGAGGGAGCTTCTTCAGGAAACAGATGGTATCTGTAGGATAAATATCTTGCTTCTTAGGAGAATAGCATTCGCAAGTTGGTGTCAGGATAAATGGAATATAGAAAATCATCGCCATTATTGGAAACATGATTGCCAGATATTTTAGCAGAGAGGGACAAAAGCTTATGCTGGTGGAATAGCTGTTATACCTAAAGGCGGTTACTCTGCGACAGGGCTGAGGTACATTACAGAAAGAAAAATAATGCCCCAGTTTTTCATTCTATTTTGAGAATAAATATTTTGTTATTATTTCTGTTCTATGGATAAAGGCTAAAGCATGGACATTACTGAAGCACTAAAATATCTTACTGGGGAACTCACTGTCGCTGAGAGCAGACTTTGAGCTAACTTGGGGGTTTTGCTTTATCTATTAGAAATTCATTTCTGAGGGCACAACAGACCACACTGGTCAACCGCTCTAAACATGAATATAGTCAAGAGTCATATAATTTATCTCAATAAGTCCCATAGAAGAGATTCATTGCCCATGTGAATAGTCTCAAAATCAAAAAATATGAATTAACTCATATGAATGCTGTCATTATAAACCAGATTAAACTCAGTTTTAATGTGAAGATTCCAAGTAATGTTACATTTACTTTGTTAGTAAGGTATTCCTACTGTTTATTAACTTCGTTATTAAATGTCTTAGCAATTTTTGAAAGATTTACATTTACAAACTATGGAATTTGTAAAGAATGTTTCTACGAGAGTGGTTAAAACCACCAAGCAAATACTCTGACTAAAACCCATGGTGAAAGGAGATATGTGTTCATCTCTCTACTGATTCAGTTTGAATCACTCTATGTAACCATAATTTTACTGCTTTATTGGGATAATTTATTTTATGTTTTTGTTCTGTTTCATGACTGCAACATCATTTCAAAGAATAGTATCCTTGATCAAACATAGTAAAACTTGAATTATTTAAAGATAATGCAGTCTGTTTCTACAATAAAGTTTAGAGGTGATTAAAGTACCAGCTGATTCAGTAGAAAGATGTGCTGAGGACAGTAATTCTGTTTGACAAGGTGAAGGGGATACCATATTTTCTAGACCTCTGATCATTCCTGTCTATCTGTGGAATTTTTCACATGGGTATACATTACCGTCAAAGCACGGTGACCAAAATTGGGCTCAATACTTCACTTGTGCTCTTATCAGTGCAGCAGAAGAACTACCTCATGCATCTCACATCCAAGTATGAGACTAGCCCTTCTTTTTGGCAACAAGACTGCTAATTAGTGCTAAATGTGTGTTTGAAATAACACCCAGATCTCTTTCTGCAGGACTAGTGCTCACCTTGCAGCACTCCTGCTCCACTGATGCTGTGGACATTCTTATTCAAAGGGCGAGACTTTGCACATATTTTTATGGGATTCAGTCCTCTGTGATGAATATGTTAAACATTTTTTTCATTTCTTTCTTGGGTAATGCATTCAGCAACACCCTCCATTATTTTGTTTTTCTTTCTTAGGCAGAAGGAATAATATTAAGATCTTATTTATCATCCCTCATGAGAATATTAATCTAAAGATATGGGCAGGGGTACACACTTCCATATATACTTTTTAATACATTAACATCCATTAACAAATAATGATGAACTATTTAATTTAATATTTTACATTTTATGCAAAACCAGATTAAACAGAACATTTGCTCTCATACAACATTTGCCTGTGGTACTGTAAAAGAACAGGCTTCCTCAAGGTTTCTCTCACCTCTAATATATCACTTTAGAGAGTGCTGTCTTGACTAACAATAACAGCATCACAGTTGTGGCTCATGAAGAATGAGGCAGTTCAGGCATTGTTACAGCACAGGGAGCAATATACTGTGCTTTGAAGTCTGATGCTGTAAAGGGACTTTCTGAGACAACCTTCATAGACAGACATCAAAGACTTTTTGGTATAGACTCAGCCTGTGTAGCGATACTGGGTTTTAAGGGCCAAAAATGATCAGAGGGCTGGAGCACCTCTCCTATGAGGAAAGGCTGAAAGAGTTGAGGTTATTCAGCCTGGAGAAGAGAAGGCTCTGGGGAGACCTTATAGTGGACTTCCAGTACCTAAAGGGGGCCTACAGGAAAGATGGGGAGGGACTCTTTATCAGGAAGTATAGCGATGGGATGAGGGGTAACGGTTGTAAATTGAAAGAAAGCAGATTTAGAGTAAATATAAGGAAAAAATGTTTTACAATAAGGGTGGTGAAACACTGGCACAGGTTGCCCAGAGAGGCTGTAGAGGCCCCATCCCTGGAAACATTCAAGGTCAGGTTGGGTGAGGCTCTAAGCAACCTCATGTAGTTGAAGATGTCCCTGCTCATTGCAGGGGGGTTGGAATAGATGGTCTTTAAAGATCCCTTCCAACCCACATTATTTTATGATTCTATGATTTTCAGATGTTACAGAACAAGTGGGACATAGTATCATGCTTGTTCAATAACGCTACAGACTAAGTTCTGCTAAGAGAAAAGCTAGTGTGAATTCCCTCTGCACAGGCTGGCGGTATGAGTTTTTCAAATCTTCAGACCACTCCTGATAATGCTTGATGTCTCTCATGCCAGACTGCAAAGAAGGGTCCTGCTTTAATCTTCTCTTTGCACTAACACCCTCCACATGGGCATGGGGGGGAAGGAACCCCATAGCACATCTTGATAGTCTGACAGAGCAGAGGAGGTGCTTTGTTAGCAATTGTGAACTTCAAAAACCTTTAAATTGAAAAAGCCAAAGTGGCTGGTCATCAGGATGGCAAACAGACATATACGAAGAGCTTTCATCTACACTTTTAACAGCTGTCCTCCATCAACTTTCATAATTTCCATAAGAAAAATCAGCATCAGTAACATTGGAGGAGCTCTAGACTTTATTAATCATATTCATGACTAAGAGAACAAAGCAAATTCAACATTTCCAGCCAACAGGAGCTTTTTGTAATTTGGCAAGATCAGATAGAAGTTAGACTGTGCCAGAAAAACGTTCAGCTTTTGGGGCTACCCCTTCATTCATTTAACAGATGCCATTTCTGATTTACTTCTGAATTTTTGTAAAATTCCTCCTGGTATAGAAGTTTACACATAAAATATCTCAGGTAGTTTAAGTTCATTTTGAATTATTATTTAATAATATATAGAGAAATGTCATTCATACCAAAAAGCTAATTTCAAAATTAATTATGAAGAAGTCTGTTCAAGAAGACAATTATTCAAGAGTCACTTCATGATAAAACTGAAGCAAGAGTAGGTTTAAAACTACTTGTTACCAAAAAAATTTTTTCACTTTTCATTTCACATCACTTTTTCAAAAACTTTGTTTTCAAGAGCAAATATTTGACTGCTTGAATCTTGTTGGTTCCTAGCTTTTGCATCCATAGTTTTGCATTTTTCTTTCATATTCTTACATACTTAAAAAAAATCATTTACTAAAGCTCTTTGTCTTTGCTCCTCCATGAATAAGCAAATGCACACCTTGTGGGTAGGTTGAGTGATAAAGTCATCAATTGGACTTAGAATGTCATAAAGATTTGTGCAGAGCTTTTCAACATTTACTACTAATTAATGTGTCATAAATTACAGGATGTAAATTTAACAAATAAGATTCATAAATGATGTAAAGCAGATGCAGTTGCTTTTAACTGACACTGAGAGCCTACAGCTTAAATCCAGGCCTTTTTCTCTCTTCCCTGACTGGTAAATGGTAATGTATTAAACACCACGTGAATGATGAATAAAAATAATGCCTGGGGCTGCTGGAGGTTCTAAGCAATCTGCATTTCAAAAGAGACTGATGCCAGTCAACTGTATTTATCTGAACGGCAGCCAATAAAACAGACAGCATGGAAGAGATTTCAAGCAGGAATGAGAGCAGATTCAGAGAAATGCCAGATTTTTTGTGACCAGAGAGCAGAATTGTTTTACTGGTAGCTACACACTGGTCCTCGGATGAGATTATGCAACTATAAAAACATGGGCCAATGTTGGGAAAGTGTCATCTGACAATGGCAAAATCATCACATCATCTGTTATCTCGCCTAGATGCAGCAGGGTGGTATCTTAGCTGAACGCATTCTTAAAACAAACAGACAAATCCTGCAACGGACAAAAATTCAGATTCACATCTGAATTTACCCTGCGATTTGATTATGAGAGACTGGGTCTCATCTGGTGCCTGTTTTAGTGCATCAAAGTGCCAGGTTGGAAAATGATGGTGGTTTTATTGTGGCAGCCACTGGTGATAAGAAAGCAAAAGCTTGGTGAATAGCTCTGGTTAATGTAAATTTACGCAGAGCTCTAGTTGGAAGTCCACTATAAACGACTGATATGCCAGCAGAAGTTCCCAGGAGTCTGTTACAGAAACCTGCCCTCAGATGGAGCGGAGAACTGATTCCCTCTGTAGTTGATGCTAAATAGTCTCTGCCATACGAAGGGCAATGTAAAGAGATTGTGGTAGTACAGTGAGTCACACTAAAAAATTCAGGAAACCTTCAAGTCATCATTGGCAGCGAAGACTGTTATTTTGTGATGACTCTTTTATTCCATTACATTTAATATCTTGAGCACTCTATGTCTTGCTCACAGTGCCACTCTTGGAGGTGTGCTTGATAGCAGCCAAACAGGAGATTTAGGCAGGCTGAGGAAAGGTCATCTCAAGTTCTTGGATCAGTTGCTGTTTGCAGTTACCACTGTGCAATTTTGGAGTGAGTCCAGTGCCAATACCAGTAGAATTGCCTCTGCAGCTGAAATTGGGTGACAGCTTAACCTATCAGATGGACAATATTTACTGAATGAGGCCAGAGTATCTGGTAAACAGGGAAGGAGGCCACATGTAAAATAGGCAGATACAATGCAGCTTCCTTACTAAATTTTGGGGTGGGCAAGCAGATCAGTATGCGGAGCTTCTGCAGATCCCAGGAGCTGAGGGAACAGTGATGAGTTACTCAACTCTCTTTCTGTGCATCTTGTACCTCAAGACACTTAACAGACTCATGTTTTTTTCACAGGCTATTTGTACGGTATCACCCTACAGCTCTAGTGCTGGTGCTCAACCTGCTCCTGGCAGGTTTCAGATTTGGGTCTGAATTTTCCCAACATTCACAGTTCCAGGACCTTACTTTGAACTAATGTCTAATGTTTGGGCCCATGATTTATCATGTTGATTTATTAAATTATATGACTTCGATACTGCTGCCAATACAAGTATCAAGAACATAGTCATCCAGGCACTGAAAGAAACTCGCGGTGCAGCACAACGTGCATCATTCAGTGGAGATGGAGGTGCTCTTCAACTTGATTACTTTGCTTCTTTGAATGTTTTCTTTCATCTATGTCACTGCTGTGTTGTGCAGGGTTCTTCAGAAGAAGCATCACCAAAAACGCAGTATACAAGTGTAAAAATGGAGGCAACTGCGAGATGGACATGTACATGAGGAGAAAATGCCAGGAGTGCCGTCTAAGGAAATGCAAGCAAATGGGCATGTTGGCTGAATGTATGTATACAGGTATTTCCATCATATAGTCAGAGTGTGCATCAAATACTGTGTTTTTTTAATTAGGCTGGTTTTAATAATGAAGTTATTAAAGATGTCACCTGGCAGGTGGAAGGTGGATTAAAGATGATGCTGTGCCTCTGCATCAAATCCTGTAGAAAAAGAAAATGCATTTACAAGCAATGGGATTTAGTTGGTGGTCAGGGACACAAATGCGTAAGAGCTGAGCAAATGGTGAAAGAAGGGCTGTCCTGCACTAGATGACAGCCATCAGTCTGCCTGAGCGGGAAGGAAAAGCAGTCAGGGGAAGCGAGTCTACAGGAGACTCCCCAGCAGCGAGGAGTTTGCAGTGTTGTGGAAGCCAGAGCAGGAAAGTCCTGGCGCTTCCCTTTGCTACTCTTTCTAGGGCTCTCCCTGTCACGTTCTTGCTAGCCAAGTCCAAATTTTGGCTTTCAAACAATTCCATATTCAAGAAAGGAGGAGGACTGCTGCTGGCAGAAAGTTTCTGTGGACTTGCCAAGTGTACGTTCCCAGACCTCACCCAGCAATCAGGCAAAGCCTGCTAAGGGCTAGCCCTTTTTTATAGTCTCATTAGCTCTTTTCATGGCACTATAGATTTTCCTGCCTTGCATATAGGCACATCGGTAGAATCATCTCCAGGAATGAAGCTGATGGACTTTAAAAATGTTTCATATTAAAGTGAATATTCTATTCAGACTGACAGCTTATAAACTTAATTGAGCTTCACGTTGGATAACTTAGAACAACAGGGATATTGGAGTGCAACTTTAAACACATTTAAAACTCCGTTTTGAGTAAAATGTTGGCCAATCCATTATTTTTGCAAGCTCGTTCCTGAAAACAGCCTGTAAACATCTGCTCTTCTGCCTTCCATGAACAGGGCTACAATTTATTTTTCTTGATGGCTCCAATCATTTTAGCATACACGTATGTGTGAAACCAATTTAGGTTCATACAGGAAATTAATCTACTTGGAATTTTTAATATACTTCTATCCCTCAATCTGATCAGAAGATGCTATATTAACTGTTGGGTTTGTAGGAAACAATAAGCTCCATCAATATTTGGAATGCATTGCCAGCATAATGTAATTAATCTTTCATTCTGCAAATTGAACAGGCTACAAAGATCCTGTGATATGACATATTCTCGCGCAATACGTAAATATATGAGCAGGCATCACCACTGCGATGACAGCACTCAATGTGTCCCTAAGTGTCAGAGGAAAATAACTCCCCCGTGGTGCTGATCCCAGCTCCATTGTTCCAAAATATTGAGGATTCAAAATAGCCTGAGTGACTCAGTACGAACAAAAAACAACCCATCACTGAAAAAAAAAAAAAAATAGGTCAGCGTAAATAATACTGACTGGGCCCGCATGAAACTTTTAAACTGGCCTATCATTTTCACAAACCGGCATGTGTGAAATAAAAGCCAGCGAGTGCCACGGCCATCTGACTCTCTCTCTGCAATGGAAACACTGGGTATCTTGTGTTGCTCATGACTTAACCATAAGCACGCTCTAATGCACTGCAATGAGGATGTTTGGCGAGGTACTATTTAATGGCTTTTAAGGAGGAGTGTGCTGCACAATTGCTTTTAGTTCAAGGCAATCCAGGACAGTAAAACACGAAGCTTCTAGTAGTATAGAGCATATATTTGAAAAGAAAAGATGACTAGGAAATAAAAGGTTACCTTGAACTTTGTTTCACTTACTCATTTTGTAGGATTGTAATTGCAAGCTCTGTGGATTCTTCTTTCCCTCTGAACAAGGCGGTAAAGTCTTATAAATATTTATGGCACGGCTACTCAACAATCCTACTCCTGCCCTTTATACTCAAACCACAGACAGATCAAAATTACTAACCATCAATTTCAGTCATTTGCTGTCATTTTGATATAAATTGCAAGTTTCTCGGGTGAAATGTCTCCCTAGGGAAGACCCAGGTTCTGCCACTCTTCTTGGAAGGTAATACCCACTGAAACCCAGCTATCTCAGGGGTAAAAAGTAAGGTCCTGTCTCTTACATGAGTTTTCCAGCTAACATAAATGGAGCCAGAATAAGATGTCGAGGTACTACTCAGTAGCAGGAAGCACGAGAAAAATCTGTCTTACTGCTTCAGGCAAATATAAACCAAATTTTCCCTTGGAAGGTGGTAGACCAGATCCTAAGCTGGTGGAAAACAGTCCAAGTCCATTAACACTGCCAAAAGATGCACTGAATAATTTAGAAAAAGAAATCTACGATGCTGTACGGCAGCAAAAATCACATGGCTCGATACCAATTATTATCTCCATCATTCCTACTCCCCCCTTTCAAGGTATTATTTGCAGGTCTTATTTTAATCATGTAAATTTCCTCTTCTCTCAGCGGTTCAGGTAGGTTATTTTATATAGTGCTTAAACAGGAAATTAAAAACATTCTCAATGAAATTCACTGTTTTCATGGTATCTTCCTCCACCATCATATACTCACTGAATGAGCCTCTTTTCCAGCTCTGCATTTTCAAAGGGGAAGAATGGGAAGGATACTTGAAAGAAGCTTAAAAAAAGAAAAAAAAAAAAAAGAAAGTCAGTCCTGTGCTGATAGGTTTATTTTTAGATGAATACTTAGGTGTTTACTTTTTCATTTGTGCTTTCTGGCTGGTTTCCACAGGTTGTGCAGGGTATCTATTGTCCCTTCCTTTTGTTAGCAGAAGCACATTGCTAGTTGTTATGATATCCACACAAGGATGCTCCCTGGTTCAAGGTACTGAAATGTAGTCTAAACCAAAAAAAATCCACAAATGCAAAAGTCCTTTCATTAGGGCAAGTGAAACTCTATAGTAAAACCAGGGCTTTATTCAGTCCTCTAATACAACAAAACACAAAATAGCAAGGACACAAGGATAACGTTTTAAATAAATACTTTTTAAAAGTACATTTGCCAGCCTGAGTTACTTCTGAGCCTACATTTTCAGCTGTTGGTCTATCTGTATAGTGGCACTGTAATGGCTAAAATACTGAGTCCTCTCTTCTGAGTGGGTTTTCTGTGCGAAGATTCTGCGCTGTAGCCATAATATTGCTTAAAGATTATTGAAAACATCCAGTGCCTTTTGTGTAAGAAGAGCTGCGCCTTGACTACCATTTGGGATTGGATGAGGAGCGCACTTTTGATGACAGTCTTCCAATTGTCCCCATTTACTGTGCTTTGGTTTGGGTGTTGGAGCATACGGAGGGGGTTTCTTTTGGATGAAACTAAACTGAAGACACACTCCAGTGCATTCCCACCACTGATGGGTTTTCTGCCTGTAAGACCAGATTAGAGCTGGTCCAAAGCAGCATCCCTGACATTCACACTGTGTGGATGCTGGGTCACCAGAACCGGCTGTTTTGCTCTGCCGATGGGCTCCTGCTGGGCTAGACTACTCGTTAGTGTGTACTTGGTGTGTCTCGTTAGACTCACATCCAAAGGTAATGACACACTGAGGAAATGATCTGCACAGGTAAGTGGGTTTGTTAGTGTAAAGCGCATTGATGGGCATGTTTATGTACCTATTCAGTGCCTGAGGCATATATAAATCCAATTGCTATCTGTTGTATTATGTGTTCTAGGTCTGTTAACAGAAATACAATGCAAGTCAAAAAGGCTACGGAAAAATGTGAAACAGCCCCCAGATCAGACAGTCAATGAAGATAACGAAGGCCATGACATGAAACAAGTGACATCTACAACTAAAATATATAGGGTAAGAAAATTCTTGTAATAGTTCGTGCAGTAGTGGTGATGTTTGAGCTAAATGTGGTTAGTAGAGTGAATACAGAGAACTTGCATACTTGCAAACTCTCTGGAGCTGTCTCTATTAATTAAAACTCCCACCAAGTCAAGGAAATACCTTGTGTATAGAAGTAGTTCTGATCATTTTAGTCAAAACTCAGTAAAGCATCTATAAAATAAAATGCACTGAGTATTTTTTCTGTGATACACGTCAGGCATATGTCACGTATGGTGAGGTGTGATATTAAAGTGTAAGCATACCCAGTTATTTGCTAAACATTTCCTTACATCTTATAATAAACCACACAAACTCATCCAGTTTAGAAGCATTATACACCTCTCTTTTGTATACTTTTATAGAAATCTCAGTGACAAGCAAATCTCTTGTCTGCTTGGTGTCCAAGTGTGAGAGAGAGATGTATAGCTTTTGCCGAAAGAAGAGATGCTATATTATTCCTATGACTGCATTTCATGATGGGCTTTTTTTTTTTGCCAGTATAGGAGAAAGTAGAATTTACCCCAGAACAGCAGAACCTTCTTGATTACATCATGGATTCATACAGTAAACAACAAATACCACAGGAGGTGTCAAAAAAACTAGTAAGTACATTGATGAATTAATTTTGGAGATGCGGATAATGAAGCTGAGGATTACATGGCAGAAAATATTGGTACTCAGTATAAGTAGGTGTAGTAAGCAGTAGAGCAAATTATGGATAAAAGCTTACATTTAAAACACGCTGCATGTGGGGCAGAATCTCTCCCACTCAGTCAGCAGTTAGACCACATCTTTGTTTATCAAACTTTAAATGCTAAGAAAAAGCTTTTAAGTCTGGAAATATACTTTTATGCTCAAATCTAACCTTTGCTGATTGGAGCTTTGTTTTTTGCATTGTCAGTATAGGCAGTATTTTAAGTTCAACTTGCAGACAAGCTTCCTTTCTATAAAGACACAAGCCTGGAAGCTTGGAAATATATCATTTTTCTGAACCCAAATTCCCAGCATTTTCCAGGTTTGGATTTTTGTTTTATCCCCTCTTCTTTCTTTATCCTCTCTACCTTCTAAAAATTCCATTTTCCCTGTAAGAGCTCACAGTTTTCATGGTAGGATGAAAAAGGTTGGGAAATAGGGAGAGGAGGAAAAAAGTGTTTAAAAGAGATATTTTTTTTTTTTACAAAACTGTTATGTTTAATCTTAAAAAAACAAAACAAAACAAAAACGACTGTAGAAAATTATTTCCTAAGTCACCAATTTTGAAAACTAAAAGGAAGACACTTGCAGGTGGAGGGTTGAATAACCCATAACTGACTTGCGTAACTTATTTCCATGGGAGGCTGAGGAGGTCAAAACCAAAAATATATTAAAAAAAAAAGAAATAGACAAATTCATGGCTAACAAGGCTTTTGGTTAAATATTATGGTCCACATAAAACTTTTAGCTCAGGAAGTGCCTAAATCATTGATTGCTAGACATGACACTGAACATGAGACAGATATTCCAGAGGAAAGGACACTGTCTACTTCTTTTACTTCTTATGTTGCCTTTCAAAATAGCCGGTTTTGGCAACCATTGGAGATAAATTACAGTACTAGATGGACCTCTTGCCTGATTCAGTCTAATAATTTGTGTATTTTATGTTATTAAATGTGAAGTGACAATGAATATTGACAGAGGTTGTTTGATTTGATTTTTAACAGTTACACGAAGAATTCAGCGCTGAAGGAAATTTTCTGATTTTAACAGAAATGGCTACCAGTCACGTGCAGGTTCTTGTGGAATTCACAAAAAAACTACCAGGTATACCCAGTGTGTTGGGGCAAACATTGTTATTGCAAAGTTTACATGCCTTTCAGTTGCCATTTGGTGATTGTTGTGTATCTTTTGAAGACTATATAAAAATGCCGCCTCCTCTGACACATATGCATTCTTCAGACACTGCCTAAGAAAAGGAGCTTTGTGCTCGGAGGAATAACATGTTGAATAATTCAAACTCTGCCGCTCCGAGACATGTCACTCTCTACCTATTGACAAACAAAATGTTCAGAGAAGGGGTTGTATCTCTAGACAGACTTTATTTTCATATATCACTGCAATGCCAAACGGTCGGCCTCTAAATTACCACCAACACTTGCCAGACTTTGCTTCACTTGCTTTGCTGCCTTTCTAGCAAAGCCTCTGAGTCATGAAATCCACTGAATTTTCAGTCCTAAACAAGAACTTCCCCTAGTCGGTGACACCCATATTTGTGGTCCTTGCATGGTGTGTTCTGGACAAGCACTGAAAACCTGAGTTTATCGTTAGTATTTTTTTAACTCCCAAGTTGATGTTACCTCAAGTGTGAATACTGGGCACGGTACGGGTTCCTTGTAATTAAGGAAGGTGCACTGTAAGGCTTAGCTGTATGAAAACATTATTTTCCTGGCACTCCCATCATATTGACTCTTCCTCTGCGCGTTACAGGCTTGCTTCAAAGCCTACCACTGCAGCTGTAGCTATATTTTTTTTTTATGCCAACTGGGATACTGGCTCGCAGGAAATGAAGAAGGGAGGAGCTTTGTAATTGAATAATCTATTTTCAGTGTTGACTTAGAATACCTCTGGCGGGATTTATCAGCTTTTTGATTCATTCTCTACTTTTTCTGTGCTTCCTCACAGAACCACGGGGTGGGTGTAAGGTGGGTACCTGCATTGTCAAGTATGAGGAGAGTTTCCCATGATCTTCAGCTCCCTGTTCCTCTTCAGAGGAGCAGCTCTGTATTCACACAAGTTACCAAATTTCTGCTGATTTCTTCAGTGGGTTTTAGAGGCTTCCCCCTCCAAAAAAGAGAAATGCATATTTAAAACACAGCATCTATGTAAAATAGTATATTAGTCCAAAGCCAAGGTGAAATATTTAAAATTAGATGGTTCAAATGCTGATTACTGCCGTCAGAGCACGGAAAGGGCTGGAAGCAGCATGGCTGTGGAAGAGTCATATACAGAGCTCTGGTGGAAACATGGCAGAAGATGTTAGCGAGCAGCACCAGACTAGACAAATTCTCCCCTACTGGTAATGCTACACCATTAGATTTTGCTTACCATGTTCCCTCTTAACGTACCATGAACACTGAACCACAACTCTAATTCTCATAAACTTCGGTGAGGTCCAAATCTGCGTCATTTTCTGGAATCTGGGTTTCAATTTCTGCAGCACTTGGCAACCCTGCTGACATCAACATCAAGGTAACACAGATGTGTAGCACCTCATGTGCAAGAACTTCAGGACAGAAAGCAGTTGGGACTTTTCTTTTGCTGCCTTACTTATCTCCAACATTTTCCCAGGCTTCCAAACCCTTGATCATGAAGATCAGATTGCTTTGCTGAAGGGCTCAGCAGTAGAAGCCATGTTTCTGCGTTCAGCTGAGATCTTCAGTAGGAAACTTCCTACGGGACATACCGTCCTTTTAGAAGAAAGAATTCGCAATAGTGGTAAGTTTCTTGTTTAATGAGGGAAAAACAAACACCACCATTGCACTTCTGTGTCAGTATTTTGCCCTTGGAAAGCTAGTAAAATTGTTTATTAGCATTGAAACGGGTTTATCTGAATGTTGTTCTTTATATTAACTAGAACAAATCTCACTCAGCCTTGAGTTGAAAGGTCATAAGGTAAAGGTTTATTTATAAATACATTGCAAGTATTATGAATAACGCTACCTCAGATAAACCCAATGCAAGTCTCCAATGACAAGCATGAAAGAACGATGAAGAAGAAATGCCACCATTTAAAATTATTCACATAAAATATCAATATTTATGCTTTCAAAGGCAATCACTATAAGACTGAAAGAAAAAACGATTTTAGGATGTTACTGGAGATGACTGAAGGGACCCACCTATTCTTAGCGTCAGTTTGGTAAAACTGAATTACACTGCACAAGGTGCATAGAAGAATTATAAATATGGCATGTTCTCAGTATTTTATCTGCTTCTGAAGGTCCATCAAAGGCTCAGTGGCTATGTTAAATTCTACTGGTTCTAGACATAAATCTTAATAATTATGAAAGCCAAACAGATCTAAATATTATTTGTTCCTTAAAGCGGGCAAAGTCATGTTTTGCTTTTTCATGTTTTCTTTGTGCTCCACTGATGCAAAACTGAATGTTTTGCCTTTTTCTGTATTGGCCAGCAAACTTTATCCAACCCTCAGCTACCTATCATGAAAAATGCAAATGTAAAAACAATTATGAATCAGAGAGTCTGTCTATAAATTCTGACTTCTGGCCTTCCTCTTTAATGGTCAGAAGGAGAAGAGACAGGAGGAACTTTAAGCTCAACAGTAGTCCCAGAAATGGGCTTGAACTCAGTTCTGAAACTCTTAAAATCAGTAACATGAAGGTACCACTGACGTACACAAAAATTAGGCCAATACTTATATATGTGAAACCCTGAAAAGGAGTTAGGAAACTTCAGAATAACTCACTTGCTGAAGGTATGTACTTAGTTTGGCTTAGCACACTCATTTCTAGGTTTATGTTTTGTAGCTTTTTATATTTCTTTCATTTTGATTTATTATAAGAGGCTATTGTTTGATGGACTGGAAATGGTGACTTCCAGAGTGACATGAATGGCTTCTGGTCCAGGTTCTGCAGGCAGAGAAGTATGCCAAGAAGGCCAGAGATATTTCCTGGAAACTGTAATGAGTTGTCATGGATCCAAGAGTCTTCATTAAGAGATTTTCTATTGGACTATAACCTAAATTTTTGATAAAAATAGGTCTCAGAGAAATGAACCCATATGAATACACGATTACTGAAAGCTTCTCTCCTCTAATCTGTACAGTGAGTATCAATCTTCTTGTTCAAGGGGTGAACTGTTCATAAAAAATAGGAGCAGGAAATACTTTGATCCAGAACAGTACGTAAGCCATTATGTCATACCAATAATTTTTTCCTTACTCATAATTTTAAAATAGCCTGTTAATTCTCTACAACTATTGAGTCCAGATGAGATGCAATATTGTTTTTTGCAAGTTTGAGCTAGACTTAAAGATAGCATTTCATATCATAACATGACTAGCTGGAATATGACATTGTATCCTGCAGTAATATTATTTACCTGTCATGAAGCAGATTTAAAAAATAGTATTTTGTGTAGAAGAAAATTTCAAGACAAGTAACAATTTCAAATGTGGCATTATTTATTACAAAGGAAGATTTCCTGCAATTCTTTTTTTCTGTGGGGAAAAAAAACCCTCCAAGGTAAATTGAAAATGAGTTCTGGATCAGAAGAAAACCTAGACTGAATAGTTCCCAAGAAATGAAACACAATAACTTTTTTTAGTTTGTATATATACACATACATATCTTATTGCTCTTGGAAAAAGCTCTCTAAAACATCTTCCCGCAAGGTCCCCAGGATCAAATTGGAGACATAAGAGGAAATACTGCTTCTAGAACTTCTCCCTCCCTATATTACAGGAGGATAATGTATTATCCAGCTTGCTTGCTGCTGGCTGCATTATTTCCTTCCATTAATAGCCAGAATAGAGGACAAAATACCTTTGCTCATGTATTTTAATTCTCCATTCTGTGCAAATTCAAGCCTCCTTAAAAAAGTTTTCCTTGGCTGCACTTAAATGGGGCTGTGACAGCAACAACAAAAGCAGCTTGTAACTCGGCATTTGTAGCAACGTTAATTGCTGGTACCAATGCTGTTTAACAGTTAGTGCTACTGCACAGACCCAGAAGTCACTCAGAATTTCCAGAGTCTCTCATTTTGGACTGACATTGCTGCATGCCAGAGTGTATCTGCCAGCCTGGCAGTGTCCCTTGCACGAAATGGTTGAAATGTGTTTTTTAATTGCCCCTCTGCCTATGTTTTCAGTACTGGTAACTGCCTGTTAGTTAGTGGTATCACTTCCTTTGCACCAAAAATTCAAGCAGATTGGTTTATAAGAGGAAGGATTTTTACTAGGCAGGTTTGGCGCTCTCATGCTTCCCAAGTGTATTTCTCAGTGTTCACTGAACTTTCATAGGAATCTTGTTTGTCATCACACAAGCTACCAGAGTTTTTTTGTTTTGACTTTAAGAGCTCACATTGGTGCATTTTTTTCTGCATGTTTTGTCTTAGTTTAGGATAAATTCCAGAATTATACATTTAGGCAAATTGAACAATTGTTGGAAAATACCTGGTACTGAAGCATCATATTTTTGTGGTTTAAATCGTGGTCGTTTTCAGGTGTCCCGAAGTTTAAAAAAAAAAAGGCAGGCAGGCATCCAAATTCTTCTGTTATCATTACTTACATATACAGCTTTCAAGAATATTAAGCATGCAGTTCCCACCCCTGCATGTCACAGGACTCAAGACCAGGGCTCTAGGTTGACTAATAGCCTGTACTAAATGTGGTATTAGGATAGAGACTTAAGCAACCTCTTCCAGCCTTAACCGGTAAGGACACACACTACTAGAAACTGCAGCTGGCCATTATCATATTATAGACTGGTCCAAGAGATAAAATAGCCATAAGAGATTAAACCCAAGTCAAATAAAGAAGAAAACCCAAGAGAATTATACATGAATTTGGAGATAGGAACTTTTTTTTTTTTCTTTGCATACACCTCACTGAAAAACAAGACTAAATGCAGCAAACTGAAACACCCTGCAAAGACAATAGAGAGCAGCAGAGGAAATGCAGTGATAGCTGAGGGGGAGTTTAGAAATTAAATTTGTAGGTAGTGAATGAAGAAAAAGCATCAGGATTATTCATGGTTCCTAGCGAGGTCCTAAACACTGTCAGGCCATCAGCCATAAATTATTGCTGTTAGTCAGAACTCCTGTCCATATATTTTTAGGTGCAGACAATTGTTTGAATGTTACATAAGTCTTACTGTCAAGCCTTGACGTCTGTATCCATAAAATCAGGGGTGGGAATCCTGCCTAAAAGTCACAAGCTGTCCAGACTTCTGTCACCTGCCACCATGTCCCCTTGGAAGCTGCTGTCAACTATTAATATTTATGCCTTCCGCAGTCTGATTGTATGGAATGGATTTTTTTTTTCCCTGATAAAAAAGCCAGAGATCTGGTGGTGATGACCTTTGAGCATTAGCAGCCTTCGTTTTTATTCTCATGCTGATGAGGTGTATTTTTATTTCTTAGCTTGAGCATATTGCTCAAGTCCTGGTACATCTCAGTGACTGCCTTTGTTTGCACCCTTATGGTCTTTCTCCACAAGGTGTTATGGAAATTCCTTCATTAGCTGCTCATGAGACTGAAATCCTCTCCTACTCTAATATTGAGACTTAATGAGAAATACAGACATTTTATTTAATGTTAATGAGAGCTTGTGCAACTTACTCCTCTTATTTGATGCTTCACTACGCATACACCAAATTGTGACTGATTGATTCATTCTGTGAAAGGCTGACATCCTAGTAATTGAATGCTCAGTTTCTTTCTGTTATTTCGAAAGCAAACTCTCCCCATTATCTAGCTGTACAATATTTTTAAAAACCGTGCTGAAATATTGAATGTTTTCTCAGTGAGCATTTAGAGCTTGTTTTCCTAAGGACACCTGCTTTCAGTGGTCGTGAAGAGCCACAGATTTTTATTTCATCACTTTACTCTGCAGAGCAGTTCTACTAATTTCAGTATCGGGGAATGAGATACTATCTGATATGGACACAAACTGAAGAATCTGGACCCAAATTTTCGGTTGGCAGCAGGACACCTGACATTGTGAAATAGACTGTTGTCTTCCTGGATGGGTTACAGGTGCTGAAGTACAGTGAGATCCAAGGAAAAATAAGAAATAGCCACAATTTCAAAGTATTGGCAAGAGGCCACCTTTTGCCCTTGAATGTGGGATACAAAGTTCCCATTGATTTGGACAAGAGACTCCTGTAACCAAGGGCATAATTTGGCACTGGAACAATGGATACCTAATCACTTCCGCTGCCTCTGGCTTTTATTATTTGATTATGAGTATTGAGTAACGGTATTGCTTCAAAACCCCATTGTGCTGGGGCTTGTACAGGGAAACAAAACGAAATTATCTTCACTGCCAAGTCCAAAAAACCTAATCTAAGAGAGAGCAACCCGATCAGTACCTATCACCTTGTTTCTAAACATACCTGCAAATCATCAGTGTCTAATGCTCCAAACGGTCATATTCATTCACACAGGAGACCCCATCCTATAACTGGACCTGAAACTGGCACGCTGCCCAAAATATTTGGCAATTAGGACCACTTTAAATTACAGAGTATAGGAAAGAGCTTTTCTGTTTGTACATGGTACTGCACAATCTACCACACTGAGTTAGCCTGTGCCGTGTCCCTGAACTACAAATAAAACTGATAAAATGTTTAAGTCGTATCTACAGAGTTAATTTATACCTATGAAAACGAGAACAGATGTCAGAGGACCCAATCTCTTTTCTTCTGTGTAAGTGTGCTTCTCCAGGCCAAAAACTTATTTAAATAGACTCAACTGATGAAGACCAGCTCAAGGCAGTGCAGATGCTGCTGCTGTGTGCCAGACCACACTTCTTTCCTGCCTGCAGGCACTCAGGCCACCGCCAATGGATGGTGTGTGGCAATGTTATTTGCATCCTCCTTGCAGGTTTGGTTTGTTTGTTGTTGTGTTTTTTGGTTTTTGTTTTTTTTTTGTTTGTTTTTTTTTTTTTTAACTAAGGTTTCTTTGTTTGCAATGGTGGCCTCACAGTGGTCCTATTGATTGCTTTTGAGAAGATGGGTTTTTGCTGTCCTGATTGTGAGTTCTCCTTAGCACAGGTTAACCTCTCATTTAAGTCAGCAATTTAACCTCTGCGAGATGATGAGAGAGGACAGGTCACATGAACGTGCTCTGGTGTATCTTCTCTACTGCCTAGATTTTCCCCTTTTCAGCTATCAGTGTCAACATGGTGAATTTGGTTAGTGTTTAAAGGGCCACTGATGCATTTGAACAGGTTAGAAGGCAGAGGTCATAAGCAGCATGGAAAGCAGTTGTGGCAGATGAAACACTGTGAAGGATAAGATGTAATTTTGCGAGTAATTAATATATTTTACTTTCATAAAGCAGCTACTAATACACCTTTGGTTTAATATCCACTGGCAGCTTCATGCTTATCCATATTAATCCCACAATGCTAGTTGCTATTAATTACTACTCACTCTCAAGCTTACCACTTGCAACAGATTCATCTATTCAGGTTTAATCAACAGCCAAAATAGAAAAGAGAATACCGGTCTGGAAAAGCTGGCAATACCGACTCAGTATCCCAGTAAAAACATGTATTCCAGGATTTTGTTAACCAGACAATTACTTATGGCCTGAAACTGCAAACCTTACGAAAGCACCAGCCCTCTTACCTGCAAAGAGAAATCACAGGAACGAAACCCTAAAAAAAGCAAGGTCAAAACCAGTGCTGTGTCTTAAGCTACAGATAGGAATGAAATTGTGCAAGAAGGAAGGGGTGCTGAATGAATAATGCTCATGGGTTTACATCTGCTCTGGTCTAATGCCGCAAGTCTGTACTCAGAAAAGGCAGTATTTCCCATTGACCACCGTGGGGTTTACAGCCAGTCATGCATTAACATAGCCAGAGTAATCAAACGAATTGCAGCATCTTCCGCAGATGATACAGTCGGGCTGGTGGTTAGGTAGAAATCTGTGTAATTCAGAATGATGCACAATGCAACGTGAAGGAGGGGCACGTTCTTATCATTGTAACGCTGTGTGAAACAAAGATTTTGAAACCTTTTTGAAGAAAAGTTAAGAAGGAGGCACCATTACCACTGCCCAGGAAGCTCTGACTGTCTGACACAGCACTGTGCAGGACTCTCATCTGATCTAAATGAGGGTTAGGCAGAGCTAACTTTTCTGTCCTCACTGATGCCAGAAATACAACTTTATCTATTTGACTTTTTTTTCACTTTTGGAGTATGACTTGTAACAATGATGTCTGAAGTCACAAAATTCATTTCTCCTCTAGCCTTTCCAGTTATGAGCACCAAATCGCCTTTAATTCTTTTTCTGATAACCTGAATTGAAGTGACAACATCTTGCACAGTAGATAAGAAAAAAAAAAAAAGAACTATAAACATCTGTTTCCTGCTTTTTTTTTGCTTTCTGGTGGAGCTTATTAAAACCAAACTGAAGCGTTTTCAATCACATTAGAAAACAGCCCCCTCTTGTGATGGAACAGTGGTTTGTGTAATGCGCGTACAGGATGATGACATAACCGGGAAACTCCAGCACAGATGGGATGAGGGCAAAACCAGTAACTAGGAAAAAAATCCATTATCCTAGTCTCAGAATCGCTCATTTTGCATGGTTTCATTCATAATTGTCTTGTGACGTATATCTATTTAAAGATTTCAAAGTTCTGTTCTCTTTAGTAAAAGCAGTAAATCAGCTGCATTGCTGTAACATCCCTTTATACTCCCTTTCACCTCTTCTGTTTTGTTTTATTTCTCTGGAGTACACTAGTGCAGAGAAGCTCTCTGCCATAGTTTCATTTACTTCCACATTCCTTATTGTTTGCTTTAGTTTCTTAATGTTGGATAATAAGTTTTCTGGGCAAGGATTGTTTTACTGCATGCTTATACCAGTGGACCAGTGAGGACCTGAATTAGTTATTCTGCATCATTTTCATCTCACTTCTGCTATACTGACAGTAGGACATGTGGAGCTTTTTGGTCAGCAAAACAATTCATCCAGCTGAAAACTAACCTGACCCAAAAAAAAGAGAAAAAAAAAAAAAAGATGACTATGGGAAACAAATGATGGGAGTCTTACTCACAGCCAGCTTCCTCCCATTTCCTGCCTGCTGCCAAGACAATCATGCCCAGCGGCGTGATACCTTGTGCAGAGACTTCTAAAAATATCCAGTTTGTCTTGGACTTTTCCCATGTCATTGCTGAGCTATTCGCTTCCACGAAAGGAATTCATTTGCTCTGCTTTAGGACTCAGCTAGACTTATTTTTTTCTCCGGGTTCTACATTCACACAAACTTTAAGACTTTGGTGTGTCATATGCGTATGTTCTCTACCTACACCATCTTGTAAGGAACTTTGGCATTTAAACCTGCCCAGCAGAGAGACAGGCGGTTCCCCAGAAGTTAACAATAACAAGTGTTCAAAATTTTAAATAGTTAACGCTGATGACTAATGACATAAAACTCGCAGGAGATTAGATGCTATGACTATTGTTTGCTCTGTATAAGCTCCAGCTGTGTTCCTAACTGCCACAGGATGAGCTGACCCACATCACATATGTCTGCTTAATTCACTTAGACTCCTCTTAATAGCGTTGAACTTTTTACAAAAACAAGATTTGTGGCTTGTAATCTGAAGTGCACATAGGTTCCTCGTGTCACATGGTTAAACACATCATTCAGCCACAAAATAAACCACACCCGGCAAGACCATACTTTCACTGTTGGGACACAGAACTATTCCCCTGATTGAAGTAAGTTCTCACTGTCACAGCAAAATGTGACTTGTTCGTAGTTAAGTCAAGTGACTTCATGTTTCTTTTCTTTGAGTTCCACCTGCTGAGTTTCATTTTGAATTTCCCCTATTGGAGGCACTCCAAACCTTACCAGTCCTGGATTTCAGCTTCGTGTTGTATACAACACTCAAAATAACATGATTTCATGTAGTTTTGACACCAAGTTATACAGTCTTCTCCCAGAACAGCTCAAAATTATAAGTAAAATGACAAGAAATCCTATGGCTCTTGTTTGTGGGAACAGAGGAGGTTTCCATCCTTTCAGCCAAGGAAGACCAAAAGGCTTCTTGCTGCAGAATCACTGGTTCAGATCTCTACACCTCATCTGTGCCACCGCTTCAGAATTGCAAGCAGCCATTACCAACAGTCTAGTGGCTGCTCCGTGTGACTCACGCACCAGTTTAAAAAATAAAATAAAATTGATGTCACAGGACCTACTTCTCTATTATACCAAAAAGCAGAATGAAGTACATCTGTAATTTAAGGCTAAGTAAGAACATCGTGACCTGATGACAAAGTCAGTAAGAGGAAGCCCAGTCGGCATGCCCCAGTTCGGTAACCCCAAAGGGTTTTGCTGATGGCAAGACAATCACATAATCCCATCCTTAAACTGGGCTAGATTTTAATTTTTTATGGCTCTGTACTTTATAATACACTAGTTTACGCTGGAAGGTGGTACTAGTTGCAAGCGAGTTGATCTTGGACTACAGGTAATCCTAGACCTAGCTAAAGTTTCAAGCTACATAAAAGGAGCAATTAAGACGCTTTAGGGAGACAACTGAAACAACAGCCCAAGGCAGTTAGTTGTAGAGTAGAGTTGGGCTAGAATTAAACCGTACACCCTGAGAGGTTTCCATATAACTCGTGTAAAGATAGGGAACGTGGGGACAGTTCCGCAAACTGTGCATACTGGAAAGAGAAGACAGCTAGAACATCAGCAGGCAGCAAGAAAACCACATATGAGACTTGTCCTGAAGAGCAAGACAGACAAACCTGGAGAGCAAAAGGACTTGCTTTGAAAGAAAGACTTTGAAACCAGGTGAAAAGAAGTTGCCAGATCTTGCCTGTTTCTGCTCTGATCTGGAAAACAAGGATGTACTTGCGTTTTTGGAACTAATTGTCTGGCATCAGGCCTGATTTGTGTAGTGAATTTCTCCCACCAAGACAGTCAAGGCTTCAAATACTAAATAATTGCTCTTTGGCAATAAACCAGATTATTTCAGTAATTAAAAAATATCATAACTTTTTTTTCTCTCGCAGGTATCTCAGATGAATTCATAACTCCCATGTTTAATTTTTATAAAAGCATTGGAGAGCTGAAGATGACACAGGAAGAATATGCGTTGCTCACAGCCATAGTGATCCTGTCTCCAGGTAACTTCTAATCCAGAATTAAGTATTAGTGGTTTTGGAAAGAAAGCATGAGGAGGGTGACCTGAGACTTGTAAAAAGTTACATTCTACATAGAGTAATTGAGCATACATGCTTATTCAGTATATTCAGTTGTTAAACCAGAAAACAAGCACACAAATCCAAACTCCAAATGTCCTGCTACACCATCTGGTTTTGCATAAGAGGAAAAAAAGTGCTTAAATATCCTGCTTAAAAAAATTACTGGTATCTCTCCACTGCTTAAGACAGGCTTCTTTCTTCAGAGAATCCCAGATGTAGTTACATGCACATCACTACAGACCATTGCGAAATGTCACATTTTTTAGAGGGAAATTGGGAAACCCTGTAACTTAGAATAGAGAATGGCAATGAAGGTCTTCAGCCTCTATTGAACAAACACCAGCTGGCAAGAGCAGAAGGACCCTTCTGCAAGAGGGCAAGTCGCCCTCTTGTATAAAGTGTTGGAAACTGACCTTTCAAAAGTATCGGCATAATAGCGTCTGATTACAGGCTTTGCTTTAAAAAGTAATTCTTTGACAACACAAAACTAGCTAGCTCTACCTACAACGTACAGAGAAATTGTACAGTGCCTCAAACAAACTGACTGTCATGGGAACAGGAGAAGAGAAGCCAGATGCTTCAGGACAAAAGACATACCCTGAGGTTTCCAAATCAGGTTTTACTGAAGATGGGAAGGTGAAGCAATTCCATTGCTCTTTGTTTCAGTGTGGCTCAGGACAATGTTTTACACAAAAAAAAATCAGTGACGAAACAACCCCATCCTCCTTTTTTCCTCCCTCTCCAAATATCCAAACACGCACTTCCATATGAACAAAATAACAAGATGAGCATTTTCTAAAAAGGAATTTCATTTGAGGATGAAGATGTTTGATTTCTCCCTGGCGACCTGCATGTATACTCTTCTCCACTGGCCAAATTCCCCAGTTGTAATACACCTTCAAGAACTTATGCTGTGCTGCTCAGTTGTTGCAGTGCATCATATGACGTACTCAGGTGCAAAACTGCGTTGGGAGATGATGATACAACCCCAGAGAAACAAGTTAAAACTCTTCAGTTTTTGAAAAAGTTGAAAGTTTTCCTTAGCTAGAAGTGGGAAGCTTACATGAAAACCCCGAACCAAAAATACAATGTTAAGCATTTTTATTCCCTCATAATTTGAAAATAAATATTCTTGGTAGGCATGAACATCGGTGCCCAGGGTAAATATTTGAAGATTTCTATGTTCTTTTATCAGTGTAAATATTTACATTGTATGAGAGCATATATTTGCTAATTCCTTCTTTTCTTTTAAAACCATACCCAGATCGACAATACATAAAGGACAGAGAGTCTGTGGAAAGGCTTCAAGAACCCCTGCTGGATATTCTACAAAAATTCTGCAAACTTCACCACCCAGATAACCCTCAACACTTTGCATGTCTTCTGGGCCGTCTTACAGAATTACGGACATTTAACCATCATCATGCAGAGATGCTGATGTCATGGAGAGTGAATGATCACAAATTCACGCCTCTTCTCTGTGAGATATGGGATGTGCAGTGATGGGTACTTTTTATTTTATTTTAGGAGACATATCTTATTAAAGGACCACATAGCATTTATTTTAATAGGAAAACATCCCACAGTACATTAAATTTTCTTTACTGCATTTTTATAGAAAGATGCCATGCATTCATAAAAGTCATTTTGTTCACTATACACAGAATATTGTATAGCTATCAGATCTTCACACGTGAGTATAACTTTATCTGTATTTATATTCCCTGATCAGAAAGAGTCCACCAACTCCTCAGAGGAAACCTGTTAATTCACGCTGCAATTAAGCCGATTGCAGTTACGGTTCCTCTTGACAAATGGGGAAATACAGGTTTCCATTCATATTTTTTCATTGCAGTGTTTTTGTGCTTGGCCTCCATTAATGAATATACTTCAGATATTTATGGTAATAAACCAGCTGAAATGGTTAATGCCCCAGTCATTTGCTGTCCAACTGTGAAACGTGTTCATGTAAGATTTGCAAGACGTTATTTGTTTAGAAGACGAGAAATTACATAATGGAGAAAAGCCACACACACACAAAACCCCTTCTCATTGATATAACCATGTAGCTTCATTTGCATTATTATTTCAAAGTAAAAATTATACAGTACCTGTACTTTGTGAAAGTGCATCACAGGTTATTTCGCTTTATGACTTTTGGTGCTTAGTGAGTCTGAAAAATACCATCAGCGACATTCCCGGAACAGGTAAGCGTGTTCGAACTCTGCGCGAGGCGGTGCGGGCTCCCCGAGGCTAACAAGGGGCTGGGGGGGGTGGGTGCTTTCCGTGTGCCTGGGTCTGCTCCCAGCGACGTGAAACCAGACGGCTGCGACACCCACGTGCTCACCCTGCCATCCTCCAGACCGCAGCCCCACAATGGGGGCAGCGCGAGAAAGGCGTTGGGCGCCGAAACGGGTCTGGGCCCTGCTGTGGAAAGGCCTCTTCGGGTGTGAGCTCCGCCGTGTTATGGTTTGAAGAACCCATGACAATTTAGTGTCCTTTAGACAATTATTCTATCACCCAATGACCCCTCCCCACCCGGGAAGGGGAATCGGGAAAAATAAGGAAACCCAAAGGTTGAAATGTAAATGGATTTAATAGAATAAGACCAAATAATTAATGTTAATAATACTAAAGGACCAATATGGATCCCAATACCAATATAGAATATACAAGGGTTATACTCGGCCAGTTCTATCGGTAGGAAGCTGTGCACTCCCAGCAGTGACAGCAAATGGCGGACACTGCCAGCGCTACGGCTTCGGGAGGAAGGGAAGGCCTCAGGGGTCCAGCATAGGGTCAAGAAGTTCTCAGGATTGCCGCCATCATGGGAGAGAGAATAAACTCCTCAGCAAACTTTCTAACGTATATTGAATGTGACGTTCATGGTATGAAATAATGCTGTTGGCCATCTTGGGTGAAGTGCCCGGGTCTCGCTCCTCCTCATCCCTGCACCTGGCGAGCTCGAAAAACACTGAGACCTTGAAACCCGCATACCATAGCTGGCCTTGAAGTAAACATTTTCACAAATTCAGACACCAGAGTCTTCTCAAAGTGCAGTTTTCCCAAGCACTAGGAGAGACCTTACTGAAAAATAAAAACTGCTGAAAGAGAAATTAATCCTTTGTCGCTCAAACCAGGACAACCCTGTTCCCACCGCCAGTGACCGAATTCCCAACCACCACCCCAGGGAAGCAGAACTGCTTCCCCACAGCTTCCCCGAGAAGGAGGGCAGGCTGAGGCCCCCGCTTTCACGACAGCCGAACCGGGAGGGGGGGGCGGGCTGGCGGCCATCTGCCACGGCCCCCGAGCGAGCAGCCCTCCGGCCGTGCCGCCGCAGTGGGTGGGACGCTGAGGTCTGAGCTGTCCTCCGCTGGGGGGCCGGGAAGAACCCGGCTCGGGGGGGGGCTCCACCGGAGACGGGAGCCCCCTGCTAAACGGGAGAAGAGCAACCTCCCGCCTCTCAGCCCCCGCGTCAGCGCCGCCGCCGCCTCAGGCCAGGTGCGGCGGGCACGGCCCCACCCCGCCCCGGCCCCGCCCTGTCCCCGCCCCGCGGGCGCTGATTGGTCCTTTCGAACGGAGCGGCCGGCGCGGGGCGGGCGGGGGCGCCATGGTGTGGGACGCGGGGGGAGCGCGGCGCGGCGGCAGCTGCCGGTGAGTACCGTGGGGCGCTGCCCGACCCGGCCCCCCCCTTCCTCCGCCGGCTACGGGGCTGGTGGAGCGGCGGCAGCGGGAGGGGAGGATGGGGGGAGGGAGTGTGGCGGTACCTCGACCCGCGGGGAAGGTGAGGGGCGCCCGAGCGGCGGCGGGTCCGGCCCCGGCCCCGGCCCCGGCCCCGGCCCCGCCTGGGGACCGGGGCGCTGCTGCCGGGGACCCGCTTGCGGCGGTTCGTGGGGCGCGCAGCTCCGGAGCGGTGGCACTCGGTCGGTTGCGCCTGTCTGTAAGGGGCAGTGCCGAAGAGGTGTTGAGCATCGCAGGTCGCCGGGAGCCCTTTGGAGCGGGGACAGACCCCGGTACTGGGCGAAGCCCGTTACCGGACTGGGCTCGGTCACCCTTCCAGGGGCAGCAGCTCCCACCCAGCCGAGTTAGTCTCGCTGTGGCATCGATGTTGGAAGGGAAGTGCCGCGAAACTCACCCAGGGGATGGGAGAGGGAAGAGTTTTTGCATAACACCCTTCAAACCAAGTCTCTCCTGCGCCTCACGCAAGCGTCTGGGGATGCCGCGCTGTTTTTGTAGGAAATTTGCCGTAGTGCTCTCGGCTAAAATACTCGTTCGTGTTGCTTAAGTGAGCCGAAAAACGTCTGGCTCCCTTCTTTGCCCAAAAGCTGGCTGCGTTCCGGGGATGCTGTGTGTCAGCTTTGGCACCGTATCAGATCAAGACGTGGGGAAAAAAAAGTACGGGTATACCTTTAGGGACCTGTAAGGCATAGCTGGCCTGTGCGTTTGTAATTTGAAGTGTACTGGGTGGATCTTTCATATTAAGACAGGATTTTATATTTAAATATTTTATGTTTATGTATAGTAAGTGCCTTCCTGACTTGGACATCAAGCGATGCTCCCTGCAGTGTTGTTTCGCTGGAAGAAGCGTGGGGTGGAAATGAGAGGGAGAGAAGGGTTGGTTTGTGATGGTGAGTGAGTGGCAGGGGTAGCATGTCTCCTGTTATCCAGTCTGTTCCCAAACTGGATGCTCCTGTGGTAAAGGAGCCGTCTGCACGTCTCCTGTCGAGGTGCCAGCTGTTGAGATGAAGTGCTCCTCCCTGATTTCAAGTGGGTTTCTTCTCTGCCCTGGCAGGTGAATCCAGGGCCTTCGTTGCCTTCTGGAAGGGGAAAGTGGGCTTGCTGCCATGTGCGCTGTCACGGAAAGGCAGTCCCTGAGGAGAGCAGTCAGTATGCCTTAATGTAAGGAGTTGGTTGCCACCTTAAAGCCCTTCACCTTGTACCGACTAGTCAGGTTCTTTCTCTTTCATGCCTCTGAGGCCTCTCCAGGGAAGCAGAGCTCCTGCTGACTCAGTATTGCAACAAAAGGGCTCTGTAATTGCTGTAGGGATGGGAGAGAGTAGCGCTCCGCTCCTTGGATGTCTCTTGTTATGCCTACCTCTTTTCCTCTGCATGTTAGGATTATGTGCACCCAAAAAAATCTTGGCTATCCTGTCGTAGGTTTCAACAGATACTGACTTGACAGCTTCTTTCATTTCAGAGTGTTTAAAAACATGGGTTTCAGTAGGTACTGTCAAGACATCTACAGTTTCCAGCTGCTCTGGGTTAGTCTGTTGTGACTGCCTTTGGGTGTTGATGGAATAGAAGATGATGTGTTATATATCTTAAATATAGGGTGAAGATGTAAAAGTGTTTCTACCCAAGTGGTTTTTTTTTTTTTTTTTTTTTTTTTAAATAAGTCTGTGAACCCAAGGCTTTTTAAGGAGTCTGTGAATCTCTCTAGGTTCCAGTTAAGCTGGGTCAATGGCTGCTTCATCTATGTTTCAGATATCTGCGGAGTTGTGGATTTTCTTCTTGTGTTTTGTTTCCTTGCAAACTGTGCAGTCAAGTAAGATGGGGCTTGGACTCGGTTCATCTTGTGCTACAGAATGACTTGTAATTAGTGTAGCATGTCTTGCTGGTTGGGCACCAGTGAACGATCTATAAAACCTGATACAACTGATATGAAGCAGGCTATCTTGGGTAGTATCTGAGAGCTTGTGTTCTGCACCCTCAAGTATTTGTGTAAAGTGCTTTAGCATTTGCTGACTTTGCTGTTTCTCAGATTGCCTGGCGGCAAAGTGGTGGGCATCTCTCTGAGGAACAGAGGCAGACTATGGTCTTGTGAGGCTGTCCTGTGTGGGGTCATGTCCAGGGTGTGTCTGCATCCCCCTTCCCGAGAAACGCCCGTCCCTATGCCATGTGTCAGTAGATAGGTACATTTTTCTTACCTCTCTTTCCTAATGTTGATCCATAACTTTGGTCCTTTATGGGAGGTTTGGCAGTCAGCCAGCCGAAGGCAGCTCCTGCCTTCCCCAATATATCATTTGGGGCTGACCGCCCATCTCGCAGTAAATCAGTGTCACTGTATTGATCCAGCCGGAAGGTGCTACTTGGGTGTACTACTCCCCTGCCATCCCACGGAGCCTGCTGGCAGCAGAAGCACCAGCAGAAATAAGGTGTTTTCTGGGAGCACAGCTGGTGGTGGGGGACCCTCTACGTTTGCTGAACTTGGAGCTGGGCTGGTTGCCCCCCTGCTTGGGGAGCACTTGCAGGTTTCTGGTGCTTCCCCTGTTTTAAGGGGTGAAGCAGGTAGAGAACCCTCTTAGGGACCTTGGGGATATCAGCTGGCCTGGAAATAGGAATGGCCTGGCCTGGAAATAGGAATGGCCTGGCCTGAGGCTGTGCGTGGGACACAACGCAGTGTGTTTTCATTCTGGGGTCTTTTCTCTCACAGCTGTGATCCCTGAACACCAAACGCTTGTTGAATGAAGGCAAGTTGATAAAACTGGCACGTGTAGAAACTGATACAGTTCTAGCTGGATCTGCCCGAATACAACATCAAATGCTTGCTTCATTCATTATGTACAGCTTTTTGATGCAGGGAACCCAACTGGTTTCAGAAGAAGTCAGATTTGGTTATGACTCCACCTGGTACTGCAGTACTCGCCTCACCACAGCACCTTCTGTACCTCTGCTGGCTGACTACTTGAAGGTGGCAGACTTCTGGGTCTTCTCATCCCATGCCTCTCCCTGTAAGTGATAAGGCTACGTTAATCTGTATTCCCTGCGATCTCAGAGCTGGACTGTTTGGGATCTCAAAATGGGTAATTGTTACTATATTAATTTTTCAACTCAAAATTCATGCAGCCTGTATCATCAGAGGGTTTTTTTTATTAAGTGTTCTTCAGATGCCCTGATAATAAGTGAAGCCGTTTGACTTTCTAGAGAGCCCTTTGGTATATAGGCTTACAAAATAACTTGTGTTAGAAGAGCAGGCCCTTGAAATTCAAGTGCTACAATTTTCCTTTTTCTTTTTTTTTTTTTTTTTTTAAGACTAGTTTCTGTTAGACATGCCACAAAACTGCAGATGCTGAGCATTCTTGTGATAGCTGCTGTGTGAATATTTTGCTTTGTTCGTGTTTTGAGTGCTCCCTGTGAATTAGGCTGCCTTTTGTTTTCCCTTGGCAGTTACTGTGCTAGAGCTCTTGTTAGCCTATATGGAGCTCCTTATTTTAATGAGACCAACTTCTCTGCTGGCTGTTCTGCTGTTGTTTTATTTATTTTTTTAATCAATGAAGCCTCTTACTGCGACTCTTTTGGGACAATAGCTTTCTTATGCTAAAGGAAAATGTATTCCTCTGGACAAAGCTGTGGGAAGCATAACATGCTCATTAGTAATGCTTGGTGTATACACTGCCCTTCCCTTGTTCATTCATAGAAGGAAAAATGACATCAAGGAGAGGATGTCTCTCTTTTTTTTTTTTTTTTTCCTTCTTCCCTAGAAATAAAAGGAGGGGAAAAGATACCACTTTAAGTGTTTCTAATAAAGTTTGAGAAGTGCTAGCAGTCCTGATAGAAGGAAGTGGCTTCAGTCTGAAAACACACTGGTTGCTCGTTTGCTGGTCGTAGAGGTAAGTCATTTGAAATGCCTGATGTGTGTGGTCCTATGTAGCATGGGAGGTTCAAGGCAGTGGGAGGGAAAAATGGGAAGGAAACTGCACGGTTCTGCTTTCTGGGTAAGAGGAAGGGGGAGAATTTTTATGAGAATTGGACCTTCTGTGATGGGCCATTTGGCCCTTTGCAGTAGGAAGGCCAGGTTGTGCAACAGATGGAGGAGAGAAGAATGCTGCCTATGTATAAAGCTTAAACATCTGGGACAGGAGAGAGGAGTTATTAATTTTTAAAGGAAAACAGATGAGTTAAAGTTGTCTGGCTGTGTCTGCAATCTGGTTTCCAGCCTGATCAGTACGATGAAGTTTTATTGCAGCTATTAAGTAATGGAGCAAGAAAGTTGTTTTTAACCGGTTTCAAGACACAGATAGGTACATTTTGAGGTTGTAATGCCCTCCGCTACCGCTGTGGAGGATTATGCTGAGGAAATTCCTGGTGTGGTGCAAACCCCTGCGTGGGTATGCAGCTGACCTGGTAATACTGCACATCTCTCCACCTGGAGCCTACGTGGAGAGACTTAGCGATCCCCAGCCCAGCGTAGAGTTTGTGCTGGGTTTTCCCATGATTGAAAAGCATTGCTGGAAAATACTGCCTTGGCTTCAGGAGAGAAGGTGTTGACCGGATTGCCTTTAAAACTTCCCTTAAGCATTGTTTGGCCAGAGGATTGTCCTGATAACCGTATTGCTGCTACAGTTTGCAGCGTTCTGTTGAAAACTTGGGCATGTGCTAGCTGCCTGGAAATCTGAGTCAAAAATCCCACTAGAAATTAATAAAAACATTGTTTTCTCTCATCTATCTATGCAAGAAGAAATCTTATTTTTCAAGATTATTTTCTTGCATTAAGATTTTCATTATCTTCAAAGTATTTAATGTAAAAACTCAGGATGCTCATATGTGTATGCACAAACGTACAAGATACAGTTGTGATAGCTGAGAAGGAAAGAGTGAATGCCAACGTTGTTAAATCCAAGAATGGTTTGAAGTATTTATATTTCTGTTTTGCAAAGTAAATGCCTCACAGGTCCTTAAAATCATGCAAACCTTTGAGTATTATTTATGCATATGGAGTTAGTTGCTACTTTGTGCTGTAATAAAACTGCTGCTTTATTTAAGGGCAGAGAACTGAAGTTGACTGAATCTGGATCAACAGCTTAGCTACCAAGAAACTTCCCTCTTTTCCCCCCCCTCCATTCCTGATTAGACTCGCTTGTATTTTGCCAAAACAGCACTGATGGGGTTTTCTTGGGATTTTCATGAAAGCAGGAGGGACTGTATTAAAATTTCTCTTCTCTTTCCCCAGGGGAAGAAACTAATGTAAATGCAGATGACCATGCAGAATGCAGTTCAGGTAAATGCCTTCTGTAATGTTTGAATTCTGTATCATGCTTTTTTTTTATTCAAAGGTCTACCCTGAAGCAGATTAAATGGTAGAATTCCCAGAGTTCTCTGTATTTTTTTTTTTTTTAAGTAATAATTTTCTGACTTTACAAATGGAGCAATATGACAAGATAGATAAACCAGTGTTATATTAGGTAGGTGATCCTTTCTCTTCCTAAATGCTGTTACCTAAGAAGGTTTTGAAGTCAAAGGCGAAGACTATTTAAAAACTTGCTTGATAAGTAAGAGGTGTTTTTAAAACCCCTATATTCTAGTTAATCACTTAAGTATAAATAAATAAATATATTCTATATACGCACCGAACTGAAGGAAAGTAGTGAAGAATTCTAGAAGGGCTCTTTGTCTGTGGGAATTTTGTACTGAAGTTTCAGTGTGGTCCTTTTCTTGAAATGTAAACGTGCCTCTCAGTTTGAAAAGATGCAATTCTTAGAGAAATGCTAAGGATTCATGTTCAAGAAGTGTGTTATGTTCTTGCATGGGAATACGTTTCCTCTTCTAAAAAAAATTTTAGTGATTTAAACACAAAATGCCTCTGAAATGTTTGATCAGAGAAATCAGTAGTCTGTAGTAAATTATACGATAAACTGCAGATTTTCATTACTTAAAATCTGCTAAGGAGAAAAAAAACCCAAACACAAATTAAATGCGTGTTTTCTTTATTTAATATTCAGGAAAGTGTGTAGTTTTAAATCCAAAGAAGTCAAGAGAATGAATGTGACAGTACTTTTGATGCAGGAGTTGCTAATGAGAGCTGCACCATTAGTGATTACTGTTGTGTTGGTTTCGTGTATCTGTCTGAAGGGGAATTAACATTCAGTCTTTGACTAATAGACCTTTAGCATAAATCAGAACTGCACATTTTCGTCATCTGACTACAAATACTAGAGCTCACTGTCTTCTGCAGGTATGGTTTGGAGATGACCTTCCCTTAAGTCCCCGAAGTCCTCTGACGCCCAGACATGGGCCAGGTTTGGCAGATGTGTGCCTGTATGACCAATGGATATCTGTGCGTCACGAAGCAACTTTGGTGCCTATGCAAGAAGATCTGTCCATCTGGCTGTCTGGCTTGCTGGGTGAGGTTAAAAATAAATTGCTGTGTAATAAATTCCAAAGCATTTTCTGATACGCCATTCAATGCTGACGCTTAATGTCTATAATGCTATTAAGATCCAGTGTACCTGAACCTGAATGGCCAGGAGGATTACATTAAAATGCACGCTTTGGTTTCATATTTTATTAGCTGCCACCTCTTAGAGGTATGGTGATTAATTGTGCTAATTTATATTTCTGAATCTTGTTAGTCTTATTAAAATCTAATTAAGTGGATATTTGATTTTAGTTTACTTACCTATTTCTACTAACTTTCAGTCTTTAACACTGGAATGCTGTTTGAGTTGCCTCTAAGTTCATATGAAACTTCTTTACCTTCTGTGGAGTAACTCTAATGTTGATGTTTGGGTTTTTTTTTTTAGGAATAGAAGTCAAAGCAGAACAACTGCTTGAAGAACTTGATAATGGGGTACTACTCTGCCAATTGGTTGGTGTTCTTCAAAACACAATTAAAAAAAGTTGTAGCTCAAATAATTTAAGGGTGAGTCATACTGTGATTTTTTTTTTTTTTTTTAATACATATATAAACTCTTTAATTGTAAGTAGTAAAAGGAAAGCAAGTGAGTGAGGCTTCTCAAAGTGGCATTCTGTGTGCTGTGTATCCAGAGACCGATTAACAACAATTATACATGGATAAACTGTCCTTATGCAACAAATTACTTTTTCGCTTTGTTAATCAAATCCTAAGGTCCTTACTAGTTTTTCAGTTTGATTTCAGTAGAAGTCTTGTCAGAGGAAGATCTAGTCTAAGTCTGGAGTTTGTTTCCTGATAACATCAGTGCGGGTGGGTTACAAGATACGCATTGGCGCTTGATAGAATGTTTTATTCCAGAAACTGGTGGCTAAACTCTAGTATATAGATTAGCCGTGAAAATACCCGTATTGAGATGTACCTGGAGATGGGCTCCAGTGTTTTTGTTAGGAAGCAAGCCCGAGTTGAAACGTGAATCTCGAGCAACTTCCAGTCTGTGTTTGTACAATGAAAAATACTGATCTGTCACTTTGGATATAACACTTGTGCACGTAGAATATGTTCAATGTACAGGTACCCCGTATAGCTACAGCAATGCTCAGATTTGTCAAGTAGTAGATCGCCAGCTGATGTGCTCTGGTTGGTAGTATTTCATTTGGGGGCAGGAGGAACTGTTTCACCATATCCAGACATTTTATTTTTTTTTGCGTTTACCTTTTATTGCTTTATCTAGTAAACCAATAGTTTTAAATGATGGATATTTATTGCGAAGTAATACAATTACTAATATTAGAATTATTATTAATTGGGGGGACAAGACAGCACCCTTAGGATGCCAAATGGTATTTATACAAGAGCCATATGAATGCTGCATGTCCTCAGGGATTTTCTTCAGGAGGACAAGACGCACAACTTGTGTATCTTTGAACTGCTTTTTTAGTTTTGAAGATGCCGATTTAAAAACAAACGAGTACTGAATTATTTTAAAGAAAGCTGCCCTTTGCTCCCTTCTGATTCCCTCTGCTTTCTAGAATGGGTTCTAAAATGTTGAAATCTAGCAGCTAAGTATAATTTAGTTGTTCTGGGGTTCCCTCTGCTCATTCTGCTGCTGTGAACAGAACTTGGGAAGCGGGAATAATTATCTAGACTGGGAAACCACCAGTAAGACTTTTACCCCAGCATGCGGGGAAACGAGGAAGCAACTGCCTGGGCAGTTCTGGGGAGGATGCAGAGCTAAGGACGGTTCACGCAGTGACTGTTCACCACGGTAAGGTGGGATGCCTTCTACATTAGTGTAGCTTTTTTAATAGAATACATTACTAGCCACTGTTTCTGTACTCTGAATTTAGGGTTTATTTTCCTTTGCAAATATGCTTTGAAATCTGTTGGCAATGTTGATGTGCACAATGTACTTTTTGTTTTCTTCCCTTACCAGAATTTTCCTATGAGAAAAGTTCCATGTAAGAAGGATGCTCCATCAGGATCATTTTTTGCCAGAGACAATACAGCCAACTTTCTTAACTGGTGTAGGGCCATTGGAGTTGATGAGACTTATCTCTTTGAATCCGAAGGTTTAGGTAAATCTCTCTTTTTTGTAAGACTTGCTTTGATCTGTATGTGGATAACTACCTGGTCAGGGGGATCTCTTGTGTGTGGTCTTGTGAAGCCTTTATTACAACTGTACCTGTCATGTGCAAGTTATTCATGCTTTTATTTATTTTAAAGCAGTGTTCACATAAAAGCCTGGAAAAATCAGTTCAGTGGCTGCTCTAACTTGCACGATGCTTTTCCAAATTTCTAAAAGTTGGAAGGAGTGTGGGAGGAAGGGACAGCTGTGATAGCTGTGCAGCAAACTCCCATGTTTTCCTTCAGTAAAAAGGCCCACTGAGAAACAGAGGAGAAAACTGTGGTTTTGCTTTCTCTGTGCGGGAAGACCACAAGGCCATGGAGTCAACTCACAATAAGATCCTTTATTTGGTATTAGAGCTCATTCTTGTTGCAGAAAGCTCTCAGAATAATGCATTCATGACTGCTAAATTTGGGAACTACATCAGGGCGTTGTGCCTGAAGTGGCAACAGTCTGTTGGTAATTAACATTTACTTCAGGACCTACTTAACATGACTCTAAACCATTTTTATTTTCCCATTTAATAAGATAGTTATAAAAATAAATATTGCCAACTGTGTGTATGCCAGCCCCAGTGCACAGTCTGTCCCTTAACAAACAGCTTCTAGACTGATACTTTGAGATGGAATAAAACTTTTTAGATTGTTAATTAAGAGGAGCTGTGCTTTCATCGCATGGTAAATAATGAAATGCTCTTCTACCCACTGTTATGTCAGTAAATATTAATTAATACAAACCTTTCTTTGGTAAGCCAAATACTACTTGTTTGGGGTTTTTTTTGTTGTGTGTGTTTGTTTTTTTTTTTTTTTTTAAAAGGCAAAATATCTGCCTGTTAAGCAGAATAGCAAAGAATTGCAGAGTACCTTTGTTTTCAGTAATCAAATGAATTTGTCACAGTATTTACTAGATTTTCTTGAAGTCTTTGTGCCATTTAATGCTATTTAAATGGAAGGCGCTGTTTTCATTAACTGCTTTTCTTTTAAGCTCTCCTCCCTGCTAGTTGGACTGCCCATGCCTTCTCTACTGGATAAGTCATCTTTTAAAATCTGCAAGAAAATATCCTCATTTGCATCTGTCTCATTCTGATTTAACTAGGGAGTGTATCTCTTCTGTGCCATGAAATACAGATGAGTAGGAGAACTGAGCTATAAGAAAATTAGTTTGTGTTTTTTTTTTTTTTTTTAGTTCAACTTGTATGAATTGCATTGCTTAAGCATCTTGGTTCCTGTAAGTGGATGGGTAACTAGAACCTGTTTAACCTCCCTGAGATAAGCAGACAGGATTTCCTAATGCTGTGGCTTTCGCTCATAGCCAAGAAGTGTTTTGAAGTCTGATTGTAACTCTTGACACAAGCTTGCTTTGTCGCATAGATATCTTCTGTGAGCCTTTTTGGCAGTGGAAATGAGCAGACTTGCAGCCTTCTTGATGAAACAGTCTTTCCAGTGATGTTCTCCATCAAACTTTCGAGCTGTTCTTTATGAATGAAATAGGGGAAAGACAATTTGGCGATTGCCCTTTTTCCAATCAGATACATATAGCAACACCTCCTGAAAAGTGTGGATGGCTGTGAAGGAAATAAATTAAGTGGCTCCTAGGGCAGCAGAAAGGGAGAGCAGCCAGCATGGGATGCCCTTTGACATCAAGCTAAATGTCTTGATCTCTGCTAGGGATTTTTCTCTTCTGGATTCAGCCAAATTATGCCTCTTTTGTTACAGCTAACAAAAAAGCTTATGGGGGAAAAAAAAAAAGGAAGACGAAGTGACCTCTAGTACCTTTTAGATTATGGCTGTGCCAACTTTCTTTTCTAGATTTACCCTTCATAATCAGATGTCTTAAAAAGTAGACTTACAAACTGGAGTAGGTGATGTAAAAAAGAACATCTGACTTTGTACTAGGCTTATACTTTAGGAAAACCTTCAGTCTTATTTAAAGCAAAGTAATTTTAAATATCAAATTGAACATCAGAAAGATGTTAGATTTCATCTGTAAATATAGAGCTGGCTCATTAGGCTTCTCTTCAGAGTGAATTTCTGGTGTCTACTGAATATTGTTACTGCACAGTATGAAGAAAATCATACTTGTTTATATAAATGTAACACCATATGAAAATCCTATCTACGGCTTTTCACATTTCTTATACTTGATGCGGGGAGGGGGAGGAATGGTGCCATTGTATGGGTGGAGGGGAGTTGGATGGCCTTTCTCCCAGCCTTTGGTTTCTGGGTTATTAGGCAGTATACCCACTTGGCTAAGAAAGCACAGGCATGGTTTGTTTTCTATGGCGTTCAGACAACTCTGTTCTTAGAATGTGTTGAGAACATCTCAATTTTGAGGCTTAAATGGGGGTAGGGGAAGGAAGTAGTTCCTTGTGTGTGAAACTTTTAACCTATTTTCCTTCTCTGTTCATGGCCCTTGTTTCTTTTTCCTTTTTCTTGCACACCTAAAGATGGAAGTTGCAGGAAACCAAAACAGACATTGAGTTCCTTCTGCCTTTTCTATTTTGCAGTGCAGCAGTAAAAATAATTGAATGTTTTCATTTCAAAGCCGTCAAGAAAGCCCAGAAGAACTGCCACAGTCACCTACTTGCCATTTGGGAAATCACTCCACTCTTCCATCTCACTCTTCAGCTCTCCCAATCGTGATTTAGTGTGTCTATGCAATCGAGTGTATGCAGCTGTTAGAGCTGCTCTGAACTGAGGGGTGCAAAGTGCGTTGGGCACTGGCTGGGCTAATGTGGGCACAGTCCTTGAGAAGCAAAGTCTAGTGCAAAACTCGGTGCTGCTAACATATCTGAAATGGTGTTGTGTCTTTTCTGTGATCACAGCCCGTATCTGCTGTTTGGTACAAGAGGCAAACTCTCAGATGCCATGTCATTGTCACTTCCTTCTTAAGGTCAGGGGTTTTGACCCTCTTCTCAGATGGATGATCGCAAAGATACCAAATTCTGAAGAAAACCTTTGGGTGAACGGGGCAAGAGGTGGGGACTGATAAAGAAGGTTGAAATGAAGGTGTATTGTGGCGTAGGGGAGCTGCCACTGGTGAAGTGGTATCTTCTAGTGCAACTGGGTGAATCTGCTATATGGAAAAAGGATCCGTTGCTTACTGAAAGGGTAACAATTACCCAGATTATTCTTTCACAGCCGAGCATTTAACCCAGTTAGGCTGACTGGCTGCATAGCCATCCGCTTGGCAGCTACATCCCTTGCAGTGTATTCCCCGACGTTTGTTCACCTATAGAGTGGGTGTGCGTATCTGTCTATGCACAAGCGTGAACAGGTGGAGTATGTCTTCCCATTTGCAGTTGTTGAATGCTTTCCATCTTTAAGACTGCTATAGTATGGGGATATGAAGGGGAAAGGTCTCAGATCTTTCCAGATCACATCAAGAAAGAACAGCATAAAATCAAATAAAGCTCCAAAGGGCTTGGAGCATCTGCCTTATGAGGAAAGGCTGAGAGAGCTGGGACTCTTTAGCCTGGAGAAGAGAAGGCTGAGGGGAGACCTTATTATGGCGTACAAGTATCTAAAGGGTGGGTTGAAGGAGGATGGAGCCAGGCTCTTTTCAATGGTTCCAAGTAACAGGACGAGGGGCAATGGGCACAAGTTAGAACACAGGAAGTTCCGTTCAAATACACGGAAACACTTCTTTACGGTGAGGGTGACAGAGCACTGGCACAGGCTGCCCAGGGAGGTTGTGGAGTCCCCTTCTCTGGAGATTTTCACGACCCGCCTGGATGCAGTCCTGAGTAATGTGCTGTGGGCAATCCTGCTTTAGCAGGGGAGTTGGACTAGATGATCTCTAGAGGTCCCTTCCAACTCTGAAAATTCTGTGATTCTGTATTTCTCTCAGGAAGCGGAGAAGAGTTTGATTTCAGGAGTGCCAGGATGGGTTGAAACACCTTATGGAATAGAAAGTTAGAGTTGGAAAACATATAGTGCTTTGTCTGTGATAATGTAGCTTGCCTCTGGGTAGAATGATGGCAAAGTTATACTAACTTATTCCTTATCTTCCCTTCTCTGTACCTAATTGCACAGGCCTCCCCACAGTAAACATGAACTCCAACACCCTCTTATTCTCTTCCCTTTTAGTTTTGCACAAGGATCCAAGACAAGTGTATCTTTGTTTGTTGGAAGTTGGACGCATTGTATCCAGGTATGTGATTTGTACGCACTCTTAACAAGAAAGTGAAGAACATATTCTGTTAAGTAAAAGTTAAGACAATCTGCCGTCATTATCATCTACTGCATTGCACTTAATTCCGTGTGGAAAGTAATGAGTAGCTTTTCTAGGACCACCATACAATATAAGTATTTTTTTTCAAATATTTATCAGACTCTTCATGAAGAAGTGCTGATCCACACTGTTTTTTATGGTTGTATGTTTAAATACTACATTCATCTTATAGGTATGTGTACGTCTTAGAAGAATTCACTGAACATTAAATACAGTTTTAAGGTCTTCATTTGCTAAGCTTTTTGGCAGGTATCTCTTTATCATTCTCTAAATCTAGACTTTAATTTATTTCTAGTGCAGAGCTGGAAGCTTTAAGATAGTTGATCTAAATTGGACATAGCTCCAAGACCACCTTTGGGAGGACTTCTAGAAATTCAAGACTTGCTCCTTCTCTTTGTGTTATCAAGGCATTTATTCCTCTGACTGATGTAGTGCTACTCAGAATTTTGCATGTTTGTTATCACTGGTTTCTTTTTATTTTCTTTAGCAATTAAATTCCCTACTTTTGTATTTGTGTTGAGGTATGGAGTTGAACCTCCTGTACTAGTAAAACTAGAGAAGGAAATTGAGCTAGAAGAAACACTGCTGATGACCGCTGGACCACCATCCCCTATTAGCACAGCAAAGTCATGTTGTCACCACGGGGAGCTACATGAAGCAGTAAGTACTACTTATTTATTGCCATATGGGCTTTAAATCGAACTCTAAGTTTATTACTTGTATGATGTGGCTCAGTAAACATAGGCTGGTTTTCATCTAATATTTGTGAGTCTCCTTAGACAGAAAACAGAAGGGTATGCACCTCTTTTGAACAACCGTTTTTTTTTTAAAAGTAAGCAAAATGCCGTCATATATATTTTGGAGTTAATGCGTCAGTGCATATAACTTGCCTTGATTTCCACCCACCCCCCATCCCTTGCCTTTCATTGCTGCTTTAAGTATAAGAAAGTGTTTGAGTATAGAAGTATGTATTCTTTCAGTATAATACTCTCATTCAATTTTTCTGGCATGTCAATATTCTATGAATGTAATGTATGCTTCTCTTCAATTTGATGTTTTCATTAAACTTCATCAAATATTAAAGTAGACTTTGATAGTATACTTTGATGAAACTCTTTTGAAAAAGACTTTAAATAAAACCTCTGTAGCTGTACCAATTGGAAATGAATATGTATGCAGAAAAGGAAATTATTTGTACATCTTGTGAAGTGGTCCAAAAGGAATGATGAACAACTTTCCTATTTTGCTTCAAAATGCATGTTGAGACTTTAAAATTCATTTATTTTAAAGGTCCTCTGTGTTGTAATGTAAAACTTCTGCTTCTTTGGGAATGTCAGCCACCAGATCCTCGCTCTCTCAGAAAAGTCTTACAATTTTTCCTGCTTGGCAATAGTCTTGACCTTCCAGTTTATTAAGTGGCTATAAGAGGCACGTCTTCTCTAACCCTGGACTTACATGGGGACTACCTTTCTTTTTTTTTTTTTTTTCCCCAGTGATTTCCTTCTTGGGTGTCACATAGAAGATTGACTTATAAAATCCTTACAAAAAGTTAAGGACAATGCTGAAATAGCCCTGGGCCAGATGTAGCAATGGATTCGGTCACAGGAGAGACCCAGGCACTTGTTTCAATTTCTAGAGACTGTAACAGTGTCTTCCAAGTTTGTAGCTGGAATTTGACACTACTATGCACAGTGTTATAAAAAAATCTTAAAAAGGAAAGTAGAAATAACATAAAATTGAAGAAATCGTGAAAATTGGATTAGAATGACTCAAAATATTTGTCTGTACATACAGTTTGTTCTTTTCATGTTTTATTCTACGTTTTGAAGCTCTATGTAGCTGAGATTTTTCTTGTGAGGGAATAGAATTCTAATGTTTTCTTAGATTATGAGATGAAGATATCAGTATATTTTCTTGTATTAAATATCTCAATAAACTGTTAAACACATGCTTCTGTCAAAATACTAACAAGTGCTTTCAATTTTAATAACTAGGTTAAGCATATTGCAGAAGATCCTCCCTGCAGTTGTTCCCATCGATTTTCAATTGAATACTTATCGGAGGGACGTTATAGACTGGGAGATAAAATACTCTTCATACGAGTAAGTAGTTTCTCAGAATCCCAACTTATGTTCATAATGGGGAGAGAAACACTTTTAAGTGGAATACCTCATTTTTATGGTATTGTTTTAGAAATACATAATGATTTAGGTTAGGACACCACATCATCCAATCTCCTATTCAAAGTAGGTGTAGCTAATTAGATCTTGCAACTATTGATTTTACAACCACCCTAAACTAAGCAAGGTAATGTTTTTCTGTGGTGGTTCTAAAATTTCAGTAGCAACTTGCAGTATAAATAAGGGTAATGCCACAGAATATCAGAATATCTTGAGAACAGTGCATGTTCAAAATCTGGATGCTTGGGGTTTATAATTTGTAGCACAGTTGAGCACTGTCTCTTTTCAGCAGGCATAAGAGTTTCTGGGATTAAAATGTTATGAGGACATCCACAACTTGAACAAAACCTTTATCCAAAACTCTGTATACTAAATAAGGATGCTGACAGAGATGTTAAAATGTCTTCTGTGTATACGCTTTCATTATTTCCTGACGCGTAATGACTGTCTCTGCAGGAGAAACTATCTAATAAAACAATTGGGAAGTCACAGCCTTATTTATTACGTAATTTCTCTTTTTTAAAATGTTTCTCTGGAAGAAAGGAGGTCCTATTTTTAGTCAATTTCAATAGATTTTAATGAAAGATGAAGGCACAGTGCTGCATAAAACAAGATAGAAGTTTCTCTTGTTCTTCTGCTCCCACCCCCTCTTCCCCCATCCTCAGATGCTCCATGGCAAGCATGTGATGGTACGTGTTGGTGGAGGTTGGGACACTCTTCAAGGTTTTCTGCTTAAATATGATCCGTGTCGAGTGCTGCAGTTTGCAACTCTGGAACAAAAAATCCTTGCGTTTCAGAAAGGGGTCACCAGTGACGGGGTCCCCAGCTCATCAGCTAGAATCCAGGAGCCTCCCGTCATGAATCCGATGTCAGCTGTCAATATGTTTCAAAAGCAGCCGTCGAAACCCCCTACTCCTCTTTCAGCTCTCGGGGCCGGTGCCAAGAAGGCTTTGTCTAAACATCCTCAGTCCCCTGCCCTGGCATCACCAAAAGTGCCGGTGCCCCCATCCTCCACAGCCAAGTCACTGACAGTCAGGTCCAAATTACAAGGGTCCTCAGGGACAAGTGCCCAGTCTCCTTTCAAACCGTTAGCTGGCACCTCAAAGAAACTGGAGTCTCCTGCACACAACTCGCCAGCTTCTGCTCCTTCACAGCCTGGAAGCGAAAGCTCCTCATCTAGAGGAACGAGAACGGCTCTTGTTCACTCCGAAACGTTGCGCAAACGTATTCGCTCCCCTGATGCTCCCAAGGTGAAATTTGCCCTGGCTCAGAGCTCCCCGGCACCAGCACCGCATCCTGCCCTCTCCTCCTTTAAAAAACAGCCGTCTCGCTTGCCTGGGACAGCTGAAACGATGGCTTCAAAACAGAAGCGTGTCGCCACTAAATGCAAACCCGTATCTGTCACTAAAACCAAAGCGAATTCAGTTGCTCCGAGGGCCGCCCGGCCGCCTGTTACGAACCTGCCCGGTGTTGCCAAGTTTGCACATTCTCAGCAGCTCCTTGCAAAACCTCCTTCTGAAAATACTATTCAGACCTCAGGAACTGGGTCTCGGCATCCTCAGAAATCTCCACAAACGTCTTCTGACCTGGCAAGGAACCTGAACGCGGCTTCAGTCCTGAAGCACTCAGCTTCTGCGCCTTCCCTTGCAGTTAGCAAAGCATCAAAGTCACCGCCTACACTGGTATCTGCAAGCAAAACCGCATCACCGGCTGTCAATAAGCAGCCAAATGTCAGTAAACCCCCTCAGGTTGGACCCGTTTCATCCAAACCTCCTGAACGCACTCCCTTATCTGTTGTACGGCTTCCTCAAACTTCGGCCAAAGCGGCAGTGACCAAAAAGCCAGCGCAGCCTTCTACAAAAGGTCAGCCTTCAACCAAAAACTCGCAAGCAAATGAGAGCTTGGCACCAGCAGCCAAGAAGCCTCTCCCTAAGGGAAAATCGGCAACGGCGTGTAACAAAGGAACGCCTGGTGTGTCAACAGGTCCTCTTGTGAAGAGCAGGCAAGACGATCACTATTTTGTTATGACAGGGAGTAAAAAACCCAGAAAGTAAACTCATTTATTACTTTCTGTGGAAGTTTTAATTTCATTCAAATGGGCCTCTAGTGTCTGCTACACTGAGGATGAGGAAAAAAGTTAAACAACACTACATTTGCCATGAAATATGAGGTATAACCTACATTTTTCTGCATAACTTACAGTAAGAACTGTATTTATTTTGCAGTTTAGAAACTTCTACTGAGCTATATTTAGAAGTGAGCTTGCTTGCCGTGTAGCGCCGTGGAATAGAGAATATCCCTGTTTGCTGCTAGCCTGACCTGCGGCGGGGAAGGCGGGAGAGAGGAAAGGGGAGCTAGGGCTGCTGCTTTTGCTGCTGCTTATTCCCAAGGGATTGAAGCCTGCCCCAAAAACATCAACCAGAGCAGAGCCCGAGCAATTCTGGTGGTTTTGGCACATCTGCATTGAGGCTTGTGGCAAGTGATAGAGCTGTGCACAAGCTGGGAAAGTTCTAATACCTCAAACAAAACTATGTGTTTGTGTTTTTTTTCTTTAGTTCACCAGTGTGCCAGAACCCAAATTTGGGTCACCTGCATGTATTAGAAAGAGAAAAAAAATCTCTAGTCTTGTTTAGATTTCACAGCTGCCATTATAAGTGTTCACTGTGCCCTCCCCCCACCCCCCCATATGCCTTAAAGTGGCTTCAGCTCGCGTGGAAGTGGAGCCTTCTTGGTTTGTGTTAAGTAGGACGTGGAAGATCACGGCCTTGATCGCTCTCTCGTTGTGCCTTAGCCTCTCAAATTCGTGACAGATCTCTTCAGTGAGCAATGCTACTTCTAAAACCCTGGGCAAATAACCTTGCTTAGCGCATGTTCAAACCTGACTGTAAGCGAGCCCAGTCTTTCCAAGAAAGCTCTTGCTGCGTGGAGAGAGGCACCTGAGTTGTTGGGAGGGCGCTTTCCTCTGGGATGGAGCCCCCAGAGCACCTCTGGCTCCAGCAATGCAGAGCTGCGAGTACTGACCCGCACAGCCTTACCGCTCTGCAGCGGTGGCCTTCACGTGTAACACTGAATCGCTAAATACTTCTCAGTTCTACAAGTTTATTTTTGTGGGCAGTCTTAGTCTGCAGCGGCCTTTTTGGTTTTATTGATGGAGACCGTCTCGCTGGCTGTCCTGTATTACTTCCTGGAGATGTGGAATAGTTTCCCAAAGAGGTAGTGAGGGACTAATTTGCCTTTAAACATCTGAAAGTGCCAGAAAGCTCTACGCTGTTTACGCTCTCAACTCCTGAAGGCTTTCAGCGGGTTACACATCTGTGGTGCTCAACACCTTCACCCTTAACAGAAGTGAGTTTCATGGCAGATAAATAAAAACTACTGTCTCTGGGGGTGGCCTTGTTTGAAATATTTTGGGTCTAATGAACAGTCATTCCTACAAACACTGAGGAGTGCTCAGGTTCTGTGAAGATACACTGCTGACTTCCACGGACCATCACTTCTGCTCTCCTCTCCCAGGATGTTTACTTATGGGCTGGCAAAGAGATGCATGGAAACTGCAGCTTCTGATGTTGTATATTTAATTTTATTTTTTTTTCCCCTGGAACTAGTGTAAACAAGCATCATAAACTAACGATGAGTTCTCACGCACAGTGGCAAAGTCATTGAGCTGCCTTTCTGAGCACCTTGTTAGCTTTTTTATTTATGATTCTATTTATGCATATCTACTGTACAATACTGCTTACAACCTGCTGGGAGTAAACAGTAAATACCAATATCTGAACTGTAGGAGGAATCGGTTTTAATAACATGGACACAAGTCCCACAAGCTCGCATACAAAGTTGTATGTTTGGGGAAGGCCTTAGGCTTACTTGTTTTATAAATACACTGGTCAAAGCCACTACTGCAAATGTTAAGAATAGTATTGGCTGTAGTGGACTGCTTTCAGGTTTGATAAATTTGGCACATGGTTTTGTATGCCGAAAGCATTTTACAGTAGATGACTTGCTCTTGATTTCAGGCTTTCAAATAGTGAGCTACGGTGTGATATATCTCATGCAGATTAACAGCTGAATTCTTTCTTCGCAGCATCCCATATGGTGCTGTGTTTCAGATTTGTGACTAAACCAGCGTTGATAACGCCAGTGTTTTGCCTGCTGCTGAACAAGGGACAAGGCTTTCGCTTTTTTCCTGCTCTGCCTCCCCAGTGAGTAGGCTGTGGGTAGGCAGGAGACTGGGACGGGACATGGCCGGGACAGCCAACCCGGACTGGCCAAAGGGGCTCTTCCATATTGTGTATCATCACCCTCCGCAGTAAAAACAGGGTAGAGGAAGAAGCTGGGGTTGGCTTCCGAGATGGCCGTTGTTTGTAGAATGTCTGGGCATCGGTCTGCCTGTGGGAGGTAGCGAGTGATCGCCTCTGCAGCACTTGGCGGTTTTGTTTTTTGCCTCTTTCCTTCACTTATTAAACCGTCTTTATCTCAACCTGTGAATTTTCTTGCTTTTGCTGCTCCTCTCCTCTCCCTCATCTCGCTGGGGATGGAGGGGGCAGAGAGAGAGAGCGAGCAGCTGTGTGGGTGCTTGGCTGCTGGTTGGGGTCAACCCACAACACCTTTTGAACCGTTTACAAGGTTTTTAGTAGTAATTTAAATACTGAGGCTTGTGGATCTCGGTGTAAAGCTGTCTCGACATCTATCTTTTTGAACTATAACTTTGGAGAAAATTAAGCAGATGGCTTCATCTTTGTGATCCATTAGCTCATGTAATGGACTGAATTTTATGGTTCAAAATGAAATAAAAAGTGTAAGCTTTTACAGTTGAAACCTTAATCAGCTAATGTAAAGATGGTTCACCTGTTACATGTGGGTAGCCTTGGTGTGGTTTTATTAAAAAAAAAATAGTTTATTTGAGCATGGTCCAATTTCTATGAATATTGCAGTCTCCAACTTCATAGCCATATTCCAACTAACGGGGGTCATGTAACATGAGGGGAGCCGAGAATAAGATGTAACAAAGTACCTCCTAATGGAAATGCATACCGGTTTTGCAATGTTTACATTGCCAAATAGCAAGTCTAATCTTCAGCTTGTATTACTTTTTGTGAGGGAAAGATAACTTGGAGCAAGAATCTGACTGAATTCTCCATGTGTTATCACTGTCCTTCTCTATGAGTACTTATTTTAAATAAACATATACTGCACCTTTTTTACATGCACACATTTTTTTTCTGCTGTCATCTTTTTGTGGGGAGGGAAAGAGAATGTATTTCAGAAGGCTTATGTTTTCCCTTTACCACCACATAAATAGTAGCTTCCATCTCAAGCTATTATGAAGACATAAATAGCTGCTTCTAATCCATTGCTTTGTGTGGAGTTAAAGACCTCTTTACTCTGATCCTGGTTTCAGTATGACTAATTGAGTAGAAGGTACTCTCTACTCTTTCCTAGCTAACGATATATCTGGGAAGTTCCAGGTATACCTCTGAGAGTTTTATTCTTTGCAGTTCTACTTGAAATATAAAGCACTTGTGTGTCAATATTTTCCATGCTTACATCTTGTCAACAAACTTTAGACCTGTGTTTGTTGCCAACAATAACTGAAACTGAATTGGTTTTACGGAGAGAACTGGGTCTTCTCACTGGAGTCACCTAATTAACGCGCTCCTCCCCCCCTATTTGATTCTTAAAAAAATGTTTTAATACCTGCAGTTCTCTGCCTGTTCCAAAGTGGCTTCCATTCCTGCCCGTCTGATGCTGGTGCCTATCGTATAGATACGCTTATTCTTCCCCTTCAACTTTGTCTTTGCCACATTCTTGCGGCATCTACCATACTCGTTCCTATAGGATCAAGCTCTGCAGAGATGTTGGTTACGGTTTTCTTTTAAGAGATGGTGGCGTTACAGCTGGCCAATAAAATATAAAGACACCCAAGACTTGGGTAAGTATCCTAACCATCAAACCACAATGTCGTGCCTCCTTGTCCCAGGGAATCTTAAATCACTTACTGTCCACCAGTAAAGCTTTAAAAGGAGATATGGTAGGTGGTTTGTCCTCCTACTGCAAAACTGCCTTCATTGCTGGTAGGTATTACGCATTCTGGTGAAATTGCATGTTTTATTCTGAATCAGGATGAAGTGAGGTCTCCTCCTTCCTGGGTTAGCTTTCCAGCCTTTTGACCTTAAGAAAAAAGATGGGATCATTCACACTTTTTACAGGTAGGTATATAGGATTGGTATTTGCTTTTTTGAAAAAAAAAAAAAAAAGAAAAAAAAGGGCTTACTTCTGGTATTCACAGTTCAGAGCCATTCTTCTAACTCAGGGCAGAGGCATTCCTGAAGTCTTAAGCTGTTGCTTCTCAAACTCCACTGAAGAGTGTAATTTCAGGTTGTGGCCCTGCTCACAACTAGGCAACGGGAAATGCTTGTTCCTCACTAAACCTATAGGTGCATCAAAATCAGAGTAGCGTCTCTGGCGCGTTCTAGGTGATTAATTTAGGGCTCCGGCTACTACTCCCGCATGGAATTCCTGATCTGGGGAAGCCAGGCACTTCTACCTTGTGCTGACAGCGTGCAACTCCCCAGCAAAATGTCCTGCAACCACATTTCCGTTTCCTTTGCCAGAAGCATATTGCTCAGTGCAACTGACATGTTCTTCACACGGTTATCCATACTTTTCTAGTAATTGCACAGCTGTTATACTGTCTTGTACTTAACAGATTTCCTACAGTAGTCACCAAAATCCTCTATTCCTCATTAAGATACTGTAAGTCTGTCTGTCAGAAAAGCACAATTTTTTGTATCGTGACAATTTGCTGCATGTACTCAACAAAAGTTCAGCTGCTCAGTCAACAGAACACCTTTCTTTTCTCCCTCTTGTTTTCATCATGATCCCTCCGAGTTCAAAATAAGTCTGGATCCTGTACGCCCTATGGGTTTTGTACATCTACAACCCTTAAATCTGTTTTTGGATCTGCTGTTCTGAAGAGAAGGAAGGAAGGATGCCTGAAGTGGCATCCGTGCTCCCTTTATTTGCTAGCATTTAAGCTGGAGAAGTGTTGCATAGAGTGATCCTGCTTGTCACTGCTTCATGACAGTGTAAGTTAGGTAAATAAAGTTTATGATGTGCTTTAGTTAGACCAGATTCCCTTTGGTACAAGGAGAAATCCTTGCAATCCTCCGTTAATATTTGCTTCTGGAATTACAAGCTGGATTAGATCCTGTTTTTCATGTCGATCAAAGTGTAGCTAGCAGTGATTTTTACTGCATTAAAACTTGCGGGAGCCTAAGCATGCTCATGCTAAAGGTTCCCGTCTAGTTCTTTCAGCTTGTGTAGGTCCCTCATTTGAACCAGCAGAATTGCTTTTGTTGATGCTGTTGCTATCAATGTCCTTTGGTAGCCCATGTCTACCACCCATTACAGGTGTATGAACTGGATCAAGTACCCTGAGGACATATTCCAAAGCCATACTGAAGTGCGCAAAAGAGTTTGTGTGAAGCTACCCAGCACTTTTTCTGTTGGTGTTGTCCTGTCGTGCCCTCCCCCCCCCCCCCATCTCCCCCCAACATATTCCACATAGTGAAATCTGGCTGTGCTACTAATGGGTGGTTTACATATAATAGACAAAGCCAACTGGACCATCCTGTAGGCAAATTCTGTTCAGAATGAAATGAGCTAAAGGCAAAGACCATCCAAATGGGTTTTGGTCCCCATAGGAAGATGCCTTGAGATAGCTAAAATGTATCTCGCTTAGGACTGACAGCAAAAAGCTCAAGAAACGGAGGAAGTCACTGAAGGCAGTAGCTGCCTTAGACTGTTGTTGCTGCTGCTACAAGGCACCTGTATGTAGAATCGGGCTGCTCTGTGACACCTCAAAACTTCATTCTCCTTTCTATGCCAGTATCTGACGTAAAAGAAGCCCCCAAACCTGAGCACTGTATACCTAGTAACATATGGAAAACTGAGTTTGGATTGGTGAAGTACACATGCACAGTAAAAGATGTATGCAGTTCAAAGAACTTCAGTTATGGATCAGCAATTTCATACACACATACGCATGCATACACACACATATGTAAATCTGATAAAATTCAAGGCAGTTTTCCTTCTAAAACTTCAAGCAGCCATAGCTTCGAATATCAAACTATACAGCTCCTTCTCTATTTCCCTGCGGGGAAACTGAAATCTGTTTGTTAGATGAGCGAGTGCTTTGGGGCCATCTGGTGTCTATGAATGAATTTATTAGAGGCTACTCCGGCAATGTGGGACCTTTAACTTCTCTTAAAATCCACAGGCAAAACCTTTCTCTTTGATTCAAATTAAACCTTCTAGCTAGCAAAATCCAGACGTGGCATGCAATAAATAAAGCAAGAGACGTTTCATTTTGTAAGACCCTTTCATTTCATGCAAATACGTTTTTGAAAACCTCCTTTTCATTATTTTCTTTTTTTTTAAGAGCCAAGACTGAAGATCACTTCCTTACGAAAAGTTTTGAAAAATAAATTGTGTGAAATGTATAGAAGTGTCGTGCTTATTTACATTTCAGACATCTTAAGAAAAAGTAAAACATTAAAATATTTGAGAGGCGAGATCTGCTGACAGCACAGTTCTAGCTAGCCAGTAATCCCCATTAACTCAGAAACGAACTTTCAGATGTGTCACCCGGTGGGAAGGCCAGCAGGGGATGGCTTTCTAGTTGGGGAGGGGAACTGATGTTGTCTAAATCAGTGCTGTTACGGCACTTTGTGCAAAGTATTGCATTCCAGATGGAAGAAAAACCTTACAGGACGGGAGCAGCTGGCCATTTCTCTGCGGAATGTAGCTAGGCAGAAAATATTGACGGATTAGTTGTGCTAAGAGTTTTTAGGAGGTAGGATAGCAGCACAGAAGTTAGATATCAAATTGGCCTTTAGTGCTGAGTCAGAAAGTACTGTGCAAAGCTGAAGTCCTACAAGACAAAGCCAAACTTGCATGGTTCCTCAAAAAAAGACCATGTTTGAATATTCCCACAGGAAAATTAGCATGTCTTAGTGCTTGTCAAAGTACTCAAACATGGCATCTCATAAGGATCATATTAAGATGAGTTACATGCGTATTTACAGTGTGAAAGCATATGCTTTACCTCTCCTGCATTTGAAAATAAAAGTAATTGTTGAAATTCAGGTCTAGAATCTTGTAATTTGCTGAGCTTTTATATAAACATTATTTTTCACTTTTCTGAAGCGAGGCTGCTGTAACAGAGAGTTCCTTGTACTGGAACCTATATTCCCAAAAGAACATAAATAATTACCATTGTGTGTCATTCTGATGAATGGTATGCTTCTTCACAGCCTTTTTTTTTTTTTTTGCTGAGTGTACTATTCTATAGACACCTGTGAAACAAGACTATAATAAATTACTTTCATTGTGTACACACTGCAGCATTGACCCTTGCAGTACCTTGACCTTATTTATTGCTGCACTCAAAGAAAAGAGCATCAGAATTAGTTTATTTTTAAAAACTCAAATTAAATATACATGCTTTGGGTCTATAGTCCTGGAATTAGGATCCTGTATAATACGTTAGATTTGGGAGATTTTCGTGAATACACAGTTGCATTGTCTGGATTTTAATACATCCTCAGCTACAGTAGGATATTCAGGTATGTCAAATTATTAACAAATATACATATATATACATGAAGAAGCATTTTTGGTATTCAGTGATCTATATGGAAATTGCCATAGGAACATCTATGCTAGATTATGTGTGGTTTTGATTGTGTAATGAAAAATGTTGAGAAGGGTTTTTTTTGAGATTTCCTGCATAAAAACCCACTCATTTCCTCTGAGACTTGGGTCCGTAAGTCATAGACCATTTACATTGCAATGTAAAAGTAACATATTCGGACTGTAAAGTCAGACATTCACAGTTTAGAAAATGTTATAATTTAGATGGTACATGCAACTGTTTCACTTGGACACGCATTTTCATTATAAGTTATAATTTCATCGGGATGCCGTTTCACTCAGCCCATAGAAGAGACAGCTCTGACTGCATAAGCAGTTGTTCAGTATTTGGGATTCTCCCTGTACTTCAGCATGGGACCCCTTGCCGAATTCTCTGCCCTGTGCTGAAGAGAGTGATTCATTGTCATATAAATCCTTACACGATCTCATTGCCAGCACCTTAGTGTTTCTTGAGGGGTAAAGTCGAACAGGCTTAAACAGAAGGAAAATCAAGGCCAAAAGTCACTGAGATTAAAGCATCCGCTCAGCTGAGTTAATTAACTCACGTTGTCTTGCACTTCACCATTCAAAGTAGTTAGCGCGATACAGGGCTGAATAACTGAAAAACTTCAGGTGACCTTACTTACAACTGGGAGCGTTTAGCAACATTGCAAATTTGACTAACGGGGTTAAGTCAGACCCTTGTAAAACGAGAAAAAGTAGTGGTCTCTTGTGAAAGGGTAGGGTTAACTTATTGTCTGCTATCATGCTGGGAGGGAGAGAGAGAGAAAAAGAAAACATATAAATCTTGTTTCTAGAGGCTGACATTAGTTGCCTGGAGCAAGAGATGAGAGAATCGTTCAGCTTTCCTGTATTGCCTGAGTGTGTTCATCCTCATCTATCTATCCCATGGAAGCAGAAGAGTCTTCAGGAAGTTACAGCTCATCTCATCTTAAATGCATGTAAGAGACCTGAGTTCAGGAGCTACAAGCAATTCTGACCAATTTAGTTTTATTATTTCCTAAACTTATGACGTCTGACTCTTCAACATTATTTATATTCTTTAATATGATTTTTTTCTGTTGCTCTGTAGAATGAAACCTGAAGTATCTCTGTTCCACAAGCTCTGGATCACACTGTAAATATCGTTGGACTAGATGATTGTTGTAGGTCCCTGCCAACTGAGCTATTCTACTCCGTGTGTCACTGCCACAAGTGTTCCTGTCCAAGTCAAGCAAAAGTAGGTGCTTGTGTTTGTGAAAGGTTAAGCTATGAACTTCTCCAACGTGAGTCCTTCCCACGGGCTGCAGTTCTTCACAAACTGATCAAGCGTGGGTCCCTTCCACAGGGTGCAGTCCTTCAGGAACAGACTGCTCCAGTGCAGGTCCCCCATGGGGTCACAAGTCCTGACGGCAAACCTGCTCCACCATGGGCTCCTCTCGGCATGGGTCCACAGGTCCTGCCAGAAGCCAGCTCCAGCTCGGGCTTCCCACAGGGTCACAGCCTCCTTTGGGTGCATCTACCTGCTCTGGCATGGGGTCCTCCACGGGCTGCAGGTGGATAACTGCTCCACATTTAACCTCCACAGGCTGCAGGGGGACAGCCTGCCTCACCACAGTCTTCACCATGGGCTGCAGGGGAATCTCTTCTCCAGTGCCCAGAGCACCTCCTCCACCTCATTCTTCACTGACCCTGGTGTCTGCAGAATTGTTGTTCTCACACATTCTCACTCTTCTCTTCGGCTGCAGTTGCAATGCAGTTTTTTTTTCACCCTTCTTAAATATATTATCCCAGAGGCGCTACCACTGTCACTGGTGGGCTCGGCCTTGGCCAGCAGCAGGTCTGTCATGGAGCTGGCTGGCATTGGCTCTATCGGACATAGGGGAGGCTTCCAGCAGCTCCTCACAGAAGCCACCCCTGTAGCCCCCCCACTACCAAAACCTTGCCATGCAAACCCAATACACTTCTTGTGAACATTTTAATGGAAAGGGGAACCCGGAGAACTGTAATTAGCATGAGAATATTGCTCTTACTGTGCCTGTGCAAAGAAGCATTGTGTGACCTCCCTGGTGACAAGTGATAGGACAAGAGGAAACGGGTTCAAGTTATGTCAGGGCAGGTTTAGATTGGATATTAGGAAGCATTTTTTCACTGAAAGGGTTATTAAACATTGGAATAAGCTGCCCAGAGAGGTGGTGGATTCACCATCCCTGGAGGTGTTTAAGAAAAGGGTAGATGAGGTGCTTAGGGACATGGTTTAGAAGTGGTGGTGTTTTTATCAGGGTAGGTTAATGGTTGGACTTGATGATCTTAAAGGTCCCTTCCAACCTCACTGATTCTATGATTCTATGATTGCTTTTCCAAGAACTGGGTTTTAGAGTGATTTACAAAGCTTAATAAAAACATGTAAACTTATTTTAGGTCTTTTACTGCTTCTTCCCCCGCCCCGGCCTGCCTCTTCCCCAGCAAGGCAATTATATTCATCAGTCACAAATTCATACCTAAGGTCTCAAAATGCTATGTTGAAGGTTCTGTAACAACATTGTTCAGACCTTGCCCTCTCCCTCTTCGTCCCCAGAACAATGGCAGCAACTACAACCACCTAAGTCACACTTGTAAGATTAAAAAACTGTATCTCTATAGCAACTCTCAACCCCCCAAAATAATAAACTAAGGAATTTTGACCAAGAACACCCTGCTGACTAGGCGACTGCCGAAGGGTTGGATTAGAGGGGTGTTGCCTTCATGGCGCTGGATGACAAAGATCTTTGTAAAGCAAAGGCATGCAGTTTGCAGGTGAGCTCCTTCCTGCTCTCAGCTCAGCTTTTTACTTCTCCAGGAAGACTCTTCTTTGGAAATGCTCGTCACCAAATGTTCTACCAGGTAACGAATTAAGATAGCATTTGCCTTAGCTTGCCTTTCACTTAATACACAGATAAACACATAGGAATTTTTTAAAATTAAGTAGAAATCTGGGTTTTGGAAAATATCGCAGTGTTTGTAAAAACAAATGAGGCAAAATTTTGACAATAAAGCGTTTGGTTTTAGCTGAACAGGCACTGCCTTCTGTAAAATCTGATTCCGCACAGAGAGACTAATAAAAATTCAAGGGCACGTGCTGTTACACTGCCTGAATTTTCACAGATTTCTGCAATTCATAAAGTGTAAGACAAACATGAGATGTAATGATGTCTCTTGATGCCAGGTCAACCCAGTGTTTTAACTGGAGCTGGATATGTAGTGGTGGTTTGATAGGCTCTTCGGAAACAAGGCTCAGGCTCTTTGTCTGCATGTTTTATTCCTATACAGCAGGAATTCTCCAGCTGTGCTCAGGCCAATGGGATGCTTTCATCCATAAAGCTAATCTCATGCTCAAGAGGGTGCAAAACTGTACCTTAATGAGCAATCTGCTAAGCAAGTCAGCCCCTCCTTTTGTCTTTTTCCTAGGAGTGATGCCTGTGCAATAAAATGTGGTGAAAATTTAGGCTTGCCACTAAATTCAATAGGTGCGAGTCAGTAATAACAAATGCAAGTTTGTTAAGCTGAAAGAAGCTATTGTATATACCTGTTCTTTTGTTCATAATCCTAAACCGAGAACTAGAAAGCAGTCCCTTGATTTTTTTAACAATGAAAACTCCCTAAGGCTCAGCGATTTAGGGCTAAAAGATGGAATAACAGGACAGAAATATGTGTTTTGGGAGAGAAGTATAAACACTAGGAGTCTGTGTGTTAGTGTGTGCTGAGGTCAGAAGAGGGTTCAGAAAAGCAGAATAATCTTTCAAATTGAAATTTCTTGAAATTTCAAGATGAAATTTCTCCTAAGACTGCATTCCCCAATGATAAATAAAAACAAGCTGCTCCATTTGCCAACTACCAAAATTGTTCATTTTACCTTGACAAACCTGGGTGGTACCTTATGGAGCCTCCTACATTCAGATGATGCTCCTCTTGCAGAGGAGCAAGAAAGATTGCCCTGCATCCAAATGGCAGGGTCTGCAACGCAGAGCAGACGTACCTAAGCCTTTGGAGGCAGCAGAGACTTTTAGGAGCTTGCAGAGAGCTGTGTGGCATCTGTCACAACCCAGGAAATCAGTAAAAGTTGCTGAGCTGAGAAGAGGACCTATTCTACACTGGGCAATAGGAAGGCTTTATTTAGTCTGTCTCGGTGGTAGAGCAAAGTGGTTCCTCTTTAAAGGTTCGGCTTCAGTCTCTTGCATCTTCTACGAGGAAACCTTGCTGTGCAATTCAAAGCCCCTCTGTGTCTCTGGGTGGGCTCACTTTCAGGCAAAGGTAAGACCTACGGTGCCAATGCTCTTGGGACAGGACCCATGTCAGGAAAATGACTCTGAGACACCCGGAGGGAAGAGCCTGAAGTGTGGAGTAAGTGAAAGGAAACAGGGGGAAAGAGGACGATGCACAGGCAGCTGACTGTATTTCAGGAGCTGAGGAAGGAAAAAGAGGAGTCACCCTTTCAAGCAGTAGATGAGGAGACTCACCCATTTGTATATGTAGATAAATTTAACAATGATATTGTACCTTTAACCTTCCCTTAATGGTACAAAAATAGAAAGGCTGATTAAAAGGAAAGTCTCCCAACACACTTTTGCCCCTCAGTTTTAAGACGCTTAAACAGGTCTGATTACTTTCTAAGCTTTTACTATTTATTTACTATTTTTAAACACTTGGGGTTATCAGTACTGGGCTAAAAATGTGAAGGGAGAGCAGATCTCAATGAAAAGGGGCCAGAGGGGAAAAAAGTTGAAAGTAATTGCTCAAAGTGCACAAGAATTTATGCCGAGGTAGAATTTATTTTTCTTCTCTTTAAGTAAAAAGTTAACTTTAAAATGATATTTAACTGATCCACGATGATGTCATGTTACATTTCAGGCAACTGCCACTCTGCATCTAACTCTTCATTCCTGTTGACTGAGTGCTTGAATCAGGGAGATGCATTCATAACTTGCATCTAATCCACAGTGAGATTTCCCAAATAGATTGTCATTGATGTTCTCTTTTCTTTTTTTGTCAAGGTCTATAGCAAACCCTGTGTTATCCATTTATCAGCACTTGCAACAAGGCTGTTTTCTGAATACAGTTCTCCTGTTCCTAGATATGAAAACTTCGTTAAGTAGAGATGCTTGGGTGAATTCCATGCCGCTGCGAAGTCTAACCTTTTATTCTCCACTTCCATAGTAAAAAGTAAAGCTTCTAGGATTTATTTAACTTTTAAATTTATTTATTTTAACTTACATTCAGCTAGAATATCACAGTTACTGATGGGAAGAAAGGCTGTTAGGCTTGTGCGCTTTGGTACTGTTAGATGTCAAAGCACTTAAAGGTTTCTTCCTGTACAGACTACAGACCGCAGTAAGCCAGTCTCTTCTTGAACTACTTGCCTTTTCATTAAAATGCTAATATGCGTTACCAAAAATATATATTTTTTAACATTAATACAAATTACTTAAACCTTTATAACCCTCTTTTGGGAAAGAGGACAACTAATAACTTTGCACCTTGAGTCATGTAGGTTCCGGACTCTCTGAATACTTCCCGCTAGAGCCCGTCCTGTGCCTTGGCCTTACCTGACTGTGCCTGGCAAGTCTATGCCACATGTAAAAACATGAACAAGAAAGAATCATAATATAATTAGCAGATTTTTTATTTTTTTTTTCCTGTGAAGTGCTTGAAAAAGGTACTGAACTACAGGTGGAGTGATGACCAGACAAAGTATTAAAGAGCTCTGTTCCTGCCTGGGCTCTAGCAAAATGCCTGGGTTTGTACTTGGGACTATAGGTCAGCAAGGGGAGCTGTACTTGGGAGGAGGCAGGAGTCGGAGAGTATTTCATACTGCTTGCAGTGCCGGAGACTTAAGTGGATTTTAGCTCCAGCATAGGAGAGGGGTAAATGGCTTTTAGAGACTCTCTTAGGCAGTGATTTCGCTCTTGGTGAGATATGAAGGACACACGTAAGAAAAACTCCATTAAGCTGTGCATTAACCATCTTCAGGGAAGATGTTTGTAATGATTGTTCTCCTGGGCTTTTTCTGCAGTGGGGATTTTTAACGAAGTTGCGGTCCCTAGTGTAAATATAAATTATTGTTGTAAATTAAATCTTTTTCCCATGCAGTATGCTCAAACTCTCCCCAGTCACTCTGCCGTGGTATATCTATAGCAGTGATTTGCAGTGCTCCTACCACATCTTGTGTAGCTAACAGGCTATAAAAAAAATCCATCCTGTCAACCCCACCACTGATATAGCGGACATCCATAACAGCCTACTCTATTGTACTAACATGAAAAGACTCACCAAGGGCTCTCAATCAAGTTGAAGTCATGTGACAGATAAACAGTCTGAGCTGATCAGCTGAAGACTAAGGCTTTTTTTACTGACATAGATCATTCTGTGTGTAGGCAGAGCAAAAGTTTTTCTTGTGGTTTTGTTTTTTTTTCTTTTAGATGTTTCCCAAAACTGCTATTTACACTCTCTCCTTCAACAGGAAGCAGTCTCAAAATCCTTAGGTAAGAAGACAAGGAACTCTTTTGCAGTTTTTGGACCCTTTGGCTGTTCTGGCTCTGCCAGGTGTTCTGCTCACTGCTCTGCAGTGAGACCTGTGGAAACACCACCTTCTCCTTGATATCGTATTTTGCCTTGAGCTGTATAGACGACCAGCCTGATCTCCATCATCTGCTTATGACTCACACTCCGTCCCAATCCTGGCGCATCCTCTGTGCAGGGGAGGACAAGCTGTGGTGGTGGAGGCTGGTGCTGCTCTTTCCCACGGAACTGGGAAATGCACTTGTGGAATCGCATCTCTGCAATAAGCTCATCAGTGCTTACTGAATCCAGCAAAAATTGGAAGAAGACTGAATCATAAAATGGCTACTTGGGGTCACTGTTTACTTCAGGAAACTAATTTAGCCAGCAAAATTAGGCAGCTAGTTCCTTTGTGCTGTATCTGTACTTAGTGGAGACAGAGAAAAGCTCGTATCAAGAATGATTCACCGACCACAGTTGCGATCTTACTACAAATTACTCTTGAGTTGATCTTGCTCTCTCCATTTCCAAGAGAAACTTATGGATACCAACCAACTGAAGTTAGGCAGTGAGAACATGCCCTTCAGCTGCATGCCATATGGTCTGCTAGGTGTCTCTTCTGTGACTGAACCCAAAACTCTGTCCTTGGATGTGCATGTGTAGTCTTGACGTGAACCATAGGAAATTACTCGCATGTCAGCAGGTGCAATGTGGCCGGGGTATACAATAATAATATTTTTCTATTGGTTTCTTAAATATATGCATAAATGGCACTTAGATCTTTAGTAGAGGAAACTTAAAATGCCGTGTTTATTTTTTACCAAAAGTTTGCATAAATTTCAGTTCTTGTCCAGTCTAGACGTGAGGCAATTAATAACAACCATGGGAAATCTGTCTTTGCCTTGAGTATGTACCCAAATGAGAGGCACCTAAACGATAATTCCCTTTCCATAAAGGGGAAAAGATAGAGTGACTGCCAAGGTGGAAAAGAAATTAGCCACTTTATATCCCTGTTAACATAACAGGGTCAATTTGGTCTTTGTACCTGGTTTGGCTAACCAGTATTTGAAAACTGGGCAAGGAGATGTTAAGCTCAAAAGCTTGAACTGGGGCATATGTGGATAGTTTAAGGCTAAAAGCTGCTTTTCTGCCTAACCCAAACTTTGAAAAAAGTCCCATGCATGCATTTTCAGTTTTATGCTGTGTGCGAATAACAAATATGCTTAGCTGGAACAGAATTTCTTGAAAGTAATTATTGTCATCCCATTTGGCTAAATATATCTATATACGTACCAGAAATATGCAAGACTAAAATATGCTGATATAGACTTATGTGGTTTTTTTTTTATTTAAAGCCTGGTACTGTTGGTCTGTTATTGTGATTTTTGTTGCCGTGTTACCTATATGTCACCTATTCCCAAAATGTATCTTTCCAGTGGAAAGAAATGCAAAGGTTTATTCAGAACAAATTATTTCAAAGGTGGAAACTAAATTTGGAAATGAGGTGTCTCAACCCCTTTAACTGCTTAGAAGGGTCAGAGAATATAGAGAATATTTTCTGGAATAGGTATCCCTAGGAAATATTTCGGGTCAGGTGTGCAAGCAAACTGAGCAGGCAGCAAGGCAAGCTCTGATCCCAGGCATAGCCTTCCTCCTCTTCTGCCCCCGCCCCCCGCTCTGCAAAGCTTTTAATTAGCCTCCTGGGACAAACCCAGAGCTGTTACTGGGGGATCTTTACCCCAGGAGACAAGGAGCATCCTGCTTTGCCTGGCCCAGCTGCGACCAGCAGTGGCAGATCCTCCCCAGCAGGTTGAGGCCTTCCAGAAGGTTACTCTGTTGAGGGGTTCAGTGTGATGGTCTGGGAAGGGATTTTCGGCGTTTCCAGCAAGCTGCAAGATGGGCATCTGCAGCTGGGCTTAAGCTTTTGGAGGAAAGCGGCAGGGTGTGTGACTCAGGTGGCCACAGTCTGCAGCCTGTGGCCTTGGTGTAGGTGAGGAGCTTGGTGGGTCCCGACCTTGACTAAACATCAGGCCCAGCTCATCTGTTGGGTTTTCTGCCTCCTGCTCTGAACAGGGGCCGGTGAGGTGGGAAAGCATCTCGGGTGGTAATGTAGCAGTGAAACTTGTCACCCATATCTCTTGGACTCAGCTTTGTTTTGTTGCAGAATGTACTTATGTGGGGGCTTTCTCCTCAAATATATACTTCTTTTTAATGTACAATCTTTTGTGCAGATGCATTTATCCCACCCTGGAGCAGCCTCACGTCCCCATGCAAGGCAGCTGTGTCCACTCATCCTTTGCCCCCATGGCTCAGGGAGGGTTTGGCACCAAGAAGGTGTTAGGTGAATACATAGACTTATATCTTTGCAAATCCTCCCGCGCCTGTTGGTGCCTTTTTCCACCCCCTGGTGCCAAGAGAGTTTGGTTCCCTATGGAGCAGCCTGGCTGGAGCAGCAGCCACACGTAGCATGTGAAGAGACAGCAGCTCGTGCTCCACCTCGGCTGCAGGAGGAGAAAGGTGTGCCTGATTGCTAGGACCGGGGCTTGCTGGAGAAGCGAGAGAGGAGAGGAGGGAGGGGAAAAAAATAAATAAAAAAAAAAGCTTTAAATGGCAAGACTGAGCTTATAGCATGTGGCCAGCATGTGCCATACACGCTTTAGGAGGCAGCAGGAGCACATGCGAGAGGCTCCGGCTGGGTGGCAGCAGCAGCAGAGAGGAGAAGAGACATTGCAGGATGGAGGATTCCCAGACGCCAGCACACAGGAGGACTCTGCAGGTGCACGGGGCACAACTGACGGTCCGCTGCCACCCTGCAGCAAACTCAGCCTGGAGTCCAGGTAGGGCAAATGCATGGACTGTGCCGGGTATAAATTTATTTTTCCATCTCTCTTAAATAGTTTTGGCTCATGACGTTATGGGGCAGAGGCAGGAGTTTACTGAGTTATGTAGTTGTTGTATGGAATTGCTGCATTCACAGGGGAGGAGGAATATCAGATTGTTTTTGAGGATTACTGTTTCAGGAGGTTATACAAAATTTTGGGGTTTCAGGGAGAATTTTTGGGCACGGTGGCGTCTGTGAGAGAAGAAGCCTGGGGGCAATCCAGGCACAGCAGAGAGAAAACTCGGGAGATGCAAATCAACCACTTCACAGAAAACTGCAGAGAGAAAGCAAAACATCTGTAACAGTCAAGGGAGTGCATAAACAGTGGTTGTCTGATAGGAAAACCAGAGGAAGGGGGGTAGCCAGGTTTGTGTCCATTTTCAGCCTTTAAGATTTACTCCTCAGGGCATTGCATCTGCAGAGCTCTGAGGGAATATCAACCCCCTTTCAGTCCTCTTCACTGGGAGAAACAGTTCCAGGATATACAGTTTAATTTCATCTCCGTGTTGCTAATAAAGGGTGCATGTGCTTGTTTTTCTGCAAAGCGTAGTTGTATCTGAACACCTGGGAATGGCATTAAGCTGCGGCGGGAACATTGTCTGCGAATTCGTAAGTGTCCCTGTGTTTCCAACCACGAATTCTCTTCCACTGCTCGGCAGCCTTCTTCAGCGCGTCTCAGCAACCCTTTCCCTGCCTTGCCATTGGGAAGCTGTGTTGAGAGCTAGATATTGCTTTCCTTCGCTGTTTTAATTGTGAAACTCTTGGCACAACTTAAAAAATATGTTATTGCTGCAGAAGCTGCTTCTTCAGATACTTTCTTCTGCTTCAGCAGTTGGTTTGCTGTCAACTGGTAAAGCAAAGCAGGCAGCAACAGCCCGTGCAGGTATCGTGCAGTCAAGCGCATCTGGCTGTACTGCTGCAGGGTTAGCCAGTATCCCTTGCCTTTCGCAATGATCCATGGCTTACCTTGAAAGATATGTTTTTGAACTCTGACAATTTTTAAAAGTGGCTTTTGCTTTTTTAAAGTGAAACGTCTTCAAGGCCATTTTTTTTTTCCCATATGAAAAACCTTTCTGCAACTTCACCAAGCACAATAGAAACTACTGTTACAGCTTTGTGATTTAATAATTTAAAACTATTACATTCACTTTCTGAGTGTCCCAGCTTCTCATACACGCACATTTTTGTGCTTTCATGGGTATGTGGTTTTATATGTATATATATATTCATACCTAGGTACACTTATATATATGCATTTCTGTACGTGTTACTTTTATTAGGCAATAATTTTAATGTGGTACAAGGAGTGGTTATGGTGAAAGCTGCTGTTAACCGATGGGATTAATGAGGTTAAACAAAGTCGAAAACTTGGAGAGCTTGCCTTCTCCCAGGAATTCTGAGTAGTTTTATTTATAAACTTTTTATAGTCTATCTTAGTTTTTCAATCTCGGAGTCTGTACGTTATATGCTTACAGCTGCAGCACATGCTCCCTTGCAGACAAAAGTGCAAGTGAAGCTGGAGGTTTTAGTGTCGGCAAAATGGCCTTGCACTGGTGAACAGATAAATAGGACGATTAATAGTCTCTTCAGTGTGATGTATCTGTTTGGTTTTCTTTTTTCTTGGAAATGATCAATTCCATGTACTTTCAGATGAGTTTATAGAATGACTCCTTATTCATAAAAGTGAAAATCAATATCTACTGGAAATGATACTGGAGAAAGGAGTGACTGGAAGCGTACTTAAAAAATCTGAACATAAAGTAGGATGATAGAAGTGCTTATGGATTCTTCATTATTATATCGACAGTTAAAAACAGACATAAATATCATATCCTATATACACAGGTACATATTAATGCTCTCATTTTCCTGAGTAGTCAGGATAAAGCCATCAGGCAGTATGGGATAAGTGTTGTCTGTAGTTGGTGGGTATCTGTATATAAAGAAATCCAAATTACAACTGGGAAAGCAGATTAAAAAGCTGTGTCCTTTTAGGTATAGCCAGCCAAAGCCCTGTGTTGCTCGCTCCACAGCCAGTATTATCAATAGGCTCAAATGTGTTGGATGTTTGCAACAGAAATACAATAATATATTGGCAGCTAACTCCCTTGAAAATCCATCAATGTTATATTTCCAAAAAAGCATGAACTGAAGTTTTGTATCAAGAAAAGGATGAAAGTAGGGAGGATGGGGGGCTTGTTGTTACACATGATTCATGTCTACGGCAATACTGACTAGTATGGAACAATATTTTACTACAGTTCACTGAACTTTCTGTAGTGCCACCCAGCTCTTTCGGTGGACTGGACACACTTGAGAGTCCTTAATGTATGCATCTATCTTGTCTAGTGGGCAGCTCAAATAACTCTTCGTTGCACACACATTTATTTAAGAGAGGTTTATTTCCTAACTCCTAGAGGTTCCTCTTCTGAAAGATCTGATGAACAATGTCTGTTCTGTTGTGTTCTTTTAAGGGATCTACATTTAGACAACTGCCACACTTCATGTGCATTTGTTTGATGCTTAGTTGCAGTACCTGACAGAATTGTGTTTAGAGAGACTAAAATGTGATATAACATTAGCTATTCATATTTCTTGCAGAAATTATGAGTCAGTAGTATGGCTGACCAGTTCCATTCAGGCATGCTCTACTGTTAAATACTTTGTTTCCTCTAGAAGAATTCATTACATGATCACGTCTGAAGTCTGAGCTCTTGCATCATATCTCAGTGCTTGACGCAGCAGCACTTGTCGTTTCGGGTGAGCGTTGCCATAACTGCCTGAGGGTGCTTGTAGGACCATTGCAGATTTGAGGCATTTGTCTGCATTTGAGAGTCCAGTTTTATGGATGGGACATTTTGTACTCAGACGCTGCCAATCTTGCAAATATCACAAACCTGAGAATTAAAAAGGAAATAAGATGGTATGTGTTTTCTTTTAAAAGAATCCATCAAAGGTAAGATAAGTGATATCACTTGTGGCAGAATGACCTCTACAGGGCAGCTCTCCTCCAGAGGCCGGTGACATACTGTCATAAGCCCTATTGTTTTTTGTCACGATGTCATATACAGTTAAGCTATTAGTAAGATGGAACACAAGTGTTCAAGAAGTGCAAAAATATTTAAAGAATACAAAATCAAGAGTAATTTAAGGAAAAACTGCAATAGATTGGAAAAAAATCCAAGCTGTTGCTTGTTGGATATGAGAATTGTTGAAGACTATAGCACAAAAGCAGAGGGTTGCGTCCAGGCAGAACCTGCCCATCTAACAGCAGAGCGGCATCTGAGGAGGCAGTGGAGTGGCTCTGCTTCTCAGCTCTGGGTTTCCAGTGAGCTCTGAACCTCGCAGGGATTGGGCCTGTGGTGGAAAGATGTTGATTAAAAAAAAAAAAAATCATCAACATTGGCGTTCCAGTCTCGCTGAGAAACCTCCAGGTTGTAATGTGAGGGAGGGGACCCACAGACATCCAAGTATAAGCGAGGCCACAAGAAACTGTAGATTCCTGTTGGAATTATGGTGGCTTATTTCATCTTAAATGCTGTCGGGAGTACAAGGGAAGCATGTACTGAAAGTATAATTTCAGAGTTACACGAGCATTTAACAGCATTACTGATAGTGGACCAGAATAAAATACGGCATTGCTTTTCAGGGGGCGGGCTAACTTAATGATCAAAACTGGAGTTGATATTACCTTATTATAGCTTTCTTCTCGAGAATTATAACCTGCTACAGTAAAAGGGCACAGGTTTTAACCCCTGATGTTTGTTGTCAGGTTCTGATGCCGTTGGCCCTCTTGCAATAGGACTGCTTCGTTGGAAAAATCCATATGTGTATGGGAACCCTCATCGCCCTCTCACTTTCTCTGAAGATGCCTGTGTTCCTGTATTTCAATGTTTGGCTACACAAAATGACTTATCATATCCATTATCCTGCCCAGCTTCTCTTTCTATCACTCCAGTGCCTTCTTACAGCAGTAGTAGTCAAGAAACTTTGAGTCAAGATTCTACAGGTAAGTGATTATTTCTTTTTTCAGTGTCAGGGCTTAGTTTTTTACATGTCATAACTGAGTTTAATCAGCAGTTTTAGTGCTCTGGTTAAATAGCTATTTGTCGTGGTTTGGGCCGGAGTGGCCACTGAAAATGAGCGACAGATGCTCTCCCCCGCCTCTCTCTCCAAGGAGAGGAGGGAGAGAGAAACAGACTTATGAGTTTAGAAGAAAACTAAATTACTTTAATTAATATTAGTAAATTAATAAAATAATAAAAAAGAAAATAATGAGATATATACAATATATACAAAACCGTATCAAGCTCCCAGGATGACAGTTGTGTCACTGGCAGGCATGGGGAAAGTCCCAAAGTGGACTCAGCAACAGACGGGAGCTGGATTCTGGATCTGGATTCAGGAACGCAGGGGTCAGGATCAAAGGTAGAGAAACAGACCAAGTCCTCCTTGGACGCCGGACGTTGAAGGAAAGAGGGCTGACCATTTGATCCCTCAGCTGTTATACTGAGCATGAGGCAGATGGGATGGAATACCCTGTTGGTCCATTTTGGGTCACCTGTCCTGTCCGCTCCTCCCTGCAGGTGGGACTCCTCCTACGCTTTTCCACTTCTGACCCCATAACGGGGCAAATAACCAAGTCAGCTGCCCGTGGGTGTTACAGTGATAAATATAAGCAAGAGCCTCTCTGCATACCATTCCTTGGTATAAATTACAACTAATCAGGTCTTATCACTCGGAGAGTGAACAGTTTCTGCGCAATTTGCTGTTAATTTCAGAAAGTTCAGTTAGTTAGAAGAGGCTTAGCTGCAAAGTAAAATTACAAAACAGAAAATGGCTTCTGTTTTACCTCCAACCGGGACACTGTTTGTGCTGCCAGACTGCTTTGACTGCACCCAAGGAAGGATTAGATTAGACCACAGAAACTTCACAAAGGAATTTATGCTTATGCCAAGTAATTCTGATTCAAACAGTTTGCCTCATGGCAAATTAAATAGTATCAGAAACAAAGAGCATTGTGTTCTCAGCCACCATAATATAAATAGCATATGTTTGCTTTAAAACTGGTAGACCAACTGTTTGATGAGGTTGGATCCACGGTAGCATAAGGAGGCATTTGAGGACAGTATCCTGTCTTCTGTGCCTGTCATAAAACTTTGCATAGTGGAGGATACCCTGATATGTCTGTCATGTATCCAAAATGCTATGAGCACCTGGCTAATCACAAAATAGGATGGACAAGGGACATCCCATTACACCCATGGGAACACACTTGTGCTCCCACCCTGTTACAAGGTTTATGTCTATCAGAATCTATCAGAGACAGCAGTATGTGGTCAGTGATGAGGTGCTTCCAGACTGGGGTTTGGAGATCTCTCGGGGTCTGTAGGAGAGATAGAATCACAGAATCATAGAATTGTCTAGGTTGGAAGGGACCTTGAAGATCATCATATCCAACCATCAACCTAACACTGCCAACACCACCACTAAACCACATCCCTCAGCACCATGTCTACCTGTCTTTTAAATATCTCCAGGGATGGCAACTCCGCCTCTTCCCTGGGCAGCCTGTTCCAATGCCTGATAACCCTTTCTGTGAAGAAATTTTTCCTAATATCCAATCTAAACCTCCCCTGGCGCAACCTGAGGCCATTTCCTCTTGTCCTAACGGATAAAGGATGATGGCTGATAAAGGGTTGTGGTGTTAGGACAAACCACATGACCCATAGTTTGCTCCCACTTGTATCTGAGAGTTTGTGATCACGGTGATGATAGGAAGTGGGTCATGAGCTCAGTGAATTTTTCCGGCTGGCGAATGAGGCCCTGATCTACCGGCTTCCTCACTGAAACCCTGTAAAAGGATTTTAATTCATGCTGCCTTTTTTTTTTGTTGCTAAAAGTGGGAGAACTTTGCAAGGTTCTGCTTAGGTGCCAGGTAGCAGAAAGGTATATGTGGGGAGTGGGGTCTTAGTGGATCCAGTATTGGAAGGGGTAATGCTGGAAAAGGACTGGTCTAAATACCTAGTGCTGACCTAGTTCTTAAAATGTTTGTAATACTTGCTGACAACAGTGGCTGAATGTAATCTGTAGTAAAAATTATAATCAAATATGTATATGAGTGGTGTTGTATTACTGCTTTTTTCATTGTAAGTATTGTAGTACGTAAGTGTAATTTAGCGTAACTGATGTAGTCATTACTGCATGTTGCCAAAAAATAATGGGCCTGAAACTCTGTGGTGGTGAAATCCAAACAAAACTGATTTCTCCCCTCCCAGAACTTTCTGATCTTATGGCTCATCCTCAGGAGCTGGCTGGATGCTCCTGGCAGCCAAAATTCCTGGGCTCCAGCACTTCGAGTACCATTCCTAATGCCTGCTGTGATGGTGACGCTAGCAAAGCAGGAGTGTTAGGGCAAACGCTAAACAATTCAAGAAATGTTAAATGTTGTGACTGTTATTTATCTATTTTTCTGCTTCCAGTTAAGAGCAGTGTAAATCTGTACCTCCTGCTCACAATCCAGTGTTCTTTGTACGAACTCTGTGACTATATTCCGGAAGCTTAATTTGTCTCATAGTTTATTTTGCCACCTGTTTTAGTGATAGAAATACTGTATCTGCTGTGAGATACTCTTCCCATATGAGGAGTGACAACTCTGGATTTAACTGTGAAGTTGTTGTTTTGGGACAGTGAGGTGGCAAGTGAGCCCTACTGTAAGGTTCACAGGCACCTGTCACCTAGAGGTGGTGATGTGGAAAAGGGGAGAAATGTTAGTTAAAATAAAACAGTGGTAGTAGTATAAAACTCGATAAGGAGCTCCTAGCACCTCAGAACAAGTTCCCAATTCTGAAGTATAGATGCATATAGCCAAAGGTGCCAGTAGAATATTATATTAGCAAGTCAAATACAAATGCCGTAATTTTGATCTTAATTTAAGAAGCTACAGGGTCTTTGAAGAGTTCACAGTGAGATTTTATGAAAGTATTGCATTGAAGAGCCGCATGGCAGCACGGTGACAGGTCAGCACAGAAGTGATGTCCATTTCCAGCAGGGCTGGGAGGTGCTGGTGCAAAGCGTGACTCATAGCACAAGAAGATACAGTCTTCATCCTGAGGAGTTGATGTCCTAATTTCTATATCCAATGAAACAATGAATAATCCATGGGATTATTTTAAATCTAAATGTCTTCTGCGGCAGAGGAGAGGGTACTGCATGTAAGCAGGGTGAAGTGTTTGATATATATCGATTCGAAGTGCTTTACTGTGTTGCATAGAGGTAGAAGGGTGTTGTGTCAGCAGCTTCTCTGGATGACTGGATGTCGTGTCTGTAACACCAGTGGTAATCCATATCACTGGGCCTTATTATAATGCTTCTAATGCAAAGATTCCTCAAGTTTTTTAAACTTTTATCAGTTTTCAGGGCCTGACTTGCCACGATTGAAAAGCTTATTTGCAGCAAACAGCAGTTGCTGAGCAGCGCACGGCACATCTGTGGAAGCTCAGGCAAGAGTACTGCGTCAGCTGAAATGGGGGAATTTTTGAAAAGACAGAGGGTAACTTAGAGATTGATTAATGAGGTAGGCTATATCTTAAAATTATATCCAGGCCCATTTATGTCTAAGACTACTCGATCAGCTCATTCATGGGAACTTGATATGCAAAAGAACACAGAATGCCACAGGCTTGCTGTGCTGCTTCTCTCTTGTGAATTTACAGTAAACTCTCTATAACATTTTAATAACAAATTCTTAAAAAAGAAACTATGGTAAACCAGCGGTATATAATGCAAACAATACATACATTGCGGTTTCAAAAGAATTCTGGTTTAACTACTGATGGTGGGAAAATTCTGGTGGCTTCCTCCTGAGCAGGGCATGTTCGGGGCCTTGTAATAACCTGTGCTTGGGGATGTCTGAGCTGAATTTCAGAGCAACAACACAGTGATGCGGAAAATAAAGTAGCGACACAATAAAACTCCGCGTATTAGGATACACGGTACAAAAGAGAGAGAACTGCAGCTAATAGTATTTGGGAAGCAGGTCTGCGTGGCTGCTTTGCATCCTACTTGAAACATTAGTCTCGATTTAGTGCTCTTGTTGCTTCGCAGCATTCTGCAATGCTAGGTAATTTACAGAGCAGTGCCAAATTTTGTCCTTGGATATAGGAGTATAGTTGACATCAGAATCAATCAATTTCGTGTACTCTGGAAGGGAACTTTTGAATTTTTACCATTACTTGTGATTTGAAGTAATGTGTTTGGGAGGATTGCACTGGTTAATAAAAAACAGGCTTCTGTTGAGAATGGGACAAAACATGAGAAATTATTCCGTACCGATTTCCTAACCTGGAAATCTTGTGAGGGAGTACCAGAGAGGAAGAGGATGTAGTTTTGATACCTATTTCCTAATTACATATCAGTTTTTGAATCGAGTCCTGAAGAGTTCCTGTTGATTAACTTTGTCTCTTCTTATGATCATTATCCAATGCTTAGTGACATTGAACAAAATATTCCAGAATACCCAGAAGACTTTGCTAGACAACACCAGCTGGATTGAGAGGAATAATTTGCACTGGGTAGAAATTAATGAGGAGCTGAACAATACCTGTCAAGTTTCTGTCATCTGCAAATTTAAAGAAACACAAACTATCATAATTCATGAAAATATTGAATATAACAAGACCTCTGTGTCTTCGTGAAACGAATTCCCATTTTTACCAACAATAATCTGAATCTTTTCTTTCAACCCCTTCTGACCTGAAATTAGCGCACCTTCAGCTACACTGTATTTCTGTTGTTTGTTCATTAGAGGGACCTGTCCCCTTGTATGCTAGATCAGCTGTTTTGAAAGCAATTATATTGATTTGTCATGAATTGTTCCTGACAAATCTGTTGGCTCTTTGTTATCATCTTGTTTTCTTCAAGGTGCTTACAGACCGCTTGATTTATTGCTTGCTTACTAATTTGTCACCATCTCTTTTCAAATATCGATGTTAGGCTGGCTGGGCTGTAATTACCTTAAGTACTTTATTTGCCCTTCTCCACTGTTACGGGACCTTACTCCAGCCTTACTTGGGTGGAGTCTTCCTTAAAATGTATTTAGGTTCCTAAATCCCAGCAGGGCAACACAAACGTGAAGTAGGCGCCTACACGTCTTTTCTGGGTCCGTGCCTGATCCCTGGTGTGGGAATGTAAGGAATAGAGTTATTTCAGGAGAGCTTGTACTCCCAGTAGAGACAGGGAAAATGCAAAGGGCTTGAGTCAGCTGGACCCTCTTCAGGGATGCACCTGGGTCTGTCTTGTAGTCGGTCAGAAACACGCACTTCTGAAAAAAACAGTATTCTTACGATAGTGGTACACAACTTTTTGCAAACCTAAGAAAATCTGAACGAGTGTTTGTTGCAGGTTCATTGCTCAAATCTGTTGGAAGTCTGGCTGCAGCTCAGGGCCCCTGATTTGTCTGCGTAAATTCCTGCGACCTCTCCATTTTATTTTGCTGGCGCAATCGTAGCATCAAACCTTTTCCCTTTGTTTCTACACTGCAAGATATTGCCACCTGCTTTGAACGCAATATTTGACATAGACAAAAATCAAATTAATTTATTATATATTTTGTGATTTGTATGTAAGTCCCTACTTAAATTCATACTTCAATGGATTCTTTGACTCTGCAGCTTCCATATATTTTTTGACAGAGCTGTCTCATCTCATGCAGCTTTTAAGGCCTGTTTTAAATCACACAATAACAGTAAAAAGCTATATAAAGAAATAATTTGTGACACTGACTACTTTTTAGTATGGTGTAGGTCTCCGGTTAAATTTATTTGATAAGCTAGATGCAAAGGAAGTGAGCGGAAGAGATCTAATGTTAGCTGAATTTGTAAAAGGAATAGTATTGGCCTGACTAGGAATTTATTTGTTCAGCTGGAGAAAAATGAGACTTAGAAGAATTATAATGTGAATAAGGAGATGATTGAGGGGGACATGACAACAGTCTTGGGAGGGGGAGTACTAAATGAGAGAAAGATTAATAGTGACTTTTTCCCAGTACTGGTTTCGAAACAAGGTTAATACTTTTATGGATGACTTCTGCCTGGAAAGGAGGAGTGCTTTGATGAGATGTGCTGATGAGTCTAAGCTGGGAGACATCATCACTACAGAGGAGAATCTGAATGTCAGATAGGAAGAAATGGATGGCTTTTGGGAACAGACTAAGGGAAAAGTGATGAAATACAATAGTGCGTGTTTCAAGACTGTGCATAACAGGATTATTTTTTTTTTTCCTCCTGTGAGCTGGGAGTCCTCAGCTGGAAATGATAGAGGATGATAAATCAGAAGGGTGCTTGCTGCAGCTGTGAAAAACCAAATGGAAGCTTGGGATGTCTCAGGTGAATGATTTGCCACAGAGGGAGAGATTGAAGTTGTTTACCCAAATTGACTGCTTATTTTCAAAAAGGATAGAGATGTACTGGAGCTTGAGCGGAGAAGAACTCCCAGAACAATATAGGAGAGGAGAGCTCATAAGAGAGTAAAAAAGTTTGCTGTGTTTAGACTAGGAAAACAAAAGCTATTTAATAAAAAGAAGAACACAAGACAGTAGGTTTCAATTTCTGTTTATTTAATACTTTAGTGTTTATAAGGGCTGGGAAATAGGCAGTTCTGAAGAACAGGCATCTGATCCATCCACTTATCCTGACCAGCAGCCTTCAGACTCTGAAGAAACAGCTAAGCAACTGCTGGTGCTAGCACTTAAGAGTTAACAAGTTCCAGTTGCAAATCTTAATTTGAAGGGTTTATAAACTGCCTAACTGGGGACTGCGTACAAAACCGAAAGCCACAAGATGGTGCTGATGCTCCTTACCATGGTCGAAAGCATTGTCAAAGATGCAGAGCAACAGACAGCAGTCTGGGCATAACCAGACGCAATTTCCAGGGACCACGGTGTGTATTGTTAACCTGGAAACAAGTAATGAAGTCAGAGGCTTAGTTTGGTCTACAGTTTGTAGTTATGACACTGATTTTATTTTTTTTTTTTTAAGGAGCCCTAATACACCCTCTGTGTATTGGAGGGAAAGAGGGAAGTGAAGACAGAAAGAAGGGAATTGGAAAGGTGATGGTTATTTCTGAGGTTGTCCCCTCTTTTTGCTTGGCTTTCAGCTACAAAAAGATTGGTGAAATTATGAAATTGGGAAGTAGAAAGAAAACAGATCTGCGTTATCTCCGGTTATAATCCTCACTTGAATCCCCATGCTTTTTAACTGCTAAGGGCAAATCTGCTGTACCTACAGCTTTGCTGATTGCTTGTGCTTCTCTGCATATTTTCTTTTTTACGCTTGCATCGAGGTAGGGACCGTTACGGGAGGTTTGTTTGGTATTTTCTGTACAGTGTCTTAAGAGAGAGTGGAATGTAGACAGTCATAAACTGCAGAAACCTATCTAATAGAAAGCTCCTAGTGAGGCTCAAAAAGAGGAAAAATATCATTTGGAAAAATGTTACTTGGTGACTCTGAATTCAGCTGAACCCAAGAAATGATGCAGCCCAGTGGATAACTGCATAGACTTATCTCGATGCCCTGGCTGCCAACAGCCTGTCTTCGCTCCTGTCCTGTCCTGTCCTGTCTGCTAACACAGGTATTATGTCTCTGTTCATTAATCAGTGTGGCCATGAAGAGGAGAGGCTTATCTTTCTCAATTCTTTCATTCAACCACCAGCAGAATCTCCCAGCAACTGCTAACTATTTTTATCAAAATTAGAGGGGAGTGTGATTTTTTTTTTTTACGGAATGCCTTTCCTGCAGTGCTGTGTTGTCATCTTTTGCTCCTGAAATGCAGTGTATGCATTTTTTCCTCTGAATAAAATGAGACTAAATCTTTTTAGGTCTAAACCTGAAATGGCTAAAAAGCATACTGCATTCAATAAGTATGATGAATTAGGATCTTAATAAGAACATTAAGTATTTTCGTACCATTAGTGTCCTTGCTGACTCTTGGGACAGAGAGTGCCATTAAGTCTATACTTCCAAAGATCTAAATATATGTACTTAACCAATTCCAAGGCTCTGGCTACCAATAGGATTGCTTTTGTGATTCAAAGATATGTAATATTGTTTACTCAAAATTCTGGCTTACATTTAGTGCATAGATCATTCTAAAAAACTCATGTTTAAAAGGAAGGAAATAAAATTGTGAAATTTCTGTAACCTTCCGACCTTATTGTAGGATCAAGCCTAGAAGCTGCTGAGCTACCTGGTTGTGATCCAGCAAAGCAATTAAATGTATGCTTGATTTTGGACTTGAGAGTTGTGCCACTGAAATCAATTTATCTGATTGTCTAATGGCTCTTACCAATGAGAAACCAAAATTTGCCTAAGGACAAGGAGCTGGTAGTTCCTGTTATAACATGTGCATTTAGAAATGCTAACCAGCACTGATCATGCTCTGTTGGCTGAAGGCGTTTAGCACTAGCAATGCTAACGGGTGCCCCCTGTAGTGCTGTATCAGCGTGCTTCAATCTTGTCTTTAGAAAGCATCTTTAGAATGGGAAGTTCATTTACTCTCCAGCCTTCGCTTTCTGCTAACATCTCTTTTGAAATTAACTACAAGGCCTGGCCTTTCTTTTCATCTAGAATGTGGATATTCCCTTTTTGCTGATCTGAGGTTGGCACGCTATTGCACAAATTTAAACTGGAATCTGATGCTATCATCATTTGCTCGTTGCTGGTGCTTCATGTGAATTTAAACTGAGGAGGGTCTGTAATATAGAGTCTCTTTCTCAAATTGCTACATAGCTAACACAGACTTGGATTTGTAAGTTTTCATTCTTTTTGGTTGCCTTATTCTTTCTTGAATACATTTCTGCAATGTCCATTGACTGCAGTTGGTGCAATAAGAATTGATTTGAATGTCATATTTCATGGAGACTCCTTTTCTCTGGGCAATATTCTGGTTGTGTATGCTAGTCAGCTCATGCAGAAAAGGGTTAGGATGGAGTCCTGGTCAGTAACAGCAGAACTGCTTTTTATATAAGGCTGTGTCTCTGTACCACTCTTCCAATTGCAGCCTTCTAGTGCTAGAGAATCTTTAAGACTTAGTGCAAGAAGAAAATGTTTAATTAGCTCTTTAAATCTAATAGGGGTTTACTGATGCTGTGCAAAACAGCGATCTGTTTCACTCTTCTGTCAATGACATGCCTTTGTTCATTAACAATGTACCTATCTTGCATATTTTATAAGCAAAATACTAGTGTATAGTAAAAGACAAGCATAAAATTATTATTTAATATCTTCTTGTTAACTTTACAGAATCAAAATAGGACATTTCCCAACTTTATCTCTAGTGAAATTAAGTGTCTGCAAATAGAGTGCTTTTTATTTTGTTGCTCATTAGAAAATATAGCACAGTTAAACCTTGAAGTGTTGTATCTGTAAGTAACTGATATATCTTTGTGCTGGAAAAACCTATTTAACAAGAAGAACCTTATAATAAATCTTTTGATAGTCATGTTAAAAAGAGTGAACCAGGAAAAAAAAAAAGGCTAATGTTGGAAAACCATAAAGAAAACACATTTTTTTAGTGAGCTTTTTCAATTTGATATGGATAATGAAGTCTTGGTCCTTTGAAAGAGAAAGACGTGTCAGAGTTTCACATGTCAAACATTCATGTGTAGCGCTGCTGTACAAGACTGAGACAAAGAGCAAGAGCCGTATAATTAAAATGGAATGAACTATGAACAATAGCTGCAATAAAGACTTTACTTATTTTATTCTTCCATCTTTAAAGCTTGATTTAAGATAACTTGGTTTGTTTCCTATCATTTCTTCCATTAAGGATAATCAATTTCCAGAAAAAAGCTTGGAGATGCCAATTTGGAAAATGCAATGCTGTCTACACTTTCACCTACCGTATTTCCTTCTATGTGTTCATTTTTCCTTACATTTTTGTATTTCTTCCTCTTTAGTCATTCCCCTAATATTCACTGTATACCTCTGAAAAATCTCTTCTGGTTTTCCTTCTCTTTCCCGCCCAGCTCTTCCTTCTGTGTGCATACTATGAATTTGTCCTCCCTTTTCTACCTATTGTTTTGCTTTCCTCATTTATACAGTCTCCAGGAGAGAGACCCTTCCAGCTATGTATCTCTGGTTGCCCTCAGCCTGCTTCTGCTCAGCTCTGAGGAGGAGACAGCTGGAGGAAGCTCAGTGTAGCTTTTCCTCTCATCCTGGCTGCTGCAAGAGAAGTGGTTTCCCACCCCCTGGCTCACCGGCAAGGTGCTTTGCTTAGCTTGTGGCCTCAGGATACTCAAAGGTTAAAACTGAGACCATTAAGGAGAGCAAACCATGGTGTGCCTGTGGCTCTCACTTGGTCAGGAGGGATGTCCATGGGCCCACGGAGGTGGCAGGCTGCTGAACTGGCTGATTAGGGCCGAGGGGAGAGTGGCTCACCATGCTTCAGAGAGCTGGTCCGTGGCCGGCTTCCAGCTGTGAGCCTCTGCTTCTATAACAGGTAAGCAGGGGGCTTATTTAGCACTTGCTGATCTAGCGTCCCGTAGATTATCTGCTGCTTTGTGCTTGTGTCTGATCCGTCTAAGCATTTATGTCTAAGCGATGTCTTTTGGTTGAGAAGACCGAGAAGCATTTATTGTGGGGGGCAAAAAAACCTCGGACAGAATTCCGAAGTCTACCGACATGCTCGTAGTTGAATCTTAATTGCCAGAGCACAGGAGCCCCCTTACTTTGAGTTTTAGTTTGAAATTCAGGACATTGTTCAAACTCGGCTGGAATCAATGGGAAGACCCGCTTGCGCTGCAGTATAAGGTAATCTAACCCAGGATGAACAAAACTGTTACTCAAATATAGCATAACTTGTTTACGCATCTTTTTAGAACCAGTCCCGCTGTCTCCCGTCAGTTTGTGCGTTTGCCTTTGGTATTACTGTGTTTATAGAACAAGCCCGGTTTTGCTGTCACACAACTGCTCTCTCTCTGCAATGTCTGTGCTTCCTTTTGTCCGTTGTTTCCTACCTGCTTGTTTCCCTTCTATCCTGGAAATAAAGCTGCAGAAATCCCCTGAAACGGGTACTCACTCCCTGTTGTCTACACAGCGGGGGAGAAGAGCGCACATATTAGGTACCACTCTGGAGTTACAGAAATAATTGCTGCTTCGCAAATGACAAGTTCTCAAAGCCCAGTCATCTTTTGCACCTCAGGACTAAAAACTGCAAACCCACCTCATGCACAAATACCTACATGCTTCTTTCTTATTTCTTTTAAATAATTCTCCTAGGTTCTTCTTTCTCCCTTGCCAAAAATGCTGTCATTCATATCCTTGAAAACTTCAGTCTTTAAGATGAAAATACTGCGGAGTGAAAAGGAAGTTATTGGAGATGAAGTTTGTGGGGGAAGGGAGAGCATCAGTGCAGCTCCACACATAAAGATAAGAAAATGCTGCACCTAAAGTTTGTTGAAAACAGGCTTTTAATATTTTTTTGTTTCTTGGGCAGATATTACGCTATGCGATTCTGTGGATGGTAGGTGAGGGAGGAAGAAACAGAAAGGCGGAGCCATTATCCAACTGTTCTGCAAGGTCACGAGGGTAGTGTTTGATAGAGGAGAAATCAGACCCCTCTAGGTGACCTTCAGGACAGCAGATTAAGCAAAATATTACCTCTTCTGTTATTAGTATAGCTGATAGTTTCGAATCTATATTAGTAAACATCCTCTATTACACTGGAGTAAAAGGCATCTTTGCCATAAATTATGAGCAAGCGATGAAACTGCAACAGTAAAAATTTTTAGCTATGTGTTTCGCTGGGTTGAGTTACATAATAGTCTTGAACCAGGACCACAAGAGGGTGAGGATGAAATTAAAAGAGTCATTGTTAAAAACAGGATGCGGATCTGAATTAGATGTTGAGTGTGCTGGGCAGCTGAATGGAGGATGCAATTTGCTCTGAGGAATAGTCTGTGTCTATACTATATACATTTTGAATGCTACGTAAACTCATAGCGATTAGGGGTTACTGGTGATTTTAGTTTTGTAAAAACTTCTTGAAAACTGAAATAATTCGGGAGTCGTGTGTATTGTTACAACTGGTACTGCGGGGACAAGAAAAGCATCTGTCTGACCCGGTGATAGGTGTTTCCTCCTATGCAAAGAGATGAGGCACAACACTTCGTAATCTTTCTTTATATCAAATATCATGAGTGGCAAGTGGGCAAGTGACTATATAAGCCAAGTGGAAATAGCAAAAGGAACAAGCAGCTATGTTGGTGTATATATAGAAAATCACGAGCTCCACTTGGTTTTAAGCTATAGCTGGTTAGAATGGGGTTTCTGTCATGGCTAGGAGGGTGCAATGATTCAGTTTATCGGGTGAGGGGAAAAAGTGATCACTTTTAACGATAAAGGTGGCAGGAAATTATGACCTCTGGCTATTATTGGGGACAGAATGCTTCAGCAAGTGGACTAGAAGTCTTCTAGTCTGACCCAGCACAACAAATTTTAGGTTATGTTCCTTCACAATTTAAAGCTGGAGCACGATGAGCTTGAGCAGTGGTTCACCTGCTTGTCACTGTCATCCAGATGGCTTTGGAGAATTCTTTGACGAACATTTTCATCAAAGTAGAGTAGCTACTAGTAACTCTGGATGGGTGAGTTTTCATAATCAGATCACATTGCGTTAGACAAAAAGCACCATGCATTATGCCGCTGCTGTGTGGGCATCTAAGTCCTCCACTTGGTTTAGATTTTGTAGGAAAAAAAATTATCACATTTCTCTGAGCTTATTTTACATACTAATTATGGGAATGGGTGACCCTAAAGAGCAAGGTCTTTAAAAACTGAAACAAAACAACCCACAACCCAGCAAAGGATGCGCTGGTCACCGTGGAAACCAGGCTTTTGATGAAGAGGTTGTATATCTAGTAATACTTTACACTGAGTTCTGATTACAATAACAATCCACATTATTTTTTCAAATTCTTCCATTTCCTCTTCTGCTCTATAGTTTACTTTTTAGATGATAGAAAGGAGGAAAACACAAAATACAGAGATTTGTCTTTAAAGTACAGAAAAATACTTATTTCAGCAAAATAGTAACCCATTTTGCTGAAACAAGGTTTTTGTGTAAGGCTAGAACATGCAAATGGAAGCTACAGCAAAGGAATTCAGTGCTTAACAACTCTTTGGACACGCATCAAGTTTAAAGGGCAATTACTTCAAAGAACATGCAGAAAATTCTGTCAATAAAGCAGTGGCTAAAATCGGCCATTTGTAGAAATAATGCCTCTGCATTTGTAAACACCCAGACATCCAGCACAGTGTCTCACGATATCAGTGAAGTTATTCATGCATGTCCGCACACTGCGGGCTCTTAGTCCAGAAACACTATCTTTGTGTAACTTACCAACCCTGAATTTTGTGGTATGTTAGAAGTTTTTATTAAAAATGTTGTTGAAATTCTGTCAGTCAAGGTTTTTGTGAGCTCAGGTATATTAATCAGGCAGTAAATATTTGAAAGCTGAACCAGAAGAACCACCAATGGCCAAATAAAGACAGCTTTACGTAGAAATCTGGGGATTGACTGATGTAAGCTTCAGTGAAACAGCTTCCGAGACACTTCAGAATAACATCAGATAAGGTTATCGTCACAGAAATTCTCATTTAATGAGCTTATGTATATAGGAGAAGTGATACAGGACTGAGGGAGTTTCAGTGCATATTTTAGGATGCAATCTTTCCATTGTCTGCAGTTTCATGAGCTCAGTGATATTATTCTTGGATCATGAACACACTGATCACTCTTATTTAGAGCAACTTACTAACGGAATATTAAAGTAAAAGTAAATCCAAGTCTAAAAAAATGTAAATGCAAATTTTAATGCATGTAGACTTGACTGGTACTATACATGTTTTTCTTTAAATAAGGAATTTGTATTATCAATTATTACCAATAAATTCTTTATCAATGTTTGTTAAATTTATGTCTTAGTATAATTTTAATACAATACTTTTTAGTATAGTATTTCCTGATCAGGTGATAATACTGCTGATCAGAATTGTATCTGACAATGACACCATCTTCTTTCACCACTTCCTGTGCGCATTCAAAGTCTCGTCTTCCTCCTTTAGCTATGAAAAGTACTGTAAGATTTTGCCACACTATTCTTTTGAAGTTGACAGGGTCTGTTGAGGTTCTGTAGAATGAGTTTTTCCCCCCCCGCAAACCTCTAGCTCAAGAGTAATCAAACATGTTTTTACTTTTTATTGAAAGAATCCTTTTTTAGCAGAAGACTGTATTACCTTGTTTCATAGTTCTTTAAAACATCTATATGAGTCTCACACATACACAGGGGAGGGTTTGGCTCACAGAAAAAAAGCTTAATTTTTTATTTATTTTCAGTCATACTGTTTAAAATTCTCTTTGGCAACTTGGGAGATGCGACAGAAACTATTGCAGGACTTAATAGATGTATTTTATTCTTAACGTTGTTATACGCTGATTTAGGTTTCACTCTGAAGCAACTTAAAGATGCGTTACACTTCAATCATGTCAGTTGTCTAGAAATTGCTTTCATGCACGATTATTTGCAGATTTTCATATTTCATTTAAAAATATGCTTATATCTGTTTAACAACTCTGTGATAAACATTCATTTGACTCTGCAGATCCTGTGCATAGCTGTCTTAAAACAAACAAACAAAACCCCTCCAGCTCTGTATACAGTAGTCATCTTTACAAAAGTATATGTTTTATTGCAATTCAGGCACTTATTTTTGTGTTAAATTCCTCCCTTCCTTTCAATCTATTCCTTCCTTATACAAAGTAAAGATACTCTTGCTTTCTACAGTGCAATTGCTTAACAAATTTAGAATTTTCTGTGATGATGACAAATGTATTAATTTAATAAGCTGGGCTAATTTTCTATATCAGTATGTCTTTATGCAGAGCAGTTTTGGGAAAAGTAAATAGTTAATTATTGTAAATGTGTTAGTAAACAAGTCTGAAAATACTAATATCTGATTAGTCATGTTTACATTTTTTAAAGTTATTAGAACAGTTGTTTTTTTCTTTTCTAATCAAATTAAAATATAAGCATATTTGAGATCTAGACCTTATGTTCAGTCCTCTGAAGAGGCCCTTAATTTTCTTAGCTAAATAAGCCAATTAATGATACATACTGCTGAGACCATCATGGATGATCTAGCAAAATATTTTAGCTCATGTGTAGTTTTCAGCATGTGAGTAATCTTTTCACTTTGGAGGTGCTTTTGTGTGCTTTAGGATTAATGTTAAAAATGTTTTGATCAATTAAGTCTTGAATGCCCAGTGTCTTGGTTGATGCCTCTCCAGTGAGGGCATTTGGTTCTCTGTGCACGTGACCTACACATGGCAAGTGTAGGGTGCTGCACCTGGGGAGGAATAACCCCATGCAGCAGTACAGGTTGGGGGCTGACCCGCTGGAGAGCAGCTCTGTAGAAAGAGACCTGGGAGTCCTGGTGGACAACAGGATGACCATGAGGCAGCAATGTGCCCTGGTGGCCAAGAAGGCCAATGGCATCCTGGGGTGCATCAAGAAGAGTGTGGCCAGCAGGTCGAGGGAGGTCATCCTCCCCCTCTACTCTGCCTTGGTGAGGCCGCACCTGGAGTACTGTGTCCAGTTCTGGGCTCCCCAACTCAAGAAGGACAGGGAGCTGCTGGAGAGGGTGCATCATAGGGCTACCAAGATGGTTAGGGGACTGGAACACCTCTCTTACGAAGAAAGACTGAGGGAATTGGGTCTTTAATCTGGAAAAAAGACGGTTGAGGGGGGACCTGATCCATGCTTATAAATACTTAAAGGGTGGGTGCCAGGAGGATGGGGCCAGGCTCTTTTCGTTGGTGCCCAGTGACAGGACAAGAGGTAACGGGCACAAACTTGAACATAGGAAGTTGCACCTAAACATGAGGAGGAACTTCTTCACCTTGAGGGTGGCAGAGCAATGGAACAGGCTGGAGACATTAAAAACCCGCCTGGATGCGTTCCTGTGCAACCTGCTCTAAGGTAGCCCTGCTCTGGCAGGGGGGTTGGACTAGATGATCTCCAGAGGTCCCTTCCAACCTAATGATTCTATGACCTGCTAGTTCTGGGGAGACTTGTCAGTAGGAGACTTCTGGGAGGTTTTACTTATGAAAACTGTTTTGGTAGCTTAAGTAATGGAAGAATTTGGTCTCTGTTGAAATAGAAACAGAGGCCTTTACTAATGCTACAACTTTTTGCCAAGAGGTTGGACTTAATGGTCTCAAAATGCATTTATTCTTGAGAAACTTTTGACATTCCGTAATTTTGGGTACCTGCAGAAATACTCACAGGTATTTAAAAATCTTCAAGTCTTCTGATGCTGTCTTCAGAAGGTTTTTCCCTCTTCATTTTATTTGATAACAACTTGCATCTGGGAAACTCCATGCTTAACTCGGCTGTGTGTGAAGGGAGGTGTGCTGAGAAAATTGATCTATACAAGAAAAACAAAGTTCTCTGAATTGTGACTCAGTGGGACACCTAGAAGGCTCCTTTTGCATGCCAGACCCGTCCCCTGCATTTTTATTCTGCAGTGTGGTTGATCCCTGTGGAGGGCTGAAAGCAAACTGAAAATGGGAAGTTTTATAAGGTGAGTGTATGACAAATATTCCTGATGGTTCGTTATTTATGAAAAAGTGGGATGGTCCTGAGGGCACCTGAAAAGCTACCTCAGCTCGGATAAATGTAGTGGAGAGCATGGTGGCACTGTGTGATCGGAGAGGCTGCAGGGACAGGAGGGGCCTCGCTCCTGTGCTTTTGTAGCCCGGAGTTTGGGGACGAGACTTGGGAAATGGTAGCCCTGGTTGTTGAAGAAGAGGAAGCCAGGAGTGGCTGTCCTGCTTGTTAAGAAAGCAGCTGAGAACAGCAAAAACAGAAACACGGGAAGCTGTGAATAAATGTGGGTATGAGAGCTGGGAGGCTCCGCTTGGGCAGGAGGCAAATGGTTTGGTGTAGCAGCCCCAAGGCTGCCCGTAGGGCTCAGCTCTGAGGGGATGCAGTTGCCCCTTTTCTTTTTTTTTTTTTTTTTTTTTTCTCTCCCCAACAGCAAAAAAGGAGTTTCAAGTGACAGCTCAGGGAAGGATCTGTCATCTTATAAAACAGGTTTTAGTTCTTTTGTTCTCCTCTGCAACTTTGTTATCAGGAAGAAGCCTTTGGCTCTGACAGAATGAATTTGTACTGCTTTCACCTTTTCAATCTTGTTATTAAAAATGAATCCCAATGAAGCTGGCAAACTTAATGTACGTTACTCCTCCAATTACAGTGAGTATGTATAGGCAGCCACTGGGGAGGTGTAAGAGGAAGGGATGGACGCCTCCTGCCAAGCTGCAAGGGCAGTTTAAGGACTGGTATCGCGAGAGGCCAAGTTACAGGGAGAAACTTTCCTGTCTGGCATAGATTAGTGTGTCCTCACAAGCAGAGGTGGTGGAAAAACAGCTCAATCCTTCCTTGGCCACCTCATGTTGTGTTTGAAAAAGGTGTTGTACCAGCTGAAATGGCTTCACTTCCATGCTGGTTTTGTCGAGAGGCTTTGATTTTTTTTTTGCCCTGAGGAAACACTTGTGCTGTCCTGGTGTTGGCATTGCGGTCTCTTCAGTGGGATTCATGGCTTGTAGCCCCTTTCTACCCAGGAAGGTGCTGCTGCCTTCCTCAGCAGAGGCAGGGCGGCCATGAGGGCAGGCGCGGAGGAGCAGCAGCACTTGGTGTGGAGACCTGCGCCCTGGCCCTGCAACGGTGAAGCTGCAGGTGGATCCATGGCAAGCTACTTCAGCTCGCTCCCACATCTGCCTCGACAGAGATGGCAAAAAGACGCCATTCCATGCGAGCACGTGGAAGGGGCAGAACAGCTCAGTTTACCCAAAGGAGGGAACATGGACTCTGTGTTCATCCTCCCTCTGTCCCCCAGGAATGGCTGTGCCTAAGGGCACAGGGTTGTGCTGCTCTGTACATCCTTCTGCTCTTAATGTCTGCATTCAGGTTATTGAATAAATATCCTGAAGCAGGGCAGCTGGAGGTACCAGGGCAGCCCTGGTAATAAGGCATGTCCCTGGGGACGGGGAGGGGGACAGGCTGAGGCTGGGCTGGTGGATCGGCCTGTGGGTGAGGACAGGATCAGGCCCGGTGAGGGACATCCACAGGCTGACGGCCTGGCCCACCCTTGGCCCCCCTGTAAGGCTCACGGTGGTGGTCTCCCAGTCACCTCCCTCATTGACCTGACGTGATGCCAGAGGGTGGTTTTTGTAATTGGTTTGGTCAAATTCAGGCTGGGATCAGAAAAAGGAGGTGTTTCATCTAGTCAGGAATTTATCACCTGAACTAGCCTCTCTGAAAGGGGAACTGGTGATAAATTGGAAGTTACCGGGGGGGCAAAACCCATCTCCCTTTCTTCCAACCCACTCTGTAGTGGCAGCGATCAGGACAGCATGACCCCACGTCATCTTGGGGACATGTGAAAGTGTGAATGAAAGCTGCTTTTCTGACTTTAACTGTATTCTGAGTCTGACTGCCTTTAAACTTAGCAACGTGTTTTTCAGAGTTTATGGCTATAACCGTTCTGCTTTATGGAAATCTAACAAAATCTTCCTTTCTGAGCTCCAGGCAATAAAGTGACTGAAATGTGAGGGAGGAAGGTGAAAGGAAAAAAACAAGTTTTTAATAAGAGTTGATATTAATCATTTGTTTGATTTATTTTCTGCATGTCGTAGATGATTTTAGCCAATTGATCAGAGTCTCATTTAGTTTTCCATATGTGTAGGTGAAAAATTATCTTTTTTCTGGCTTATCATTACTTCTTGCTCTACACCGCTGATGGTGGTCATTTTTTCTTAAGTCACTTACTTCCTGATGGTCTGTGTAGTGTGGAAGTGGCCATTAATCTGAATAACAAAACAATTACTTCTTCCAGGAGCACTAGCACACTAGCACTTCAAATCCACAACTATTAAGTATAAAAATGAGGCAAACCGGCAACATTAGAAAATTGTTGTGCTGAGTCTGTGGCTTTAGGAAGCATGGAGCGTGTCAAAAAGTCAGTCAGGGGAATCTTGGTTTTAAGGAGCCTTTCTTAAGCTAAGACAGAAAAAGAGACAGAGCATGTCTGGATACAAAATCACTCCCTCCTTTCAGGGTTGTCTTCAAATAGTGTTTTACTTTGGATGATAATAGTACTTAAGCTGAAAAAATGTAAGTGCAAATGGCAGCTAATACTTCCAAGTGTGCACTGGTCTTCGGTGGTATTGGGGAAGCTGAGGGTGGATCACAATAAGCAAAAAGTGTTTAAGTTTGGGTTGTATTTCCAGCCTTTCTTGCCCCATTATCTCCTGTACGTTGCACAGGACATTTCCCCCCACCGTGTGCGCGTGGGGAGCCGTAGATGGAGCATTGCGACGTATCATTAGTGCCAGCTGGACACTGCTGCTTGCGTGATGGTTTAGCAGCAGAGTAATCAGCACCTAAGTCAGCAATCTTTCCACCCACTCTTAGTTTCATGTAATAGCAGCAGCTATCAAACCTTTAAGTAACACAACAGCTTTTTCCACCAGGGATATTCGTGCACCTTGCATATGATTTATTGGTGTCTCAGGCAACTTGCTTAAGACATAAAGCAACATTAATTCCAGATATCAATATCAATTCTTTGTAGTCAGCTACAGGAGCAAGTCTGTTGGGCTGACTCTGGATTTTCTTCCTGTCTCTTCCTGTTGAACTGTGTTGGACGTGGTACTTTTACCATCTTCCAGGGATGGCACATCAGTGTATAGCTGTCTTCCACTTTGCGAGCAAGCGTCCAAGACTCAACTGCTTCCTCTTCCTCACTGCAAATGAGAAGGCACTCTAGAATGGGTGAAATATTTTTAAATTAAATATAACAGCAGTTACAATGAAAACAACAAGAAAATAATAAACTATAGGTTCACCACCAGAAGGGATTTGGCTGTGTGTACGTGTGTGTGGAAAACGGGAACTAAAACAGTGAATAAAGGTGAGATTTAGTGAATAATCTTATACAATAAGAACTGTTGCAATGTCAGCGCCTTTTTGCTTTTGATGTTTTCAGACAAGGATGTTTCACTTGGGAAATATTGATATTTCCCAAAGTTTTTATATTTTTGGGTGCTTTTTTTCCCTAAATTAAAATTTTAGGCACGTGACAGATCTCCCTAAACTTCCTTGATTAGTCCTGTGTGAGCAGCAGTTCTGTGATTAGGCACGGGAGGTATTGCATTGGCATTTGGCTTCCTAGTGCCCTGAGGCTATTAATTTCCCAGCTGGCTGCCAGGATAGGTGCTGAAGGTGGCTGGGCAGAGCACAGTGTTACACTACAAACATTCTTTTTCAAGGTCTCTCTTCCAAAAATATATTTCGAAAATTTGAAAAAAAACAGTTGTCAATCACCTTTTTTTCAATTTGTTTTTTCCACATTTAAAAAAACCCTGACATCTAAAATTGGGAGAGGGGGAAGGAGGAAATCAATAAAAGGGTTTCATAAGCCAAGAACTAAATAAAGCACTTCTGTCTGCTTCAGTCAAAATAGCTTACACTGTCCCATAAAGATTCTTTACTTAATGAAGCCAGAAGAACCTGTAAAATTATTGTGGAAAGCCTTTCTTTTTTCTTTTCCCTCCCTCACTGTAACTCTTCAGTTTACCTGCCAAGCTGAGGAAACAGTTGTGTTGACATCTTTTAGTCTCTTGCCTTTTTGTGATTTTCTCCACTGGAGACTCAACAATGGTCTAAAAATATTAAATTGTGTATTTTAGTTCACACAGTTGTTTATGTCATTGTAGTATAGACAGGGATGATCATCAGTAAATACACACAAAATGCTAAGTTTGTTGCAAACAGATGTAATTTTATTACATTTTGTCCGTTATATTATGTCTTAGGAGTCATGTTATGCCATTTATTCTTGGTGGTCAGCCAGTTCTTTTGAGCTCTTTTCAAAAGATCTTTAACAAGAGGATGCTATTAAAAGGTTGTTTTGAAATACTGTTGTCAGTGGCTGGCAGTATTTATAAACGTGGCCTTGAGTGATGCATTTGTAAGTATAGTTCCAACCATATCAACTACTTGAGGATTTCTCTTTTAATTTCCTCTTGCTTTTGTTACTACGGAGATCAAACAGGATTATTAACAGTGGCATTTCTAGAATTATTTTTTTTTCTTACACTAAAAATCCATTGAAAGTCGGAAAACTCGAGTAAATCATGAGCCTTTGGTTAACTTATGTCTGTGTTCCTAACATTTCAGAAGTTGAATGTCCAAAAATGGAACAAGTTTAAATAGTCTGTGCTTCTGAATGAGATGAAATAACGGACCAGCTAAATAGGTAGTAAGTTAATTTTTAAAATAGCTTCCTTTTCTGGGAGAACACTTAAAAATAATCCCATTACTTTTTCTAAGATGCACTTAAAATATTTCTAGAGAAGAAAAACTCCTTTAAACTTTGATAAAGGACTAGGACATGGGGAACTCATCCCAGCCTCGGTAGGCGTGGTGGTATTTGAAAGGTCATCATTAGATGGGGTCACTTTCCAGAGTCTGATCAGCCAATTTTTGAACTTCTCGGTATGAGGCCTTTTATGTGGGTCCTTGCTGGGAGGAAGAACCTGGGATGAAATTCTCTTCTTTTCTTGATTCTGCAGGAAATACCAGTTAAAGGTATTCAGGCTCTTTGATTACAATGTGTGTATGTGTGAGTCTGTGTATCAGTGGTTATGATTATCGTTATTATTAGTGGTTATCATTATCAATTCTACTGTTGTGTTTCTATTTGAGAGGTTTGGTTGGTTGGCTGGGTTTTTTTGTGTGTGTGGTTTTGGGGGTTTTTTTTAGAGTTGTAGAGTAATTTAGGTTAGAAGGCATGTTGAAATCATCTTGTCCAGCCCCCCACTGAAAACAGGGACAGCTTAGATCAATTCAGATTTTGATTAGTTCAGATTAGACACATATCCTTTAATAAATGCCTGGTAAACCTCAAATCAAGAGTTAAGAAAACACTTTGTCTCTTCACAGAGATCATGCGTTCTTAGTTACTATGTTTTATTTTAAATTATTCTTTATTGAAACCTCTTAAGTTAGCGGTGAAGGTGCCCAGTGTTTACATGCTCAGCAACCCAGTACTTTTCTAAACTCTCAAATGCTTGTCACGCATGTGCATGCGTGCACATAGATCTCCTAACTGATAACGTTTTGTGTTTGCTTCATGATGTTGGGGTGTCTGACCCCAATGGACCCGCCCTCCTTATCTCAGTGGCCTGTCCATGCCATCTAATGCTTTCTCCTATATTCCTGTGCTATGTTCTTAGTGTTTTGTTTGCAACCCCTCTCACCATCTATCTTGCAAATTGCACTCGGAGTAGGGCTGGATGTAGCTATGAAACTGTATCCCTGAACAGGCGGTGCATTGGATACAGGGCACAATTTACCCGGTGATGCTCTGCTGGGGCCATTCTGTTATATCTACCCGTGCTGGGTCCTTCCTTTCCGCTTCAGCATTAAATTTAGTTCATTTTTCTGCTTTCATGAAGATGAATGATTAGTGTATGATCACCTCCGATTTGACTAACGGTCTGGCACAGCTCGAGGCCACCTGCTTTAACAGCGGACTGGAAAGCCCTCACAAGTGTCTGGGGCCCTGTCTGTTCCTGGCATCTGGCCCTATGCTTCCTAGGTGGTATCTTTCTCCTTATTCCTCTCAGGAGCTCAGTATCACAGCCTCTCCCTGCTGTGTGACCTGATGTACCGTGCCTGCCTCCTTGCAGGTAAAATGTCCTACCACTCCTTTTTGGGGGTGTTTTGGTATGGTTTTTGTGTTTTGGTTTTGGTTTGGTGTGTTTTGTTGTTTTTTTGTTGGGTTTTTTTTTTTTTTTTTTTTTTTTCAAATGTGGGTGCACAAACCTATGCCCCTTTCCCACAATGAAGCTATCTGTAATAATTTCTTTTATATAAAACAGCTAGGAAAATTCTCCAGTAAGTGAAAAAAAATCTTTATAGGCAGCTTACTATTATTCCCTAGATAAATTCCTTTTAGACAAAGTCTCTAGAATGCAGACATGGTGATTACAGATTTTCTGTCAAGTGATGGGTAAGAAACATAGGTTTGGGGTTTTTTGAGATTTTTTTTTTTTTTTTTTTTTTTTTAGGAAATGCTTTTCTTCCAGGGATTTTGGCTTCGTCATTGAAAAGCTCATATTTTTTTTATTCTTATAGAATAAGCCTTAGAAGCTGTCTAATTAGAATTAGAAATGCCATAGTCAGCAGTGGTCATTTCTATCCACAGAGTCTTGTCAGTTACTTGTACTGCTTCCCACCTGCATTAAATTTATGCTGCAGAAATTAAAGTCTCTCTAGATGACTACTTACTCTCTTCTCTATCTGGATATTTTTAGTACTTCAGAAATGGCTGTATGGATGACATAAAAAAAAAAAAGAATCTAAGGTAGAATTTATTAGTGGTCATTTTGATTTTGCTTAAGCAATATCTTTTCCTCAAAATCCATCATGCCTTTTAGTTACCTTTCCATCTGTATGTGTAGTTCAGAACCTCCTTTACCTGATTTCAAATGATGCATCAGCAGCGTGAACAAAAGATTGTGAACTCCCCACTTTTCTAGAAGACAAATACTGATAAAGCTTCTTCTTGGATTGATATAGATAATTCTTGTTTCATTGTTAAGAGATATGAAAAATGAAGACACTTTTTTCTAATAATTATGAATTATTTATCTGAAAGTCATTTAAGAACGTTTTACTTTTTCCAAGGAAATAACATTTTGCAGAGTGAAGTCTTATTAAGAAAAATATATTCATTTTATATCTGTAAGATAAAAATGATAAAGTAGAAAAAAAATTTGCTATATTGAGAGCCATGAATATTAATTTGTGTTTAATACAGTAGGAAGTAGGTAAGGTGCCTCTTAAAACCAGGAAAGATTTTACACTATGTTAGGAATTTAATTTTTACTTAAAATGTGTTGGTCTGTTATAGTTCTGTTGTAGAAATAGTAGATTTTCCATAATAATGTTAAAAGCATAAATATTTCTGTTCTGTATTTAGGGAGAAAGGTATAACATAACCTGAAGCACTTCGTTCCAGTACTCACTCAATAGTTTCTAACGAGAAACCACAAAATAAATTATTTTTGAATCAGCAGAAAGACCTCTTCTTTTAAAGTGTTTTAAAAGAATTGATTAAATTTGAGGTCCCTTCCAATCCCTAGCATACTGTGATACTGTGAAATTAAATTCCTACTTGACTAAAAAAAAAAAAAAAAAGTCCTGAAAAATTGCAAAAGAACCATGTGGCAGACTAATAGACCAGAAAACATCTAAACCTACCAAGATGACAACTAAGGAGAGATTTTTGCCAGTGCTCAATACATCAGCGTAGACGTTAGAAATCTGATGACTGAAAGCACTAACAGCTAATAAAACCAGCAAAATCAGAAGGTTGAAGGATGTTCAAACTGAGCAGTACCAAGTACTAATTTTTCTCAGTCGCCTTCAGCCAAGATAACATTAGCAGAAACTTTCCTGCTTTTTGTTGCTTTCATCGAGCTCCTGAAAACCGGGCCCTAGAGCTTTGCTTGAACGCCTCGGGGAGGCTCACAGGCACTCTGATCAAACAGGGAAGGAACGTTTAATGTGTTTCTTACCTTCTTGGCTTTACTATTTCGTTCTTGCCCGCTTCATTTAGTTTAGAGGGTGGAAATTTTCTTCTGCGTGCAGGAGTGATCCTGACAGCTTGGAGAAACAAAACACGCCTAAATTACCCTTTGAAAATTTAAACACCTTTTCCTGAAATCTGTGGTTTATTCCTTTATACTTAATGTTGCTTCTTCCCTCTCCTGTCTGCAACGTGTCCTGTTCACACTTTCACCTGTTGATGCGTGCTGCTGAGCTGGCAGACTCCATCGCCCTTGTGCCTTCCTAAATCCTTCACTTCTTTCACAGCAGTTGCCAGTTCATTTGAGGCGCCAGTAGTGAGATTGGAGCTTTATTAAACTCTGGGTATCGCCTTTACCGTCCACCTCAGGAACGTTGATTTGTCCCATAATTTATTGGGGAGGAATAGAGAGAACAGCTCTGGACCACCTAGTCCTGAGTTTGTTTTGTTTTCTGGACAAACAGGTAGATAGGTAGGATAAAACAAGCCCCAGTTTTGACTGGCAGCAAGCTCTTGGCTCTCTTTCACAAAAAAAAAAAAAAAAAGTAAGTGAGCTTTTTCTCTGCTTTAACTAGATGTAGAAGAACAGCTGGTTTCACTATTTTTTTTTTCACTATTTTTTTTTCAGGCAGCAGTTGTTTTACTGAAATGGAATAGGGAATTATCTTCTTGCTGGGGACATATGTGTGGTTTTCCCCCCCATTAGTCCTAACCCCTGATATGGTTGGAAAGATAACATTTAAGCAGGTTGCCAGGGTCCCTGGCACGTGCTTATGGCCTCACCAACCACAGTTTGAGGCATATTGAGAGCTCTCTCTGCAAATGCAGGAGAGGAAAAATTAGGTTTCCAAAGACATTTACTACCATTTCCTCAGCTGGAATCAAAGCACCACAAAGAAATGGGGATCTTTTGTTTGCCAGAAACATGGACCTCGCACTAAATCCACTCTGAACATCTGTCAGAGACTTCTTCCAAATTCTCTAAGGTGGCCTCAATAGGAGCTTAAACCTAAGTTACTTGAGTGTTCGATCCTCTGCTCTTAGCTGAAAGCTTGAATTAATTACTCTATTAGCCTTTCTTCATATCTTTTGGTTTATTATAGCTGATGCCAGGGAGCATGTGGATGGAATCCCAGTGGCTCTTCCTACTTCTGGGCACAGCCTCTTCTCACATCTCCCATGTTTACATGGGAAAGTTGGGGACAGGCCCTCTCCAATCCTTTCCTTTTTGCGAAGTTCAGGTCAAGGTTTCTTTGCTATGAGTCTCATTGCAAAATATCGTCCACCAGATTCTGCCTATGACCTAGCTTTCTTCTCTCCAGAGAGCTGCTACTCCAATGTTTGTTATTTTCATGCATCCTTATAAGAAAAGAAAGGGAATTGAGAGTTTTGTTTACAAGGGATTTGCCTCCGATTTCTCCTCAGTTTATTGCCTAGTTCAGGACCTTGACTATATAATGTGGGAAAAAAAAACCAAACTATAATGTTTTGACTGTGGTATGAATATTAAAACATGATCTTGGAGGGGGGTGGGGGGAATGGACAGTCCTTCTGTAATGGGTATCTTGAGATGCTTTTTGAAGGTCTCCCGTACTCAGTTTCCTGAAACGGAAACCGCCTCCTTCACCAAGCATGTGGTGTGTCAAATAGTAATCTTTCTGGTAGCATTGCAATATGTTTTGAAAACTTACTGTGGACTTCAAATATATTTTCTTCTGCTGGTTCCTCCTTTTGTTGTGCTAACTCCTATATTGGCTGTATTTTTAGTTTTGGTTAGCTGTATGAATATGTGCTGTTACCTGTATCTGTATATATCACATGTGCATTATTTGTATGTGGTAATTGCCCTCCTTTCTTATTTATTCTTTTGATGTGTCCTTCACCCATGCCTTCTCTCTCTCATAGCAGTTATCCTGTGTTTTTTGAACTAATGGTGTTTACGAAAAGGGAGGAATAAATATCATGCATGTTCTGTTGATAGCATGAAACAAGCATATTAAAACCTAAATGAAATGCAAGAAAGTAATGGACCTTCTGACGTCTTGTCATCTGAGGGCAGAAACTTTTGTTTGGTTTTTTAAAAAAAAAAAGAAAAAGAAAAAAAAAAAAGACAATTTTTGGTTATGACCAACATGGTTTGTCAGCCTGGTGTTCTTTGAAAATCACTGCTGCCTGCTAGTGGAATTTATATGCTCTTGCACTGTATTCATACTTTCAAACATTTCAGAACAGAAGATTAGTTATATTGAATTGCACTTGAGATTGTTAGTCTGCACTTCAGGCTGTAGAACCTCTGATTTTATTTATTTATTTATTTTTTGTTAGCCCCCCCAATAGGCTTATGTTGTTACCTGGTGTGTTCTACAAGTACTTGATACTGATCAAATAATATAGGCACCACTGCTGGGAATGCTTTGAGGTCTGTTTTCCCCATACTGCCCCCTTACTCACATTTCAGAAGATGAAAAGGCTATGTAGTGTATCGGGTGGATGATATTCATGTTTACTTTGCGATACAGCAATAATCCAGGGCTGGCTGCTTTAAATATATTACCTATGAAAAGGTAAGCACCGAACTTTGCCTACTGGCAGAGTGTCTGCTTTAAGTAAATGCAAATTTGCATGCTGTATTTAGGTTTGCTCCACTGTGGACTGCATTGTGCAGTAGGACCAGAACAATTTCTCCCCCACAGTCAAATAACAGGCATGTTAGAATGCATCTTAGAATCAGGAGCATCCCCTGGAAGTTACTGTTTCGCAGCTTTAACGTTGACTGCATCGCTTTCCTGTGCAGATCGGTTTGATGGGTTAAATGCCGTAGAAAGGTTTGTCTCCAGATCCTGGATATCCTTATTGCAAATTAAGTTGAGGTCTGTCTGGTGGGATTTTTTTCTTCTTCTTTTTTTAATGTCCAATAGTACGATAGATAGCAGCGCAAACATTTAATCCAGTTGTCAACTTGGCAGGTGGGGGGAGAGGGGCCTCAGTTGTGTATTTTCTGTGGATCTGGTGCTGTCAGGGGTCTATGATGTCATGTCAAAGCCAGCGCCGGCTGTAACAAGGCAGTTCACAGCAGCCGGGCTGCACTGCTCAATCTCGTCTGTACTTCCTTCTCCTCCAAAAAGAAACCTTTGGAGAGGAAGCAATGGTAAATGTATGTCTTATATAGGGAAGCTGCCGGAAAACAAACTGCAAGTTAAGTGATGCTGATATTTAAACCTCCAAACTTTTCTTGCTTTTGTACTATTGCACAGATGTAGGAAACAGCCTGTCAGAACAGCAACCCAGAAAAGCTCATAGCTTTCAAAGCGCTGCTCCTCAGAGGAGAAGACGCGGCGGCGCCGAAGATAGTTTGTTTGCGTTGGGGGGGGGACGACAGCAAACCCTGCTGGGGTTAAGAAGCAGATCAGCCCGTCAGTGGTCTTGGGCAAGGCGGGAACGTGCTGGCGGCTGGCGCGCCAGGCTGCCCTGCGTTGGACAACTGTCACGCTGGCACCGCTCAGTTCCTCTGATTGGGTACTCCCAGCAGCTGATTAAAAATGCTGATGCCGTTTCTGCGCTCCTCTCCACTTGGAGGAGAAATCTCTTTTCCCCACCCCCAAGCCCACCTCTAGGATGTAAGTAATGGTGAGAAGATGAAGATGAAAACAGTGCAGTCTGAGTGACTGGAAATACAGCAGTCTGTTTTAGCTGCAGTGTTATGTAGGAGTCGTCTTCAGACTTCTTACCTTTGGTTTTTCAGCACAAACTGCTTGCAGGTTTTGGAAGGCTGTGAGAGGACTTACCATTTGTGTGTTAGTGTTTTCTGTGTACCATCATATTACCTTGCTTTTCCCTGGACAGCTGTGTTCAGAGCTTCATGTGGAAATCTTTCTATTGAAGAGAGATAAAAAGGATCCTTAATCTGATTCTCTTTGGATCTTTCTATTTTTATGGTAAGTGCCAGCATGTATTGGCTGAGCATAGCTTCTTTGCTGCAGTGCTCGTGCTCTCTCCCTCTCTCTCTCTCCCTCCCCCTTCCCCCATCTGTTTTTCTCCCCCTATATTCTTAGATAAGCCTCGTGACCTTCACTCAATATCTAGTCATCATTTTTAGCATCTTCATAGCGGATGTTGGCTAACTAAAATACAAGTTTTCTCTTTATTTTGCTCTTTCCCCTCTCCGACCCGGAGCTCTGAAGTAGTGATTGCAATCTGAGTACTGCCTCTTTGTCCTTGAAACGGGAGGCTTGAGCATTGCTCGCGATTCCCCACGGCAGCAACGGGATAAGGTTCCGGGGAGCTGGGATTACAGATTTGGTAAAGGTGACTCCTTTCTGTAAGTCTGTACCGCTGTGCTGAAAGGGCGCAGAAAGCCCCTGCTTGACTAGTCATCTAGAAAACTCTGAAGCCCCTCAGTGTTCAAGTGTGGGGCATACGTGTGGTTTGAGCTGATATTTGCTGTCATTGGCATAGGAAGGATGGACTTTTTCAGCATTTTCGATAGAAGTCCACGTCATCAGGTGTTTGTAAGTTGGACCTTTTGCATCTTACAAGTGCAGACTGGCTGGGACAAGAAGTTATAGAATAGGCAGCCTAATAACCCTCGTCCCTCTCTGGTCTATACAATTGCAAATTCTTAGCCTTTTGAAGTGCTTTTACAACTCTGCAGTAGAAAAGAAGTGCATTTAACTGTTTGGAAATCTGTGTTTGCTTAATTCATGCTCTAAGCTATTTTAACACCTCTGATTTTGTAAATAGGAAAGGTCATTAGTTAGCCCACAGTTAACTGTGCCCTTAGACATCCTATTTTTTTTTTTTTTCTAGTTTGTTGCATGTGATTTAAAGTCAACACAAATACAGGATTTCTGATACATAGATGTATTCTTTTGCTTTTGGTATGAGAATTGCAAAAATACTTCTTTTAACTTAAATATGTTTCATGTCGTGAATCCATTATGTGGATTGACTATGCGTAGCCCTTACACACTGCAGGAATAATAAAGACTTTACTAAATCTTCAAAGGTCTGTCAAAGGCATAGATGTAACACTGGCTCAAACTCGTCACAGGCTGGTCTGCCTGCAAAGCCAAGGCAAAGAGGTGATGTGTTCTTATACCTTTGTTTCACTGAGGTAGGGTAAGAATAAAGCTTTTATTCTGTCTCTGCATTGCCTTTTCTGGGTTTAAGCAAGAGATATGCCAAAGTCTGGAAATTGTTTTCTTTGTTTCAAGTGTCTTACTTTGTGGCTTACATTGTGGCTTAATAAAATAATTTTGTTCCTGATTTATCCTGTAATTCAGAGGGGTTTGCTTTGCATGAGCTGTTTAGTTCAACAGAGTTTGCGTACATCCTTCCCTCCCCCAAATAAGCAAAAACTTTAAAACATACCGTTATTTTAAATACCCTTCATTTCTTTTCTGTACTTGGATGTAATGTCTGGTTGTATTGATAGCATGTATGTGTGGTGAGAGGCAGAGGGGGGGGGAGGATGCCCGGCTTAAGCAATTATAAGAGGTACTGGGGGGAGGAGGAGGCTTACACAGATCTGCAGGTAGAGGACTTCATGGTGCAGTGAGGTACCTGCTGCATTGCCTTTGCCAAAAAGCGGCAGGGGCCAGCACATAACCCAGATGTCAGTGGTCCAAGTCACACCACCCCCACCCCACCCCTCATCAGACCATGCGTTTTGGCATCATATTGCACCCGCTGGTGCAGCTGATCCCGAGACCTGAGATCCCTTCTCACTGAGGTGGTCAGGGTACGCTGCAAACCTGCCTCCCTCCTGCTCTCTGGTAGGGAGCAGGTCTATCTTGGCACCTGTGCAGCTCAATGAACCCTTTAAAAACACTTACTTCTTGAGCAGTCCTCCCCACTGTCTATTACAAAAAGGCTTTGGCACTATGTAGGGTCTATGTGTTTCTTAGTTTTTTGACAATCGGTGACAAAGATTCATTCTCTTCCAGTTTATTCGGAGTTTATTCTCTTCCAGTTTTAGTAAGGGCTGACACAATGACAGCAGCAAAGAAACTTTTCTGCTGTGCAAGGAGACCAGCAGGGGTCTTGTTCACGCACAAGGGGAAGCGGTCCTAAGTGCCTGCAGGTTGTGACATTGCCCGGGGAAGACCAGGCTTAGTTTTTTCTTGATGAAATGTAACAAATAATTGTGCGTGTGTGCATCTGCATGTGGAGCTGTTTACTGTACCATAGAAAACTACTGTAAACTTAAAAAAAAAAAAAGAGGGTTTGCAAAATACATACACAACCTAAGTAATTCTGAAGATCACACAGTTAAGTATGGTACAGCATGTTTTTATTTTTAAAATTATTATTATAAAATCAGGTATTTCTGTGCCTTAAAATAATCTATGTTCGTACCTTACATTTAATGAAAAGGACTGTTTTCACTCAAAAAAATGACTCATGTCTAAGTAAGACTATCTCGCAAAAGCCAATTTTTAATCCAAGTGCGTAATCATATGTCTTTTTCAATAAAAGTTTAAAACCTGAAGTGCATAATGTAGTGTGCTTTCTAAATAGCCTTCAGGCAAAAGGAAGGGAGGAAAAACATTAATCCTGAAATATTTTCTCTAGTTTAAACCACATGAGCTTGCAATGGGATGTTTACATTTGGAACCTGATGTCTATGTACTGCAACTGAGAAGTCTATGCACCTGAAATCCTTATCAGCACATCCTGTTGCAAGCCAAGGGCTTAAAAAAAAAAAAGAAAAAAAAAAAAATTCAATCCTCTATAAAAGCCGTGAGAGGCAGAAGAGTGAAATCCCCCAAATAACGTGAAATTCCAGAAGGTAGATATGCTTTTCACTTCTTAGGAATCCTATGAATGCTCTGATAGGGGAACGCATGCATAGTACTTCCTTGTTTCACAGCATGGTGTCATGTTAATTCCTTTGCAGGGTGGCTGAAGACTGCATAGAAAACAACTGCAGGGGAAAAAAAAAAAAAAAAAGCTCTGTTCCTTAGCCAGCCAAAATCACCCAATGGTCTGATGAAGTCACTGCATTATTTTTTTTCCTGTCTATGTTCAGTATGCATTCTTCACTCGACTTGTCCATAGAAACAAGTTCTTTAAAGCTTTATACTCCACAAATATTCAACCATATACATTTATCTTGCGAATATAAATGGGTATTTATTTTTGTTTTACAGAACGCTCACTCCTTTTTCCATACTGCTTCAGTAGTTTTATGCGTTCTATCTGCTCATATCATTTCTGACAAAACCTGCACAAGCAGCTATTGATTATCACTGGCTGAAGAATCCAGGTGGTGGATTAGCCGTGCCCCGACTTCCCTCTCTGCCCCAGACTGGAAAGTGATACTGGGATATGCATGGTGCAGAGCTGAAGTCATCAATACCAGTCAGTGCTCTGACTGGTGATTTTTTTCAAAGCTCCTTCTGAAAACTGTTCATAAATGTCTTCAAAGGTAATGTAGTACATCATATTTTTACAAAACATATGTAATTATATGTTATAGTATACATATTTTTATATATATATATATATATATATATATATAACATGTCATATTAATGTGGTTTTACCTGGCTGTTTCTTCATACATACTGACCCAAGCAGGAAAACACACAGATAATCAAAAGTTGACTGCAATTTCTAGGCTTTCTCTGTTATTCATAGAGCTAACTTTTACGGTTTTCCTGGACGCAGTCTCTTGTTTAGTCTGCAGATTTTGTCCAGGATGATTTCAAGGACTTTATATCTCCATTGATGCAAATATTAAAAATCTGTCTCTATATGTCTGGAGACCTTAACAGCTGAGCTGTCTTCAGTCCAGTTGCTACTTTTGCAGTTCACGGATGTCTGGAAGTCCTACGCGTGAACGCTGTGCTGCATAACCGGTCAGAAGAAGTTTGGTGCTTTTGGGACGTACTGGGCAGGGTGTTCATGTGCTACATGCTTTTGCTGCACCTACGGGGAAGGATTGGCTTTCAGGCATTGTTAAATGTGTCTCATGTGGCTTCTGTCCATATGCTGCCCTTTTGGTAACTGCTTGCACTCTACACCTCTCATATCTCAGGGGGTTTTATATTTTCTGCATTTATACAACTTGTGTAGATCTGTCAGATTCTTCGTGGAAACAGTGGCCTTTCAGTTCACGCCACTCAGATTTGTTCACATATAATTTATGCATGGGAAATACTGGACAATAAGGTGAGAAGTCTTCTGTACATTAAAGAACTTTCTCTGCATAGCGTAAGTCGCAATTACGTTGTTCCAGATTCAATGTGATAATAATGGAGCAGCATTAAGCCTCCTTGCTTTGGGAAATATCAAAGGGCTGAAGCATTCCAAGGGACCACTGTGTCTCATAGACTTCTTTAGCACCAGAACATTACCTTTGAATTTTTTCATTAAATTTTGTGTTTACTTTCAAGTGATTGTGGAAACATTTGTAGACTTTTTGGTGGAAGGTGTGGAGAGGGCAAAACTCTATCCCAAGTTGACTCAACCAACTTTAAGTGGCCCCGTTCTGGTAACCTGAGATTACTAGAATCAAGGGCTTTACATTGTTCTGTTTGCAGTATAAAAGAAATAATAATCTGGTTAAAAGTTATGGGCTGGTTCCTCAGCATCCCAGTGGACGGGATCTTGGCACCGGCGCAGGTAATGCAAATGTTCAATCTCTATGAGTAACACTTGTGAACAGGATGAATATCACTGAAGCTGCCATTAAATCCCCAAATAGGGGAGCTAATGGCTCACAGCTTTCTGCACGTGGATAGATTTTACTCTAGGAGAGCACAAATCTGAAAAAATATTTTCAGGAAAGCCCCATGTTTCTAAGAGCTGTATGTAGACACTTATAATGCTGCAAGGCCCATCTCTCAAAATAGCTTCCCTTTACCATGTCAGGAGAAGCTACACCAAGCGCACCTCCAAATGTGCCTCCAAATCCAGCCCTGAGAGAAGACTGGTCCCCACCAGTCGGTGACGTTTAAACATGAGTTCAGGGATTTCCAGACTCGGCGTTTACCATCTGACTGTCCAAAGGCAGGCTTGCTGTCTAAGAATTTTGCACGACTTGGTCCTTCGAAAGCCTATAGATAAATATTTTTAAAAAGATAAACCCAATGAATTATTCTGAATGCACTCGCTGGAATCACTTCAGTATTGGTGTTAACTCTTTGTAGTGGTTGTTCCATGTCAGATCTGACATATCAGGTCATCCACATGAGATTAGAGCCACCAGCACATCTGGGCACCAGTCTGGCACCATAAAAACAACCATTTGCAAACAGTCAATGTTCAGATTAGAGCCATGTCATGCTGGCTGTGTGTTCTGAGATCCCAGGATTATGAAGGTATTGACGATGATTGTAGGAAGTGGGGTCCTCATGCTCTCTGCAGAGGTAGACTAGTAGAAGTTAGCACTTCTAGAGCATAGTTTGAAACACGTCTAGGGTAAATGTCCCAAATTTTCTTTAGGAAGCTATTGCTGTTTGATATGAAGCTAGGAAGAGTAGACTTTTGTACAATTTGAATTATCTGTAGGCTTTATATCACTACTGCTGGGAAATGATTGAAATAGATGCCTGTTTCAGGACAGCTTTTTTAACTTCATCCATTAGCTCTTGTTTGTAGCCCCCTGCAGTATTGACATTAATTCCTTATTTTATATGGTGCTAACATCCTTCAAATATGGAAAAAAATATTATGCCTCCCTTCATTTTTGGAGGAGGAAGTTAATTAACAAAATCACTTGAGAAGGGCAAGACTGAATTTCTTCTGAGCCAGTTTGCTGTAGGGAAAAGCTAGCCTGGTGATTAGCTGTTTTGGATCACCAGCAGATATATTCCCATTTCAGATAATTTTCTTTGACAAAACTGTTTTTCATTAAAATTAAGCATTATAAATTTATACATGCTGTATTAGACTCCTGGAGACTTTTTCTAAATGAGCTTGGTACTTCTTGGAGAACCACTTCCTATAAAATGCCAGCTGAAACCCACAGCTTTGTGAAGTCCATTGGTATGTCTCCATGTATCCTGGCAGACATGCAACCTCTCTCCGTGTTGTTCACCTATCCCCCAGGCTCATTTCGGATCCTTTCTTGTTTGCGCTCGGTGTCGCTGTTTTCCCCTGGCACATACTTTTTTGGCTTTCCACATGTTGATTTGCCTTCATGTTTTTATTATTTCTCGTTTTCTTTTTTTTTGTTCTTTGTTCTTCATAGACATGATGGCTGTGTTACGTTGTTTGTGTGTTTTTTTTTTTTCATACTGATTTTGCTCTTACGTTTGTTTTTGGTTTTTGTTTCGGTTTGGTTTTTGCCATACTAGTTGCTGCCCTATGCTCTGTTCAGTCTAGGCAGAGCCCCGCTCTGATTCAGTGCCTGGGGAACAGCAAATATTGTCCTTTCTAAATGAAGAGTTTGGGCCGCAGCCCCAATATGTTGTGAAGCATGTGTAGGAAAATGGAGAACAGGAGGCAACAATAAGCAGGTTTAGCAGGACAAACGGGCTGGAACCTAAGAGCCAAATAAAACGTCAGCCTCGTTTACCTGAATCTGCTCGGAAAATAGTATATTCTGTAGTTGTGGAATCTGAGGTCAAAGAAACGTAGTGAAGGAGAAATAGGCAGGCGATACTGGTCAGAGTTGTTTCAAACTGCTTGCAGTTTCATGCAGGCAACGCTGCTTTGGTTTATGTTTAAAGTTTTTGAAGTTATTGCCATAAAAATTTATTTATTTTAGATGAGAAGGTGAAAATGAATTAAGTTGAAGGATTCTCTGCCCTCATGAGAAGGAAAAGTATACCTCTTCGAAGTCCTTATTGTCCTTTGTTCCCATAGAAACACCTGCAGTATTTAATTTTCTAACCTATGTTATTTAGGTAATGAACTCTTCCAGAAATAAATGGGGGGAAATTCCTGATCCCATTTAAATTAATTGTATGGTTGTCCAGTTTCTACCCATAGACTTACTTTTGTTTTGTGTCATGCTGAGTGTTGATAATAATTGTCCTGTTTTTCTCTCTCTGCATCTTTATGTTGACCACCAGGTCAACTTGAGTATATGAAGTTTTTTCTAACTGGTCACACTGAAATTGCTGTCGAGCCATAGTCAGCACTTCCTTATTTTCCTTCATAGGTAGGCTTTGTGTGATGTGGATTTCAGAAATGGCAAAAGATTGGAGAACTTTTTGCTTCAGCATGCTTCATGAAGTTCACTTCATTTATGTTTCTACTGTTAATAGACTCTGAACCATCCTGTTTAATATATTGTGGTAAAATTCCAGCTATACAGACAACTTCTGTGACGCTTACATCAGTACTCAATATCCCATGGTGAAGTTGTTACTGCAACTTATCATTGCGCTGTTTTCACCAGAAACATTTCTGCAAGCAATCCAAACATTTTGGTAGGAGAAAAATATTACTTTATTTTCCTTTTTATCCAAAAGGCAACATGACTCAATCATCTTTTGATTAGTACAGAGACTTATATGTTAGCATACCACAACTGAATTTATTTGTGACAAACTTTTAGGCTTAAATTATCCACTTGCTTTCCTTAAAGCTCAAATCAGATCAGCGTTCAGGTAACTCTTTCTCCGTCTCTGATCTTATTCTTTCTAATTCTCCATTCTGTGCTTCTGCTACTTGCTGGGACTCCTGTCCTTTGACTCTCTTCCAGGCTCTGCCCCGTTCCCCCTCTAGCGTTTCTCCTTCTGCCCCTTCTGTTCTTTACCTGCTCCTCAAGGCTATTTCTGTGTCCAGGTGTCCCACTCACATACTGGTGTTTATTTTTTCCCTGAAGTTCTGAGCTGTGGAAAAATGAACTCAGTCAGACCACTCAGTTTATGGTACTTCAGCAGTGCTTGTTGTGCAGCTTAGCATTCTTTGCAACAGCAATAGTAATTTCCTATTAATGATTTGTGAATCAGTGCAATAAAGGTGTTAAAGGTCACATTACAATGCAGAGATGTAGCAGAGCAGAAGCGCGGTGTCAGATTTAAATATGATAAACTCAATTCCTGAATTTAAGGTAAAATGTTCAAAGTGAAATTTAATATATGTTACAGTGAGGATGGATGATAGGCCTGTGCTTGTCCCGATGCTCCTCGTGTGAGATATTGCTTGCTGAATGGTATCGCCTCTGTTCATGAGTTATGTTGAGAAGGGAAATAGTGAGGAAAAGGGAGACAGGTTTAGGATATGTGCTTCATTTCATCCCAGGGGGGAGAAGAGAGAGAAGCAGCGAGATGGATGTGGCACAGATTCACTGATTTTTTTTGACACTTTGCTTCAAGATCAGGTTGTGATGAAAGAGACTTTGTACATCTGGGAATTGCTATGTGCTTTCAGCTATCACGTGAGAGCATGACAATTACTGCACAGAAACTTGTTCATTGTCAAAGATTTAAGTGTCTTGCTCAAGATCATACAGAAATCTATGTCGTAGTTCAATTCAGGACTCTTGAAACCCATGCCAGTACCCTGCTCGTGCCAGGGACAGTGTAGGGGAAACAGGAATTCTAATAGTAATAGATAATAAATATACTACGTTCAAATACACAAGGTAAAGAAAAAAAAAAAACTTAAAATCTTCTAGGTTCTAAATGAGGTAGGAATCCTCAGATAAATTTTAACAAAGAAAAGATTATCATATCGTTACAGAATGTAGAGTAATATTTTGGATATTTGCTTAGTAACTTTGATATCATTTCTACTTGTCATTGCCTGTCTAAAAATTCCCAGTTGTTTGCTTTCCAGGGCATACCATGACGCCTGGTTAGATTTTGATGTGCTCTGAAACTCTCACTTGCACTCTGATTGCAGTACACTCCGGGCTAAGTAACTTGCAATTGATGTGGTGCTTCTCCTTCACTGTTGTCAAACATATGTCCTCTTTGCTTTATAGACTCCAGGGGAAAAACGTGTTCTGGGGCCACACTGTTAAGACTTACATCCTTTGAACTGCATTTTTAGAAACATCTGTAAGCCCGCAAAGAGGTTTTTTACCTCGGGTAGAGCTTTGTGAATACTTCATTGCATTCTTGGGTACCAGCACTGTGCAATCTGGAGATGTTTTATTATACTAAAAAGCATGGGAGGGTGCAGCTTTGGGCATTTAAGAATCAGTAAATGCCAGAATTCTGGTTGGCTACATTTATGCGTTATCCTGGAGACTTTAGTCATATGTTTACATGCAGTGTTTTTCAATGAGTTATCTTTGTTTCTTTTTATTTTCCTTGTGAATTATTTCATTCTGTCTTGTAGTTAGTGTATATGATTCAAACCATGCTCCAAATAGAAACCAAATATTTCTTGATATGTGTATTTTTATGGAAATCACCACAACTTCTGCTAATGGCCAGATGGCAAATAATTATTCTCCACAGAAACCATGAGTTGAGGTGATACTATTTCCTGTGCTGGTGTTTGGTCTTACTGCTTTGTAGATAAGGAGCTGAGGTTTGGCATGAAAATGAGGAATGCTCATTAGCTTAGGGTGCTCAGTGAGAAATGCCAAGGGCATCGTTTTTTCCCACATCTTTAGCACATTATAGTGTTTCATATAATCAGAGTAGAGCTTGAATTGACATTGACCGCAGCTATGAATGCCATAACTTTGATTAATCAGGTTTTGTAAGTTGGGTGCTTGGACAGTGGCATACACCCACTGAAGTCGCTTCCTTAGCAGCACTGAAGGCGGAGGTGGGTATGCAATTGAGTACCTCAAATTAAAATTCAAATTCTTTAATCCTGAGACCAACATTTCTCTTCACGCAGTTTCAAACTGTGTTGCTGTACAGCTTCCCCTCTGTGTTGATGCTGGGGAGAGGCCACGTGGAGCTGATGTTTATCGCAGAAGTGTGCGTCCTAAGTGCACACTGAGGATAAAAATTCTGTATGGTCTGGAATTAAACCCCATATCGTACTGTATAAGCACAAAAGTGCTGAGTGTATTTCACAGATGCAGCTGTAATTCTGACACTTCTTTTGGTCTTATGGCTTGATATTGCAAACTCTGCAGTCTTCTGATATAGTTGTATTATATGTCCACACCTAAATATTTTAAAAGACAATATAAAATCCAGAAATTGCATCCTCTGATATTAAGAAAAATGTTAGCTATATATGTAGGACAGATATTTAAGAGCTTCAATTTTCTTCTTCCTGGCCTTGAGCATAGCGTGGAGTCAGCCCGGTAGCCGTGGTTGTCATTCCCCGGCTGGTAGACCAGTCAGAAGGGGGAAGTGCATCTTTTGCTACAGAGGTCCTTAATAATCTGTTGAAGGTAGTTTAATGGAAGAAAGTGTCCTCTACTGCCACGGACCTTTCTACTTTGCCGTTAGGGTAATTCCTCCTTCCGATGTAGTGTGGCTGCTAGCCATGGGATCCCAGCAGAGGGTCTCTGCTCTTCCACCATTGCAGTGATGCCCTTGAGCTATAAGAGGGGCAAATGCAGGGGAGGGAAGCCCCATCTATTGCTGAAAGAAAAAAAAAAATTAGGCAGCCTATAACTTTAGGTAATCAATCTTTTTTTTTTTTTTTTCCTTACAATAATATCTATGTCTTTAGATACAGATATGTAGATACTGATAGCATACATCTTCAAAATGGACTAGTGCTTTCCTGTGGCTAAGATGTTCTCAAATAGCCTGAAATATTTAGCGTTCTCCCTCTGAATTTCAAGCAAAGTTGCTTTGAAATTTGTCAAAGCAGATGTCCCAAGTCAGAAATGGCTTTTTCAATTTCGAGGTACCTCTGTTTGTATGTGCTCGGCTAGTGGTTTTATAGCATGCTCCCTGATGTGGTAAATACTTTAAAGCTGCTTTTTAAAAAGAAAAATCAATGTTGATCGGCTCTCATATGAACACAAATGTTATCTTTACAGTTTCAGTGTTATAAGTAAATCCAATTAAATTGTGAAAATGTTTTCATTCCACCTCATTACCATAGTTTTTAGTAAAGGACGTAATATAAATACTATAATTGCAATCAGTCAAGTCCAAAAAACTAAAAAAAATCTTCTCCTCTCCTTTTTTTAGTGCCGTGAATAAAGCAACTAACGCTTTCCTTGTGTGCCCTTGAAAATAGCACAGGAGCTGCCTTGTTTCAGAAGTTTTGCTGGAGGGTCTAGCTGGTGAGCCAAGGTTATGGGAATGCAGATTTTGAATCAGCAATGCCTGCTGAACGCTGCTGGAGTGCCATTGGCAGGAAGATGTCACCGTGTGGCGTCCTAAAATGCTTTCTGGAGATTTGTCACCTGCACTTTGCTGTCCCGGGGCAAGAAACAAGAATTGCATTTAATGCATAATCCCAGGAAAAGGCGTGACCCTGTCTCTGCCTGTTGGGCTTCAGTATATGCCTTATTCTGACTTCAGCTGAAGGAAAACCATGAGTTAAATTTTCTGCGCTTTAACATAATTTCTTTCAATAGCTTTATATTCTTTCTAGATTGAGATATGTCAGTGGATATATCATGGGCTTAATATACTCTGAAGCCAAAGACAGAGTTCAGGAAGCAGTATTAAGGATGTTCCTCCAATCATCGTTTATCACTTAAACGGTGAATTCAAGTTATACTTTTAAGTGTTTTTACATGTAATCACGCTTATGATGTGTGATTACAAAATACTGTGTGCTCAAAATACTGACACGTAGAAGGTAGAGGCAGCCATTTGCATAAATAGAAGCATGGAGAGCAAGAGGGTAAGTTTAGTTACTCTACATGGCAGTTTTAAGGCAGTAAGTACCTAATTTTGTGTCAAGGAAAGTAGGGACGTATTGATTTCTACTGAAGGATATACCAAATGCTCATTTCCCCACAAAGACCACTTCCTTTCAGCATAAACAGGCACTTATTAGTTGATCTGAGAAAAGTCAGGCTTGCAACCTTCAATACCTACGCAAAGGGTCACGTCAGTATTGAATTTCACGCTTTGGGGAAGTCTGGAGAAATTCTTCCTTACTCTTCATATGAAAAGTCTGACACACCACTAATACTATACCCTGTTAACTATCAGATGCTGAGCACTTTGGTGCAATGTTAATCCTTCTGGGTTTAGTATTGCCATTTTGCTGAGCAAGCTCAGACTGCAAGTGCGATAAAATAATTCCGAGGCAGGTGCCTTCAATAAATGGAGTCATGCAAGAGACATCGCTGGTCTTCTGATCTCATATAAGAACATCAGTAGGAATTGATGTAATTGAAAATCTTTTAAAGAGTGAAATAGAATCTAGTGCTGCAGTTTGTCAGGAAATCAATTATAAGTAAAAAGTCACGCTTCCCATTTTCATTCTACTCTTGCACCGGGGTATTCTGCTTGGCTCAGGCAGGAGCTGCTGTTCAGCTGTAGTCAACAGCATCCCTGTGGTTGGAATTTGCAGCCTGCAGTGATACCTGTCCGGTTGATTTTAGAATAAATTTACAAAAAATATAAAATTCAAAGCCTGACTTGGTGTAATATTTTTGATTGTAGTCACATCTTCCTTCATAGATTGGTATCAGTTTTTATACGGTACATCTTATTATTTTGAAAGTTTTAGTAAGTGGTCCGTACAATTAACACGAGCAGGGGATGAGTGAGAGCAAATTAGGTTTGTCACATTAAGAGCATCCCAGTTTCACTCTTTTGATTAATTTGTCTACTTTATACAAAGACAGTAGGCATTTGAGACAAGAGATTTTTGTTTTTTGAAAGCACATGATGTCTAGCATCGGGGATCGTGGGATCCTGAATGCTGTTGGGAACTGAATAATTTTTTGTGCCCTGTGCAGATTTCTAAGCTCCTAACATTTATTTTTTTTTTAGGCTGTTTTGGGTAATTTCAAAGTTTTGACAGAGAAATCTTCACTGCTTACTGGAAGCCCCAGATAATACAGAGGTCAGCACAGCAGCCTGTGCAGTGGGGACAGGGCTCGAGCTACTCGGTGGCTTGTTTGGACAATGGATGGACAATAACTAGAAATTCTTTGTGGAGCTGAGATGCGAAATATCTCCTTGTTTCCCTGCAAGTCTTTTACTAAGTCTGATTCCCGGTGTTTGAAGAGGAATGGCACTGCTCACGCAGTAGAAGTGAGTGGCAGTAACAAGTGGAAGCGTGAACGATGAGAAGTAGCAGGGTCAAGAGTTTTCTCAGCACAGTTTGCAGTTTGTGAGCACTGCAGTTGCACTGAGCTTGGAGCTGGATCTTACTGAGGACGTGCAAGAAATCAGGTAGGCGGGAAACAGGCAGCGTTTTTTGAATTTCTCTTGCCCACGCTGGAAGGATTACTTATAGCTGTTAATTAGCACTTACTCATAGTGATGATTGGGTCTCACTCCGCAGGTCATCCGGCCTCTGGGGCTCCTCCTAGGTTAAGAAGCAACCCAGGCTCTGGTGCAGCCCTGGAGGCAGGATGCTTTCTGATGCATACCAGCGTAGTCCGCATGGAGCGGTTACCTGCTGTAGGGAAAGTGCGCAAGGCCAGGAAATTCAGAACTGCGTCATTTTTGTGTTTAATTAGGCTTGTATATTTCTCAGGGTTAAAAACAAATGGTTTGGGGGAGTGTTTTTCCCTTCATCTTCCTTTAGAAAGAAATGTTTTTTGTTTTAAAGGGGAATGGAAGGCAGGATACGATGGATGTTGTAGATATAGCATTTGCACAGAAAAATTGCAGAAGTGTGAGTGAGGATAGGATATAGTTTACGGAAACTTGCATTGTTCGTTGCTGTGAAGCTCTAACCTTTTCTTGAGGTACATTTTTCTCTTTCGGAAACACACTCAAGCGAGCATGGAGAAATAATTAGGTTATTCCAGTCAAATACATGGTCTACATCTTCATGTCATAATTACAGAAGACCCATGGTTTTTATGGGCTGTAAATTCTACATTGAGTTTGAAGGCTACATTACTAGACATTAACAATGCCTTGCTTCAAGTTTATGGAATGATCAGCTAATAACTGAACAGTAAATGCTGTTTTACTTTAATAATAGTATTTTTTCAGGATCATTGGCTAGAAAGAACCCTAAATTAATAAACAGCTTAATTTGATAATTAATTTTTAATGCGAGACATTCATTTGCAGACAGAAAAAGCTCCTCGATTCTAGCTAACTGATTCCCTGGAAGGAATTCCCATAGTTGTTCGTGTTGTGGTTTCCAGGAAATTAACATGGGGCAATGCCTAATTCGGGATTGAAGTGTGGAGTGTTTCTTGCCATGGTTAAATTTGTGAGCAGCCAGGGACTGCCTGGTTTGTTACAGTGGGGTCGCTGAGGAGCCTTTATGAGGACTATAGTGTTTAGGAAATTGCAAACAAATTAAAGAGCTTATTCTACCATGACATGAAATTGAGGAGAAATGTGTCCATCTGTAGAGCTATTGATGCTGACCATGCTTAGGTGAGCCAGTCCTGACACTTGTTGGCAACCCACAGGTGAAGCTACCTTAGCATGAGCAAAAGCACCATTCAAACTGGGCAGGCACAATGCTGATTTGATCCTGTGTAACCAGCATTCAACTTATGCGGAATTAAGAATTTAAGTAGCATCATGAGGAGGCTAAGCTCCCCCCCCCCGCCCCCCCCCAGTCATTTTTCAACATTATCCTAAACAAAGTTTGGATTGTATCTCTCACTTTATTTAGTGTTTTCATTTTTATACTGTCAGTTGTGAAAATAAATATGTAGGGGCAAACCTGACACTAAAAAATTGTGATAAACAGCATCAATAAAAACCACTTTCTTTCCATAAGTAGCTCAAATTATCTGGAGAGGAGTTACACATTTTTGTATCTCTGCTTATACAGGGAATAAACTAAAAAAGGGAAAAAAGTACAAGACAATTATGCAGGTTTAAAAAATACCACAGTTCCCACACCATGATCACATCACAGTCATAACAAGGTAGTATAAGAAATATAAAACATGAGTGCTAGTTTCAAGACAAAGGGTCCTACAAATTGTCAAAGTGAATGTTCTTGAAAATCTAGATTAGGTGAGTTTTAGTTCTGTAACATTTCACAGAGCACTTCTGATAAAAATTTCCTTTTTTCAAACTTCTCACTTTGACTATAAGAAGTAGTTTGGGGTGATCATATTTAAATAAAATTTCCATGGATATGATGCTGGCTTGCAACTTTCCAAAGAAAAAGAAAAAGAAAATATTGACATTTAGGCAAGGAATATAAGTAGTGGCTGAGTTTTTTGAACTGCTTAATAAAACTCCATGTGAGATGTGTCTAGACGTGTAGGATTTTAGAGGAAAATCCGATACCCACTAGATGTGATATATGCAACAATCAAGGAGGCCCGTCAGTGGCACCCAGTGACAGGTACAATAAGTAGTCTCTTGTTCAGGGATTCATCCCTAAGCGTAGCAGGAAACCAATATGATTTGAAAGTTTCAGTAGAAGTTTGTAGCGTGTGCGTGGTTCTGAATAGCTGCAGTGCAGACTGACCAAAATCCTTACCCTGCTCTTGAAACCTAAACCAAGAAGAGCTGCAGGGACACTGCAGGGGCAGTCTGCAGACTCGAGGAGAAAAGTGCTGGTTTGGCGGAGGCCTGTCTGCTTTGGGTAGTTTATTGTGTTATGATGAAATAATTTTTTGGGGTTCTGTTAGCCAGAGATAATAAACATAGAGAGAGTGTACATTGCTGTGGGTCAGCACAGGATCAACTCAGACAAAACTTCTTCATTAGTACCACAGTTATATCAAACAGCGTGAAAATGCATCAGTAACAGGATGGTGACAGAACCGTATTAATATTTCTGCAGACACAGGAAGATCCTGAATGTTTAAGCATGGGCTTCCTTGGGCTACTTTTAGTAGAAAGCAAATGTTTTCAGCCAAATGCTGATGATTGATGATTGTAGATTTCTTTAGATCAATTTCCCATTACAATGAGATCAGTGTTTTGAACTGCAGTGAATCACTGTGTTTTTTCTTCATTAACGGCTTTTTTTTTTTTTTTATATTTTAAATATTTATTCTAGAGAGAAACAGAAAATGAGGTAGAGGACTGATCTCAGCATAGCGTATCTGAAAGGTGGGGACCTCCTTTCTGATTCTGCCAATATTTTGCAGTTTGAGTTTTGGTGAAATCACTTGGGCCTTGCCTACTCCTTTGCTGATTAGGCTCAGTTACAGCCATTGCTGTAACTGCACCAGATCTATATAGGAATGAGCAGCGCATATAGGCAAGATACATCTTTTCTTGTTCATCCTGTGAGGATCCATCAATAATGCTACACTGATGACTGAAACATATCTTCTTCATATCTTCTCTTGTGTGTAAAATAAAGTTTGTCTTGTGCAAGAGGTTTGAAAGATGGATTAGGCAAAGTTTGGATATAGGTGATAGATGTATACATTCAGAGTTTTAGTTTTTTATTGAAATGTACTCTGGTTCTAAATTGAGGGGAAAATAGCACAAGTTTGCTTAATTTAATTATCTGACTACAGGCATGGTGACCTGTAAGAAGGTAACCTGTAATAAGTTTACCTGATTGGAATTTAGCATCTGCAGTGGGGCATGGGAATGCGAGTTGGAAGCAGGTCACTGGTGATGAAGCAGCGTGCAGCGTCCAGATTCAGCACTGTACACTGTGCCGAGTACGATCCTCAGGTTTAAACAGGAGTTTGCCACCTCACTTTTAATGCATTTTTACTTATGTTTGCAAGTGAGTTGTTAGAGAAACGTTCTGCCGTGCTGTCAAACCAATGACATCCAAGACCTTGCTGAGCTTCTGATAAAAAGAAATTGAAGGTCACTTCTTCAGATCAGTGGGTTTATCTCTAATCCAGTGCAGTAAACTAAATTGACTGTGTATTTTGCAACAACAGCAAAAGTTTCAGAGGAGCTGGACTGTGGTGTCTCATCCATTGCTACAATAATACACATTTGAGAGAACCATGAGGAAAGGCTGTAACATTTCCATGCTGTCTTAAAACTAAAGAACCTCCAGGAGAACGAGGTTTTGCTTTGACTTTCAACTTAACGTCTGAGCTCTTCTGACAAATTCACTCAAAGTCAGGCACTGGTTATGGCCACATTGTTGCTAAGATATACTATATTATTCTTATTGAAGAAGATGTTATAGGCTCTGTCTTTATCAGACTGATGTATTCTGAAAAACATATGCAGGGGCATGGGCAAGCAAAACCTCTTTTACAGCTGAAGCCTGCTGCTAAAGTGAACAGATTCCTTGTCTCCATAAGGAGAAATATTTAAAATATTGGCCCAGATTTTCTCAAGTCCCATTCTCTGCTTGGCAGAAGAGTAAAACCAGTAGGATCAACAGTTCCCAGTTCTTGCGCTGCCCCATCCTGATACCTGACTTAGCAGGTGCCTCTACTTCGTCAGCACCAGCGAACTGCAGGCAAGGATTCCTGCCTTCTGCTGTAACCCACCAGTTCTGCCCAGTCTGTGCTGGGCGTAGCGCTGGCTACCTTCCTGCCTGCTGAGCATTCCCCGCCGTTGCTGCTGAGCTCCATTTGGCAGCTGGGACCAAGCTATGTCCTATTTGTACTTTTCAGATGATGCAGAGGGGAAAGAACGGACACTGCGGATTTATACTTGGTTTGGTCGGGACCGTTGCAAAGCCTGGCATTTCTGTTCATTGACAGCGCTGATGACAGAGGGGAGTGCTGCTACCCTAGGGGCTGATCCGAAACATTTCTTATTGATTCCCAAAGTCAATTAGAAAATTAGCATCATGGCTTTTATCAGTGCATGCACACAAAAAAATAAAATCACTTGGAACGCGGTGCAGTTAGCTGCTATCTGACTTCCCTTCATATGCTTAAAAGGGTGAGCAAACCAAAGGAGCACATTGAGTATAACACATATGATAAGCTTTATGTTTCAGTTTTGGATAGGAGTTGGTGGTTATTGCATTCATATTTCTGAAGCCTTGTTAATCAGCAAGGAAATACTGGCAAAAGTTCAAAACGAGGCTACTCCCCTGGGAAATGGTTCCTCTTGTGTCAAAAATTGACAGGGCGGCAAGGAAAGGGAGTTATAGGCAGTAAAATAAGGAGAAATTGACTCAGTTACGCTTAAAATCTTTTTATTCTCATTTAGTTGTGGCAAAACACTGTTGTGAAGCACCGGGACAAATGGTCTTTGATTTTTATCCTCCTCGGTTACTTTTGCTGGTTTGGATGTTTTAAACTGTTGCCCTAGAGGCAAAGATGGTTGGAGACATTATGGTAGTATCTATGAAAGCATCCACAGTGTAAAGATCCGTTTTCTAAGCCACTTCACGCAAGTGAATAGACCTAACAGAGTAGTTAGCATTTATGGGCAGCATTTATGGGCATGTGTCAACTGGTTTCTGGATATATTATGTTTTTTGCTCTTTGGTTGTGCGTTGTAGCCTGGCCAGGGCTGGAGGTCATCTTCCTAGTGGTAGGTGAGAAACGGACTGGTGGTTTTAACCCTGCTCCAGTCACGTTTAGTATCCGTGTGGTCTAAACCAAGAACTCGAGAGCTGCCTAAACATTGGCATGTCTCTAGATTAGAGCCAATGAACTCGAGCATCGGTACTTATACTGCTGCACTTAATTTGTGACATTTTTGACATCGCTGGAAATTGCCAGCAGGAGGGGGGCAGCAGTAAAGCGCGAGGAAGCCCCATCTATTTCCGTCTGGATTGTTTGACTGTTCGGAAATGCAAGGCAACTGGTTTGGATGGTGTAAGATAACAACAATCCCTTTCGCTTCATGGGGTGTTTGGGCCTGTTTGTAAGTGCTGGGAGTAAGTTCTGCAAGCACTCGATAAAGCTTCAATTAAGTGTTCATCTTGCAGCCAAGCACTAAATTACCTGTCTTTCCAGGTCACTAGCTATTTGCTGATTAAGCTCTGCTCTCCATTTTGAAAGGATTGCTGTCATTGAAACAACTGCTCTATCTCCTGGTAGCTGATGTAGCACCTTTTCCCGTCCTTCTGCTCTGCTCAGCTCCAAGCAGGGAAACCACGGAAGCTGGTTGAGAGAGCGCAGGAAACATGCCTGTCTGATACCCTTCAGGGAGGTGAGGATGCTTCCTCCCACCTAATTCCCTTCCTGACTCCTCTGCGCGTGGTGAGGTGCAAGGAATCACTTCCATATAATAAAACTTGTGCTTCCCGCGTAAGTATTGCGGCATGCATCAAAATTTTACACAGGCAACTAATCAAAAAATCATTTTGCTAAATGAGAGGGCTGCATCCAGCTGTATCCTCTCCAGGACAGCCACAGCTGCGCCGGGAAGGCAGGGCTCACAAGATCACACAGCAGGATTTGTGCAGGAGAACAGATAGTGGAAAAAAGGAGTTAGCACTGCTGGGAAACAAACCACACGTGGAGGGGTGTGCAGCACAACTGCTGACTAGACAGAAAATACTGTTTCCTTCCTCTAATCCTGCTCATCTTCAGTCATCCCAGGCACGTCTTGGGGCAATGCCAATTTAATATATAGCAGTGTAATTACAGAATGTCTCCTTACCTCCAAAAACCAAGGTCCTGATGGAAAACCTGAGATTATCAAGTCAGTAGAGCAGATTAAGCAAATCTATGAATGTTTACGAAGTGGAGCAGGAAGTGCTAAATCAGACCATTTCTTCATCTACTGCATTGCGTTTGGCAATGGGCTGCTTTTAATGCTGTAGAGAACAATGAAGCTTTCTGAGGATCCATCTGGTTGATGCTATGGTGAAACTTGAGAAAATAAGGGGTTTTTTTTTAACCCTTTGAGTTGGTTAGTTTATTTCTCTGAAGGACAAGGTCTATTTTCCCATATGACATTGTCAGAACTTGCAAAATTACTAATACATCAAAGTGATCCAGTGCATGTAGAAATCCTTCTCTGCTGTTGGCACTGTTGGTGCTTCTTTCTTGGCGAGTCCTGCAGGTTGTCACGTGTAATGGATTTAAAATGAGACAAAACCCCCTTAATGATCCCATTGTCTTCAAGCAGCAGGTCTTAGTGTCAGCAGAAGTGTGAGAATCAAGATGGGAAAAGGAGAACAAATAAGAGTGGATGGCTCATATGAACTGTCCTATATTTGCTTCAGCTGGCAGGACTCCCTTTTTTTCTGGACTCTTTGCTCTGAGCTCAGGAGAAAGTGGGTTTCTGTCTCTTCCTTATGCTTCTCCAAGATTTCTGCATGCAGTTCTGAGGAGTCCTAGGACTTTTTCTTCCTGATGCCTTGAGCTGAGCTGAAACGGTATCCCTTCTGCCACCACACACCCCTGGGTGAGAGACACAGGGGTTTCCCTTCCCCTCTGAAAGCCCAGCCCCGAGGTGCGATGTGGCCCCTTCCACCCCACCAGCCTTGCAGAGAGCCAGAAAAAGGAGGAGACAGGAGTTAATGCCTGGGATCTCAGAATAAGCATTTCCATGCAGAGAGTTATTTTAGGAAGAGCCTGTTCTCCCTCGGTGGAAGAGCTCCCACGATGCGCGTTTATGAAAAGAAATGATCATCTGAAGTCTGTGGGGCTACTTTTTTAAGTCTTCAGCTGTGAACGTTTAGGCTGCGCTGCCTATTGACTTTTGTCTAGTAGCTGTTAGACCTGTAGTCAATCTTGCATTAAGAGTATTTTTGGTTGATTTTTCTTGCCATTATGTTTCCTATGTTACTTTATTATTTGAACATCAAAATTGAATGTAGCGCTGTGAACAGAATAAGGTATTCTGCTGCAAGGAACTTGTAGTCTAATTCAGGCACAGTGACGCACAGGCATACATAATATACAGGATAAGGATGCAAATTCAAAGTAATAGAGGTGTCTGGGGAAAAATCAGTGCTGCAGGCTAATTTACTACTCCTGAAGAGCTACCAGGCTGCAGAACATAGGGAAAATATTGAACAATACAAAAGATGTCTTTTCCTTTCATTTTTCTCTCTTTTTTTTTTTTTTTTTTCCCAAGTTGTTAATTCCTAATGTGTCATCAAATAGAGGGGAAACACACAAAGAAAACAGAGAGAATAAGGTAGGGATCCTCTGTATGTTCCTATTTTCTGAACTGAAGCCCAGAAAAGAGAATTGGAAATTATTTTTTTTTTAGTATGCCTTGTGAAATAAGAATTTAATAAAAAAAAAAAAGTGGATTAACCCTGGATTACAAACCAGTATTGATGTAACTAGAGCTCTGTTGGCAACATATTGTGAGCTTGTCGGAAAATAGTTACTCTGTATTTGTATTTATATGTACCTGTAAAGTTGAGACATTGACCATTGATTTTCTTGCAGAGTATAGCTGCAGACTGATCAGTAATGATCATAAAAGGCAGATACCAGGGGCACCCACAGTGAACGAATCCAGATTTTAATCTGTTCCAAATCTATGTGTCTAGTGGAGATCCAGGCAATTACATGCACAAACAAAACATGGGAAACAGTGATCCTACCGAATTTGCTGGCGGTCTCTTACTTTGCATTTACGCTCTTGTCTAAGCTTTGATTTTGTGCCATTTGTGGTTCTTCTGTTTCAGGAGCAGTATCCAACATTTCTTAGGCCCAGTGTGTAGCCTTTCAGTGTTTGTGGGTCTAATCCACATTTCATTTAAATGGTTGGTGATGGCAGTGAAGGAATTGCCAAATATACCTCCGTGTACCAAACCCATTAACATCACGTGGCAGTTTTGTCACTGATACTGATCCTTCAAACTACAGCTGTGTCCAGCAGTGACTGGAAGGTCAGGAGAAGCAGAAAGAACATGGTCCAAATGAACTTCTCCGCAAACTTGCAGGTGGTGGCTGCCAGTCCTGACACCAACTGCGACTCTGACATGCGGTGTGGTCTCAAACAAACCACCTAGCTTCTCAGGAAATATACTGGTTTCAGGTAAAGAAAAATATGAAATACAGGGTAGTTTTTGAAGGGCAAACACCTGAAATGCAAGTGGATTTATGCACCCACAGACATACAAACACATGTGTAGCTGTGGATTATTTAAACACAGAAGCACAAATTAATTTAGGTAATTCCAGAGAATTAACTAATTATTTCTAGTGAGATCAAGTGTACTGGTTTATTAGCATTTTGATAATGCTACAACTGAGACTACACAGTGGGAGTCAAGAACTGCTTTAATTATGTTGGTGGGCCTGGAACTGACTCTTGTGGTAGATGAGCTATTAGCATCACAGCCTTGAACTTTTTTACTTTTCTGAATATTGTCGTTTTCATTCTGCTAGTTTTATAGGTTGAAAGTGATAAATTTAAGGAAGCTGGGTGGACAGGTCTTTACAGTAGCTATTTCTGGACTACCTGTAGTCTTCTAGTGTGACCACAGGCATATCACAGAAGCTGTGTGCATCTAGTAGGATAAGACATCTAGTAGGATAAAGTAACTTTTCTGTCTCGTGATTTCTTTATGAGGATATTTCCTTATGTGCACTTGCCACTTCACAGATATCATGTTGTCAGTGAAGTACTCCCATCTTTCCTCAGGGGTAAGAATTTTTGACACTCTGGTCAACAAATGCCCGATGCCAAATACTGATTTGAAAGTATTAATTTTCTTTTGTACTTCCGGCACAAGTAGCAGCATCACACCATTGCATTTTTTTCTCTCAAAGCACTGGTAAGTATTGCAGCACTGTGAAAACTAGAAATTGAAGAACAAGTGGATAAGTGTTTGTAAATGCCTTTGAAAACAGCTGAGTTGTCTTTTTATTTATTTATTTATTTGATTAAACCAGTGTTTTAGAAAAGCAGGGCTCCCAGGTCTGTATCTTTGGAGATTAAGTAAATGGTGTGATTAGTGCTTAGAGTTGTCCACAGACTTCTGTAAGAGAGCAATTAGCTCTGTACCAAGGGCATGTCCAAGACCTGGTCTTGCAGTTTGAAACACTGCTCTTGGCAAATTGGGGTTGAAAAACCTGTGCCCCAAAGTTAACAGTTTTTTAAGCGAGAGCAAGACAGCAAACAACCACCACAGACACTTTAGCATGCCCATCTGGTTCTTTGCATTGTGTGAGGGCAACATGCTGCAATTTTGCAAACAGAACATTTTTATTATTTAATTAGTCTCAAAAGCTAAGTGATTCAAAGAAATAAACTGAGTCTATGAAAAAGAAAAAAAAAAATTAGTAACAGCAGGCCGGGTGCCTAAGGGCCTTACTCATGAATGTAAAGATGACTGGTTTTGTTACCAGCTGCGTACTCTGGTAAATAATGGGATTGAGCTTGCAATTCCCTATTCATGTGAATATTTCCTCTGCTTTTGTATTAGCCAAGATTACTCATGTGTTTATGAGTTTTCAAGACCGAGCTTATTTGAAAGCTGAACGTGATGGGAGATAGCATCCAGAACGTCGCTGCCTGGCACTGTGAAGGAGAGTTCTGGGTTTCTGCTCTTTGTTGTGGTGCCTCTTTTGCTGTGAGCCTCGGTCTGCCACGCTCGGCATGTAAAGGCAACACTCCTGTGAGGAGTTAATATGCTGGAACAGGTTAGCCAGGGCATTACCAGTCCTGTAGGTTTTAAGCTAAGAGTCAGTTCCTAAAAAAGAAAAAATTGCCTTATGAATGTATATGGAAAGTCCCTTGGACTAGAGTGTCATAGGGGCTTTAATGGAAACAGATCATTGTCTTGAATACCAATAGCATGGCCATTGTGAGGAACAGGTTTAGGTAACTACAGTCTAGTTTGCAGAATGTATGGAAAATGCAGTATCAATTCCTCTCCTAGACTAGGAATCCTTCTGGAAGTAATTTTTTTTTCATTTGCTTTTGCAAATTTGATGTCAGTTTTGGGGATTGGTGCTGCAGAACTGTGTTTGAGCTGTTTGCTTATAGTAATGGGGTTTGGATGTGCTGAGGTGACTCACCTAAGCAAGTTGTAAATTACAAGCCGGAAAAGAAAAAGAAAAAGGCACTTTGTTTTTTATATTGGGCTGTTCCTGCTGTGACATGTTGCAGGCCTAGGCAAGTTGGAAAATGGAGTTGAGAAATGGCTGCTGCATTTTGTACCAAATATTCATTATGTACTTTGTCCTTGGTCACGTGTACTCAAGAGAGCTGACCTGATGCTGCAGACAGATCTCCAAGAACTGGAGACAAAAGCGGCGGAAGCTGGGACAACATGGGAGAGGGGATTTCCTTAGCCCTCTATAGCCCTCTTAGGACTGCTTTCCGAAAGGCTTGTCTCTTGTATGTTGGCACCAAAATTACTTTCAGGTAGTGACTGTGAGGGTCCAAGTGTGGCAGCTGCTGTCAGCAGCGGACTGTGAGTTGGGTAGTTGCTGTTCCCAGGGGTGGAGGCTGCCATGGGGCCATTCCCAGCTACCCCCGGGGAGGAGGGCAGCGCGCCGGAGCTGGGGCCGGCCTTAGCAGCTGCTGCTATTACTATGGACTGTGATGGTGGTGCGAGCCCCCAGCTCGTCTGACAGTACAGCCCGCGTCCTTCGGGTGTACAGCTCTTGTCCACGGGGTCACGGTGGGCACCTGACAAAGCAGCTGGTAGGGGGTCCCCACCTCCCACTGCGTTTTGATTTCCCTGTGAAGTTACTCGCTGCACTGCCTCAAAACGCCTTTTCAACTTCTGTGGCCTTATAGCAATTTACTTTATCTGGCTGTTGTATACAGAAAAATGCTAACAGAAAATTTGGATGAAGAAAGAAAAGGATGAGGTAAAAATTGCAGGCAGGCTACAAATAAGCACTAAGAATACTTGTGCTATTGTTAATATTGTCTATAATACGTACCTGGTACAGAAGTTCACAGGGCTGGAGAGGCATCTGGATAGTAATCGTGGAGGTGCTTAAAATGATGTTATTATGACTAACTTAGCAGTAACTGCTGGAAGAGAGATGTTTTTCTTAACGCAGTCGAGATCCTTAGATTTTGATACTGCTTATATTTTTTTCAGTGCAATATTTCTGAATCCCAAGTGACCCTACCGTATGTTCTGAGCAGATCATGTATTTGTTGCAGGATTGAGAAAAAACAGTGGTAAGTCGAATAAACCGGAAACAGAAATATCTTTCAATATTTATTTAGAACGTGAATATATTTATCTTTTTGGACGTAAAGCAGTGGCACCATAATACAGCAGAGGTCCCTATCACCTCTACTCCATAGCAAAAGAAATGCTGATGCCATCAAGTGGGCTGAACAACAGTGGAAAGAGAGGGAGTTTAATTAGTATGTTGTTCCTCTGTTCCCCTAATTCCAGCAGCAGGGTCTTACCTTGCTATTTCAGCTGTTTTTTTCTGTTGAGGTTTCCTGAGGTGTAACACCATTTGGCAAGGTAGAATGGTGCTTGCAGGGAAAGGCCACAGACTATCCGGGGGAGAACCCAGGGAAAGCTGGCACTGCTGATGTCTCTCTTACACCTTGTACCAGCTGCTCCTTTTATTTATTTTTTTTTTTTCCTCGAGTTGTTAAAACTTATATTGAAAATTCAGGAACTTCTGCAAGTACTTTCTCTCTCTGCTTTAAGAAGACCATATTTCTTACTATTTCTTTATGAAGGTGCGACTGTCAAAAAATAACATCCTGTTTCAGAGATTCTGATTTTTCTAGTACAGTACATATCATCCTGATCGATCATTTTATCTCTTTTTTTTTTGAAGAACTGTGAATGTAACTAAATGTTATATTATTCTTCATAACAGTAATCATATTGCTGTTCAATTGCATCTGTGTTATTCCATTCTTGTCTGGCAAGTACATCATCTAATCTCATTCGTTTTCCCCATTCACCTTCATTTTTGCTCCCCCCAACTCCCATACTAAAGAGTTATCCATGACATTCCAGTTTAATGATCAATACAAGGCAGGTAATGTTCATAATAAACTGGTCATACTGTAATCCATTAATGAAGATCTTTGACAACAGAGCTGAGTATTGCTGAAGGCTACTCCTTACCCTGTGAGAACATTTTCTGTATTTTGTACGTGAATTGGCAGAAAAGTATTTGTTCTCCTACAAACTGTCCTAAGGAGATATTTGGGAAATATTTAGAGCTGATGACTAAATTATTCATTGTGAATACCTAACCAAAACATTTACAGGTTTTTTGCACAATCCTGAAAACTTGTAAGTATAGTAGTCATTTTTTCAGTTAAATGGGCCATGTACTGCAGAGTGCATGTATATCCTCCCAGGAGGAACAGGAATTTATTCCCTCAGAGAGCTTGGCTGTAAATAGATGTAATGTTATGTATAACATTGCAGAAGGCAAGCAGTTTAGTCAGTGGGAAGTAAAATAAATAAATAGAAAAGACCATTATCTCTTTGGCAATATATTTGTGTAATTTTAAATTAATATGATGTGGTGAGGATGAAAATGGCTTGGGAGGGAAGCTGTGCAAAACCAGGCGCTTTCAGACCACAGAATTAAAATGTCTGATGAAAAAGATTAACGCAAACTATCTGAGCTAATCCAAAATTTACTAGGAAAATTCAGGTCAAACCTGGGATTAGTGCTTTGTGTGCTGTACTGATAACCTCGATATTTCCCTCCTTACCTCTCTCACTCTCGTGTAGTTACTTAACTCCCATATTTTTTATATGAAGGGAAAAAGACGTGTCTTTTACAGCTGCTATCTGTTCTGTTGCCACCGACAGAACGGTGCTAGACTGGTGCCCTGAAATTTTGCTGGAGAAAGCTTCAGCTGAGTAAGTATCAGAGACGGCACTGAACAGCTGTTTCTCTGGGTAAAACTCATCTGTGCATCTATGAGTAGTTGGGCTTTTTGTTATCTGACATCTCAGTGGCAGCAGCAAAGCGAGGGTGAAGGAAGAGGGCAGACTACAAAAAAGTCCCTCAGATTTCTTGCCAGATATTTTTACCTCTCTGAAGCTTCTGTTAAAGTACTGAAGTTATCTTCAATCCTGTTACAGAAATGTTTTGCTGATGTTAATAAGATCTTAATAATAATTCTGTTGAGCAGATTTTGCAAATCTTTGCTTTGTAGCAAATCTTTGTTTTGCAGCAAATGCTTTTTGACAGGGTGGTATGTTTTTGGCGTTTTGATGAAAACCTGTCCATTTTTTTATAAGATATTAAATTTTATAAAAATCAGAATGAATTCATAGACAAAGAAAGAATGATAAAATTGTGCTTTGAGACAGAAAGCAGGGAGACATAAAGCAAACATGTAATATATGCCCAAAATTAAACAATAACTTATGTAATTTTTAGCTCATTTAAATGATTTGCAAATTTAAGTCATTCAGCACGAGGAGCCTCACAAAACAAATGGAAAGGATTTGGGGAGATGGCAGTGCTGTGCTTTAACTGAAGTGAGGCCCTTCAGCATTGCCTGGTTCACTTCAGCAAGAGTGGTGCTCTGTTCTATTTAAGGTAATGAGAGGGAGAACACAACACTGGCAAGACGGCTTGCCTGTTTTGCAGTGCAGGGAGAGGAGTTAATTTGACTTTAATGTGTTAAAGAGGAATTATGGTCCATCGAGACAGTACAGGACTGTTTTACTAGAAGGAAGAAAAAAAAAAAAAGGAAAAAAATTTAGCACCTTTACAGAGGAATAAAAAGGGGAGCTAGGAAATCGTTGACTAGTTACTGCAGCATTAATCCCTGGAAAAAAAAAAAGGGAAAAGTTACTAAGCAAGTAAGCTTTTGATACATATTTTGAAGATAAGAAGGAAATGAACAGCAGCCATCAGGTTATGTCAAGAAGAAATTGTGTGAAAGCCATCTGATTTCCTCCTGTGACAGAGTAACATGTTTTTTGGATATGGGAGAAATAATAGTTGACATATTTCTTGGCTTTGGTAATGTTTTTTGACAAACTTTCATGACGCTTTCGTTTGCAAACTGCTGAAGCCTGATAATTATGAAACTCTTACAAATTGGATAAAACATTGTTCTGAAAAAAACAGGCAGAAGTCAGATATTAAAACTGTTACCCTGAAAAGCTGTGTCAAACAGGACTTTTAGGGAGGTCACCTGGTGTTTGGTACTATGCAATAATTTTTTAGAAACTGGGGTGATAGAATATGATATGCTCTGAGTACATTTACACATGACACAAACCTGTCAGATATGCTGCAGGATTCAAACTCAAAATTACAATAATAAACTGGAAGAATGGCCTGGAAAAAAATGGGATGCTGTTCAGTTGGAATGACTGCATTTAGGCAGAAAAAGTCAGCTGCAAGTGTGGAGGATGGGGCACGAGAAGTAGCTGTTTTCTAGAAAAAGATCCAGGCATGGGGGAGTTACAGTGGTACAAAAACTGCGTGTGAGCCAGTAATGTTGTACTGTTGCAAACCAGACAACATACTGGGATGTAGGAGGAGGATAGGTGTCTGGAAGATACCTGGAGAAATCCTCCTTCTGTTGCTGGCACAAGGAAGAGCTCAGCTGCAGTATTTCTCCTAGTTGGGGCAGTACCCTTCTAGGAGGAGGTGGAAAAGCTGGGGAAAGAAATTTTGGGAGAGAGCAGCAAGAGCAGTCAAGACCTGAAAACAAGGGGTGAAAGAGTACAGCCAAGAAGCTGTTGGTGCTCAGTCCGGCAGAGAAAGGACTTGAGAGGGTGTGTGTTTGTGCCTTCAGTGGTGTCACATCAAAGGTGGTGGCAGACAGGAAAGGAATAGTCTGTTCTCTCTGTCCATAGTGAGTAGGTCAAAGAGAATAGACCTTAACCTACAGCTTTGTACATTAAGGAAAACTTTCTAATTGTGAGGAGAGTGACACATGGGAGGAGACTGCCTGGGAAGGGAGCCGGGGGCTGTGTAATCTCTGCTGGAAGCTTTCTAGGGTGGGTTAAAGTGGCTTGTGTCCTGCATGGCTTCGGTCTCCCAATATACAGGGTAGAGGAGAGGCTGGGAGACCTTGCAAAGCTCCTTTCCACCTTGTTTCCCAGATTGGCGTGACACCTGCCCTGATGGAGCAGGGTTCGTACTTCCCAGCAGAGCCAAGTCGCCTGCTGAGCTCCGTGGTGAGACAGCTCAATGTGAGCATCCCCCAACCTGGTGCTGTTGGAGGCATTACAGCACCAGGTTTCAGGCACCGTTTTAATGTCATTATGGGCATTATCTGCTCCTATTAAGTGAAGAAGGTCTCAGAGCATCTTTTACAGTGCTGCAGAGCAGCATTACATCAGGCTGGGCTCTGACCTTTTAAATCCAGACAAGTTGTCAGGCTCTGAGCTATTTGTACTTTCATGCCTGTGGTCCTTGCGATGTTCTGCGTCTCTGTTAGGATTGGGACTCTAACTCCTGCTGATATTTCAGGTTTGCAAGGCTACGTGTGAGGCTTCGTTAGGATGCATGTCTCCAGGTAATACTTTAAAAGAGCCCCAGTTACTAAGTAACCTCATTTCACATAATGAGGTTTATCTTTCTTATGTCTTACTTCTTAAATGTCTCTTGCTACATCTGAGAACAGCTGTGGGCTAAGAAATTGTGTCTTTCTGAACGAGTACAGTGGAACATCTCGGTGAGAGCTTGGCTGCATCCGCAGTCACTCGCACCTTGTCGCTAAACCACTGTACAACAGTCCGCTGTTATTTGAGCAAAAATTGCTCAGTGTTTCAAAAGGGCTTGTGTGGTTTAGAGTGGTCATATTTTAACTCACCATTTCAAAGAGTTCATCATCCAGTAAAAGCCAGTCATAGCGTATCCTCAGTAAAATTGAACAGATTTAAGCCAAATTACCAGCAATGCTTATGTGCTTTAAACAAGAAAGGGGATGGATTCTAAGGATATAAGGTGGTAAATGACATAAACCCCGGTGCAATGAACTTGTGATGACATTTTAATTCAAATCTGTGCTGACAAAAACCGATGAGCTCACTTGCCATCTCCTCCCTGCCTTCAACTCTTGTATAGGCTCAGTATCTACTATTAACTCTGGCTTGCTATTGTGAATCTGAAGGAAAGTTTTATAACATGCTTATAATTAGATAAGCAATGCACTGACGCTTTCAAGAACTGTATAGCAAAATCATGCTAGAGGCAATCCAGGTGGTAATTATGTAGTCAAAAATCACTCCAGTCAAATTAAAATGAATCTTCCTCTCTGAGGCAACTGATGACTGAAGAAGGCTCCATTAGTTCATTGTGTTTTGTAGCCTCCAGGTAACAGTATTTTTCACAAAGAAATTTGAACTTTGTTGCAAAGGATTTGGGCATAGTAATTTTTATTCTATTTACAGTAGATACAATTGTACTAGAGAAGAAGATGTACTTCAGAAGGGATGTCTGCTAAAAATTAGCTCTTTTCCCAGGTTCTTTAGTACCAAATGAGTGGCTTTTTATTATGACATTTCAAATCCTACATCTATAAGTCAAAGAAAACACTAAAAGACAGAAAAGTTTGTTTTAAGTAAAAGCCATAGGCTACGGTGAACTCAGAGAAATAATAATAAAAAGAGGTTAATGTATAGTAAGAGAGAAATTGTCTGTGTCTTATGCTGGAAAAATGTGGATTTATTAAGATATAATTTTTGCAGTAACAGTTTGGCATTCAGCTGGATCAACCTGAGCTTCCACAGTCAACAGCAAAGAAAAATGTTTGTATCTTCACTAAGAGTCATGACACCCATACTGTGAGATATCACCATAGCTTCGAGGGCTTTGCATATTGCTACCAGGTTCCTGTAAAATTATTAGGTGAGCGTTCAACGGCTCCACATGTGTAACTACTATCACTGGTGATGTGGTTGGGGGCTTTGCAGCCTGTATTGCACTGATATCACAGCTTTTATGTGATAAAATAAAGCACTGAATGAAAAATGTAATGAAATGTAATGTGGATGGATAATGTTCACCACTGTGGTAGGATAGAAAACAGATAACCAGGAGATGGATTGAGGCTTAGTTGTTTTATACTGCAATTAGTATTCCTAAGGTCACTTCATTTCCTGGCGTTTTAAACCTTTTATCTCATTCACCTCTGATTAATGTATAGATAGATAAATATATCTATTTATATATATAAATATAAATATATCCCCTCAGTTTATTCTAAAGAGGAAAGCTTTTTCCACATTTATATAATAAAAATGTGAAATTCACGATGATGTATGACTGCAAACACAATTAAAAGTCAGTATACTTTGGGAGTTTGCTATAAACAGAAGATACAAAAAAAGTATCTCTCTTTCATTACTTCCTCATAAAGAAAATGTATTTTGAAAATAAGTAATGAGCTATCTTTCTTGGCCACAGAATGTAGTAGCTGATTCTTTGGTTGTTTAGTTGCTAATTCGCTCACCGTTAGAAAAGCAGAAAACAGGATTAGGAAATACATCACATATAACATGTGACCATCCAAATAAAAGCTGTACCAAGACTGGAAGATTCGCTTTGAAGTGAAAGATACAAAGATTCACCTAGGCTCTGGATTATCAGAACATGCTAATATTAGATTTGTTGTTGTGCTTCTAATGTGCGAATGAAGAGTTGATGTTACGGAAATGTGGAATCTTGACAAGTTTTCACAGTGGTGCTTCTAAATGCACTCTCTAGTTTTGCGGTTTTGGCAGACTGTGCAATGTTTACCTACGTGATCTGCGGCCCAGAGTGTTGTTGCTTTCTGCCTCGCAGCGTACGCTTCAGACCCGTCCCGCGCATCTCTCCTAACCCTGCAGGGCAACAGTTGAGTCGACGCTTGACTTGATCCACTTGGTCTGTCCACTTGCCTCCCCGACTTCTCTTAGTCTTTGTACCTTTTATTCCGTTAGGTGAGCTTACTTACGCACTGCATAATTTTCTGCCTTGGATTTACTTTTGTTGCTGTCGGTTGCTCAACAGCCGTGTTAAATGTACCCATCTCATTAGAAATGGTCTGCTGTGCCAAGTACCATGCAAGTTAACAACCTCATGGGTGATCTTCAGCTGTGGTATCCTGTGTAGTTTTGTTTGGAAGTGTCGCTCTACCTGCCTTGTCATTATTTTTGCAACTTTTTTTGAAACAGGTTGCCCTGAGGGAGTTGTGCAGTACTGCTATGTTTTACTGCAGCCCGTAAGATCTTCCTTCTTGCCATGCTATTCCCTAGGGAAATCAGGAATGTTAATGCTGTTAGATTAAGGGTATCATTACAACTGTATTTTGCAGGGATGGAAAGTATGACTGTTACTATAGTAATAGTTATGATGACTGATAACTTGTTAAATATATATATTTGTGGATTTTTTTCAAATGTATATAAAAATACACACACAGAAAGATAGAGGCAGAAAAGTCCTCATTCTGCACATTTGCTTTGGTTTGGTTTTCTGATTAATTTCCTATGGGTAGGGCAGAGACTTCGAGTAGATGTTTTTTTATTCTTGTCAATTTTATTTTTTTTTTTTTGCCAGCTGTGTCTTTATTGTTTTCATTTAAAGAAATGTCAGTATTGCAAGTTTTCTCTGGAGATCAGGTATGCAAACCTCTCCAGTTGTTTGAAGATGACTTCTGAGTGAACACGTTGTGGTTGGAGTTCCCTGGAGCACCACAGTCAGGGCAATGTCTGATAATGGCATTTGTAACATTATAATATCTTAAATGTCACTAATTCAGGCGATGACTATGAAACATTTTAGTTGGTTGTAAGTGACTGAAATGATTTCTGCCTGTAATGCCAGAGACCGCTATGGCATTTTCATGAAAAATAAGGGAGGTGCAGTCACGGCCCCTGGGAATGAACTGAACAGGCAGAGATGAGACAGTGAGCGCGGCGTGGAAGTCATGAATGAAAACTACTGAAATTTGTTTGATGCCTTGTCAATCCAAGATTGCTTTTCCAGGAAAGAGAGATGGTTTGTAGTGAAAGGGCAAATCAAAAATACGCACTTCCAAGATAGTTTGGTGCGAAGTAAACGGTGCTAGGCAGGAGGAGATTAGTCATGACTGGATAGCAGAGGCTGTTACATGCACAAGGGGAAGCAGGAAAGAGAGCAGACATTGCAGTTGGGAGATGAGATTTTAGAGATTTTCAATTTTATCTAGGGTGGACACTGATGCAGCCACATGTACATAGGATAGAGAATTATTTAGGTAAGGCAAAACTAGAAAAGACGCTGCAAATCTCTATTAGGACCCAACAATGCGAAGTTAATGGGTAGCATGATGGTAGATGGGATTCAAAGTAGATGGACCCCAAATTAGGTATATATTAGGTGAAATAATTTGAATTCTTTGCAAGAGTCAATATGCGAACTCAACTACAATTACTTCTTTAAAAGTACTTTAAAGCAAGCTTATTTTTCTTGGCTTTTAATTTCTTTTGATTTTTAAATAAGAATTTTAGCATTACCATGAGGATACCAGAGGAAACTTGGCTGAAAATCACAAGTGGCAGTTGACGTTTAAATCACTTTAATGTTTAAATGTTTAAAATTATGTTTAAATCTGCACTTAATTCCAGTAATCTGGCCTATCTGGCCTACTAGAATAATTGCTGCAGTAGGCAATTCCAGTTGCAAGCTGGAATGCAATGTATGGAAACCCGTAGACCTAAACCACTAAGCTGCTGTAGAATCAGTCCAAAAAAAAGTATTTGTTAAGTTCACGTTTGTATCTTTCAACCAGTGTAAACCATCAGCTAGTAACCAGAATGACAGCGTTAGCACAGGAGTCCTAGAGTCCTACCCATAAGCGTGTATTTTATTAATCCTTTTATCTATACCTTTTGTATGCAGTTGGGGAGAAGGTATTCTGGTGGAGAAATTAATTTACTGACTCTAGTCAAGAGCAACACACTGGAGAGAAAATAACAGTGGTCTCTGATCTTCTCTGCTTTCTGCTGAAGCCTGAGGTGGGAACGTGTTGTGTATATATCCCCTACATAGGGATCTCCCTGTATGCCAGGAGAGCAGGACAGTGCTGCCAGCGTGGGCCACGCAGGCTGCAGAACAGACTTTTGATCGGTATTATACCAGTCCCAGCAGTGCTGTTTCCCAGCTGTTAGAGGAGAAGGTTTGCTTTCATTAAATACTACACCTAAATATCATTTGACGTACTGCAATGTTTGTGAACAACATACAGTTTACCGCCTGCTGGAACAATTTTTCTGAGTACTGATTTTAAAAATGTAATTAATAGATAATTTTAGTGGGTGAAGATGTTTTTGTTTTGTTTGGCAGTAAATTGTTTTTACTATAAGACCTACATTCATGGTTTTGGCATTTAGGTATTGTTTGTACCTGGATATAAGACTTAAACAGTGGATTAAATCCACAGCATATTTCAGCGCTGCTTTCACAATGACAACTTCATTTCCAGCGTAATCTAAAAACCTTCCTATAATTATATGATGTCTTGTAAATAAGCCATCTCCAGAAGGCTTTAGAGAATTAAATAACTGAGGCGATATACCGTACAGAAAATAGCGCTGCAGAGACATTGTACTGCAGTTGAACAAATGAAACCAGATTAATTAAAAGATCAAAGATAGAGGAAATGGAGGAAACTACGTTTTAAGGGAACTGAAAGGAGACAGAGAATAAGTGAAACGGGGGACTTTTTAACAAAGAAGGGAAATCTTTGAGTGACAGATGAGATTGGGTGGGGAAAGGGTAGCAGGCTCCCAAGCGGGCATGCTGCCGAGGAAGCCTAAGGAGCCCCAGAGGTGATGCAGCGTGGGCTGAAACTGAGGGAAGCGAGGGTGGAAGCGCTGGGAGGGCAGGGCTGGCTCTGGCAGAGGTACCTCGGGCAGGTGCTGAGGGCCGCAGGAGGGAGCAGGCAGCCTTGCTTTTTGTGCGCTTGGGTCCTGGAGAGGCAGCCTGTGGGCAAGACAAGGGGACGTGAAGCAGCAACGCTTGAGGTTGAGGTGTCTTCTCAGAAACGGGGTTGTTACTCCACCTCTTCATCCCCTGGGCAGCAGCAGAGCAGCAGGCCCCAGCTCTCCCCGTTTCAGGACAGCTTTGGCCCTGTCTTGGCCCAGCCCAAGGTCACATTGGGGATGGCAGCAGTCTGGAGCCAGGGCTGCACAGTGCTGTCACCAGCTCATTGCAATGCTCTTGCTACGTGTGACGGCTTGTGTCTTGTCACTAGTGGCCAGTGAGCACCCTAGAGTGACACTGCCAACTTCACTTTTTAAACAGTATTACTCAGGAGTAATAATTACTCTTGGTTAACAGGAAGCGGCATCATTAACAGCAGGAACAGAGCCTCTTGTGGGAAACGTGGCTACTTGCTACAATGGTTATTGTCCCATGATTTACTACTTTCTTTTTTTTTTTTTTTTTTCTTGTAAAAACCACAGGTCAACTTTATTACACCATTAGCATGGAGTTAGGTCAGTATGAAGCCATAAATGTCTTCGTTCAGAGCAAATTACAGTGTGTCAGTGGTGCTATGTTATCTATTACAATGTGACATTGCTTGTGGTGTAACTCCGCTGAGAGAAAAAAAATGACTCTCTAGGAATAAAAAATTATTAACGAGCTGTCAGACAATAAGTAAAATTTCTTATCCATACTTATACCATAATAGCCAGGGATTTTGCTTTTGTTTGAGGTTTCTGTCTGTTTGTGGGTAGGGGATGTTCCCCCTCTCAGCTTAGAAGGTGATTGACTTTCATCGGGAAGTATGTGAGATACATTTTCAGATACTCACCTTCATTGTTGTTGCTTCTCTTGTTTCCGAAGTAGTTTTGCAGTAGGTTTTCTGTTTCGTGTGATTCCAGGTAAGCCTGGTGAAGACAAACTGTGGTGACTGGGATCTGTATCTGTTCTTAACTTTCTGCGATGTTGTGTAGTATTATTATTAATAATTTTAATATTAAATATGAGAAAGGTTATCCTTACTCTCTCTGACGTAATACATTGCAAGTTGTTGTAATCACCACAACTCCAGAACTGCTAGATCTATGACTAAAACTTAAAGCAGATTACATACTTTCTATTGTATTTGATAATGCATTAGCAAACATAAAAGCAGAGAAAAAAAAACATTTATTTTATCAAAAACCTGGGGAAGACAAATTAAAACTAGACAGAACTAAGAATATCTTAATTACAGAAGTGGAACGCTGAAGGGGAAAAAATCCCTGTTTTGGAAAACTTAAGCTCACTTTTTTTATTTAATTACTTCAATATTCCTTGTATTGAGTAGGTAGAAAAAATGTTTTAGTCTTTCCCAGCAAGGAAAAGAAAACCACTGTGTTTTGTCATTCATGTAACAGTGTGCATCTGAATTACCTTTTTACAGAGATGTTGGAAGTATAGGTACAGTGACAGCCGTGTAGACCGATCAGTCCTCAACCTGCTTTCTCTGTAAGATCTATTCCTCCCTCCAAGCATTATGCAGGTTGCTACAGGTTTCTATTTCCATTTTTGTCATTGCAGGGAGAGGGTTTTTTTGCAGACATTTGCTCTGTTTTTGGAGGCCAGAGGTTGCTAGTGCTTTGCCTATCAGCCCAGACTGTCTGCTGGACTTCAAATTCTTCTAAATAAGCTCTCAATAATCTACTACTTCTAGTTCACCTTTAGAGGAGATAGTAAAATTCCTTCTATCATCTTAGAGTTTCTCTGCCAAGCGTCACGGCACTGGGCAGCTTCCTGCTGGCCATCCATGGGGCTGAATTGCCTGTGTCAGACAAGCTGAAAACTGGCTCTAAGTTTACCTGATGCATATATGGTACAGCTACTGAGCAGCTCCTTTGCAGTTGTCTTTGCTTTTGCCTCCACCATTTTCCTGCACCAGGAGCCATCTCAGTATTAAGTCGCTGTAGAGTATTGCTCTTTCTGTTGTGTGGCTACCTGACAACTATGCTTGGACTGGCACATCTGTGTGTAGTGGCCTCTGGCCTTTATTTTCTCGGTGTAACATTCTACCTGCCCAACCGGTACTCTCCCGGCTGTTCCCATGGCATGCACTCCACAAGCTCAGCACATCACATCACCCCACCTGCAGACAGCCGTACTTCTCCAGCTGGTGCTGGGCTGCTGTGCAGTTCCTGGGAGTTTGCAGTGGAGTCGTTCAAGCTTTAAAAGATGTTGATTCCTTCCTACTTGCCTTGCCTTTGCCACGAAGTTCTTTTTATTGCTGAATATCCAGGTGAAGACGATGTACTCATAAATTTCTGTTTTGGGGTTGAACTTGTATTTTGGCTCATCTTTTGAAAGTAGTATGTTGGGTAGTTTAACACTTGCTTCTGCTTACAGATGTTAATGCTAGCCAACGGCTCACAATGCCTTCTCATAGCCCACATCTCTGAATTTTGCGGAGTCATCTGCTGTGATTACGTGCTTCCTGCCACTGAAAGTGAACAGACCCTTTCCGTTTTCTCCCAGACTGATGAATTCCCCTTCTGCTCTGTTCCTTAACTTGCACTGTATGACGCAGGCATACATCATGCCCCAGGAATGGTACCCTGCTATACTACTTTGGTTTTTTTTTCTGTCCTTTCATGTGAAATGTTGCTCATCTCAGGATGTCATTCTTTAATTCTGCTGGGACAGTACGAGAGTCCTGTCAAACAAAATCCAGTCTTAAGGGGGGACCTCATCTCTCAGCTGGCAGGAGGAGATGCAGGAGGTGCATTGTCCCCCCTTTCAATCTGCCTAGTCATGCAGTGTAAATAATTATTGAGCACCCATAATAGCTCTTCATTTTCACCACTTTCCCATGTTGCCTTTAGCCTTCAGCGAGGCATGTTAAGTTATTGACAGAGGCCGAAGTCGTTACCTTCTGTTCCAAAGAATTATTGGTGTGGCAATGTAGAAAGTATGTGCTGTTTGGTATTTCTACTGGCAAGGTGTTTTCATTCTCTGTATAATGTCTTCTGTATTGTCAGGACTGTTGTAATCTATGCCGAGCTACTGGCACTGCGCTAAGGCTGCTGTGGTTGGCAGCACAGTGGGGCAGTTCTGGCTAGTTCGTGGGGGAGCCCTTCCCTAATATTAATCATAAATTAATACGCTAGGGTTACTGCTTTGTCTATTTCTTTACTTACCCAGACAAATGTCTGGTTCCAGGTCTTGGACCATCCTCACTGTCCACTGGCACCTGCTAGCTGCCTTAAGCACCCTCAGGTCTGCTAAGCTGTATGAAGGATATGGAGATATAACTGAATATTACTGGAGTCCCTTTGTCTCCTTGATCTGAGCATTTCCTGGATGACTCAACTGGAGCCTTTCAAATGTCCTCAGATATTTCATGTTTGATGGATAGACAGCCTGATCCCCCCTTGATATTCTGCTCCAAGAACTTGTTAAGACTTGGGTGTAATTTAATATCATGTTCCTGAATTTCTCCTAGAAAAGTGTCCTTGCTGAAGCTTTGACACTTGGTTCAGTTTACACTTAACCTGTAGACCATGGCTGGTGTTTGCAGTAGATCAAAGTCCAACAGTACTTTTGAGCTCTCTGTCGAATATACTGAGGAACCTTATCACCTTCTTCATTTTGTCAGGACTTCTCCAGGGCCGCAGGAAGTGGATAATTATGCCCTAGGGTAAATGGGGTTTTGTGTCCTTCACAGATAGGAATTATTCCTACTAACATGAATTTATATTCAGTGCTTTGATCCATGAAACCGTGGAGGCCTGTGGAGGCTCTCTGCCAGAGGGCTTCCTAGGCCGTTTCAGTATGCGCGATTGCATTACAGTCAGGCCAGTTACTTTTTCAATGACTCCTCTGTGGGTTACAGAGTCAAGTGTTTCGGGAAGCTTGGGGCTGCGTAGAGGAAAAACAGAAGATTTATTGCTTGAGCTCTAAGTATCCAGCACCTTGGGAGCACTGTGTTACTGTACTCTCGCAATACTGCTCAGACCTTGGCTTTACACTGCAATTCTGCCATGCAATGGGGAGGGTGTCCCTCATGTCTACTTCTACAGACTCTGAATGGCAACGTCTGCTCTTTCATGGATATCCTAGGGGCCATACATTCGTGTAGCAGTCACAGATTGCTCCTATGGCATATTAATAGTACTTGGCCACAGTTCTTCAGTCTGATGGTGCCACTTAGCAGTGCTGCAGGAGATTACATTGCAGTGGCTCCCCCATCCAGCTGGAACTGAATTGGTTGTATTGATCTAATAGCGAAGGTTCAAATTTAGCAGCTGAATTGCTGGCAGCTTGTGCTGGTCGTGCAGGATACTGAGTCATTGAATTTGCTACATTCAAACAGCAGCTCTTTGTCTCTCATCTGGAAATGATGGGGTAGGTACAACTATGGTCTGGATTGGAAGGGGACAGATTGACCAGTCACACTGCCCAGTGCTAATGGGAAAGGCACTGGGGGAAGGGAGGAAGCTGTACTTTTATTTTCTCTTTGCAGGTAAATTAATTTCTCTTTTCTTATTTCTGGGCTCTGTTGGTTTAAGCCTGATCTCCTTGTTCTGTATTACTAGCACTCATCATTTTGGCTCAGTCACAGGGTGGCTCAGCTGGCCATCCTGTCTGGAAGAAACTCCTTACGTTTAGGTCTGTGTCTGTGCAGTGCCTTCTTGTAAGCTGCAAACATCCACTGAAGTTTTGTCTCTAATTAAATGATTCCCTTATGTTTCCAAGACTACCTCTAGTATGGAATTTCCAAGTTCATAATGAAAGTATCTATTTCTCATGCCGAGTCTTTTCCTCTTTTTGAGAGGAGGGTGAAAGAATCCAGTATCTCTTTTCATTCCCATCCTGTGCAAGATCAAAAATTGTCCAGAACTTTTACCACATGTTCAAATGTTTTGGACATTGTACTCAGCAGTTGTGTATTCATTTGCTTCTTACCTTCATTTCCAGGTGGACAAGCTCTTGGGAGGACCTCAGATGTGTTTTAAGGAGGGAAGGGAGACCACAACCCAATTCTGATGGCCTATCTGCCTATGGTGGCCCAGGGGTTTCTTTGGCTGGTTCTCTAGCCACCCTCCCCCCGGGTGCCATTTTCCCCTCCCTTATGTGCTGGGATCCCTTGAACTGCTTTTTTTTTTTTTTTTTTTTTTTTTCCTGGTGTGAGGAGCTTGTTGTAACACATTGAAGTCGCAAGGGAAACAGCAGCAGCTTGAGTGAAGGTGCTGAAGAAGATTCAGCTAAACCCAAAGCATTTTCTTTTGGTTTATTTGGTTCATTTAGCCTTGTCTTAGCTGAAAAACACACTTCCAACTCCAGGCAACAAGTATGGGATCATGTTCTTTCATGCTGTTGAAAATTAGCCAGTTGTGCTCTCCTTGCTAGCCAGCATCCTTCACAGTATGTTCATGTATCGCTCACTTGTTCTGAATGCTGGCACCATCCTAGTGAAGGACTGAAAGACCAACACTCAGTTTTCATCTACTTTCAAAAGCAGGTAGATAACAGATACTTAGCTGCTATTATAATCTTCTCTATTCCCTCTATGTGCTTTTGCCCCTTTAAAGACAACAGTGCCAGTTAGATTAAGGCCTAAATTAAAGCTTTCTGGGCATTATTATTTATAAAACCCAGTACAAATTGTAAATAAAGGATAATTACACAGAATGTGTTTGTTCATTTTTAACACACTTATTCTATTGCATGCCAAAGTTTAAACAGGTCAGCACTGGTCTTATCCTTTCAATGCACAACAGGTTCACGCCAGGGATCCCAGCTGCTTAGCTTCCCTGCCCTCTAATTCCAAGCTACTGGCCCCGTTATCCCAGCATCGGAGCAGCCAGGTGACAACCTGCTCACCAGGAAGTCGACTAAAATTTTTTCGCATATCTCGCAGCTCACTCAAGGATAGGGATCGGGTGATTATCTCTGGTTCTGTCTCTTCCTCCCCTTCCCCTTCCTCATCATCCCTTACTATACGAACTGATTTCTTGATGTGTTTCTTCTTCTGTATAGGAGCAACTGATACTGATATGGGTTGGTTGTCTGGTTCAGCTGCAGTGTCTGCCGCTGAGGTTTGAGTGGCTGCATTGCCTGTCACCAGGGTTTGAGTAGCCACAGTGCCTGCCACCGGGGTTGGGGTAGCCGCAGTGCCTGCTGGTCTGGTTTTCCACTCTTTCCCCTGAGGGTCCTGCATAGTACTGAGCAGTGTTTGGTAGATACTGGCCAGGGCCCAACACAGTGCCATAAGTTGTGCCTCTCTGGAATAGCCACAGCATTTTCCTTTCAAATAGTCTATTACTTTATCAGGGTCCTGTAGTTGTTCGAGGGTGAAGTCCCAAACCATTGGAGGTGAGAAGTTCTCTAGATACCTGCCCATATTCTCCCACATCCCATGCCACCCCTGACTATCTGGCCTTGGGACAGATCTCTGAGTGGTAGTCTTAAACAGTTGTTTAACCCTAAACAAGACCTGAAAAACATTCAGGAGGCATAGCAATAGGAACACGCTGGTTTGAGCATCCCAAGGGTATTCGAAATTCTCAAGAGGTGTCATACCTGGTCAAAAGGAGAAAAGGGAGGCAAAAGAGCTGGGGAAAGTATCTCCTCCTGTTTCTCCCATAGATTGGGTGTGATTATTGATAACTTCTGAGAGACAGTAACCAAGGTATGGACAGGACAGCAATACTGCATAGAGACCCCAACAAAGCCACCTGAATAGTGATGTTATCATATCATAAGCTGATATTGCACAGGACAGCAAAATGATAGTCCTGATCCCTCTCCCCGAGATAACAAACAGCATCACGGGGAGTACATACAGCATATAAGAATTTACATAACACAGCCATGCAAACAAACGAAGCAACATTGTAACGGCGACTATCTAACTAATAGGAGAAATGTATATAAGAAATGTGTTTTAACAAGCTCTGGTCATATCTGTCATTATTGCAACCCTTCGAGCCCCACGTTGGGCTCCAAAAAGGACTCTCGTGGTTTGGCCTCAGCCAGCAACAAAGAACCATGCAGCCGCTCGCTCAACTCCCACAGCTGTGGGAAAAAATCGGCAGAAAAAGGCAAAACTCGTGGGTTGAAATAGTGTAATTTAACAGAACAGCAAAAGGGAAGAAGAAATAAAAACAATAACACCGATAAAGGAGTATAAGGACACGATTACAGTACCGCTGCAGCCCACCCCCTTGTGTCTCAGCTTTCAAAGACGTGTCATGGAAGGATTAGCTCTGGTCATTCTCAGCTTTGTTCTGAGCTAAAAGGTGCTGCATGGAGACCTCCAGCAGCTTCTCTGCTCCCAGGTGGAGTTTGACCTTTGTATTTGGAGGCAGCAGGCAAGGGCTGAATGGGCTTTTAGACCACTGAAAATGGTTAAGAGGAATATTAGTGATTCATAATGCCCCTTGCCATCTCACCTCAGTCTCTTTGAGTGACATATGGTGCTTTTCAAGTTTGTTATGAACATTTGTATCTTTAAATGAAGATAAATGAAGAACAGAGAAGTTGGTCTTTGGCTATGAGTAGCAAAGCTGAGTACTGGCTGGAGTCCTTGTCTCCATTTTGGCGTTTCTTTCTCAGTTCCGCAAGTTCTGAGCCCAGCAAGGGGCCGGATTTTAAAAACATACGATAATAGCAACATGGGGTTGCTGGTGATCTCTCTGAAAAGCTCTTCTGGGGCTTCCTGGGACAAATATAATCTTCATCAAGAAGAAAAGGGAGCAATGTGCCTTTTCAGACAAGTAACTTCTGAGAATGTGCAACCTCTTGCAATTTGAAAGAGTTAATATTTCAAATTCCTGCCTGGCTTTCACAGATCCCAACCTTTTTGGTTTTGGGGCTTTGTAGAATTTAGAAGTCTTGTGCTGTTAAATCTGTAGTTTTGCTTCTGTCATATGAATGTACACTCCCGAAATGAACTTTTGATGTTTGTGGGTTTTTTTTGTTATTTTTTTCCACTGAGATGAAAGATGTGTACGTGATTTTGGCGCTAGTAGAAAAATCTCTTTGATGAAAATCACAGTAGGAGGATAGCACTGGGGATGGGGTTGTTCTTGTTAGGTCTAATCTCCCCCCCCATCCACCTCTCCCAGGACTGATGCTGGTAAATGCTGTTTTTTAACTGTCTTAAATAATCTTGAAGACTCCTAGGCTTATTTCAAAAAAAAGTAGAGGAACACTGAAAAGTATCAATCTCTAAGGACATTCAGGAATTCCAAAGGTTGGGTTTCTGGAGTGTGGTTTGTCTCCATAGTTCTTAAAAAGGCCTATGTCTTGAATTAAAAAAAATCAAGATTGAGTATGGAGAATAGTTGCAATTTCATCTATTTACTTGCTCTATAAAATTAAAGTGTAAAAGAATGAATTTGCTTGTTGATGAAAACCTTGAAATGCTTGTACCAGTTGTTTAGCTGTTTACACGTTGGACTTGGGTTTTCTCCTTTCTCAGCAAATGGGCTTTTCATTGCTTAAATTCTGCGTGCTGCAAAATACAGTTGCCTGGGATTTCTTGAGCATTGAAACCAAACTGGGCTTTCTTTAGGGAGCAGGGAGTTGCTGATAGGTGTGATCCTTCCCTGTGAGAGGAGGCAAAAAGGCATGGGGACCAGTAATTTAGGAGCAGCATTGCTGTTCTGGGGGCTGGAAGGACATGATGACTATTTCCTACCCAACTTTTCATTGCGTTCATACCTGTAACTTTGATGCCATGCAGATAGCAGTTTTTCCCCTAGAAGTCCTAATGGGTAAATAGAAAGCATATGGATTTATTAAACTTTATGGTGATGACAGAGCAGCAGCAGTAATTATTTGTGTGTTCTGCCATGTTTAAAAAGGTGATTTCTTTCATTGTCATCGTGACCTTGTCTGTTTAACTTAAAGCAATTTGATATAACTTAGAACATCTTACAGTTACCATGACTGTGGTAGTAGATCGACTAAAGAGTCTTTCTTGGGTAGTCGTTCAAGGTAAAATGAGTGACACCCAGACACTGCACCACATGAGTGTCAGCATGTTTTTCCTTCTCTCCATTTAAATCGTAGAGCTTTAAGGTCAAGCAGGTCTCCGAAACAAATTTGATTGATTGTGTTAAAATCAACTCTGTCTACGTCAGACATTTTAATTGTGCTTGTACAGATACTTCTGTCTAGAGAGATAAAATATTAAACACATAATGAATAATGTAGCTGTCTCTTAGTACTATGATCTTTATGTGAATAAGGAAGTCATAAATTGCCTGGGTATTGAACGGCACAACACTTGCTATTATTTCTGCAGTGACAGCTTATGCAGTGACAAGTTGCATGATGTAATGTTGAACATTGTATGTTTTTTAGAGAAGAAATGGTACTTTTCCATCTCTCACTGCAGGATCAGAGCTGTGCATTTGTCTGCTCCCTGGCAGCTAACACAGTTGTGTAGAAAGCCAAGGTTTAATGTAGCTCTGTGTGGCATTGGGCAGAGGAGAAGTCAATAGATGGAGACATCCATGTGAAATTGCATCTGGAGCTATGGAAAGAAAACTGTCGGTGCCTTAGGTAAAGAGCCGTTCGTTAATGACCTTTGGCTTCTATATTCTTTCTTTGGGGATGCAGTTCTCTTCTGTCTCTTGCCACATGATGACTCTATCTCCGCTGACTCTGCTTTGCTGTTTTTTCTGCTGAGCTCCAGCTACCACTGCCATTCCCTTCTTCCCTTTCCTCCTTCCTTTCACTAGTGTAACCTGGCCTGCTGCCTGCAGTCTGACCACCAGAAGATGTTGCTTTTGTCCTTCAGTTCTTTCTTCCGTGAATATATTTTTCTTTCATTTTTAGGTAAAAATAGATATTTTCAATATTTTTCTGAAAACGTCTCTGTTGCTGAAGTCTCAGTTACACAAAGGCTATGTCCCTCAATCTTCAAGATTAAGATGGGGTTTTCATTCCCTTTTGCTTTGCTGAGGACTGAGCACTAGTATGGAGCGTTTCTTCTTTAAAGAAAAACTTTAAAAGGGGAGAATTTCACTTTTAAAATTAATCACCATGGCAACCTTTACAGTGAATTTCCAAACATAGAAAGTTGCCTTTAAGAAGCATGCTCATCTAAGAGAAAGGTGAGTTCTTACAGCTTCTAACAATGTTCCCAGAGAATATAAGATTTTGTAAGAATGGGTTAGAAGGACTTTTATATGCAGAAAGGAAAAGTTATGTGATCCTGATGATGATTATTTTTTTCAAGGATGATGCATGCTAACTAATCTCATCATAATGCTGGCTTAAAATAGACTTGGAGAACTAGATACAGCCTGGCAGTAATACTTGTGATAAGATATCACTAGATATCATCTAGATTAATTTATAGTTAACAATTTGCCAATATTTCTTTCATACTTAAAACATTATTTTTTCTTTTCCTAATTCTGGGCTGCCTTTTCATGCATATTCAGAAGCTTATTGGGAAACACTTTTTTAAATCAAAAAAGAAAGTGAGGTAACAGAATAGAGGGGGGAGAAAGCAAGTCACTCATGCATTAAAAGAAGAAAATCACTCACACATTACAGTTCAGTAAAATGTAACTTTAGTACTCATCTCTGTGTACCTTTGATTTCTCTCAGTACTCAGCTGGATTGTTTTATGTCCTGTTATCTGTGTGTATTAGAGCCAAGGAACATGGAATTTTTTTTTCCACTGGGAATTCCTCAGTGAAAATATTGTACATCAGATGAAATCTTGATGTTTTCCCTGAAATGGGAACTCTGGTGTTTCTTTCTGAAATAGCCAAAATAAGAGCATTTTAAAATGAAATTTTCTTTGTCCAAAGGAAGTGTGAGATTGGGAGAAGGAGCTTACAGACAGAGAACCTCGGTCTCTCTGCAGATATCAGAGGGTGGTAGGGAAGCTGATGGACTGGCAAGAGACAGCTGCTTTTAATCAAATTGCAAAAACAGCACGAAAAACATTCTGTTAAAAAAAAAATCCAGATGGCTCAACTGAGGTTGAATATTCAATTCAAAAGTGTATAGGCGTGTGGGGGAGTGTTCCCACGCTGCGTGTAGCAGGCAGGAGGGCAGGTCGGTAGAGGACTTTCCTTTTCTCCTTTCATGCCATCCGTGATTGTAATTGTGATGTCTTGAGCTGCCCACGGGCAGCTGCCTGAGCTGCACCGCTGACGTCCGGAGTGGGCACGGTGGGCTTCGGCTGCGCGCTCACCTCCTGGTTTTACTTAGCTGTATGGTCACAGTTCACTTCTTTTTCACTGGTCTTGTCCCCAGCTTGGAGAAATCAAACCAATTCTGCTGGAATTAGCGCTGGGTGATGCTGTCAGCACTCCAGAGGTATTTCTGTGTGCAGTGCCTATCTGGAAGAAACAGATTATAAAGCACATCTAAGCAGGGAAAAGTTTTGGGAAGACTTTTAAAAATTTATTTTATTAATGTAACAAGTCATTTAAAGGTGACAGCCTTAAGTTGAACTCAGTAGTTCAATTAAAAGTAAACGCAGTTAAAAATAAGCTCAATTACTGAATTATTCGTTACGTAACATCTTTAGAAAAGTTTAACTTTTAGAGCAAAGTGAGCAGTAAAGTTAGTAACAGTGATCTGAATTATATGTTCTTTTGATGTGTCTCTGCCATCATGCAGTGATATTTTTATTTCCTGTGAAATGTGGGTAAGCAAAAGATTGCCTTTTGTGCTTTTGTAGTGGGGGATAGAATCAGTGTGATCTGAAGGGCTGTTTTTCTTCCTGTGTACAGGGTCCTGTCAAGAACTTTATTTTAAATTCCAAAGTCAGCTGAAAGCTTGACAAGGTGTTTGGTCAGCGAGCAGCTCAGCAAGCAGTACATTTACAAAATACCACTGAGGCATGGGATTGTGTCTGCAAGAAAGCTGATAGCAGGTCAGGCCAAGTGATTGCAAGTGGAACAAGACTCTTTCAAAAGAGGAGCGACTGTTGTGAATTACCACGACCAAGTTTCTGAAAAATTGGCTGAAGGATTGACCTCATGCGAGTTGTCAGATGTTTTCCTTCCCCAATGCTTCTGATAGATGGGATTATAGCTCAGTCAAAATATTTCTCATACATGTAGCAAAACCTAGTGCATAGGCTTTTCACTGAGAAAGTTAGATTTGGGATTCGCAGCTGTCAAAGGTGTATTTTTATTGTCATGTTTTTACAGACAATACATGTTCATTTCTTTTGAAAGGGTGAAAAGTAGATTTTACGCATCATAAATAACAATTGTGGTTTTAAAATTAAGGAGAAGAGATGAGCTGTAGCACAGTGCAATAATAGAGGGAGAAAAGAACTTTGTTCCATACATTTATAGTCTCTTGCACTTGTATAAATCAAAAAGAAAGCAGTCAGGGAATTACCGCTTTGCATGAATTAAGAATATGTATGTTCTTTGTACCCACTGATTGTGAATTTAGTGTCAGGGAGAATAATTACTGAATTCTCAATTGCGGATATACACAGAGATTGGATTAACTGCTTTGAGATTTTTTTTTAATTGAAGATAATATATAAAACATTTTGATATATACCATTAAATTTTAAGAAGGAAAAAGCAGTTATGGAACTGATAAGAACACCAAGTGACCTTAAGCATATTTTAACAGCATTTTTTAGAATTTCATCCATTCTTATGAAAAATTGCTGTATTTGGTCTAATATTTAGGTTCTTGTGTATTTACCTAGGAAATGGATTGCTAACTGGAAAAGCTGAGAAGAAGAATAAAGAAAGGCTCAGTGTTGTTGATGATGAAATTTTCTTTATCTTGATTGGTTTAGATTTACTTTTTAAAAGTCCAGGTGAAGATCCGTAATTGAAAAATGCATTATGAGAGGAATAACTTTGACAGTTGCAAAGACAGGAGCAAAACCAAACCCCAGTAGTTTATGAAAAAGGGAGAGATTATAACAATCATTTCCTTGCCGTGACTTGATCACTGAAGGAGATAATGTCAGTAGCCATAAAATGAAGACCATGCCCAATTTTCAACAAGCAGAGATGTCACATAAAGACACTGGAAATGTCATGAACATTATGTGGAATTGAGAAGAAATACTCTCTAACAGATTATATTCTTATCTAATGTTCATTTTCTCACAAACCTTCATCCACTCCAATCCTAACTCATCTTCTTTCACTCCGAGGCACATAATATACTCTATTGATTGAGGCATTAAAATCATCTTTGGAAATCTATTTCCAGATTGCTGTTCATGCAATTGTAATTATGACTGCTGTGATCCATTAATAGCCTTTTGTAAGCAGGCTCCTATTGCTTTGTAAATGAAGAACAGTGTTTCTGGTTGGTGGTTAACTCCTCATAGAAATGTAACCAGAGCAGTATCTCTAAACACAGCTTTTTCAGGATTTAGGCTTGTGTTCATAAAGGATTAGAAGGAAGAGATGAGTCCAGCGGGACCCATGATTTTCGGTGCCATTTTGATTCTGGGGCTTAGATCTAAAATGAAGAGGTACAAATTGGTCTTTCCTTCAGGGCGTATATAAGACAGCTTTATGTAGTTATGGCTAACCAGGCATTCACCCAGGGAATGAACGAGGTAGGTGGGTTGCTTGGTTAGTTTTATGCTGTTGGTTTTTTGGTTTGTTTGGTTTGAGGTTGGTTTTTTTTTGTTTGTTTGTTTTGTGGTTGATTATTTTTTTTTTAAATTAATTTTTTTTTTTTTTTGCATTTGGAAGGTTTTGATGTTATTTTTTGTTTGTGTTTTTTTCATTGACTAGGCTGCCTGTCAGTATCTTTAGGTTTAAGTGTCCTACTAATGGATTTTACTATTCTCTTGGTTTCTCAATACACTGCTGCTACTGCATTTAAGGGTTTTCTTTGTGGATGGTATACCGTCATAGCAGCAGAGTACACAACCATCTTTAATTGTTCAGGTGCTGTGTATTGCTCAAAGACAGTCACAGTTAATGACATGTTAAGATTTTCTCAGAATCACAAGTTTCAGGATTGTATAGGCAGTTTTGGTGATGAGATTTCAGTTTAGGAATTGTTCGTGAAGATTGCATTCTACACATCTGTCGAACTGCATGTTCTCAACTCTGGGCAGAATGGTATCTGTGAACTGAAATAGTCCTCCCGAAACTATCTGGTTGTTTTGAATCCTCAAAACTGCTGTGATATTCAGAACAAATTCAGTATCATTCTCAGACTGTAATGTTCTTACAAATTCAGCTTTCAATATATTTGCAGTACTTACAAATATAACTTAAAAATATTTGTAATATTTGTTACATATGTATTGTGATTTTTTTTTATTTTTTTTTACTTTCTGCTTGTGGGTTTGAAAATGAATGAACAGTAATGGGACATTGAGTGTCAGAGGTATGAGTGAGGAAAGGAAAAGTTTTATGAAAGAGTATTTGTGAAAGGACTGAGGGGATACCAGTCACAGGAGCTAAATTTAGGCACATGCTTCTTTTTATAGTTTCTTTCTATAACTAAGCTGGTTTAGGTGGGTTCAGAAAATTCGTGTTTCTTCTCTGACTCCTCTTAAGCTTTAGGAACATCCAAGTAACATCCAGTGTTTTATGTAGTGCATAAAACACATCTTAAAGTCTGTCTTGGACACTTTACATGTTTTTCTGAGTTCCTAATGTATCAGAGAACTATTTACATGTGAAAGAACGGTGGGCATTGCCCTTGCAGAAGGCTTTTATTCAGTAAATGAGTTAGAGTATGGGCTGCCTTTTACAAAAACAAATCTGTATGTTACAGACCTCATGTCCTGCAACGTAGTTACTGCATTTTTATAGCCTCCTACCATTTCTTCTGGTTCTGGTATGGAGGGCTCAAGGAATTAAAATGGTATTAATCAGTAGAGCATTTCTTTCCATCTCTATGTACTAACCCTTCAAATTCAGACAATCATTATACGATTACGATTATCATTATACGTATACGATTATACGATTACTGTTGTCTTTCAGCATTTATTGGTCTTCCATCAGAAGTACAATCTATCTCAGAAGTGAAATAAACAAGACCTGTGCTTTGTTCAATCCAAATCAGCATAAGTTGAGAACAATCAATTGGATCCCTATGAGGAACGTATGTACGAACATGGCAGGTTTACATATTCTTTTCAATAGCATCTTGTTATTGTTAATTGCCTGGAGTCTTGCCAGAAATTTGAGGTGGCAGATGAACAGAGATTTTCACTGGCATCTGCTGCACACTACAGCTGCTACCTCCTCTGGGGATCACCCTCACTTTATGACCATTTAGGAAGCTTGGCACCATAGGCTTTATTACAAGCAAAAGCATTAATTGCCAAGAGAGAGTGTGCTAGAAATTAATGGTGCATGAAAGAAAGACAAGTGCTACACACGCCTCACATTTTTTGATACAACTGGCCCTTGTTGACGTGTCCTTTCTATAGAAGAGGCTGATGGCAGACTTAGGTGGTTCAGCAAGCATGGCTGTGGAGGGTGGTGCTTCTGCCTTGCAGAGTGATGCTCATTCAGGCTCTGCTAGAGCGTACCACAGCACGTCCTTCCAGCCCACGTGAGAGCCCCTTCCCCAGGAGAGAGTGGGAGGCTCCTGGGCTTCCCTCCAGCTGGGCTCCAGGGTCAGACCCTGGACACGCGAGGTGCTGAGGCTTGGGACATGCCTGCGGGTCCCGGGCTGTAGGAACAGCCTGTGCGTCCACAACGGACAGTAGTTTTGGAGGGCAAAAACCCTCGTAGTCATGGGACTTGACCCAGCACGTGTGACCTGCTTATTCAGATATACATCTGTACAGGTGCACGTTTACTTTAAAAGTATTTTAATTAAAGTAATATACTTTGCTGCAATATGGGATATAAGATTATTTTTCTCATTTGGTAGAGGAGGGAGAAGGCGGCACTTTTGTTGTCTTAGGCCCTGCCCCTGAAGATGTTGGCTGTGTAGGGCCTAATTAAAAATATCATCACAGTAAGAGTCAATTGATGGTTAATAAAACTGTCGGCGGGCAGACAGCATTTTGATGCCAAGCCTGTAAAAGACGCCGTAGCTGGGGCACAGGCTGGGGGAAGGCAGGAGCATACGTTCGGCCTGCTGTTTGTGGGTGCCCCAGAGACCGTGGGCATGGCTGGCGTGCCGCTGGACCAGCGAGAGCGTACCGGTGGCAAACCACTCGCCTGAAAGAGGACACAAAACAGCAACGTTAAATTAAGCTTAGTTGCTGTGCTGAAAATCATTACTGTCAGCGCCGTGGAGGCAGACACATTCAGACGTATCCTGAGCTATCTTTTTTTCCCCATCTGTGAAGTCTCCTGGGTTTTTTCCTGTTTCACAGATGATGTCTCAGACTGATTGCACTGTTCTGCATTATAGAGAATATCCGATTAAATGAGATAAAATGATACTCGTGGTATTTGAAATGTAGCAGTTGACATTCAGGCAGCATATTAAGATGTAAAAAAAAAAAAAAAAAGGGAGAATTCTCTGCTTTTAAATCTACATATACTCAAAATGTATCTGCGTGGCTAGTGCTTTACTTTATTCTCCCGCCAATAAAAAGCATCCGGGACTTGAGTTGGTGCTTTGTTTCATGGGGCATTGCGGTTAGCCCTGATGTTTGTACTACATAACACTGCTGTGTGTGCAGTTGCCTTTTACTGTACACGTGTGAGCAAAAGGCTCAAAATCAGTGCAGGCAGGCTTAGTGAGAATGCTCTTGATTTTGAAAATCAGAGTAGTAGCTAGTTGTTAAGAAAGAAAACAATTTTGAACACAGTGCTTAACACAAGTGAAAGTAAGTTTTAAATCATCTCAGTGTTCTATTTTTGGCTAGTAAATGCTGTGCATATATAGTAAAATGAATAAGACTGGAGTTACTGCTTCATTTCCAAATCAGTAAGCGCCACTTAAGAAGACAGATCCAATCTTCCAATTTATTTTTTTACGAAATAGATATTGCTTCAAAGAAAGAAATGTGACATTATGTTATTTATTGTGACAGAAACTGAGATATGAATCTTTGGGGTTTTGTATGAACCTACATTCATTCTAGTGCAAGTCTATTCCACTTGCTTACAGACACAGTGAGTCAAAAGCCAGAATATCCAATCCACAGAAATTCTAATATTCTTGCATTTTTTTTCCCTTTGAATCTCTTTTGAGCACTTTCTCAAGTCACTTTACAACATAAGGCTGAAAACATTTCTGTCAAAATTTGCTTCTGGACAGTTGAAATATTTCATCTTGGTTGGACTTCTTGTTTTTGCTGTATTTTGTTTTATTATTTTGATGTGTTTTGCTTTCTGGTTTTAATTTTTATGCTTTGAATTATTTCTTACTATTTGTATATTACAGTAACATTCATTGATGATGGGTATTACAGATGGTGTTTCAGTAATTGAAATGATAATTGGTTTTTGGCTTGCTCAGAGGCAACTGTTATTCTAATTGATAATTTGTATTCTATTTGATATGTTAGATTACATTTTTCAAAGTGTGAAGTCATTACAAAATAAAAAGCCAGGATATTCCACTCCAGATAAGGTCAGATTTAGTTTCTAAACAAAATTTTTGACAGCAACTCTTGACGTTAAGACAATTTTTTTTTCCTAACAAATTGACATTTTTTTGGTAGAGAAATGTTCTAGTGAAAATGTTTTATATCAGCCTCAGTTTTTGATTTCTATTGTGTCTATCAGATTTCAGGATAAGGTATTCTTTCTCACAGCTCTTTTCATACTGGGGCAAGCAAAGGAACTTTTTTTTTCAGATTACTCTTCGGAACACCTGTGGTTCCAATACTACTAAAAGTCCAATTGTAACAATAAATTAAATCAAAGTAGATACTAAGACAAACAAAAAGAGAAAAGTAATAAACACAACAACAACAAAAATGCAGGCAACCCCAGTAAGAATTCAGCCAGCTGGGATGGTGCCAAACACCACTGCAGCTTGCTGGGCGAACTGAAGGGGGGCATATTTTACACACAATTGTTAGGCAGTTCCAGTAGCCTGGAAAATATACCAACGTATATGCACTATACCATGTGTGTTCTTTTCGTAGAGAGGAACTGAATAATGAATTGTTAGACAGGAAAAAAAAAATACAAGACATAAATTAATCAAATTGGGCATTTTGGGGTGGAAAAAGTTCCATTTATTCACCTGGGCTCGTACGACTAGCATTGGCAGCACCTTGCGTGCGGCACCATGGTCCTGCCAACATGCCCATGACAATCACCAATAAGACAACTGCAACCAAAGAGAGCTTTATATTCACTTAACTAAGCTTTTCTCTTCACTCATGCCTAGGGAAGGCAAGTGGTTTTTCAGACTGTCATGGAGGTCATTATAGTAGGACTATTATGACTCTCTCCAAGACATTTTCATGACTTCAGGTTGTTATTCTGCATCTCTGTGAGCACAATGGGAGTTTTTCAGTCATGCTAGATAATCACTATCGAATGCCAGCTTGTTGTAATTTAATAAATCACCTTTGAGGCTATAAAACAACGCTGTGATGGTGGGCCTAAGGTAAGCATGATCTTTTTATTCGTTAGGACTTTGACAGACTTAAATTAACACTCCCTGTGGATGCAGTTATACCACAGGTAATGTAGCCACTTTTATAGGGGACAATAAGCTATTCTGGCCTAAAGTACATTTGCAAGTGTAAACCTATGTCCCTCCTGGAGTCTGCGGCTCTTTTAACTGTTCATTTCTAAATTGGCGCAGACAAAGCTGCATAAACCCAGTGTGTACACAAGCCCTTCTTCATGGAGTCCTGGTTCTAGTGCAGACGTGCCTTTGATCACAGTTCAAAATGGGGATCCTAACACCACCAGTGACTGGCAGGCGTGGGATGATGCTACCCTCCTCCCGTTGAAGGAGGGTAATTGAAAAAAAAAATAAATAATGCAGTGACAAGTAATACGCATTTGTGAAGATTTATTTTGCTGATACAAAAGGGCTGTACAGTGATGCTCTTACAGAAGTGATAAACATGAGACCGAGAAAGCAACTGAAGTGGACAAAGATGCAACATACGAATGAGAGAAATAGCGCAGAATTGTTTCCTGCAGCCTTTGCTTGACAAAGGGGCCTTGAGCTGGTGGGTTAGGAGGGAGATCCCTGATTCACTAGAAAATTGCCTGAAGAGCTGGCAAATGCAACAGGGAGGCAGAGCCCGTCTACAAGTATCTTGGGACAAATGAAATTACAAGGGAAAGAACAAACCCAGAATCATCATTGTACCACTGTGTAAGTCCTTGTTGAAGTCACAGCCTGAACGTCATGGGCATTTCTGGTGCTATTTCTTGAAAATTTCCTAATGTGCATTTGAGATCTTCATTTCTTGAAAAGAGAAAGAAATGGAGAAGGAGTGACCAGGGATGATTGGAGGTATACAACAGCTTATTGGGGAGAAGCAACAGTGTAAACCTGGACTCCTAATCTTGGGAATAGAAACAACAGAGAGGGATATGATAGAGCTCTGTAGTATCGTAAGTGGAATAGAGAAGTAAAAGGACGTGGTCATTGATGATCTCTTTCAATACAAAACTTCAGGGATGACATATCTCAGACAAAGAAAAAGAGCTATTCCTTCACAGGCTGTATATTTAAGCTTTTTGGTTTCTTTCCATGGAAAATTTTATATGCTAAAAATTTATGTAAATTCAAAACCAGCTGCATAAAATCTTTGATAGAAAATGGAAATAAAAGTAACGTTTAGGCCAGTTGCTGAAACTACTATGTGTATTGAAAATCCTGTCATCTTTCTGCTATTTGGGAGGGAGTGGAGGGCAAGACCGTGCAAAGCCTCAGAAAACTGAACACGTGTAACTTGTCAAGACGCCCAGTATTAGTCTTTCTCTCCAGCCAGTCGAGTTCCAGGGAAGTTCTGTAACTAGTAGCTTTTCTGTTTGCTTATTTAAAGATTTGAAGTTGTGGGTTTTTTTTACATTTGATGTAATCAGAAGTGTTTCAACATTTTTCAAAGCTATACTTGAGGAATACTCTGGGCTTAGATACGGTTTAATGAATGATTTGTTACCAATGGCAAGGGACTTGATGCTGTGTTAGAGATGGGATATTTAAACTTCTGAAAAATGACTTAACCTAATGCGGGAATCCTAATGCTGTTGTAACATTTTGCCCCAAGGTGTAGAAAAAGATAGCCATGCTTCCTGGGTGTATTTGTTATCTAAGTAGGGCATAGGGTGGGAAAAAAAAGGAAACTGCCTTTAGACTGTGCTTTCAGGCACGTGTACAGAGGACACCAGGTGAATTTTTCTCTCATGCTCATTCATTTCCACATAGGATTCAGAGCAAGCAGAAGAGTCCATCATGGCATTAAGCATAGCTGTCTCTCTGCTGAGTCTCAGATGAAACTGGGTTTGCAAGAGAAACCTTTTATATTGCTTGCCTTTTCTGAGCTCCCCCTTATCAAGGCTAGCTTCAAAATGTGAAAAAGCTGAAGCTGTCTGCAGAGCATCATTGACTTTAATGGGAAATGTGGCAATTTGGCACAAGGTGAGGAAAGGGTGCTTAGCTTTTTAAGGTGGTCAAATTAGCTCACTTTCTCTTTTCCTGGGTGTAAAAGTTGAAAGGAACTAAATATGTAATTTGCCCATTTATACACTGCACCTTAAAGCCTCATTTTCTGCTCTCTGCCCATGCTTCCAAAGCGCTTCCTTATGACCTTGCTTAACTGTGCCTTGATGACTGCAGGCTTTCCAGAGCTGCTTTACTTCTCGCGGCCCTAGATGACACCGCAGCTGAGATTTTCTTCCTCGCTTCTTGCTCTGTGCACCCCTGCACTTGCTCTGCTCTGAAAAGTGCCTTGAAGAAAGGGTCTACCTCAGTCTGCTCCTGAGGTCTCCTCATAGGGCTGAAGCAGAATAAAAAACCCTCATAGAAGAGAGAAATGGCTGGAGTAATTTGTCTCCAACGTGAGCACTGACACTCTGATGATACCAAACCAAAAGGACTTACTGCACCTGCCAGCAACAGTCTGTTATCCCAGAGAAGGTCTACAAAGCGGGTCAGGGCACTTGAGGCTAATTAAGCACTGTTAGCTAATGGATTGTTTATACAGCTTTGTAACTCTGCATTGCATTATTATTGCTTGTTCATGTTCATGCTATCTCTGGCAAGAGACAGACGTATCAGGAAGAAATCTATAAATATACACCTATAGCCCGTAGCGGTACAGGGTGGAACAGAACTGGGGCTGACCCAAACGTGATGGTTGCTACAGGGGGGGTGCCTCCCCAGGTGGAGAGGTGTCTCAGTCCCAGCACAGTATAATTTGGACACAGTGCTTTGCTGACCCCAGTTCTGGCGCTCAGAGCCGTCTTTTCCAGTAACAGAGCCACTGCGCTACTGCAGCCATGCTGGAAGAGGTCCACAGGGTGCAGGTGTTGCTCCGTGCAGATGTACGTGGTGCACAACACTTGCCAGGGCTATGACATGACCAAAGCAGATGTCCCATCAGATGCCTTGGCAGACGGACTTCTGAGTAGCCCAGGATGTGGTTGTTCATCGCTGTAACATCTGACAAGCCAACAAAACAAATATCACTGTCACATAAGACTTTGCATTCAGGCACACTGTAGTGTTTTCTACTTTTTGTAATTTCTCTCCCCTTTTTCTTCTTTATGTTTGATTTTATTACTTCCTGACTTGGAAGTACTTTAATACTCCTAATGTTTTCATATGCAGGTTTTATCTGGAGCATTATAAATTCTTTAGTGTCATAAGCATACTGGCACTTCATAAGAGGCAAAATATGCTCAATGTAAAAGAAATTCTGCTTCGAAAAAATTTATTATAAAAAGACATAGCTGGGAGCAATAAAAGTTAGCCAGAAGCAGGATAGAGGCTGCTCTTTCCTGCTGGCAAACTGCACAGCTGAGATGTGTTGGTAGGAAGGGAGTGAAGGTGTTTCTCTTTCATGAAACTGCAAGCTCAGAGGCGTCAGCGGAGAACAAAAGGGCAGCAGGAAGAGCAGCTCTTCATGGAGACAAGAAGCTTGTATGAGAAAAAAAAGATAGAAATATAGGTAAGGAAGAGAAAAGCACGTGAAGATTTGAAATTACCGAGGATTTTTGCTGCATGCAGGAAAGGAAAAGAGCTGAGATAAACATATAATAGTTGAAGGCTCAAATCTCATCCAGCTTCAAAACACTAAACTTCTACTTCCCACTCTTAAATACTTGGTTTGTGGCCAGCCAGGTGCAGATGACTGAGCCCTGTCCAGAAGCCAGTCCTCCAGAGTGAACTGTAGCTGTGGCTACGGGGCCAGTATTTCAGTCTTTCACTTGCATTTGCACTGCAGCCCTGGGTCGAAATGGTGCTCGTGATCCATAATATTAAGCCAGAGTGAGAGAGAGGAGAAACTCCTGCATTTTGTAGCATCTATACTGCCTGTCAGAGCATGCCAGCGTGTTGGTACCCAGCTACTGAGGCTGCCGAGCTCACTTAAAAATGACCATTCTGCAGGGACCGGTACAGTCAGAAGCCATGTAGCCAGGCATGCAACAGCACTGGCATTTTGATGTCAGCAACTACATGGCAAAGCCTGAAGGCAGGCGAAAAACTCCACCGAACATGGTTAATTGAAGACCCAGTCTGCAGTGTACTGCTGGAGAACTTGTCTTTCTTTCTAGATGTCTTGTGTGGTTATTGTCATGCTTCAGAAAGTAATTGATGTAAACTTTAATATCTGCTCTGCACTGTTTTATCACATCTCTGACCCACAGACCCCCAGATTTATCAGCAGTGTGGGTTATTTGCAGGAAGAATAGGGGGCGTTTACTCTAGAATCTGCTTAGTGCCTATAGTTCACCAGGTTTTCATCTTCCATAAGCTACATGCGCTATTCCCAATAGCTTTTCTACTTCTGATTCCCCTTCCCTTGGTCTCTGTTTTTCTGCGTGTTATCTGGGGATGTATTTTCAACTGCCGATGTCTTTTAAAAGTTCTTTCGCCCACGTGAAAACAAGATAATACCGCAGCTTACAGCAATATTACTGTCTTACATTTTTGAAGACTTTTAGTTTAACAAAAGAAATGTACATAGAAAAGCAAAGTCTCTCTCTGGAAAAATCTGAAATGGTGATTAAATAAGGACACTTACATCTTTGCCCTGTGCCTGGTTCTCATTAAAATAATGGAAATTCACGCTCCTAGTCAAGAGAATGTCTTACGTGAGGAAAATAACTGCAGTGGCGAGGAGAGTGGGGTGAAGAACTCCCAAATATATTGAATATATTGGTCACACACCTTTAGTGTAAACCATGGTAGGTTTTGAGGACTTTTACGTTTTAAATATGTCCAAGAGTAATCTGTAACATTTACAATAATGGTGGCATATTTTTCCTCATGTAGTTTGAGGTTATAATTTTATAGCACCTCTCTTTAGTGGAAGAAACAAAAGGTTGCATGTAACCAGAGTCAAGTTGTTGATTGAACACCATTTTCGATGTGATCAATCTGCAAATTTTACATTTGTTAGGAATAACGGTCTGGCTGCAGTATTCTTTATTTTGATGTCTGAAAAAATATGCGGCACAAATAGTTTAGGAAGCTGAGTCACAGCTGCACAAGAGTTTATAGACTGTTTTCAGAACACAAAGAAGTAATTTACCTGAACCTCAGAGAAATGTAGCAGTCAGTTTATGTTTTGAATCAGTTCCTAAAATAGATCTCTCATTTCATGGCCAAATGAAAGCACAGTCTTACCGAGATCCAGCTAGTAAGTATGTGCCCATGCCAGGTTCACGTTTAGCATTGGTAGAATAACTTACTGACTCCGTTGTAAGCTTCAGAGGGATGGCTGTTTTAGACGGTACGACAACCTGTGGTGATGCCAAAAGGAAACAGTTGTAGTTAATTATTTAATACCTTAGGGATAATTGCACAGCATTTTGAGCATCACGAGGTTCTAGTGACTGCACAAGAAGGAGAGAGCTCATTTTACAGCTGGGGCTTAGCTTCTCACTGTTTGAAGCCCCTTACGTGTTGTCCTTGTTGTCATGTGTTACGCTTATTGTCATTCTGCTCCTGTGGACTGCTACGCTGCCTTTCCTGAGATGAATCAACTGAGTAAGGTGACTGGGATTTGCTGTCTGTGCTAAAGAAGATGTGATTTCACCAGTCTTTAGAAACAGCTGGCAGGTACGTTAGCCCTGTAACTGGGAGGTACGTGAGCAGTTGCTGCAGGAGAGTTTCGTCCCTTCACGTTTCCTGCAGGAGATCAGTTCTGGGGAAGTGCAGGAAAATCAGGTAGCGAGCACACAGCTTCGATTGCGAATGGACAAAGCCATCTTAAAGGAAAGCAATTTGCACAGCCTTTCCTCATGTGTGCAACCCCACTGTTCTCACCGTTTGTCTACAAAAGTGGCCCCTCTCCTCTCCTTGGTAGTATATTATGGATCGAAGTGTATTAACATTTCAGAGTCTCAAAACCTCCTCCATGACCTGGAGGTTCACATACATTGACTTTCAGTGGAACTAAGAGAGCAGAGTCATTAAGGCGTTCTTGGACATTTTAGCGAAGGATTCCTTTCACAGAAATGAGCAGTCTAATCAATGATGTCTAATGATTTTGAGGGACCGTGACTTACAATGTGCTTACAGTATCCACATTTCCAGTTTTTAGGGTCTGCTTTTCCATCTGCTTCTCAGTTTGCTCATTTGTATCTCGTTAGGGTTTTTCAGTTGGTTCTTAAAACATAGAGTGGTTGCCGACAAAAGTAGTAAGAGTCACAATTAAGTTAAGTGTAAAACGGTAGTGTAGAATTATCATTCAGCTTTGTTGCCCAAGAGAGATTGTCTAAAGGTTTTCACCAGAGTAAGCTGAGAGTAATTCAAATGAAGTTGGAGCAATTGCATCAATGCGAACATAAGGAAGTCAGAATAGGCATTTTTTACTGTAAGACAGTATTTCTTTCTAAGACTGTACAGTAGACACATAGGAAATTTCAACTTTGCTTTTCTCTTTGGAAAAGCAAAGCCTGTTTTTCATTACAATTTCTATTTTAAAATTGTCTATATGACAAATTTGAGAATGTTTGGTGTGAAAGACAATTTCCAGTGTTGTAGGTAATGTTTCACAGGACTGGTGAAAGTGGAATTGTTTTTCAAGCTTAAGGTTGTGTTATTGTTGCTCGTAGCCTTACTCTTTTCCTCAAAACAGACCTTTATTTTTTCTTTAAAAACTAGTTACTACCCGAAGTGTAGCATCTTTCCCATGTGATGAGACTTCCTAATACTTCTGAGTTCTCAGAAGAAAAGAAACCATTATTGCCAAATTCTAGTACCTCAGTCAGAAAACTGCCATTTAATAAACTCTTTAGTAGTTACCTCATTAATATAATCCTGTGTGAGCTGTGTGGTTTTCTTGAAGGAATGGAAGGTAATTCCTCCTGCAGGCTAGTAATGCAGTAAACCATGACTGTGTATTAATTTAAATATCTGTTTGTGTGGCTGACTCTGATGTCTGCAGCACAGCAGCAAAGATGTTCAGATTTTTCATTGTCATAGAAAAGTCATGTTTTTATATTTTTTTTTTTCTTCTTCAAGAAGGGTGATACAGGTCCATTTTAAACCCTGGATATTTTTATATTTTATTTATTCCATGCTGGTCTCTTGTATCTAACAGTACTAATTCTTATTCCTGTCAGGTATAAGTTTATCTATTCATGGGGCTGAAAAGCGTGCGCAAATCTGTCAGAGGAGAACTGCAGCAACCTACCCAGTGTCACAGCGTCCGCCCGTGGTCGGGCATCCTTCACTCCCACAAGTCAGAAGGTCAATAAAAATGGAAGCCTCATCTTCTGGATCTAGTATTTCAGCAGTCACTGGTGGAAAAGCAAAAATCCATCAGCCAGGTAACAGATTTGGCTTGACACCTTTTACAGTTCCATTTCTTGTGTAATGTGCCGTGATGTAGTGAAGCTGATATCAATAGTATCAGATCATGTTTGCATGGAGGTCAGTCTGGTGATCATCAGAGCTATCGATTGATGTTTTGTTTACATTTGGTATGTTAGTTATAGATTATAGGGAGTAACAACATTTGGGACAGCTGAGACTGGGAAATAAAAATGTAAGTTTAATCATAAAAAAAACCATACAACATGTAGCGGTGCCCAAAATGTTAATGCAGACAGAGCTTTGGGCTGTTGTTTTTTTAATACTGCTCCCTTATGTATGTTTAATTGTGATAAGCCCTGAGCTAATGGCAATGCTCTTGAGGCTCCAGGCATCCCCTGTGGAACTCAGTAACTGACACTAATGTTGGTGTTGAACAAAGGCACAATCCAGGGCGTAGATCAAAGTCTTGCTGCTAGAACGCGAAACAAAAACTGTAGATCCAAAGGAGATTTTCTAACATACATTAACTGGTTAACAAAATGAAACTTTGTAAAAGAAAGCCAGAATCTCCTGGGAACCATCAAATTCTAATTGACATCATGAGTTCATCCCTTGTTATGTTAATTGCCAGAGCTATTTTAGAAGTATCTGTTCTTATAACAGGGGAGTACATTTGTGCTGGCCACGTTCAGTCATTCTTCACAGTGAAAATTAAACTCCAAATTTCTTTCCTGAGTGCCCATGAAGTCAGTTTTGTGGCTTCTATATTGAAGGGTCTCAATAATCTTCCAGTGTTGCTGCTGAGGAAAAGGCATGATGTACCCTGTATGCAGCTACTTGGGTGCCGCGGGACAGAGTCTATTTGTGTGAGACAGACAGTTCTGCCTGCAGACCCTTAGCGTGCTGCCATTACCTTGCAGACCTAGTAAATGGCTTAATTTTTGTAGAAGTTGAAACTTTAGATTATCTATTGTGGGTTGCTGTGCAGGTCTACTGCCATGAGTTTCATGCACCCATACTGTTTAGTCACCATAATCTTTGTCAACATAGATTAATTAAGAATTTACAGTGACTCATAACCATATGCTTTGTTTATCTCAGTTCCTCTGTTCACTTGTTTGTCCTTCTATTTTTTCAGTTTCTATGTTTTTTCTTTGAAGTACAGAAATTACTACTACAGAAATGTTGTTGATGCTAAAGAAATGGCTGCAGCGTGTTAAAAAATTGACAAATAAACCCTGCATCACAGTTTGTGAAAAAAAGTACCTTGAACATGCACGATAACTATATTCATTTTGAGCTGTTACACATTCTACATCTATGTGTTGATAGATACAGCCTGTGCATTAGTACTAAGTAAAGTACAAGCAATATATGTAGGCTTCTGATTGAGAAAAAGATCCCTTTTTAGGTAGACCACAGAGGTTTCCTAAAATGGAGTTCATTAGTGAGCATAGTTTGGATGATGATTCTCTGAGGAATTTAGCTTTCAGGATAGTCATATGAGATTAGTTTTGTCTATCATATTCTGCTCTTTAGACAATAACAGCATCTATGACCTACAGAGAACATTCTTGACAGCTCGTTTCAAGGAAGCATTTGGTCTTATGAGCTTCACTGAAGTTAAGAGGAGTTAATAGTATCCAGAACCTTAAAGGCTGCAGATTTTTAGAAATATGTTGTGTGTCAGGAGTCTTCTCTTAACCAACTTACAGTGCATTGTTTCATCTGTTTCATAATGATTTTTATGATTTGGGACCGACTTTTTAATTCTCTGTAAGAACACTAAATTTGTCTCTGGGTCGAGGTTAAATTACAACCATTGGAGCTGTGTGCAAGTAGAGTCTAAGAAAGATTATGGTCAGGCAGCAATCATAATAAACAGCACTCCTAAGAGAAAATTTTAATTTAAACCTAAAATATACCATTATTCATTCTTAGTCAGCCACAAATTAACAGCTGTGGCTTCATAAATAATTGGCCTAATACACTGGTTGACCAATGGCAGTACCTTATCTAAAGCTGTACATTATACATAGTTTAGTGTTTTAGAGAGAAAATGTTCTGATGTTTATTAATTACTCAGGTAACAGAGATCTTACACCACCATTTTCCAAGCTATCCTCCTGCTATTGCATACAGTAAATTCTTCAGGTTTTTGTTCAGTCTAATTTTAAATAGCTCATGCAATTTGGGTTCTTCCTTCTATTGCAGTGCTGTTACCACAACCAAGTAGGTCTCTCTGTTGGAGTAGCATACATTATACTCAGTCCGAAATTTCCTTTGTCCAGTTAAAAACTACTCCGAACACGAAGACAGTCTGGCGTAATAGATTGTACAGAAAGTTGTCCTGAGGATTTAAAATGGCATTTCTAATTCTTATCAAGCAGAGAGTCTAGAACCATGGAAAGAAAAGACCCTTGATAAAATGACAGAGTTACGAATGAGTGCATTTTTTCCCTCTGACAGCACACTGCTTCTGTTTTCTGCATACCACTTTGTTTCCCTTGGCCGCTTTTCTCCTTTCCAGAATGGCACCTTTTATTATTTATCATGAATTCTTTTTAAGTGACAGCTGTTTCCTTTGACTGAAGTTCATAGGTAGCTACATGCTGAGGAGGAGGAACTAGAGATGTTGTTCAGTTGTTACGGCACTCCTTTTCAGCTTGCTCACCTGCCGGTTTTATTTGTAACTGGGAAGGAGGCTGAAGCTGCTGACTTCTGCTGTTACTCTGGGTGCCAGAGTGGCTAGCAAGCAGTAAGTTGTCTGTAATAAGCCTTTTTAAAAGGAAAAAAAAAAAATCTTTAAAAAATTGTCGTGTTCAAGCTTGTGAAGTAGTACTGCTCAGCCACAAGTAGAACCGCAACTTCTGAGCTCTGATTTTAAGCAGATCAGAAGGTATCGAGTAACCGAAACAGAACAGAGGAAAATGGAGAAATGAGTGGAAGAAAATGGCTATTAATGGTGAAGTGAAGACTCCTGATACCTTTGCAGGTGCACTGGTATGAGGGAAGTTCCTGTTGGAAAGGAGGAAAGCAAAGACAAGTAAAGCAGTCAGATGATAAATTTAGATGCAACGATATTCAGGCAAATATGCATTCCTTCCGGAATCAGGGAGGACAGTATTTTTAAATTTGAGAAACCTCCAGTTATTGTCTCCCAGTTACGTGAGCAGTTGTGGTATGTTGTGGCCAATGGGGTACAAGGCTACAGATGTACAGGGTTCAAAGCACTCGGGGCAAACCTTTGGCTGCTGTAGATTGTGATTACCTCTCCTGAAGGTGGTTTATGATTGATGTGTCTGCGTTGCACACAGGAGGCTTATTTTGAAAGCGTTGGTAATCAGCATTTAGGTTGTCTGTCAAAGCAGCAGAACCAAGTACTGAACAAGCCTAGAGGAGCTTAAACTGTTGTACCAGTCTGTTCCCTCAGTGCCAGGGTTAGGCAAATCTGGGTACAAAAAAAATGCTTGCCTCACTTCTGACAGCGTTGCATCTTTGCTATGGAGTATGCAGGAGTGTAGTTTCTGGGTTTCTGCCTGCTCTTTCCATCGATATTCTTTATTCCAAATCAGGACAATGTTACCTTACTTCCTTTGGGGATGTTGGGGATGGATTCCTTTATTCTCAGACTCTGCAGAACTTGTCAAACCTAGTCTCTCTAGGAGTCGTTAAATATGCTGGCTGTGAAAAAATTGCTTATTTAACAAGTCTAAGCAGCAGTAAAGTGAATTCTTTCATTGTGTGAAACTCTGGAATCTTCTTAGGTCTTCTCTACTTACAATTCTTGCTAACAATCGTTACCCATTTTATAATAACAGGGATTCAAAGGTTCTCCAGCAAGATTTTCTTTCTCTGTGCTTCCTGTAAAGGCCTCTGGTTAGGCCTTAATGCATTTTTATATAGAAGTGAATATATAATAATGTAGCTCTTCGTTTATATGACTTGTACAGATTAGATCTGCAGGCAATCTACACATCCAACGGGAAGGGTTGTCTTTTAAATTGTTTCTTTCCAGAATTTACTAAATATGTAAAGAGTCTTCACTCCAGAAAACATAAAAACACCTACTGAAAGTACTGGTTTCTGGCATTATGGTGGAAGTCTAGTGGGGTCATTAGAATTCAGTGAGAATCTTTTTTCAGCAGTCTCTTGCCTTTTATGACAAATAGTACCTGATAGATACGTTACAAATGTTAAAGGAAGATGTGTTTGCCTTTAGGCATGCTTTTCTTTACTTTGGGATCCTCTTTTTTTTATTGCTTATCAAACTCTGTCATTTCTATTGATGCCTGTACTTATTGGGCATGAAAATAAGAAAGAAGAGCTAGTGGTGTTGGCCAACAGAACAACTGACTTGAGAGGCAAGGAAAAGGCATGGTTCTTGAAACTGTGGCAATCAAAATTACAGGAAAAAAGGAAATGTATGTTTAATGAGCTTAGTCACAACTTAATGAACTTTGAATCATCAAGGAAGCTAGAACTGAGTCCTTCAAAAATGATAATGTACTGTGCAAAAGATACCCTTTTTTCATCACAAAATGTGCACATACTTGTCAGGGTTCACATTTGGTTGTGAATGGTCTTTAGAAGATCTGTGTTAGTTAGATGTGATTTGTTGGTTAAAGCACATTCTTTTTTCTTTGCTGACTGGCAGGACCCATGGCATACATCTCTCTCAGATTAAAATAATAAACTGCAACTAATTCTGCCAGAAAGCTCTGTCATGCAGCTATTTCTTGGCAGCAGATGCATGCGTGGTGTGGGAATGGCTGATGGAAACTCACCTGAAAATTTCAATTCACAATGACAGTAGTACTGTTATCTTACTTGTCTAACATTGTTAGGAGTGCGGTCTTTTTCAATATGCCTTCTACTGGGTTTATATAGAACTTCCTCCCATGTGGAATGAAGCATGGAAAAAGCAAGCAGAGTTCAAAAAAGTTCAATGTTCCCTTCATTAAGCTAATTTTCATATTACAAAAAAATATGTTTACAAGAAACATCCCTATGCAGAAGGGATATTAATGTCAAAGAAACCAGCCTGCATGCTTGACTTTTCTCTTTATCTGCAGCCTGTGTTCAACACAGTGCAAGTTCGATGCACCAAACAAAATTTCTCCCAAGTACCTCAAGCGTCAGCTGGAAATACGTCCTTGCTGAACACAGAGACAGTTCATTCTCCTGACTGTTTTGCTCTGGAGCCTCTGCAAAGCTCCTAAGGAGAAGAAGAGTTTGCCTCAATTACACTGAGGACTTTTTGTCACTGGGCTGAGTGACAGGTCATCACATGGTGATTATGCAGTACTTTGAACTTAAGAGCTGAACTAGCTAGCAGATGATGCAGAGCCTGAAATCTTCTATCACTTTGCTTAGTCAGTCAGCCCATTTCCTTCATCACTTCACTTTTCTAGGGCAAAAGCCACTTCTTTGAAAATTCCTGTTCCTAAGTTAGTCTTCTAAAATGTTCATTCTAGCAGTTCGGAGTATAGTTTTGCAAACAGCATGTTAAAAAGAAAAATAAAGCTAGAGGATGAAGCACTGTTTTTCAAAGCTATCTATCGTGTTTAATTTAAAAAGATTTGATTTAGGCAGAAAATGCGTCCCTCTGTATCAATTTGTACTGCACGTGACACACGCAAGTACTAAACCTACCTGGAACCTGTGCACACACTCAATAAGGGACTTCAAAAATAATATTAATAATTTTAAGTGGTGACTTTGAGGGTGTTCTACTTCTCTGGGGAATATGTATTTTTAAACTCATCTCTTTTGAAAGACTTATTTTTTCCCCTTCCTGCTTTGATCAGTTGCCTGTTTGCTGTTGTAAAATGATCTTTCATTCACTCTTGCAATCAATTATGTATGGTTACTTTAAAATCAGTACAGCTCAGCTAAGATTTCGGCTCTCCTAGCTGTTGTTAGTTTACAACATATAGTTGCCTCACAAAAGCTGCAAAATGCCACTTGCTGTGGATGTTCTCGATTGTTCCACCCTCAGAGAGTTTCTTCTCAAGGGGAAAGTCGTCCAACATAGGAACAGGCAGCCAGATGTGACTTAGCACCAAACAGGGAATATTGCTGATCCCAAGGCAAGGTTATAATGTCCTGAGACCAGTGTACCGTCATTGTCTTAAAACAATTAAGAAAATTCTTGAGCACTCTAGCTTTTGCTGAAGAAAGTAGATGATATATGTAAAATTTTGCAATGTTTCTGAGAGTAATGACCCGTTTTATATAAAAAATACCTTATCATTCAAGAAGCAGTGAGATAGACTTTGAATAATCAGTTATTATGTTCCTGTAATGCTTGACTGAAAAACGTGGCTTTTTCTTAGCTCTATAGTTCTTGCTTAAAGGGCGCTTAGTATTATGTAAGCCTCTATTTCTAATGTAAAATATGTTTCATATATTCCAAGGAAAGATTCTTGAAGGTGGACTGTCAAAAGATGGAACAAACTAGCTTCTACTTTGGCAGAGATGCTTTTAAGTTTTGACTGTAATAGGGCTGCACAGTGTTACCGATTTCCACAAAATATTTGTTCCAGTCCAAAAGATAGCAAGACCTCTTTCCTACCACCAAGCCTGCTGGTTCATTCTGAAATCTCCAAATTAAGCCAGACCTTTATTTATAATTAAAAAAAAAAGGGGGGGAGGGGGGAGGGAGGAGGGCTTGCTCCTTGGGTAAGTAGATATGATAGAGCTAAGTACATCTAGGCATCAGAACCTACTGGAAATTCCAACCAGTGCAATGTACTGTGGTGCCAAAAAAAGCCCAAAAGAATTGCATAAAACTCAACATCACAGCTTACAGCAGACATAAGGGCAGCAGCGAAGCAAAGGTGGCATCCTTTTTTATCTGTTCCTTGGTCCTGAAGAGATCTCCCTTTGGGTCGTGCAGACCGCTGCCCTTCCCTGTGCCATGAGTGGCTGGATGTCTCACAAAACAGAGTTGTTCTCTGCATGATGGATAACTCCACAGGAGCACAATATTTGCTAGTCACATCCCTGGGGTACGCAGTTCCGTACCGTGCTGTGCTTCAGAGACCCAATGGAGCACAAAGTATATGCATTTTTGAGGTCTTCATTACTGATAACATTCAGTTGTACTTAAAATAGAAAAAGGGAGATAGCACTGCAGTTTACTACTTTATTTAAACCTTGATTTAGGAACGCACCTAGCACAGGATAGGAATTCAGTACCAGTTAGACTGATGGCATAAAGAAGTAGCCTGCACTTCGATGGGACTGGAAGGTTCTTAAGGGTCATCAAAACAGCATGTACTTTCAAGGCCCTTTGCACTGCCAGAATGCCTGAAAATTATGACCCTTGCCATTCAGATGTTCTCCTAGTGCTTGCAAAGGAGACTCTGCTTAATGACAATTACTGAAAATAATCTCTTTTGGGTAGGCATCCTGTGTGAACAGTGCAAAACTAGTCCATGCATTTTAATGGCAAAGTGCTCTATTTCTGTTTATCGGGTCTCGGTAATTATAGTAGGTTGCAGGGCTTTATGAGAAAGGCCAACTGCACCAGTATTAGGGGCAGGATTCCTGCTCCTTGTGAGGTAATCTCAAAGACAAACTAAAAAGCTGAGAAACAATATTTTTACACAATCAATATATAAATATTACCTCCATTCTTCAGCTCCAATTTGTAACTGAATGATGATGTTTATCTTAACCTCTCCCTAATTAGGTCTCCACATCCCCAGACTGGTAGGCTGGAACCATATCCTGTCCCTATGACAGACAAGGTTGGGATTCACTGCTCCACCCTTAATTTCTGTACAGGAAGGCTTATTTCATGGGGTCAGCATGATAGCTGTTGTCCGAGAGTAAAGTAAGAAAGGCTGTGTGGTGACAGTGAATTTCTGAGCTTCATGGCCCCTAGCTTGGATGTTAGGGGTTACGATGGCTCTGTAACTGAGGAGGAGGCCCACTGGCTCACAAAGGCTGGAAACGAGACAAGTAAAAGGGGGAGGGAGGAATGTGATGGCTACCAGTTAGCTCACGAGGGACAGTGAGGATAAAAGGAAGAGCTTTGTAGAGGAAAGGTGTGTTGGTAGCCATGAATCATTATCATCTAGATGAAACCTTCCACTCCAGAAATCTCTAAATCTCTGCAAGCTGGAAGGGTCAGGTTGGGATAGACTGGATGCGGTTGCCCTGTTCATGTTCCTTTTGCCTAAGCATCTGGTGTCAGAAATAGGACCCTGCACTGGATAGACGGCTGTTGTGCTGTCCTGTCTTTAGGATAACCATTTTCACATTCCTATGCTATGTTCATTCCTCCACAGTCTCAGGACAGCTGGAGTTCCCAAAATGGTTTAGCTACCGGTGCTTTCTGCGGTAATGAGTTACCAGGATGTGTTTAGACTGTGAAGGCAGCGATAGGCTATGGTATAACGTGAGTCTGTATAATTGCTTGTTATATTAAAATCCACCTGGAAGAGACATCTGGTATCTTATAAAAGCTGTCTGGATGTCCCATGTTATAATTAAGTAAATCTTTGGTGCCCTGAAGTTATCTGCTAGGTCATGCCTCTTATCCCCGTGCAGCCAGCTTTTCTGCTTCTCTCATCAGTAAACTGCTAACTTGAGGACTAGGAAAGCTTTTTGCAACAAACAGTTTATTCAGCAAATGTTTTCTCCCTCTCCTCTTTATGAATTGCCTGCTAACAACTGATACTGTTAAAGGTAGATGGTAATTAAGGGATTTATCATTCACAAGTAGTTAGATTTTTCAAACATGGACAAATAGTGATCTTTGATAGCTATATTTTTGTATGTGCACTCACAGTGCAAGAGGAAGGAGGTAAAACTAAGAGACAGTCATTCCTACTGGCATTTTTATATAAATAAGAGTAGTAGGGAATGGGCAGAATTGTTCAGTCCATTTAGATCTCAAACTTCTTTCTAGATGCTCATCTGCAACGTACAACTGTGCAGAAATGTCTCTGCTTAGTTACTGTGGCTTTGTGCCATTTTCAGACTGTCTCCTGTGGATTCCTATCCCAGGTATCATGGCATCTGAAAAGGATAGCTGTGTTCCCAGTAAGAGAGCACGCACTTCGGTGCCCTGTCTCTTTGTATTATCAGTGAAGTGCTTCTAGGGGGTAGTTCCAAAGGCTCATTGTGCAACACTGCCCCCCTACTGATCATGTAAGGGTCTGCACAAGGGCCATGTAGAGCCAGGCACTTGGAAATATTAGGCATAGGAATAAGTGACATGCTACGCTTAGGGCTTCTATGTGGACATTTGGGTCCTTTCAAGTCTCATAACATTGTGGTATCCTTTAAGCATAGATGGAAAATCATAGACTCGCAGAATGGTTTGGGTTGGAAGGGACCTTAAAGATCGTCTAGTTCCAAACCCCCTGCCATAGGCAGGGGCACCTTCCATTAGACCAGGTTGCTCAAAGCCCCATCCAACCTGGCCTTGAACACTTCTGGGGATGGCGCGTCCACAGCTTCTTGGGGCAGCCTGTTCTAGTGTGTCACTACCCTCACAGTAAAGAATTTTTTCCTAATACCTAATCTAAATCTACCCTCTTTTCTATTTAATACCACTACCCCTCCCTCATCCTATCTCGTCACTCCCTGATAAAGAGTCACTCCCCATCTTTTCTGTAGACGCCCTTTCAGTATTGGAAGGCCACTATAAGGTCTCCCTGGAGCCTTCTCTTCTCCCAGCTGAACAACCCCAACTCTCTCAGCCTGTCTTCATAGGAGAGGTGCTACAGCCCTCTGATCATCTTCATGGCCCTCCTCTGGACCTGCTCCAACAGGTCTGTGTCCTTCTTAAGTTGGGAGCCCCAGAGCTGGATGCAGTATTCCAGGTGGGGTCTCACGACAGTGGAGTAGAAGGGCAGAATCACCTCCCTCAACCTGCTGGCCTCTCTTCTTTTGATGCAGCCCAGGATACGGTTGGCTTTCTGGACCGCAAGTGCACATTGCCAGCTCATGTTGACCTTTTCATCAACCAACACCCCCAAGTCCTTCTCCTCAGGGCTGTTCTCAATCCATTCTCTGCCCAGCCTGTATATGCGCTTGGGATTGCCCTGAGCCAGGTGCAGAACCTTGCACTTGGCCTTGTTGAACTTCATGAGGTTTGCACGGGCCCACCTCTCAAGCCTGTCTAGGTCCCTCTGGATGGCATCCTTTCCCTCCAGCGTGTAGACCACTCCACACAGCTTGATGTTGTTGGCAGACTTGCTGAAGGTGCATTCAGTTTCACTGTCCATGTTGCCAACAAAGGTGTTAAACCGTGCCAGTCCCAGTGCCGACTCCTGAGGAACACCATTCGTCACTGGTCTCCACTTGGACATTGAGCCCTTCACCACAACTCTCTGAGTGCAACCATCCAGCCAGTTCCTTATCCACCGAGTCGTCCATCCATCAAACCTGTGTCTCTCAAATTTAGAGACAAGGATATCATGCAGGTCTGTGTCAAATGTTTTGCACAAGTCCAGGTAGATGATGTCATTTGCTCTTCCCTTATCCACCAACACTGTAACATCATTGTAGAAGGCCACCAAATCTGTCAGATGTGATTTGCCTTTAGTGAAGCCATGCTGGCTGTCACCAATCACCTCCTTATTTTCCACGTGCCTTAGCAGAGTTTCCAAGAGGATCTGCTCCGTGGTTTTGCCGGGGACAGAGGTGAGACTGACTGGCCTGTAGTTCCCCAGGTCTTCCTTTTTTTCCTTTTTAAAAATGGTGGTTATGTTTCCTCTTTTCCAGTCAGTGGGAACTTCACCAGACTGCCATGACTTCTCAAATATGGGTAGTGTCCGTGGATGCACCTCATCAGGTCCCATGGATTTGTGCACCTTCAGGTTCAGAAATGAAGAAAGAGTTTTTGTCCTTTTTCATGGTTTGAGTGCTTGTCCTTGTGGGAGACCTGGATTATAAGCTCTCCTCAGTTGTCCCGTTTGAACTTCCTGCTTAAGAGATGCTTCCCTCTTGATGATAAGAGCAAGGTGTTGGCTTTCACTGCCCGTGGTTCGTTCTGGGTAGTGACAGAATCAGAAATGCAAGAACTGAGGGCTACCAGGACCCTGTCCCCATAGCCTGGTGTTTGTGCTGTTGTGTCAGGAGATTTTCAAGATGTGGCTTTGCACCAAGGGATTTCATAGAATTGTAGAATGGTTTAGGTTGGAAAGGACCTTGAAGATCATCGAGTTCCAACGCCCCTGACATAGGCAGGGACACCTTCCACTAGACCAGGTTGCCCAAGGCCACATCCAGCCTGGCCTTAAACACCTCCAGGGATGGGGCCTCAACAACAACTCTGGGCAACCTGTTCCATCCGCCTTAACGGATATACATCCTTGGGTATATATAAAGGATATATATCCTTAATGGATATACATCCATTTTGTCTGTGGAAAAGGTATACACAGCATGACAGAGAGATGGACAGTGAGAGCAGAATGTAGGACTTCCTACTTCTCTGTAGTTATGTGGCTGAGTGGAATTCTCTGCATCTGATGCCGGCCAGGGTTTAATGGAGGGGAGAATGAACACCATATGTCTTAGACCTTAGTCTGTGATAAGTTAGTGTTAGGTGTTCAGAAATCCTCCCTTCACTACTGCTGTTTCTTGAAGATAAGAAGAGTTTGTATTAACATAATTAAACACATGTAATGCCTTACAGTGTATTGCAATGCAAAGGCAAACTATTTTTAAATCGCCTTTCAAAAATAATCCCAGTATTGTTATGACCATGCCCTTGACATGACCATGCACAGACACAGCTATGCATGCTGTTCTTCATGCTAAACAGGATGATTTGGGTTTGGAATTATTTTTTTTTTCTTCCTAACATTCATTGGACTTCCCTGTGGGAAATGAAGTAGCCCTATGTATTTATTCCAATAATTTTCAAAGCATTGTTAGAACTAACAAGGCGTTTTTGTGCTTTTACACTCAGCTTTTGATTCCCAGACACTAACATACAGACACATTATTTTATCCATAATCTGTGAGAAAACCAATAAGAGAAATGGTGTTTTCTGCATAGTGGAAGGTTTGATTAGCTATGCTGAAGAGTGACAGAGTATACTCTTTTTTAAAAGTAATTGGCAAACCAATTAAGACTATCAAGACTTACGTCCAAGCCCTTACATATTTCTAGACATATATGGCAATCTACCACGTCAGAAGTTTTTCAAAGGTCTGCAGAAATTTCCACAGGCAACCCTATCTTTTCAGTCTTGGAAGCACATTTTTTATTAATGCTGTTATGATGGGAGCACTTTGACTTAAATCAGAAATCTTTAAAGGCCTCTCTTTCAATGTGTATCATCACCTATTATTTATAATTCTTCCAAAACCATGGCTGTGCTTTGTAGAGACATGGTGGCAAATCCTGTGACCTACAGAGGTAAAAGTGCCTCAAATTAGGGAAAACTGGGGCCTTTAAGATTCTCACAGTTTGTCACTACAGGTACATATGCGCAGGCACTGCCACACCACACAGAAGCTCCTGCAGATGTAGCAGACAGCTGCTCTTACCCCGGTATGATGCACTATCTTCAGTATACAGATATGTCAACAAGGTCTTCAAAACAGAGAATTAAACACTTGACTTTTCCTGTCCTTCTCCCAACTGCCAACTTCAAAAGGAAGTCAAGACTGGAAACAAGCATCTAAATGAAAGGAAAAGGGAACTCGTCATCCCCCCCTCTTTGTAAAAATCTGAAATTGTGTTGAAGCTGTAAGGCAGAGGGAGCTTAGTGCTGCTTGTAAGGAGCAAGGACAGAAGGAAAGCTTCTGGGTTTTGTTCCAGAAAGGATTCAAGTGCTGAGCTGGCAGGCCAAAGAGTTGCAGGTTGAAAACAGGGCCTTTTTCTTCCGTGGGAGAAGAGGTAGCTGGAGGCACGACATCATATATGTTTCTGCACCATGTCCTGAGAAGATACTTGTGAAAGAAGACATGCAGCCTTTGCCCTGACTTAAGCGAGGCTTGTGATGGGAAACTGTGCAGGTCTTAGGGAACTGCCCTCTTGTATGGGTGTATCTGCAGCCACCTTGCTGGTGTGCGGTGGCTCAGCTGGGACTGAGGCCCCAATGGGTTAGTAGAGTTCATATGGGATGAAAGGACTGGAGGAGAAAAGGTGAGCTTGACTCACAAGTGTTACTGCCCTGTGCACTGGCAGCTTGCAGATCATCAGTGTTAACCCGACCTCTCAAAAGTCGTTCTGACATTTCCAAGAAATTTTGTTCTTAAATCCCCATGGGGAGGGGAAAAATAGGTCTTGAAAAATGCTGATATTGCATTTTTAATAGCTGTATAAGAGGAAAACAAATGATGGAAGACAAAGTTATCCTTCATGATGCAAAACTCATTTCCACATGGACTCAGCCTGTACTTTCAGGAACTGTCTTAACTGTACGCACAGAGGACAAACCCTTCCACCTGCAAAAAAGAGTTGTAAGGAAACTCTGAAATGTCCTCTTCTTTGTTTCCTCTTTTTTATTTCCGCTGAGGAAGGCAATATCTGCGCTACAGTTAGTCAAGAGAAAACAGTGGTTTATATTTAATATGAAACTGGCCAGGATGAAATCAAATGATGCCACTGATATTAAATTTTGGACCTTTGTAATTACAATCCCATAAATTATAATTGATTATGTTTTCAAAAATGTGGCTACTGACCACATATATTTTAAACGTGCATAATTTTTCCTTCTCCTACAGCTGTTTCTTTCTTCCTCTGTTTCTTCTCTTTAATTGTTATGTGATATTTTTTCTTATCACCAATACTTTTCCAGTGTGGAACTCTGCAGTATTGTACTTGATGGTTTTAAGAGCAGCAGGAAGAAACTGAATAATTTTAGTATATGAAAATATATCTAATTTAATCACTGCCATAAGATTGATGCACAGAGTAACACTGGTATCCAGATAATGCTGCAGGAGAGAAAAATGCTCAGGAAGAAAGAATATTGCAATACTTCGCTGGTTGATGAGGATCAAAACAAAATCGGATTTCTTACAGAAAACGATGCGAGTTTCTCTCTGACCAATGTAGCAAAAGCATGTTTCTTTTAAAGATCTGCTATGAGACATGCCAGCCTTCCACCTCATGATAGATGATAATCAGCTATCTCTCAGCCACTGCTTTCAGGCCAACTTTATCTTGCTAGGAAGACGTGTATATTAATATACATTTGCATATATCCTATGACTCAGAGAACAGCTTCTTTTTTTCTGATGCAGTAATTGAACAAATGTGTTTTTCATGCATTAAGGTGAGTTGTCCAGTACAGTCACAGGATGGATGCTGGGAAGACCCACTGTGGCGTGTGGTTTGTTTCATTCCTGTCACGGAAAACACAATGCCAGAGTAGAGATAGGTAAAGCTGTTGATTTCACGTGTGTATAGCTCTGACTAACATGGATAGATAACGCTCTAAACAATTTCCATTTGAAACTGATTTTACCGTAGATGACCTGCCTAGCACTCACAGTGAGAAAATGTACCTATGTAAGGGTGATCCTTCACCCCATGTCGACCTGGGGTTGCCTTTAGTGAAAAGGGCACCATGTGCAGCAGCTGTTTGCTTTAAAGAAAGAAAAAAAAAGCTGGTTTTGCTTCTGTTTGCTTTAAAGAAGAGACTGGAGTGAGAAGGAGCAACTTCTCTGCAGAAACTGCGGGCAGTACTTCATGTAGCAAAACAAAACTGCTCCTATTAGAATTATATTTGCTCTTGCCAAATATTGCCCTGTTAGAGGTAGATAGCCCTGTGAGAGGAGCATCTACTCACATGGCATACTAGTTATTTGCTACTCGTGTTTAATGTCCATGCCAAAGTACAACCGTTGTGAAAGTACATGTTTACTGCCAAAATGATTTTTTAAAAAAATCAAAAATCAGCTCACTATACTGGGAGAAGTTGCTGGCTAGCTGCCTTTTCAGAAAGATCTTTTGAAGCTGTAAATTTTTCTTTACAGAAACTCCTAGAGCTGTAGGCAAAACATTTGTTTGCACTTGCCGAGTTAATTGGAAATGAGGGAGGGCAAAAAAGAGACTGATTTCAGAAAGCAACTGAGTCGAGTATTTCTATTCTGACCAATGAGCAGAACCTAAGTGGTAAAACTCTTCAAGAAGCCGTGGCTGCCTCCGTGAATTACAAAGATCAGCTCTGTTCTCACATGTCCATTCAAAAATATGGGGTAAATATGAGCCCTTTACTGCACATTGAGAAACAGCAGCATTCGTTCCATCAGCTTAATTTTATAGTCTTTACTTTGGTGCCAAATACTGAAACTATGTGCGTTTTTCTGTGCACCCGTGTTCATGCTCAATTTCAGACAACAGTGTGAAGGGTATCCATCTGCAAATATGATTTGCACATCATAGCGCATGTATAAAAACGTGCAGGCTTTCAAAATCTGGCTCCAGATGTTTACTGTGCAAGAAAATAGACACTTGCTTGTAAAATTCATGTCCAAAAAGCTGCTTGTGATAATTGGCTAGATACTGGATACATGTAACAAGGCTTTAGCCAGCAAAGAACCTGAGTATGTTCTTAATTTAAAGCAGACACAAAATCTCTCTCACTGCAGTGGGAATGACATTGTTTAACACTAGTATCATATTAATTACCTTGCTATATAATTCGCTTATCTGATACATGTGATCATTTTAATATTTAGAAGTATGTTAAAATTCGGGTTTAGAACAAGCTATCTCATTCAGCCTCTAAAAACGAAATGCCTTTTTAAAATCTCATTTGTTTTCCTAACCTAACTATTATGCTATTTTATGCACTACTTTATGCATCAATGAGTAAATCAGAGTGAATGCCACAAGCTAATTTAAAATCCGACTTTATTTGAACTAAAACATCTCAATAAGTTGAGAAAAATCTCAGGCTGATCTTTTAATAAAATCACATACAATTTGATAAATCTAGTATTTACTTCACTTTTATTAGTGTGTGTTTGTTTCTTATGTTTCTGTGGAAAGAGGGTCTTTCCTTCCCAGCCTCCCAGGCAATATTGCTTAGAGGTTTCTCAGTGGGACCTGCCACTGATAAAGCATAAATCAGCAGCTGCTAAAGCAAGAAATACATACTAAAGCCAGGTTAGTGATCCCTCAATAGCAACAGTGACACCAGATGCTATCTTGGTTTGTTGTATTGGAGATGTATGGTAAGATAAAGAAAATAAATCTCTTTGGACACGGGAGAGAGTGGCCTTTTCCAAAGAGCTGCTGGGTTAAAGCCTCTGACTACCAGCATATCAGCAATCATTAAATTGCCCAGTCCACGACCCATCTCATAGGGGTTGTTTCTCGCAGCTAAAAAATGCAGCACTCCCTCCTGCAAAGTGGGTGCTGAGAGAGAAGGAGGAGAGTAGAAGCAAACGTGCCCTGATTCAAATCTGTTTATTGACACCGTGAACATTATAGGAGGAAAAAAGAAAGTGTTCCTGTAACCACTTATTTAGAAACTATGGTGTTGGCAGATACATTTGTGATTAACCATGCATTAAATCACGAATGACTGGTAGAAAATTATGCCTACAATTTTAGGTGAAATCAGAGCATGGTGTTGGTGGTCTGATACTTGTGCTGTGAGGCCAGATATTAAGGCTACTGTGAATCAGAGAAGTGTATGAGACCTTCATCTGTGTGGAGTGCTGGAAGCTCCCCATACTGCAAATGAGTCAAATACAGGAGGGGAGATTTAAATGCAGCAAAACTTGTCTTGGCTTGGTAGGCTGTGTTTAGGTTGAGCAGTCAGGTTTAAGCTGGATGTTTTCTGTCCGCTTTCTAGACAGTATTTTTCATTAATTAAAAAGTGGCTTTGAAATTGGATATGTACATTCCCCAACAGCTTCATTTTATTAAGAGGCCTTTAGTTAGATAGTCCATCTGATGTCTGCACTTCAGGACAGCGTTGCTGGCTGGCTGTCGCTTCCTCTCTCCCCAGCCCAATTAGTTCTGATCTGTTGGAGATGCTGCGGGGATCTTGCTACCTTCATGTGTTCTGAGGAGCACTGATTGGGTGAGACAAGGATGGAGGGCTTTGGGGAGGAGTGGGTATTTTACATTTGTCAGTATTGTCATTATTTTTCTCTAACTGGGGTTGAAATGGAGAAGAAAGGCTGGTGGATTTGAGGATGCAAATACGTAATTGTGTATGTTAAAAGTGTTAGCCAAGTATTTAACGAGAAACTAAACGATATCACTTGCAAAGCTGCTTAACTGAATTGCTGTCTGTTACTTACTTCTCTACCTCCATCCTATCGTTTATACGTCTTTTCCAGCAGCTTCAGGATTTTTCCTTTGTCCCCAGAATTCTCTTCTGGGGCAAATCCTAGCCACCCACCTCTGAGGCCATCTGCAGATTTCCCTCGGCTGCTATTCTATGAATAATCAGCTGTCTCACTTAAGAAATTCTCTTTGTTCTACATCATTAAATGCTGATTCCTGCTGCTGCTATGACAGATCACTTTACAGGAATCTACAAGGGGAGCTGTCTCTGATGTTAACAGTGGGTCTTTGCCGTGGAACAAAAGAATACGCTGGGGCAAGCATGAGGTGGTTTGAATTTATGATATTTAACATTGGGAAATAAAAAAAGGCTGAGGCTGGTGTACGTATAGCCATTTTGAGATCTGTATTTCCGAAAAGTGAAGAAGGGTCTTTAAAATAGGGTTTAGTAGTTTTGTGCCCTGGAATACAATTCATCGCCCTCATCAAGGCAGCGGTGAGATAGTCATTTGGTGAAGGGAGGGGGAAGATACAGTGGGCTAGGAGGGAATTCAAAACAAGACCAGCTTGTTATAGGCAGACTGCAGAAGAAAGGAAAAGGCTTCCATCAAAAGCATGAGTGATAACCTCTAGTGAAGGCATAGTAACGGACTAAATGACCTGAAGGTTTCTTCTTCCACCATGACCTTTTGTTCTGAAGTCCTTTGGCAGATATATCTCCCTGACCGCTGCAGCTCTCTGCTAACTCTGTGTATTAGTTACTCAAGAGCATCACTTCTCACAGATGCCTTTGTGAAAGGTCAGGTTTTGCTGCTGCTTTTTAAAAACCGGCCATGTGGCCAGTAGCTCCCTCCTTGCCTCTGGCTGTATCAGAGTACCCTGTAGCCAACAGTTTAAGCCTGTGTGCCCAGCGCCTTTTCCTGTCTACACTCGACCTGCAGCTACATTTCTTTACACGGAAGCAGTGTGTTTTCAAAACTTGCTCCTTTCTTCTCTCACGTTGAAAGAACACTGATATAGGCAAATCTTGTGCCTACTTACGTATGCAGATCGGTTTGAAACCGTGACCCACTAGCCTATGTTTTTATTCTGCAGTGCTTTTACACAGCAGACATTACATACCAGTGTGACCCCCTTTGAAATGGACGGCAGTGATGGAGCGCTTCCTAGACCATGGCATGCCATCAGCTTGGCATGCGAGAACATATGGTGTCCCATGGCTGAAACATGCTGTCCATGCTCTTTTTGTCCTAATGGTTGTTTTCTGTCTTGAGACTTAATTCATTCTTTGTGTATTAGTGTGTTTTATTTTACACTGGTTGTTCCTGTAGTGCTCTGTCGTTTGTAGCAACACCTCTTGTCTGTTTTCACAATTCAGAGTTAGTTTTGTAGATGGTGTGGAGAACGGATGCTCGTGGCACGGCGGCATGTGTTTACCTGAACAAGGGACTCACCAGTGGTGACTCTGCATCATTGCTGATAGCAAAGAATGTTGTTATTTCATTGTATTTAGCTTTAAGTCAGTCCATATTATATCTAAAGCTGCTTAGTTTAAGGAAAAATTGGTTCTGCTAGGGGGAAAAAAAATAAGTAGCTTTATTCAATGTGTATGTTCCCTAACCTGAAAGCCCCTTCACTGGATTTTCTACTGCACTGTCACAAACCCCGTCAATTTCTTCAATTTCTTCAGAAGGAAGAGAGGATTTGCAGGTTAACCGGCTGGAAACCCAAATATGGATAAAACCAGACATAGAGAAGACAGATGTGGACTTTTCAGAAATTCTTAATGCAATACAAGAAAGTAAGTTATTCCTTGGATGCAAAATCGAGTTTATGGTAGAAGAATCAATTGAGATGCATTGAAATTATAACTGAAGGAACATACAAAGCGATGAACAGAATGATAACTGAGTATGCATTACTAAAATCTGTGAGAAAGTTCAATGGGTTATTGAGGGCCAGTAAGAAATCTTTTAAACTATCAGAGAAGTCATAGTAAGATTTGAATTATTATGTACCTAAGGATTCCAGTGGTATGTATTTCCTATGCAGAAGTAATCAGAAATATTAAGACTCCTGTTACTTTAATCCATTCTTCACCCTCTTGAATGGCTGTGTGAACTAATAATGTCAGGCAAATGCTGCAGTCTGGGATCTAAGACTAGGTTTGAAGTTCCAGCTGTTCCAAAGTGTTGGGGTATATTCACATTTTTGCATCTGGTCATTTTTAGGATCAGAAGTGACATGCTTGTCACAACAGCTGAAGGCCTGCGTATCTTAGCTACTGTATGGAACTATCTCTTTTCACATGTAATGTGCTGTGGACTAAGAATTGATTGGTCCATTCTTCTTAAATGCAACAGCAGAATGATCTCAAGACATGCACTAGGAGAAATGCTAGTCTCGTTAACAACTCTCATTAACAACAGCTGAAGACACACCACCACCCCCAAAACTGACGGAACTCCGGAATCCAAAAGAATCTGGAATTTCAGTGGGAATTTTCCATAATAGGTTAAAAATTCTTATGCAGGCCAGGAATCAAAAAGCATGGAATGACAATTGCTAGCTGGTTCCCTGATTTCCCTCTTTTCCAGTCTTATTTTAAACTGGATGTTTTGTGTAGCAATTTTCTGAAGTGAGAAACAGCTACTTACATTCTTGAATGCTAAAAGACATAATAGGAATGTGTAAAACCCTGCACTACTCCTGATTTTTGCTCTATGAATAAGGAACCATACGGTGGTAGGATCCGGTCATATCATGGTGGGGCTGGGGGTGGAAGGGAATCATTAGTTTGGGGGTTGAAGGGAAACTCTCAGGTTAGTGTAATGATGGTGGTAATCATTTGAAATTGAATCACATGATTATTTAAGGTGTAGGTATAGGATGAACTCTGTGGTTTGTAACTTAAAAAGCTTTTCCCATCAGGAAACCTTAATATGATCTTACTTTATCCCCTCTTCTCCTCACCCACACAGCCCAGATATAGGCCTAGGAGCAGTTGGGATGTGGACTGGAGAGGCTGAAAAAAACACTGTAGTCTTTCAGAGGCTGAATAGATGAGATGATAGACAAACAAGGATAAGCAAATTCAAGTTGGGAAGAGACCATATTAGCATATGAGAATGAGTTATCTTCTGCATTTCAAGAACATGGCTGAGGAGACTAAAAATGGACAATTTGTTTAAAACAGTTCGACATCAAGATTAGATTTATTAACAGTGTTTGTCCATAGTAGCTTCTTTTTAAAATGGCCATATCGCTACTTCCCTTGGTACTGTGTCATACTTCAGTGTCATACTCCGATGATATCCTTGTGCTGAATAACCCCAAATTTTCATTCAATATGGCACAGGTTTGCTTATATCCTCAAATCTTAAACTTCCAGATTAAAAAAAAAAAGTTTCTTTTAAGAGTATGCCATTTTCTGTGGGTATAAAGAGGGCATTCATCTAACTCAAACACAGGGGTTTGCAATGCAGGTGTCAATATCTGAATTCATTGTCTAAGCTCCCTTTGCAGTCAACAGAATGTAGTAAGCATGTCTAGAGCCCAGTTTGTCTTACTTTAGATTAGGTGTCTAATATAGATTAGATGACTTGCAACTTGGAAGTGGCTATTTGCCTCTGTTGCCTGCAGACTGAATTTGGGGAGATGAGCTAACTTGAATCACTACAGAAGCTTAGACACAAACATCTGCACTGTGGATGAGTAAATGTAGGTGAGTCCTACCCTAAGTAAAGCAAATATTTGCAGGTGATTAATGGATATAAACTGAATATCCCAAATTGTTTTAGAAATTTGAATGTAATTTCAAAACTAAATAGCTTTAAACAAGGAGTCTTTTAAGAGTTTTGATTTATGGATTATTTTAGAGCCATTTGATATGGATGCAGATTTTACACCCTTGGAGACAGTGATTTTCTTTGTACAGACCAGACACAGTTGCTGTTGGGAAGTTCATCTCTATGTCTTTCAGTTACATTCTCTTCTGGAAAGACAAAAAAATTGCTATGACTGTACAACCCAGTTTGCAAAGGTTTGTTGTGTGTCCAGGAGAGTGTCTGTCTTGTCACCTGCGGTTTGTTGTGAATATCAAATAATTAGCATAAATGCCTAAATATTCTTTCTAGGGTGGTTGCTCTGAATAGTCATTGTTGCTTTTATTCCCAGTCGTTGTTAGCATTGAATGAAAATTAAAAGAAGCTAACGCTGCTTTAAAGACGACATTTTTTTCCTTGCTAACATGAGTTTCCTGAGCATTTCCCAGGAGCTGCATTGTGCACCTTTAGCTAGCTAGTGTATCTTTCTGTTTGGTAGACTGCCAAGAGTGATCATTCAGTAGCAGAGATTCTATTTTATTTTTTTAAATTTAGTCGCTTAAAACAAACTTTTTTTTTTCCTTCTATCCTGCTGAATCTCTTAGAGTTCATCTGAAGATAAAGATTTACCATCTCATTATGTACTTTTATGAGAATATACTACTATTATAAAAGACTTAAAAGTCTAAATTCTGCATTTAGGTACCGTAGTTCATGGTTGAGTCTTAAACACATTTTTCTAAAGATTTCTGGTATTTTATAAAACAGTTTCTTCTTGACCACAGGTTATTCAGAAATTATCTATAGTCTATCAAAGACAGTTCAGAAACAATAAATACTAACGTGAAAATGGCTATAGACACACACTGTAAAGTAGGGGATTGCAAAACAGGGCGATGCATCTGACCTAAACCGAACTGGTAAACTAGAGAGCAGAGGTGTCAAGGATCTGCATGAACTATCTGCCAGATGTAAACCAGAATTCCCTGTTGCTGCCTACTCACAGCCTGTACCCGTGCCACTGCTCTGGCCAGAAGCGGGGCAGCTGGGGGGCAGCCTGGTCATCGGGTCCTCCCCTGGTGTAGTGGGGCTGTGGCTGGGCAGGGCTGTGGGCAGCTGGAGACCAGCCCTGCTGTGGCATCACTGGGGCAGGAGCTGATAGCCCCCGGGGGGGCTGAAATGGGGTCCTGGGATCTGGGCAGGGTAGAGGGAGCCCCTGGGGTCCAGGCAGGGGCAGTAAGGGCTGGGGGTGCCCTCAGGATCATGACCAAAGCTGGCAAAGGCTTTAATGGCTGTTTTCTACTAATTACCCTGAGAAGATGGACTTCTTGTAGAAAAGCAGTAAATAACTTTATTTAAAAAAAACAAACAAACAAAAAAAAAAAGCTTTTTTCATTAATTCCCAGAATTTGCTTCAATGTATGAAACTTATTTTCATGGCCATTGCAGTGAAGTCAAAATTCTAAAACTTTGGCTTTTTAGAATATTTTTAAAAATCCATTTTACAGTAACTCTCAAAAAATCATTTGATTCTCTTATTTTAATTCTCATAACGTGGAAGCCAGAAATCAGTGAGTTTCCTGAGACAGGGTTGCTGATCCACTGTGTAGTTACTGAATTTAACATTTAACATGATAAAAAGTTCTGGGCTGCGTGGTCTCTGTAGGATGGCATTCTCAAAGCAAAGATTTGTAAATTGTGTCTGACAGCCTTACTGAGTACGGAAGAGATGCTGTAAAAGCATAACACCTAGTATTAGATGCAGAAAGATTCTTGGTTTTTCATACTCAAATTTTTCTGCTTTTCAAGTCTCTGCAAAACAGATATTTTCTACTCGGGATTTTTATTAAGGTGTATTCTCTGATACCAATTATTTTTCCACCACCGCTAACATGTGGAAATGTCCTATACTTCTTTTAAACATTGTCAGTAAGAATTTTTAAGGAAATTCACTCTTCAATATTACTGATAGGCCTAAAAGCTTCCAAAGAGCAGTTTCTGGAATATTGATCTACAGCTTGTATTATCCAAAGCTAGAGCATACTCGGTGGCTTGATGTGACAATCGGTAATTGTTAAAGGAGTTAACTTATCTCACCTTTGGGCCCTACCTAAACCAGCCTCTTCATCCAAAGTGGCTTGTGGACCCACTGAGATTGTGTGCTGACTCTCACTTAGAATTTCACAGCATTCAGTTTTCACAATATGTAGTTCAATTATATTTGGGATAAAAGTATTTGTATATCCACATTTTTCAGCTCCTCAAGGGATTATGAATTATCAAGCCATTTTGATTTTTTTTCCATAAAATGGAACATGACAGGGAGAAAAGGGCTTGCATATTTAAGCTGTTCTAAAACCAGAGGGGGAATTCATAATATCTTCTGTAGCAATGCTGTGTATTGCTGTTAAATTTCACTGCCTAAAAATACATGACTATACACTAGCACCAGTCTTCTCCCAAATGATAGGTCAAAAGCATATATACGATAAAATTATTATATATCATTCTGTTTGGATCATTTGCGGATATATGCCTGTCATGGTCTCAAGGGGACAGAAAAGGTGGAGCTGTGGAGCTGCCATTTGGCAGCAATGGGTGTTCACGTTCATTGGAGTGGAGTGGCTGAGGTAGCTACAGGCAGCAGGAGAGTTGGCTTGGAGGTACCATCACCGTTATGAAAGTAAAGCAAACAGGATTTCCTTTTTTAATTATTTATTTAGTTTTGTGAAACGGTGTTTTATGAGACTTGGGTAGAAAAACGTTCTCGGCAAATGCTAGGCCCCCACGTTTAGTGCCCGTGACTGAAATACTAACAGTGTGTATTCAAAAACAGACACAGCAAGGGGACTGCAGAGTAAAGACCTCCAATTTCTCACCAGCAGCGCTTTTACTGCTGCTGGAAGAAAGTCACAGACAACTTTAGCACTGATGAGGTAGTTCAGCACATATCTTCACTGCTTACCCCGTTTGCTGAAGCTGCCAGCCAGCATGCCAGGTACCCGTGTATTTCTGACATAAGCCATTTTCTACTACAGGCAGGTCCTGGTAACAAATTTCACCAGCCAGCTGAGTTTCACTGCTTCCACAACTTCTAGTCACTGCTGAGATGGGCTGGATTTTAAAGTGACCTTGAAACGAGATTTTTTGTTCCTCACAAGTCCTCAGAATAATCCGGTACTTCTCTGAAACCCCCAAACACATTCACTCTCTTACGCACCAAGTTGTTCGTCTCTAAACACACACTTAAAAACCATCTATTTTGCAACCAAAAGCATTACTGGCACTTCAGGAAGCAGCAATTCTGGTATCTCAAAGGCCTCATCTTTTATATAAGACACTCTTAATGGCAGGAAAAAGCTATCTCCAATTCCCTGGAGCATAGCGTACAGGCAAAATCTCTTTCATTTTTACATCTTTCATTGCCTCTGTCTGCAACAGATGTATACCTTGCATAATCTTCAGAAAGCTTCACTATTTAATTATTTTTTAATTTTCAGCAGTTGTTTTCATCCTATATTGAGGTGTTGATCATATACAGGTTCATGTATCTCTTTTCTGGAGGCACTCTTTAGGGTTTCAGTTCAGTGAAGTTTCAGATCATTTGATATGGTTTCTGTTCCAGTAGTTCTTTATGTTGAGCGTTCAGATAAATTCTTCTCATATGAACATGTATGCAAAAGCTGGTCATGAACTACATCCAGATTATTATCTGATGGGGTGGAACATTTCCAGTCTTGCCCTTGGAAACAGTAGGGACAGTGATGGGCAGTTGGTTAAACTGTGCTGCCTCGCAGCGGTTCCCATCTTTTATAGGCATCTCCAGTGTGATTTTTGTGGCTTGAAATGGATCAAGGTGGCAAATAGGTCTTTAATGTTGCTGCTGCAGGTAGTACAAATTGGAGTCTGTTTTTTGCCTTCTAAGTCTCCTTAAACCTCTGTACTTTGTCCTGGGATGGGTTGGATGCAGCCACAGTGATGCTGAGGAGCTGCAGTCTCTTCCCATCACATAAACCAAAACAACACCAGGAAACTTCTCCACCCTGTCAGTAAGCTCACCCCTAGCTGGGAACAGGATAGTGTGAGGCCGAGGCTGTTTTTAAAGTGAAAAACTGTCCAGGATGTTTGTCTCTACTGATATCCTGGCACTTTTCACAAAAATAGGATAAGTAAAATAAAAGGACTGAGAGTAAAAGCAGCCTTAAAATGGCAAGAGAAACTTAATATCTACAAAAAAGAGGTTTTATATCTCTGATGTGTTCACAAACTATAATGATACGCAGAAAAAAACAAAACAAAACAAAACAAAAAGTGAAGTAGCTATTACTCCCAATATCCCTATAAAAGCTGATTAGGATCCTGCAGAACAGAGGGTGCTATCTAAAACTGATGAATTATGATATGAGGTGTTAAGTAGGGATTAAATATTGTGCAATACTGATATTGGGATACAAAGAATGATAGCTAGATTAGTCAGTATGCAACCCCAGAATTGCTAAACTCGACAAGTAGTGTGTTATCCTAAAAACTGCTTATTCGGCAGAGAATTTCTTATTGTTCATGCTCTCTGCATGAAAAAAAAACCAAAAAACTGTTAAAAGTATTAAAACCTCAGAATTTCTGTTAAAAAGTATGCTGCTTAGGTTAGTTCATTAGCCTAATCTCTAGAGTGTATTAATTTGGATGTTGTTTCTGAAATTTTTAGTGGCTTTCTGAGCAGAAGTATTGCAATCAATAATACAATGTATGTCATTAACCTTGGCCTTATTTTGCATGTGAAAATGAAGAAGAAGTGTTCTTAAATATTTTGGTAGGATTTTCTTTTTTATCTACGTAGAGCTGTAATAACAGACTTTAGATACTGTAAAAGACGTACAAAAAGGGAGCAATCTCTTCCCCATGTTCATGATTGATAGCAAAAGAGTAATATATTTAAATTACAACATAGGTGCATATTCAGGACGAATGTTGTGAAGAAAATTTTCTCCTGCTTGTGATAGTGAAAAATAGACCACCTGCAGAGACTGTAGAGCCGTTATCATTGGAGATTTTTTAAAAACCTTTCTTAAACTAGGCTGTAGTCCCTGAAGAAGAGAAAGGTGAAAAGGAGGTCACAAAATGCTCATGATAGCTGGGAACAGTTAATGGCCTGTCATTTCTGGCAGCTATTCGGTCTCTCCACAGTGGGGGAATGGATCTTTACACCTGCAGCCAGTAGTTAGAAATGGAACTAAGTTGCTGCCGGCAATTAGAGATTTTTGGCTCTTCCCCATTAATATAAATTCTCATCAACAGGAATTACAACTGCCTGTCACTAAGTTAGGGGAGCTACAGAAGAATGAAAGGACAGGAGGTTATTGCACAAAAGGAGAATGATTCCAAAAGTTCATCAAGTTTGCAAAAGAGTGTGAGGAATAGTGGGTTACACAAATTTCTGCCAAGAATAATAGATGGTTGATTTTTCTCTAGTCAAGGGAAAAGGGTAAGTGGCTGACCTTTGGGGGTCTCTTCTAACAGTTAGGACTCTACTGTTGTAATTCTGGATTTTGCGTATGAAACATGAGGTTGGAGAGATGAAGTCTATCCACAGTAGAAGCTTGATCCTCAGAAAAGGCATTTTTCTTCTCCCGACCACACATCTCTTCATCACACTCTCACACCAGACCTACACCTTTGGGATGCAGTGGTGGACCTTGCTGGCTGCAGCCCGCCCGCCTTGCATCTCCCATCCAACAGCCACTCAGTCATCAGGTCAGCAGTCCTGTAGACGTGCCCAGCAGACTGTAGACGTGCCCAGCAGTTCGGCCCACAGCTTCTCATCACCTCCTTGCTCTGCAGAGCAGGGAACATCACCCTAAAGATAACGCTGCTCTAATCTTGAGTACAGTGCCAGCCTTTAACTCATTCCTTCTAGTGTTGTGTTGATTTTTTTCTTTTAATTAGAGTAAAATTATCACATGACAGGGCATTGCATGAAAGGTGGAGGAAATTTAGCCCATTTACACAAGCCTTGATCTCCCGTCAGGGCACCACTGGGCCAAGGCTTCCCCATGGGAACCATGTCCTACCACCCCAGCCAGGAGGGAGGGTGGGGGAACAGGCCCAGACTGCCAGCCCCTGCCCTGGCGGGGACAGACCAAAGCCAGGCCAGGATGTCAGCCCATGCGTTGATACCAGGATCGGGCCCAGTGAGGAGAACCAGGGTCAGACACAGCCTCGGGATGGCCAGGCAAGGCCTTCCCATGGCGCTGCCTGGGGGACTCCCCCCACAGACACCAGAAGGAAAGGGCCGCCCTTGGCTGCACGGGCTCTGTCATGGCCCCGAGCCCCACTGCCAGATCCCTGGGACCGGAGGATTTGCTCCAGGCAGTTACATCTCTTCACTTTTTATAAGGGTTGGGTTTACTACAGCATGCTGTACATTTGCGCTATCGCTTCATGCGCGACTGAGGGCTGTGCAGTAGGTAGATCTGAACATGCCAGCTTTATATGCATGGAAAAATTGGGCAAAGACAATCTGCTCAGGCTCATTTATTCAGTGCCTTTCAAGTAACAGTACTTATTTGAGGTCTTCTGCCTCTGGCTGCCCTACAGATCTGTACGACTTCTAACTCAACACTTTATGTAGTAGGATAAAAATCTGTTTTTTTATAAGAAATTTTCAGAGACCATAGTAATCCAGAAGACAATTGTTTAAGCCACTTGCACTAAGAGAAGCTGAGGAGATAGCTAATGTATGTTTTATTGTGACACAAAATTACTTATTTGTCATAAGAGAGGTATTGTGGTATCCTAAATTTTTATGTAGCTTACTGGTGAAGAAAACAATCTTCCAACGTGCATCATATTTAAACTTCACATAGTAGTTTAAACTGGAACTAAAAGTTGGGGGTGATTGCTGATAATGTGTTATACTCAGTATCTTCATTTGGCACAATGGTGATTTGAATGTATATTTTTATTTTTGTTTTTAGTAGCTAAGGATGTCAACATTTTTTTTGATGAGTTAGAAGGCGTGAACAGCCCTTCCAAAGATGATGACTCCCTGCTTCACCATGGTAATTTGACCAGTACTTCTGATGATGCCAGCAGGTTGGAAGTTGTGGGAGAGGTAAGAACACACGGAATTATTACTATAATAATTATTCATGCCCATTATAAAGAGGGAATAAATATAATTTGATTTAAAGTCTTATTCTGTGCAAGACAACTTGTATGTGAGCTTTGTTGTTGGGACTGTTTTTTCATTCTAAAACTATAATGCTGAAATATAAAGTATTTCAAGTTAAAAGGAGGTTTTACTGATTTCATGTGCCCCCATTGAAAAGTCTATATAGGCCTTTGTTGTCTGCTTGTTTTCTGAACCAGCCAAGTTGAATGCTTCACTGCTTCTGAAAATAATGGAAAATTTTTCCTTATATTAATCCTTTGGGGGGGGTGGGAGTGGAGGGGGGGAGAAGAATTTATCGTAAATCTCTCATGAGAAGCATTGGGTATCAGGTATTTGACACATTCCCTCCCATTGAAGAACAAGTGACCTTATGGTGCATAATGGTGATTCAGAGAAGATGCCAGGGAGGAACCATTCAGCACATAGTCCCTTTTAAATTATGTCTTAAGGCAGGCAAAGCATCACGGAACCAGGTATGCAAATTTGGGCCTAAATTAATTTCTGTGTCTTTTGTGCAAAAAGGAACATGGTACCCTTTAACTTTGCCTCTAACTGCCCTACAACCCATAGATGTTCGGGCTATCTCCTCGGAGCGTGAGGAGACCAGGGACTTGTCTCCTTTCCCCCAGCTCAGGAGTGTAGCTGCATCCAGACTACTTACTGGAGTGGTCTGCTGTTACCTGCAAGCTGTGCCTGAGGATTCTTTTGGCAGAGGGTTGATTGGCACAGAGCAGAACTGGCAGGGACCATATTAACAATTAAAAAACATGGAAAACCATAGGATATTGCTGAAGCTGCTGCCCCGACCCTCTTTTGATTACTAGTTTAGATAAAATTTATATATAATTACAGATTATGTCTTTTTCAGGAGCTAGAGGGTTTTGTGGTGCAAGTTCTTTTGTGAAACACTGCTGAGGAGAGATTTTTCTTGTGCTAGAAATTCAGCCCATAGAGAGCTGCGCTCCTGGAGTGTTTAGACAGATAATTAAAGCAACAAAATTCAGGGCACCCAAAGATATGTTTGACCTTGCTCACATTTTCATCTTCCCCTTTACTCATCACTCTTCCCCAGCTTCCCATACAACTTACAAAGGGCCCTCTTGCCTGCTTACACTATAATAGGTTAACCTGATATGATATTCCTGGGTTGCGTTTTGGGATCATGTACCATATGGTCTCTAACAAAAGGACATGGGTGAAAAGCACGTGATCTTTGCGTGTTAAAGAGGAAAACTGAGCAGAAAATGGTCATGACAGAGGATGAGATAGAGCAACATATGCTGCTGTTATGGCAAAAAGCTTTTATCCGTTCGATTTATTCTTTGTTGTTTTTTAAAGGGAAAGGGAAAATGTCTGAGGAATATTTTCCTAGTTGAACCGATTATCTTTTTTTTTTTTGCATAATCATAAGTGAGGAAAATAGCAAAGTAGGTCATGTATATGTATAAGAGGAAAAAAAACCCGAAAATTGAAAGTCTTAATGGGAGCTGAGGGATGCTCTAGCCTACAAAAAAAGTTTCAAGGTACTTGGGCCCCTGCTTAATTTTGGAAGGAAAATATACGCTGTTTAGATGTTGTATGGTTTGTATGGATAAATATGGGAGCTCATCTACCCAGTGGTGGGGTGAACTCTGAAGCTTCAAGCTTCCTTTCACTATTTCAGTTTAGTTTAGTAGCTAAGAGAGCCTGTGCCATCAGGACAGGGGATGTTTGTTTGGTTTAGTTTCAAAGCTAACATTGCAGCCAGATAATTTAATATGGTTTCTGTCTGATTTCATTAAAATAAACTTACAATCCAAAAATTTACAAGGACATGGCAAAGATTTCTTATCACTTTTGTGTAGCTGACAAGCTGAAATATTGTTTGCTTCAACTGTTAGTTGTTTGTGCTCAACCAGGAGATCCAATGAAGACTTTACACATGCACCTTTATCAACAGTTCCTTAACAGAAGCAGAGCCAGATTGGGATTCTGCTTGTCCTTTGGGTAGAGATGTTCGGTGTTTCTTTTTGTTTTATGTTTCGTTCAAACACAGCTATGGTCTGAGCAAATTAAAAATCACATTTCCCTTTGTGTGCGTTGATCAAAATACTTTTTACATATGCCAGCATAACAGTTAGGTATACACTATTCAAATCCAGGACATGTTATCACTAAAGTATTGTATTATGTCTGCTGAAGTTTCATTTTCTGAGAACTGGAAAGCAGCTGAAAGAAGGTAAAAATTAAAGGAAAAATTGTTTGGGAGCTGTACTCTGTATGCATCCATTCTGCCCGCCTTTCGATGGAGTAAGAAATTAGTCTTCTTTATCCAAAGGCAGAGTGATGGAGGTGGGACAAAATTTGACTTCTACTTAAATGATCTTATATAGGACATTCTGGAAATTCTATCTAATGTAGGTAGTTTTGAAATTAAAATTGTAAGAGTCGCTCCTATAGTCTTCATTCTAAGCATCAAACTGTTGATATTTGGGGGCAGTGTTATTAACATTGCACAGGATAGAGCTTGTTTTAACAAACTCTTTTATAAATAGGAACTTGCACTGAAGATTATGGCAGAAAAAATGTATTCCTGTTGCAAAATAAAAAATCTGATGTTCTTTATGGCACTTATGATAACTTGTGCAATTTCAGCTCAGTTTTGTTGTGTGTGCTTACCAGAATACAAGCTAACTACATATTTTTCCACTGAGTCGTAGAATCATGAATCATAGAATGGTTTGGGTTGGAAGGGACCTTAAAGATCATCTAGTTCCAAACCCCCTGCCATGGGCAGGGACACCTTCCACTAGAGCAGGTTGCTCAAAGCCCCATCCAACCTGGCCTTGAACACTTCCAGGGATGGGGCATCCACAACTTCTCTGGCCAACCTGTTCCAGTTCCTCACCACCCTCATAATGAACAATGTCTTCCTTATATATAATATAAATCTACCCTCTTTCAGTTTAAAGCTATTACCCCTCGTCCTGTTGCTACATGCCCTTGTAAAATGGCCTGGTCTTATTCAGTAATCAGGATGCATATGGAAATAGATTATCTAAGCTTTCAGAGAAGACTACAAATCTGATACTTCCTAACTTTTGAGCACTTGATTTTGCAGCCGGGATAATTTCATTATTAGAAAAGCTCCATGTAATTAAATATATTATGATGTCAAGAATAATATAGCAACCAGTGAAGATACATGGAAAAATAAAGTTGCAGCTTCCACAAAATTATAGTCTAAATAGATAAAAGAATATTAAAAAAAAAAAAAAAAAGTAACACACAGAGGAAAGATACTTGTTCTTTGATTAGAACTGTGCCTTAAAAACTAGGTGGTTCTGGGTTCCTCTTTTTCTGCATAAGTTGTCACTGTTAGTGGTCCTGGTGTTAACCCCCTCCACCAGCTGTGAAGCTGCATGCAGGGGACTCTAATTTCAAGTAGCCACAAACAACAGGATAGGACAATCTCTTTAGAATTTGAAGACTGTATCTTCACTGAGCATCCATACTGATAATAACCAGGTACCAAAATAACCAGGAAAGAATCTAATCTGTCATTAAAATAGTGAACATTGGAATGCCTTCTGATTTTTTGTTTTTGACCTGCATGTAAAGTTTCAAATTCCTTGATTTCCCCAACTCCACTTTTGTTTAAATGTTCCATTTAAAGTCTCTATATAGCCAGAAATGCTAAACTTTTTGCTAGAGTTGAGTTTTCCCTGTTCTTCCACTTTCTTCCAGCATCCTTTTTCAGATGAAGGAATGGAGGTTTGACATACATGACTAGACCGCTTTCCCACCAAAAACTGTAGTCAGACCTGGTTCTAGATATTTTTTGTAATCAGTTTAGGAAAACTGAATTTTGAAGTCATAACACAGGGAAAAGACATGCAATGTCTGGAAGGGTCAATGAAGCTCAAGATAGGAGAAAAGACTCTGTCTAGTGTAGCGTAAGCCTGGAATACTGTGGACAATGCAAAAACCCTGCAGCTGCTATTTTCTGACACTGCTGGGCCATCCTGATTCTCTCCATATCATGTTGGATCCTTAGAGTTCTTCTTAGTCTATAAAGCTGCCTAACAGTCTATAGCAGAGGGCAGCAGAAAGGGTTTCTTCTCAGAGGCCATACCAGTGTAGTAGGGTTTATCAGTCTGGATTTGACACACAGTGTTCGTAAAAATGAAAAGGACCCCCAAATACAGATAAGAGTCCAAGCTGCCTTCTGAGAGAAAAATGACAATACTGTAGTTGGGAGTGTTTCACAAATCTAAGAGAAAGTAGTTGTCTCAGGAAATCATATTTATAGGGGAAGAAGTCCTACAAGTCAAATAACTCAGCTAAATCTCATAGATGCTCTTTAATGTAAGGTTCTACATGCACTGATGAGTCAATGTAGGGCAAACCAATTTTCTTCAGAGAAAGACGAAACATAAGAAGTGTAAAGGGCAAACCTATTTTTCCAGCAGAGTCACTCTGCGTGCAGACGAAGACATATTCCTTGTGGTGCGCTCTGGATGGGTCTGTGCTAACATTTTAGTTCAGATCAGGAGTGTACATTTGAGGTGAATCTCTCAGTTGCCCCTACCCATGCTTTGTTTGCATTCCAGAACAGTGTTTGAAATCCAACCTGGATTCCTTCTGAATGCAGATAAATTGTGAGAGGTACTCCAGTGAGTCTCCTGGACCCAGACTAGAGTGGGCCCAAAGTAAGCCCTCAAGCCTACATAGTGTGGATAGCAGGTCATCAGCACAGATTGTTTTGCCCTACGGATCCTTTCCTATTACAGCACTTTACTTGCTAAAACACACATATTGACTCTGGAACCTGCAGAACAGGAAGGATGGCTTAGCAGGAGGCTTAGAAATCAGAGCAGGACCACCAAGCTGACCCACTGCCTCTAAATTTCCTACTGCACCCTTCCTTTACTTAAATAACCTTAAATACTCTTTTGAGATTTTTTTTTTTTTACATCTTCTCAACATAGATATTATATGGAAAAAAATAAACTGTGCTTCCTGAGCTGTTTTCATATTTAATGCTCTGTGAAAAATACTTCTGATATCCTGATAATATCATTTGTCAGCATGATATGCAGTATAGATATAAATGGTTTGTTACTGTTATTTCCTTAGGGCTTCAATCGTTTTTCTTGCCTTCTTTTTCAGCTCAAAGAACTGTTGCACTGTATCAAGTCTGCGTTAAGCTGTGTCAGGAGTCGGCACTGTAATAAAAGAATCTTAGAAAAATTCCCCTTTCTGCCTTCAGTAAACTGGATGTAGCAAGGGGATGGGACATTTGGGATGCTTTCATTGTTTTTTCCATTTAATCAAAATGCCTGCTGAGAATAAGGAAGATAGCTTACACTAAACTCTTTAGTGGGAATATTTTTTTTTTCCTGTAAGAATCATTTGTTCTATTACTGTGTTCACTTTTTGCAATTTAAATTAAGAAACAGTTCTCCTACAGAGAACACATTTTGAAAATTTTCTACTTTTCCCAGATGTGAAAGGAAAAATATTCTTTTTTTTTTTTTTCAGACATTTGATCATATATTATGGGGAGTGGCTATTTCTGGCAGGAATGGTTTAACAAATCCTGGAAAAAGAGGGAAATTAGCCTAACCCTCACTTCAGCTTGGAGCTGGACTGATCTTGAGGTCCCTGGAGGCCCATTAAACTGCCCTGAGGAAGTGCTGTTTGTTCCCATATATCGTTCATAGTGTACATTTCTTGTAGGAAACACTCCAGCCCACAAACTGCCTCACAATTTCAACTTGTTTGAAAGCGATACCTTAACCCCAACCTCTGGGCAGGACTTGTATTATGTGGAAGTAGTGTTAAATTGTGAGGAGGATCTGTAGGGAGTTTCATCTCATGAATTTCTGAAAAGAGACCAGCATTTTGGGCTTTCGGATTTCAGGAGAGAGACCTGCTTGACCTCTTATTAACAGTGAAATCAAGTTGTTTCTGTCAGAGCAAACTTTTGAACAGCCAAGAAACAGTATTTATTGTGTTTACATATTGCTAGACACAACACCATGAATTACACTCAAATAAATCCAGGGAGCTTCCTAGCTGTTCCTTAAGCCAAGAATACTCTGTAGTTAGTCTGATGAGGTATGATGAGGTAGGTACAGGACCTGCATATCCTTTCTGTGTCCTGTGAAACAGAGCTACTATAGTCATCGCAAATCAATGAGAATCTCTCTGCCAGGTCTTAGTGTTTGTCACCACAGTAAATGTTCATGCCATTGTTTATTCTTCTCATATGTGCAAAGACATTCTACCATACTAAGTTCTTAATTTTAAAGTTACACTTCAGTAACACTATTCTCTGTTTTTTTATACGTTAGAAATTATTCCTTATTTTCTGGAGGGTTGTGCGGGAGGAAGGTTGGCTTGTGTTCTCCATTCTCTCCTATCCCATGCCTATATGACCAAACATCTGCCTAAGAAAACCTCCTGGTTTTGAAATGGGGAAGTCTTTCAGGTGACCTCAGAGGCACTGTATGTAAAGCACCCAAAAGCTTGAACAGCTTGTTCTGATTCCTTATCTTTCCTGTTGAGTATTACTGAAAACTGCTGATGCAAACAGCAATGCAGCAATTACCAAGGAAAATTAACATTACTGAAATGTTTGACTTTCTCTTTTCAGGAAGTACCTGATAAGAACAAAGTTAATGGACTATATTTTAGAGATGGGAAATGTCGGATTGACTACATCCTGGTATACAGAAAATCTAATCCACAGACAGAAAAGAGGGAAGTATTTGAGAGAAATATCAGAGCAGAAGGTCTTCAAATGGAAAAAGAGGTAAGAGAGCTTTCTTGAAAAAACCTTCCAACATTTAAAGCTGTGTAGAATTTGAGAATATGAGTTTTGTTTACTCTGAAACCCCTTTACTTGGTTGTAGCAGTGAAAAAAATGCTTTTAAGCATGCCTAAATATAGGCTATTTATTGCCAGAGCAGTGGGAAAGCATAGCCTAAAGGAAGATCAGACACGTGGACTGAAGGCCAAAACATCATCTTTTTCAACCTTATGCACAAGTAGGCCACAGAATTTCATCCACTGTGTTGTGCAATAAAGAAAAAAAGTGCTGGGTTTGGATGGCCTAAATTCTACTGAGTGCAATTCTACTGAGTGCAAATTCTACAGATTTCTGCACCTACATTTCCTTTTAGCTACTTGCTCCACTCTTTGCTGAGGTACGCTTGGTACTCTTTTGTTGGGGCTTAACCCCAGCTGGAAACTAGGACCACGCAGTCACTCGCTCACTTCTCCCCCACACACCCTGCCGTGGGATGGGGAGAATCAGAAAAGAAAGGAAAACTCAGGAATTTGAGATAAAGACAATTTAATAGGTAAAGCAAAAGCCGCACACGCAAGCAAAACAAAACAAGGAATTCATTCACTCCTTCCCATCGGCAGGCAGGTGTTCAGCCATTTCCAGCGAAGCAGGACTCCATCACCCATAATGGTTACTTGGGAAGACAAAACACCATACCGCCAAACATCTCCCCTTTCCTTCTTCTTCCCCCAGCTTTATATACTGAACATGATGTCATATGGCATGGAATATCCCTTTGGTCAGTTGGGGTAGCTGTCCCAGCTGGTTCCCTCCCAACTTTTTGCACACTCCCAGCCTACTCACTGGCGGGGTGGTATGAGGAGCAGAAAGCCTTGACCTCTTAGCAGCAACTAAAAACATTAGCGTTTTATCAGCATTATTCTCATCCTAAATTCAGAACATAGCACTATATGAGCTGCTAGTAAGACAGTTAACTCTATCCCAGCCGAAATCATGACATCTTTCCAGAGACCTAACCAGACTCCTGCCTTCCTTTTCCTGTCAGCTTATACATAGGGACTTGAGTGGTATTTTGGTAGTTTGGAAACAGCTTAAAGTATCTCCTTCTGTCTTAATCCTAAATATTGAAATAATTGGACAGTACATATGAATTGTTTATATCAATGTTATTTCCAACACAATGTCCTAAATCTTTGTCTGGACAACAATGTAAAAATGAATGTGAAGTGTCTAAGAATGCATTGATGTGATGGGTAGCAGGAGCGAGGCTTAAAGAGACCATCTCTCTTTTGCCTAGGCTATGTTCTTTCTTAAACTTTCATAAGTGTGCTTAAACAGGGTCTAAGTCTCACTTCCATGCAGAATAGATATTGCTGAACAAGCTTTACTTGTGCTTGATCGACTCACACTCATGCTAATGTGCATTGTCATGCTGACAGTGATAGAAAGAGTAGAGGAATTTTCAGATTACAGGCTTTGGTGAATTATGTGGGCGCTGTATATTATCTCCCTCTCTTTCACTGAATTCCTGGTACACGTGTAGATATTCTGCCTATGTACTGGAAAGGCACGCTTCATTGAAGAACCCCGGGGAGGAAAAAATGGGAGCTGTTTCTCTCCAGAATAATGAAAATGTTTCCTTTCTTTAAACGTTTTTGAAGGAACATGGGCACTGGTGGATATAAGCGTATAAGAGCATATCACTGGTTACATCAACCAGTTACTATAAACTACTCCTTCAAATAACCTGGAAGTTAGCGTCTTTAGCGCAGCAGTAGCTGGTAGATGCTTTCAATGACAGCCATTGTTCACTTATTACATGCTTCCTGTAAACATACCACTGTCTGTAGGAGTTGTAATCCAACATCCAAGAACGCGAGAGTGTTGCTGCAGCTGTTCAGCTTCACATCCTAGAATTCTTCCCTGCTTCCACCAGACACTGAAGAAGTCTCTGAAGATTGGGCAATGTAGAAAATGAACGTAGAATGAATCCTCCCTATTGATACATCTGCCCAATGGTTTTGAACCAATCTTTTCCTACTTTGTGATTTTTGCAGATTTATTACTGCGCTAAGGTCAGCAGTGAAAGCTATGAAATCACTTTATATTTTAAGTATTATGAAACTTATTGCAACATTCTGCACAGAAAACTTTTTCAAATTGATGCCTTAAGTGCTTACTATAGAGTTTTCTTGCAGCTTTCAAGCCCATTTATTTGGACTTTGCTGCCTCGGCTGTATGAATGTTCTGCCCATTTGATTATTCATTCCAGTTTCTATTATGCTACCGACATGCAGTTTTATTTCTTATTAATCTCATTTGACCTTGGTGTGACTTCTTGCTAGCATCAGTAATTGTACATTTTCTAAACTCAGAATGATCAAAATGAGGTTGTGTTACATGACTCAGGCTAATGTTTTTAAAATCTAGGGTAGCAATCTTTTTTAACATAGGACTGACCTAAAATTAAACCCTAGCATGTATATTTTATGATCACTTTAGTTTCCAAATTGAATTATAATCCTGAAGGAAATAAGTACATTCTTGGTACACTCCCTCCCCCTCCCTGCAGAGTAACAACTGTGCTGCATAACACTTAGGTTTAAACTAAGCTGTGTGATCGGTTAATGCCTAGATTATTTCTCATTATTTTTACTTCTCCTTTTGGTGCGAGTATGCATCATTCTGAGTTTCAATTCTGTAAGATTTTAACAGCAGGTCTGTTTTCTAGTTTTTCATATATCATATATTGCTTCCACTGGGAAAAGTTTGCTCCCAGATAAAATAATTGTCTGTGGCTTTGACCACAGAACTTATACAGAGGCAATAGGCTGTAACTGCTGAACTGAAACTGTTTACCTTCCATGAATTTTGCGTGATTGTTGGTTCATTCTCCTTTGCCTACTAGCTGTTCATATATTGACATTCAATTGTGTGAGTCCTGTCTTTTTAATGTGAATCCGGTGGCAGGGAAAAAAAACTTACAGAGCTGTTCACACTGCAGTTTCAAAACCATATTCCTCACTAACGCTGCAGAGAGAGAAAAAAAAATGCACTGCAGTGGCTCGCTGACAAGTGTAGCGCAGCAAAATACCCAGGAAGTGGTGAGTGCAGGGAGCAAAGTGTTTACTTAACAGCGTGAGATGAGAAAATGAATCTGAAATGAATTCATAAACCTTGAGATAACTTCAGGCACAATGTCAAGCTCACGTAGCTGAGAAAGGTCTGAATAGGTATGTGTTTCTGACTCTAGAAAAAGGTGATAACATTTTGCAGATATTCCCCAACGAATTCACACTCACATTCTTCAACTGTACCACACCACTCACCCATGGAAGTTCCGCCAGCTTTAGTGCTCTCTGTGTCCAGTAGTAAACAACGAGGGGATCCCAGACCAAGGAACAGATCATTGAAGTAGTGAAGGTATGGAAAACAGAGCTCTAAGAGTGAATGCTAATCGAGTGGAACAGCATAAATCATTTTCTGACCCTTCTCCCTACTTTTCCGTGTGTAATTGGTCTGGATAGGATGACTGTGTTGTCCCAGTCCGTCATGGATCACATCCAACATGCCATCATACGCATAGAAGCTCTAGATAAGTTAATTGAAAATATAGGTCACTCCAGGAAAAGAGACTGTATTTTCTTTTCAGCCATATGTAAAATTTCCCATCTTGATTTATTCTTTTTTACAATGTCTCACGAGTGAGATAAATAACCATGATATCCTGGACTGGGGATTCTTGAAGATCCTACTGTTTTCATTTATAATATTCTTTGAAGCAAACTTACGTATTGGGTAAAATGGAGAGGCGAGTCTCCAAATGCAGCAAGTTCTTATCAGAGATGAGGTACCAATAGCATTGCTGGTTTGTAGGTACTGATACCTTCTGTAAATATTACACGAGAGTCATACCTGCCAGAGTTGACTGGCAAATGGTTAACAGGAGGCATCATACTATTGTCCACATTCTGAGGGTATGTTTCATATTTATCCAAATACAAAATAAACCTGAGATTAAGATCAGCCCACTGATGCTCAGAAAAAAATTCTTTTATGATAACTTTTATGTTAAGAGAAAATACAGATAGTGTCTGTCATTCCCAATATAGTGTTCATCCATCTGGGACAGTAAAACCCCAACATTTTTCAGGAAAACTGATCTTTGCAAGAGTGAATGAAGAGTCAGAATTACATTGGGCCAATGCTATTTTTCACAAGAACAGAGATTTATAAATTCGACCTCTTGGCCAAAATCCAGCTAAATTCCCTTATCAGAAATTATTCCTGCAGCTTCAATTAGTGTATTTTAATCCCTGTCCTAAATGGCCAGCTAGAACTAACTTGCTGTCAACAGTAACTGCGCTGTGCCAGTACGTGGATACAGTATTACAGACACCTTTCAGTAAGGTACTTTAAATTATACTAGACTAATAGAGCATGCACAGAGGTAGCCAGCATGGAGCAGCTAACATACATAACTTCACTTACAACCTTCAACAAGGGCAAGTGTAGGGTACTGCATCTGGGGAGGAATAACCCCATGCAGCAGCACAGGTTGGGGGCTGACCTTCTGGAGAGCAGCTCTGTGGAAAGGGACCTGGGAGTCCTGGTGGACAACAGGATGACCATGAGGCAGCAATGTGCCCTGGTGGCCAAGAAGGCCAATGGCATCCTGGGGTGCATCAAGGAGAGTGTGGCCAGCAGGTCGAGGGAGGTCATCCTCCCCCTCTGCCTTGGTGAGGCCATGTCTGGAGTACTGTGTCCAGTTCTGGGCTCCCTGGTTCAAGAAGGACAGGGAACTGCTGGAGAGGGTCCAGCAAAAGGCTACAAAGATGATTAGGGGATTAGAATATCTCTCTTATGAGGAAAGACTGAGAGATTTGGGTCTTTTTAGTCTGGAGAAAAGAAGACTGAGGGAGGATCTTATTAATGCTTATAAATACCTAAAGGGGGGGTGTCAGGTGGATGGGAACAGTCTTTTTTCAGTGGTGCCCAGTGATGGGACAAGAGGTAATGGGCACAAACTTGAATTTAGGAAGTTCCATCTTAACATGATGAGGAACTTCTTTATTTTGAGGGTGGCAGAGCACTGGAACAGGCTGCCCAGAGAGATTGTGGAGTCTCCCACTCTGGAGACATTCAAAACCCGCCTGGATGCCGTCCTGTGCAACCTGCTGTAGGTGACCATGCTCTGGCAGTGGGGTTGGACTAGATGATCTCCAGAGGTCCCTTCCAACCCTGACCATTCTGTGATTCTGTGATTCTGTAACCTATTTAATCTGGGCTGTAATGCAGTGCAAATGCAGGATGGAGGTAAGGTAGTTCAAAGAAAACTATGCTGGATGAACAAACACAGACCACCCTTGGATTTGTAATTTTTAAAAGAGAAGAAGGTGATCTTAGATTTAACTGAATACTCTGCATCCAAAATGAATCTGATATTGGGTAGCATCTGGTCTCGTAGCTCTAGGAATAGACTGCATTTAGTTTGAACTTGGCATGTTTTTTTGTGTTTTATTTTTTCTTCTTATGACTGCACTAAACTAATTCTTACAGAGTAGTTCTACTACTAAATGTACTTGATACATTTTGCTTAATGATTGTGTTCAAAGTTTTTAATTTATAATTTGTAAGTTGATTTGATACAGTTTATTTCAAAAGGCATTTGACATGCCAGTAGAAACTGATGGATAGGAATACAGTAAAGGGGAACTAATCACATAAGTAGTTTAAGTAGTATTCAGGCCCTTTATTTTTTATATTTTGCATATTTATGTATATTAATGTTTCAGTATGAAAGCAATGAACTGCTTTAAAGCAGTAGCAATTCTTACTGCCTTAAAAAGCATGTCTCCCCACAGCTGCTGGATGCGGACTGTGTTTCAGGAACTAGTTTCAGATATTTTACAAACAGCAGTCAATCCATTTGGTCTTCTGCCCGCACATTGATCTTTGCATCTCTCAGATAAAAGAAGACGTTAGTGTAGTGGACTGGTCCACTTTTCAGGAACAATCCCAATGGTATGTTTTTTGTGTTGCATGCCCGATTTAAAATTTAAACATTGCCACCATAAGTGTCAAGCTGTCACCAGGGCATCTCTAATTGCATTCACTCCCTGCCTTAAGCAGCAGCTGATATTTCTGGAGCAACATCTGGCAGCTGATACACAGCTGGTGTATAAAATAGGCAGTAGAAGTATACAATAGGCAGTAGAAATATACAATAGGTGTTCTCTGGAGACACCCCCAAAAGACAGGGAAGAAAAGCACAGCATAAACTTCACTTTCGTTGTATGAACAAATATCTATTAGCAGGTATAATCTGAGTCTGAAAGTTATGTTAATCTGAGTCCGAAAGTTATGTTTAGACATCTTTTTCAGTAGTTGGCACAATGTAATTACGGCGTACTATTATTTCATGGCTTTTCAAGTTTGCAGGCAGACGTGGATAGGTTCATGGTGAGGTAGTAGGAGTTCTACAAAGCAGTTTCTCTTAATGTGGCTGTAACTTTGCATTAATGGGACAGGACTTCAGAGGCCAGAAACATGTATTCAGTAAGAGACTTATATTTAGCAGCAACTTGAAGCCTGGTTTAAAATGATGAATGTTGAGAGAAATTCCAGATGACAGAAAGAGCACACGATATAGTATCTCCGTGACTCTTGGCTCGTCCCTGAGTGTAAAACCAAAATAGACTTATGACCATGGCAAACTGAGGTAAAAGTTAGAAATAAAAAATGAGTATGAAAAAACAAAGAACTTCAATGACCGAAACTTTAAATATAGTTGTGCTCAGAAAGCAATGATGTGAAAGAGGTGTTATAATCAACAGCTATTGCTCCTGAGCATAGTCAAAAATTATCATCTTTCTTTCTGGCAAAAATGCCATTTACTACTTTTTGTTGTTGTTGTTAGTACTGCAGAGCCAAAACACTTATGTGAGACTGATCTGCTTTTTTCTGGTTTGTGCGTCATCACTGCAATTGTTCAGGAGACTTCTATGAGACTGTTACATAAATGTTATTGCTGATTGTGATTCATGGGCGGAAAAGAATTAAGCTGACTTCCAGACCCCAAGTGGCGTTTGCAGATCTGAGTGAGGAAAGGTGTTTTATAAACTTAGCTTATGTAATTTGGCTCTCTGAGAAGCAGAGCACAATAAAATCTCAGTACCTTTGGAGTTGACTCTAAGTTTCTTTTTCAGTTATGACTTCAGTTTATTCAGTTATCGAAAGAACAATAACTTGTTTGTAATTTATTGCTGCTATAGATGTTAATTTAATCAACCAGGCATACAGTTTATAACAGAGTGCTTAGCCTATGGCCCACTAACTGTTTGCAGCTTGCCAGGAGAGTTTGTGTGGTGGCCAGGAGCAAGCTGCAGGTCAGCTGGGGAATGAACCTTTTCCGGCCTGCTAGCTTTTGTTTGGTGCACATATCCTTTCCCTGTTGTTTTGAGCTTACTCTGTACGTACCAGAAACCCCTCTCCACTAGAGAAAAGGGTGGCTAGGGAAAGCTTCCACCACCAAAATTTCACCTGCTGTCCTCTGAGCTTTTTTTTACCAATAGAAAGATATCTGTGAGCATGCATTGTGTGTGATATGCACTAGGAAGCACCAGGACAACTCTGTGTGATGATCATCCATATTGTGCAGACATGGTAGGTCAGGCCACATGGAGGATGTCACAGATGGCTAAGAGGCTTCCCTTTAGGACAAACTGGCATTTGGAAAAAACTAGGCCTTCTTGGCCATTGGAGAAGATCAGATGTTGTACTGGGTTTGGATGGCAAGGTTTTGGTAGCCCGGGTGCTACAGGGGTGATTTCTGTGCGAAGCTGCTAGAAGTTTTCCCTATGTCCAATAGAGCCAATGCCAGCCATCTCCAAGATGGACCTGCCACTGGCCAAGGCTGAGCCCATCAGCAGCAGTGGTAGCATCTCTGGGATAACATATTCAAGAAGGGCAAAAACCTGCTGTGGAACAGCGTCCAGAAGAGAGGAGTAAGAATATGTGAGAACAACAATTCTGCAGACACCAGGGTCAGTGAAGAATGAGGGGGAGGAGGTGCTCCAGGTACTGGAGCAAAGATTCCCTGCAGCCCATGGTAAAGACCATGGTGAGGCAGGCTGTCCCCCTGCAACCCATGGAGGTTAATGGTGGAGCAGATATCCACCTGCAGCCCATGGAGGTTAATGGTGGAGCAGATATCCACCTGCAGCCCATGGAGGTTAATGGTGGAGCAGATATCCACCTGCAGCCCATGGAGGTTAATCGTGGAGCAGATATCCACCTGCAGCCCATGGAGGTTAATCGTGGAGCAGATATCCACCTGCAGCCCATGGTGGACCCCACACCGGAGCAGGTAGATGCGTGTGAAGGAGGCTGTGAGTCCGTGGGAAGCCCATGCTGGAGCATTCTCCTGGCAGGACCTGTGGATCTGTGAAGAGAGGAGCCCATGGTGGACAAGGTTTGCTGTCAGGACTTGTACCACCGTGGGGGACCCGCACTGGAGCAGTCTGTTCCTGAAGGACTGCACCCTGTGGAAAGGGCCCACAATGGAGCGGTTTGTGAAGAACTGCAGCCCATGGGAAGGACTCGCGTTGGAGAAGTTCATGGAGGACTGTGTCCCGTGGGAGGGACCCCAGGCTGGAGCAGAAGAGAGTGAGAAGTAAGGAGTGGCAGAGACAATGTGTGATGAACTGACCACAACCCCATTCCCCATCCCCCTGCACCACTCGAGGGGGAGGAGGTATAGAGGTAGACTGAAATTGAGTCTGGGAAGAAGGGAGGGGTTGGGGAGAAGGTCTTTTTAAGGTTTGGTTTTATTTCTCATTACCCTACTCTGATTTGATTGGTAATAAATTAAATGAATTTCCCCAAGTCAAATCTGTTTTGCCCATGATGGTAATTGGTGAGTTGTCCTTATCTCGACCCACGAGCCTTTCATTGTATTTTCTCTGCCCTGCCCAGCTGAGGAGAGACAGTGATACAGAGTGGCTTTGGTGGGCACCTGGCGCCCAGCCAGGGTGAACCCACCACAGATGTAGTTCAATGTTAATCTACTGCTGTAACTAATATCAAGCATTCAGTAGCTTTCATGCACTCTAGTAAGTTGTTTCAGTCTCTCACTTTTCTGATCCTATTATTCAATATGTAAATATCTACAGCTAATGAACTTACAATACAAATTATGCAGCCTGCAGGAGCTGTGGTTTCACAAACAGCATAATATCCCATTATTAGCAGGTGCAGTTTGTTATTTAATGTTTAAGCACTGTGTCTGATTGCATCCACAAATCATGGATGGAGACATCAAAGTGACATAAACTATTGCCTGCAAAAAGGGAACAAGACTGAAATGCAAGCCCACCACATGTGTTATAAGTGAAAGTGCTTCCAACTATTTAATTGAAAACATCGGGCTGTTCATTTAATCCAAACTCAGCCAGAGCAAGTTAAAACCAGACTGGTCTTCCTAAGATTTATTGTTAGTTCATTATCTAATGCAAATAGCAAGTGGAGTCTCTTTTCAGAAGTGTTTTACAGAACAGTGTATAGGTACGAACAGAACAACGTCCTTTGCAAGAGAGTCCTCTGTACCAAAAAGCATTGTCACTAAACAGTGAAGGAGTTTCCATCTGCCCGGGCTTCCGAGGGAAAATGTTTTAGATTTCAGATACTATGTCCACTGTACAGCACAGTGGCAATTTAGAAGAGAAAATTGAGGAGATATGTGGAAGTCTGCATGGATAGAGTCTGAATCTAAATTTCAGTTTGCAGTTTTTAAAAGTAACCTTCTTGATTGTCTGAGGAAGTCCAGAAATGTTTCCAAGTCGACAAATTCAAGCCTTTAACAGGACTTTGTAAAGCTAGTAGACTAAGAAACTGTTGCTGAAAAATTTACCTACATTTGAAAAATGTATGGCTTTTTCATGGAGTATGGACGTAATATAGAAAATATGTAGATAACTGAAAAGAGATAAAAAGGCCCCTGAAATACTTCTTTTCCTTGTTGAGTAGGATTTTTTTGGTGAACAAGTTTCCTGTCATCAATCTTCACAATTCAGAATGTCAAAAACCTTTTGAAGGACACCAGGCTCAGAGAAAAAAACAGACAGGCGATAGATTAAAAAAAAACCAAAGAAGGTTACATATGAGATGTCCCCTATATGTCAAAAGTCACCTTTCCCTTTACAATAATTGGCCTTAAACTGCAATTATTTTTGAGATGTTGTTTGCCCGCCAGTGGCATCGGGAACAAGCGTAATGCACAAGGCTACAATCACTTAATGCGCAGTGAGAGTTTTCATTGCCCAAAGGTGACATGACTGGTTTGCTGCAACACTCCCCAATAGTACTGGCTTAATGAGCAGAAATCTAGAGCTGTCTGTAGGGAACAGAAAGACAGAGTATATAGAAACGCCAGCAGTACGTTTTAAGTTCTCATTTCGCATTGATGATTTTGGTGTTGAACTTGTTCTGAAAAGACGGCATTGTATTTACAGCATTACGCTCCTGAACAAATAGTAAAGATTTCGAACGGCTGCAGTGTCTTCTTGGTCTAAGGGACCTTCACATCTTCCCCTGCAGCATGAAGTGGTGTGGGGCTGCTCCCCCTGGAAGTAGTCCCAGGAGGGAAGCATGAATCTGGAAAGGACAATTCCCTTTCTCACCTGCTCTTGGCACAAGGTCTCCAGACCCTCTAGTTGTCCGACTACTTTCTTTGTTATACCAGGTTAATTCGGTCATGGAGCGAGCGGAGCATTGGCGCTGTGTGCCTTGAATTAACTGTGTTTTAATTGTGGTAAGAGCCTCACAAATAGAGCTAGTCAAATTACCTCAAAGCTCAGACCTTATTGAAAAAGACGTTTCAGTTTATGGCTCTCTGGGCCCAAATTAAATGCGGCATTATCCACTGCATATTTCCCTATTTATTTCTTGCCGTTTGAATGGTAATGAAGTGATGTTGTAAATGAAGTTTAATAAAGCCTGACCTGAGGGAAAAATGTTCCTGAGATAGCCACATCGACTGAAACCTCTGTCAGCCAATTAGTCATGTCTGCCTGTTTAAAGTCTTACCTGGTTTACAAAACTGTCTTCTGTGCACAAACATATTTTGTATTTTTATATGAAAGCTTTTAAAAGAATCTCTAAAAGTACCTTTTAGGCAAAACAGTATAAAGACCCTTTTTTTTCCCCTTGGAGGTCTTCATGGTACAGTAGTTACTACTTGTCTTAGAGACAGCTTGTTGATATTTCTTTTAATAGACTCAAATAGATCTTTGCATTTATAAAAAATGTGCCTCCCCTTTCTGAAGTCTCCACTGTCAAGCACTATTATAAGAACTTTGTGCTTACTTTTTTTAACAACCATCTCTTATACCTTTTTAAAATTCAAATCTTTCCATAAAGAAGAAAACCTCCACAGTGAAAATGTAGGTAGGAGAAGAACCAACCGGAGACATGTAAATCTGGAAACCATGACTCTATACTTTCTCTTGCAATATGCAAAATTCATGTTATTTGTAATGACTGCTAGATTTGGAGACATTTCCTCTTCATTTCCAATGTGTTTATTTGACCTTCTCCTTTCAGCTTAGTTTATAAATATCATGTTTTGAAAAACTGCCATTGTAGGTGAGTAATAACGGTAGAATATTCAGGGATTTTCACATTCACATACTTCTATACATAAGAAGTAGAAGTAAATATTTTTCCTGTATCTTTCTGTGTCTGTAACAACATATCTAACATTGAGGTTACATTATCTCCTTATGTACAAACTCAAGAGTTTGAGTTTAGGTATTAGGTTTTAAAATAAACTCGGTTGGAAAACTATCTCCCATAATAAGCTGTTACAACCCATATTTCAAATTCTAGGCTTTTTTTCTTTTCACATTTTTAGTTTAATTCACTTAGTTTCAGAAGCAGAAATTGTTTTTTGAAAGAAATGTATCAGCAATTTTATTTGCTTGACTGATAGTTGCTGAATTCTAACGAAGATATTTTTCTCCACTTTTAACATTCTTCTCTTTTCTTCTTTTTTTTTTTTTGTGTGTGTGTCTTTTTTTTTTGTGAGGAAAATTGCATAGTCTTTTAAAACAATCTACTAAAACCTCTTTTATTCAGGTCATTCCCTTTAAATTGGCCATTTAAATGAGACACTTATAACATTCTCATGATTCCACTAATTGTGCAAATCTAATCTACTCAATTGCCAAACATCAATAAAAATAAAGTTTTGTAACATAATTTTTCATTTCTTTAGAATAGAAGCAATAAAGAAGTTATCTACTTTTAGGAGAAAGCTATTCAGACATGTTTGCACACATCACTTTTTCTAACTCGTCTGTAATGCGAGCATAGAAGATAATTTTATATATAGACTTCAATTTGATGGTCTGAAGAGGATTTAGCACCTCTGGAGTTATTCTTCTTGAGTGTACAGATTAGGTCTGAAAGGCCCTTCACCAAGTAACACCAAGCATGCCCCAGTTCAGGATTCTTCATGTTATTTTGACTAGGGAATGAAAAACAAAAGGATTTTTTTTTCTTTGTTGCAATCCAGTTTGTTAAAAAGGAATGTATAAAGTTTCTGTGGAGACTGGAAAAATCACATGAAAGATATTTTATTTGCTCGTAATACTGAGCACTTGGTCAACTGGCTCAATGCCAAAAGGGTCTCTCTATAAAGGAGATCATTTAAGATCTCTCTATAAAGGAGATCTGTAAAGGGTCCTTTTCTTCAGCAGGTCCATTTCCTTAGAATTTTTCTCCTTCTAGTGTAGGCACATTGACTAAGTAGTGAAATCACCATCTCTGGAGTTTGTTAGCAAATCAGAAAGTGCTCTTGCCTACTCCAAAGGACTGGTTCTTTCCCTGCCCTTTTATAGAATCATAGGATAATGACAATTTGGGTTGGAAAAGACCTCAGGAGGTCTGTAGTCCAACCTCCTGCTCAAAACAGGGTCAGCTATGAGATCAAGACTATGTTGCTCAGGAGTTTCATGTGCCTTTTTCCAGGTGAATATACCTATTAATTTTTTACGTTTGCTTTTACTTTTTTTTTAATCTTTTCATTCCACAAAAGAGCCCAGCTACATTTTATATTTATCTTAAATGAAAGGCAGACATTACACTCGGTTTTCATGTGTGTTAGCCTGACATCCAGAAATTCCAATAACTCAGAGTTTTACTGCACTGCTCTTTATATGCTCTTCTCAGTCAGAAACTTGTCTTTCCATACCAAGACTGCTGTGCCTCTCTGTGCCTTATAAATTAATAATCTGATCTGTGACCTTATTTTGGGGGGAATCTGGAGAAGCTCGGGCTTCCTACCATCATAGGAGTGCTAGTGGGAAGGCATGTCTGAAGGTTGTCTTCCTGAAGCAGAACTGTCACCAATGCTAGGTCAAGATGGCCATGGCTTTTGTATTCTGTATCTGTAGTTCAGTGCAGACAACAGCCTGACCCTTCATCTCCAGAGTTCTTGAGTTTGTACTGTGGGTGCTATTGCTATTGGAAACTGTGCCTTTCAGAGAAGGGATTGGATTAAACAAATGCCCTGAAACAGCAGTTGAGTGGAGGGAAGCTGTGATATGTAGAATATCCCAGGTCAGCTGTCTTGCGCAAATTTATGGATTTTATTGTTAGCTTCAGAAATTCACAGGAGAAAAGAATTCAAGTAATAAAATACAGAAAGTACTGACCAAAATCAAGAGGCCTTTTAAAGTGCAGAGGACAGTAGTGGGAGGCTTTGTTATTTACGGATCTCTATTTCCCTACATGTTCTCTATGGGCAGAATGAATAAGGTGGGATGAAGGAAATGGATGGCAGCCAAGGCCTTGTAAAATGTTCTGAATCACTTGCTGTTCCTGTGATGTGTCCCAGACGGTTAAGCAGTGAACTGGAGTCACCCGTAAAGGTCCATCCAGTTGTAGGAATAATGTGTCTACGCTACTGCAGAAGTTGAGGTTGGTGGTAAGAAAGGTAACAGGAGTCCAGGGAAAATAAGGTGGCTGTACTGCAGAGCCCCAAGAGGGAAGGCAACCATCTTGTTGACTGTAGCTATTCGCAATGTAGATATCTGGCTGGGGAGGAACAAGCCCTTCTGGGCAGCAGTTCATCTGAATCTGAGAAAAACAGAACAAATGAATTGTACCCTGAAGGTGCCTGTTCCTCTCCATTGCTGTCACCTAAATATAGTTGCCCGGAATCACACCTGTGATGTCTGCTCCTTGGGCATAAGCCTTCAGGCAACTTCTCAGGATCAGTGGGCTTAAAACCATGATGGTGTCAGTGTTTTGATACAAATATAGCATCCTGCCAGTGTCCAGCAGGGGAAAGTGGGTCAGATATTTGGCACACACCATATCGATAAACTACTAAAGAAAAGCAGTTTTGTTGTCCTGTGCCCCAGTGATATCTATGGACTTACATGAGTAGATCTGTGGATTGCAGGATCAGCCCCAATACTGGTGGACTGTAAAGCAAACAGCTGACAGAATTGTGTGACAATTGTAAAGTTCAATTCTAAAAACCCCAAGCTATGGAATAGATTAATGCTTCTGCAGATTTTTTGTTATTTGACATCTGTTCTTTGCTGTTTGGACTGTGAATTGATGAGTGCTTGCCGTGCCAATTTACATTTCCATCTCAGCCTGTTTTTTTGTCTATGTTGTGAAAGGAAACAGAATTCATGTATCTTACTAATGCGTTATTCCAGCCAAAAGGCACAATGTAGAAACAGTATGGGGAAGGTGAGCACGTTGGAGTTGGGGGAGAAACATGATGGTCGGAAAGCATTAAGAGGAAGCTAGTATCAAGATGTGGAGGCATATCCACATTTAATCATGGCAGACAAGTAAGAAAAGACCCCTTCTCACTGTATAACTCCCCCTATAAAAATCTGAGTGTAAAATCTCTTTAGAAATACAACACAAGCCCTTGACATCTTGAAACAAATCTTTTGTATTTATGGAGCGTGACTTAACAGAAGGCAGGGAAGGAGAAAGGCAAGGAATTAATAGGCATTAATATAGATTAGACTTAGCAAACAGTTTTAGCTGAGGAAAGAGGGAAACATTTTGAAAATGTGAAAACGTTTCATTTAAACAGATTCAAAATAAAATGCCTGATATTAAAATGCATTCTAGTTGATAAGAAAGGCTTAGCTTTACAAAAGAGAAAACAGAAAGAAAAAAAAAAAAAGATGAGAAAATGTTTAGAAGTGATTATATAATACAGTAATACACCAAAACATACTATTTTGTGTGGAGGATATTTAAGCTTAAGTCAATTTGAAACTTTTCAGGTGCTTACCTATAAATTTTTAGAAATCATGTTCAGTTTGCTTCATTTTCATATAATTTGTTCAGTTTGGTGTTGAAACAAAACACATTTCTTTCTTAAATGGCATCACAGCTGATCACCGAAATGTTCATATAGGACTAACTATGCCTGGCTAACAAAAGTTTTTATTTGCCGATTCTATTCTTAATTTATTTCATAGACTACCTTTAAGGCATCAAGGATTTTTCCCATCAGATGCTGTGTAACAGAAAAGAAAACATCATTTCCTAAACTTATTACTAGATTCTGGGGGCAGAAATGAGCTGACAGCAGCCTTTGCAGTCAGGTTCACCACACAGGCATTTTACTTCCTGTGACTAGAGGAGAGTAAAATTAGGTCAACAGCCGGGGACACAGTGCCAGGTCCACAATTTGGTTCAGATCTCATCAGGGATATGCATGGAACTGAATGGATTACTTACACTTACATTTCTTGTCCCTCGTTCAGAGATTATCACAGCCAGATCCTAAAAATTTGCAGTGGGAACATGAACACATTTCAGGTTTTCTTGAATACCCAGAATTTATATTTTCTAAAAAGTACATTTGTGCCTCTCTAAATGTCTGAAAGGCATTCTCCCTAACTCTATCAGTAAAGCCCCAGAGCTCTGCGAACAAACTATTACAAATATCCAAAAGCACTGATCTGTTTCATCTCCTTACTCTTGAGTACCTAGCCTCTTCTAAATTGAATTGCTCTAAGTTAAGTGTATGTCTTTAACAAAGGGAAGACGTGTTTCTAATGCCCTTAACTGCTTAATTTTTATCTTGAAGCCTATAGAACCTCAGAAATCATCTCAGAAGGTGTCAGGAATTCATTTAAAGTAAAATAATAATATATTCCACAGTAAGTGCTGCATACAAATACTGTTCAAAATACCCTAAAGTTATCTCTGAAGGAAATTGGATAGCTTTGAAGAAATTTACACTTTAAATAACATTTTTGCCTGAATCATCTTTAATTTTTTATCAAATAGCTCTTTGATTTTAGTATAGCTTTTTATTGATAATAATAAATAGCTCTTTATTGATGGTAGTATGGTGAAAGCAAAACAAGGGGGGGCGGATGTGGATGATGGGTTTAGTTTTTCCAAAGTCAGGAACCATCTCTTCGTTGCTGCTTTTTTGCCAGAGATTATTACAGTAACTTCCAAATGGGAGCGTGATATAGGGCTTCTCCCTTTATCCCAGACTAGACACTCTCAGCCCTCCCATATGATCCTTACAGCCCCACATCCCGACTCCTGGAAATCCTAGGCTGGTGTTAGATGGGATCTGTGGACCCATGTTAATTGCATCTGTTGCCTTTGAGATGGTGCTATGCCTTGGTCTTTCATATTCACCTGAGGTTAGGAGCAACACCAAATAAGTTTAATGTGCAAACAAGTCTTATTTTAGATTAGGTACCAGCATTAAAGACGAAAATATGGCAAACAACACTTTTAGCCCATACTTAACACTTAAAGCTCTCCATGCTTGAACCACTGCCTCAGCCAAGCTGGGGGAACTAAGGAAGTCTTGTCTGTCTTGCTTCTCCCACTCCAAGTCTCCCAGGGCTGGCTTGGTCTGTGGAGCATTTTGAGATTGCTTCTTAACCCTACCTTTTCCCCGAGGTTGAATCTCCCATCCTCTCTCAAACATCTCCACATCTCTCTTCTAGATCCTGTTCCCCTAGCAGGACTGCCAGGGACTTAGGCCAAATACACCAATGATCTCTTAGTCCCCAGCCCTGCTTTTTATTGTTCTGATCCCTCTTTGGAAGTTTATTTGAATTTGTCAATGTAATCCTTAATTATTAATTCAGTTCTAACAACACTGTTGGGCTTCACGGCTTCTTGTAGCAGCCAGATGCAAGGTGTAGTTTTGCTGAGCAGGGGACCACTCTTCCAGATCTGTGGCTTTTGAAAAGGAAGTGATACCATTATTTGCTCTCCGAATTGCCATTTTTTTCTTTTCCTAGTACTTGGTTTGTGTTACGTTTATTTTTCCTCCTGTGTTGCCTCTCAAGATGAAATAGTCTATTTCCTGGATCTTGTAATATCACATCTTCTGAGGCAGAAGAAGGTGAACTCTGCCAAATAAGGGAGGTTTGATTTTGTAGTATTTTACAGCTACTTGATTCTCTTGCAAATCATAATAGAGGAGACTAAGGCGGTGTGGGGGTCTCAAGAAGCTAGGACTCCCTTCCAAAGCTCCAAGGGCAGGCCAACTACATGCTGCCAATTGCTTATCCAACATTTTCCTAAAAGCCAGAAGCCTCCCTTGCCAGATCACTCTAATGTTTCGGTATTGTTCGGCTTGTTTTTTTTTTTTCTAACATATCTGACCTAAATCTCTTTTGCTACAATTTAATCCTGTTATTTCTTGCCTGATTCAGAATTAATATGGAGAGTGGCTCATTCCTTTCCTATCAACAACTATTTGTTAACTTATTTTTAAAATGTTACTGTGTTATCTGTTTAGCATTTTCTTCTGTATTTTGAATCAGCTCTTTTAATTTTTTCCTCTAGGTCAAGTTTCCTAAAACTCTTGATCATTCTTATTGTCCTGCTCTGATCTTTCTGTAATTGATCCATATATTTCTTACTCAGGCTGGACTTTACCCCCAGCTGAGTAGCTACACAAAATTAGGGACTGGGGAATTTACGCCCTATATGCTCTTATTTTGATATTTTTTTCCTCTTCAGGCACACTACTCTACTCTGGCTTCTATTGCAAACTTGTCTTCCTCATCCTAACAGTCACATTTTGTGCGTTCAACTTTGCTGCATTTTTTTACCTTTCAGCCTCCTTCCTATCTCTGCCTTCTGTGCTACAGTAGGGTGTTTGTCAGACCTCGAGTGTCGTATGAGACAAGTCATTTCCCTAAGCACAGAACATGATTTTTTTCCCCCTTTTTTCTTTGCTCTTCATTATACATTAAAAAATTTCATACGCTGGGATAAGTTCATCACTTTAGGCACTTGGTGACATTTCCACCATTAGACTTTCTATTTTTCTCGTCAATGTTGCTCTCGTTGCACTTTGCCACCAACCATGTGCACTGGTGGTGATTGCTCACTGGTTACCCAGAGCTCTTTCCTTATTAGTATTTTGATATTTTCCTTTCATGTTTTAAAGGGGAGATGGCATCTGTGCTAGATGAGTCCTTCACTTAATGCAGCCAGAAACAAAGGTGTTTTAAAAACTTTCAGTTTGCTCCCATTTTGTGCTTGGAATACCATCTGGGCAACTCAAGAATTCCCCTATTCTTCCTCCCTTGGTAGTCGGTGGAATTTTACATATATTTATTTGATACAAGGTTTCTTCAGTTCAAAGGTTAAGATGGCTTCCTTTTACTTTCTTGAAGACTGAAAAAATACAGATATCTGTAATTTGTTGTGCTCCAGCAGTTGTCATTGGCAGAGGTCTGACATTGGAAATGTCTCCATCGTACATCATATACAGTCAGAGAGTGATGGGTAGGACTAGCTGCCTTTTGTGGCTGTGTGAGGGAACCTGGTAGGAGAAAAGTGACATTGAGGGAGGTGGAGGAGACGAGCAAATAAGACAGAGAGATGGGGATTCTGGAGGAAGAAACAAATAAAGTTTGTCAGTTGTGTGTCTGTAGGTATGTGTAAGAGAGAGAAGGATGGAGGGGGAGCTGCTTTAAGATATTTTGCAGAAATAATATATTTTTTTTTAATTTTTCTTTCCTCTTTGAAGAGTAATATGGCAATTGTGGACAGTAGGGCAATGAGATTATTTTAGGAAAAAAATTCACCAGTTGTGTTACTGTGATGATGCTAATTCAGTTGCACAGCTTTCAGTAGCTAGTAGCAAGAACGTATATAGGTATGTGCCATACAATTTCAATACCACTTCTTCCCTAACCAATTCACCACTCTGTTCTGATATTTGAAAGAGGTTATGCATGAAGGGTGTATGTGTGTTTGTACAGCAGAAGTAGCGATAGTAACTCTGTAAAGTCGCATCAAATGATGCAAAGCACATTTCTACATTACATTTCTTGGACATGCCAGGTGTTATATTTTAAATATATGACAGGAACTGCAACCTGCAAAGTACGAACAATTAAAATTCCCTACGTGGTGGTTTGTTGAAAAAGTGTTCTGCAATTTGAATAATTTTTTCCCATTGTCTAGTGATGTAACACTAATGGAATTTCCCACCATGTAAAAAATATCTTTTCTAATATTCATTGGACCCAAACTATTTTGTTTTTAAGCAAATTCCTTTCTTCAAAATGATTGAATTATTAGTTATAGAGCACTTGATGTATGACCCACATTGATTTTTTCCAAAAATCTTCTAATGGATTTATAATTTTCCTGTCAGGAAATCTTTGTAATAGAGGAAAAAGTCTATAATAGTGCATCTACAAAGTGTTAGAAAGACTGGAATTATTAAGTGAAGTGAGATTTTATCTTATTTTTATTTTCAAGTTGCATTTTTACACTTCCCCATATAAAAGAATGAAACAGGTTGCTGTAAGTATGCCAGTTCCAGAGGTACAATAGGTGAGAATTTCAATTCTACTCCAAAAAGTTTTACACTGGATAAAAGTATCTGAATAGTACTACAGAGCTAAAAAACAGTTTGGTAACTTCTGTTCCACTTTTGGACTGTGAATTCTCTGCTGCAGCTCTTATAGGCACAGCCCCACTATGCAAAGCGGGCAAAAATAAAACAATTCTAGAAACATTTACATGTAGTGTTATTTTTGTTAATAGATAACAAAGATGTTTGCACTTTCCTAAGATGAACAATTTGCCTTTTGCTAGCTGGAAACTTCTTACAAAGAAGTAATATTTCTTCATCTGTAGGGAAAGATAACATTGTCTATTAAGCAAAGATCTTCATTACTGCAGTCTCCCCCGTGCAAGTGAATTTGGAGAGGGGGATTCTTTGCCAGTGCATGTGTTGCTTGTGGCCTTAGTTTCACAGTGTCATAGGGATCTCAAAATTCAATATTATTCAGCAAACAATTTTGGGATTAGTACCATCACTTTGCAACGTATGTAATCAGATCAAAACTAGTGGTACCTCATTTGACAGAGATGTTGGCTTTCAGGCAAAAGAAAACTTGCTTGTTTTCTGTAGCTCCTCTCACTAAATCTTCATGTAAGAGCTCTGAACTAGGAGAGCAAATCATCTTTGTCCTCTATCACATTTATCTGAACCATTAAAATATTGGGCTCCATCTGGTGCTGCGTTTCTCTTCTGTGTCATACAGGAGGTGTTTTCATCCGGCACCTTATGTCAATAGGCACATTGGGTTGGGAGCGGGAATAATTGATCGACAGTGGAGCTGATGTTTAGGTGTCGTGTGGACATTCCTTTATCACAACAAATCAGAGCAGTCTAAAGCAAAATCATAATTTGCCCTTGTCATATATTGACCTTGTTTCATTTAAAGCACATCTACCAAATGAAAGGATTTGTACAAAGATGCACAAAGGAACCAGTATTCTCCTGTCTCAGTTTAGAAATATTGCATCTTGTCTCCAGTTAAATTTTAATTATGCCACTTCTGCCTAAGAAACCTGGTTTTTTTCTTCTGTTTCGGATGTGTATTTTTTTAACATCAGATGATCTACTTATATACAGAAGTCAAATTACTTTGAGTTTAGATGAGCAGAGACAGATGAAAAACCATGTAGACCATCAATTATTAGGAATTTCCTCTCTGCACTAGACCTTAACATTTCTTTTCATGATCAACCTGAAACTGTGACTTGGTGAAGCCAGCGCATTAAGATGAACTTGTCTTTATCTCTTGTTGTTTTGCATATTTAATTTTTTGTGGGAAGTCTTACACAGTCTGAGCATGGTTTGGGATTTAGAAAAAGGTAAATCTACCTAATTATATTAATCTGAACTGGGAGCATTATCACTGGGAGTGATAATCAAGCCTATTCTCACCGTCAAATTTTTCTTTGGAAAGCACTTCCCTTTCAGGTAGTAATGGCATCATATCTGGAGAAATGACTGCTCTACCATATGCTTTGGCAGATTTCCAAGGCAACTTCCCTTGTAAAACTGTTGTTTACATCCTTTCAACGCAAAGGGAAAATGGCTTGATCATGCCTCTGCCTTCAGATGAGCCAGGCAAAAGAGTTTTGCAGCACTGAGTTGAACATTGTGAAATGAATTATCAGAAGATGACTCCTCAAACTCTTTCCAATTCCAATGATCCTAGCAGTAAGATAAATAAAGTGCAGAAAACTGAGATGTGAGCCAAGGGAATAGGCATTTGAGTTGCTCAGACTATCAGAGTTTATGGGGAACTATAACTGGTAGAATTGTGAATGATTCGCGTTCTTCACATTCATCTTTCCCCTGCATTTTCTTTGGTGCCTTTCCTTTCCTGGAAAATGGGGATCTGCCTCAGGTCTGAGAAGGTGCTCTCAGATTTTCCCTTTCCTGCAGAGCAGAGGCACATATGTGTCCTGCACAACCGGGTATGGTGCAGAGACCCCCCCCCGGGTGTTGCCAAGTGACTTCGTGGGTGTTATAGTCACATCAGCATGGGATAACACCTGACCTAATCAGCCATGCTAACGTGCATGTGCACTGACCCCACTACTCCCTCTACAGCCAGGGCTCACATCTCTGCCTGTAATTCCTCATGTTGTGGATATGTGGCTGACTTGAAGAACTTGGGGCTTCATCGTGCCCTGTGGACTGAACTGAAGCCTCTCTCCTGATGGTGTCATTTCGAGTAGTCTCTTCCTCAGCTGTGGTCTTGTTGAGTTCACTGGTGTCTCTCTTTAGAAAGAATTTTGCATTACACTATCAAATTGAGGTATACAGACTGTCACAGAGAGCTACAGGACAGTTCGCTGAATCCTGGAAAGTCTTGGCTCTGAGGACTTTGGAGTCTAGGTTGGTAGTCATATAAGTGTTTCTTGTCTGATTGCTTGAGCTGAGAAACAAGACTCTGAAGAGGGAGTTGAACGACCAAATAGCTTCATCTTGCTGGAGCATAGGGAGGTGCTCAGATCCTGGGCTGCTGCAAATGCTTCTGTGTCTACATGGGAGGTCAGTGGTGGCCTTTCTGTCCAGAGATGCTGTGGTGCCTAGAGAGGTCATGAGGTCTCCTTCCACAGAGATATTCAAAACCCCACAAACCACTCCAGTTGTCCCTGCTTTGGCTGGGGGTTTCAACTAGGTGACCTCCAGATGTCCCTTCCAACCTCTATTATTCTATGATGCTATGATAAGCAGCTGGTTTGGTTCCTCTAGGTTATTTGTATGCAAAAGCTATAATAAGCCTGCCTGCATGTTTTGTGTGTTTGATTGATTATTAAGTTTGTGAAATTAACTGTTGGACAAAAAATAAATTGCCTTTTTCTTTGCCAAAGCAACGTTTCTCCAATAAGCCTCTAAAAGCAAACATGAATATTTAATAGACAATTCATTAAATGTAAGTATTTCCTACTTCAAAAAATTATTAATGAGACATAAATCTGTACTGGAAAAATATTGTTTTTGCATTTTACACTTGGGATAAGTCACAAAGAAAGCTGCCTGATAAAATGTAGTTCAATCGTATGATGTATTTTTAATGGCCTGTGGTGCCAAAAGTAAAATATTGTACATAAGAGACCTTTTTAGGCCCATTGTAGTCAAAAAGGTTTGATGGTCTCAGCTATCAATGTATAAAATATTAACATTTTTAATCTAAAATTGCAGTATATAACTGATGTAAAGAGACAATGTCAAATAATGTGTTCAGAAGTAAAAAAGCATTATTCTGCTCAGAGGTTTCAGCTATTTGCATTTTTAAATGTGCACGTAATTAATTTCACATGTTTATAGTGATTTTCCCGTCCAGAGGAATGAAAAGATACATCCTCTCTGTTTGTCAGATAAAATCCATATGATTACCTATTTTGTCACAGAAGTCTTACCTAGATGGGTCAAACCTCTATTCATTCGGTATTTGCTAATGGGATTATCAAGAAATCTTTTATCATTGCCTCACAGTCAGCTCAACCTCTTCCATTAAGATAGTCATGCTGCAGGTATTTTGAATCCTTTTCTCTAGGAAGTGGAGTCCAAGTCAGAGGATATTATTTCCATGCTAGATTTACTACATCTAAGTTACTTCAGTGTGAGAGCCATCCTGTGGATTCAGGTGACTTTAGTTAGAATTAAAGACATCCTTTCCCATGTTGTTTTCTTATCTCAAAGGAATTTGCATCTCTCTATTGCAGATTGTAAGCTCATCATTGTACAGTAAACTTGAGCAATGAGACAGTATTTGCATTTTACTTCCACTCAGGTAATCCACCCTGTTCTTGAAGTTGCCCTCCCACTCAAACGTTTTTGTCTACATGAAAGGACATTTGCAAACATTTCCCCTTGTTACTAACTCTGTTCTGTTCCAGCACTGAAATCCTGTCAACTGCTGCCAGAAATTAAGCACTGTAACAATGACACCTGCTCTGAGTTGGATTAGATGACACGTTGCCTGAATGCTGGCAATAGGCAGCCACCTGCCTACGTTACTAACTCCACTGGAGCTGAACCTCTGGAATTGTTTTGCAAAGTAAAAATAAAGCTTTACCCCATCATCAGATTTTGTCATGAGTTTTCATATAAAAATAATTTTAAATTGTAATCGTGTGACTGTCTCCTTATATCAAGTTATTCTGAATTTTATATGTCAGTGTCCTCTTATGTCAAAATTGTTTTATTAACAGCTTCCCATTTATTTGTTAGGGCTTTCTATTTTCACTTATTTTCATCCTTACTGCTTTTGCACTACAGTTTCTTGTAAGTCAAAAGCTTCTTAAAATCCTAGTATATTCCCCTTTTTCACTAAACCTCTACTTTGACTGAAAGTATATATGTGAAAGATATTGGCACTGTTATTTACTAGACTCCTCTGATCCATGAACACAGAGGTTAATGTTTGTGAGTATGTAATATTTTCACTGAAACTGGACATATATTGACAGTATCTAAGTAATTACCCAGTGGTAATATATGCACTTTTGAAAAGTATTGGCAGCCTATTACTGCTGCTTTTCCAGTTCTATGGAATTACCCTTGTGAATTTACATTTACTTTGGTTTTGCAGAGGAAGAATGGTTTAATCAACTAAAATTTGCTGGGTTTTGTTTTTCCACTTAATTCACTCCACATGGCAAATCAATCTGTGCTGTTAACATAACAGAGTAATTCTCAAAAACAGTGGAACCTGCAGCAGTTACTATTTACTACTCTGCACTCAGACATCATATGGAGCTTGATTATAGAGAGAATTGTTACCACAGGAAGGATGTTGAGTTTTCTCTCCTTTTTTGGCTCTTTCTGCATTGTGGTCTTAACAGAAATAAGCAATGTTTGCCAAAAATTAAAGAATTGTTCCCATTCTGGCTTTTTATCTTGCCTTACCAGGGTCTTGCTAAAGCAGGCAAGGTTTAATTCTGGTTGCTGGATCTGTTTCAAAATGTTATTTATCTCCTTTAACTTTTATGAGGTAGGCTTTAAAGGGGGAGAAGGGCCCCGATCTTGAGTATTTTTCTCTTAAATAATAATAGGGAAAACACCTTAATGGTAAATCCTGATTTCTTTTCCCTATTGATATGCATACATAAATGAGAGCATCGTTTTTTTGCAGTTGCCTCTCTAGTAGCCTCAAGGCAAATAAACAGTTACATCATTCAGTTGGAGACACTCTCATTTTATCCTTCTTCAAGGTTACATGCTGTGAATCTTTCCTCAACTTTCTTAACTTTTAGACTCAAGAAATGCTTGTATTAAGGTGAGTCATACAGTTGTGTTTGTCTTAAAATGACTTGACAATATTATTGATAATGAACGACAAAAAGTCTTTGTTGGGGGAGAATGTTCAAGAGGGTATTTGACAAAAGATACTAATCTCCAGCCTTGATCCTGGAAGACAGCCTGCAAATACAGCAAAATGTGAGCTTTTAAAGAGATGTTCAATGTCAGCATAACTTTGATTCCATTCAGACTAACGATGATAACTTCAGAACGAGCAGAGTCAGGTCAATAGTGAATATATATATTTAAATCCTGCCATCAAAAGGAGTTAGAATGCCTGCAGGAGTACCTGTGAGTTTAGTAGCCAGGACTTAAATTAAATAGCAGTTAACACCACTCTGTGCCCACTTTCAGAAAGAGAATAAGAACCTGCCCTTTACAAGTTTTCCTTGGCCTCGGTGATGACTGTAACTCACCAAAGCGGGTGGTTATGTTTTTGGAGTTACATAAATGGCCCCTACTTTAGTCTCTCCCGCTCCTGATATAGTGATACTGGAGAAGAATACGGAGCTTTTTTTTTAAACATGTTTGTGGTTGGTTTGTTTTCTTTGGGAAATACGTCTGTATGAACTTATTGTCGAAAGAGAAAGGTAGTCTTGCCAGAAGGGCAAATCTATAATATGTGGTACTGCTTGTAGTCTAGGATTGGCAGCAGTGATATGGTACTGAAGTGATTTGTCAGTGAAGCCAGAAAGTTTGGAAATTAGTGAGATAGATATGGACTATAGAAATTTGTGATTGCCAAATACTGATCTAATATTTTCAGGAATTATGGAATATGATTTCCAGCTGTAGAAGGGGGTTGGAGAATGGAAAGAAGAAGGAGGGAAAAATCACAGCTTGTGAAAAATGGTAGATTAATGGCACTGAACACTGAAACTCACTGTATATTGACTATCTGTAACCCAGACTCTGGTGATCTGAATTCTACCACACAAACCTGTTTTGAAGATCAGGGTTCAATTCAACTAAATGCACCTGGCTAATGCTTCTCAATCAGAATAATAATGTTTAAAAAGTTCTTGTAAGGCACAAGTTGTTTGATAAAGAATGTTGTCTTTGCACTGAACAGTTTGAATTTTCATGAATTTTCATGTTGAGAAACTTGTAGTTTTCTCCCAACATTTCTCTGGAGAAGAGTAGTGTTCTTCCATAGAAAACATTCTTTTCTCCAGCCAGTTTCAGTAAGAGGGTTTCCCAGAGGCTGTGAAATCTCTGCCTGTGGAGTTATTTAGGACTCAATTGGACAAGCCTCTGAGCAACCTGATCAAAGTCGGCCCTGCTTTAGCTGGACTGTTAGCCCAGGTGACCCCTAGAGGTCCCTTCCAAGTTAGATTAGTCTGTGATTCTCTGAGTCTGATAAGTCTGTTGTCACACTGGGTTTGCACTGCTCTGAAGACCAGCAAGAATGTTATTACTGACCTAAAGAAAATCTTTTTTGCTATGGATAGTCCTTCTCAAGAAATCAGTTTGAAACAACTGATTTATTTGAACGACAGTGACCTGGCAATTATTGTACGGCGATAACTCTATAGGCACTGGTGCTGCAGGTCAATTCCAAACAGTTCTTCCATTTTTGTGTTTGCAAATTGGTTTATCTCATTTTCCCCTTGATTCCTCTGTTTTTCTTTCTTCATCATCTAGACATCACTTTCTAGCAGATTGCTCATGTCAATAGTTGTCTTATTTAAATTTCCAAGGGGATCAATGTTATATTGATTTTTGTTTGCTTGTTCCCATAATGTGAAATTGAGTTTACTTCTCCAAACCATTTAATGAGCCAAGCCTCAAAAGTCAATTACAACAGAAGAATGCTCCTCTCCTCTCAGTGAAATGTTTGGAAGCTGAAGGATACTGTCTCTAAATACTAATCTAACAAACAGACTTTAGGAGACTCCATTCACTAAAGTATTTTTGTAACTAAGATGGTACTCTTGATACTTTTTTCAGGTGTTTTGATTAGCTATTTTCTCCTTAGATTAAGTGAATGTGACATTTCATTCAATTACTCCTCCATCCGGATTTGTTCTCTTTCCAATCTTGTTTTTCTCAGGCTTTCTTAGTGCTTTCCTTTATGAACACTTAACATGAGCAAACCCAAGAGAAATGGATTTCCATATTAATAATTTAGCATTGTTATCTCTTTCTTCTGAAAAGAACTGAACCTCCCAAATGTATTTTGATTAGATCTTCTGTTGAGAAAGATGATAAAATAACATTACAAGATACTGAATAAAAAATATTCTTTATACATCTGTGTTGTGATAACTATATGGAAGATTTTCGTGTTTCTGTGTGAAAACATGTAACATATAGGAACATAGGAATATAACATAGAGAAAGATAGCGTTCACTTGTGAAACAGCATCTTCACAAGTCATGTTACTGTGGCTGCCACATCCCGTACGGCTTAAACTACAATGTGCTGGAAAATGCCTATAAGCTTTGTGTTTAACAGCCATCACTAAATTTACAGGCTGTTATTAATAAATTTCCTCCGTTTCTCAAATTTTATTGGTGTGTCAGGACCATAGTTTCCTTCTGTATATTGGGCTTATTAGACAGTTCTTTTGAGTTGTGGTGGATTTTGTTTGTTTTTTTTTTTTAATATCTGAGCTGTTTATGACAAAATTGCCAGTCCACTGCTGACTTAACCTCATCTTAGAGAGAGTAGTTTGCAAGAAATTTTTAGAGTAGCAGAACTTAGTCGTGGTTTTGTGGTGTCTATTGCTAACGTCTCATGGGAAAATAAAAGATAATTCGTGAAATGTACCTATAAAGAAAAACATCATTAGAGGCCTGATTTAGAATCCATAAAAGTCAATGGAAAGAGTCCAACTGAATTCACTGTCTCTGATGCACGTCTCTTGGGGGTATTTTGTTGCTGTTGTATCATTTCATGTTGAAATATTTTACAGAAAGTCATCAGCAAAAGAATAACAAAATTTTTTTTCTGCAGTTTTTAATATCAGGAAGTCACTTGTTCCATTAGACACTAAATCTATTTTTTCATGCAGCCCAATAGTACTTTGGGTACAAATATTTCTCTGTGTCCATTTTTGAGGATTCCGATATTCTATTTGTTTTAAAAAATTTTAACTCTCTACTGACTCGGTTGGAATTTTTTTTCTTTTTTTTGTTTTCTGTGCTAAAGAAAATCATACATATGTATCTTAACTGTTGAAGCTTTCCTTCCTATCACTTCACAAACTAGTAATAACATTGTAGCTACTCTAAGGTTATTAACATGCTATAGCAGTTTCAGTAATTTCAGCATCTGTCAGGACAGTGGAGGTAAGAATCAAACAGGCATCAAAAGTATAAATATCAACCTCCCGCCCATGTAGTCATTGTAGCTTCCAGATAAACCATACTAGATTTAAGAACTCCCAGTAAGTTGTGTTAACCAAGAATTAACGTGAGAAACATGGAATATAGTACAATGTCTAAAAATCGAGGAAATCATCCCTAAAACCAACTAACAATTTTCTTGCCTGCTTTTCTCAGTCTTCACACCTTCCTTTTCTCACACCCTGTACACCTTTACCCATTTCCTGGGTATTCCTTGAACTCAGCCTGTATTAGTTTTCCCTCTTAATGTGATCCATTCAGTTGTCTGAAGCTATATTGTATGCAATTTTATGAAAATTTCATTGATTTTCATTAGAATTTTAACAATTATCTTCCAGTCTTAAGTTGTCTGTGTTCTGAAGTTGGCTTCCCCCAACCCTGCTGTAGCTTCCTTGTAAAGCACTATTTCTCCTCCCGAGTGGAAACAGAGCTAAATTTCTCCCCTTCTCTTTACTGCATATTCTCTGTTCTTCACCAGACAGCCTTCTGGTAGGTAACAGCTGTTCTGGTGTGCTTGCCCTGCATAAAGCTCTCTTCCCGCTACATACAACCCATAGAAAAGAAGATGGTAGGACTGCGAAGCGATCTTGCTGGCACAGTCATGGCTCTCAACCTTCCTGGGCAACAAATCTGTACCTTATTATGCTGTGGGCAGCATCAGATTTCCTTTTTCCCGCTGGCTTTAATTCTAACATTCAGAATTCCTGCGGCCAAGAGGGAAGCCGGAGGAAGGGAAGCTGGAGACCATGCCTCTGTAGCTGGGACTTCTTTATTTGTCCGTGTGGGGCAACAAGGATAAGACCACCCTGTCATACAAACTTTTCTCGATTGCTAAATGTGCCCCCACACATATGTGTTTCTGTGTGAGCGCAGAGAACCAAGTCAATTGGCAGAATCAGATCCTGACTTGCCATTTTGCTTTTAGCTGAAGTTCAGGACCAAGCTTCCAGATTCCCATTTACCCACCAACCTTATTCCCGCCCCACACTTGGGTAACCCACAACTGCATGTCAGCCTGCCCTCCATGTCCTCTTTTCCATGTGAAGGAAACACACATGCAGGGTAGAAGGGAGTCACAGCATGGCTTTCAGGAAACAAGAGGGAAAATCTGGTTGACAAAATACTGGTAGAACTTGAGTGCTTGAGGACGAATCAGGAAGTGGGAGGGGTGACTACTGACCACAGTTTCTTTCTTTTTTGCTTGAAAAATTAGGCCCTGGTGGCTGTTTTGTTTTTCTTTTGCAGTCATCGCTAACAAACAGTGACATCATCTTTGTGAAGTTGCATGCCCCTTGGGAGGTCCTGGGCAAATATGCTGAACTAATGAATGTAAGAATGCCTTTCAGGTAGGTGTAGTTGTGTTTTGTCTCAACCTCCAAAGTCACGCTATACTGTAAAACTAATGTAATAATAACACCAAAATGCACATGGAAAAGCTCTTCTATAAGATACCACACATCTTTAGAAAATATAAATGGACTACCTTAGATACCATATGCATTGCTGTTTCTTGTTAATGCCTGCAATTTCAGTACAGTACTGGTTTGAAATTAAGGTGAGCTGTAGCAGTGCAGCTGTTTTCATGGGGTATTCTATCCTTAGGCCCTTTAACCCCTTCAATGCTGGAGCCCCCTGCATACTTGTGCGCTGCTGTTTTTTAAATGGACATTTCATTGAAATCAATGGGAGGTCAAGAAGATCCAGGTACGTAAGGCAGCACAGAAGGTGCATGTCTGTTGGACGTATCTGGTATGTTCAGCACCTGTAAATTGCTTGTATAGTGTGTAGTTATGGAAATACAGATTATAAATAAGTATCACATCTAATAGGAGAACAATTCAGACTATAAATGCTTCTTTCTGTGGAGAAAATAAAGAACTTACATGCTACTGATAACCAAATTCATTCCACACTGTCATTCAGATTAATTTTATCATTTACTAAATATTATTTGCATGTTGGGCTATGAAATTTTCTGTATAAAATATTCATTTTTACTCTGCTGGTTATCAGAACTGTTAAAATAGCATAAAGACTTCCACTGGAACTGACCAAAACCCATGAACTGAGAGGTCTTGATTCTTTTTTCAATTAGCAGGGTTTATAGATGCATAACTCCATTGATTTTAATGGAATTACTCCTGAACAAGAAAAGGATCAGACCCAGAATATGCAACTAGTGAGTTGGTGTCCTTTGTAGGATTTCTTCTGTTTTCTTCTTACTTAAGGATGGATAAAAGCCTCTGTATGAGACAAGCTGTAGCAGTACAGAACTTGCTAGGAAAGATGGATATGAATTAAGGACAAAATTGCAGGCTTATTCAGTATATATATTGGTTTTCACTTTCACAGCAAATCTTCAACTGTTCTTTCTTGTGCTTTTAGTGCTAAAGAGAAAAATTGAAATGCTATCACAAGTTATTGCAAGATATTCATATTCTTTTTAAAAAAGTGTTCCAGCCATAGAAACAATGGGCTGGGACAAAAGCGTACCTCCTTTGACTTCTGCGGCATTCCTTGAGATGAACCTGCCCCAGCAGGAGGATAAGGTCTCATGGTTAAGAAATATACCAGGAGCTCAGATTTTAGTCAGTGTTAGCAGCTTGTTCTTTCCTGAAGTCCCTTGTTTGAAATCTATCCCTCAGCAGGTAGCAAAGTAGATGCCATACAGATTGTATAGAAAGCATCGAAAATACTAAAGGTTTCTTGACCTGCTTCAGGACCACGGCTTCATTCTTTCCACATCCACAGAGAGAGAATTATTACAGTATTGTTAAGAGGAAATCATGGTGATTTACTAATGTCTGCTGGGCAAGCTCTTAAATTTTATTTTAGGAGCAACAGTACTGTTTACCGTTTAAAAACAAGGACCAGCATTTTACATCATGTCCCCTAGTCTAGACTGCCTGTTTCCAGGTGCCCTTGTCCAACCCCTTGCTTTAAAAGCTGCTATTTGCTTACAGCTCCCGATATTTTAGGTTGGAATTGTCTAAGGTCCACACAGCAGCAAATAAAATCCTTGCTGTTTCAAAACAGGGGTGCCAAAACAGTGGATACCTCTGAATATTTGAAGCAAAATCGAGAAGTGCGTGGCTTCTTCAGAAACACTTAGCTTTGACCCTTCTCTGCTCCTGCTAAGTAGAGCAAGATAAATAACACTATCTTGTGGAGGAGTTGGCCGAAGTAGGCTGGGCAACATGAAATTGTTTTGAAATTTTCACTTCAGCAGCACACTATGGACACCGATAATAAAAATAATGTCAAAATATTGTGTGCTATTTAAATTCTAAGTTTTGAAAATTGACCTGGAATACTAATCAGGTTTTTCCTATAGTTTATAAAGCATCAGTGCTGTCTTATTTTAGAAAGCTCTCAACCATTCTTGCTTTCAAGACACTAATAACATTCCTACAGTACATTTAATATACACAACTATTCAGAATATGTGTGATGTGAGCCCTTCATTTTCCATAAGTGGTACAGTTCAGCATTACATGGTGGAACCTCTCAGACTACACAGAAACCACCTTGATTTAGCAATGACCTTCAGCAGATGACAAAGCCTCTGGAGGAGGAAACCCGAGTTCAGGCGTGCACCCAAATCTTCCAGTAAGGATTATCAGTCCCAAACCCGCACCTAAAAGCCCTCGGATTTTCTGAACTCTCATGACGATGAGATCTCTCTGCTGAAGGTGATGGGTCAAATCCTGATAGCTCTGGTGTTATAGGCACGTATGAGGAGAACAAGAGCTGCCAGCAGCAGAGTGGGACAGGAGGTGGACTCCCTGTTCTGGATCTACACAGGATGGTTAGGGGGCCGCTCTACCCTGCAGGGCTGGTCGGGGAGAAGGCCAAGAGTGTGGTCAGCATGCGTCTGCTCGTGCACCCTTGTCTGCTCACTTGTTCCCCACACGCACGCTCACACAGCTCATTGCACTGACAGCAGAAATCAGCTGTGCCTGTACGAGGTGCAGAGGGAGCGGCTGCCTACTTGGGGGGAGTGGGGGCAAGGACGTACTTATTTGCTTGTGTAGCCTATATTCTGTTTCAAGGGATGTTACCCCAACAGCAAGCACTGGTCCCAGTTGGTACTGCATGTGTTACGGCATATTGCAGCATCAGGTACCACTTTCCTGGCTTTTCTAAGTGATTTCCCCGTGTATTTCACCAAATGCGGCTTTAACCATTCCCTAGTGGATGTGGGATAATTTATGCATATTTGTATCAGCCCTATAGAATTCCTGCAACAGTTTAGGGACTTCTTTAAAATAGAAACATCTTTGGGTCCTCAGCTTTCATATATGACAAAATAGCAGAAAAGGAGAAGACAATGGGAAAATTATGACCTTCTTGCAATTCAAATGCCACCAGAGTCTGTGTGGCTTCCGGTGACAGTTCTGTTAATCTCTCTTTTAGTCTCTTCCTCCACCTCTTACAGGCTTCTGTCTTCAATCTCCTTTCCTTCCTTGCTAGTTCATACTGTAACTGACGATGGGTTTTCTTCTCGACTGGCTTCATTTTTGCTGTTCTTCCAGGAGAAAAATCTATTACCTGCACCGCCGATACAAGTTCATGAATAGGTGAGTACAATTCTTATGCCAGTCCCTTTTATGTTCATTTGGACTCAATAACAAAAATAATTGTTAAGGTCAAGCTGGAAGAAAAGGTTTATTAGCTATGTTTTTAGGAAGGGTGGAGGGAGTGATTACACACAGACACATCTGCAAAAACAAATACAGAAATTGCGTTTTGTAAGGCATCTGCAATGTAAAAGAGGCATTTTATCAGTGTTGCCTTCTTTAGGAATAAGGAGATATTTTTCAATTGATGGAGTCTTTTAAAGAAGAAGAAGTGTGTTAGTGCAAACAATACCTCTCTCTATTTTCATGTAGCTCATTAGTGAGTTTCTCAGGGTTAAAATACCACAGTTACAGCTTTTTTTTCATTTCCGTGCACCTTGCTTACTTGTAATAGCGATGGCATTATTTATTTATGGCTTTCTCTGTTGGGATGCTTAGTATTTTGTTGGTAGATAGGAAGGCAATGAACCAGGTTCGTCTCTGGTGTAACGTTATTGAGCTTGAAAGATTAATATTTTTCAAGAATCTTTGAAGTGCTTTCACTCAATTATTAAGTATCTTTAAGGGTATCTTTGATGCCCGGTTTGTGTCTGACAATGCAACAGAAAACTTTCAAGGCTGTAGTTCGCATTTTCTTTTCAACACTTTGGACAATTAAATGAAAATGTCTCCAAAAAGCCTAAAAAATACATAGGCTTGGAAAAGACCAGATCATATGTTGGCATTTGATGCCACAGTGCTGTTGATGCAGTTTTCAAAAGGGTCTAGCATTTGATTTACTGTGTTGCTCTGAGGTCAGTGGAAATATTCCTTTGAACCTCTGACAAAGAATTAAATTTGGAAAATCTGCAGTCTGGAGTAAACAGCTGTATCACTTTGCAGATAATGTTAGTAGTTGAACATCCGTGGGAAAATAAATCACATATTATGATTCTGCTGTATAAGCTTATTAAAAAGCATTCTATATATTAAATTCCATCACCGTGTGCTGGTGACTTGAGAGTACCGACACTGATCTCACATTATAGTATATGCTTCTTTATATTAGTAAGCACCAAATGGGCTCGTTGTGGAGTTAAGGCATTTACCTAGTCAGCACAGGCTAATAGATGCACACAATTCTTCTAAAGCTCGTTGATGCTCCCCACTTTCCGTCCCCACCTTACAGTAAATACTATAGCGCCTGTTAACTTTAGGATTTGTCTTGATTTTAGTTAAGACATGGCTGCTTTGACTAAAGCAATAGATAGGAAGGAGTAGGTGAAGATTCTAACATTTATATGTGGTGTATGAAATTCTGCTTCACGTTCATTTTCTTATGAGTCAGGATGCGATTTGAAGTCAGTACGGAAACAGGTATGATCTTTTTCTGGTATTTTAGTTCTTGAGTGATGAGAACACTTGGCTAAATTCAATTTTTATGTTCAGGTCTATAAATAGCTACTTGAGGCGGAAAAGCTATAACTGAAGAGTCCCAGTGGAAAAAAAGAAAACATATTCAGCTTTATTTTCATTTATGTGAAACTCAGATATACAGCTGCAATAAAAGTATATATTTCCTACACTTCTAGTTCAGTGAAGATTAGAAGTAACTGAAGCCTTAGTCCATTTTTTGAGCTGAGCCAAACTTTGTATTGACATTTGGGTAAAATTTATTTTAAAGAGGACTTTTGTTACAAGGCAAAGCGCAGAGCAGGTCACTTGCAACTTGTCGACGTGACTTGAATTTTCTCTCTGAAAAATTCTAGTGATCTCAAAATTTCAAATAATAAAATTTCCCTAATACATTTTAGAGAAAAGGAGGGGTATCAGGTACCTATACAGTACCTGCATTGTGGTTAAAAATTAAACTAACACAATCTCTAGCACTACAATGTGCATAAAGCTCTATCAAAGCTGACCCACAAGTAAAAATCAGTCTTGATTCAAAACTTCTTTTTTTTTTATTTTCCTAACTTCCTCTTTCCTTTGAAAAAACAATTCTATCCCTACCTCTCTTCCTAGTGAGAAAACAGATTCTTTGAAATTACTTGAGCAACCCTTTGTGTGAGTTAAGCACAATAAGTATCTTCAGAAAGAGTGTACTGAGTGAAGACCAGACTTCTAGAGCAGGGCCAGGATTGAAGTGGAAGAGACTGTCTTTGAGACACTGTGTGAGTTAAAAGGATTATTTTTTGCCTTATGAGGGTAACAAGTGTTTTTAAAGAAGGAATTTGAGAAGGATATTATTATCAGATCTTCCACTCTCCTCTTTCATTGTGGCTCACTCTACAGTGCCTCATCACTCCATGCGCTCTGTTGTTCTTGTGTAGGTTGCTCTGCTTTCCAAACACCGTTCCCCTATTCAGCTGAGTATATAAGCGTCTCCATAAGGGAGAGTAAGGCATGGATTAGCCTTGAAGAAGTGATAAAACACAGTAGATTTTTAACACTTCGTGTCTGTGTTTGTTAGCACAAACACCACTCTTTCAGCTTTTTTTGAGAGAGATATTCATATAGAGTACAGAGCCTTCACTGCTGGCTGATGGCACTGTTGGAGTAAGCTGGAGGCAATTTAAGAATTTGGTAATTTTTCTTTTCCAAGGAGATAACCAGTTGTTTCTTTTTTCCCTAGGGATGGTTTTGCCGTAGTGTATGTTCTGGGCCTTGCAGCAAGGCTTTGCAGCCTTCTCAGACCTGTTTGCCAGCAGGCTCACTGAGCATGCCAAGCAATCTCAGTCTTGGGAATGGCAAACCAGTCAAATTCTGGGTGCACTCAGTGAGCAGCCAACATGAATAATTCATTGCTCTTAAGTGGGGAAAGCACTCTGTGCCTGCATTCGTGCATGCCTGGTGTGATAAACCTGCAGCGCGCCTATCTCAAAAGTGCACATTGACTTGCAGGATGAATGGGAAAGGATTGCAGATTAGCAAGGGTGTTAATAGCTTAGAGGATTCAAACGATTTATTTAGCAAACAAGCACGGAATGGGATATTTAGAAAACCCTTCTGCCTGATTCCTCTTCCTTTTTCCATACCCGGAGTCAGTAAGCCTGCTGAATATACAGTAATGCAGGGCTTGTGGCCTTTACAGAGGAAAGCCTGGAAGCCAAGAGACAGGGAATTCCCCTGTAGAGAACTTACTTTTCCCTTGTCATTCCTATCAGTGTCTGCACAGAGTAGCTCAAGGCTGTCAGGCTGGATGCTGCAACTGGAGAGTTATGGTTGGTCAGGCCCTTTACAGCCCTGCATCTGGCATCTCTTTAGCCTGGAGAAGAGAAGGCTGAGGGGAGACCTTATTAATGCTTACAAGTATCTAGAGGGTGGGTTGAAGGAGGATGGAGCCAGGCTCTTTTCAATGGTTCCAAGTAACAGGACGAGGGGTAATGGGCACAAGTTAGAACATAGGAAGTTCCGTTCAAATACACGAAAAACTTCTTTACGGTGAGGGTGACAGAGCACTGGAACAGGCTGCCCAGGGAGGTGGTGGAGTGCCCTTCTCTGGAGATTTTCAAGACCCGCCTGGATGCAGTCCTGAGTAATGTACTCTGGGCAATCCTGCTTTAGCAGGGGAGTTGGACTAGATGATCTCTAGAGGTCCCTTCCAACTCTGAAAACTCCGTGATTCCGTGATCTCGCCTGGACTCGTGAACGGACATTTGCAAGCTACCTCCTCCTGTGCTTTGAACTGCTGGGCCAGTGCAAACACTGCCCATGAAGAGTTTATGATTAATTTAGTCTTATGTTATGTTTGCATACACATTCCAGTTCTTCCAAACAGTCCTGATGGTAAATAACGGTCCCCGACATACGCTATTCCCAGAATGGGAATACACAAATGGTACCAAAGCAAGTAGAGCTAATTTGGTTACAATTTTGAAATGTGCCCATGTTTAAAAATTAGCATTAGCGTTCTCATCCAAGAAAAAAATATCCAATGGGAGAAGGTTGAATATTCCAGGAAATATTATATGTATTTTAAATGAAAGTATGCAATAATTCATGTCACCTTCCCACACACTCAGCTGCTTGGGTAATGGATTGCCCTCCCTCAAAGCAGCAGTGCAGCGCTCACATTGCTGGTCATAGAGTTATTGCACTGACTTCTGTCAAAAGAAGAGCAACAACTACATTTCCAGTCCTTGAACTTCACCCAGAACTGGACTTAAACTTCAAAGAATGTCAAGTCGTGCCCTTTAGCTCCAGTCCCGGAAAGATTCATTCAGTGACAGAAGTATGTGCATAGTCCATAATTTGCAGTCTATGATTTTTGCAGGCAGGGATCACTGATCAGGACTTGAAGGTGTCAGGAACTTCTGAGAGAGTAGGGCTCGTTATGCCAGACGTGTCTCATCTTTCTTATGTGTTTTTCATTATAACATGTTAGTGTGGATGTGAATTTGGTTTAGATTGTCTTCTCCAATCAGCTCTGCTTCTTCCCTTTCCCTTCATTTCAGGGTGCATCTTTGCCTGAGTGCACTTGCAATTAAATCTGCCCTTTCTCCACCTTGATCGTAGTTTGCTTTCACCTTCTAAATGTAAGAATCTGTGTAGCTGTCACCTGTTAATCTATACACTGAATATTCTGGTTTCATGGAGGTTGTAGTACACCAAGATACTACAATTGAACCAAATGAACACAGTAGCCTATTTTTTTATAGCATCAATTGCAAGGTAAGAGAGCAGTAAAGGCATGCAACTTGCTGGGGTTCAGCTGCCAAAGCTCTCTGTCACAATCTCTGCTGTTATAATGTTTATATGTCCAAAGTCTAATGTGTTAATTAAACCTGAAATTTAAACTAACTGAAAAGCCGAGAAATAAAGGTTTAGAGAGTTGTCAAGATCTTGAGAAGATTTAGAGCATCATGTACTATCATCAGCAATGCTTTTCTGTTGAGACAAAATAAGATGCTCCTTCGCTGAAAGCTGGTTAATAATCAAGTTCAGCGTGTATAATTTGGTCTACCTCAAAATAGTCAAAAGACATTGCTTCTTTTCCAGTTGTAAATATTAAGTGGCCTAGTTTGCCAGCATGTGTTCTTTGTAAGTGCTCTGTAATGTAATGAAAACACAGAATCTCAAATGCTCACACTTTTCATGTGCTGCAGGATCGAGAAACAAATAAGCAGGTTTCGAGGATGGTTACCTAGAAAGCCAATGAAACTGGACAAGGAGACACTGCCAGATCTGGAGGAGAATGACTGCTATACTGCTCCATTCAGCCAACAAAGGATCCATCAGTGAGTATTTTATTATATCTTCATTACAAGATGAAAACTTTTCCTTCTGGATTCACCCTGGAAAAAATCAATTTCTTAGTTCATGTCTTAAAGTCTAGAGGCTTCAAATTAGTTCTTTGTCACACAAAGGGAGAGATAGAGAGGCCTGAGAGAGCATAAAGTCTGTCTGCGTTTCTAATAATTAAAGGTCCAGCTCAAAGCTAAAAGAAATCAATAGAAAAGTACCTCTTGATTCACTGGAAATTCAGTTACATACCTAAAGTAGTCAAAAGGCTAATTCTCTTTTGGGTCAGAACTGCAGTTGTTCTTTGTCTCTTAAAGGTGTGATTAAAACTTCTTTTTCAGCATTACTGTGTCTTTAGCATGATCAAAATTAGTCCTTCTAACACTGATGGTCAAAATAAACTGACACTGCATTTCATTCCTAGTTATGACTATAGAACAAGCAGAACTCTAAAGGAAGCAGAGAACGTCATTTTGTTTGTAGTTCTCTATCTTTTACTTTTATGGAAGCAAAACTTCTTGCAAAATGCCAGTGTTAAGACCTATCAGTGACACTTGTCCAAGCATACCAATGGCACCAGTATGCAGCAATGTCACTAGAGAAATCATTTGACTACCAGAAGCCTTTATTCAGCTGCAAAATGGAAAAAAAAACCACATGACTTTCAGGTCCCATGTTGAATTTCAGGACTGTCAAATTTCAGAGAAAGAGAGTGTCTTATGGGTAGTTACGGTGTTCGTGATATTGGAAACAATCACTGACTACCTAAGAACGAAATCACAACGAATAGGCAGCACTGAGTAGGGTGCTGACAGAAGACTCGTGTGACACAAATCACAGGCAGCTCAAAGTCTGAAATACGTGGTTTTATTCAGGGAGAAGCCAAGTTGAGGTAGTGCTCTTAAATGCCTCACTGTGAATGAGCCATTTTTCAGGGATTGGATGTATTAGCTGCAATAGGAATGAATAAAATAGACCTCCTCTGCCATAAGTAATGTCTTTCTAAATACAGCAGAAAACCAAAACCAGGTGCAAATCTCCAGGGAAATTTCAGTAGAAGTCTGCTCCTAGCATCACTCACCAGCCAGGGTCACGTCCACTAAGTATCTGTGCCCTGAATAGACATAGGTTCAGTCTACAGAGTCTTCCAATGGTTCAGCAAAAAGATGAGTCAGTAATTGTGCCCTATGAGAGGAAGAGTAGGTGCAAATTAGTTAAAGAATAGGCCAGTGATAATAAAAAATGAAGAAACTGGGATGTCTGGATTGATATTTTTATTAATAGTAATATTAACTATTAACTTCCCTTAAAATTACAGCACGTAAGAAAGGGGTTTTGTGGCTGGAAGGAGAATTGGCGTATGTGAACCAGAGTATTTTTTTCATTCTTCTGCCTTGCTCATGTTTGTGTTGGTAAACTGCCAGGAGGGGTTTATTAAATACTATGCTAGTTTCATTAACATTCCCGCTGTTGTTTGGCACTTCTTTTACATCATTGCAGACTTTGAAGCCCTACTCCCCAGCAGGCCTGACGTTTTCGCTTTTGCTTTCTGTGTAGTCTTCTTTTACTTTTGTGCTGGGAGTGAATAAATGCTGGCTGAGCTGCCCTCCTTCTCCCAAAAGGTTCTGGCTCCGACAGGATTCTTGTGCTCCCGTCATGCTCCAGCCTGTTGGCTGTCTGTCTTATTCTGCTTCACTAGAATTTGGAAATATAATGACTTGTTCAATATTTGTCTAGTGAGTTGCATGCAGCTGTTTTAATTGTTCCAAGAATTTCAGGGTATGTTGGGAAGCAGAGCATTTCAGGAACACCTTTAGTATGTGCTTTTAATCTTTGATTGTGGAGTGCGGATATCAAATAATTGGAAATGTAGAGTTAAAAGGAATTATTTTATTACTATCAGTGAGCAGTCAATAAGTCTATTGTGTTGGGGTTCATTTACCTTGTACAAATTTCTTCTTGCTTTGTGCAAATCGCTGCTTATTCCAAGATATACATAAACATTCTGTTGAAAGACCTGTGTATAATGAGCCAATAGTAAAGATGCCCAGCTATCCCCAAACGTGGGGAAAGTATGAGTAGAAATGGATTTTTTTATTTGCGCTTATCCCAACACATATTAACTGATGTAGCAATTACTGTGATTGGCACCTTTATTTGTCTGAATCGGTTGTGCCAGATGAAGGTTTGATCGCTAGCAAAATTATTTCTCTTTCACCTCTACCCACTGCCCTTCACAAGGGCAGCACTGATAATTGCCGCCTATTCAGAACAGTAATAGAAATGCTCCGAAGTTGATAAAATCCTGCCTCCGTATTACATTAAAGCTTCAGGTTTCGGTTGTCACTGTTGCATTAATAAGCTTTTACTTGGTTTTTAACAAGTAAAAAAGTTACTAATTGAATATAAAATGATTTAAAAAAAAAAAAAAACAAACTTAAATTGAATTCCTTATTTTTTCCTTTCTTCATACACTCAGATGTTTTCACCTCAGCAAATAATAGGCAGTTTATCTTTTTTGATCTAGCCACAGTTTTCCTATTTAGGTCTCCAGTCTGATACAGATGACGTCTGAAACATGGTCTGAGTATACAGTCTTCGTTTGTGATAGCCGCTTTTAAAAGCATGGAAAGACAGATGACTGACAATACTTACCATGCGGAGTCTGGAGAGGAAAATAGTTAAGACCAAAACCAGCAAGGCATGATCCAGGCCTGTTTTCAATAAGAATTCATATTTTTGAAATACTGATGTACAATGAACACGTGCGATTTTAGTAGATCGTGTTGATGTTCTTTTTCTTTCTTGCATTTTTTCTTTCCCATTCAGATGGAAGAGGGCAGATGTGGAGAGAGGCTAGCTTTCAGAAAAAAAACTTAATTTGTGTTAAGAGACACAGCTAACCATCTGCCCTCCCTCCAAAACGGGCAAAGAAGAAAACTGCAAGAATCACATTTGTGAGATGTGCCTATAACTTTTGCAGCATGGCTTCAGGTTTCCTTTTAAAGGGATTATGGCATACCTTATAGGGTATATCACAAAACTGTCAGTACAAGAGAAGACCAAAATTCATCTTATTTCCTAAGTAATAGGAAACCTCTTTCTGGAGGAAAAAAGCTCTGCCTGGCTGAGGCAAGCATTTTGTTGGAATTGTGTGGAATACAGAATGATAATTTTCAAGATAGACTTCTGAGTAGTATCTCTCTTCTGCAGCCACAGCTTGGGAAAGGCTTTATTTATGCCAGAGCATTTCTTCTGAAAATTATCAGTTACAAGAATGCACAATTCACAATATGTGAAAAGTGGTTTCCATCAGACATGATGATAATTAGTTATTTTTCTACTGCGGCTTAGTTATTTTAGATAGTAAACTGCTAGTCAGCTGAGAATAGTAACAGTAGTAATTAGCTGCAGTTTCCTAGATAGCTGTATACTAGCTAGGAAAATGCTTCTAATTGCCATTTAGAGAGTTCAAACTTTATATAAGGAGCTATTTTCCCCATTTTTGTTTCTTCCAAAGGCAATAAACTCTCTGGTTAAATATTAATCTAATATATAATTGAATAAACCACTTAAAATAACTATTTATCTCTTCTGTGAAAATTAGATTCAAAATTTACACAACTGGGAGGACTAGAACAGTATCTGGATTAATTGAACAAAAATGACCCTGTATACCAGAGGTTAATGGGGTTATTCTCATTTGTACTGTGTCCCCTTGTGGTACCTGAGGATCTCATCCTGTCAGGTTTCCAAGATATGTGTCTCTCAGGGTGGAGTTACATTTTAAGCTTTCTTTTGTGCTCAGATTGTCCCTAACAAATCCCATCCCTACCAAGATGATCTGTGCCCACGTCCCCCTGAGCTGCTTCACCCCAAGATCATGGATGGGTCAGGGAGCTGCTGCCACTGGAGACGAGGCGCAGGGCTGCATGGACACTTATTTTTTTGAACCAGGATGGTGGTTCTTGTGTTTGAATATATCTACAGTATAACTATACATTTGTAAATGACTTTTTATAAACAGGGAATCACAGTTCTGTAAGATTCCCGCTCTTAAACAAATCTTTGTGCAACCAAACTTGGAAACGCCCTGTAATGGGTTTTTTAAATTCTCTCTGATTCTGCAAATTTTAGTTGCCTGGCACACTGAATGAAACAGGGCATCACTGAAAAATACCTAAAGCTCATTCTATCTCAGATGAATATTCCTGAGTGAAGCAATTTAAAATTAAGAAGTTAAGAAGTGGCAGGGCGATTTGGGGGGAAGGGCAGAAAAAGGTAGAGGAGAGATTCAGTACTTTCACAACTATTTTACTTTAGCAGTTTTGAGGCTGTGATGTGCCAAATCTGAAACAGACAAGACCATGAATGTGTTCTTCATCCCAAAGTGATCCTGTTTTAGGTACACGATGTGAAAAATGCCTGATAACCATTAATAAACACTTTCTTTTAGGTAAACAAAAAGTCAGCTGCGGCCTTAAAAGTCGGGCAAAATGAAAACAAATAGAAAGTGATAATAATACACCCATTTTCGAACAAATAGACTACAGGGGTGTGTGGTAATATTCTTACTGGAATACTGCAGGCTCATGTTGTTGCTGCTGCTACTACAGCTGATGATTTTCTTTCTCTGATGTTAAATGAGGTAAAACCAAACCTGCTATTGCCTCAGCCAACAATAGCTGTCTACCACCAGTGGTTTACCTGGGAGTGCAGAGGGTTGAGCATTTTTCCTGCACTGAAGAATACACTTCTCCTATAGTGATTACTACTTCAGACAACATCTGTGCTTTTAGTTTGTACTGCTTCCAGCAATAGACATTTGCTTGGAACATACCTTTTTGTATGGTGAGTGTCAGACATTTAACGTTTCGGTGTCTGAGGATCCTGTGGAGCAAAGATGCACATTGATGCGTGCCTGCACACAACCGCCCTTTGTAGCTTTGTAACCATTGTAACCCATTTTTTTTCAAATGGGTGTTAGGTAAAGGTTCAAGCGCTAAATTTACCCCTAAAGGGTTTGTACAACCTCCAAAATTACCAAAGAGAAGGTATGAACAGGAATTTGCATTAATTGGAGGGCCTTCTTTAGACAACAGTTAGTTTTGCTGTGCTTTGTTATCCTTGGAAAGATAGTTTGAAATCTCCAGTTCAGAGTCTAATTAAGAAAGCTACAAGTATAATTTCAAAGCAATTAACCTTCACTGACTCTTCATGTCGCTTACAGCGTGAATGTAAGAGCAATATTTCTACAATGACATTTTTAAAGGGGACTTTAATTAAAGATCAACTCTGGAACCTTTCCTGCCAGAAGTGCTCTCATTATCTTCATTGGGATTTTCCTTTTGAGTAAGGACAGCTCACACAAATAAGACTTACAGGACCAGGCTAATGGTTATAACTGTTGTGGAACAAATCACTGGCTGTGTTATCTACCTATACATTAACTTCACAGGTAATAAAAATAACAGTGGATTAATCCTTAGTTATTTTTTATCTTACAAATGAGGTGACAAAGTGATCAAAACCTTCAACTGAACTGTCTCCTAAATAAAGCCTGAACACTTACTGAGCCCGAAAACAAGCTGTATTGCTCTTATGAATATTCAGTCCCTTGTGCATATTGAAATTCTAACGAGGGCAGCAGAAACAGAACAGCTGAGGAACCTGTTCCATCTAAAAGCAACAAGGGTTAAAAAGCTCTCTAGAAAGCCTCTGCCTTCTGCAGTTTATAGCTCAGTAATGTCTGGTGAATGTTTATCTACACCTAGTTTGGAAATGTCTTCAGCTCTGGCCCCTGTGAACTGAAATTTGAAGGGTGAGATTCTCCATAGACAGAGAAAGCCTTTCTCCTCTGAATTCCTCATTGGATGCTGTAGAACATGAAATAGCCCTGATGGCTATTCTGTGAATATGGATTTACTGCCCACATTCAGAAAGGCGGCAAACTGGAGCACAGAAATTTTGGAGAAAGAAATGCCCGCAAAGTGTGGGAGGGAAGGGTGGCGGTAGAGAGGGATAAGTCCTGCACTGAAGTACATGATTCTCACCTGACAAGAGCAACTTCTGTGATTTTGGAGATAAAATGTAAGCTTCCTGGCATTGTCCTAATTTATTCCAACCTCTAACTGAGATGTTGTAACACATAGTTACAGCTACTTGAGACATTCTCAACCTTTGAATGCCTCCCACTCATGTCTGCCTGTTTTTATTTCCTGTGCCAGAGCTCCCTACCCCTTTGGTTATGGTGATACTGCTCTTTCTGGGGCTATTCTACAGACAAATTTCACAGAAATTATCTGAGTACTTGAGTTAAACACAAGAAAAAACTCTCTGATTTTTATATTCAAAATTGGTGAGGATTATTTTTAACCTTTACCACATGCAATTCCACTTCAAAACAAAGATATTGTTAGCGATAGTCCAGGACATCCAGAGAACTCATCTTGGCACTCCTTTTTCACCTTTGGTGAATTCTAGCATCTCTTCTGCATCCATGTCTCCATGAGTAATATTGGAAAACACCGAAGGATATATTCTTGGCCCACTCTATTCATGGTGAGTTCTCCCTCTCGTCTGCCCATCCTGCCCTCAGATGCCTTTTACTGGCACAAGGATGGGAAGGGCAGAACCTCTGCAGCTCTCATACTCGCACATGTTTTAGCACTGCTACAGTTAGCTCTGGCATAGGCAGAGTTCTTCATGGCAATTATTATAATGAGGTGTTGACATCTGCTTCACAGACGCATCTGGTTGTCCCTTCTCAGCCACGTGTGATCAAAAAGTATAACACTACCATTCCTAAGTTTACAAATGAATGCAAACGACTAAAGTGTTTTTTAAACAAGTAGTTATTATTTCTTTTTAAGATCGCATAATGCCTTTTTTTCATTCATGACTCATGAAAACAGAAGTGACTAAATGCAGAAAAACTATTAACCTACTTGTCAAAAAAAGTTATTGAAATAACTACCTGTAGTTGCAGTCATGATAACAGATGGGCAAAATAACCTCCTATCACAAGGAGAATACATTGACATTTTTGGTGTTACCTGGATCAACGTTGCTAGTTTCCCAGGTAAGGTGATTGAATTCTCAATAGAATCTTACAAGAACTCAGAGTCAAGTCAGAGTGAAAATTACTGTGCTGTTTTGATTTCATAAGTTATCTTCACAGTTCTTTAACATTCAATAGTGTCTGGGAGGTGAGATCTTGGAGAGGAAAGTCAGACATTAAAAGAAAATGAAACAAAGTGGGAAGAACACTGATTATTAATTTCTGGTTTACTACAGTCTTTTAATTTGTTTCCGCTGCTGCTAAAATGGCCTAATACAGAGTGCCAGCTTCAGCTGGAAATTATGCTGTTCTATCTGCTTCAGAGTTTAGATTGGTTTTTTATCTAATTTCCTTAAATATTGAAACTTAGGTGATGAAAGTATTTCCTTTTTGTAAAAGGCCTTCTAAAAATTATTTTACATACAGATTACTTTCAACTAAGTTTGTTACAGGTGTAGTTGTCTCAAAGTTAAGCACAGTCTTATTTACTTTGTGAGTATCAGCAGCTTGAAATGGAGTAGTGGCCCAAAATTGTGCCTATGCAGAGCAGGCAGGGGCCAGTGCACACCAGTTGTATGTGCTGTTTGGTAGCAGTCCATTGGTAAATCGGCATGCACATGGTGGTGAGCCAATATGCATAAATCAAATTACTTTCATTAGGTACTGTAGCACACACGTAGGACTTTGGGAATAGCAGGGATGTGGGAGGAGGACAGAAGTACAGTACTGAGTAGACTGCGGACACAGAAATGACCTGTGAGTATCTGGGGTGGAGTGGGAAAGGAGACGTGAGATAGTAACCTCTGGAAATCCAGGTTTCACTATTTATGGTGCTCTTGGAACAATTTGGCTTTTATACCTTTACTTTGGTATATTTTTTTTATTATCTGCCTTTGAAGCTGAGCATAAGGAACTTACAGATTGTCTTGTATGGAAAATTCGGCAGAGAATTTTGATAATAAAGAGGAGGCATGACTGTGAAGGTGCAAAGTCATGTATGATTTCCCATGGGTAAAGATTCCTTCTGAAAATGCAGGTTTTCGTTGGGGTAAATTTACCTGAAGGGAAAACTGAGCAGTGGATCCCAGGTTGTGCAGAAGAGAAGGTGGCACATATATGCCATATAAGCTCCCCATTAAGATCATCTCTGTTGAAGTCAGTTTTGTCTGGTGTGCTGTCCTACTGGCTGGTTTCTCTATGACATCTCTATGACTTTACCATTTTATTTATTAGTTTATTCAATTCCCTAGTTCTTCACCATCAGAGAGGAGGCAAACGATCTTATCCCCTATCCAAAGTATTTTAAAAAATATGAAACTTTCTATTCAGTTGGTTACTAAGGACCACATTTTAAAAAAATATTTAGTTTCCGCAATATATGCACAGGCCAACTTAATCAGAAACTCCATCCACTTATCAGGTTACTGAAGTGTCTAAATGACTTTCGTAGTCTCTCCTGAAGCAGAACACACCTCAAGCAGCAGCATCCTGGCCTGTATCAGGAATAGTGTGGTGAGCAGGACTAAAGTAGTGATCATCCCCCTGTACTCAGCCCTGATGAGGCCCCACCTCAAATACTGTGTTTAGACATTGAGATTCTGGAGTGAGTCCAGAGATGGGCAACGAAGCTGGTGAGGGGTCTAGAGAACAAGTCCTATGTGGAGCAGCTGAGGGAACTGAAGTTGTCTAGTTTGGAGAAAAGGAGGCTCAGGGGAGACCTTATCGTGCTCTACAACTACCTGAAAGGAGGCTGTAGAGAGGTGAGAGTCGGTCTCTTTTCCCAAGTAACATGCAATAGGACAAGAGGAAGTGGCCTCAAGTTCCACCAGGGAAGGTTTAGATTGGATATTAGGAAAAATTTCTTCACCAAAAAGATTATCAAACACTGGAACAGGCTGCCCAGTGAAATGATGGAATTGCCACCCCTGGAGGTATTTAAAAGATGGGCAGACGTGGTGCTTAGGGACATGGTTTAGTGGTGGTTTTGGCAGTGTTAGGTTGATGGTTGGACTTGATGATCTTAAAGGTCCCTTCCAACCTAGACAATTCTATGATTCTATGGCCTTGTTCTCCTTGCGTATGTATATTGGGATTAAGAAATCTATATAAAATATATTATGCCAGCCAATCTAATAAATGCAATATATTTTGTGGCTTTTTTTTTTTTTTTAATTTCCTGGACTCATCACAATTCTGCCTAAACTATTGAACCTACATTCATACATAACTCCATAAGTAGGTTCTGAAAGCTAATTTTCTACTGTATTTTAGCTTCCAGGACCAAACATAGGAGTATATATTTTCTATTTCTAACATAGTATTTGATTTTCAGTAAGAGTGATTTAGCAACTACAAATTTCCATCTGAGTCTTAATGGTAAAGCATCATAAAGAAGCCTGAAAGAGAAATCAAATGTGAATTTCTACAGCTGCACTTACAAATCTTATGCTTTTGCAAATTTTTGTGCAAGTATTTAGTAGTTTTCAGTGGATTATCTGAAAGTGATGCTTATCATAATGAATACTTAAATATCTTTGATCTTTCTCCTGACTTCTCCATGTAATTCTTTGTTAGGGAATGAATACTGTTACTGACATCATCTCATCCGGTGAATCATCTCACTTAATCTGGTGTCCTTTAATATTCCTTGCACTTACTCACATACTGTAGATTTTTAGTGTGCTATAGAAAGTAATGGAACTCAATATTTGCTTTAAACATGTTACTGTATATTCCTGAGATGCCCTTTGTTTGTATTTTTATACAGCTTCATCATACACAACAAAGATACTTTCTTCAATAATGCTACAAGAAGCAGAATTGTACACCATATTTTACAAAGAGTGAAATACGAAGAAGGGAAAAACAAAATTGGTAAGTGCCAAGCAACGTGCTAAGTCCCACCAAAAAAAGAGGATAAGTCTGTCTAGGCTTGTAACATACTCTTTTGCTTCCTTTTTAATCACCTCAGTTTTGAGCTGTTGAGGTGTCACCCACTGCTGTTGTAGGGGCTTTACCTGGAAGACCTGATCATTTCCCTGTAATATCAGGCTACTTTCACAGGCACATATGTCACCACGTGGGATTTATCACCTCTGCAAGGAAAGAGGCTGACTTAAGTAAGAAATATGTACAGATTAAGGACCCTGGAGAAGCAGATAAACCCATGCGGGAAAGCTTTTACTCATTCATAAAAATTTATTTGGAAGGATGGCAAGATTTGTGCCGCTGTACATCTCAGCCTGTAGGGCTTCTCCCTGGATACCTGTCCATCCCTAAGGGAGATGGAAGGTTCTGTATCTCTGTAGCTGCTCTAAGTCAAGAGGGAGTTCACCAATGACATCCTCAGTGGAAAGGATGCGATGCATAACTACAGCATCCCTTTCAGATAGTGGGTGGAGCGGACCTTTGGGGTGGCACGTGTGCAGATCCAGGAGAGCAGGCAGTGACAGAGGAGGGCTGGAGTACAAAATGGTGACCCTCTTCTGTCTTGTGATACAAAGCACGTACTGCTTCTGTACCACATAGAGACTGGGACATCATGAACAGAGAGGCAATCCCCATAAAACTCTGCAGCCTGTTTCATTTCCCTGCTGTATAAACTCCGTCCTTCCTCAAGAGATAGAGAAACATCCCAGAACTTCAGTTCTTTCTTCCTCAGCTCCTGGGATGAGGGTAGCAATAGCTCTGAGCAATGCTGGTGAGCAGACAGGACAGAAGAGAGGGAAGAATTCATGCAGTGCATGCAGCCACTGCATTTAGCAAACAGGCTTGCCATCCTGCCTGCCTCAAGCTCCCTCATATATCTATATATGTTGTACTTACCGTGAACACAACCTTGTGTTGATCACTAGGCAGAGGTCAGCTGTACAGGTTTTGCTTTTCTGCCAGAGACTTTGGAAGAAAGCATATTCTGCCAAGCAGACACCAATGCAATCATTGAAAGTGCTATTTATGTTGACTGAATACTTCTCATTGCTGTGTTCTTGCTGCTATCATTCCCCTGTGAATTAGGAAGGGAATCGGGATTCTTTGCCTCTTGGTCAATTGGATTCAAATGCCTTCGGGATGTTAGTACCAGTATTTGGTTTTGCATTGCCTGATAGTTGTTCAGTTCTATTTTGGTGACTTTCCAAGTGAAAAGTGCCCACATCTCAGCAGTCATTCATTATTTCTTTCAAGGTTCTCGTTAAAGAGGGACAAGGCCTGACTGAGCGGGGTGTATGATTACTTTTTTGTGCCAGAGAGCAATCCTTTCTGTTCAGGTTCAAGTATATCTTCTGCTCTTGTACTACTTCAGCCTGTCTTGTTCCTGTTCTATCTGTTAGTCCAGCAGCTTTTGTAAGACATAAACTGAACGTATTTTACAACTCGTTATCATATGGAAATTAAGAGTTTCAGTTGCTCTACTGGCCTGCAGTTCAAAAATGGAAAGATCTTCCCTGAAGTTTTCAGCTCCCAAGAAGTACAGCCATTCATCTAAATAGCTTACCCGGACCATAATTTATGGGGTCAAACTTCAGTCCTGGTGTGAGGTCCCTGATTTCACTGCAGTTACGCTGAAAATGGATTTCGCAAATGAATCTTTAAACTCCCGGCAGAATAAATGATAGATTATGATTAATATTTGAAGAAGTCTTTGCTTGTATTATATCTTAGTTCATCCAAATCTATAAAAGACAGATTTTTCTACATGTATCTTTTACTGTCAATGGGCTTCAAATTTCATTCATCCAGCTTATTATGAAAATGTGTTTTGCTTTTTACTTAGCAGTTTTGGTGGTCCTGTTGTTAAATAATTGGATACTCTTGATTCTTAGGTCTGAATCGATTGCTCAGTAATGGCTCCTATGAAGCTGCATTTCCTCTTCATGAGGTATTTTTCTCAGTCTTTTTCTTTCTTTTTGAACAGACATTTACCACAAAATGAATTCTTAATTGTGTAATCATTTATTCTCAATCTTATTAATGTTATTACTCTCTTCTGCATTCTGTGTCCCCCTCTGACATCTCTCCCATTTAGTAATGCTTTTTCCTTGGAAAAAAGAAAATGCTTTTTTTCTTGAAAAAAGAGATGAGTAAGGAGAGTCGTAAAACTTGTTTGGGTTTGACAAATCAGTGTGCTTTCAGAGGGGACAAGTATCATCCTCTGCTTTTCTCTTTGAGATTCTCCAATTTATAGCCTTTGACTTGAACCCTATTTATCATAAATTTCTTGGGCATATCATCTCAAATCTTACTGAAGTCAGAGGAGATTGTCCTTTTAATGTCATATTTAACTTTTGGTGCACAAGTATGGAGTTTGCATAAATTGTGATATCCCTACCACTAGTGAGAGAGATTTCTTAGATACTGTTTTTTGCTACTGTTGTTCAGTAATGTCCAGATTTGTATTTTAGGGAAGTTACAGAAGTAAGAATTCAATAAGAACACACGGGGCAGAAAACCACAGACACCTGCTCTATGAGTGCTGGGCTTCCTGGGGAGTGTGGTATAAATACCAACCGCTGGACCTCGTGAGGTAAGAGTTTCCTGCATTTAATATGTCACCTTGTAGGTGCTTTGAGCATAGGTTACCTCTCTTCTGACAAAACCATGAAAAGCTGAGTTAATTCATGTGTTTTTTAAAAACTGACCCTGAGGTCATGGGAATCCATTTAATTCATGGTGCCACTACACTCGAAGAAGTATCTATAGAGGAGCTTGTAGGAGGAGCTGAAACTGAAGGAAGTTTCCTTCTAGAGCTTCCTGACAGGATAACTTCTAATGAAGGGTTTGCAGAATATTTAAGAGCGAAAAGAAGGAAGAGAGAAATTGTGGAGGCTGGGTAGATGTGGTTGCATGTCTATCCACTGGAGGAGTTCCTCTTCCTCCTCAGAGCATGGCTTTGGTGAAAAACAGGCTCTCATGGATTAGATCTTCTTTTTTTTTTTCCCAAAAAGCAACCACAGAATGAGCCCTGGATGAAGTTTAGTGATGCTCACATATGGCATGGAGCAGAGCTCACAGTCACTGAATATGATAACTGTGTTCAGCAGCACTAGTGGTACATGGGTGGAGCTCTCTCCTGTACCACCTCCTTTAAACTCAGCCCAGCCACATCACAGTCTGGATCTGTATTCATCTTGGAAGTAGCCTGCAAAGAAGGCACGCTGAGAAAGCTGAGACATGACTCCAAATTCTTATAGCCCTTTTAAATAATGTTTTCAAATAGCTTGCATGTGCTAATAGAGGATTACATCTTTTTTATGCATATATAGAGAGACAGAGCCTTTACTGATCATGTTGGAAGAACAGTTATTGGGCATTAATGGGCTTTTTCTACTTGAAAAGAGGAATATGAAGTTACAAGGGCTTATTAATAGTCTTAAGATGTATTGGGATCACTGAAGATATTGATACATTGGCCATTGGGAAGGGTCATACAGAGCATACAATTGGTCCAACATATTAATTTCCCCTTTTATAAGTCCTCTAACTGATAGAAACCTTTTATTTTATTGATTCTCAAAATTGTTTCCGGATAGAAAGATTTGTAGTGGGTGGCCCTGGTGACAGATGATGTTATTGATTAAGGCCATATAAAACCTATCCGTTTCATAAAACAGGAGGTGTTCAATTTCCACGGAGAAAAAGTTCACAGAGAAATACAATAAAAAAATTTTACTGAGTCATGTAACTTTTAAAATGCTTTAGAAAACTAAGTAATGTATTTGTACCTCATAATTTAATCCTGAAAGCTTCTTATTTCTTTTTTAATACACTGGCTTGGACAGAAATACGGAATTTTTCTCAAATTGCACTATGGAAATTGCTGATTTACTGAGGAGCCAACAGTTATACTGAAGTTTTTTATTTTTAATGTCCCAGTATACAATAAGATATTAATGTCACAGTATAAACAACTTATCTCTGTAATGTTTTTTAATCATTTGTCCATGGTGGTCAAGGCTACTGTTCTTCAGCAACATTTCTTGTTTGTGGAAGTGCTGTTGAGCCAATATCTGGGTTTTGGTTTAATTTGGTTTATGGATATGGACCATCAGGCATCTGGAAGGGTTTTTTTTAGCATGAGAATAAACGGTAACGCATGAGCAAGGTTAGATATGAGATTGTTCTGGAACTTGCTAGCAGCCTTCTTGAGTAGCCTAGGTTTGATGTTTAGGATTTTGTAAGATGCTTTAGCTTTTTATCAGGCAGTGACATCCACTAATTTTTCCACAGCTGTTTACAAAGAAAAAAAAGCAGTCAAAAGAGCAGAACCCCTAGCTGAGGTCATGGATGTCCCGTCTTGGTTCAGACTAGGTGTTTACCCAAGGAGGACGGGGGCAGGGGGAGCTGTGAGGCTCCCTGAGTATTTGCAGCCGCATGAGTCTCAGTAGCCACCGAGCTCCGCAGGGTTCAAAGCTGCAGCCCCAGCCCAGCCTGCCATTTGCTCCCCGCAGCGCACCCATGGCTGCAATGAACTCACTGAAGGAGCGGTGGCAGGAAAGCCGGGGGCAGGGGCGGGGATGCCTTTTCTTCTCACTTCACAGATGCTAGATCCCTTGCATTTCCCTAGCTCCTGCCAAATCTTTCCTGTCTACTGCCACTCTCCGCAGCTCACACGTCTAATGAGCTGGAGTTTTTTCCTCGAAGAGCTGACAATACCAGCAAGACCCGTTCGTTTCACTCGGAAGTATCTCAGCACGTATACTTTAAACAGAAGCTTTTTTTAGTTGCAGTTCTGCAGCAGGAGCAACTTTTTAATTTTTTTCCTCTCCCAACAGCTATGTGGGGTGTGCTTGAAGGGAGTAGTGTTGCCCCCTGTACAAAAGGAGTGGATGGATGTTAATACTTCCACAGACATCTGGCCAGAATTTACTGCTTCTAGCTGACATTCCCCTTTACTATATGCTTTAGACAGGCTAAGGAGTAAATTAGATGTAGATACTATAATTACCTCATTAATAGATATTATATTTCCACCTTAAAGTCAAGTTGCCACAATGGTAAGCAAAATTGTTCATACTTTGGTGCTGTTGGTTTTTTTTCCCTCAGCTGTTAAAATGAGGCCTTAGATCTCTGGTGCTGTCAATTTGGTGCCTCCCAGATTTCATTTAATCTCATCAGCTGGCTGTTATGGAGATACTAGTCACTAGAAATAAATGAGAAAAAGTCATTTGAGGGGAATTTCATGATTCTGTTTTCACTCTGCTTTGAAACACGTGGCAGTATGAAGGCGCAGACTTGGCAAAATTGCAAAGGCGCTCATTAATCAACAGATGTGGTACCATGATTTTAATTACACTTCTGTTGGAATTTAGTATCCATAGTTACTTTACAAGAATAATTTAAGATCCTTAGAATTGATAGCAGTTGGAAAGAGGCAGGACTTAATATATTTATTTGCTCTGGGACCACGTAAGTCAATGGAAACAGTTGCAGTGATTCCTGGGAGTTTTGGATCGTCTCCTTCACACTTCTGTGCGTAGCTGCTTTCCTCTAGGTTGTACAGAAATAGCTCCTGCTGCTGCTTGTGCATATTATTTACAGGACAAAAAGAGAGGGAGAAAACCATCACAGAATCACAGAATCACAGAATTTTCAGAGTTGGAGGGGACCTCTAGAGACCATCTAGTCCAACTCCCCTGCTAAAGCAGGATTGCCCAGAGCAAATTACTCAGGACTGCATCCAGGCGGGTCATGAAAATCTCCAGAGAAGGGGACTCCACAACCTCCCTGGGCAGCCTGTGCCAGTGCTCTGATTCATATAAACTATATTTATGAAGTGATTGTAAAGCTACCTAAATTAACCTGAAAGCAAAAGGGATGCCTGAATAATTGCGTTTTACTGCATATTTATATTAAAGGACTTGATTACAAGCTGACAACTCCCTTTTAATCTCCTCTCAAGCCTTCCTCCCCACCCCATTGCTCATGACGTAAGGTGAGAACTTTATGTGTCCAAAACACCTGTTGGAAAGCTCTAGCTCCCTCACAACTTCTTTCTGTGATGTAAAAAGTTCTGTATAGGATTTCCTTCTGACCTGCAAAAGGATTAATGAAGATAGATACGTTCTTGGCTTGAGTCCAAACCTGTCTGTATTCTCACTCCATGTTTTACTTCTGGACATCCTGAAAGCAAAAGATTATATAATGAAGGTCGTTAAACACAGAGGAATCCAATATCACATTTTATGGGTCTGAAATCAGACTTTGTAGCTTAATACTTTTCAAAAATGTGCCTTATTGACAAATACTGAGATTGAAATCTTGGCCCAGTTAAGTCAGTGATAGTTCTACCACTGGAATGAGGTGAGGGGAGAGACAGTTCACTGTTAAGGTAGGTGATATTGGAGGGTTAGTATACATAAACCCGAGAAGCTGAAATTATTTTTTTATTACTATTCTAATGGTACAGCATGTATGAGGATAGGAGAGATGGATTATTGTCAGGTGCTTGGGTTTTTTTTTTCTGTCTCTGCTTTTTAGGCTAGGTGTGGAGAAAATATTTCTTTCTATTCTTGTTAACAATCTGAAAAATTGGATGGTAATAAGTTACCAAAGTTAACAAAAATGCAAATTTTATCAAAGCTGGAAAATTTCAAAGAGGTCTTCACTGAGCAGAGTGTTAACAGGTGAAATTTAGATGTAAGTAATGCACAGTGACGCACCCTAGAAAAAAAAATCCCTGGACTCCTTCACGTACATTACTGACTTCTGGGTAAAGTGCCAGCATGCAGGTAAGAGAACTGCCATCACTGTGCAGAGCTACATGAAATTTCTGTTCTTTATGTAGTGACAGAGAAGAAACAAAGACCTTGTTCCTTGTATTTGGTGCAACTTGAAGGGAGAGAGTGGCAAAAGTATCTCTAAACATCTTAATCTCCCGAGGGTGATGGTGATCCAGGCTAACCCAATTATGGATTGGAATAAATGTGAAACTGCTCTGAATACGGCACCTAGGAAGGTCTCCAAAGACCTTGTTACTGTCATAGTTTGTTTCTATAGCACTTAACCTAGTGGTATCTGAGCGTGGAATTACAAATAAAATATGCTAACTACAGGGCCAAAAGAAATTAAATATTAATTTGATCCTGGTGCAAATTACAGTGGTACAGCCTGTGGAATACCAGCTGTGAAGCCCAAGGCTTCACAGATAGTGGAAGATCGAGCCTGTTTGTCCATGTTTAAACTAGTAAGTGTCAAAAGAATGCCAACATCTGGCACTTATTTTTAAAACCAGGGCCTCAAATGGCCTCAAATGCCTTTTCGTTACATTGCAGAGGTTTAAGTTGCTCCCCATCATGTCCATTCTTCTTTATGCAGACGCTGAACCTTGCCTGGATCTTCATCTAGGATGAAGCTCTTTGCTTCATCTCTAGATCAAAAAAGGAGTACTATGATTTGCATCGTTAGATGGAAAGGTTCAACAGGATAGGAGATAAAGTTTGTCATGAATGTTGGCTAGGGGGGTGGAATGAAGAAGCATTCATCGTTGAATGTAGGCAATGAAATAAAAAAAAATCTTGATGAATGTTAGGCTTACTTCACTACTTTGAACTATGTACATGGAGAAAAATAAGTCCGTAAATAATCAGTGGAAGTAAGCTCAGAATGTGAGCTTTCTTTTTCAGTGGAGCAGGCGCAGCTGGTGTCAGGTAAATAATGAGGCCAAAGGGTTCACTAACGTTTTTAAGTCAGGGCTCAAAAAGCAGTTTCCAGTGTGTCTTTTTACAACTCGACCTGCTGCCCTTGTCAGAACTGAGCATGGTATCGTTAGCTTCCCACCTGTTTAGCCTGTAAATTTGAGTCTCTGTTGAAAGATGGAAGAATAAAAACAACGTGACAATATTTGGCTTCTCATACAGTGCTGCTAAACTCAAACGCTAATAATCAGCGTAGGTCAGTATCATTCAGCAGAGCCTGAGCTCAGCCGAGACAGATATTACACACGCTGGAACTTTTTTTTATCCTTTTGAAAACTGTCCATTCCAGACCAAGTGTTTCTTTTCTCTACTGCATCCAGACCTAGAGCCCATCATTGGTCTTTCCTCTTCGCTGCGAAAGTTTGACCAAAGATCTTTTCTGGTAGCATAAAGGAGCCGGCAGCGCTGGCTCACTGCATTCTTTGTCTCTGGACAGATCAGAAGTTTCATCATCAGAGTAAAAGTGGGTTTTCATCAGCAGCTATTCTCAAATTCAGTTGATGTGCAAGTTTAACTTGTCTGCAAAGTCTCTGAAGTGCAAGAATATCATCTTGCCTCCTTCTTTAAAACTAATCTTGTGAATAATCTCCTAAAATCTTCATTGTAATCATGATAATTGCATATTGATTTTTAAAGCATCCTAATCTTCTCATCAGCCTACTGCGCACAAGACTGTCAAACGCAAGACAACGCACGCAGCCTGCTCCTATGCTGATGAGTTCAGTACGCTTTTTGTGTGTTTGATATATTCTTTGACACATAAGTAAATGTTTGGTTGTGTTTGGGAGGAGGAAGAATGCTAATGAATACGTAGCAAATATGAGCTTCCTGGCCACTTTGCTGTTAGTTTTAGGCAATATAGCTAACAAATTAGGATTAACCCAGACTACTTTCCTCAAATTAGTACAAGGTGATACATAAAGATACTTGTTGGACCTCACTTGCGCTTTATTTTCCACCTGTGGTAGAATCATGAAATTAGTTTTCCACGAATTGACCTAAGAAAAGAAATAATCAAATGAAAATAAACTGGATTGGAGAATAACCCCTGGTTAATTAATTTCTTAGAAATAATTTGGGCCCAAATGATTTTTGCTGTTATACCAGTTTTGGGGATGAAACTGATCTCAGTACAATTATTTGGGAAGTACAGTTGCACAGCCAAAAGGCAAAGGAAGCCATCAGTTTCTCAAACACAAAGAACTAGCTTTTTAAAATTAACTCAGTTTCCTTTTTCAGGTCTCCACTCATCTCACTGTAAGCTGTGGTTAGTGAATTTTTAAATTCGTTTTTCAAGGTCATTCATGAGGCAGGTCCCTCAGTGTGGATTTAGAAGCCTAATTGCAGTTTTTTTCTTCAGGAAATTCTGACTCTGCTCTCTAATCTACTCTTCAGATATAACAGAAATATTTATTTTCTATTGACAGGCAAGTTTAAGCAGATTTATTCTGATTAACAGGTAACTGCATTCTGTTGTGTTTTAAAACAGACGGTACTTTGGTGAGAAAATTGGGCTGTACTTTGCCTGGTTAGGCTGGTACACGGGGATGCTCTTCCCAGCTGCCTTCATTGGATTGTTTGTCTTTTTGTATGGAGTCACCACTTTGAACCACTGCCAAGTCAGGTAACGTGGGCACTTTTGTAAGGGAAATTACAGCTGTGGGCTATTATGAATAATTTAAGAGATCTTCATATGAATTGTTAATTACTTCATTTTGAACTGTTGAATGAATACTCAGGAAAAGACTGCGCTTGGTTGTCATAAGGTACCCAGTATCGAGCTTCCCTTGTTTTGTGCTCCTGAATTGGGATGGGAGGCAATGTTTCTTGCCCAGCTCCAGTTGCTGATGATGCTGGCAACTCAGCATGAAGTAGGGAAATAGTAGGGCTCCTTCATCACTCTTGTAACAGGGCAGCAGAAGAGTGGGGAATTTTCACTCTCTTCAAGACCTTTCCCAAAGATCCACCACAGGGAAACATTCTCCAGATGAAGAACCCCTTGGGCCTTCTGCTGAGGGCTGCATCTCTACGTTCTTGCCCACTTAATTCACAAGAATAAGTCAAACTTAACATTATCTGCAACTACCCTCACCCTCCTCCTACCAAAGCTCACTTCCGACTCAAGGAGAAACTGGAAATGGTAAAGACCTACTGCTAGGCTGGCCCTGAAGAGCTGTCCTCGGCAGTTAGGACAGTAAACTCTGAAGTCTGACGCAGTCAACAAATATTAATTATACACATGCAGTTATGAACAACTTAGCTTCAGTTACAGAACCAGTCGTTTTCAATAAGTAACTAAATATTAGTGAAATTTATCAATCTGTTTTAAGACTGATTGTTGTGCATCAAACTATTAATTTCTATCTTTTCTATTTTTCCAGTAAAGAAGTCTGCCAAGCTACAGATATCATAATGTGTCCTATATGTGATAAATACTGTCCCTTCATGAGGTTGTCAGACAGCTGCGTTTATGCCAAGGTACATTTTAAACTATGCAAATAGGAATGTTTTCCTAGTAAAAGCATTAATTTTGCCTTTTGCATTTGTCTTTAGTGAGCTCAGGTAGATAAAATCTTCAAAGGACAGATCGAGTTCAGCCAATATTAACATTCATTGTCTTTTACCAGGACTTAGTTTGGGTTGTAAAACACTTTGCAATTTGCACTTAGAGATTCAGCAACCCCAGAGGTCATGTCCTAGATCATAGAACAGAGTAGAACCATAGAATAGTTTGGGTTGGAAGAGACCTTTAAAGATCATCTGGTCCAACCCCCCTGCGATGAGCAGGGACATCTTCAACTAGATCAGGTTGCTCAGAGTCCCATCCAACCTGACCTTGAATGTTTCCAGGGATGGGGCATCTACAGCCTCTCTGGGCAACCTGTGCCAGTGTGTCATCACCCTCATCGTAAAAAACGTCTTCCTTATATCTAGTCTAAATCTACCCTTTTCTAGTTTAAAAACGTTACCTCTTGCCTTATCGCAACAGGCCCTGCTAAAAAGTTTGCCCCCATCTTTCTTATAAGCCCCCTTTAAGTACTGAAAGACAGCAATAAGGTCTCCCCAAAGCCTTCTCTTCTCCGGGCTCAACAACCCCAACTCTCAGCCTTTCCTCATAGGAGAGGTGCTCCATTCTTCTGATCATTTTTGTGGCCCTCCTCTGGACCCACTCCAACAGGTCCATTTCAGATGCATGTGTAACAGTGTCCTTGGCATCAACATTTATCGTATGATCCATCCTTTGTACATGGCTTCATAAAATGAATGCTTTGGGTCTGAAATGATGCTCACACCTGGTGTTGGCAGGGGTCAGTCCCAGGCCAGGCTGGCAGATAGTCCTGTCAATTGACAGGTACATTTCACATGTCAAGGGAAGGATCCTCAGGATTGTCAGGCCAGCGGCACTTATGATCACATTAATTTTATTAGGTGAAAATGGAAAATAAAGCCTTATTATTATAAATTGATCACACTATTAATATATCCCTCAGGTAACACACCTTTTTGACAACGGAGCTACCGTCTTTTTTGCTGTTTTCATGGCAGTGTGGGGTAAGTTTTTATCTTAAATCTTAATCTTTTGTCTTAATGTTGTCTTAGTCAAGTAATTGCACAATCTTCTTAAAGCTTGTGGTGCAACATAGGGCTTTGTAATTTCCAGCACATTTTTTTTTCAGACACTGAGAAAAAGAATATAGACTTGATTCTTTTCTGTTTCCACAAAAGGAAGATGGAAGTGGTTGAAATCAGTTTTTTATGTGATAATACTTTTAATTAAAATAAAAATATAAATGCAGTATGTAGTGTCTATGTAGATAGTTATATTCTGTGGGGTTTTTTTAATTGTTTTTCAATCTGTTGACACTGAGGCCTTTTCTCTGTTACTGTTCTCTTAGCTTACGGCAGCTCAGTTTAATGTCTGTGCTCAAATGAATTAATGTTGTATTGTTTTTCCCACCTTGCAGAAAGGCAGTAAAGCTTAAATACATGTAATTTGCTTGTAATTAAAGCAAAACTCTGATGAAATAAATGGAAGATTTAGTTGAATGACAGATTTATCCAAGAGGGATCTGACCGTTGCCATGGAGGCTGAATTTTGCCTATAGGACAGTTCTATTTCTGGCTCAACTATTCTTCCTACTGTGGTCTTGTAGACAGAACTGAAGGCAAAAGGAAACAATTTCTAGCAGCACAAAAGTCTTTCAAACATGCCCTGAGCATGCCCAGGCTCTTAGCTGCTACCATGCCATTCTGTGAGAAGGTTAACACCTTTAGAAAATGGCTCAATGAGGTGCCTCAAAAATGGCATCCATCTCACAGCTCCAGGTGCTTGAGCTATCCTGATTTAGCCATTGTTCTCCTGTTCTTACTCACGTATCTCCAACTGCTTTGGAAAAGTGTCCAAGTAATGCTATATTCTCCATTTTAAACTGCAAATCTCTTTACTGAGCTGCAAGACATATCCAGAAGCCGACATCAGAGCAACAGAGATTAGCCTACCGGTGTGTCTTCAGTTCCTTCCTCCAAAACTATGTTTTTGTCGTAGTTAACTAATTAAATTAGGTCATATATCAATCAAGCCTATTAATGCCTTTTCATGTAATATTGATGGTATTCAAATATCAAAAATCACATTAAGGAAAAAATCCACAGATCGTACAGGTTTTATGTTTTTCCTTGGCATTTCAGCTTTGTTTTAGGCCTACACCAAAGCTGAAAATCACCAAAAATTTCTAAGCCTTAAAGATTTTTTTAGATGTTTACTCAGCTTTTCTAGCCTCTTTCTCTATGTGCTCACTGCAGTTGAGAATTTCCAAGACAGTTTAGAGGCACGGATTTCCATCTCAGCTAGGAAAATTGATGAGTTAACATTGTTGAACATTTACGTCACTGTTCCTAACTGCTGGTGAGCATATATTTGGAGCACAGCTTTTTGCAGTAGTGCTTTTGTTCCTCCTTAACAGTAACACTGCTTTCAGGAGACAGCTCTTCTCACAGCATTGGACCTATGTCTTAGCACTGCCCAGAACCAAGGCTGTAGGAAAAGCAACTCTAGGTAAGGGGAGTCCCTCACTTGGGTAACCACGCCTGATCCTGCCTCATGGTCACTACCCGGCTTCTCCCAAGACAAGGTTGAGCATGCCTGCCTGCAAAATGTTGTAGGTCCTCTCTCTTTTCTGTCCCTAGCTGATAGGACCTCACTTTGGTTAGCCTGTCCTTCTTCCCGGTCCTTCAGTGTCACTGTAAGAGTCCAAGACCCAGTTGCCTCTGGGTACATCTCCCCACCAGCCTGCTGGGACTGGGAAATGCACCTCCCATCCATGCATCTCCAGCACCTAATCCCACAGAGAGATAAGAAAAAATATAATAAATGCTGCTCCCTGGATGTTTTGGTGAGCGGAGAAGATAGAGCAGCTGGAGTGAGAGCCTTCTCCACCACTTTTGGTGACTTACTCTGTGCTTGTGAGCTTGCCACCAAGAGGGATGTAGGGACAGCAACAGGAAGGTGGTTGTGAGTGTAGGGTAATGGTTTGGGGAATGGGGCGATCATATGGCTCCACCCAAACCGTAGTTTCTTAAATAACACTTTGCTGAGACAACAGTGAGATTTTGGAGGTATTTTCCATACAGTTAGGCCTAAAGCAGCATTAGAACAAGGAAAGCCACACTTCCCAGGGATTTTCTGGTACTGTATTTATGAGTTGGCTTACAGCCTGTCTTAAATGGATTTTCAGTCGGCAGTAGGCCTATTGGCAGCTGCAGGCACTACCATCATCTCAGTAAATCATAGGGGAAGAGAAAAAACAGTTTGATTGTGAAAATGCTTTTTCTATCAGTGTGAAACAACTGGCAAGTGCATGACAAATTGGCTGTGAAAAGTTCAGCCTTCTAGGCTATCCAGTTTGACAGACGCTAGCATATAAAATGATGATGGCAGTGCTTTTAAAAAAAGAGAATTAAAGCAAGAAAAGGCAGCTAGAATTATGCTACCTCCTTAGCCTGAGCTTATCCACTGTCTTATTTAAAGTACCTTCTTCACTATCTTTAGAATCATTAGTGAAGTCCCATCTTGAGGGAGAAGCCTCAGCTATTTGTTTGGGGTTTTCAAAACCAAGCCTGGTCAGGTTGGGCTGTCCATGAAGAGGTGGTCCGTATAGTGGTTTCCTCCTTTTATTCTAAAGACATCTTTAATTCATGGATGAAGTGGGTTGCTCGCTTTTTAAATAGAAATAAAATGCTTCTCCAGATGATGAGCAAACTGCTGCAGGCAGGCTAGGGAAAGGAATTACCATGACAAATATCAGTATGGGCTGCTTGATTTGTGGAGCAGCAATAAGCCTGGCTGTAGGACCCTGAAGCACAGGGACCCATCTTTTATAATGCTTCATTGTGGGATGGGTGGGTCCTATCAAAGTAGGGTTGGAATTGTCAAGTGCAACAGGAGATATTGGAATAGAAAGGCACTTTTATTAAAAAAATATATTGACCCATTTATTATTGTATTTCTCACTTATTGTATTTCTGCCCTGTTTAAGCAAAGTCCTATGTAAGAAGTAAAAGGAATTGATATAACAGGAAAAAAAAATATGATACTTACTAAGATATACCCCAAAGACATAAGTTTTAAAACAACGTTCATTTTAAACTCATGTAGTGAAGGACAAAAGATAGTTTCCCTTCGGTACACCGAAGGTATTCACTGGTAGTTTGTATAAGCTTTACTGGAGCTCCTGTTGAAAGGAAAAACTCTTTCAAAAGGACTGAAGCTATAAATCTCTGTGGTTTATGGGAAACAGTAAGTCCCTATAAACACTAATACATTTTTTTATTGTTGAACAGCTTGTCACTGATGCTCACTGAGATGTTGTCATCTCAGAAGCTGGAAAAGAATTTTTCCTTTTTTGAGAATCTCTAGTCTTTATGATATTTACTAGATGTTCAAAGCTTTCAAAAAGAGGGGAACAATAGCATTTTTGTGTTTCTGTGCTAGAGGGAAACATCTACACTTTGCCCTTCATGTATGTCTTGAGATTTGTGTTGAGCTTGATGGAAAGGTAGGTCTCATTTCTCAGAAAAATCTCGTCACGTTTTACTGTCTGAACTGGATTCTTACCAAAGACAGAAAATGAGAGAGAGATGTTCAGTCTAAATAAATGTTGACATTTGAAGTGCAGGAAAAAAGTCATTCTCAGAAAAAAGTCTACGTAAATTTGATAATCAGTGGACTCCCAGCATGTTGGTGTAAAACCAGATGGAATTGTAGCTTTTGCTTCTCCAATTGAAGTGCTGGGGAAAGCTCATGCAAAGATGTCACTGTCTAGATGTTTCCTGAAGCTCAGTAGCAAAGTTCTGTAACTTTGTCCAACAGGACAGTCCAGCTATTTATCATTTCTAGTGCTTTGCTAGAGACAGCGTGCACTTACGGTAGTTTCTCTGCATATCTTTGGGGGACTAAGAAAAGTCCTTTCTGAAATTTATTCTTGTCTACCTAGAAGCATGTTTCCTTTGATAAAGGAAGTAGCTTTAGGACACTTGCTGAAAGGCAAAGTTGAAGTTGGGAGGGGAAAAAAGGCCTGGCATAAAGAATTTAACACTTTTTTCGAGCACTAAGAAATGCCAACATAAAACATTTTTTCTAAATATATAAGTTAATATAATATAATATAATATAATATATAATATAATATATAAGTTAATCTAATAAAAAATATTACTTTCCTACAAACCTTGCCTCTGGCATAAAACATTCACATTGATCTGCTCTCTGAGGAGACAGAATTTAAGGAGGTTCTTCAGCAATACTCTTGGAATATAGAATATATTCCAGAAGTCAGGATGGATATATTAAATGGCGTTCTGAAATATAATAGGGACAGGATCTCTGAGAGAAGGTCAGAATTAAGCTCTTTGCTGCAAGAGGCCATTTGCATTTCTAGATAACATCACAGCTTGTTTCAAAAGCATCTGAGGAAATGATGTTAAGACAGCTGTTTGCACGAGTGGATGTTGAGGACTGAGCTACAAGGTTGAGCGCTGAAGCAGGGCAAACATAGTATAGAAAAAGCTAGCTAAAGATCTGGGAATTAAAGCCAATGAGAGATTCCAAATTCCAAGCAGGATTTTTGGAGAATTCTCAGCATCTGGTTTAAACATACCAACTGGAAAATGGGAGAAGGATAAGTACAACTGTGTCCTGTTGAGCTGTCAAAGTAAGAAAAGAATGCTGATGTGTGAAGTATGAGTGATTACTTGACTAGAGAAGACGCAGAGAAATTTCAAAATGCAGTACTTTTTAGAAGACCTCAGTAGTACAGTGAATCAATCAAAGATGTTTATTTATAACGCATTTTAAAATATCTAGCAAGGGAAAAGTGCATACTGACCTGGATAGAGGGAGAAAAGTGCAGCACAGTAAAAGCTACAACAGTGTTGTTCAGATCATCCTATTTGCTACTTGATGATTGGAAAATAGCTTTCTAAAGAAGCTTCGGGAACTGCACACACTTACTGTGACAGGTGCTAAATATACTAAATATAATATGTATAGATTCCTCACTCCAGGTGTGTGAAAAACAGGAAAGAAAAGAAGTACAGTTCAGCACAGACCTATCTGAGAGGTTCATGCCTGTGGACTCATACGCCCACTCGAGTCCTGCTTCCAGCTGCTTTTTGGGATGAAAACAGAGTGGTAGTAATCAATCAGGCTTGTTTCTCCCAGGTCTCCAAAAAGTGCAGGGCTTCTTGTTTAGCCTGTACAAAATAATTCAATATGAGCTGATAGAAGAGAAGCAGCTCCACCAGAAGACAAATCAAGGAATGAACAATGTGGTGGTTCAGCATCAACGGAGCCTCATTAGCACTTACTAGTTTTGCTGATCCCGACTGATCACACTGCAACTATTACGAAAAGTCATAGACGCATTAGGCTCAGGAGATTGAATTGACTTTCTTTATTAGATTAAATCAAAGCAGCCGGTTACCTGGTGTAACATAACTCCAGCTTTCAGAAAAAGGATGACATGATATACGAAAATGCCTTCAAACCAAATAGCTGCCTCCTTAAACACGCTTTTGATATCTTACCTTATTTGCTCACAGTGTTCGTTTTCTAAGCATATCTTAGCTGCATTGACTAATACATTAAAATATAATCTTACTGGTTAAAAATTCACTTTCACCAAACTTATGTCCATGCTTAGTATCATGTCGTGTCATAATCAGTATGCTGCAGTAGGGCAGGTAGTCTATTAAGGAGATCCTTTTAGGACTGGATGTGGAACATATCGACAGGCTATTGTGACACTGTTACAGCTGATACTGTGCTACCTCATGAACAAAGAGGTGTACGTTCTCTGTGATTATCAGCCTGATGCTTTTCAGTGAGCAATAAAGGGAAGAGCCAAACTTCACAGTGGGAGAAGAAGCCTTTCCACTGATTTGTGCTAGCTTTAGACAGCTTCTACATTCTTTTAACAAAACAAATTTAAAAAGTTGTAACCATAAACAGGCTCAGTGTTAATCTCCAGAATATGAACATATGATTTTATGACTGAGTGCTTTGTTGATTGTTCTTTCCATCACAAAATGGAAATGCACGGTCATGTACAGGCATATTATACTATCTTGAACTCTGTCAATAAGGGCACAGAATGTTTAGTTGTCAGCTGTTAATGCCATACCACATACACACACCCATGTAGTGTAAAAGAAATTGTCTGGATTAGAAAAATGTAAGACAAAAGTTTCAATTTCCTCAGCAGTACTCTACAGATTTGCACATGCACTGGAATGTGCTTCCTTTGGGTTCCGGTTACTGTGTATTGTAAATGGTCTTCAAGGAAGGAAAGTTACTGCTTTATCTAAAATGGCCCCAAGAAACATTTAGCTTTGTCAGAAATCTGCTATATCTAGTAATGATGACTCACAGGAACAATTTTATTCTTTGAGAGTCCTGCCTTGGTTGGTTAGCAATTAAACATTCTCATTTAGCACTAAATGAAATCTCTAAAGCCTCAATCATACTTGAAATAAGCAAAGTAATCCTTAGAAAGCAATGCATTTTGAAAGCAGTTTTGATCATCGGCATGATTTGCTGTTCAAAGGAACCCATTTATGCAAAGAAATAAAAATAATGTAACAGCTTCATTCAACAGTTCTGATAGTAGTTAATGTTTTCTTGACTTAAAAATAATTTTGTAATTTTTTTCTGTTTGCTCCAGCGACTGTTTTTCTGGAGTTTTGGAAAAGAAGGCGAGCAGTAATTGCTTATGACTGGGACTTGATAGACTGGGAAGAAGAAGAGGTTTGTATAAAAAAAAAATGTACTCTTTAATCTTTAACACAAAAAGATTTAGTTAAAAACGTAAGCATGTTTTTCTTTTGGATTTACTTTCAATTCATTCTTCAAATCTTCATAAACTAGGAAATAAGCATTTTTCTCCTCAGAAGTTTCCTCTAGAATGTGAAGAAACTTTCCCCATGCCAAACTGTCCTCTCTTTTTACACCTTTGTAAATCTAAATTACTTTCAACATATCATTGGCTGTCGTGGGAGATTTCAGGAAAAAAATGCACTTTGGGGGGAAGCTAACAAATTTTGGTTTCGAATACAAGGAAATTCTTGACTGCGCAGAGTACCATGAATTTTGGCAAACGGGCTTTTAGCTATCCTTTCAGGTAGCTACTAAGAATATTGATGGAGATAAAGCCTTGAGAGGCTTGTGCCAGCTTCTGAATGTTCAGGTGCTGGTTACCTAAGTATACAGTGCTGCGGAGAGACTGAGGGAGATGAACCAACTCAAAGGACTTAATTCATCCTCTGTCGGTAGAGGAAATCCCCTTAGGGAGGAAACTCAACAGTGAAAAGTAGCCTTAACCTTGTTCTGTGGTGGTTACCAGAAAGAACCAGCATGCTCTTTGGACTGAGAGCTGAGGTCTGAATGGAGCTAGAAGGTTTTATTATGCAGGAGAAAAGCAAGATTCAGTGGGTGTGGTAGAAAAAGTGCTTCTCAGGTGGGATTTGGACTTACAAGTATCCACGGAGTCTGCTCTCCTTCTTCTCCAGAGACTGTCCTGAAGCTCTTGGAGGGACTGTAAGAGGCTGCTGTAGTGATCTCAATGCAGTTGAAATTCTATATTGCTGCCTCTGTGGAAGAACTGCCTTTTCATTAATCTTGCCAGCAGAGAAACAGACTTCTGAGTTACGGGATTTTTGTCTCTATGAGGCAATGTAGTTCAATGAGGCCATGAAACAGTACAATTGCTCATTTGCTGGTAGCATTTTATTTTTTTTTAATGCTTAATGACTAAGAAAATAATCCAAGAACATAAAATGAGATAACTTACACAACTGGAAATTGGTTTCTTTATAGCAACGGGAACATCATTATTTGTGCACAGATGCTGTCAAGTCTTGGTGATACTTCAGGACTTTTTTTCATATATTTAGAAAATACTCTAATACTGATTTAAGTCTCCTGAGTTTAGCAGCCTGCTCTTCCCAATGCTGACGAGTCTCAGAGAGACCACACTGAGATAGTCCTGCCTGAGGTTCAGATACTGATCAGGATTGAACTGCAGTGATCTTGTCCCCTCGTGGCTAGTTGCAAAAAAGCCACTGCTGCTGATGCTGACTGCTAAGGCAGGAGACGGATGTACCAGAATGCAATTTCCAAGTCGGTATTACAGCTCAGTGTCCCTAGAATGGAAAGGAGCTTTTAATCTAACAAAATACACAAGCAAATACAGCGTGAGGCCCTTTTTATATTTTTCCCAGTAGGCCTTGTCTTGCAGATGCTTATAGTTTGGGATGTTATATATCTGCACCTTTTACCATTTAACCTTCCTGGATTTGGGATTTATGCTGATTTATAAAGCCATCCACCTGACTTTTTTACAATCAGTTAACTTACAAATATTGAATTTCCTGGTAAAGTTGTCCTTAAGCGATGTTTTGCTTTTCCTTTTTTTTTTTTTTTTTTTAATTTTTTTTTTCCCCCATGGAATAATACTAAGTGATTTCTGGCTGCTGTGGTAATGCTTGGAAGAGCCTTTTGCTCAGGTGTGAGCACAACAGCTCCGAGCCCATTCAGAACAAATCGCCGTTCTGTTTCTCTCTCCTTCGTGTACATACCCATAACTCTGCTTGCAGCATTGCTGCTACTATCGAAAGCGCATATCCTCTTGCAGAGCCTGGAGGAAAGCTTTCCCATGGAAGATTTGCTCTCTGCTTTCTAACCTTTTTTGGAAGAGCCTTACCGTGTCTATGCAACTAAGCCTTTATCCGGAATAAACGCTGAAAAGACAGAAGAGAGCAGAGTTGCTAGATTTTTCCTCTTTCAGTCAGAAAGCCTGTAAGAGCTTCTGGTAGTTGAAACTATCCTCATCGAAATGTGATGTGTTTATTTTATGATGTCTATCAAATAACATTGTTTTCTATAAGAGATGATTATGTCCCACTGGCAGATTATTTCAGTTTGGCCTGCAGAAACATATGCATGTCTAATCTTCAGAGGATACCTGCTCCCTGCTGCTGGTCAGCTGGTCTTTTATTCTCACACCAGGCTTTTTCCAGTACACTCTTGTCAACAAGACCTTAGTCAGGTGCCCTGGGGCAGTGGCAAGCGTACCTGTTTCAAAGCTATTCGTTGCACCTTCTCCCAGTTCTACAGGGAGTTTTATACGTCTCTACAGCAGGAGGTGGCAGCCTTGTCAGAAACAGTGTGCCAGATGGTACCTTTCTCACTCAAATTAGAGGTTAAAGATGCCAATAGGAACTCAATTGGCTGCTTCCCAAAGATTTACATGACCAGTCATTAGAGCATCAGTATCTCATTGGCATTTGAGGCATTGGTTCCTCCTTTGTTCAGCATTCAGTGGGATCCCAATGGGGAGCTGATTGGCCCCCAAAGGTGTCTTCTCTGAAGATGCTACAGCTGCCAGTGCCCATACCTACTGGACAACTCAAACAGGTCCTTGCTTACTGCCTCATCTTCTTGAGTATCAAATGTTGCACTTTTTCATTGACACTGAGGTCTTTGCAGGACTTTGCCCCAGAGACAGTCAAAACTTTGGAAGCAAGTGTCCCAGGTGAAAAAGTGTTGAGATCATTTCCCTGTTCTGTAGTTTGAAGTCCACACCTTCACTTTGCCATTGCCTTCAGCTGCAGGCAGGACGACCTGCAAACCACAGGCTTTGCAAGGAAACTTACTTCTGGGAGTGCTATCATTCTGATAGCAATGTCCCAGTGATCAAGGTTCAGATTTTCAATCTTTTACAAATCCCTTTTCTACATATGGGCTGTAGAGGACCATATATCCTTGAACTAGGAAGGACAGGGGTCCTGCAAAAATTCACCTGTTGAAGGACTCAGAAACCTCCTGGAAGAAAATGATATATTTCACAAAGAAATTTAGAGTAGTTCTTCTAGTGCAGAAAGATCTGGCCTAACGCAGTGAGCATTAATCCATATTTGATACTCCAGGAATCAGTATGGTTTCTACTGTGCGTAAAGAATTGGAATGATCCATGTTTGAGAAGTGGGAAGGAAGGAGTATGGTCTGGTTTATGTAGATTAAAAAATACACATCCTGTGGAGTTTGATCATGGAAGTTGTACATGTCAGTGAGATGTCAGTGAGAATTTTGTCTCCATAAGGTGAAAATTTTACTCCTAGAAATACTGCTTTCTAATAAAATCACTGCTAATTAGATTTCCTCTCCACATTCTATTCAGTTATCACTGGACAAAATCAGCCAACTTCTTTTGTTAGGTATTTCAAAGAAATCGATTAAAGAGTTCTAATTACCATTTTAAGCCACAAGCTTTTGTTAATGAAGATTGTTATTTTTCTTAACATTATCTGCCGTGTCTAGCTTTTGCTTGCTTTAATTTCCATTGTTAAATTGAAAAATAAGGTTTTGCTACAGAGGGAAATTTATTAATTCCTACCAACAATAGATTGAAAAAAAGAAACAGTTACAAGGCTTCCTATCACTTTGCTATCACTTTTCTGTTCTAAATGAAGAGACAAAGAAATGAAATAGTGAGGATGATGGGAAGGAGAATTCAATCTGTTCAGATATGCAGCCTTGTGAATTCCTCATTGCTTTAGCTTTTCACCCAAGGAAGGTATGCTGCAGCTCCTGCAGTGTCCAGGTCCCCCAGGCTGGGGACATGGGCTGAATGTGTTCTTGCTCTTTCAACCCTGCATATCTGGATTTCCTTTTCTTATAAACGAGGTGCAAGGTGGGCGATGTGGAGAGTACCTGGGTCTTGGCTGGGTGTGCAACAAGAAGCCAACTGCTCAAAGTTCCTGGCACTCCCAGCTGAAATATGGCTTCTGTCGCTATTTACAGCATGCTTTTTTCTTTCTCTTCAGTGTCACTTTCTTTATGTCATTAACCTCAGCCAGATACAGTACCATTCACGTCCTGCCCCGAGCTGCGCTCAGCATTGCTGAGTGTCATTAAACAGGTACAAAGGTTCGTGCCATAGTTTCATTTTTGTGTGGAGATGTATCTGTGAAAATAGCATTTGCATTATCTGAATTGGCTGGAGATTGTAGGGGATACCTAGATTCGCTGGTGGATGGATATGGCAAGGACTTCCCTATAATGCAGATTGTAAAAGGTAATCAAACCTTGGCTTGGAGAGAGCTGCAGAGAAGAAAGGGTTTCTTGTATATGACTCAGCTGGCAGAGGCCTTACACGATCTACAGGGTGCAATTCCCAAGTGCCCTGCTTCAATGCCATCACGCTGTCCTTTTGCGAGTCCCTGGTGCACAGGAATACTATTTGCATTGTTTCTTTCGCTATATTATGGTCTCCTCAGCAGCCTTCAGCCCTGGTGTGGAAGGAACAGCTTGAGCAGGGTAGAATAAGAGCTAGGTGGTACCCTGCCTCCACAGAAACATGCTTAGCCTTTGCATATAGCTAATGTAGGGCTGGTTCCCTCAAGCACGTAATTAGTTACACAGGTATTGCAGCTGAGCATACATGCCTCTTAACATCTTAATTTTTTTAATACCGTGTTTCCAGGTTGCTGCTTGAATTTGAAAATGAACTGTATTGAGAAAGTGCCTTCAAAATTTGAAAGAATGAGACATGATCCTTTTTTTTTGTTTAAAGATGTAATTCACAATAACAGTGATCTGATAAATGATCTGAAGTTTCCTACAGAACTTTCCTACCTGTGCTGTACATGAACATTGTCTGTCTGTTCTTTAGGAGGAAATACGTCCACAGTTTGAAGCCAAGTACTCCAAGAAAGAACGAATGAACCCCATATCCGGGAAGCCAGAGCCTTATCAAGCATTTGCAGACAAATGCAGCAGGCTCATTGTTTCTGCATCTGGAATATTTTTTATGGTTTGAGAACTTTTATTTATTTACCAGTTGAAAAAGTACAAAATAACGTTATGGCTGCTGAGAGAGTATGGAGATATTGGATATGACTGCTTGAAAGTGAAATAAGGTCTAACGTGTTTACTGCAGGATGAAAATCTGTATACAGTGAATCTCCTGAGTATCTGTAAAGTCCTACACTAGTTTACTCTTCACCGAGTCTCACAGTTGGTTAAGTTGGTCCAGATTTGGGAGTGCTATTATGGCTATATGCATAAGGCTATACACATGCCAGAAAAGTGATGCTATCACATTTAGGCACCAACTTCAGCTGACGGAATTAACTCACTGATTTCTCTGCCTTGCTGTGTAGGCAGCGCAGAGTGATGGGGAGAGATGCCATGGAAGAGGCCGTTGTTCTCTGAGACTCTACAGAGAACTTAACTAAGGTGCCCAGAGTGCTTAATGATGTTAATATCTCCTAGTTTTCCAGTATATTGCAGAGATAAGGAAAGAGGGTTCATATTCCTCGTGCAATTGAAATGGAGAAACTGATGTTCCTTGTCTAAATTGAGACATCTCTCCCTCTTTCAAAGTGCAAAACTAAATGCAGCAGCAAAATCTCTCCTAACAGAGAGCTGTGTGCATTTCTGCTGAAATGCCCCAATCCTCCAACTTAACTCAATCTGCTATTTGCTGTTATTCACATGACAACAGCAGTGGTAGGATTGGTCTTGAAGACACAGTTTGCATCAACTCAGATCCTCATGGAATTTATTAGGGCTTTTCCAGGAGGGTAGAAGGTGATGTGCAGGTATAACTTCAGGAGCTGTGGAGAGCCAGGTGGGTGAGCTAGCCCAGCAACTTTGTGTTTGAATGAGATGGGAGGGAGCAGGGCAGAGGGCTTCTAAGAAACTTCTAAGAAACTGATGGCTTCAAAACTGTCCAAAACTTGTCTTGGGCAAGAAAGGCAAGAGCATTATTGAGATGAATTGTGCTTTGGCACATCAGGTGGATGGACAAAGACGACATAGAGAAACACTGGGCACGAGGAGCCAACATACTGTCTGACTCAACCCTTGAAGACGCTTATATCTGCTCAGGACTGCAGTCCCTGCTCAGAATTGGTTCTACACTTGCAACATTTTGCATGTTTTCCCTATGTTTTTTTCTCGAAGGGGGACAGTTGCCACTCCCTATCCTTTGCAAAGGCAGTAATTAATCTTCTCAGCCTAGGGATAGATCTTGCTCAAAGTGCCAGAGAGTAGCCTTGCTTGGAATTGCGTGCAGCACAAATTGTCCCCGTAACAGTCCTTGAAACAGGACAATGATTATTTTCACTGAAGATATTTTTTATTGCTGTATAGCATAGGCTTCCAATGAGTTAGAAAAACTCTGAATTTTTCCCCATTTACGTAAAAATATTCCTTAAAAATTACAGCTTTAAGCACAGGAGATATATGCTTACCAAAACTTCAGGTTAGAGCAGTTTTCAAAATTTCACAGCATTGACTCTCACAGTGCAGTTACTAATACAGCTTGAACCAGGTCAGTGGTTGCCTGTTAAGAAAGGAAAGTGGTCCTTCTTCCCCTCAACACTATGCAGGGAATCCAGAGACAATCCTTCACATTCACACACACTTTTTTTTTCCTTCTGCACTGGGATTACGTCAATCAATTTTGTAACTAAAGAAATATGAAACCAGCTTGGTTAGCAGTCAGTGTTTTCAAAATCATTTTGCCCATTCAATTAGCCTTCTGTTTTGATAGGTTTACGTTGACTATGCATAACCTTGAAATACACCTATCTTTTGCAAATAATCATCTGTCTTCCACTGAAGAAACTCTCTCTGTTTATTGAATACGTTATCTGTCAGGTACTGTGTCAGAGTTTCTATGAGACGAGTCAACCATGCTAATTCCCAACTGTTTGTCCTTTAGGTGGCTTGCTAAACTGTGGCATGAATTGGTCACAGTGGAAAACAGTTGCCATTTAGTGCTCAACGGTTGTATATGGAACATCAAGTGATTTAGCAGCCTGGCTCAGCTGCGGGGCTTTCACGTTATAGCTGTCACGTTTGCTGAAAGCCTCATCAGAGAAGAAATTACAAGGGCAATTGAATTTGTTACCTTCCCTAGGTAGAATCATTCCAGACCCGCAGCAAGAAACAGCTTGCTAGGGTAGCTTGCCAGGGTTCTTGCTGAAGCAGTGCTTACGAATGGAGATGGCTTTTTCTGTAAGTGTGAAGTCCACCAAAGCACAAAATCCATCCCAAATATGACACCATCAAGCTGGGACATCAGCTTGAGACTAGCCTTTGCACATTGGGGAACATACATGTAAGGAAATTTTCTAAATTCCCGGAGCTGGCAACACTGTTTCCCACATTAATGCTAAGGAAGAGGTATATTTTGAAGAAAATGTTTAAAACTGAAAATTATTTTAATATGATTTCAAAGATATTTTGCGTTATGGAAAATAAAAAGGACTTCACAATAAGAATATTCGTGTTGAAACCTTTATCTGGAATTAAAATGGATGCATTTTTCAAGTCTCTAATTGTTTTAGTTTCCACAGTTTCGGGGAGAAGTTCTATTGAAAGTTTTCAGGTTCTTCTCTCTGATTTTTTTCTTCCTTTAGATCTGTGTGGTGATTGCTGCTGTTTTTGGCATTGTTATTTACCGTGTTGTGACTGTCAGCACTTTTGCTGCCTTTAAGTGGGCTTTAATCAGGAATAACTCTCAGGTTGCAACTACAGGGACTGCAGTGTGCATCAACTTTTGCATCATCATGCTACTGAATGTGGTGAGTAAAACTAACTTATTCAAAGTCGTACCCGAGCCATTGGATCAGTGGATATCTCAGCCTGCAGACCACCAATTGCTTTCGGTTCATTTTTCAGCAGGAATGGAGTGTCTTGCTAAGCCAGACATGGCATTATTGTTTATGGGCGTCATTCACTATTTATGTAAAGTACAATTCCAAACCCAAAATGTTATGTAAAGCGTGTTTGAATGTTCTAAAAAATATTTTAAGGAGACATGTCCATACTCCTGTTTATCCTCTGCCTCTTTTTTTCCTTTTATGTGTTTGTAGGTTTCAGCTCACTTCATTAATATTCTGCTTTTTAATTAGTGTTTTGATGTTATTTTTTAAATACGGTGGCCAATCTTAATTCTTATTGATACTAGTTTCAGTAATTCCAGCTTCAGTTTTCACAGTGGTTCACCAGTAAGGATATGCATATACAGACACCATGTCCATATGCAGGAGAACTCCCTTGGGCTGAAAACTTCACGAGACTTGAGCAGACGTGACTTGTTCCGTGAGCTGCCTATGGCCTTTGCCAGGGTACACCAGAGACATGCTCAGGGTGCATTGTAGAGGTCTGGCTGGCTGAGGTCAGGTTATTGTTGTGAATTGGTTTGGAACCAGACTTGCGGTATAGACAAAAAGTGGAATTTCTATGTGGTAACAGTCCCAGTTAGACAGGATAGCATAGATTAGCTGGGGAATGAGTTTCATCCTTCCACTGAGATGCAAGTACTTCGGTATATTGCCGTGATAGCAATGTGTCATCTATTCGTTGCTTTTGGCAAGAGGTGTACGGCCTTTTGCTATAAGATTTTTGTCAACTGCCATTATAAGAATGCATTTTAAGGAGGAGGGAGGGATCAACCTACAAACCATCCAGGTACTGGAGCCAGGGCAGAGTATATCTTCCCACTCAGCAGCAAGTGTCTTCTGCGAAAAGCACGTTAGGCTTTGCTCCAGGAGATGTGCTGACTTACTTCCTAGGGGAAATAGAAGATGTTATTTCAGGCCTGCACATTTCCAAGTGCTAGCTTGAAGACTACTTTCTTTCCTGTGCAATACCCAAGCATTTTCATCATGTAACAATTAATCTTAACAGCCCCTCATTTATATAGCAGGAAATTCCAAGAGGCTTTGCTGCAGGACTTCACTTCTCACTTTGGCGTAGGCAAGACTGGATTGATGATTAGGACAGTCTATCAAGAACTGCGGACTTTCCTATTTTTTTTTTCCTAAGGTGGGACTATAGTCTGAGAAGGGGCAGAAAGAAGAAAGCTCTTATTCTCTCTGAATTTTTACCAAGGGCTCTCTTCTTTTATGTTTTGGGGTTTTTTTTGATTTATTGTTTGTTGTCTGCAGCTTTTGGGGATTTTCTTTAATCCACCTAGAGCACACAATAAGCATAGAAGAAATAAAAAGAAAACTATATATAGCTATGTCAGTACAACATCCGTTTCCAAGCTCTCAGTATAAGTCATTGTATATGCAGTGAAGCAGCAACAAAGAAATACTGCACAAACAAAATTATTTGGTTCTCAAAGAGTTTTGCAGCTTAGAGAAATTTTTAAAATAGTGAGATGGCTTGAAGGTGCCTTTTGAGAAACTTTGTTTTGTTTCCTAAAATACATCAAATAGAGCACTGCAAAGACAGATTTCTTAAGCCTTATACTCATTACCATGAAATAAACACCACAGCCTTAGATCTGGATATAGCTCATGGAAACAAAAGATCTCCAAATTATGAAATTGCATGAGCTTTTCAAAAGAAGGACTTAAGAACATAATCCCTCACTTCCCATGATGGATTAATGTCATTTACTGAAGGACAGTAGTGGGATTTCTTTTGAAAAGAAAAAAAAACTAATTTCCCCAGGAGCGGTTCAGGTAGTTGAATCCTCTACAAACTGTGACTCCAGAAAAGTAGCCAGAGAGCAAGCAAAGCTACAGTAATACGCTGGAATGCACCAAGATGTTTATAACATTAGGGAATTCACTGCTAGGAAGCCTGGAAAACCACCAGTCATTCTGATAGGAGGTGACAACCTCTCTAAGCATCAGGGGAAAGGTCTAGATCGCAAGTAACTTCTAGACTGGGTGCTCTGAGAGCAAGGTACATACACCGAGGCATCCATCATGACAAAATGAGATGACCTTCAAGCATAATGTCTCCCAGATAATCCTGCAGCCTGGGAACAATCGTTAGCTTTACCGAGGTTAATAAAACCTGTTAATTCCAGTGATATCACCCATAGAAAATATGAACACAGAACAAATTATCATCCTAAACAAGGCCCCTTGGGACTAGTAGTGATAAGCTGCAGTAGCAGATAATTAGATCCAAATATTGTTAACAGAATCTCTAACACAGTCTTACTGTTCCAGGAGGAATAACAACAAAATACAGTTTTGATACCACCTTCTTCAGAGCAATGTATATTTATAAAACAGCACACTCCCTGCTAGGATCAGGATATAAACCACCCAGACATTTCGCACTTTTACAGTTGCCCTTAAGAGATGCTTTTAAACCTAAAAGAAACCACCTTTTTCATTACTTGAAACAAAACTGTTTACTCCAAGGACAGCAAAAAGCTCTTCTAAGCAAGAAGTGGTTGCTAACACAGATGAGATAATTCAGGATGACTTCAGTTCTTAAGCAGGCAGTTCGATCTGTAAACTGTAGATAACTCAGCTGAAGCAAGAGTTTATAAGGATAACTGCAAATGAAAAGAAACATTGCTGATATGCACTTTAGGAATAAGTAAGTACTTGAGCCTGAAATATGAGGAGCTTTGTATCCCTGTAGGCATCAGTGAGAGTTAAGGGCATTTACTGTTTTGTAGGAAGAGTCTCCAGACTCATTTAAAGCAAATGGAAATCATTGTATTAAGTTACACTAATACTGATGTTGGTGGTGACATACTTTATAGGTTCAAAACCCATTTGCAAATACTAATTGTGAAAACCCTCCAAATTAGTTTTTGTAAGCTTTATGAAGTTAGCAGTCTGAGAGCATGGTATCTGTTGAGCACAGAAAGTACCACTTAGGATTTAGAACAACGTCACTGGCTCAGAGTAAGAAATGTGTCTAATGGTGGGGATTACTAAAGACTTTCTCTGAAGCAACCCTGTGTCCTCAGTGTTCTTCCTTTCAGCACCAAAAAAATCCCAAACAAAACTAAAAAGCCCAAAATGCCCAACATACCAGAGCATGCTCTTACTAGGGTGATTTTTTCTTGTGAGATAAATGTTCCATGAGTAACTAAAAAAAAAATCTTGATTGCACTATTGTTCTGCTTTGTGTTTTTGGAAAAGTTATCTGGCCCTTTTTCACTGTATGTGTAAAATAGGGACAGTGATGGCATTTTGTGCCGTTGTCGCCAAGAAGGCCAATGACATCCTAGGGCACACTAAAAATAGCATGGCCAGCAGGTTGAGGGAGGTCATCCTCCCCCTCTACTCTGCCCTGGTGAGGCCACGTCTGGAGTACTGTGTCCAGTTCTGGTCTCCCCACTTCAAGAAAGACAGGGAACTACTGGAGAGAGTCCAGCAGAGGCTACAAAGCTGATCAAGGGAATAGAGCAGCTCTCTTATGAGCAAAGGCTGAGAGACCCGGGTCTGTTTAGCCTGGAGAAGAGAAGACTGAGAGGGGATCTCATCAGTGCTTATAAATATCTAAAGGGTGGGTGTCGAGAGGATGGGGCCAGACTCTTTTTCAGTGGTGCCCAACCACAGGACAAGGGGCAATGGGCACAAGCTGGAACACAGGAAATTCTATCTCAACATGAGGAAAAACTTCTTGACTTTGAGGGTGACAGAGCACTGGCACAGCCTGCCCAGAGAGGTTGTGGAGTCTCCTTCTCTGTAGATATTCAAAACCCACCTGTATGTGTTCCGGTCCAACCTGCTCTAAGTGAACCTTCTCTGGCAGCGGGGTTGGACTAGATGATCTCTGAAGGTCCCTTCCAACCACCACCATTCTGTGATGCTGTGATTTTTGTTCTCGTATATTGTGGATGAAAAGAGCTGAGTATAAGCTTTAAAAATATTACCATTCCTTCTTTGATGATGCCATTATTGTATTATTACTATATAGTTTTATTATCATCATTATCAGAACATTACAGAGACCATCTGGATGTCAGATTTAACATGTAAGAGCAGTTACTCTACCTAGAAAGCAGTTGTAGATTTTTGAGCTGGTCACATATCTAAGAGGCTGTTTCTTCTCTGTTACAGCTGTATGAAAAAGTTGCTCTTTTCCTGACAAATTTAGGTAAGCAATGTTGACTACAAAATTGAATGATATTGTACTGATTTTTTGGTCCCTATACTGTGATAGCATTCAAACTGTCTATATAAATATGAAAAATCCTGATTAATTTGCAATCTGTAGGAATTAGTGTTTTTCTTAAGTTTATAGTAAAGGAGTATATAAACTAAGCTATAGTGCCATTCAATTAGTGGTGACAACAATCACCCACCTACCATGCTTGGTTCTTGTTCCAACCCCTTACCTTGTAAGAACTTAAACAAATTGTTACCCTGCGAGGAACAGCATGAGTTTTCAGAAAGACTGAGCACTCACAACCCCCAGGTTTTGTAAAGACCTGGAAATGGGGGAATCACTTCTGGAAGCCAAATTTATCCCTTAAAACAAAGGTGCTTATTGGCTATCAAACATATGCCTTTAAGAAGAGCAGTGATTTGGAGGGAAAATAACGAGGTGACACATCAACTCTACCAACACCTAAACTCTAATGGTGTTCCAAGTTTCTGTAATCTTTTCAGCTCACCCATAAAGGTGATCTTCATGCTAGAATAAGGACAACAAGTTTTCTAAGGACAGCATGTACTCTCACTGGTGTAGTAATAGGCTATCACTCATATATCTGTGGTTTAGGCAGGGTCTCTGGAGATCCTGATCATGCTTGAAGATTGCAGTAGTTCGTGACAATTGGCAAGGGCTCCTTAGCGTCAAGAAGCCTGAAATGAGACTCTTGCTGAAGGCCTATTAAGCAAAGCATATTTTGGCACGTGTAGAAGTGGTTTGAGGAGATTATTTTGAGCTTCTGCATACCTGTGTACATTGATGATGTTCAGTAAGGTATCTTGGACCAGGTGGAGAGATTTTGGTGTCTGCTCAGAGGCAGCACACAGCTGATTTTAACTAGCGTCGGGGCTTTTCTACGTCTGGGAAGTCAAAGGTGATGTGTTCAAAGCACGTCTGTGTAAGGTAGCATTTTATTCTGTTGTTTCTTATTACATTGATTCCTTGTTTGTATGCTGTAAATTTAAAATATTTTTGGCATCCTGTATCCATGGAAAAGATACCTGCTAGTTACAGTTGAGAAATATGGCTTTCAAGTATGTGATTTACACAGGCTATGCCCTTTTACTCCCTGTGCCACCCTGGGGCCAGTAAGATATGGTCTAGAGACCTTGAAGCTTGATGACTTTTTGCCAGGTTATCATCAAGGTAGGTTTGCTTCTTGTAGCCTGTACAGAAAGCACTTGTATGAAAACTCAGTGGGTCGAGCTGTTCTGACAGTGTTCAGACTGTTTTGTGACTTTTACTCTGATGGCCTAAGTAGGTGATTTGGTTTGAACGATCTTTATCAGTGTAATAAGATCAGAGTGGGATTGGCAGCAAAGCTACATTCAGGTTGTCCTTCTTCAGCCTTTACATGACCTTTTCCAGAGCTCATGTACGTGATTTTTCAGGGCATTGCCATTTTCTCTGATGGGCATATGAGCAAAGCTGCAGCTGCAGTGGCCTTGTTAAAGTGAAATTTGTTCTTCCCACAGATTGGTGTCAAAAATCCATGATGCTTTATTTCTTTCTGCTTAGCTAAATATGTATATAGTGGCATACATACGAACTTAGGTTTCTTGACAGGCATTTCCAAATCACTAACACAGTTGTTAATTTATGGTCTGGTTTATCGTTTTGTTGATGCATCTATTTGAAATTTCCTCATGGGTAGGGCGGCTCTAATTAAAGAGAGTCTAGTTTATCGTTGTTTCTGTACTTCCAGTACTTCAATCTGGAAGTAGTACGAGTACCACCATTATGATACTCAGAGTCACCATTAGTACCTCCACGTCTCCTCTGATTACTGCTGTTCACAGGAATGGCTGACTAATAACAAGCTCCTGCCAACTGAAAAGTAGTTCCAGGACATGGTACTTTGTTGGCATAGAAGTCGTTTTGTTAACATCCGTCTTGGTATCTCTTTAGATGGAGATTAAGGGCCTACCTGAATGGAAGAGTATGTCTTCCCCTTCCCCATTTGCCTTACCCCATCCATTGCAAAATATTTTTTCTCAGTCTTCCGTGATGAGCTTCCTGGGACCAGGAAAGGGAGTCATGCAGTGGCACTGCACTGATACCTGTGTAGAGTCCTTAGGTGCCAGCATGGCGGGAAAATCCATGAAACAGAATTACAAGGAGGATTTACTCCAGTTCAGTGTGACATCTCTAACTAAAAGGCTCGTAGTGGGGGGCTCTCTGGCAATGTCATTATGGTAGGTTGTAGAAAAGGAAGCAAGAGAAGAGCCTGAGCCTGTAAAGCACGCAGTAATCCAGGAGGGATGTTTAATTACACACATTAGCTCAACCACTTTCTTACAGTCTCCTGGGAATATACATATTCAGATATCAGAAGAGATTTTTAAGAGTCTTTTCAAGCTTGCTTGCTGTGTGATGCTTTTGGATACAATTTCTTCTGTCAGCTTATATTTTGAAATCAGCAGGCAAATATACAAATACATTCCAGTTTCTGATGGGTGCCTGCAGCCTTTGTGCTGAGAATTGTTAATCTGATTAAACCTCTCAAACTGTGCTCTCTTTCTTCACAGAGCAGCCTCGTACCGAATCTGAGTGGGAGAACAGCTTCACTCTGAAAATGTTTCTTTTTCAGTTTGTCAATCTGAACAGCTCTACCTTTTATATAGCATTCTTCCTTGGAAGGTAGGATTGAGATCTGCACCTTCATATGTGCAAAATGAAGTAGAAAGAAGAAATAAAATTGACTGTAATGAAACAAAATGGGACCATATTATCACACATCTCAAAATGCACATTCCATACTAGCAACGGGACAGATTGCAGTTTTATTTTCCTTTCAAAAGCCCAGAAACAGACATGCAGTTTTCATTTCCAAGCATCATATTACCTCAATGCTAACTCTTAACAATTTCACTGCTGGGAACTGGTGCATCCCACAATACTATACATGGATATCACGTCACCCTGTCTTTATGTGTGTGTTTTGTACATGTAAATAAATAACACTGTGTCTTTTTCTTTCAGAATAGAATAGAATAGAATAGAATAGAATAGAATAGAATAGAATAGAATAGAATAGAATAGAATAGAATAGAATAGAATAGTTCAGTTGGAAGGGACCGCAATGATCATCTAGTCCAACTGCCTGAATGCTTTGCTTCTTCTATTGTATGATTTGAAGAGGAAATTATGAGCTCTCAGTTGAGTTTTTTCCACAAAAAATAAAAAATATATATATTTATATGTCTCTCTCTGCAAGTCTAAAAGCAGAAGAAGAGCCTTTGAGTAGAAAAGACTTGAGTAGAAGAATCCATCAGTATGGATTATTTGCATGTGGGAAGTTGTGGGAATCATTTTGGCAGAAAACATGGGAGAATAGTAAGAAAATTATCTTTTCCTAATGAAAACTAACATTTTCACAGATTTTACAGAAAGGCAGATATCACAGCCCACATTGTGGCGTAAAGAAATGGACTGGCATTTGAAAGCCATTTTCCAAACTGACATAAACAGTTTTATTCAGATTTTCTCTCTTTAAATATACTGAATATCCAACGGCAGAGTATTTGGTATCAATATAAAACTGGAAGTAAAAATATACTTAGCCCTCCATGGGAATTATTCCAGGAATCCCCCCAAAGTTTTTTTGCAGCATAATGTCTTTTATATTTATAACAGTCACAGTAAGATATTAGATTAGAACAACAGTGTGAGCTTTCTTCTGCTACTGTGAACAGACATAGTTGATGTATATTCCTGTGTTAAAGATTTACAGGACACCCTGGTGCCTACTTAAGGCTGATAAACCGGTGGAGACTGGAAGAGGTGAGTGTTCTCTAACTGCATGCTGGTTTATCTGCTGCCCACAGATGCAGTGAATGCAAGCAGGGGCAGACACATAACTCTGTCCAGGTATTTTTGAGTGTGTTATTGGGTTTTCAGTTGCTGACTCCACCCTACTGGCACTCTACCACCTCCTACAAAAACATCTACGTATTAAAAGATATGCCCTTTTCAGTGCTAGCAGTTTCAGTGTTTGCATCATGTTTGGATAGTGGCGTCAAATGGTTTAAACTTTACTCACATTTTTATGTTGGAAATATTTCATCCTTGATATGAATCGGTCAGATATGAATCTGATGACTTTTTGCTTCTAAAAAACCCTTTCCTCTCAGCTTCTCTAGCCTTGCTGACCAGCGAGCTAAAGTAATAAACTCATAACTTAAAAATCCAGACACATAAAATGTACTTGAAAATTGAGCAAAACAAATGAACAAACTTCCCAAAAGAACTACTGGCATAACATTCCACGTCTGTGAAACCAACTGGATTTGGAGAGCAATGAGGGATTGGCTTTTCAAGTGGCTCAAGGGCCAATCCCAGTTTTTTGGCAAATCCATTCAGAATTCAAAAACCATTTGACAGTTATTGGAGATGAATAGCAGCAGTTTCTGGATCAGTCATGTAGCTTCCAGTGCTGCTATTTGCACGCTCAAATCCCGTGATTTCTTTCCTGTTTCACAGCTGACAAACTGAAACAGCTTTGCAAATACATGACAAATGGCAAGTAGAAAATGCAGGTCTTACCCAACCAACATGAATTTACAAACACTTCCAAATATATAAATATTTTGGTTAATAGAGGTCATCGAAACGCTAGCAAAAAAAAAAAAAAAGAATAATATAAAAAAGCCATCCTATTTTGAAGTAGTGAATTCTGTACATTCAAGGAAAGAAAAATTGATAAATGGACAGGCAGCAATTCACTGAACATCCCTCCAAAGTCTCAGAGGGGCCGAGCTGACCTAACAGCTTGCTGCTGCCAAAAGAGGACAGTTCTGCTCTTCCTTTGAGCCTTTCCCCAGAAGTTTTCTCATTCCTCTTCCTCTGCACTGGCTCTGCCTTGTCCAACCCTGTGAGGCGCCTATTCAGTTCCCTGTATCAGCAGGAAACTCTTTTTTTTTTTTTTCTGGCTGAATTAGTTTTCTGATGAGTTACTGGGCTGAATTATCTCACAGAGGCATCAGAGAACAGGGAAAGAACCTCAGCTGCAGAAGCAGAGATGGGAGGAGCAAAGAACAAGGTTTGGGGGGGAAGTGCAACAGCGAGGTGTTACAGGTTGGGTCAGTGCTACTCTTAATGGGCCCTACTATTTTGCCTTTCTGAGAGTAAAAAAAAAGTCTAATAATAAAAGAAATGTCTAATAAAAAAAGTCTCAACTTCATTGGCCGTATCTGTGCTAGATCTCAGTGGGAAGGTAATTTAGAATATAATGCCCAGATATCCCTCCAATAGTCCTCTCTTCATCTCTTGAATGAAGCCATGTGTAAGACATCTAATTACATGGTATAGTCTAGTCCAGTGTCTATTCAGGTCACAGTTTATGTATTAGTGATTTTATGGTGGTAACGTCACTGCTACTTCATTAATACTGTACGTACCTGTCTCAGGTTATAATGGCTCATGTGACTGATTCCTAAAAATGGAAGGATGATGATTTAATAATAATTCCAGAGAAGTTAATTTAAAAAAAAATAATAATTGTCTGCCACCCTGTTAATCTAAAGAGACGCTGAATGAAGTCAACAGAAATCTCAGCAGGGATCCAGGTTCTGAGCACTGTATAAATCAGCATGTATAAGAAATTCATATCACATTTTGTTACAGGTCATAACTAATTTTTCCTCCCTAAAAGTTGAAGAGAAATAGTTCCAGTCCCATAACAGTGATCTGTTTGACTTATCCATCATACCCAGGATTTAGCAATACAGCTTGGACTCTACTGTTTGGATCTGCAAAGCCAATTGTGCAAAATGCTCTTTAAGGACAGAAAGTTTTTTGTCCTTTTCTGTTTCTTCCAATACTAGATGAAAAATTGTGAAATTGCCTAAATTTGTACTAGCTAAGCATCTCCCCCAAAAGCAGCACCACTTCTTCAAGGTCTGGAGCCACTGCTAAAGCAAGCGAGCACTCAGCAAGAGACACCAAGAACAGTTGTTTGATAGTTAGAGATTTGTAGTTCTTCAAGAAAAGAATAGCTTTGCATAGTCCACTCAGTCATATACATTAAATAGTACTCAATGAACAGTATCAGTTCTGTCCTTTACGCATAAACTGTTTTCCTGTGCAGCCAGGAGGAATTTTGTCTTCATTCTTCGACTTGATGCACAGCCAACCTCCCCAAAAACTATTAAAATCATTGGAGAAACTTGGTAGCCTTTGCCTCTGTCCCACCCACAGTTGCACAACATATTAGAAGCTCTAATGTGAAAACGGCATTGGTTTCAGCTGATTCTGACCTCTGCAGAGAATTAGATGATAGGCTTAAAAGGCTCGTGGTACAGTCTCATATGGTCCCATAAGGTTATATTTGGGGAAAAAAAAAAAAAAAAGAAAAGAGAATGGCATTTAATTTCCTTTAAGTAAAGTATCTAATATCCATTTCTAGTCTTTAAGAAATGCTTTAAAACACAGTGTTATTTCTGTTTAACCTTTTGTTTCTTTTTTTCTGTAGTGCCACCCTAGTGGATGCCTTATTGATCTCTGTATGCAAATGGGTATTATAATGGTGCTAAAGCAGACCTGGAATAATTTCATGGAATTGGGCTACCCGTAAGTATATATATTGACTATGCTTCTGTAGGTCACAGAAGAGTACTAAGTTCATGCTTTCCTTATGGCCAGTTACATAAAAGCAAGATAGAGTAGTCATTACGATAGAAAATCCCCCTTAGGATACAAAACTCTTAATATAGATTTCCAGACATATAGAAATAGATGGCGTTTGGGGTTTTCTTCACATTGGACATAGTTTGCAAAAGTGAAAATTTAATATAAATATTAACAAATAAATATTATATTTGTAGTACTTGATTTCATTCAATTGTATTCAGTGTTTAAAGTCCTTGAAAATAACTGCAGGACCGCTGTATTCCTTACACAGGAAATATTATATGTATCATTTTTTAGCTATGCCAGTAAGTTCTAAATTGGATTTCTCCTTGCTGGGTGATAAAAGATGCCTGAAAGGGCAGGTAGGAGCTGGAAAAAATGCACTGCTGGCATATACACTCTCAGAGACAGAAAAATGTCCTGACTGGTATATAGGCAAGTTCCCTGGTGATCTTCAGGGTGTTACGGAGCTGTTCCCTAGCTAAAAAGGTTGACGATTGTTCATTTCCTATTGGTTCATTTCTTATTGATGAGTATTTAATGAGCACGTTTAATCTGATTAATATTGGCAGTTGATGCTAGAGACAGTGTGGCGGGTCATCAAGGGAATTTAGTAAGTGTGAAAATATACGAGAGAGCTGACATTGTCAGAAAGTTTGCCCTTGCCAAGTTCAGAGGGATTTGCTTGGCTGCAGGATCCACAGCAGAGCGAGTGCAGAGTTCGGTCCCTGAACTGCAGAAACGTGTCACAGCAGCGATTTCAGGCAGCATCAGTGCTCATCACATCTAGCTGTAATGAGAGCAGAGTACATGATTTAAATGCACAGAGCAACTGGCAATCAAGGTACTCAAAGCTCGCGATCCCTCCGTCTTCCCGGGTTTGCGCCTGGCGCTGCTCACCAGGATTTTGCAGCTGTTGGGGCTGGAGGAATTAGCCAGGGTGGGGAGGAGGGAACGACAGCAGCAGTATCGATCCTTCTCTTTTCACTCCCTGCCTCTTTTGTCAGTTTTCATTAGATCTTTCAGCTACCTATTAATAGGGATTTCAAAACCTAATAAAGAGCACAGAAGGGGATTAAAGAAGGTGACTGAAGGAGATAGGACAAGATCGTTTAAGAACAAGTGATTTAATAGGAATAAACTGCTTCAGGTGAAGTCAGTGTCTTCCCTTTAGAGTCACAATGAATATCACAACACAAAACACGCAGTCACAGCAATGTGAGATGCTTCAACTTATTCTGATGAGAGATGTATTTGCACTCCAGACCTTTCAATCCACCTCCTGGTCCTTAAATGCTGCAGGCAAGTGCATTTTCTTTTTGTGTGGAAAAAATAAAAAATTATCATTTCTGCTAAAAGCATGATCAGAGCCAACACCATGTGGGTGGCCAGAGGATTTGGAGGCAATCCTATAGTCTGTAGTAGAACATCACCTCCACCCGTGTGCTGGCTGCTGCCTGCCAAGACCCAGACAGAGCCAGCACTGCGCAGTGCCAAAGCTGATAGCAGAGAATATTTCCCCGTAAGAGAGCCCTAGAAGAGGAGCACCAGCGGCCTGTTTTGGAGAGTGGGTTTTTGCACCATTTCAGGGTGGCAGCCCAGCTCTGGTGCAGGCACGTGCTGTCACAGGGACTGCAGAGACACGCAGGGCAAGTCAGGAATGCCACCAGGTGTTCCTTGGCCACAGGAAGCCCGGCGCCTGCTGTCACATCTCTCACTGATACCTGTGGTGTTGGCTTGTCTTCTGAAATTTCTGCTTGAGAATTAAAAACTAGGTTTTGAAGATACGGAAGAGAGGCCCCAGGGCGTGTGTTAGAGCATTGCTCGTTTAGTGGTTACATTTTTAATACCGATACTGGCCCGTAGGAGTGGTGCTTCTGCTTCATACAAACACCACCTTGAAACTTCTGAAAGTGTGTGTCTCTTCTCCTCTCCTGCATAGATACTTTTGCAATGGCTAAGAAACAAAGTATAGATTATTGCTTCATTTGGAGGTGGGAAACTGCAATTTCAAGTTGATGTTTTTCCTGGAGGGAGAACATACATCTGTATTAAAACTATATTACATTGCACTGCTCACATTTTGCTCGCGTATAAATCAGAAAAAGATATCTCTCTGAATTCTACTGAATGGAAAAATCATGGTTAAGCCTTAGGAAAACATGCAATTGGCCAATATTTGCTTTCTATGCTAACTATAACTCGTGTCCTTTGTTGGCCAAACCAGTACAACTCCCTGACCTGCAGGAGCAAAGGTCTTTATTTGCAATGTAAGGACTCATTTCCCTTCTGACTCAGCGCCTCCCACGGTGCCCCTACACATGTTTTTCTTAGGGAACAATATGTTCCCTCTGAGTTCTGGTACAGCTCTCCCACTTCTTGAGATGGAGATCGCTCTTCTGTCAGCCATCCGTTTCCTGGCCATCACGTCCTGTCAGTAGTCCACATATTTCCATCTGCCCTTTGTTCCTCTGAGTGTTTGGCAGCAGACACCATTCAAGGTTGCTTTTTCCCTTCCAGGACTGCACTGTAGAGCCGTGTTACCCCTGCGCACTGTAGAGCCGTGTAGAGATGCCACCTCACACACAGGAAGAATTAGCACTCTATTTATTGATTTCTTAATTATAGCTCAACTATCTCCAGACAGCATTGCATCCTGCCATATAGACAGGCCCTGATGTGATTTCCCATTCTGTGTAGGGAAAAAGAAGGCAAATAAGTAAGGAAAAGATGTCAGAATCCCTCTTCTATTTTAACCACATCTAGGCCTGAATTACAGCCCATCAGCTGTGCCTGTTTTCACACCTATTACGCTGTGTCATCAGCCACGTGTATTACTAATGCTCTATTTTCCTGTGCGTTGGGAAATTTATTTTGCAAGGTGTGTTGTGCATGCTTCGCCTCTTCCAGTTTTGTGATGAATAGCTAATAATATTCTTTACCTTGTTTCTTTAATTTATTTGAAAATGTAGGCTGATTCAAAACTGGTGGACCAGGAGAAAACTACGACAAGAGTATGGCACACAGAGAAAAACAAGCTTCCCACAGTGGGAAAAGGACTACAATCTGCAACCTATGAATGCTTATGGACTCTTTGATGAATACCTAGAAATGAGTATGGCACCGACCTTATTTCTCTCTCTTTCAATAGATTTTAATGTTGTTGGTTTGTTGTTGTTGTGGGCTGGTGTATTCTTTTAACTCTTGCTGCGTGAAGCTAAAGTGGCTCCAAAATTATTTTTATTCTCACAGGTCAGATGAGACATGGAAGTGAGTTTGTAAGAACCAAATCAAACCGATGTGGCTAACCACACCGCTGCTGGTTTGCTAATCTTGCATCTATGAAACGCTTCTCATTCGAGTTTTGTGGGGGGAAGGTTGTTTTCTAAACCAGAGCCCACCTCTTCACCAGTATACATTTGTGAAGAACTGGGCTGTTATTTACTAAAGGAACTTCCTTTGGGCTTTTATTTTTAAACTGTGTGGCACAGACCTTTATGTTTAAAATTCACCATGATTTAGTACTTCACATTTACCAAGTAGCTTGCTGCCAAAAGGCATTGCTCTATTCAGAGGAACGGGGAGGATAACTGCTCAAAGAAATGTTAAAGAACAAGAATTTTTGCCCTGTGTGACTGAACTGCGTATGTCCTGATTGGTTTTTCCTTTTCTCCCTCACACAATTCTTTTCAAATTTAACAGTCTGAAAACCTTCCTCTAGAAGCTTAACACAAAATTTCAAACTGCTGCCTATCTGTACTATAAAAAGGAATGTATTCAGCCCTAATCTTTGCAGATATTGAGAGATCCTGGTTGATGCTGGAATGAAAATGTCCCTTTCCAAAAGCACAGTTTTCCCACCTGCAAACTTCACTCCAAATTACAAAATCGAGATGTTGCTGTCCGCCCGGGGACAGAGGTGCATTTGTTCTTGTCATCCTTGCTCTGAACTTCTGGAAAGGAATTGCTGTACAAGTGTCACGAGACTATTGTATGGTACAGCATAATAAGAAACGTTTGTATATTTATACATAATGTTTGTATGCATGTATTATTTGGTATCTTAGAACTTGGGATTATTTTATCAGTTATGCTGTGACCTTTCCTTTTTTTCCCTAGTTCTTCAGTTTGGGTTCACAACCATTTTTGTGGCAGCTTTTCCACTGGCACCACTTCTGGCCTTACTTAACAATATTATTGAAATTCGGCTTGATGCATACAAATTTGTTACCCAGTGGAGAAGACCTTTAGCTTCAAGAGCCAAAGATATAGGTGAGCTTTTTGTATGTGTGTGTGTTATTTTTAAGAGAAAGCACCAACCACTTCAAGTAAGAGCAGATTAAAGTATTTTCAGTCATCTTCCCCATTAACAACACATAATTTGATTGTTCCGAAAAACTTCAAGTATCTGATGCTGATCTATTTATGCAATCAGTCTATACTGGAAAATGTCTTTTAATGATTTTCTGGGTGACTTAACAGCCAACATGTTTTAATGAAGTGAGCAGTGTTCCCTGCAGGTTTTTCCTCGTGGCAGACGAACTGTGTGAACACACGCAGCTGCTCAGTTTGAATATAATAACCAGACAGAGCAGCTGAAACATCAAAGTCAAGTTAAAGCAGCCACCGTCCTGTAAGGGACCTTCTGTGTTTCCTATTTACCTGGCCAAAACCAAGCTCCCCTGTGATTCAGTGCCTATGCCCACTGGGTCCCTGGCGGGTCAGACGGGGTGGGTCTAGATCCCAAGAGACGATTTGCTCTCGGTGAGGCACACCTACATTGCTAAACAGAGGGTTCACATAACTTTGAGGTCACCCAGACACACACTACTGCAAGGGCTCTTTGAACATATTTCGACTATAAATCTCTTCTGTCCTTGCAGTGTGCAAAAGCAGAACACCTTTAGGAAGGACTCTGTAAAACAAAGTCATCTACCCAACGCCGAATCCCTGGTGTCTTTGGAGGGGTAAATAGGATATATCGCTGCCCATCTGCATTGCAAAAAAACAGTAGCCCACACCATGAAATAGCAGAAGCCCAGGCTTTGTGTTCTGAGAATGGTCCACCATGTACCTAAAGTCTTGTGCCTGAGTAAAGCTTTGTATGTGAACAGTGTGGATCTATGAGTTTAGATACAAGCCTGGACATCAGCCAGTACACAGCATACACTGCACACATATTTCCTGAAAAAACAGTTACATGACGTAAATAACAAAAGCAGAGAAAAATGGATATTTTTTTTTTTTAAGGCTGATTCGGCTGTGATTTCTCAAAATAAGTTGCATTCACTCCCTATTCAGCAAAGTTTTCAGGGACAGCTTGATGCCTCATTAAAATCAAGGAGTATGTCTAACCTTCCTTTGGTGTGGTTCTCAGTGATGGTCCTCATGACCAGAGTTGCTGTGTGACTGTGCCACAAGGTCTGTCAGACAGTTGAGGATGGGCCAAAAAGCCCAGGTGATGCCTAGGGGCTGTGTGCCATTGTACAGCATTAGCATGCCATGAAGATTTTGATGCCAATAGGTACATGCTGACCGGCTGTGCACGAGTCACACACGAGGCCTCTGTAAAAGACAGATCATGGATTGCATATATTCATGGCTGCCTCCTCAAAGGCTGGATGGCTGCCATCATAAGCAGGGAGGCTTACAGCATTGCTTAAAACTGCCGACATGGTTAGGTGGCTTGGAGAAGCCAAGGCCTCCATGAGCATTTTTGCAGCTTCCTTGAGATTATCTGCAGGTAAACAAAATTCCCACCCAGTGGGAACAGAAATCTGATCCACTGAGGTCCTGCTGTTCAATAAGAGAAATGATTTTTGCTCAGTAACTCTTGGATGAAAACTACATAAAAAGACCTTGGGTGGTGGGGACAACGTGCTTCAGAGCATGCAGTATCTCAGGCACTTTGGTTCTTGTTTTTCCTGGAGCTAACATACTCTCCTTGTTGAACAGGAATCTGGTACGGGATCCTGGAAGGCATTGGAATTCTTTCTGTTATCACAAATGCATTTGTTATAGCTGTGACATCAGATTTCATCCCTCGCCTTGTTTATGCTTACAAATATGGACCGTGTGCTGGCCAAGGAGAAGCTGGACAAAAGTAAGCTTTTCTCTGGGAAAACAGGTGCACGTGAAAATAACTTACTACTTGAATAGATACAGTAGTACTGTCTGTGTATGTTCTGGTGCCACTGACCCAAATTCATTGCTTGTGCTTAGGTAGCCCATATCAGCCACAGATATTGATGCTTTGCATATTCACAGAATGGGTTGCTGAGCGACTATAATTTATGACGTTAATTCAAGGAAAATGTGGCAGAGCTGTTACAGAGATTTGGTGTGTCTGAGAGTATGCTGCACAAGCCGCACTTCCCAGCTGGTGTACATGGATATAACCCTCTTTTCATTCTGAAGCGACACTGGTATTTATCAGTTATGGATTTAATAAGCGTTTTAAACTTATTCACTAGGCTTTTATTCCTGATGTAGTATTCAGCGCGTATTGCTCAAAAAAGTAGTGTCTAACAAGAGGAAGCAATTCCCAACTAATAAATCAAGATACACTTACAGAGCAAAGTAAATTGTTTTTCTTCTAAAACTAGAGTCCTTAAATTAAATCTTTCAGGAGATATTTGTGAACTGAATCCCCTGCTGCCTAAGTGGATTTTCTTTCAGTGTTGCTAAACACTGAGATTATATTAGGGTGTGCACACCACCAGCAAGTATGAGTATAGCTGCTACGTGACAACTTGTAAAATCTGGGCTCTTGGACCCAGGGAAGGTCATTAAATCCAGCTGAACACAAATAGACACAGTTTGCAAATGATCTCCTGGCAGCTCCATTAGCAAGGACCCTACTGTTCAAAGAAACCCAAGCTAAACAGTAGACAGTGACAGAGAGCTTACGTTCTGCTATTAGACATATGGCAGATTGATTTTTCTTCCCTGCTGCAGAAAGCGAGTTCTTCTGTTGCTGCTTTTTTGCCATCTTTTGGTTGTCAATACTGTTTAATCATACTGACAGAAGAAGAGACGCTGGTGTGGCAGCTCCTGATTAGCAGTGCTGCTAACTTGCTGTCCTGCAAGAAGTTTGGCATTCTAGTCGGTGCCAGGGGAAATGTTCCATTTATTTTCACACAGAGGTGACGTCCCTTCGCAGGTAGCCTGTTTGGTCTGGTGCAAGTCGCTCCTGAGCGCGAGCCTCTGCTTGCGCCATTATGAAGATCTATAGGACATTGAGGCACTGTCAGCAACTTTCCTTGCTACTGATTTTCTCAGGACCACCGTGCATGAAAAAACACCACCTTTAGAAATTTTATTTTTATGAAGACTCAAGTATGACTCACTGGCTTTGAAACTCATTCTATATAGGGGGAGTAGCTTGCCTCGCAGAGGAAGCTCATCATCTTTTGCACAAATCTCTTGTAGAGTGTTTTCACACTTCTGCTGCTTTTCTGAGTGAATCTCTCGATTAAACCATCAGATAGTAATCCTTTGAAGGAGCCAACTTGGATAAAAACTGTTTATGTCAGCACTCTGGATATTGTTATTAATAAGTACTATTACAAAAGCAGGAAGCTATTAAAAAATTCACAGGGATATTGAATTTTCTCAAATTCAGGAGTCAAGAACATCTGCTATTGAATAACTTAAATGAGAGAGGTGCTTCTTTCTTTCAAAAAACATCTGCAGGTATTAGATTCATATGACACCCAGTGATACTAGAAAAGTATTGTAATTAAATTAAGTTCCAAATCCAATCAGTATGAAGATTTTGAGACAAAGCCAGATGGCGTTTGAACGTAATTTCTCAAAGACGGTAAAATCCATAATTAAAAAAACAAAACAAAACAAAACCAACCCTTACTGTGCATTATACTCTGCACCAAGCTGAGCAGTGTGCCAAGACTTGACAAGACTTGCCAAGACTTGTGCTTGGGCAATGCCAAGTGAACAGCGCAATACACTTGCCATATCTCTCCTCAGCTTTATTAACACCAAACATGAGCTTCTAGTGACTCCCACAGCCCTTTGTCAGGCGACGTACATTCTCTTACTCAGTGTTCTCCAAACTCTACTTGACCCTCCCAGTGCTCAGCCACCCTGGGATCTTTTAGTACCGAGTTCCTCTGATTAACTGGACATTTTGTAAAAAGCTGTTTTAAGTGTATTGCCTTTCCATCTAATTTAATGTCCCTTTGCGCTTGTACCCTGGGGGTAACAGTGGGAATGTTCTGATTATCTTCCTAGTGCTACTCATTATTTTCTCTACCTCTATTGTGTCACCTTTTAGGTGACTTTTCTTTTCAAAAGTAACCAGTTCCAGTCTTCACCATTTCTTCTCCCATAGAAGTCTACCATTGCTTCACTTTTATTGTCCATCTGACCTACTTGAGCATTTCTTTTATATTGCTTCAACATCTCTTTCAAGTATTAATAAGCATCACAGTTCTACTGTGGATTTCATGAAACCCAGAGAACATCCTTTTGGGTACAACAGTTAATGGAAAAACCTTGCTGTGTCCTGACTACAGGATTTTTTCCCCTCTAGGTGTATGGTTGGCTATGTTAATGCCAGTTTATCAGTATTTCTGGTGTCTGACTTTGAAAACCGTTCAGAGCCAACATCAAATGGAAGTGAATTCTCTGGTTCACCATTAAAATATTGCAGGTAAGTATCTGATCAAAATACCTCTCTGCTTTAAGATACTGCAAGGGAGAAGCATCATGATAAATTTGGGGTTGGAACTAATTTTCAGAACTTAAAAAACAGTAATGGAAAGAATTAACTGTGCTATTCAGGGACATGCTCATGGTACTGCTTGGCTGTTACCTGCATGATTCCTTCCTTAGATACAGGAGAAGCCAAGAAGCGGATATCTGGCAGGTGTTCCCAGTGCAGGTTTTCTATGGTGTCAAGGCTTGAATCAGGCACAATCATCATGGAGAAATATGGTATTAAAGGGCCAATAATAGGTGACTGATTACTTAAGTACCAGTGAGATGAAACTGTAATCAGATTAGATCGTAGGACATGCAGAGGGAAGTCAAGGTTGCACAGGAGTGACCACACTGAGTTATTTCACAGCTCTGCCAGGCATAAACAGGGTCTGTCCTAAGATGTCTTTACGAAACCTCAAATCCAGCACTCCCTCATTGTGGAATGGTTAATATGTTTATATCATTGCTTACAGGTGCAACTATTGGTAATGATCACATCCTTGTGGTTTGAATCAAAATAAAGCGAACAGTTAATTATCTGTATGTCTTTGTCCTCAGCCAACAGACTGGAGAAGTAGCACTCTGAGACTAGTCTGTAATGACAGATTTGCACCTGATTGCTTTTGATGGTCCAAAGAATCAAGGATCTACATAAAAGTCTTAAATGGGGTCCCAACCAAAAATACCAAACAACAAATACAGCTACCATTTTTTTTATTGCAGCATTGGTTTACAAGTGTGAGTCCTGGTAGCTGCAGATACACTTAATCCCAGCATTTTTCACTGTGAAGAATTAAAATATCCTTTCATGAGTGCCTAAAGAACAAAAGATACTCTGTGATACTGCAAAATTCAGTGATACTTTGTGATATTGTGGCATTTTTATTAATAACAATAAGTTTGAGTGGTATAGCATAATGAACCAGGTGGTTGGCATTAATGCTTTCATTTAACTAATGGATGTTTAAGACTGTTGCAACTTATTTGGCAGAAAACATCCCAATGTTGAATCCATAGATAACATTTTCTGTGGAGCAGAACCACTTTGAGAATACTCCATTCCATATTGTTTGTCATAGCACCGTTTAATAATGTTTTGTAATACTGATCATTCTCTTCCCCCTCTTTAATTCCTTTCTTCCCCAACTTCAAGCATGAGGTTGCTGCTATTTAAAGCCAATGGTGGAAATCCCATCAATAAAAAAAGTTGTCCCCTCAATATCCCATAGACAGAACACTATTAAAATTGGTGCCATAAATGTCCAGAAGATAAATCTGTTCTTTCAGGGGACACTGAATTGTTATGTATATCTACCCCTGAAAGAACATGAACATCTAACTTTCTTTAGCTGAGTTTATCAGCTACTTAACCCACCTGAATTCTGCTAAAACATCAGTCATTTGAATTGCACTTCAAGCCAGATATTGATAGTGAGGTAGGGAAATATTATGTTTTACTGTGCAATAGTGTAGGCATTTTTCCAAGAAGGCAGTCTGTCTGAACAAAAAAACAGTGGCCATATTCAATTAACTTCTGCTCGTCTGGAACCCAGGTGGTGCCATGCTGTTCTGGTTGTTTATAAAAGGTTGCCCCATTTCTTCACGTGTAGCGCATACTCTGCTGACCTGGGACTTGGTCCAGGGACTTGTGTTTACAGGATGCTTAAGATATTGTAAAACATCCTAAACTATGAAGTCAGCGTGCTGCTGGCAGAAGGGAAGATCATCACAGCTTTAAGAACTTGCACTAGAGATACTGCAATTTAAGAGAGGTTTGTTGCTGCCTAAGATGTCAAGACACAGTTTATTTGATTTTGTGTAGCATCCTCTGCAGTGGAAGAAGGTGAACCTTCGGGGAGAAATACAGGTTAAATAGCCGTTTATTTCTTTTGCTCATCTGAGTTTTCTCTAGTTGCTTAAAACTAAATTAGAGATCAAGCTTAAGTGTGTTATTTACTATGGTATTTTCAATATTTTTTATAATGGGTTTTCTGTCCCCTCTAGGAAACAGATTAAGGAGAAAGCCATTTTTACACTACTTTTGAATTAAGTTTCTGCAATAGTATTTTGGAATTAACATACTGCTAGTAGAAATGGACTCCAGAATGTGTGAATCATAATTTGTTAATGTAGTTTTGGAGTCTTCCCAGATCCAGCTTTCCCAATAGATACCTCTAGTTACTTTATTGAGGCCTAAAGTCTTTAAAGAAACATTCTGTGAGATGAGATCCCTTTCGTACACAGCCCTTGCCCTGTTGGTATAGCGAGAGGTGAAGTTCTGACTCCACTAAAGTCAGGATTAGTCATGCTTTACACCAGGGATGGCCAACTAATTGACCAAGGGCCAGATGGAGCCCATGAGGCAGTTTTATATGGATTTTGGGAGGGCTGTCAGGCTCACAAAATTGAGGACATTTATGGGTTTAAAATGAACTTGTCGTGAGAAGAAAGCGGCCCTCAAAACAGCAGAGCATCCCACCCTGCTCCATGTTCGGAAGAGGTGCCAGCAAGGCACGTGTGGCGCTGCCAAGGGAGCTGCTGTAGGGTCAAACCGCTGGTGCCGAGCACCCAACGTCCTCTGTATTTGCTTCAGCGGTTTCGCTTCATACAGGCACTGGCCTGGTGCTTTGCGATGAATTTCCATTAGCAGCTGGAGCATGAAGTGCACTCCTGGAGTGCATCTTACCATTAGCTTTCATCTGCAAGTAAACCCATTTGGGTGAACCAAAACACGGCAAGTAGAGGTGATGAGGACACTTGCTTCAGAAGCATGCACCTGATCTGAAATAAAACACTAGCGTAGCCCCAGCCTAAGAAGCAAGGAGGGTTGTGGTAACTTGTACGGTCTGAACTGAGATCATTTTGGTGCAGAAAAGGCAATGATCAAGAGCAGCTGGATTTTGGTTTTGCCTTCCCCCCCAGGCAGCAGGGCAGGAGCTTGCTAACTACCACACTCTGCTTGTCTTTCAGGTACAGGGACTACCGAGATCCTCCTCACTCCCCAGTGCCCTACGGTTACACGCTGCAGTTCTGGCACGTCTTAGCAGCACGGTTGGCTTTTATTATTGTATTTGAGGTCAGTGCCCATTCAGGTGGCCAGTGTGTTTGTTTCTCCGTTCCAACAAAAACAACAAAATGAAACAAATTTCCCTTTGAAGCTTTTTCATTGGGCTGATCTATGATAGCAGCTCTTGAGATTTTTGTGTTAGTTTCTGCTGTTTATATTGTGCTTTGTATTCTCAGATCTGTTTTCTGAACAGTCACAGGTATTTAGGTCTTAACAAAAAGTGGAATGAAGCACATTGAAAGCTGTAACAGTGGCTTGCAAGGAGGGCAAGTAAATGAAGCATTTATTTACTTTCTGAGTTTTGGCATTTGTATCCTGGCTAGGCTGAGAAGCCACATGTTAACATGTGTGTGAGGAAGGGCTGAAGGAACAGGAGAAGAGAAGGTGAAATCTGAACAACTGAAAAATGAAGATAGTTTAAGTTACAGTACTTACACATCTAGCTTTTTTCTCTATTTTTTTTACTACCATTCATTTCCCCACAATGAGTAGCATCACAAAGATGATGACGATGAAAAGGATTCAATATCTTTGCCAATGTTCATAATATTAGTAGTTATTGTCAGTATCTCAGAAATCTTTAAGACAAACCAGAGAAGATAATACCAGCTTCACATGACTGGTATTCCCATGCTGATTTTGAAAAAGAGAGACGGGAGGGTAGATAAATAGGATGAGATCATTTACAAAACAAAATGCAGCTCTTAATGCTTGAATTTCAGGTGCTTGAATATCCCTGCCAGAAACCAGGGCCTCAGCATCTCTCCAGCAGAAGCAGTCTGAAATGCCTTTTACGCTACAAAGCAGCAAAACAGGGAACAAGCGATTTTTAAAAACTCTTTACTCAATCCTCTGCTCTGAAATCATAGCAACAGAGCATCCAACACAGATATTGAAGCTGTAATGACCATAAGTTATTGGCATAATGTTCATGAGCACATATTGCATTTCTGACTCACAGTACTGTGTAAATTCAATCTGAACCGAGCTTTCGAAGAGCCTCTTTGGATCACAGAATTAGAGGAAAGGTGAAGGGGAAACATTTCTTGCATAGGGGTGTCTTGGTGGCTCAGCAGAAGCCCAAGGTCTGCAGTGAATTCCCCCTGACTGTCATTTTCAGCCCTTCCCAGTCAAAGGGGGAATATGGCACTGCAGGCTGGGCTTTCTCCTCCCTCCACACTGGGCTAACTCATTAGGGGTTGGTCCTAAGGAGATTGGCTCTTCCATCACCTCTGCCACACTCAGGGAAAAATTAAGGGAAAGACAGAAAAAAAAATGGTAGAGGCCTGCTGGGCTTGATCTCTTCTTTGTTTCTTGAGCTGTCGGTACTGAGAGCAAGTGTGTCTGTCTCCAGAGAGGACTACAGGAATGGCCTTGGCAGGTCCACCTAAGCAGTTTTAAGATTGAAGAGAGCCTGGCTTCTTGATACACACTTGGCATAAAGGCAGCATGGCCTAAGGGCAAAGATAACTGAGGCAAGAAAAATCAGCCCTGCTGAAGTCTCAGTGCCCAGCCAAATTTGTGACCAGCTGTGGAATAGCTTCTTGCGTCTGCCCAACACTTGCACAAGAGAATTGACTTTGCTTTGCCCCAGCCCAAGCCATGGGCTGGCTCGTAGCTGTCTCCCTCAACAGGGGCCACTGCTTATTGGCACTGCAAACTGTTTCCTTAACTATATCTATGAAATGGAAGAGGTAATTGCGGCAGAAACCATGACTGTCTTTCTCCGTGGAGAACACTAATGGGTGTATTGTGATTGCTACAGCAATTACAGTAAAAGATTGCACTAAGACATAAGTGATTCAAGGTAGGTTTTTTCATAAATTAAGTAACTACCCAAACTCAGACACCTTTTTGTCACTGAGGAAGTGGGTGTGGTTATTCTGGCTATCTTGACCTCCCTCAAAAACAAACACAAGTATTTCGTATCATTGCAAAAGGAATTATTTGTCCAGGCTAAACTGAGCATTCAATTACAATGCTGACAGAAGAAGCTGGTTTTCTTTTTTTTTTTTTTTGTTTGCCAAAAAACCCCCAGCAATTAAAATATTGCAGGTTTATTTCATATGAGGGAAGAATAAATGGGAAAACGTTACATTTTCTTCTCAGTGGCTTTCAAAGGAAGGGTTCTGCTTGGAGGAGAAGAAATACCTTTAATTCTCCAATCGGGAATGAATGTCCTTTCTGAGATGGAGGATTTTTCTGCTTCTCTGCTCCTCCTGTCAAGTGGAGTGAGTAAATCTCTAAGCAGCATCTTTGATCAAACAAAAAAGGACACTCAAGGAATCCTCCCCCATCAATCTCAAGCTTTGCTGTGGCACGTCTAAAACATGAGGGACAAAGGATCAGTTACCTTGTATTTAATTGTGAGGTTTAGTAAATGGCAATATGACTTTGGATGAGAGACACAGCATAAGAAAAAATGTTTTGTTTTGTGTAGGTAATTCATTGTTTCCAATACTGATGCAAGGGTTTTCTCATAACAGGGAAGCATTGTATCATTTGAGCCTCCTCTTCCTGCAGCGCAATCCACTAAAATACCAGGCCCTGCCCAAACAACCTTACAGCAAAGCGTGGCCCCAGGGCGTTGAACGCACAGGTCACACAACAGTTTTGAGGCTTCATTTGAACCCAGCCACTCTTAACCTTTGCTGAGATCCATACTCCGCTCACTTTGGCAGGAGTTTTTGTAGGGAAAAATCTTCATGGTTTGGTTTCTTCAAATTTAGTAGTAGATCTAAGTGCTAACGCAGCATCTCTTTGTGAATTGGAAGGAGCGGGTTTTCAGAGGATATGGAAAGGACTTGTTTTCTTCTGAAGATTTTCATTTTTCATTCCTTTTTGTTTTCACAGCACCTTGTCTTTTGCATAAAGCACCTGATTTCCTACTTAATCCCAGATCTCCCAAAAGATCTGAGAGATCGGATGAGGAGAGAAAAGTACCTGATTCAGGAAATGATGTATGAAGCTGAATTAGAACGTCTTCAGAAAGAGCGGAAGGAAAGGAAGAAAAATGGAAAATCTTATCACAACGAGTGGCCATGATGGGGTGAGGAAGAAACTGCTTAAAAGAAGATAGGAATTCTGTTTATAAAGATTTGCTGATTTTCTACAGTGAAGAGTGCACGGAAAGGAATAGTCAGTCAATGTTGCGTGCGCTGAGCACAAGTGCAGCCATGTTTAATAGGGTGCATATTGCCACGAGCCTTTTGAAATTAGAGGTCTTGCAAGGCTTAGCCTTCTCCAGAGCTAATGTCAGCATGAGCAGATCAGACCAATGCTTAAGTCTCTGCACTCTTTCCAGGAAGTTCCCAGGCCCTGACAAATTCAAAGCCCTGAACTTCAAAGCAGTATATATCCTACAGTGCTTTACAGAATTCAGTAATCTTATGGCTCGTTCTCATGACCAAGTTGCTACTTCATAACCAGTGACTGCGTGTTAACAACATGACAGTACTTCTCCATGTGTGTGGCCACCACCTGCGTCACGTGCATGGCAACGTTGTCCTCTTCCACAGTGGACTAAGCTGTGTTAGCTTGCATTTACCATGAGTTAAGGTCACATATGTGGACCGTTTCCGTTACTCCAACAATATTGAAGTATTTTTTAGGAGGAGATGCTTGATCATGAGTCTAATCAACTGATCTAACAATGCTGAAAAATTTAGGTGTGCAGAAGTGCTGACAGATAGACAAGCATCTAGATGTGGCCAGAGGTATCTAACTCTAGGGTCATTTATTTGGAAATGATACTGTGAAAAGTTGGTAATATGTTTTAAAGATTTGAACAGTGCCTTTTCAGCTATAGGACTGTCTGGTCTCTGAAGGAAACCAATCAGGCAAGAGCATCTTGCCCAGAACTCTATGTGTATTTGTAATGCAAGATCACATTGAGGCCTCGTCAGAAATTAGGGTGTATGATACACATACCAGAAGACGAACTGTGTCTTAAAGACCTGTCTGCCTATGTAAAACAAAAAAAACCCAACAGATGAACAAGGTCAGCAGAGCAAAAGAACACAGTCATCCAGAATCTCTGCACTTGTAACATTTTATTTATTCATCTTTCCATTATCTATGAAGGGGTGGAGGGGAAAAATAAAACAGACTGTAGTATGAAATAGCTTGAAATCCTTCATGCAGGGCAATTCTACACAGGCTGCAGAATTAGATTTGGGTGAAATGGGCCACTGTCTATATCCTTTTGCAAATTCTTTAGCATTAAGAAATTAAAAATTTCCCACATCCTTAACGCAAAATAGTGGAGTTACAGGTCTGAAGACTGCAGAAGTGTTGGGTGGAGCAACACAAATCAAAATTCTGATTGTTGTGAAAGCTCTACCACCTCTGGCCTCAAAGTGGTAACACTGCAATCCTTGCAGAGCATGCAGTGGCATTATCAGCCACAATACAAAAAAGAAGTTCAAAAGCCAAGACTGTAAGAAACCAAGTGGATGCAAGCCTGTGTCCTGGTGAGGACTCAGCTAGATACAAAATACTAGAGCTGATATATTTGCTTAGCCCTTTTCCAAATAACTGGAGCTCCATAAAAATTATTAGTTTTCTCAGAAATCTTAAGGAACTGTGTTAAGAGGGAGGAAAAATCAGCAAGTTGTTTCTACAAGTTCTCCTGGAAATCATTCAATAGAAGGGCTAGAATTTGACCTTCTGGACAGACCACACAATGCAAGACCCTATGGATGGATGCCTCAAGCTCCACAAGACAAGCCCACTTGCACCAAGACCCCATATTGCCAAATTAGATCTCTCAACTTCTTTCCACTGCAAGGGAGAACTGTGCTATTTCCATGCAGGGGGAAGGTTTTAATGAAAGGTGGTATGGCTTGAGGAAGGAGAGGGGTGGAGGAAAATGTATGCACCCTCATCTCTGTAGCCACTGCCTGCATATACTCTGCTTTCTCGCAGCAAGGAACCTCCTCCAGTGGTCACCCATCATCCTACACAAAGGGGATAAATGGCACAGCAGCTCCTATTTATCAGGTACTCCTGTCCCAGGTCTGAAGGTCCCATGAGGCGACATAAGCACTGAAGGAATTTCAGGATTAATCTGTTCTCTGTTGACTTCCAGAGAAGGGCTACAAAGCTGGTGAAGGGTCTGGAGGACAAACCTTATGAGGAATGACTGAGGGATCTGGGGTTGTTTAGCCTGGAGAAGAGGAGGCTGAGGGGAGACCTTATCACCCTCAACAACTACCTGAAAGGAGGTTTTAGAGAGATGGGAGCTGACCTCTTCTCCCTGGCGACAAGTGATAGGACAAGAGGAAATGGGTTCAAGTTATGTCAGGGCAGGTTTAGATTAGATGTTAGGAAGCATTTTTTCACTGAAAGGGTTATTAAACATTGGAATAAGCTGCCCAGAGAGGTGGTGGATTCACCATCCCTGGAGGTGTTTAAGAAAAGGGTAGATGAGCTGCTTAGGGACATGGTTTAGGAGTGGTGGTGTTTTTATCAGGGTAGGTTAATGGTTGGACTTGATGATCTTAAAGGTCCCTTCCAACCTCACTGATTCTATGATTCTATGATTCTATGACTCGGTGCCAAACTAAGTGGGGAACATGACTAGTGGTTGTGGGGTGTATTCCTGCCTAACGAGGAAGTGAACTTGTTCATCTTCGCTTCAGCTTACAGCAGCTGTGGACAGAGCCCATGTGGGCAGTGGAGAAATGGGGATATTTCTGTCTCTGTAAATAGGGGGTTGGGATTAGGCAATGTCATCCTCTGATAGACATGTGCCAAATGGGTTAGTATTTACCATCCACCACCTACAGGTGTGTACTGCACTTGCAGTCTGGGGAGTCTCAGGCAGGACCGCTGTGCAAAATCCCATTCAGACCAAATTCACGTGAGCAATTGGACTAGTTTGCATACCCTCTGTTTAATATCTAAAACAACAGATGACAAAATCTTAGAAACTGTTTGCTAAGTAGTAAAGTGAGACATGAGTCATGCATAAAATCAGTGTCACCCATACGAGTGTGAACCTTTGCAAACTCCTGCAGTAAGATACAGCCTTGTCAATGTAGATATCAATAACTTCTGAGAACTGAGCTGAAACCTATAAACTCACTTCCACTCCAGAGGTACTACCGCAACATAATGTGCCAAAACAAATAAAGTGCAGCAGAAATACAATAGATAATAATTGCTTTTGAGAGTAGTTTTCAACATAGCTTACATTATGATGAATTTTCATGACAATACATTGCTAGAAGTTGTGTCCCGTTCTGCTTTAACTGAGAACATGAGTTGGCTGCTTACCAAGCTTGTGCTGAGCAGGATGCTGAAAAGAGGGTCTGACCTCCTGGGCAGATCCTGAGTATGTTTCTGTGGCTTAATGTTGAACAGTCAACCCACCGAGGCTTCTGTGCCGCTGGTCTGCAGAATAGATTTCCCTTGAGTCCTTCAAAGCTATATAGCAGAACGCTCAGGAAAGATGACCCCTTTTTATTTGTTTATTAATTAGGAAAACATAATACAAGTAATAGGCTAATAATAATAAATGGAATTTTAATGCTCTCTAGACAGCAAATTTATGCCATTCCCTTCTTTCTGATCTGATGATGGGTTTTGTTTAAACCTCCAGGTGACCGTCCTATATGTTGTTCACTTATTCCAGCTCCACAAGAGCACTACCTTCAAGGGAATGAGAAAAAATGCAACCTCAGTGCATGCCACAGACATTTTACATAGCAAGCAGGACAGCACACATCAAAGGATTTACTGTGAAATCATCTTGCAATCAGCATAGGATTGATCTCCATAGACCACCCTTGACAGCAAGCATGTACTTCACGAGCAGTTACACGCCAGTTTTTAAAACCAAGGAAAAAAAAAATGTATATTGGGACTGTTTTTCAGCCTGTTTGCTACATTTTTTGCATTCTGCCCCATGCTGGTTTTACAGATCTTAGAATAAAAAATGTAAATGAACAACCTGGATACTTTGACAAAAGAAAAAGCCTAGGTATAGAACATCATCTGCGTTCAAGCCGCCAAATACTACAACAGAAACCCTGTTTACAAATCAGTTCTTTTTTATTTTAAATCTTTCTGAGGGGAGTTATGTCATTTACCATATATATAATATATATATATATATAAAGTATATAGAGAGATTGTTTATTTGTAAATAGAAAAATCCTATGGAGAAGAATGTCAAGTTTTCACACTTTAAAAAAAATCATCAACATAAAGCCATGTTTAATGCTTGTATAATGTGACGCAATAAACTTTAAAATAAATTATGCATATGAAATATTTGCTGTTTGGCATTCATTAGTTATTTTCTGTTTACCTTATTTGTTCAGAAAGCAAACAGACCAGTCAGTTGAAAACAAATTTAAATGCAGACCAAAAAGGGCCCAAATCCTTCACTGCTTTCTCTCTGTGGATCCTTTGTGTATTAACACAGTCAAATATTGTCTCTGTTGTGGTTTTAGTTCTTTTTTTAATGTTCCTACTTGTTTTGTCTCTTGACCTTGCCAGATGCTGCATGTAATTTGGACAGTGTGGAGTGTTCCCACTCCCATGGAATTAATCGGCTTTGAGCATCCTGCATTTCGTTGTCGGGTGAGCTTGTAGCTGGGAGAGATGAAGGATCAGTGTGCAGGAAGTGTGATGGAGGCACCAAGAATTATTTTGCTGCTTTTACACAGACAAGGCCCTGGCAGAGGGTCCAACTAGCAGAGGACAGTATACGATCCCAGAGAAAATATTGTTCAAAATTAGTTAATTGCTTTGACTAGCGATGGCAATTAGAACAAGAAGCATATAGAACAAAGTAAGGCAGAAAGAGTCACTTTGTAGCTCTGTAGCAATCATGGGAGGTGAGTTAGCAAGAAATGGGGTAGTTGCAGGGGTCAGAATGTTTGTTTCTAAACTTTTTAGAGGAAGATATTCCCCCACCCGTGAAAACTCATCTTGATGTTGTGATTGTGGACCAATAGATATCACCTGGCCTAAACTTTCATTTCATACCACAATTAGAGTTAGATGACTGCTCAGTGCTCAAACAGTGACTTCAAGCAATAAGTGAAGATGTCGGTCATTTATGTGTTTTCTATGTTTTAAACAACTACGTGAATTCAAAGCACTGAGAAAAAAACTTGGTGGTGCTACATTTTTTCTTATCTATGATGACTGGGAAGATCAGTCTTCACTCCATGAACAAAATGGGTAGAAGTCACGGATCATCCAGGACAGTTTAAGGCAGTATCAATTACAGCGCAAACGATGATTTCGGCACAGAGTGGTGCAACGAAGGCCCCACTGATGCTGTGATCAGCAGTGATCAGCCACCCTTCCAAGAAGCAACATTCAGATGAGAGTTGAGCACGTGTGTTGGGAGGGCTGTAGCCATACCAGCAGGCATACAGGTCAAGGGCTTGCTACAGGCTTCTCTTCTCTCTGTCCACAGCTTACCAAGCACAGGTACACAGAGGCACACCCAGTCCACTTCATTTCAGCACGCAGAAGAGTGGAGATACCTGTACTTACCCTTTTTCAGCTCTGTGGGCTGAAAGTACCTGGTAAGTACAAATGATTATACTCTGAGGCTCCAGAACTATTCTGTAGCACAAAATGCAGTATCTCTTTCTGTGTTACGAAGAGAAGGCACAAGGCTGGATGAGCTGCACTTATCTCCTGAGGCTTCAGAAGCATAGCCAGCTCATTCACGCAGTGGACCAGTTGTCTCGGAGTGACTAGGATAGTGCCAGAACAGAGACCCCTGCCCTCACTCCCAGAAGACTTTATTCAGGATGTTATTGTTTGTCTCAGATATTAGATACATGGACACAAGATACAAGTCGTGGGATCTATTCCAGTCGCTCACAGCCCTTACACGCAGTGGCTCTAGGCAGTTACCTGGTCACAGAGCTGCAGTAGAAGAATGGGAGACAAGGGGCTGGCCCTAAACTCTGCATTGGAGCATGCAAACCACTGCTTCAGGAGGCAAAGGGGGAAACCTGCCTCCATCTAGTAGTTTTGCATTGGGTTAGCCGATGGAGACGTGCCCCTGGTGGCAACCTGTACAGTGTCTGTCTGGCCTGTAATCCTCTAGTAGAGGTCTGTTCCTTGGAGTCCATTTTTTCTTCCTAACATTTTCTGATCCTGTCGATTTATCTTATGCAGTAGATCATCAAGTGTCCCCTGCCACAAGGGCACAGAATAAATTGATTTAGATGCTAAAGGGCTCCAGTCAAGGTAGATAAACTAGCACTGTGTCATATTCCAAGTTACAGTAGCTCAGCACCTGGCACAAATGCAGCATAATTTTTAGAGAGCATTTAAGACACACAGTCAGATTTTCATTTGATTCTCAAGCATGACTGCTTTATAAGCTTCACAGCTCACCCTTCCTGCAATGGGTTTTATTTTTCAACTTGATTCTGCTGCTGTAGAGGAGTTTTAAACATCCATGTATAACCATAGCAAAAAGTCTGCAGTACAAAACCAACACGGTGGGTCAGAGCCTGTTGCCTGCGGCACCAGAAAGCACACAAGATAAGGCAGCAACAGGGGTTTTCACCCTCCCAAACCACAGGTACGGTGCATGGTCTGGAGTGGGTGTGCTGTTCAGCTTCTCTTGGCAGCCCAGCCAGAGGATGAGCTGTCCCATGCCCTGCAGCCCTGGAGAAGCCTTCACCAAATGACAGCTTCTGTGATCCCTTCCCCATCCTGGGGGACTGCGCAGTGGACTCTGCCTGCCTGCCAAAACACGCGACGTACTCTTGCCTGATCTGGACCAACCTCGAACATGAATCCCCAGAGTGACAACAGGGACTGTGTGAACACAAATGGCTACATGAGGTTTCAGCTCTGCAGATAACAGCAGTGGAAACTGCAGATACAGCCTTCCCTCTTGTTCAGTACAGCAAACAGGGCCCTCTTTTGGCATTAACGTCTCTGCCACGCTATGCCCAGCCCAGTGCAAGAGCAGTCCTAGGCCAACACACTGGGCATGAAGTAGAAGGCTACTGTGGTTCCGCTATACGGCATTGAATAAAAAGCCCAAATAGCTCTTTCCCTTCATGAGGACCAGCTCTGTAAGGGCAAGACAGGGCAGAAGAGGGAGACAGGGTGTGAAGGGAACGATATTACTGACTCTTACCTCTACCCATCACCAAAGACACTCGTAGCTTCCAGCAGTGACCACAGAGGAAGAGTTTCAGGTAACCAAGAAACAAGTGGCTTAATAAAAACAAACATATATGACAAAACCAGCAAAATAAATACGCTATCAGGATCAGTTCTACAAAGGAACCAGATGGCACTAAATACACCTCCTGTACTAGAAAAAGACCCACTGTTTCTTGCAATCTGATAAAGTCCTGCAGCCCTAATCTCTTCATACTTATCATGCCTTAAAAGAAAAAAGAAAGAAAAAAAAAAAAACAAACCAGAAAAACAGCCATGTCTGGAGGAACAGTGCTCTTACCAAATAAAAAATTTACTCTGAGAATGAACTGAGATTAAAAGCAGATATTTTCCAGGAGGCTCAAGAATATCAGGCAAATATTTCACATAGAAACATTGCCTTAAGCCCTGTCACCAAGACCCAGAGTGAGAGAGTGAGGAAGTGCAAGAAAGATCTGATTCCTTTCTTGACTAATGTCAAGGTCATGCAAGGGTGACAGTGCCACAGAGCTCAGCAGACCCCTGCCCATGACCTGAGGAGGGCTGGTAACTGACCCAGCGCAGGAATGTCAAAAGTGCTTTACATGAACAAAACTGTCCTCGTGGGCTGACAAGGCCCCATGTCATAAATGAAGGCCATTGACTTTGTCCTTATCGCTTGCAACATCCATTTCAATGTGGCTGAAAGCAGGGTTGTCGGTTCCTTCGTCTGCCACAGTAAACGGGTTACAGTCCAACACTTCCACTTTCTCTTGCTGAAAAACAAAAGACAAAAGCCATGCTGTGAAGTAGAGGAAAGTCATCTTCTCTTTGACCTGCATGCAAGCAGAGTCAGGCCTGACATACAGGATGCCTTGCAAGAAAACGCATGTTGGTTGCTGAGGGAGCATAAATTGTTCTTCATTGTAATAGCTGGTATTTTTCTAGGGGCATGGAAAGTTTCTCATTGCATAAGGTACTAGTTGTGTAAAATGTTCTTGTCACATAAAATGTTCTTGTCCTGCAAAGTATTTAAAGTAGTTTTGGGTGTGCAAAGTTTTAATTGCTGTTTTCATGTCTAGCGATCTGTCACCACCAGGTCCTTGAGCTATTGACTCCCAACCCTTGTTCCTTGCCCCATCTTTGACATGAAGAGCATATTAACATGCATCATTGCTTTGATGTTCCATCTCTATTAAACATAATTGAGCTCTTCGTGTGCAGGAAGTTGCTCAGTTTCCCCTGATTTTTTTTCTCAACAGCTTCCTGCATTTTTTGTGATGCCAACTACTCCCAGCTGTATAACCAGGCAGACATTTGTTTCTGACTCTGGGCATAAAATAGTATGGCTGTGGACATTAGCTTCCATGTGGGTGGGTTGGTTTTTGTTTTGTTTTGTTTTCAAAAGTCTTCAGGGATTAAATTCCCAGATAGTGAAAACAGGTGTTGGCCCATTAAAGACAATGAATGACAATAACCGGACAGGTGGTCTCCAGTCCTGACACGGGCAAACAGTATTACAATAGTATTGTAAAAATCCCTTTCTCTCCCCGGTGTTCATATCCAGAAGTTGAAATACATGAGATTATACTAAAAGGAGTTGTCATTATGGAGGAAAAACATTTTGCAAACTGGACCATCTCAAAGATATGATCATTGCCTGTACTGCAGCACTCAAAAGCACTGAACAAAGCTGAGCTCGAATGTCCAGCATCCTGGTGATAGATTAAAACTGATCGATAGTTTATTTAAAAAAAAAAAAATCCCCTACATTCTCCCTTCTAAGGGAAGTTATTACCCAATAATGTCTTCCATTTTCTTATGTCTTAGGGAGGGAGCTAGGAAACAGATATGCTGAGTACAAATGTTTTCTCTCAAACAGTAGGTGAAGTAGCAAAAAAATCCAGACTTTAGAGAACGCTTGTTACAAACAAAGGAAGCTTTGCTGAGTCCAAAGTGTGCCTTGGGCCAGCTTCCAAGAGACTAGTGAGGGAGTATTTGGGCAGAAACCCAGAGAACAACTGTCTCTTGTCTCAGCTGCTGCTCTGTTGTTCACTGAAGTCAAGCTGTGGCCAAACACAGCTTCCCTGCCTATGCCAGCTGCTTTAATCCTACCCTCCTTGTGCTCTGTTACCGCCTTACAGCAGACAGTCGTATCAGGCAGCATCAGGTGCTATTCATCCTCATGGGTAAAAATAAGCCAGGGACTGTTTGCCTTTGTCCCCAGGAGGAAAGACTTATTTAAATCAGAGATGCATAATTACACTTACTGTCTCAGATTTAGACCGTGAGAAGTTGGACAGGAAATCTTCCTTGGTCAGCAGGAATTTACGATCTGTGTTCTGCTTTAGTCCTCCTGCAAAATAGGCAAGTTTCAATCAATCAGCCAGGTTTCCACATACAAATGATGTCAGAGCCCAGCTATGGGCACCAGGGGCCAGGTGAGCAGGACAAAGTCATGCAGCAAAAGCCATCAAGCAATCACAGGCCTTAGGGATCATTTCTTTACAATGATGTATGTACCCTGCACCTCTCAAAATATAAAATGATCCCTCGACGTCTACTTGAAATGCCTTAGCCCTTTCCCAGACTTTCCTAGACCCTCCTCAGACTTCTTATTGTGTAAAAAACCTCATCAGAAGAGGATGAATCCCATACAATGATATCTGGGTCTACTCTGCCAGTCCAGGAGCTGCGGTACCAAGTGCTGCGCTGGAGCCTGAGCCCCAGTCCTCAGCTCCCTGTCAGCAAGACTCCTGTCTCTAGAGTCACTAGCAATTTTTATAGTAAGTTATTTAAGGGCAGCCCCCAAGGTGGGGGGATGAGGCTTAATGGGATGTTTTGGGGCCATTGTTAAGGCATGGAAGATTAACTATTCTTGGGGGAAAAAATGTGTGTGGGAAAGAGATGCAGGTGCTAGGAATTAGGTCTGATTGCCACCTGAGACTTAAATGGGATCTTGCACCACAAAAAGCAGGGTGGTGGTGTGGTTGGGTTAGGGGTGGTTTTTGGGTTTTTTTTTTTTTGGTTTTTTTTTTTTTTTGAGTTTCTGTTTCTTGGGCTGAGGATCTCTCATCTGGATTTACTGAGTTACCCAGTTTTTGTGTTTTGTTTCATGGCCTGTGGGTGACCTGGTCCCAACCTGGTAAGAAGCAAAAACCTGCCTACAAGCATCACTATAGCAATGGGAAAAGCTTGCGATGGGAAGAAATGAGGGGAGCAAATCCTCTAGTAGGAACTCACAAGGAAAAGAAAATGGTAATGTAACTCGTGCTTATTAGTTGTAAGGCATGGAGAAGCTAATGGAAGTGAGTTTGTCTGCTGGGTTTGGAGTTTCATAGTCCTGGAGTAGTTGTAAGTCAGACTAATAGGTCTGAAATCTAACAGCCTCAAAGATGAAGGCTGTCATAGGAATCTGGCTGGGCATACTGGGGAAGCTGTGAGAGCAGCTGCTTTAGTCCTGTTTCTGCCATGCATGAGGTGGATGATGGGTGCACTTTGCATCTCACCTAGATGCAAAGGTGGTGAGGCCGTGGGCTGAAACTGAAGTCCCCGTTCTTACCTGTGGGGTGCTGCTTTTTGCCCCTTGCACAAAATAGTACAGGGAAACTGAGAAAGAAGCTAATGTAGCCATGCACAGAGTCTGCAGCTCTCAGGTATGTGCTTGGGGAATGTGGTGAAAAGCATGCACTGTACAGGTGCAGACAATAACCCTTGAGTGCTCTGAACTCACTCAAAACTGCTTTTCTCCTCTAGAAGCTTGGGTGTACCTCCTTGCTTGGAGTTGTTGCCATATTCAGGGACAACCCTTAAACCTTCAGCCCCTGCTGGCATCTAATAAAACAGGAAAGACAGATGTCTTAAATTATTAAATTTTTTTTTGCCCCTCAGGTTAAAAAAAAATGCTGAAACTTCATTCTCCTTAGAAATTTGAAGTAACTTTTGCTGTGCGCAGAGACCAAGAGTAGGATGTGGAAGGGCTGAGGGGAGGAAACGAGATTTAGGACGGTAACGTCTACACGGTGTTTGCAATAGTGTCAGCTGCACTTCCTGTGGCAATGACAACTCTCTGGTCATCTTAGTTTGAAAGAGATCTAAGACACAGTCAGTCACAGCTCTGGAACTAGTACCTGTTAGGAGGCTGATAATAATTCCCACAACTACTGTGATAAGTGTCCCAAGTGTGCTGAAGTAGAGATAAGACAAGGAATACCAGTTGTCTGCCAGGGCAGGCCTGAAAAAGAGCAAAAAAAGTGTTAATCTCTGCTTTCCTATCCCAAGCAATTTGAAAATGCTGTCTGTTTCCAGACAGTATATAAATACAGAGATACTTCTGAACCAGACGACCTGGTAGTCTTGAACTGCTTCCATACAATAAAATGTGCACTGAAAATTTGTTCGAAAATTTGCAGGGCGAGTTCCTTTGTATGGGAGGAGACTGGTCAGTACAGTGAGGCAATGCATGAAACAGAGCAGGTGAAACAGGACAGTCCTGTCTCTGCTAGGAATGCAGAGCTGAGCGCTCCAGCTATCCAGATGAAGGGATAACTTCTTTAGAAGGGGGTACGTTATATAACGGAGGGGACACACCAAAAAAAAAAAAAAAAAAAAAAAAAAAAAAGTAGGAAATCAGCCATGTGGAGCTCTAGATGGCCAGAAACAATAGGGCAACTGTCACACCTCAGGTTACACCTTATCTTGACGAGGTGCTCTGTTGCAACAGTTGCTTGCCCACAGCCGTAAGCAATGCTAGAGGCCTCGTGTGAGAGGTGCAGTACATGAAACTGGATGTTGGGCACCCATGTATGTACCAAGGTATCTTGATTGTACAGTGCTCTAAGGTGTAAGGATCGGGAATTCTGTTCCTGCTGTTCCCTATATTGTTACACTTAATTGTGATTGTCCAAAGTGAGACATATGGTAATTGCAAAGGGGAGAAAATCCCTTATATTTTGCTTGTTATATGGATAATACCCTTGTCTGAATTTCCTGAATAGAACTATTTCTGCACAGACTAGCTATTGTAGGTGGGACTGTTAAGCTGGCAAATTGACCTTTAACTGCCTACTACTTTAATTCACGTGAAAGACTGTAGAAGTTAATCTAATAACTGTAAATGTTATGCTTTCTTTAACACTGTGGTTCCCAGTAAGGCATATCCAAGCCTTTAGACTCAAATATTGAACTGAAGCTTTACAGATCAATAGGAAAATTCACTTTGACTTCTGTTCTGGGATAACTCAGAAAAACTTCACTCTTACAGGAAAAAAAAAAAAAAAAAAAAAAAATTAGAGAAAACTGCTTCACCTTAAACAGCCTGGTAGGTCAACCAGGGAGGGATAGTTATAGTAACCCAAATGCTAGGCAGACGTTTGTGTTGCTTTAAAACAAATACATGTTTTGTTGATTGCACATGATGAACTTGTATACCTTTCTGCAGTTGGTGTGTTGAAGATTGTTGTTAATGGATTTTCTGTTGTTAAATTTACTGAGGATATATTACAGCCTGCAGTTGAGAGATATAGTGGCTTGGTCCTCTCTGGCAGTGGAGGATAAATCTGAGATCCGATTCCAACCCAAAGCGAAATAACAAAGCCACTGACAAGACCCACAAATGCACCCTGCAAAACAGAAAATTAAACTTGGATTTATTTGAAAAAAACAACACCTAGATGAGTCAGAAACAGTCAAGATAATCTAAACTGTACGCTGCACAGCAAAAATCAAATATACAGTTGGGGAGAGCTGGAGAGTTTACTTCACTCCCTTTTGGGGAAATACAGTGTTTACCCACAGCTCCTGAGTATACCTCTTTTTATTTTGCCACTATGCCTTTACAATGAAAGGATAGCTTCGGGCTGCATGGTATATGGGAAAACACTGCTTTATTTGAGGTCCTCCTTGAACAAATCCAGAAGCAATTCTTCCTTTTTCTCATGTAATCTGTTTTTGCAAAAGTCTCTTTTACTTCAGGGTGGGGGGGGGGTTGGCTGATAGACAGTGATTTTTTTTTTTTTTTCTAGTATATACATAAAATTTGCAATGCAAAGAGGTAAAGGTTAGTGATTACTGAACCTTACTAAATAGCAATCCTATCAGACTAACCCATGGGCCATATTCCCAAAGTTCGTCCAATCTATTTTTTGATGGAATGGATTTTTCCTCTGGAAATGATAGTATTTAATGATAGTAAAGCACTCTGAGAACACTCCAATTCAGTCTGCAAGTGCTTGGGCCTCATTTTCCCAGACTGACCCCCTTTTGCTCAGAAAGGCCAGCATCCTCTGAGTCTACTGGTTGTTCAGCTACATCTGAAGACACGTTCCCTGCTTCTAAATCTGCGTTTTCCAGAAACCCTTGCCAAAGTTTCATTTTTTTTTCATATTCCCGTCCCCCTTCCCCCCCCACCCCGTTCATGTAAATCTCATCATCCGATAGAAATTCAAGTTCCTATACAGCCCTGTTCATCACTTCCTTGGGACAAGGAGGAAAGGGAGCAAGGGGAAATGTCCTCATGGAAAGTATCAAAGACCTCTCCCTTGCTGCCCAACATAAAATTACTGAGGGGAGAGGGGGAAGGAGATGCTCAAAATTAACAATGAATTTTGGAGGAACGGGGCTTTAAATTCATACTTACAATTCCATTTGCAAAGGAGCAGAGGATTCCCAAGGCAAACAGTCCTAAAAGGGGGCCACCAACCATGCCAAAAATGCTGAGCGCTGCCTGAGGAAGGAAGAGAGTCTCCTATCAGGTGCTGTGCAAGAAAGTTAAAGCCTCCAAAAGGGCAAGAAAGATAGATGTTGAGAAGGAAATTATGAGGGTTTTTTTAACTGGTGCATACTCAGCTGGCAGGACTTGGTAGAGTTACATGGGTGCTCAAAGCAGAGGCTGAGCCATGGGCTATTTGAGGCCAGTACCCAACAAAGACTGAAAACTAATCTCATAATGGTATCCAGCAATTATTTTCTTACATAATTCATTCTGGGTCATTCAACATGGGCATGAAAAAGCTGTCTGACACCTACCTGCAACAAGGCTCCCATGAGAGATGCCAGTGCAGCCATAGCAATGCAGACTCCGCCATAAAACAGACCTGTGTAGGAAAGGCAGAAGGATGCGTAAATCTGCCAAAGTTTGAAAAACACTGATGGAAACGTTTCCATTTAACCCAGCATGGCCCTGACATCTCCAAAACAAACCTGCTAGCATCTGGGTTTTTTTTTCTATGAGAGTCTGAATTGGCTAAAAGGTCAGGTTTCTGTTTACATTAAGAAGAAATCATGCAAACTTGACAAAATCCTCTTCCTGTGTGTTACTAAAGATTAGTTAATAAATGGCAGCCATATGGATTGACCATAGTGGCAATACCACATGTATTGTTCATATTTCTCAGCTAATCTCCTGTGTCATAGTCCTTATTTTGAGGGAATGATTTTTGCTTCTCAGTCTAAAGTCTTTGGAGCAAGAAAGTAAATGCTGGGAGCTGGCGCTGCGACAAAGAACATCCCGGGCCACCAGGACTTAGTGTCTCTTCCCAGGACCCATAACACTGGCTTATTTGTTTTTTCCACCTCCACCCCTGCTGAGTTTCGCTGCACAAGCAATAGATTAATCCCACTGTTTAATGTGATATGTCAGGCAACTCATGATAGGTCCAACAACAATTTTGGCATAAAGATTGTTTGCAATAATGTTTAAGAAACTGCTCTCAGGTGAAAATATTTAATACTTGTCACCTGCCACCAGTCTGCTGTGTTCACTGGTATGGGCTATGACACTATGTTGGGACTGTGGTTTTTCCAATCTTATTTCAAACACTGTCTTGGACTACACCTGCAGCTGGTCACAGACAGTACAACTAGCAAAGACCACAATTGCACTTCAGAGATTTAAACCATCTGCTCAGCCCAGTTCTTACTCTCTTTGAGCTAAACAGAGGAGCAAAACAGACTGAGGGTCTGAGTGTATATCAGAGAAGACGTGAAGTTTCTGCTTATCTGGAATGTTATTGGGACACAACGCTATTGCTCGCGTATCACTTGGTTCAAAAGGTTTGTTACAAAATTGTTTCCTATGCTTCTCATTTTCGACAGATGAAAGAATAATAACATGTGTTTCAGTCTGAGACATTTGGCTTTGTAGTACTGTGAATCAATATTGAATACAGATGCAGCGCATCTTTCCACTTAAAGATCAATCAAGATGGCTTCTTTGTTTCCTTATGCTACTTGAAGTAGCTTGTCCCCCATTCTGTGTAAAACCTATGCAGCTGATCTCATCTCCCCCAAGTATTGCACCAATGTAGTCCTTACTCCTGACTTACACTGCCATAAGCGAGATCTGAATCAAGCCCTCACTTTGTAAAGCAAAAGTGGAAAAGATATTTTTCCAGACATACTCATCCCCATGGAAATCCATGACAGCTTCTTTTCAGAGAGGGATTTGAAGTACGGCTTAATGAGGTCTTCGACAGTCACGGCAGCCAGAGCATTGATGCTGGAGGACACTGTACTACAGAAGGCAAGATTTACATGATTTTTTTATCTTAGAAGCTGAAATCATAGATAACAGATGGGTTACTGGCAGAGAGAAACTGCCACTGTCTAGAACAGTGTCAGAAAACTAATGTAACGGCTGTATCAGTTGAAATAACTTTTTGTTCCAAGTGATGCAGTTAAGAGCTTACAAAAATTGTTTTAAATAATTGCTCTTGGTGAAGACGAGGCAAATCCTGATGAAAAGATGGGCCTGGAGAAGTCAAAGAAAATACCTATTACCTTTGGCTAAGCTGTAAACACTACTGGTATATGTGATACCTTCACAAATGATCTACACAGTATATATCTGGGTAGGTAAAATTCCTACATGCAGGTCACTGACCACCTTGAATACGCTCTCAGAGGAGGAATCAGATAATCTAATTATAGCCATCTAAAAATTAGGCATCCAGTCCAAAGTGAGCTATTGCAGGCTCCCTATGGGGTCAGAGAAACCAGCGTTCCTAAGGCACAAAGCCAGTCAGGTGATCTTGTGTCTATGTGTACCTTGCTCTCACAAGCCACCAACTGTTCCCCTGCATGTGAAAAACAAATATCCTGGCCGTTCCCTCTATTTACGTAGCTACAAGTACTCAGAACAAAAAAGTTATCCTGATATCATATTCTTAAGTTTCCTTATTTTTATCTGCTTACTATTGTTCAGAGCCTTCCCTGAGAAAGGCGATGATTCCTAAAAGATGCTCCTTGGGAAAGCTGAAGAGAACGCTCCCCACTATGGGATAGAAGGGGATTGATTTGTCTCCTTCAGTAAAAATATATAGTGATTGTTGTTTTCATGGGGTTCATTCAAGACAATTGGAAGTCCAGGAACTCTTTTGTAAACAAGTCTCTAAAGATCAGGGATGAAGAAAGGGAGATGGCTTTAAAGTTATGAAGGTTTGAAACTGGGAAATTAAAGATGAGCAGTAGGAAATTCCCCAAACTGAGCTATTTTGTGTAACCACCCACTTATAGGACTTAAGAATTCCTAAAGCAGAGGGGCATAAAAAGCACAGAGAGGAGGATTTGTTAGTGCCATCCATCACGTTGCTAGTAGGGAACTCCAAACAGCTTTGACTCCTAGGACCTCAGAGCACCACTGATGGAAACTATGGATTTTTAAGCTGCATCATCAAAGATCTTATAGTGCTTTTTTTGAAGAACAAAAATTAGCTAGACAAAGAAATGAAATGCGAAAGTTTTAGTATAAATGCAACTTTAGCTCTAATGAAAAAGAAAGAAAAAAGACACTAGGTTCCAAAGTATTAAATTACCTTAATGTCCCACTGTAGGCACTAGCCACGAAAAGCCCTGGCACTCCTGGAAAATCGTGGAGAATATCCAGCACTAGGTATGGCATTAGCTGAAAAATTCAGAGAGTAAGAACTATTACTATCTTGGTCTAATTTTTGTTTTTCTCACTGTATTATTTTTGTTACAGGCTTCTCACTGGCATTCTGCCCATCTGTTCTAATTTTGAATGTCCCGCCTTGTGCTATTGATTGGTTTTCTACAGAGAAAACCAATCCTAAACCATCCACTTGAGATACAACAAAGTCTGTTTAGACCACTTAGCAGAGGTGAGCATATAGCCGTGCTGTCGGGCTTGCTTTCCAGTCACGAGGGTATAGGAAACTAGCAGTGGGCAGCAGGTAGTCTGTACTGTACATCACTCTGTTGGGCTTGGACGCCACAGTAGATGCTTATGTCTGCTGTTGACTCCACAAAAAGGTTTTTAGATACAGTCCAATAACCTCAGGGTACCTGAGAGCAATTTACTTATTGGAAACCATGTGTCATTTGTTGACCTTTGCAAGATCTGAGTGCTGGAAAGAGAGGAATTTTAAGATTTTCTTCCTGTGAACAATTTTTTTTCACAGACAAGTCAGTCTTTTTAGTATCTGGCTTCCAGTTTCCACCAAAATAATATGAATGACAGGAACAACTTAATTTCCTTTGGGTTTCCACCTTGGCTTTCCGTATCTCATTTTATTCTACCCTTAAAGACCACGTCGTCCTGCCCCAGGTAGTCTGTGCTTCTCCTGGCTTTCCAGCTATTGTCTGTGAGGTATTATCTGGAGCCTAAGATTACCCCAGGCATAAACATAGAAGAAAAAGACTTGTATGATTTCCTTGGGGCCCTGACTCTGGTCAGCCTATGGGCTCCCAGAACTCTTGTTCCTCAGGTAAATCTGCTGCTCAGGGCCTATTTAGGGAGAGGCTGCCATCGGTTACAAGGTGGTTTCTCCACACCACGGTTTGACTGCCCAGCTCTCCCCCGAAGGAGGGAAGGATGCACCAGCACTAGCAAAGAACTGCCTGCTGGTAGCCTTCTTCCAGGGGTATGCTTTGGCCACCATCGTGTTTCGAATCCGAAAAGACTTTCGCCTCCTTGGCACAGAGCAGTTTAGGTCGGGTGATACAAAGCAGCTCAGTAGGGCCTGCAGTCACCCACACGGGCACCGCTCTTTCAGCTGTCCCTGGTGGCAACCCCTTCTCCTCGCTTCTCTCTGAAGTGCTGTTTCACGCAATGCTGGGCCCATTTTGGGTGAAAAACCCATATACCCACAGAGGTGGGTGGACTTGAGCACTCTCCGCATTGCTGCTCTCCTTGCCGCCCTCCTCACCTGCAGCTCCGGGACAGCTGGGGGACGCTGGGACTGAACAGTGCCGAGGATGGGTCTGCTGCTTTCTCCAGGGCATTCCCTCCCACCGTGGTCTCAGCCTAATCCCTCAGCGTTACAGACTCACCTGATAGGGGACTCAGACATGTCATTGTTCCCAACTCCCTGGCTCATGAACCCCCACCCCCCGGTCTGGTTATTATGGGTCCAGAGGAAGGATGCCCCCTCACCACCTTCCCCTGAAACGTGGGGCCCTACCTGGTCGAGTGCCGACACCTGCTTTGCCGTCCATGGGTCGCAGTCCTTGTAGATGGAGTAGAGGGCCAGGCCGCACAGGGTCGCACAGGCCAGTATCGCCCAGAGCCCCACCAGATTGATGTAGAGGGACCTGCACCAACATGCAAGGAAACACCATGTTAGAGCTTGACATCCTGCAAGACCCCACCGGGGCCAGCCGAGCAAACACCCCTGCCAGCAGTGAGGAGACCTTCTTGGTCAGTGGCTGCCTGCTGGAAAGGGAGTCACAATACAGCTCCCAGCATTTCACCCACTGTGAGATCACATTTTTAAGTATACGAATTACACTTCTAGTTGAGGCGGTACAGTCTGAGTGCCTGTCCTGGGACAAAGTCTGCTCAGGAGATTATGGGGGCAATATGGCAATCCCCACCTTTCATCGTGTGCCCGAGTTTTACATTGCGGGCAGCTGGCAAGAAGATGCTCTTCACCCCTCACCACACCCCTTGGTAAAGACAATCCCCAGACAGATTTGTAAGGTTGGGTGCCCCAGATCAAAGTGTGGGGTACATTTTTGTCAGCACCAGCACTCCTTTGCCTCTGGAGCTACAGTGCTGTGCTTACACAACGCTGGAGTTGCCCTTGTAAAGCACCAAATCACCCATTTCCTCCTGGGACAGACTCTGTGGGAGGTAGTAATGAGGCACTGGGACCCAGGACCTGGTTTGGAGCCACCTACAGGTGCCACTTCCAGAGAGCAGGAGGTTGCCACCAACCCCAGAGCTTCCTTGTTAGTAGCTAAACAATTTGGAGCCTGGTATGGTCCCGTGACCTTATCACCTCTCCACATCCTGACGGGAGCTTCAGCTAACGCTGAGAGCAGAGATGCATTTTCATCAGGCATTAATGCTACTTTTGCCACACACAACAGGCAGCCCCCATTGGCAATGAAAAACAAATTGTTCTCCTTGCCCAGTGAGGGCTTTTCCCTTCCATCAAACTATCTGATCTTCTCAAATGTTTCTCAGCTGTTGATGACTCCTGGGTCACAAAGTTCTTCTCACCTAGGGTGGTCAGTTCAAACACACCCACCGGCAGCTTGCCCTTGAAAAACAGCGTTCCTTTCCAGCAGTTGCCTCCCAGTTATCTGTTTACCATCCGCCAATAGTGATTTACCTGCCTGACAGATCACATACCCTGGACCTGTGCCAACTGCTAAGATCTTCGCTGGGAGGGCTTTCGGTTTCTGTGTAAATATATCTATGCTTGCAATGCTTTAGTAGACCTTTTGGTGCTTTCAGTTCCCAATAAGGTAAGGGGCACCAGCCTTTGGACTGCTCTAGAAGACCATTAGGATGAATGAAGAAGTAAACCTAACTTTATAGGTCGTGTTAGGCATTGAAATGGACGTTTTCAGAAAGGCATAATGTAGATTAACTACATTGAACTATCAGTTTTATACTGTAGAAAAATTATTGGCAAGCACAATGTAAAGTCTCAAAAAAGATCTATATAAATAAAAGCTGATTTACACATAGTAGGGGAAACTGCATTTATGCTTTGTATTTGCAATTAGTGATGGTCTAAACACAGAACTAGCAGCACTTTTAACTTTCTAGACTAATTTAGTAAAAAAGAAGTAGTCTTCATATAGATGGTTACATATTGGTTGGATGTCTTGCATACATTTAGCTGAAGCTGTTCCTGCACTGGCATAATCTACCTTGATACAACTGATTTAGCACAAAATTTAACCAATTACTTAAATCAGTCCAAATCTTTTCAACGGATGTAATAGCAGTATTAACCTACAGCCTGTAGTAAAGATTAGAAAGTCGAGAGAAACACACTGAAGCAAAATAAATTGTTTGTCTGAATCCAGAAATTCTTGTTTTTAAACTGCGTCAGGGTTTGACAGTGAAAAGAAAGCTATTTTTTTAATTCTGATTTACATCCCAGCTCACGGTACACCCTATGACTAAGCACTGGAGTATAATAATTGTAGCACTATTGGAGAGAAGTGTTCCCATTAATTCTGGCTGAGTAACATGGGGCGGAGTTTGGGTGAATTAGGCACTGTGACTGCACAAGGCTTATTTTCAGTTGTTTGTTTCAGGCTGGCTCTAAGATTTTAGCACTGAAACATGCCAGATGATGACCATGAAAGGAAAGTAGAAAAAAATGTGTTAGTAGCCCATATTTTCCTGAAAATGTAGTTCTCCTGCTCTGTGTCTGTTATCGTTCATATATGAGCATTATGTTCAATTTGCCTAGTTACTGTTTGAGAATGATAGCATGTGCTCCTACCTACCGGTGTGTTTCTTGAACAGAGTGAAATCCTTTCCCGAAGCCTGAGAAAATTCCAACACTTGTGCCACTGTTAAAGACCTTCCCAAAAACTGCAAGTTGGGATGTGTGAAAGAATTATTTTCTCAGCTCTGATTTATTATTGTGCTGTCTCTTATAAAGCCTTACAGAAAATGTCATGGGGTACAAAACCCTATTACTTTGACCTGATGACATTTTACACTTCTATGTACAGGTTAAAAGGCAGTAAGAGGTGCAGGCCACCAATGTGACTTGCAGATGTGTTTAATTACATTTCCTAATGAACTAGGTAGATGGCAGTGTTTGTAGTTGTGACAAGCTGCAATCATTATACAAAATGATTTCTCCATGCAGGGGAAATTCCCTGCACAACCGAGGCACAAGCAAGATGCCACAGAGTCCAGCCACCCACACCAGCAGGAGAGGAATTCACTGATGAAGGCTGTGCCACCACGAATACAGTATGACCTACAAATCCCATCCAAACCCCTCCAGAACCAGATAGCCTCCAGCTCTGGTCAAAGCTGCCGCAACAGCTCTGAAAATCTGCCCAGAAGCTGCCATGGAGCCAGACTTCCCCTGGCCACACTCTACCTCTGGGATGCCCTGGAGGTGTCCCTCCTTACAAAGAGGGTAGGGAAGGTGCGAGAGCAGCTGGAGCAGGTGGTCAGGAAGGACAGTCTCACTGGCACACAAATCTGGCACAATGTATGTGGCTGTTTTCCTATACACGGTCATGCCAGGCAGCATTACAGACGTGGGATGCACCTCCTGCCTCTGCAGTGCCAAGAACCTGGCACCCAGCCACGTGCCAGTGACTGTGAAGAAGCCACGTGGTGCATTGGAGATGTGGCTGATGACAAGCATCAGCTCATTCCTGTCTGTAGCGTCAATGGTTGAAAAGCAGATTATTGCCATAACCAAAATGTTTCAGTTCTAAATTGTGCACGATTTTGTGGGTATTTTGCTGTCTTTGTGAAGTGAAAGCCTTCATAAAACTCCTCCTCTGTAATCTGTATTATAGAATTTATAGAGACTATAGTTATGATGTGCATTTATATATTTCTCCTATAAATGGACTTCATGAGCTTGCTAATAATTCTTAAGTCCTGAGTTGTGAACTGCTGGAATGATACTAAGGGTAAGATAATAGAGTCAGAAAGTATACTCCGTTCTAGAGTAAAGGCTGATCAGAAATGTTTAAATTCAAGGAAAACAGAACTCTCTGCCAGTTTCCATAGTGAATTCCTAAAATAAAATGCATTCTTTGAAAAAAATCATGATTGAAAGTAAAATATGTGATTCCTCAGCAATGTTATCACTGAAGAAAACATAAAACATTTCTGCATTTCCTCATGCCTATACTAATTGGTATGGAAAAATCTTTTAGTCTTTACTCATGCAAAATTGCCCACAATGATTTAGGTTTAGTAGAGTAGCAATTCAAGTTCCTGTCCTGATATGGCTTCAGCACAAGTACTATATTATTTGGTATTTAGGTTGCATGTAAATTTCATGCAGCTATTTTTATGCAAGAATACTGGCACAAAGTTCAATGTTACAGCAATTATATGTAATTCAAATACTGGTATTTATTGTGCCAATTTGTCTTCTACCTGGTCCACAAAACAAAAAGCAAAAGTTCTTACCCTTTATAAATGGGTTTTATATTGACAAAAACATTACTTTTTAAAGAATTCCCTTTATAAAAACAGTCACTGCTGAATTCAGACATTAAAAGTTACTGTAGGCAGACTTACAATTTTGCGTGGAACCTGCTTTTGCATGCAATGTATCTCTGTACTTGAGACTGGTTGACCCCATATATGCCAGTCCATGTGAAGGTCCCACCTATAACAATCGTCCAGAAGGTGTGCCGTTGCAAAGGATTGGGATCAAAGCTACAATGAGAGGGAAAAGAGAAAATAAATTCAGAATATGAAAATCTTGTCATTATGAGAAGACCTTAATGGCTAGGAGAAAAAATTTCCTCATACTTGTTCTAATACAAACGCTCTTAATTTGGCCAGATTCTGAACATTCAGATACATGAAATGTAAACTCACGGAAAGCAAATTTAAAACTCAGAGCTGAAATCCTGATCCAGCGAAACACTCTGATCTGTTCAAAGGTGAACTTTAACTGATTTATTTGCCTATAAACTACAGACTTACGTAAAGCTGTACGATGCCTGTGACTGTTGTGATGAAATGATGCTCCAGTAAAAAGTTTAATATGCCTGCTTATCTAGAGGGACATCGGTCTGACACCAATATAATGGTGTGTTTGGACACCCAGCCTTTGTGAACGTGGACAGAGCCTCTGTAAAACATTTTGCTGGTTTAGCTCTAAGCGAATAACAGCTTTTGAATGGCCATAAGTATATAGTTTTTTAAAATCACACTTTAATATAGCAATAAATTATGGTCATCTTTGTGAACAATGTAATGCTATTTCACCCATTACATGCCTTTATTCCTTTTCTTTTCCTATCTGTGAACTCTATGATTGGAGGAAGAAGCAATGCAGTACAACCACTGCAAATCAGCCAAACAGATTGAAAAAACAACTGTTCGCAAGAAGAAAAAAACCCATACCCACGAACTCGGTGAAGAATTTCACAGAAAACCTGATGAGTATAATGAACTGATGGACAAAAGGTAATACATGTCACACTAAGCTTTCACTAATAGCATGGCGTGAAGTTTCTCATCAAAGCTACAATAACCGGGGTTTTTTTATAACTTAAAGAGGTTTTTGATTCAACACTGTAAGAATGAATATTCTTGACCTTGCAAAATTATATTTTTAGGCTATGATTAGTTACAATAATGGAGGGTAAAATACTATTAAAAGTACTTTAATTTTTCTTTCAGGGAAAAGGAAAAACATTTTCTTTTTTCAGATTGGACAAAAGCTATTATTTTCCCAGTTGTTTTAGTTCAGCAGCTGAAATGCCAAATCAGGTCTTTGCAAATTATAAGTATAAATACAATTGTCCTTTCCTATTCACCATTCACTTTCAATGGAATCCAAAATGTATCCTTAAAACACCTACTTGACAAAGTAAAAAGGTTTTGCTCTTTACAGGGTTTTGCATGGTGTAAAACCTAAAAAATATCCCTCAAACCAGGTAAGCTTGTTTAAAAATATATAAAAATTGGGTCACAACTCCTCCCCTCCTCCTCCTCCTCCTTCAGTAGCAATTTAATTTCACAGTTAGTCACATGGGCTCTATTTGTAGGAATAAAGAGGCACATCATCTGCAAGTACAAACTCACTCCCAGAAGTTTAATCTTCCTCCATGGTAGGAATCATTTACAATGCGTCCAATTCCCTCCTGAACCACCACAGCTCGTATAATCACAGATGAAAATCCAGCGACCATGATTCCAACCTGGAAAACGTCTGTCCACACCACTGCCTTCAGACCACCCTGTGTGAGGAACAGCAAGTATCAGACACAACAGGGCAGCAGCAGTCTTGCTTTGCACCCACATTGAACTAAGAGAAACATACACTATCTGTATTACACATAATAGATTAATTTAATCTTCTTTAATAGAAGTAATTCTGAACTGGAATATTTATGAATTGCATCCTGAAACCTACTCAGGACATCCTGGGCTTTTTTTTTTTGAAGTGCACTAGAATTTACTTTGGCCATACACATAGCTTAATCCAGTATTTCCTTCATCACATAACCTGATTCAGAACTTTGTATCAAAAGATAAATTGGCAAACAGTGCTCATCTTACATCATATACAGTGCCACTAACTCCAGAAGGCATACCATTCATCTCAATAAAAATAAATACCGTTTAACCCAATGTATACAAATAAATTTGTCACTGAGGTTCCACTTAATAATTTCTAGACACTTGGTCAATTAACAGTAATCAAAAGACCGATCTGTTCATGCGGCACTTGCTATTTTCAGTGGCTCTCTTCAGTAAAAGTCAGGACTGCTATAGCTGCAGCAAGCAGGTGCTTGACAAATTACACAGCTAAACCCTACTAGATTAGAAGAAAAAATACAGGAGGATTTTTAGGAAGGCAAATCTATCTTTTTCCTGTTCTTTCAGTAACAACAGAAGTTTGAACGTATCAAAACAGAAAAGGTTTGAGTCACATCGTAGCTACATTTGCATCCAGAGAAGTCCCTGGGTGAATATGACCCTGCGGCTACAGCTACACCGTGAAACGTACTCCCACGGCGTAACCCGGTTATTAGGCCACTTTCCAATAAATTCCATATTGGATGTGAATGGTGAAAGCAACAGAGATTTTTCTCAGCCGAAGGGCCCACGTACCAGCGTGCAGTAAAAAGTGCAGACCACGCCGGTCGCCACCACTGCACCCCACAAGTCGAAGCCAGTGACTGAAAAAGAAGGAAATGACACCAGTGTGAATGAGGCATCGGGGACAAAAAAAAATTAAGGCCGATTTTTCACCCCCAATCTGGTTGTTGAAAAAACCTAGAAATAAGTTAAATGCAAAAGCAGGAGGTAATAAAAAATGACAATGAAAAAATTTGTGTGTCTAAACCAGGGGATTCACCCTAACCAGTTCTAAAAATGAAAGTTGTTACAGACATTGGAAACTGCTAAAAAGTTAGATATATTTCAGGATCTAAGAAGCTATTTGTCTTTAATGTGAATGCTGCCAATCAACACATCCAATATGTTTATAGGCCCCAACTCGGGAAGGTTTTGAAATGCATGTCCTTCCTCAAAGCCCAGGAAGTCCCGCAGAGTCCTTAGGCAAGGATTTAAGCATGGGGATGCTCGGAGGAGGCAAGGTGGTTCACATGTTGCCTGGAGGAAACATGTCAGACTAAAAGCCTTTCTTTTATTCTCCTTTCTTTTCGGAAAATGTCATAGTATGCCTACACCAGACAACACTGTGCCGTGGTTGGCATACAAGCTGTCACTGCCACAGCTTGGCACGCTCACATGCAGCCAGGCAGGGCACTGGGGGCTCCCCGGCAGACAGTTTGGGCTAATTGGAAACGCTGCAAGAAAACTCATGAAAATTATTGCTTCTAGTTGGGAGCCAGCTAGGTCATAGCTTGGTTTAGCATATATTTGCAGGGCAAATATAAACATCAAGGACATAAAACCTGTGGGACTTACACACCAGAGGAAACCAATTCAGACAGTGTTGGTTTTTTTCTTCCTTTTTGTTCAATGAACAAGCCCAAAAAAAAAACCCCAACAAACAGAACAAGCATGATTTTCATTCTACCCAAAATGATTCATTTTTTATTTGCATTTTGTTATTGCCTTTTCTTGCCAAGTGGACAAATTAATTGTGTCAGATTAAAAGTTTAATTTGGCTCCACATAAAAGCTTTCTTCCCCTTTAAAAATAAATGAGGCTCATTTTCAAAGCAAAGAGTCATTTTGAAGTAGAAAATGGAAATATTTCATTTTGTAAATATCGTAACAAATATCTTAAGTTCAAGATCTCTTTGCTGTTGATTTGTTTTTCCACGAGAAATGATAGGCTGAGTTAAACAGCTCCAGGCAGCCCAAAACCATATTTACAGAACTTTCGCCTCGCTCTCCTCCTAAAGAAGAGCACAACCAGGGAATTAAATGTGTGTTTAGTCTCTCCATTGCCTTCAAAATTTACTTAAGTCTTCTTAACTTTTCTGGATGTAACCATGACCTAAGGATACTGCATGAAAGGTAGAGTAAATGAGAGCAGATTTTTCCCTCACCCCTCTTCTATAATTTCTTACAGATAAGGATTAAAGGACTAGGATTACAACTGGGAGGCCTTCTGTCAGAGTACCCAGCAGGATCAACAGAAATCTTAGAAGACTTCACAGTCAATCCTTGAGCTTTTAAGTGTGCATTACCAGAAAAAGCATACCATTATTATATGCAAAAAAAAAAAAAAAAAATAACATAGAGGAACAGTTGCAGTATACTTATCTTACCTTGATTTAATGCTAAAGCTGGAGCATAAATGACAATACCAGTGTATAAAGTCTAGAAGGGGAAAAAAGATATAAAATCAAAATAAATGTAAATTCCTGGAAAAGGTGATAGCTTTCTGAGATGGTTTCACTTCAAGCTTTTATGCAGTCTATATTTCATAAATTCGTAACAGTCAAGAAATAAGTCCAATTGTTAGAAAATTAATGTCTGAGACTAACCAGCACTGCAGTCTCACAGCCTAGTGTTCTTAAAACAAACACCACTGACTCTTGAATACCAAATTCCTCTTCAGCTTTTCCTGGCTGCCTAATTATAAAAATTAACTTGTTTTATTGCTTTCAAACTGCAGTCATATGGCAGAAACAAGTGCAAAAGGAAGTTGATGAGGTTTACACACGGTTTGCCAAGGAATCTATTCCAACTTTTTTCTCAGTCTTGGGATCAATATGCCTCTTGTGCAACTATAATGCAGAGTATGAACAAAAAATACAGCATTAGTTAGTCATTATAGATAGTATGATAAAGGATTACACTCCTGTAAAATGAAGCCATGCATGATTATCTGCAGATTTGTATTTTCACCCAATATAGGAAAGATATAGACAAATGAAGGAGCTACTCCATCCATTTTTAAGGGCATAATTGGATTCATACACTGATAGCCTCTATAATTTCTTTGTGTATATTTTTTAACCCTGTTTGCCCTTTTACCACTGTTATTACTGCCTTGTACTACTAGGACAAGTTCAACTGTGGCATGGTTCAGGGGAATACAGCTTTCCATGTGCAGACAACTTCTGTGATGGTCAGTGGTCTTGAGCCAAAGGATCTAAATCACTGTCAGGTCCTGAGCTGACTTGCATCAGCTTTCCATGACTGAACCCTTCTGACTCCCTGATTTACAGGGGTGGGACTCGGGCACGGAAAAGCAGGAGAATCAGATGCCATCTGGCATCCAGCAAGCCTTTGCCCTTCCAGCAAGTGTGGAGTTTGTCCCAGGTGCAGGTGGTAAACCAGAGCACAATGGCTAACTGGTCGATCACTCTCCATGCCTTTTGAGCAGGTCCAATCCAGTCCCTGTCGCGGAGCTCTGCCACATGGCCAGCAGCTATGCCGGGGAGAGAGCCAAGAATTAACTGGAGTGAGCGGTAATCCAGCTGTGGGAGGAAATTAGTATGGATGGAGGGGCTGCTTCACCCAGCATGACCAGATTGCCCTGGTGCCTTGCTCCACACCTGCTACAAGCACGTGCTAGAAAGGGTGGTGGAGTCATTGGGGAAATAGCTGTTCCTACCTGTGTACTACTCCCTGCCTGTGTGTGCGCATGTTTGTTTCTCTTGGTGACATGAGTCCTCTCTAGGTCTTCATATATAGCTTGTATGCCAAGAAAGCTGCCAGTCCTGACCAGACCCTGGGGAATGTCTGCTCAGAACCAGCTGTATCAGCCACCTACTGACACTTGTCAAGCCCAGTCAATGTTTGACTTGCTGTCCACACAGTGACTGTCAGCGTGAGCTGCTGACAGAATGGTTTGAGTGGGAAGGGTCCTTTAAAGATCATCTAGTCCAACTCCCCTGCTGTGGGCAGGGACATCTTCCACTAGATCAGGTTGCTCAAAGCCCCGTCCAACCTGACCTTGAAAACTTCCAGGGATGGGGTGTCCACAACTTCTCTGGGCAACCTGGTCCAGTGGCTCACCAGCCTTGTTGCAAAAAAATTCTTCCTTATATCCAACCTAAATTTCTTTCAGTTTAAAATCATTGCCTCTTGTCCTGTCACTACAGGCCTTGGTAAAGTCTCTCTCCATCTTTCTCATAAGCCCCCTTTATATATTGAAAGGCCGCAATAAGGTCTCCCCACACCCTTCTTTTCTCCATGTTGAACAATCCCAACTCTCTCAGGCTTTTTTCATAGGAGAAGTGTTCCAGCCCTCTGATTGTTTTCACGGCCCTCCCCTGGACCCCACTCCAACAGGTCCACGTCTTTCTTGTTCTGGGGACTCCAGAGCTAGATGCAGTACTCCAGATGGGGTCTCAGAAGAGTGAAATAGAAGGGGAGAATTATTTCCCTCAACCTCCTGGGCATGCTTCTTTTGATGCAACCCAGAATATGCTTGGCTTTCTGGGCTGCAAGTGTACATTGCTGGCTTGTATCCAATTTTTCATCCACTAGTATCCCTGAGTCCTTCTCTGCAGGGCTGCTCTCAATCAGTTCATCCCCCAGTCTGTACTGATATTGGGGATTGCCCTGACCCAGGTGCAGGACCCTGCACTTGGCCTTGTTGAACCTTCTGAGGTTCATAAGGGCCCAGTCCTCGAGCCTGTAAAAGTACCTGTGGATGGCATCCCTTCCCTCTCGCGTATCAACTGCACCACTCAGCTTGGTGTCACCTGCAAACTTGCTGAGGGCAAACTCAGTCCCACTATCTATGTCATTAATGAAGGTACTAAATAGTATTCGTCCCAGTATAGACCCTTGCAGGACACCACTCATTACTGGTTTCCACTAGAACATTTAGCTGTTGACTGTAACTCTGGGATACAACCAACCAATTCCTTATCCATCTAGTAGTCCATCAATCAAACCCATGTCTCTCCGATCCTGCTAATTCAGGGAGTCAGCATGAAAAAGTGCCTTTCTCATAGGCAGCAAACAAGCGTCAGAAGCTTTGAACCATCAGAAATTAAAATTTTGTCACAAGTATGATCACATTTTTGTGTAAATTAAAACAGGACTGATGATACAATCTTTCCACTTCTTCAGTGGTTTTTCAGGTTGTATTACTACATATCCTTTTTTTTTCCTTTTCTTTTAAACACATGCCAATATTCGCAGAACAGCTAAAATTACCCCATTAAAATCCTGGGGGATTTCCTTTCCTCACTATTCTTTTCATTATTCAAGTTAAGTTGTTAGTGCTTGGCACAGAGAGGCACCTATAGTTCTTTAGTTAATTTCCTTGGGCACATATTTAAGTTGTATAGAACTATTTTTCTGATCTTCGCAAGCAAAGATTACACTTGGCTTTTTCCAACTTACACAACTGTGATGTCTTCGTATCTGCTGGTGAAACGGTGTCAGTATTCACAGATGCTAGCGCCCTACTTTTACTATGGGCTTGTGTATCTATAAATGCCAGCTAAACAGCACTGTTCAAATAAGTAATCAGCACTGCATTGACCACCATCTTACTGGTGTAAGTCTCACTGCAAGTGTGATTGCCCTGTAACTCCTGGTGTCTCTTAAAAATACAAAACCAGGCAAAAAGCAATCATGTAGCTTGAAAAGTTTTCTGACTGTATATTAATTCATGCTTTGAATTCCCCCAAAAGTGCACTTCAGAATTGTGAAAAGAACACATTTTTGTTTCTGGTGCACTTGGCACACGCTCACTGTATGTTTAAAAGCTGTGGTCCCATACTGACTCACCGAATGGGCTGGATACAGCAAGCTGCGTAAACAATAATTGCAGGGACTGCTTTAGTTTAACATTCCCCAAGGCAGTAATTTGCTACTTCGCAGTTTGCAGACACCCATTTTTTTTCCAGTGGTGGTGGTACAAACTCTTGTACAGCAAATGGCAGCTCCTGACAGCTTTTGTCACCTTTCACAGACCCTTGAGAATCAGACTCCCAGAATTCACGGACCACAGGATGAAAACTGCTGCTGTAGATAATTGGGGCATGTTTACATTTTGAAGCCGTCGTGATTTTCTCGAGCAGGCAGGCAAACGACTGCTCTTCACGCTGCTACCCTGCAGTGAAGGGTCACTCATCTCGTGGCATGGCGCTGATGCCAAGTGACTGCTCCGGATGCTCAACAATGCACACAGAGACCAAAGGGGCAGGTAGCCCAGCATCCGCTCCCTACCTCATCGCTTTGGAGCAGAAAGAGCTTTGTTTCTCCCGCTCCCAGCCACCCACGCACTGTGGTAACCTCATCAACCATTCAGAGAAAACAGCCAGTTACACTAAGCTGAAGAATCCTGGTGGCTATGAGAACCACAGAACAGCTTTGCGGTTTACTTGCCGTTTGTATAATGAAGAGGATTGTTCCACAGAGGCGCAGGTATTTATTAAATCGAAGCTCTAAATACTGCAAAAGAGAAGAAAAAAAAAATGTTTATATCAAAAGTTGGCATTATTGATAGGACTAGAGTGAAGTGATGAGCAATACAGAAAGGTCATAGTGACATTTTTTCAATTTTCATGAACAGCCAAAACTCTTAGAGTCACTTTGATTGATACCTCTTTCAACTTGATTTGATATTTCTCTGCAGACCTCACTGCTGGGTAATGACACATGAGCAAGTGAAGGAGACATAAGCTAGCCAGTGTCCGATGGAGTTTGCAGAATGGAAACTGATGCTACCCAGCTGCCTCAAGGCACTCAATAGACAAGGAGCTGTGCACTGTGACTTGGCAACGACCAGCATGTATTACCACAGAATCATTGAATATCTTGAGTTGGAAGGGAACCATGAGGATCATTGACTCCAACTCTTGACTCCACACCTAAAAGTTCACAGTGGCGTACCAGCAAACAACAGAACCCACTTGCATTGCAAAATCAGAGAGACAAAGAAAACATTACAGCTGTTTCTAACCCTTAGTCATTTGGAAACTCTGGCATTATGTGTGTCCATCTGAACTGCTGTAAGAGAAGGCAGAAGGTTTTCTGTGGTCAGCAGCTTCCTCCCATGGTAATCTCACCTTCTGGACTGCCCAAAGCAGCTCACCATCTTCGACCTGTAAGCGGAAATCTAGCCTTTTGCAAAACAGGAACCCTCACTTTTCTGTCTAGCCTGGGACAGCACACCCTCTGAATGAGTTTGTCACCCTCTGAATGAGTTTGTCATTCAGAGGGCAGATTTCTTCCCACCATCTGTCCTAACAAGCCTCTGGGGTGTATAATTGCACAAAAGGGATTTCCTTTGCCTGCCAGTCGGTTCAATCGACACAGACAAACACTAAAGTATCTCAAAGCGTTCACCCGTGAATCGAGCATTTAAAACATGATCTGTGAGCATGTCCACACAAGGAAGCAGTGCTGAACCCCTGGACACACACAAAAAGTTGTTTAATCTCTGAACTCTGTCCACAAATAGAAGATACATCTTTTATAGGTGCATTACTCTGATTTAATGCCAAGGTTATCAGTGAGTTTCCAGTCATAGTTCTTTATTTAAAATAGCCCTATTTTAAGTATCATAACTGACAGTCCAAAGATTAATAGTTTAAAACACACTGGAAGCCACCAGAGACTTCTGTTGGTGAATTCTTATCTAAATCTACCAAGAGACCTTGTTTTCAGCTTCCAGTGCTGCAACGCCCCTATTCAGTGTAATAAAATGCAGAAGACTGAAGTAGCTAGCCAAGGACTTTCACCTGCACCCATGCCCCTTTCCCAATGTCCTTGGTGAAAAGAGCAATTTGCCTCCAAATCTGCAGCTAGAAACGGTCTCCAAGCAGGAAGATAAACACGTTGCACAGACCTTCTAAATCAGGAGAAAGTCCTGACCAGATGCTTCCTCACCCCAAAACAGTCAGACTTGACCTGTGATGTGTCCCACCACCCCAGATGTCTCTGCACTGCCAGCTATAGCTTTAATTTACATGCTGAGCTGAAGACCAGCTCAGCCATATTTCGGTGGAAGTAAGAAAACTCTCGCAGACACAGAGCACTTGCTGACCTCCCTGTACAAGCATAATGGAGAAGGCATTCACCAGTATGAACAGCCTCAGGTGGAAAAGGTGTCTCCCCAAAATTTCTAGGAACAGCAAAAACATATGCTCTGACAGAGGGGGACTTTTGTGGCAGCACCTGAGCTTAGAAACCTATGCGGAGGGAGCATGACTTGAGAACTCGGTTCCCATGTTAGATGTTCTTGCACTCTGCTCTTGGTATATTAATTACACATCATTAGCCACATGTCACTATCCAAGCTGCACGAGGACTAATCCACTTGCTGAACTGAGTATCTGGAGTGAGGAAACAGATCTGGCATGGTGTACAGCTCCAGAGCCAAGACAGCAGGGTTGAGCACCTCCTCTCTGCGGAGGCAGACTTGGGGACAGAGCAGGCTGCAGCCTGCCTTTGGGAGTGTGGAGATACGGGGAAGCACTGAGCGCAGAGGCGTTTGAAGGAAGAGGCTGAGGTGAGACACATAAAAAGCAGGCAGGAGAACCCCCCCAGCTCCCTGAAGGCTGTGGAAAGGCTCCTTCTACTCCACCTTACCTCGTAGGTGCTGGTAATGCCCAGCTTGTAGAAGACAGGCAGGAAGATCTCAGCACTGCACAGCACCACCAGGCCATAAGTGATGGCGAAGATGCAGAAGATGGCACCATAGCGGTAAATCTCGGCAGGGGTGCCCAGCACGGTGACAGCTGACATGAAGCTGGCAGTGAGGGAGAGCGCAACGGGGAGGGCGCTCATGCTGCGGCCCCCCATGAGGAAGTCCTTGGATGTCTTCTGCCCCCCTCCCGCGAAGGCGTAGTAGATGCCGATGATGGCCGAGACCAGCAGCATGGCCGCAAAGACCACATAGTCCCAGACGGTGAAGCGCCCCATGCTACCGGAGGGACTCACCCTTGGAGCCAAGGATCTGCCCCCAAATCAGAGGGGAAGCTGCTGCCCCCGCAGGGCCGGCGCAGGGGGAAGGGGATGGGGACAGGACCCCACGGGGGTGCCGCAGTACCGTGCGCCCTGCCGGGGCAGGCGCGGTGGGGAGCGGTGCAGTGACCTCCGCCGGGGCAAGCGCGGTGCGGTGCGCCCCAGTGGGGCAGGAGCGGAGCGGAGTGGTGCGGTGCGGTGCCCCTCGCCGGGACAGGCACGGAGCGGTGCGGTGCGCCCCGTCGGGACAGGCACGGAGTGGAGCGGTGCGGTGCGCCCCGTCGGGGCAGGCAAGGAGCGGTGCGGTGCGCCCCACGCAGGTCTCCGCCCGTGTGTCTCCGGGGGGACGGGCTCAAGCTGCACCGGGAGCGGCAGTGCGAGTGGCGGAGCCGGGAGGGCAGGCGGCCTTATACGGTCCCGGTGCCCGCTCCTCCCCGCGGCGGTGAGCGCCCCCGCGGAGCGGGAAGGGGCGGCGATCCGCGCGGCGCGGCCCCGGCCGGGCTATGCCGGGTTCTTCCCGCCCGCCCCGCGCCTCCGGGCCCTGCGGCACCGGGGTTGGCAGGGTGTCCCCGCTGCAGAGCCCCGCCGGAACGGGGTTACAAGGCAAACTAGGGTGGCGGTGCAGGGTTTTGGAGGGAAGACAATTCACCCGACCATTCCCCAGGATGGTATTTCCTACTTTTCTTCATTAGCGTATGCTACCATCACCCCAAATGAAGACGGTGATAATATGTTTTAATACATACAGTTCTATGCGTTGAGCAATCTGGAAAATAACTCACTGAATCATAGCGATTTGCCAAGGCGAGTTGCTGAACGCTGCAGTTATATGTCAGGGAAACCCCACTGCCTGCGCTGTGCTCACGGAAGTTTTGATAACACTCTTCAACTAATCGCAGGTTCAAGAGTCAAAGAGCACAGGAATATCAGATGGAGCTTCACCTACCTTAGCCCCAGGGGAACGCATCAAAAACATCCACGGGATGTCAAGGCGATGGATGGCAAGGGGTGGAGATGTGCCTGTTCCTATAGCGAGCAGCACACACGGGACTAACACAGCAAATACTACATTTGGCCGCTTTCCTGCCCAGCCTCTCCCAGCTCTTACCCACAGCTGGATTTGCTGGAAGCAGTCTTTGCTGCAAGTGCACTGGGTTCAGCACAAGGCACTCTGACCTGCCCTCGTCTGACCAATTTGAGACAGTTTTCAGCAGCCTTCTGTATCTTAGACAGAAATGATTGACCAGATACCAGACAGCCAAACCCAGCTCATGTAGTACTTCTATCTCCTTGGGAGCTCTGGATTTGGCAGGCTGTGTGGAGATATTTCTGAGTGCATGTTGGACAGAGGGTGTGCAGGCAGAAGCCCAGTCTGGCAGGGTTATTAAATTGAGCTGTGAAATCATGCCTGTGTTGGTCTAGCCTCTAGATGACCATCTGGGAGTATAAATGTCCCTGAACATAGAGAAACTGGCCACTGTGGTGCAAGTGGCATGTCCCAATCTCACCACAACAGGTTAGGGTGTCTGTCTCTCTGGCCCAATTGCTCTTTAATTACTTATACAATGAGTAACAGCTTCCAGATGTCCTCCTGAGGAAGAGCAAGAAAGAAACTTATCCTGTACCCTTACCAATTAGGCTATTGATTGTCTGGTATTGGCTTTTGACCACATGAAAGATGAGAAACCCTCCCAGCAAAGCTTCAGTCAAAACCAGCACCTTTCCACAGAGTGCAATGAAATGGTGTTGTCCAGAAAAAATACGTGTTGTCATAAAACATGACCTACTTTTGGCCCAGACCCACAGTTTGTGCTGCCCAGAGCTCCATGTTCAGTGTCACTTGTTTGTACTCTTTCAGGTATTATGTTGCTCAAACCATTCAAACAATAACATGCATTTAAAGTATTAACTACACGGAATTAATACAGTTTTGATTCTGCTTCTTTATCATTTTTGACATAATGTAAACACAGCAAGTGATAACATGCATTGGAAAACAAATCATGTTTCTTAACTGAAACGCAAGCAGCTATGAGGAAATGCACGTCACTCTGGTTTCAGGTGGCATCTTTGATTCTTTTTACAGGAGTGTTAAGCAAATTGCCTTTCAAATGTCATCATGACCGATACGGCAAGAAAAGCTGGATCCTCCCTTTCGTCTTAGGAACCATCAGCGAATGTGTATGATGCCCATGTCCTAAATCACAGTAAGTGGACCTGGAAAACAAGGCTAAATGTATTTCTTTTGGATTTTTCACACATGAAATCATATCAGCTCCATGCAACATGGTGGACTTGTGCTGTGTAACAGAGAGAAAACTACGTGTTTTTGCTTTTTCTCATTGTTTCAACAGATATTTAAATGTCTTCCAAACTCAGAGAGCATATTTCTTTATTTTCTTGTAGCACCTTGTCCCATCTCCATAGGGTCTTATGTGGTCCCTCGTCTCACTTGCTCTCACTCTATTCTTGTGAGATCCACAGGCATCAGTGGGATTTGGTGTTTAATAGCAGAAAATGTAAGATTCACATCTCTCCAGCACCCTCAAATTAAAAAGGCTGTGAATCTGCCTAAACAAACCCCAGATTGCCCTATGGGGTCCAAACGGTTCCTTCCTTGTGCTGGTATTTGGCTTATTTCCATCACTGAACACCTCTGGGATGTCAGTGGAAGCGTCTGTATTGCTTGGCAGGTACCTCCCTGCTCCTGTTCATGTGGACTGGGAGATCGGTAGGATGGGCTTCCCTCTATAGGTAAGAGACAAATCTATCAAGCCCTGCGCTCGGAGACATGCTGCCCACCTCTCTGAGCTAAGTTGTGGAAATACACTTTGAGGGGTTCCCCCGCTTGTAGACAAATGTGGGCATGGGCAAAAGCAAATGGAAGTGAGGTAGGAGAGCACTGGAGGCCCAGTGAACACTGTTCAGCAGTGCTGTGAGACCCTTTGCAATTTGCTCTGGCAGCCTGGGAGCTCTCTGACTTCCAGTGATTCCTTGCGTTAAGTGTGCTGTTTCAGACTGTGTGGGGTTCAGCTGTACCCACACCACCTCAGCTGAGTTTGCAGATGAAGAGCAGTTCATGCTCAACAGTACTCCCCTGTAGTGCCAGGACTGGGTTCAGAAGTCTGAGCTCCATTCTCTTCTGCTTACACAGGGATCAGTTTGGAAACCTTGCCAGAGAATAGCTGGCCATTGGTAAAAATAAAACCCAAACAAAACAATTTCAAAGCAAAATCTGCAAAACCAAATTTTTGGCCTTTTTTGTACTCAGTTTGGCCTTTTCTGGGAACACTGCTGTGATTTGTCATGTTGAAAAGCTCTGCTTATTTTTGTTTGGATGATCTGCTTAGGAAATTAGGGGCGTGGGATCATGCTCAGTGTGCATACGTACATGTATGCATATGGAAGGTGTTTGCCCTCCATCCAATAACCATTGAACACCGTGATCAAATTTACAGAGGGGTAGAGGCCTCAGAGGTATTAAGGCGCTACCAGTTTTATGAAAGTAAATGGGCAAAAAAGAGGGATCCCATAAATGTTCTTGTTGAAAGGAAGACTGCAGCAGGAGCTGAACCTCTGGTAGATAACAGTGAAACTATATGAGAGAAAGACCTTAAAAACACCCAGCTGCAGGCAAAGCTTCTCATCTTCTGAAATATGCAAGCCAACCAACACTAAGACACAGAGCTATGGGGATCCAGGTTCCATTTACCCCTCTGATCATGGGGCTACCTGTTAAATTGCCTTTTAGTCATTGTTATTATTAGAAATAATATATCAAAATTAATCATTGACTCCTAATTAGACGGTTTGATTTTTCTCACAATGCAATGCTTCAAGTCAAAATGAACTTCTTTTATTTCTGGAAGATTTTAATTCCAGCAAAACTAATAAAACCGCAACTGCTTCCTGCACAGCATCACCTATCACTTTGAAAAGCTCGCTTGGATTTTGGTGTAATGGAAGTTCATTGCTGATGGTGTTTTATATTTCTGAAGATCAGTCAGCGTTTAGCTCCACCATAATCTCTCCTGCTTGCTGTGCTTGTCCACACACTGCTGTTTTGAACTGCTGGGCTTAGTGTAGCTAGTTACCTGACTACCATCATCATTGACTTTGCTTCCCCTGGTTTAATACTACCTTAGAGAAATCTTCCACGGTGTTATTCAGTGATGTTCTTAGCTGTCTGTTTAATTTTATTTTTTTTTGTCAGTTCTTTTCCTGTTAATAATGTTTGGACGTGACAGAATGACCCTGCAAAGGTATTCAGAAGAACAGTATCATCATGACTATTCCTTGTGAAATTTGCAGGAGTTCTTTAGAAATAGTCACGGGGCACTTGTATTTTGAGCACTGGGATTTTCTTGTACAGTGACGTCCTGCAATTGTCAGCTCTTTATTTCCAAGAATATCACTAGAGTACATTTCCAAGCAGACTTTTAGAAACTTCTTTCCAGCTAGTTGGATTTGCAGTGCCCAAAGCACAGAATGGTATGTTTAGAAGCACCTCTTTTGCAGACTGTGTGCTGTTGGTGGGTACTAGCAAGAGTGGGATACAATTTGCAAATGTCTTATGCCTTAAAACACCACCATAAACACAAGTTAAATATTTCAAGAAGCATAGTTCCCTAATTATCTCTCTGTAGAATTTCCAGTCCTCATCCTTCCCAAATACTAAATTTGCAGGGACATAGATTTGCAAAAGGTCTTTGCTTAAGACCCTAATCATGGGAAGTCTTTCAGGCTAAAAACTTATTTGCTTGAAGTGCTTGTCGTCTCATGCTTAGCTTGTTTGGGACACACAGAGAGATGGAGTGACTTCCAGAGAAAGAGACCAATGGGGGGAAAAGAGCCAGAGAGATGCATAAAAATCACGGGAATAAATCACATTTCTATTGACATTTTGAATGAAACATCTTTCGTTGTTTGCTTTTTCTATTTTTGAATTCCACAGAAATTTGAACTAATGCAACTTGCAGGCAAAATTATTTAAATGTGAATGCTTAATGGTCTTGATAAGGAAACTTCAGATTGTGTAATCCCCTAATACCAACACACCTTTTAAAATCAATAGTCAGTGCTTCAGGATTGAAGGAAGTACTTAAGCTAGCCTTGAATACTGAGCATTTAAATCTGAATGTTTTGGAGCCTACAATGTATTTGCCGGAGAATTCGTTTAAAAGAACAAATTTCAAAATTTATTTATGGATGGTCCACACAGTCATATGTGGCACGCACCATTATTTACTCAAGAGAACAATTAGTATGGGAATAAAATTGTGGTACAGATTTTACTTCTTTAACTCAAAAGGATAAATAAGTTACATGCTTGAACTTTATTCTCATGGCTTTGGGATCTTTTGTTTATTTAAGGTGTTCAATTTTGCATCAACAGAATTACAATTCAACTAGTTTGCTTACTTGCAGTTAATGTATGAGAAAGGGCTGTCAAATGTTCACCAGAATGATCAACAAAAAAATTGATTTTTTTCTCAGCAAATCTTTTCTGGACTTCCTTATTTTCCCTTTTTCCACTACCTGCCATCCAAACTCTCTCTGCTCACATGTTCTAGTTGGTGTTATTTTGAGATGTGTTTGCTTTAGGTGTACAGTGTAGGTACTTCAGTTATACAGCTTGCCTCCCTACGTTTTCTCTCTAACTGAAGGAGAGAGACAGGCGCTTCAGAAAGAAACTTTGCTGCTTTGATATGCTCCCTGGAGGAGCCTGTCTCTTTCCGTTATCTGCAGAGGAAGCCTCTGGAAATGAGCCTGCTAACTTTGGCACTTAAAAATACTCTGAAAAAATGTTCTCTGCCACTGCCCCAGTGCCCTAAGTAGTACTTCTTTTTGATTATTTTGATTTATTCTTCCATTCGTACTCCAGAGTGTCTGTCACCAGTCCTGACATCTCCCTTGTTATCTGCTTCCCATCTTTCTCTGTAACTCCTACTGCTAAATCTCTTGTGCTACCTCACTCCTTTCATCCCCCCATCTCCTTATATTAAGAAATTTTCTCTTTCTTCTCCCTCCCACGCTTCTTCAGCCTGAAACCCTTCTTTTTTGGACCCCCAGTCCCAAGAGGCATTTCCCCCAAAATTGCTATTCATTCATTCTTCCATTTTTCAAATGTCTCTACGAGCTGACTGCCTTGCCTCTCTTTTAAATTCCTTTTTGATCCTCTCCAGTCCCTCTTCTGCATGCTGTCGAGGCTGCCCACATTGGAGATCACACGGACGCATACATTGCTTGGAAATGTTTGAAGGCAGTTTTTGCACCAGCTCTATATGTTTAACTGGTTTGCTTGTCAGACATCCTCAAAGCGACATTCATCACCAAATGTAGATAAGAAAGGAGGTTTTCCCTCAGGTCCAACCGTCTGCAGCTGTTGCCTTTGGTTTGGTTTGTTTCATCTGTTTTCCTCTATAACATGAGACTCATTGCACCTATTTCTGTTGTTATCTGTACATTTCAAATAGCAAATCCCTGTTTCTTCAGAAGGTGGAAACAATTCCAGCATCCTTGGTCTCTCCCAGTATGCTGCTGGGACACACTGTAGTTTTTGTGGCCTCTTGGACTGCAGTCTTGCAGGTTGCTGAGGAGTAGTGGGTGATCTGTGGTGGGAGGGGGACAGCGTGCATTTGTTATGTGGATTTTCATGACCAAACTCCACGGGAGAGGGACTTTACCAACCCAGGCACACGGGGACTCTTATGGTGAATGTCTGTTATTGTAGTGTATTGGCATTCAGTGTTGGCATGCATTCAAATAGGCGATTGAGGGGGTTTCGATGAAAATGTGGATTGTGAGCTAAGGCAAAGGGGAAGGAACAATAACTTTAACGTGCATTCCTCAAGATGCAAAAAAGAATGGTGCAGATGCAGCATCGTAAAGCCCCCACAGCTTCTGCACAGTCAGGTTAATACCTATAATGGAAATGCCATGTAATAGTGTTAGCAATTTGCAAAGTCAATGAATGTCATGATGCACAAGGAAGCACAGAGATAGAAATGGCAGTAAAGGAGACGCACTTTGGCCACAGCTGGTTTTAAGGGAATCCATCCCTTGGCACAGCAGATGCTCTGTATCTGTACAGTAGCATTAGCTGATGACCATTTTAAGGGGGCTCATTTCATCTCACTTTAAAACAGTCACTGGTGGAGCACTCATCTATGTGGCACCCTGTAAGTACTCATCTTCTTCCACTGGCTGTGAGCACCAGGTCAAATATAGCCCTCCATGCAGCAGGTGGCTATAGCCAGAGAGGTGAACTGCACCCTTTTGGGAAGTGCCTGCCCAGTACAAGCAACGAGGACTTTATCTGCTTCGGTGTCTTATTTTTTTTTTTTAATTGGAGGTTGATGCTAATTTCCATTTTCTCTGTTTCTGAAGTGTCAGTATCCACCTGGATATCCTTTGCACGGGAATCTATTATTTCAGTACATTTGTTGTATCAGTTGTTTTAATGGCTCCTATTTGATCTGATCGTAATTTCGACCTACAAGTCATTATTAGAAGAAGCAGCAGGCTCCAAAAGCTTATTTAAGTTTTGTGGAAAGAAAGGACAGCCCTGTTTCTTTCCTTAGCATTATTATGCCTGCTCTACAGGCAGAGCATCGATAAAATTTTGCACCTCTTCCTCCAGAGATAATTGTTTTCCAAGCAAAGTGCAGTTGTATCTCCTCATAAGGTTTTTATCACAGACAGGGACTCATTGACTAGCAGAAACTTGGAGTGCTAGGAGTTAAGTACATATATCTGAGGTGTCCCTAAAAGTCGTACTGTAGTATGACTTCTTCAGGTAACACAGAGTTTTGGAAACCAACCAAAGAATCTAGTCATGGGGTTTTTTTCTGGTTTATATAGACCAATGCTGGAACTTTCTTGTGAACATCTACGATTTAGCAGCCACTACCAACAGCCGATGACACCGTGGAAGTGGCAAGAAGGGCTGCTTTGTCTCTTGATGTTGTATAAGTTCTTCCATTTTTCTAAGCTACCCACAAATATTTCATCAAGCAGTAACACCAAAATTAGACTGCTTCTTAACAGTCTCAGCTTAAGGGTATGTATGAGTTTAAATGTTTTTTCCCTAAAGGGCTCTGCAGTGCTGAAATTATTAGACATCTTCTTGACAGTTTCAGCTTTTGTACACTATGTCTCTTGGATCTATGAGGACAGGAATGGTTACTTAGGTACTGTCTCTATTGGAACCTTAGAACAAATTTAGAGCTGCATGAATATTAGGACAGCTCGAGCTTCAAATAAGAACAACAACAACAAAAAAGTAAAGTAATTAGCCAAAACATCAAATCTATGTACCTAAATTTTGGATCTACCTTGTATGAATGAGATGGATGCAGAGACGTGAAGAATAGTATCAATTGCTTTGTATGTTACCTTCTCTTCAATGGCAGGAACATCCCATTCCTTTCAGTAACAAAATGCTGAGCCTGACCTTATTTACCCCTGAATGTCAGGCACAACTGACTTTGCAAGTGTCGTGGTTTAGGCCAAAATCCGCTACTGGGGACCTGAGGGACCCCAGATGGGACCGACAGATTCTCCCCTCTACCCCTCTTCAAAGAGAGAGGCAGTGGAGGAAAAAGAGACTTATGAGTTTAGAAGGAACTAAACTACTTTAATGAAATATTAATAATAAAATAAAAAGAAATAATGAAATATATACAAAACGGTATCAAGCTCCCGAGGTGACAATCACAACACTGGCTGGCACTGGGGCAGTCCCAGGTTGGACTCAGTGACGGACGGGAACTGGATTCCGGATCCGCATTCAGGATCAGGATCACAGGCAGACAGAGTCCTCCTCAGACGTCGGCCATTGAAGGAACAGAGATGATCCCTCAGCTTTTATACTGAGCATGAGGCAGATGGGATGGAATACCCCATTGGTCAGTTTTGGGTCACCTGTCCTGTCCACTCCTCCCTGCAGGTGGGACCCCACTATGCTTTTCTGCTTCCGACCCTCCAACGGGGCAAATAACAAAGTTGTTTGGCCTTGAGTGTTATAGCAATAAGTATAAGCAGGAGCCTCTCTGCACACCATGCCTGGGCATCAGCTATAAACAATTGGTCTTATCACTCTGAGAGAGTGAACACTGTCTGCACAATATGCTGTAAATTTCAGTAGTTAGAGAGGCCCAGCTAAGAAACGAAGTTACTGAACAAAATTAGTTCTGTTTTACCTCAAACCAGGACAGTAAGTTTGAAGGCAGAAACTATTTGAGAAAGGAAATATCCTTGACCCCATCTTTCTATGATTTTGTGTTTTCTACTCACAAATACTTTCCAGCATCACTGTGAGAAATTGCTGTCTTGGATTATTGATTTAGTATTTCCTCGATGGCCTTTTACAGATAAAGGGACCAATAAAAACAGAGCAAGAGAGGACAAAAAAGAGAAAGGAAATTGCATATGGGAAACGACAATGATTTTGACGGAAGCATTCTGTTGTGTGCGCCTGTTTCTAAGAGATTTTTACCTTTTTCCACCTTCTCTTTTTTGGAAGGTTTAACTTTACCTTAAAACTTACAGTTGTGATCCCTTAGCCCCAATTCACCATCTTACACTGTCATTTCAAGCTTCCAAACAAACAAGAGGGATTTGGGGTGGGGTGGAAGGAGAGATTTGGGAGCATAGCTTCAGATTCACTGCTAAAGGCTTTATGCTTTGTTCCTGGAGACGCCAAACAGCCAGGTTTTGGGACAGTTGTGAGAAATCTGAGTTAGGCTGTAATCAGACGTTTTGTGGTCCCAGACAGCTGACAGACAGACTGAAATCCAGATGGTGTGTGTCAAAGCCAAATGCCCCTTGCCCTCGTGGTGAGGGCGAAATGCAGGAGAGATTTCACATCCCTTTTCGGGGACAAGACTCTGTCCTCCCTCTTTGTTTTCCTTTCCACACCCCCTGCTTCTTCTGTAGGTCCTCCTCATGCTGCCTCTGTTGCTGTTGCTTTAGACAAGGCTGAAGCCAGTTCTGCCACTGCCGCTATGGCAGAGAAATGGGATGAAGAACAGCAGCAGCAGTCACCATTGAAATCCATTTCTGTCTCAGGGCCATCTGTATAAATGCTGTCTGTGCAGAAATCAGACCCCTTTTCTTTCCAACACAAATTCGACTCTGAAACTTTCTTCTCCGCCTCAGAAAAAAAACCCCAAGGGGTGGCTTCCTACTGGGCAGAAACCTTGGAATAGTACTAGTTGGCATGAACCAAAATTGTGCCAGGAATTGTGTTGATGATTAATTGGTGTGGATGATCCCCGTGCTCTGGCACCACTCAGTTTACTTTTAGAGATGAAGCTGGTAGAGCCCACCTGTTCTGGTTCTGCAGCAGGACCCTGACTTGCAATAGAGGAGCCACTGGCCTAGATGTCTCAATAAGCTGAATCAGGTTGCCAGTGCCCCTTTTTGTGAGGGAAGTCCCTACATTCAGGATATTTCAGGCACGAATGCTCACCCCTCCACCCAAATAGCTGCAGAAATCTGGTATCTATATTCTAGCTTCTTGTCCAAAACCCTCTCTGATCTGCAAACCTAAGAGTAGGTGAAATTCTCCCCAGGACTCAGCTAGCATTACCTGGGGTTGCATTATTTGCAGAATCTCTGTGCTTCAGGCATATTAGAAAAAATGTGGCCAAACAGTTCCAGCAGTTTGCAGAACAGGATTCCAGTATCTTGTCTGCTTTGTTTTTGAAAATGCAAGTACTCTTGACAACTTCCTATGAAATCTTGTGGGGTTTTCTCCTGCAAGGCACCGCAAAATGCTGGCAAGAAGCTGAAGAGGAAACTGGCAGTGAAAATATGTCATTGTATTTCAAAGGGGTCTTCTTCCTTTCCAGAAAACTTTAAAAAAAAAAATCTGTTTGCTTCAGTTGAAAGAGTACACCAAAGACATGATGCACTTGTATAACCTGCCTTCAAACTCATGCCAGCTTCTCCATTGTCCTGGTTTGAGATAAAACAGAACCTTTGATGAGGATTTTGGAGAGCTCCTGTGATGCAGCAGTGTTCCAGCCGCATGCACCCAGCCTGTGCACCCCAGGTTGTCCTCTGTGGTGACTTGAGACTGCCAAAGAGAAGGACCTCTGGGTTCACAACCCAGGTAGGTAACTTTCACCACTTCAAGACTCCAGTTAATTATTTAGTGTCTTTAATATTGATAGAGTAACCTACCTTTTGGCGTCCAAGCTTGGAAATTGCTTGGCTAAATTCACAGGTGTTTCTGTTACTCTATTTGCCTGTTATATTTAATTTTGAAAAGGAAGATCTTCTCACAATGAAATTCCCTATGTGAACTCCTTTCCTAGCATGTCTCTACCACGCCCATATGAATATAGTAGAAAAAAAATGAAAATTTGATCTTACACCTGTGCAATTATGCTATCTACAATATCCTGAGGTTAAAAATAAGCTGTCCTGGCTGCTCATTGGCTTGTAACAGATAGCCTTTAGGTTAGAAACTCAGTGTCATACAGGTTTCAGGAGTATATGTTGTGCTTGTGATTAATACACATAAAAATACGATGGAAGTGGGACAACTCTACAACAATTTGAATATTGTGCATTTATGTAGTTATTGAGCCATGTCATGGGGGCATTCACAGGGTCAGTTGCAGATAGGCACATATAATGGGGTCATCCAGACTCTCTGAGACCACCAATTCTAAGTCACGATTCATTTTATTCTAACACAGATGTTTAAAGTACAAGAATGTGCCCAGATCTGCAGTGAATATAAAAAGAGCCTAAAGTGACTACTCAAAGGTAGACATATACATTGTAAACATTGCAGGTTATGTGAGATGAATTCTGCCCTGTGAGACCATCCTGGGTTAAATATTGAGGTATTTTACCCAAATTACTATTATTAGGCTAAATTGACAGTGCTTATTAAAAACAAAAACCAAAAACAAACAAACAAAAAAAAACCACAAAAATCACAAAACCAACCAAACAAAAAACCCAAAGAAAACAAAAAACCCCAAACAAAACACTGACTCAAGGTAAGACACATTTCCAGAGGACAAGCCTGCTTTACTTCTACATAGAGTGGATCTGGCTCTTGCTGAGTCCAGCAAATAGATTTTGGACAGGAAGACTAAAAAGCCGAGGAATGGAGAAGACATAGGAATCTTAGACCTGCCCCAGAAGTGCTGATGGATTATCGTCAGGGACTGGTGGTTGTAGCCCACAGCGAATGTTTGAAGTCAGATCTGCATAGGTGACTACTTTGATAGACATGCATGTGCTGTTTTACAATGGTTTCCTCTACGTGCCTCTACAGGTATTACTACCATCAGTCTTCAGAAGGCCATCTGCTTGCCGTTAGCATGGATTTCTGAAGAAGATTTGCTGACAGCTGGGCCCACCAGATAATCACAGGGTGTTGGAGCTGGGGCCTGCCCAGAGATGGGAGAGCCGCATCTCTTCCTGGAAAAGTAAAAGAATAAGGCCTGAGGCATTGCAGTCAGAGAGCAGTGTATGTAGAAAGGATATTGTTAACATAGTTGTAACTAACTCGTACAGAAGTGGGCAAGTGACCTTCTGGGTCACTGAACCTTCCCAGTTGAAGTGCCAGACCTACTGTCATGGCCGTACAGGTATCGATACCTGAGTTACTACCCTGAGGCTTATACAGATGATCTCCAAGTGCTTTAATTCAGTGCTGGCTGAAATGCAGTCCATCAGTACTTCTCATAGGCAGAAGCTCACATGAACAACAGCAGCTGCAGGTCTAGCCTGCCTCATTCTTCTGAGAAGTTGCCAGCTTACAAACACAGAGAAGCATTCATAACCTTTTAAAAACTTCCTCTAATGACTTTTATTTTTGCTGGTGACTCCTCTTCTGCAACAGGCAGAGCACACCTGAGCTCTTCTCCCCGTTGCTTTCCATGAATATTAGATTTTGCTTATTCCCTTGGATGATTCTTGGAGCATGTGTATCCCAGGCAGTTCTACAAGATGCTATTTATAACAGAAAAAAGAACTAGTTTTTCACAATTTCACAATATGTAGGAGACATATTAGGCGAATTTACTATGTCTGGAGAGGTATTTGTGCTCTTAAACAGTTGCATGTTGGTGCCTAAACTTTTTTGTGGCTCTAGACCTCTCCACATGCGTTTAGGTGCACTTTCTTATGGAGATATTTGGGCTTGAAAACACTTAAGCCAACCTTTTTGAACTCAAGTGCCTAAATTAAGCATTCTCTTCCCACTTAATGCAAATGCCAGAAGTCCTTTCTATTCCAGCAGCAGAGGAGCAAGCTTTAAAGCCAACAGCTGTCTCCGTAGCTCTCTGCCTTCACAAGCACTGGAGCGAGCACGCTCCACTGCCTGTCCAGATGGCTATCGTGTTAATGGCTTATTGCCTGCCCGTGGGCAGCTTTTCTGGATGCACCTGGCAGTGTTTAACCTGTTGGGTCTGTTCAAAGTTGTGGGTCCCTACGTGCTCCTGATAATGAACTTCAGCCGTGCTCAAATCCAACCTTGTGTCTTGCTATCTGAGCAACCTGCAAGTCTGGTTTCTGAGAGTGGCCTTGAGCTGCCTGTGATGGGCACAACAGGCAGGTCGGGGAGGGACAAACTCCCAAGCCCTGTAACCTGCAACCCAAAATGGTTGCGTGGTTCTGGACTGCTTGTACTGCACCTGCCCAAACAGAAGCTTCATCCAGTTTCTATTCACCTCCCGTCTCCCCAGCCCACGTTCTCCACCTCCCACAATTGCCCCCACAGGCAGAAGCTTCAGCAGTCCCTGGTACTGCTGTGAGGGCAACAGCAAGCAGGGAGCAGTCTGTAATCATCAAATCATAGAATGGTTAGAGTTAGAAGGCACCTTAAAGATCATCTAGTTCCAACCCCGCTGCCATGGGCAGGGGCACCTTCCACTAGACCAGGTTGCTCAAAGTCCCATCCAGCCTGGCCTTGAGCACTTCCAGGGATGGGGCATCCTCAGCTTCTGTGGGCAACCTGTTCCAGTGTCTCACCACCCTCACAGTAAAGAATTTCTTCCTAATATCTAATCTAAATCTACCCTCTTCCAGTTTAAAACTGTTACCCCTCCTCCTATCACTACACTCCCTGATAAAACATCCCTCCCCATCCTTCCTGTGGGCCCCCTTTAGGTACTGGAACACAGCAATAAGGTCTCCCTGTATCCTTCTCCAGGCTGAACAGCCCCAACTCTCTCAGCCTGTCTTCATAGGAGAGGTGCTCCAGCCCTCAGATCATCTTTGTGGCCTCCTCTGCACTTGGTCCAACAGGTCTATATCCGTCTTATGTTGGAGTCCCCGGAGCAGGCACAGTACCGCAGGTGGGGACTCAGAAGACCAGAGTAGAGGGGGAGAACCACTTCCCTCCACTTGCTGGCCACGCTTCTTCTCATACTGACCATATTAGTATATCTCGCTTAATACCAATGATTTGCTTTTGTGGGAGGATTTAGTTTGCGCATACATTGTCTGGGATGAGGGGTTTGGGGTTTTTTTCTTGAGGTCCGGACAAAGGCCCGCGCTATCCCCGGCGCTGGGCTGTGGCCGTTTCGGGCCGCACCACCACCCCGGCGCTGAGGGCTGCGCTCCCCCACACAACCTTTCCTCCCCGGTACCGGTTTCTCTTCCTCAGGCACCGCCGGGGCCTCCCTCCGCTACCGGGGTGCCCCAGCCCTCCGCGCTACACCGCAGACGGGGGCGGCGGTGGGCTGCTCTGCCCAGCGTCCTCAACGAAACGCCGCTCACCGCCAAGATAAGATAGGGGGCAGGTGTCGGTCTCACCCTTCCCCACACCCTGACTCCGGTTCCCCCTCAGCAGAGACCTCCCGGCACCGGCGGCCGCCGCCCGCCCCTTCCGCCGGCGGATCCGCCTCCTTCTCCCGGCAGCCCGCGGCCGGCATGGCGGCGCCCGGTGCGTAGGGCTGCACGTGTGGCTGTCGGTGTGGGGTTGTGCCGCGCCGGCGGTTCCCGGCGCCTCCTCCTTCCTCCCTTCCCCGCCACCGCCGCCATGAAGAGCAAGCCCTCAGCCCACAAGTCGGGGAACACGCACCGGGTGAGCGCCCTCCCCGCGTCTCCGCGGCTGGTGGCCGGGGGAGAGGAAGGGTCTTCAGTTTTCCGTCGTCGGGTGTCGGTTTAATGGTAGCGCCCGTTGCCGTAGCGGTGCTGGGGGAGGAGGCCTGAGGGCGGGTGGTGCGGCATGGCGGCGGCGGCGGGAGGGGGCGGCTTCGCCCCCTTTCCCCGGCGCTCCGTGGGCAGAGTCACCCTCCCTGTCAGGCCGCAGGCACGCCGCTTCCGCGGTAGAAAACCGGCATAGTTTAATATAAAATAATAACATCCAGTGGGGGTGTTAGTCAGGGCGTTGCTTCTGGAAAAGCGAGAGCCGGGGCGTTTGTTGAAGCGCGGGGTGGATTTCTCTGCGTCTTTCTCACCGTGTTGTGGAGAGGCGTGTGGGGGCTGTGAGCCTTGGTTGTGCAGAGCACGGGGGGAGAGGGTCGGTCCTCCTCTTGGGCATTTTAAGCAATTTTTTTGCCTTAAAATTCTGGTAGGATTGTTTACGGATTGCCACGTACTGCCTGGCAGCCCACGGTTAGCAGTGGGGTTCCTGTTTGCAGTGGGTGTGCAGCTGAGGGGGACTTCGAAGGGCCGTTCTCAGAACTGAGCAAAAAACGTGTATGTCTTTTTGTTTTACAGTTTCTTACTTTTTCGGAGCGTTTAAGCAATGTTAATATCGATATTATTCATCGGATTGACAGAACCGGAAGCTACGCTGAGGTGAGAACAGCAATTGGGGTCATTTTCTGAAGTCACAAGTAGATGCGTTCCATGAAAGATTCCCTTAAAAAAATTGGAAATTGGAAAGAAGCTTCCGGAAAAGTTGCCTTTCCTGCAGCCTCATTTCATGCTGTGTTCCCCTTTACTTTTTGACCTGCCTCACAGTATTGCCATAGCAAGTCTTTGACGGTGCCACCCTGATGGCTTCCATGTGGCTGGCAGGCCTGTGTGGGTGTTTCAGAGCGTGGGAGACGCTGCTGTGGCAGTCAGCAGTCCTAAGTCTGGACCTGCAAAGACTTCTGGATGCTAAGCAGTTGCAGTACTCTCAGCATGTGTATAAAGCGTGTGCATGTGTCTTTATAGATCATAAAGAAGGGTCATCTATATGTGTCCTATAGGTCATCATTGTGAATATAGTGCTTTGCAGGTTATTACCTCCTGGCCTGCTGGATTGTTCATCTGAACTTCCCACTCAATAGCTCTGAGAATGCCAAAAGAAATCCCAAAGCATTTGTGCTGGGAGGGCTATGGCTCAGCACCTCAGGCCAGTCAGCAGAGGTCTAAAAAGCAATTACGTAAACAAGTCCTGTCACCAGAAAATATTTTCAAATGTGTTTTGAATATAGAAAGAAAAGTCTTATTTTCAGGGAAAATCGATAGCACCTTTTGAAGTGAAGTCATCAAGATTTCTTGAAATATTTTTAAAATATTCAAGGCATTTGATAGTTTTCTTCATTTGAACCTCTCATCTTTGCAGGCTACGTTCATCAGGGTTGGTAGCTATTATTTTATCTTTGTTTTTACAGGAAGTTGAAACCTACTTTTCTGAAGGACTACGGAAATGGAGGGAACTGAACCTCACTCAGCATTTTAGTATGTCATTTTTATTCACGTTTTCTGCTCTCCTTAAACTGTTAGAATATGTTTCTTCTGCATCCAGAGCCCAATGGGAGGTTTTCTGTTGACTCTTTTTTGGATTGGGCTCTGGAGAGCTGTTATTCTTTAACATCCTACATGTTTACCAGGAACTGGACTAGTTTTCAGGGTTTCTCTTTTGTGCCTTGAACAGTGCAATTCTATAATGAAGTGGCCAACAAATGCCAGTCCTTCAACCAGCTGGTCTACTACCAGAGTGCCATTGTGCAGAGCTTGAAGACGCATTTGCAAGTCGAAGGGAGTCTTGCTTATCAGCCCCTATTAGAGTAAGTATATGGTGATAAAACGTAGTCAGAAGCCTTGACGGTATTGCAAGTAAGCGTGAGTCCTGTTGTGAGTGTTCTTTTCCTTTATTGTACCTGAGGAAGATAGAGCAATGTGATGCCTCGAGTGGTTGTATTTCCCTGATAGACATTTATGGTTCTAAGTCTTAAAAAAAAAAAAAACAAACAAACAAAAAAAACCACCAACAAACTGACAAGGCAAGCAAATTAGCCTGAGTGAGTGTCAGACAGAATATTAATGTGCTTTGTTTGACGTTAATCATTTATGTCTTCTTGTTTACTATCTGCGTGATTTTTTTTAAATCTTAAGATTCTTGACATCCACAGCTGCCTAATAGGTGATACTTAAATAAAAGCAAGAAGTAAAGGTAATGCTGTCTTTCTTTCTAAAGAGACTGTGCTGGATTATGCAGTGTTTGACTAGGTTTTTATTTGTTTGGTTTTGAAATGAACTAACAGAGATGTATTTTCTGAAATGCAGTCTAGTGGTGCAGCTGGCTCGAGATCTTCAGACTGATTTCTATCCTCACTTTCATGACTTTTTCCTTGCCATCACCAAGTTACTGGATACACAGGACACAGAGCTGCTGGAATGGGCTTTTACCTCTCTTTCCTACCTCTACAAATACTTGTGGCGATTGATGGTGAAGGACATACACAAAATATACAGGTAAAAGCAGTGTTTAAGGTCTGTCTTGATCAGCAGTTATTAGATGCTATAGAAATTTAAATGCCCCAGGAACACATGGCTTAATGCTTCAGTATACTTGTTAGCATGCCTTCCCTGCTTTCTGAGAGACTTGGAAGCTTGTTACAATTTGCAGCTTCTTTGAGATCCTACTGACTTCATGGGCCACTGTATCGGAGAGAGCATGTGGGTTGTGCTGCAGATTTGGGCCTTCGGTCCCCCTTTTTCCTCTGGGGGTAGGAGAGGAAGCATCCATGTTAGCTGGGAAAACAAAGCTCAGAAAGACACTGGATTGTCAGAGTCGTCTTGGAAACCTGTGACCAAGTCTAAATTCAACACAGGTCTCTTGAGTGTCTGTCAAGTACCTCAGTCATAGTTGTATCATGTCTGTCTTTCCCAGTTGTAAACACCTAGACTTAGGACGTTGAATGGATTCCTTTGAGTCTTTAGCTGTTACTTTCCCAGTATTTTCTCCTTTATGTTTTTCCCTTCTTCCTATCTATTTAGTGAGGGTGCAGATGAGGTGTACGCAGTTTTGTATGCTTTGAAACTCCTTGCCGCAGGATGCTGTGGATGTGAAAGGTTGGCATAGGTTCAAAGGGAAACTGGCCAAGTTGGAGGGAGTTTACAAATGCACAGGGGGCACTTCTGGCTTGGGGAGTCCCTGAGCTGCAGGTGGTTAAAGGGTGATTTTATATGTGTTTGCCCTGTTTTTAAACCTTTCCCAGGCTCTGTTTCTGGCTGCTGCTGTAGACTGAATACTGGGCTGGATGGACCTTTAGCCTTACCCAGTGTGACTGTTCAATCTTACATTGCTGTGGTAGCAGGGCTCTTCTTTTTGTCGTAGCCAGTGGGTCCGTGTTGGTTCCTCCCAATTTCAATTTGGAACAGATGGCACAAAAGAGGGGCTACAGATTTCCTCATCAACCCAGCAAAAGCTGTTGGGCATATTGAAAAAAACATCTGCTTGAATGTGAATCTGAGGCACCGCTTGCTCTGCACTGAACATGTGCTGAGCCACCTGCAACTGTTACTGAGGCTTAACAGAGAACTGCAAATATTTATCACCCCTGTAAACTGTGCACTTAAGTTTCTAAAGATACAAGAGAGCCTGTTGACTTAACTGAAAAACAAAAATCTGGCTTATCAAATCAATTTTGGTTTCACTTACTGCTGCTGATAATATATATCGAAAATCTTGATGCTGCAGTTGAATCTCTGTGGATCCAGAGATTTTAGAGGTATTTCTGAATGTGGCTTAATTTGCCTGGCATTGTTATTTGACCTTTGCAAAACTCTGTTCTTTATCCAGGGGCAGTGGGAAGGAATCGAGTTGAGGAAGGTGCTTGCCATCTCTAGGAGGGCAGATTCTTAGTGTTTGTAAAAAGTGGCAGTGCAAACTGAAAACATAAATTTTAAAACCAATTGGTGGCAATTCTTGCATTGCCTTTAACAGTGGATTATTTTTTGTCTTTCTAGCCTGTACAGCACCCTGCTGGGTCACCACAAACTTCACATCAGAAACTTTGCTGCTGAAAGTTTTGTCTTTCTAATGAGAAAGGTAAATGAGATGTTTGTACTTTGACGCTATCTCCATTCTGTGATGGCTCTTGGATTCAACATGTAATACTAGGTTTTCTCCAAAGAAGGGTTAACAAGGCCTGAACTGGCATTCAGCATGTCCTGAGTTGTCATTTTTAGTGACTGTTTTACTGAGAATGGCATGCACTTCATATCAGCAGTGGCAAGTAGAGGCCTTAGCACTCTCTGTTTTAAGAGCAGTTAAACGAAATGTCTGTGGTTGGTTTATCTAAAATGACTAGAAATGATAAGGTAATCTTGCAAAAGGGAGGCTTTCACTTATAAATGCACATTTCCTTACTGGCTTTTTCACTAATGCTTTAAGATCTTTGTGGAGCTGATATTCTTGAGACAACCTTTTTGCAGTCTTGAAAATCAGAGTATACAACGTTCCCAGGCAGATCAATCAAGATCAGACAGCAGCCTTTCATGGAGTAAGGAAAGGGAGTGGTAGTTGTTGGTTTTTATTTAGTCAAAATATACAAAAGCCAGGATTCCTAAGTCAAGAGACCTTAATAAAGCACGTTTGTTTCATTGGTTGTTTTCAGAAATTGCTGAACTTCAAGTCAAATCATCAGAAATGGAGGGGTTTACAATCTTGGGCCAGAAGTTCTTCCAGTATACCCAAGTGTGGTTATAGTTACGGATGACTGGATTCTGTGGTCAGCTGATACATGTCTCTTTCGACACCAGTGCATCAACCTTTGTGTTTCAGATGGGACCAGTTTAATGGTGCACATGTTATGCACATGTTTACCTCTAAAATCATAGTAATCAAAACCACATATTTCAGCTGCAGTTACCTCACTAGACTTGTGTATATCTTGTTGTGTATATCTTGAGGGGGGGTGCTGTAGTGACTGAATAGCTGATCGGTTTTCTCTTTTCAATTTCCTTGTGTGGTTGCAGAAATAATGAGTTTGAACTGTTGTGGGAAGGCAGGACTAGGACAGTAACATGGTGCTGTGGAGCCATTTAGTTGCCTCTATCCATCTGGCAGCTCTGAATAGAAGATAACTTTTCTTTTTCTTCTTATGTTTTGTAGGTCTCTGATAAAAATGCAATCTTCAATTTAATGCTTCGTGACCTGGAGGAGCACCCCAAGAAGGCGGAAGGTGTAGGACAGCTGTTTTTTGAGATGTGCAAGGGTGTTCGAAACATGTTCCACTCTTGTGCAGAGATGGTAAAGACAAGAAAAGATTGCTGGTTTAAATGTTGCTGTAATGGAGCTTTAGGCAGTGCTCAGTGAAACCGTTGGGTGTTGTCTTGTTCACCTCAGTGGATCCTTGATGATAAGCATGCTGTTCATTACTTAATAAGATCTGAAAGCCTTCTAGGAATATTCTTTGAGATAGGAAAGTTGTTTTTAGTAATTCCTGTGCAATATTCCTATATATTAAAGTAGTACTGCTTGTTGATATTTCAGATTTTAAGTGATGGCCTGTAGTAATTTTAGAAAGAGTCGTGATCACTGGAATATTTTAGCAGTGTATTGCGCTACCTTATTTTAGGATTGCTAGATGTATTTTCTAAGTATAAAGACATGATGTTCTCTTTTCCTTTACAGGCTATTAAGTTAATTCTGTTAAAGCTGGGGCCTATTACTGAAGAAGAAATTGAACTACCGTGGATAACTGTAGGAGAAGCCTTTGTGCAGATGATCAGATCAGCTGCACTCCATATCCATAAGGAGCATTTTGACATTGTCTTCAAGTGCCTGGAGGTACACTGATTCATTTATTTATTTATTCATGATAGACTGAAAAAAGCTCTGTGTATTTATCAAGAAAAGTATTTATTTTGTAGCGGACCAGAATTTTTTTTTCCTGCTTTGGAAACATAAAGTACAGGGTCATGTGCATGGGAAAAATCCCACCCTTCTTTTGGAAGTTCAGAATGACCTTGGTGGCTGTGCTGTGCTGTGAGTGAGAGTGCAAGACTTGGGGCTCCATCCCACATATGGGCAAGGAGGTTTTGTAGTATCTGCCCTTACAGAGGCAGACTTCACACGCCCCTTGCTGGAGTGGGAATGCTAGGACTCGTTTTATGTTGCTAAACTAGGTTTATTGGAGGTTCCAAAACTGCTTAGTAGTAGACAAGGGGAGGCTTTTTGCCCTGCAGCTCTCTTTACAGCAGACCTGGGCTGAACCTAGAGAGCCAAGCTTAAGCCTCAGAGCCAAGTACTGAAAGTCACAGTGTTTTCAGTCCAAGTGTTCCCTTGTTGCTGCTTGAGTTTTGAGGGAACGTGGCTGAGCGCTGTGGGCTGTGCTGTGTTGTGTCAGGGTGATGTACAATGATGAGCAAGGGCCTGGCAAGTGTTTTTTACTTACCTGATCAACATTTAGATGTTTTTACTAGCAATTGGGATTTGCTAAGGGGGATCAAAACCTCTTGCAGCTGATAGGTGTGTCAGTTGTGCTCATCAGAAGGGTGAAATGGAAAACTGGAAGAAATGATACACATGAACTTTAGGGTAGTTCTTCCAGGATGGATAAATAGCCCTATTTGCTCCTTCTTGGAACTGCCACCCTGTGACTATCCGTATTTTCCTAGAAAGTCCCATCCTGTTTCTTCTACCTCACCCAGTATGATGGCAGTTATTGCCTAAGTGTCATTAGCTACAGAATGGTTTGCCACTGAATGTTTTGTATTCTTGCGATCCAAGTCACTCAGCATCTGCAGTTGTGATAAAGTCTTGGAAATTGATGATATAATTCCCTTTATTTTTAATGAGGCTTGTTTTTTTACCCTAGGAACTGGTGGGTGCGTGGGGGTGCCTTGCTCAGAAGGAAATATTCACGTAGTCTATGATAGCTCTCTAAACTGGGTTCAATGGGAGTTTATATTCCCTGGACAGAAAGGGACAGTAATGGGAGTGATCCAGAGCAGCTCTATTATCTGTATAACGTAGACGATAGGAGTAACCTTTCAGCATCCACATTAGCTTAATGATGCATAAAGTGTAAGAGTACTTAAGTTCTGATAATTCCAGTGGAAGCTGGGTGCTTCCATACCATTGTGGGTCTGGGGCCAAGTATTTCTTTCTCTTCCTCCTTCCTCTTTTGTAAGTCATGTGCTGGCCTTGCAGAAGACCCTTATCTTGGGAGGTATTTGTGTTTCTGTCCAAGGAATCTGGGATGTGTGTTTTAACATAATGAGAATCGCATAGTGTTTCTGCAAGGTTTAGTTGTTGAGCATGAATGAGAGAGTCACAATAATTTGTCAGGCAGATAAGATGTCAGTTCTTTAGAATGCCTTTCAAATAGCAGTAAGCGAAACAGGGTCTGGTCATTTCTCTGAAACATTTTGCTTTCTTTTTTTATTTAAACAGGAATCACTCTTAGTCTTGCAGAGGAAAATAACGAAGGCCAACTGCTGTATGGCTTCAGAGCAGATGGAAAGGATTCTGCAAGCGTATCTGGTCCTAGTGGAACATGCAAATGGATCCAAAATCTCACTGCCTGAAGATGTCTGTCAGGTAGGTCAGACCATCACTTTGGCTGATGTGCCAGAGAAGTGTCAATTGAATATGGAAGAGGTGTGGTCAGCTGAAGCACTCGTACGCATTTCTCATGCGTCAGTTGAGTGGACAGAGACATTTATAGTGAGTATTCTTACCTCTCTGATCCCATGAGAATTTACCTCTGTACTGTAATGCTGGCATAGTCCTCCTTTAAATGAGCAAGGGAAAAAGAAGGCTGCTCCTGCTAGGGACCGTGCTGAGCTGTCGTTCCCGCCACTGTGGAGGACACCTGGACCCCCATATCAATGGTAGTGCAGTTCTACCAGGTTCACATACGTTTGACCCTCTTGGGTTCAAATGTAGGTTTAGTGCCTTCAAACTTTACAAGATTATTAGGGTTCATTTCTGTGGGCTGAAGCTTAGAACACCATGCCCTCCTGCTCCAGAGACTGTTCAGATCATTCAGACCAGACAACCATTATCTTCATAGACAAACATCAGTTCTCCCTCTTTCATTTCAGATTTTAATAAAAATGTTGCAAACACCAGATCTCTCGTCATCTTGCTGCAAAACCCTGCTGAACACCATTTCTGCGTTCCTGTTGGCTGAGAATGTTTTCTTGCCTGATTCTTTGACCAAAGAAGCTATTGAGAAGGTAACAAAGACTGTAGCTTATAGCAGAAATCCCAGAATTCAAGTTCCCTAGAGCAGGCTGATTTCAAGACATTCCCCTTCAGGCTAGGAAATAGACTATAAGGTTCCCATTAGCCTTTTTGCACAGATAATGGAGAAGCTGCCCAGTGCCTTAAATAATGTCTGCTGTGGTCTTGGAGCTTCTTGACAGTCTCACACAGACTTTCAGTGGAGCAATACCATTATGGTGGACATCTTTGCAATGAAAACCAGGCTCTGATTCAAACACCTACAGCCTCTGTAGAGAAGAGAGGGAGAACAGAGAAGGGACATGTTCTGCCATAGATTGTAAAGCAGGTCAGTGAGTTGGACTTAATGAAAAAAGTACATTTTTCACTAAGCTGCCAAACATTTAGTCAGCATGGCTTAGCCTTGTGAGCAAGGTTCAGGCAAGTGCAGTTTGATTTAGAAAGCACAGGGATAGGCATATTTCAGTACTACTATTGCTCCTGAAGCATTGACAGGATTAGCTGCGTACATTCTTATCAAATGCAGTGTTGCAAAGATTAATAGGAGATGCTGCTATGGAGTCTAATTCTTCAGTTTTCCCGTTGCAGTAATTTTGCAGTTTACAGTGTGGACCATAGTTGTACCATGTATGTAAAAAAAAAAAAAAAAAAAAAAAATTTGAAAGTAAAGATGTCATGTGATATACAATGGGAAAACAAAGCTGTTGCAATTGTTTAAAAAAGATCAAATTTCATCTGGTCTTGGCTTGTGTTGATGTAAGATTGGTTCTGCCTGTGTCATGAGTCCAGTTTTGCTCAGGAGATGTGGTCCTTCAAACATTTGAGGATATTTGTGTGGGCTCCTGTTAATCTGGAGGAGGCTTAAGGCTGTCCTTGTCTTCTGAAGGGTCTGGGGAGAGGAGATCTGGGTGTGTATTTCTATGTTGCACATCTCAGCGTTGAGGAGCATTGATCCTTGCTATCTCAAAGGACTGTTCCTGTCTTGGGTCCTTCAGAAGCACAGAGGTTTGCTCTGCCCATGAAGCGGTAAACTTTCTGCAACCTGCTACACAGGAAAAATGCCAAGTTGAAAGATCTTTTGGGCCTAAGCTTTTGCCTACCAGTTGGTGTGTCTGTGCTGCAGTCCTAGAATTTTCGGCTTACATTTTCCACGCCACACTAAAGAGATACCGAAGCTGTCTTTGCACAGAGCCAGCTGGGATCCAGCAGGGTTTTTTATGAAGGACTGTGTCAGCAGGGTTTGTTAAAAAGGGCTGTGCTTTTCTGTACCTGAATTGTCACTGGAAAGAGTGTTGCTGTGTGTGCCTGAACTAACAAGCCCGGCTAGCTGTGAAGAGAGAGCCAGGCTGGGTGTCTCAGAGTTCAAAGCATCGTTGATTCATAAACCGGAAAAAAAAAAAAGTCCTATAGATAATGGAGAGTTGACTATGAAATGTCTCTTGTTAATGTGTTCCTGTCAACCTTTCATTTGCATCTTGCAGGTATTTGCAAGTGGATTTGAACAGCGCTTTCTTTTGGACTTCTCTGAAGTGATGTTCACAATGAGGCAATTTGAGAGGGTAGGTGGAAGCTTTTGTGCATTTTGTTTATTTTTGTTGCCACAGGGAGCAACTGTGAAATCCATAGTATATTTCCCTGCCTTCTATGCTGAAGCATTTTTGTGTATTGACATGATGTTTATTTCAGCTCCTGGCATGATCTGGTAGGAATGAAAGAGGTTACTTATACCATTGTGATGAAGCTTGGTAATGGTGCTCAGGGTTGGTTGTCACAAGGTGACAGGTGACTGTGCTCACAAAAAGAAGCTTGTCTGTTAGGAATTAAAGGGGTGGCCTTGTTATGGGATGAAGAGAAGGAGTTCTGCAGAAAGTAAGGGGAAATGAAGAATAGTAATGTCTCATAGGTCAGGCCTGGAACTGGTAATCTGGGAGGAATGGAATTAATTAAATGGAGTGGGAGGTGAAAATAAAATCAGGGATCTGGAACGTCCTGATGAGACTAGATTTGGGGCAAACTGAGTTTTTATATCAGGTCACTGTTCCTCCTGGGGTAAGAGGATGTCTATGTGCTGGTGACTTGGGGCACCAGGACTGATAAATCTGGTGTTTTTCTGGCTCATTTTTGTATATTTGGATTCCTCTGTGGCTGGTGTTGTGTGGATTTTTGTGGATTTGATCATGGTTAAAGAGACTTGCCAATCCTTGACTTTATTCTTTTTTTTTTTTTTTTCCCTGCTCCCTTTCAGCATTTTCTTCCGTGCTTTCTGGAGTACATTGAGCATTGCTTCTGTGGCACAGATGCTGTCACAAAGGATGAGGCGATGGCAATTCTGGCTAAACTCATTCTGGTGAAAGCAGAGCCTCCTACCATTGGTTCAATGGCATTTGAAAAATACCCTCTTGTTTTCACTGAATCACCCGTCAGGTGAGACTTCTCAAGTTCAGCAAACATTAGATGTGTCTGCATGGCTGCAGGCCTGAAGGCAGTGCAAAGCTACATAAAAGTTGCCCCCTGGTATTTGCTGGAGTTGTCTAAATGGCAATGTTGCTGGCAGATTTGCAAACCAAGTGATACAGTAGGATCCCATTTTTCTTTCTGAGATTATTTGAGAAGAGATACTGCTCTGGGAAGGTTATCGCTGATGTAAAAAAACTAGCAAGTGTTGCAGTAAGTGTGTGATGGGCATTTGTTACACCAAGATGCGTGCTGCATACTTGGGCAGTTAATCTTTGTAGTGAGTGCTGCAGTCCAGGTTGTCATCATTACTAACCTCTTGCCTGTGCCCCTTTCTTCCCTGTATGCATATGTCTTGTCCAGCAGTTTTCTTGGCAGCAGTACTATAGTCTTACCATTAAGCACAGCTGGGTGCCAAAGGGCATGTAATTAATCCAGACACAGCACTGTGCTGGCACAGCTTGACTGCTTCTAGTTGCAAAGCTAGCTTGGTTGCAGTGAAGTGGTTGCTTTTCACCTGGAGCCTCTTTGGAAAGATTTGGGGTAACCACTGTCAAGCACAGAATGACCGTTGCTCATCTGCAAACTTTGATCTGCAGTGTGGTGACTTGTATTGCCTTTTGTGTAAGGTTTTAAATTTCCTAAAAGCAATCCACTCTGTGCGTTTTTCCTATTTTTATTTAGTAGAGTGGAGGTATTAGGGTTTATGGAACAGAAGGTTGAGTCAAAAGAATTAAATTTGGTTTTCTTCCCTTGTTTTCTTTGTCTGTTCATCTCAATAGATTTTCAGTGGTATGGAGTACATAGCTGAGAGGGCGTTGGTCCTACTTGAGACTTTTTTGTGCTCCTGCAATGTCAGTGGTAGAAATTTGGACTGGGAGATATCTCAAGATTGGCATACCCCATCTCCTACTTAGGATGGAATTAGCAAGTCCTGAACCAATCCTGAAAGACGTCAGACCAAATTGTTATTAAATACTCCAATTCTGGAGATTCCCAAGCTGCCCCTGGCAGTCCGTGCCAGGAATTTCCCATCTGTATGGTTACAAAGGTCTTTGGGGATTTTTTTGTTGTGTGTTTGTTTGTTTTGTTTTTTTTTTTTCCCAGTCTTCAGTGTATGAACTAAACTTTATTTACTGCAGTTTAAATCCATTGCTGCTTTTCTTATCTGCAGGGAACATAAAGAGCAGATTATTTTTTACTTCTTGCATCCAGCTTTTACAAATAACAGCCTTTGATCATCAGAAACATCTGAAATCATCTTTCTCTAGACCAACAATCCTAATTCATAGAATCCCAGAATAGTTGGAATGGACCTTTAAAAGTCATCTAGTCCAACACACCCCCCACCCCACCCCCACCCCACCCCAGCATTCCTTGAGGTTTATCTCATAAATTTTGTTTCTTAAACCTCTAATGATTCTTGATGCTATCTTTTTGTTAGCTTCTGTATTTCTTGAAGGGTGGAGCCTATGCAGGCTTCTAACTGTGGTCTTGCAAGCCCTGGGTGGAATGGAAAGGTTGCTGTCGATGGGTTGTGAAGTACTCCTGTTTGTATATTCCAGTATGGACCCTTTCTGCCTGCACATAGGCTTGTTGATTCGGGCTCAGCTTGTGATTCCTTTTAAGTCCCCAAACTTTTACCTCACTGGTTGTTTTCTGTCATCCATTAGTCTGTCTATGTCAGTGTGATCGTGGTTTATTAACAGTAATCACAGTGACAAATCTCAGGTGCTCCTAGAGGCTTTATATTCTAATTGTGAGGGTGCCCAACTGAGAACTAGTGTCTTTCCTTTTAGAAATATTATTTGAACTTGAAATAAAGAGCTGACGTTTCTTGTGGGCCATGTTTTGTGCTCCCCTGCATGACTAGATGACGTTTTGTGCTGTGAAGGACATTAAAAAGAAAATAATCCCTTGCGTTGTCCAAGTCCTTTTTGCTAGAAGTAGCAAACATAATTTTGAGTATCATGGGAGGAAAAGGAACAATCTCTGATACGCAGTGGTGGGTTACTAAAAAGTTTGGTTTTATTTTTAGCTCTAATACAAGGCAACAAACAAGTAAAAGACAAGGAGGAAAGGTAGAAGGACCAGTGTTGGATCATGTACTGTCTTTAATCCATTTACCAGATAAGGAAGACATCACTGACCTTTCACAGCCTTGGGTTGCCTTGGTTGTGCTGCCACATATTAGGTAAGGGGTATTCTAAGATACCATTGTCATGTATTTCTGTAATACTGTCTAGTTCACTATCTGTCAAGAATCATTTTACTTAAGGGAAAGACAATAATTACTAACTCTAGTTTTGGGAAGCCGGGCTTAGAAGGTGAAAAAAATGCTGTCTGGAAATACCATGAGTCAATAGTACAGTCAGGAATAGAATATCAGTTTCTTGATTGCCTACTTGACACATTTCAGTTTCTGTGTTTTAAGCGCTGTCCTCTCTAGAGGACCAGACAGTATTTTTTCAATAATTATGATGTCCTTGTATGGAAGGAATAGTTGAAAAGAAGGTACAATGAATGCTACAACTTACATTGTGGATTGGAAATATCAAAAATGATTTGCTGCTGTTTTCAAACTTGGGGTGAGCTATCTGTAATACAATGCAAGATGGATGTGAAAGAAAGCTTTCATATGTGTGTAGGTGTTAGTGTAACGTAGAGGTAAAAGTCTTCCCATTTATTCTGGACAGACCAATGGACAAAGAAAACATTCTGCCCCATGTGACAAGTTTTATAGACTCTCTCTTCAGAGCCATTGACAAAGGAAGCCTCTGCAAAGGTCAGTTATGGTTATTTCCTGTTTGTTTGCTTTTTGTTGATATATAAAAAAATATATATACAGCAGTTTTTCTGATGACACAAAGCATGAAGATGAACAGTGGTGGCATTGTACCCACATTTATTGACCAGCTGAAGTAAAACTAGAAAAGCAAAGTGTGGGGGAAAACACCCTCCAAGAAACAATTTTGCATTTACTGTTGATAATAATAATGGGGCAGCAGATGTTCTGCAAGGTGGAGAACAGAGATAATTGGGAAGGAAAAGAAGAAAGTGAGAAAAAAGAGCATGGAAATCAATCTAAACCAGACCCAGGCTGAAGCAGTCAAGTGAAGAAGAGTCTGTCGATTCACAAGCTCCAATTAGACTGTTCCAAACCTATAGTGCAAAGTTTGGGACGTTACCCTCTCTGACCTAAGTGACAGCACCACTTCTAAAATGCAGCATCTTCCAGGCATGTGTGGTGACTGGTTGTCTTCCCTCTCTGGCCAAAAAACCCTTTATGTTTTAACTTAGTTTTCGTTGGGCAGGGCAGTTGTTACTCACATGGATTGCAAGTATTTGGCCTTGTGCCAAATATAAGCAAGTATTGGAGTGCCCCAGGTTCAGTGTTCATTGTTCCTTTGTTTGAAAGGGTTTGTCTAGAGTCTGGCCTTTTCCCTTTGTAATCCCTTTGTTAACATTATTAAACGTATCTGCCAATTGGTTCTGTTGCTTTTTCTTATCTAGTCTTTGTTTAGCATGGCCCTTTTGGATTGAGGCCTTTCTTCTATCCTGTTTGCAGGGTTTGCATGCTGTTGTGATTATTTTAGTGGCAATGTACTTTTTATAAAAAAGGAATATCCAAACTTTGTTTTCTTGGGTTTCATCGCCACTCTGCACCAGCTCTGTGCATGTGCAAAAGGCTATTTCTCCCTTTGCCCATAAGAGAAAAGAAAAAAAAAAATGCAGCCTCAGTCGAACTGTCCCCCCTCCTGTTGCCCCATCCTACAGTCTTTGCTTGATTTTCCTCTCCCTCCTCCCAAACTAGGGTTCCTGGATACTTTCTTCACCCTCCGCCATTCTTTCCAGCTCCATGATCTCTACAATTCCTTCACCTTCTGCTAGGACTCCAGTCTTCTCTCACTGTTTCCAGTCTGTCTCTCACTGAGGAGCAAGTTAGAGATCAGTTAGATAAACTGGATATCCACAAATCCATGGGGCCTTATGGGATGCACCCTCGAGTGCTGAGGGAGCTGGGGGAAGTCATTGCTGGGCCGCTCTCCATCATCTTTGAAAGGTCCTGGAGGACAGGTGAGGTGCCTGAGGACTGGAGGATAGCTAATGTCACTCCAGTCTTCAAAAAGGGCAAGAAGGATGACCCGGGAAACTACAGGCCGGTCAGCCTCACCTCCATCCCTGGAAAGATGATGGAACAGCTTGTGCTGGGTATCATCTCAAAGCACCTGGATGAAAAGAAGGTTATCAGAAGTAGTCAACATGGATTCACTAAGGGGAAGTCACGTCTGACTAACCAGATAGCATTCTATGATGAAGTGACTAGATGGGTGGATGAGGATGAGGGGAGGGCAGTGGATGTTGTCTACCTTGACTTTGGCAAGGCTTTCGACACTGTCTCCCACATCATCCTCACATGCAAGCTTAGGAAGTGCGGGCTAGATGAATGGACAGTGGGGTGGATTGAGAACTGGCTGACAGATAGAGCTCAGAGGGTTGTGGTTAGTGGTGCAGAGTCTAGTTGGAGGTCAGTAATGAGTGGTGTTCCTCAGGGGTCAGTACTGGGTCCAGTACTGTTCAATATATTTGTAATTGACCTGGATGAAGGGATAGAGTGTACCATCAGCAAGTTTGCTGATGACACTAAACTGGGAAGAGTGGCTGACAGGCCAGAAGGCTGTGCTGCTTTACAGTGTGACCTGGACAGGCTGGAGAGTTGGGCAGAGAGGAACCTAATGAAATTCAACAAGGGTAAATGTAGGGTACTGCATCTGGGGAGGAATAACCCCATGCATCAGTACAGGTTGGGGGCTGACCTCCTGGAGAGCAGCTCTGTGGAAAGGGACCTGGGAGTCCTGGTGGACAACAGGATGACCATGAGGCAGCAATGTGCCCTGGCGGCCAAGAGGGCCAATGGCATCCTGGGATGCATCAAAAAGAGTGTGGCCAGCAGGTCGAGGGAGGTCATCCTCCCCCTCTACTCTGCCCTGGTGAGGCCGCATCTGGAGTACTGCGTCCAGTTCTGGGCTCCCCAGTTCAAGAAAGACAGGGATCTGCTGGAGAGGGTCCAGCAAAGGGCTACAAAGATGATTAGGGGATTAGAACATCTTTCATATGAGGAAAGGCTGAGGAACTTGGGTCTCTTTAGTCTAGAGAAAACAAGAATGAGGGGGGATCTTATTAATGGTTTCAAATACTTAAAGGGAGGATGCCAGAGGGATGGGAGGAGTCTTTTTTCAGTGGTGCCCATTGATAGGACGAGGGGTAGTGGGCACAAGCTTGAACATAGGAAGTTCCATCTTAACATGACGAGGAACTTCTTCACTTTGAGGGTAGCGGAGCACTGAAACAGGCTGCCCAGAGAGGTTGTGGAGTCTCCGACTCTGGAGACATTCAAAACCCGCCTGGACGCTGTCCTGTGCAACCTGTTGTACGTGACCCTGCTCTGGCAGGGGGGTTGGACTAGACGATCTCCAGAAGTCCCTTCCAACCCTGACTATTCTGTGTGATTCTGTGTCTGTGCAAGGCACACCCCGGCCCTGTGCTCCCTATTTGACCTGCATGGCCTGTGTAACCTGAGGCAAAGTGCAAGTCCCAGAACTCGGTGTTTTTCTGCAGCTGCTGTGGAGTGCAAGGAAGCTGGCTTGCAAACAGCAAGTTATCCCTGGCAGCTGTTTAGGGGTAACTGCCTGTATGGAAGGGCTTATCCTGTTGATCATATAGTTGTGTCCACAGTGAGGTGGGAGCAGCTATCTTTGTCCAGTACAGAGGTTCTGCTACCAAATTGTACGCAGATTACAGTTTAGGAACCCGTGCCCTTAACGCTATAGATGCAGAAAGCTTCATCCTGACATTACTTGCTGTTTCTTTTCTTCTCTGAGGAGCTCCTTGCAGAGGTTAATGGTGAGCAGGATTTGGCACACACCTGGGGTGTTAAGCAGCTTGGAATAGAGGGATGTTTTCAAAGGAATAAATGGGAAATGAATGCTCGCTTCTCCTTCTTTTCCATGGCAGCTGGCAGTATGTAAGGAAATTACATCCTTTAAAAACTTTCTTCAGTTTGCCTGGTTTAGGAACAGTGTTTCTTCTGCTTGGGAAGACAAAGGAGAGGATTTTTTATTATTTTTTTAAACAGCCTACTTGCTAACGTAGGAGTGGCAGGGGAAAGGAATTGCCCTTCCCCTTTCTCACCTGGAAGGGCTTTGGCTCTCTGCTTCTGGGAATCTTTCCATCTCTAAAGAAGGCTGAGAGGTTTAGGAAGGAGACGCGATGGCTGTAACAAAATTCAGCAAAAACCTTCCATTCACTAACAAATATTCAGCCTTTAGGTACATGGGACAGCTTTGAAAATCTCATATGATAGTGCCATTGTGGAAGTGCCCAAGTTTGTAGGGACCTGTGTGGTAGCATCAGTATATTTTTTTTGCATCTGTTTTCCTGCATTCATATCAATTTGGGCAGCATTTCTTCATTTCTGAGTGCCATTTGTAGCATAGAGCTGTCTGAGATGTCTGCAACAGTGCTTAGCTCCAGATTTCTGCTCCCTGTGTTGTGGGTGTGACGGAAACAGATGCAAACTGGAAGCTGCTCACAGCTTTCAATGCTAGCTTGCTGGAGTAGGCATTTACTTTGATAGCCAGAGGAGCATTTCCTTTATGGGTTATGATAATGGTTAGAAAATACACATGCCAGTTCTGGGATCCATGCGTTACCCTATTTCTGTGACTCCAGCCATTTCAAGATGGACAAGCACCATACAAACACAAGTAATTTGAGAGCTGAGTAAATATACATGCTGTTCTTGTTCTCTCTCTGCTCCAGGAAGCCTGTTTGTGGCCTGCCAAGCTGTAAGTACTCTCCTTAGTTTGGCGGAGTCTTCTGAAATACTCCATTTGTTGCCTGTGGAGCGTGTCAAGAGCTTGGTGGCGTAAGTAAACTGCCTGTTCTGTGATCCTTTGTGATTCTCCTTGGTACGGCAAAGAGTTGGCTTCACCTTTTGTGTAGGGGCTTGTTAAATGCATCTTTGTGTATTGCCTGTTCTGTTAGGCCAGCGTGTTGCTTCAGTATAGGGGTTATGTAAGTAGCAGTGTTGTAGGCGCTGTTTGTTTGGAGAACCAGGTAGGTGTAGTGCCTGTTCAGTGACATTTTCTCTGCAAACTGAAGCTTTCTTAGCTGCAGAGTAGTGTGTCAAATAAGTTGGTTCTAGTTATACAAAGGAGTGCTACGCTTAGTAACTGTGTCTTACATTATAATGATAAAAGAGACAGGAACAGCTCTTTCTGAATTGTGTCAAAAGCCTGAACTTCTGCAGTCTGCTGCTGGTGTTGGGATTTCACCATGTCCTTACATACTTGTGTGTGTGCTTGCTCCACAGCGGGAGGAGGTTTTGTATGCTCCATTTCATTTCACTGCTCTACTCTACAATTAGCACACATAACTAAGTGGCTGGAGGGATTGAGGGAGACCATTGATCTCTCTCTGGCAAATGCTGCAGAACTTGCTGTCTCCCATCACTGTTGAGCTGGAGCATCTCCAAGTCTTTGGTGGCTTGAACTTCAAAGCATCCTGCTCAGTTAGGAAATCACGGTGCCCATGTCTGAGGCATGATGGAGATGAAGCAGCTTGCCCAGATCAGGCAGGAAGTCTTGGCAGGGTGCTTCAGTCTAGTGTTTTTCTGCCAGTTTTGGGCTCAGGGTGTGAAACCTACTTGGAGCAAGGGATGTAAGGTAGCAGAAGGAGACTTCCCTGTGGGTCAGGCAGGACTTCTGGTGTCTCACCTAAGCCTAGATTATTTATTTTCTGTTGAAGTTAATCATTGACTGGGCACCTGAGCAGTAGCAGCAGCCCTTGTTCTGACCTATGCAGATTTGTTTTCTGCAGCTGTGTGTGCGTCTGTCCAGCCTGCTAGCTGCAGCTTGACTAGCCTGATTAATACAAAGGAGGAGTCTCATGCCTCTTGGGTTCTCATAGGTGATTGCGCTTTGAGGCTGCAAGCCAGTGTGCTGTTGAACTCTGACTTCACCAGCCTGATGGTGCCAACAGAGACTGAAGTTACGTGGAATTTTCTCTTGATGTTATCATCACTACTGCCTTAGTTTCAAATATCTGTATTGTTACAGTGCTCTCTATATGCTAATAAAACACTGTTGTTTTAGCACTTTCCCTTCGGACCCTTCTGCGTTGCTGCTAGCTGATCTCTATTACACGAGGTTGGCATTGTGTGGCTGCCAGGAGCCCCTTTCCCAAGGGAACCTAATGGACTTGTTTGAGAAGTTGCACCCTAATATTTCCACTGGTGTTTCCAAGGTAATCTACTTGTGCAAGGTGCACATCTACTTGAGCATGTGCAAGGTGATTTGTATTTTAGCAACGTAATTTAAGTAAACTGAGTTAAGTGACAAAGGCTAAAGGAGAAACAGGAGACTAAGTAAAGCAATTACTTCTGTAGTGTCTGTTTAGGATTGTGTCCATTTCTAAGAGGCTGTTGTGGGGCATGAGTTAACAGAGGTTAACTTTTAGCTCTAGGACGCTTTCTTCTTCCCTAGAGGTGAATCAGAGCAGGATCCTAATGTATTCATTTTGAATTGCCTGCTAGACTACAGGAGCTCATCTGTTTCTCAAGTCCAGGAGGAACCTAGTGAAATCAGCCTCCTGTGCAAAACATTAACCTCTGTGTAGGTGTATGTGTCTGTGTATGTAGCCTACATTCTTCGGCATGCTTCTGATACATGTTTCCACTTTGGGTAGGTCCGACTATTGACTGTCCGAATTCTAAACCATTTTGAGAATCCACCTTCTACACAGACTGAGGTAGGGCTAAAATGTTTCATTTAACATTTCAAAGCCATCTGTGTTTGATGTTGTCTGTGAACTGTTTTCCACTTTGCAGAAAAAAAGCATATGTCTGATATGTCTCTGCTTTTGTACTTTCACATTCCAGTTTAATCTGTTTGTTCTCCTGCCTCCTGATATTTTCAGATTTGTGAGTTTTGATGCTTAAGTGGTGGAAAACAGAGCAAGTCGACTTTGTTCTTTGGTCCAAAATGGTTGGGACTCTGTGTAGTGTTGTTGAAATACCATTCAATAAGAAAAGGATACTCTAACAAAATGCATGTCACTTGCTTGTTCAGGGTGATGGCACAGGGGAATTCCAGCCAGTATTTGCCATATTGCTCCAAGCAGAGCTTGTACCAGCAACAGTGAATGATTACAGAGAGAAACTTCTCCATTTGAGGAAACTAAGATGTGATATAGTGCAGTCTGCAATACCAAGTGGATCTTTGCAGGAGGTAAGTAGTTATTGTCAAAAAGCAGTTGTTGCATTCTTTTATTCCAATTGTCCTTGGAACTATTATGTTCTCTTGGATATTTAGCAGAACAACAGTGGTATCTAGATAAATGACCCACAACCAGATTAATCAGCTTTTGATATCAGGGAAAGGAAGACAGATGATTCCAGGGAGAAGTTAGTCATGAGCAAATTTAAAATCATGACCTTGCCATAACCTCAGCATGGTTGAACATTGGTTTGCCACTGGAGAACCTAGCCTCTGGATCTTGCTGCAGCATGATAATATTGTATCTGTGTGACTGTTGAATCTCCTCTGCTGCTGAGCTAAAGGGGACCTCGCTTTCTAGATGTTGGAAGGGTCACAATTTTATTTGTTAAATCATCATGGATTTGGTGGGAGGGATTTTTTTTTTTTAATTATTTTTCTGGCTGTTGCTGTACCTGTATAAGTTTTTTATGTTGGCTTTTAAGCTCCTGCGAAGAAGGGTTGTAGGTCAGTCTTACTGCATGTAGGTCAGCAAGGAGCCAATCCAGAGGACATGCTTCCAGGCCTAGTGCGATGAAGACTCCTCAGGGCAAACTTTCCTCTTTCTGAGGTCCCTAATGCTGCTATGGCAACCCTGAAGTTCAAGAGGGAGGCAGGCAATCCAGATCGTTTGTTGTGCTGAAGTAGTTTTAGCACATTCATGGTACGTAGGTATGGTGCATCTTACAGTAAATGGGCTCTAGATTTCCTCATCCAGCTACAAGACAAAGAATGATGATGTGTGTGGCTTGCTCGATTACTTGTAGGACTTCTGAGAACTTCTTTGATCAAGGTTTCCTCTGAGAGGAAGGAAGGCTAGAGGAGGTTGGTTGGTCTTTAACTGTTGTTTTTTACATCTCAACATGGTAGTTGTGTATGTCATTCTAGGTGCCTCTTCGGTATTTATTGGGAATGCTTTATATTAACTTCAGCCCTCTCTGGGATCCTGTAATTGAACTCATAACGTGAGTATATGCGGTTGGATACTGCAACCTGTGGTTGTCTTAGACAAAAGCTGAGGTAAAAATGTCCGATTTGGAGACATCTGTGCATTAGTACCTTCATGTGAAATCTTCTGAAATGAATTTGATCTCTCAAATAAATTGCAACTTTTTAACTTAGTTTCTGATTTTTCTTACTATTAAAGGGAACTAGCAACAAATATAGTCAAATAACATCAGTTTTGAGTCAAAGGTAGCAGGATTTGATTAGTGTTTCACAGATGCTGAAAGGACCAAGAAATACCTCAGTTTCCCCATCTCTGACTTTTCTGTCCTTACTGGAAAATCTCTAAATCCTGCTAAAGAGTAGGGAAGACTTACCATGGTGACAACTGAGCTAAATACTGAAATCAGTGTCTGCTTCCAGCATGACTTTATCTTCTTGTTTTTTCCCCTCTGTTGTATGGTTAAAAAGGATGGGATTTTCCTCTTCAAACTAGTGAATTAATAAAAAAATATTAAACCAGCTCTTCAAAAGATATGTTCATGCTAATTCTTCCTTTGGTTCGATATTATTTTACTGTGCAGAAGTCGGTAGAAAGCTTGAGAACATTTTAACTTAATTTGAATTCATTTGAAGTCGTGAGATACAACCAGATTATTTTAATAACAGTTGACATTTTGGGTCCATGAGTAAAGGCAAGGGTTGTGTTACAGCTGTGTCGTGCAGATGTCCTGTCTTCGGACACCCACATTAAAGCATTAATGAAAGCCTCTGATCATGTTAGATGTTAACTTGCCTAGTGACACATGGCTCTTTTCTTTTTCTTTTTCCTTTTAATTTCGTGGTGGTTTATGCTTTGTTAGTTCTCATGCAAAGGAAATGGAGAATAAACAATTTTGGAAGATCTTATATGAACATTTGGAGAGGGCTGCTACCTATGCTGGTAAGTCATGTTGTTATGACAGTAACCCAGCTAATTGTGAATGACATGATTGTGTTACGTGCCCCAAAATTTACATGTGATGGGGCAATTCAGAACCAGGGCTCTTGACTACCAGCATCATGTCCAGGGCAAGAATGGAGAGGCTTAGAAGAAAACTGTGTCTCCTTCTATCCTAAATGCCAAGAAGTAAATAGAAAAGGCATCTGCATTACAGGAGGAAGTTGCAGCTTGTGGGAAGCCATGCAGCATGCCATGCTTAAGGCTGGATCTGTCCAGACTGATTGGGAGCAATGACAGGACCCAATACAATAATGGGGCTGACTTTCTGCTCCATAGATTCAGTGGAATGCCTGCAAACAGTGTCTGTCTTGGCTGTGCTCTTGAGGTTTACCTGTGGGTGTATGGAATCTATGATTTCACGATAGAGCCATGAGCACACAGCCATTTGTGGACTTCTCTGTTATTCAAGAGAACTGAGCTTAATTGAGACGTGTCAGGGCTGTAAGGCATCCTAGAATACTTTCTAAGCAATGCGGGTCTTTCAGGTCACTGTTAAATACAGTTGTCTAAATAGGTACATGTCACCAAAAGTATTACTTTCACAATGCGGGACTGATATTGCTACTGGCAGTTATGAAGTAACCTGAAGATATTTTCTTCATTTGTTCTATAGAAATGGAGCTGCAAAATGAACTAGATGAACAGGAGGAAAGCATTGCTGAAATAGAAAGTGAGAAGATGCCAGAAGGAGGGGTGTGGACTGTCTTCCTAGAGCAGCTGAGGACTAGAACAGATTGTAGTGATCGACTGGACCATACAAACTTCCGTTTTCTACTGTGGAAAGCACTGGATAAGTTTCCAGACAGAGTGGAGCCAAGGTCAAGGGAACTTTCTCCACTTCTTTTGAGGTTTATTAGGTAAGTAAGATTTATTTTCCAGGTGAGATGAGAGGACGCATTGCTTTCAGTGTGTTGCTGAGCTTTACAACTATAGCTATCCCATTATAGACATAGTTTCCTGAATGCATGGCTGATGAGGTGTCTTTCCAGTTAAGATAACCTTTTGATTTAAATGTGGATTCTGTTAGAAGAAACATCACACAAGAAGCAGGCTGAAATGAAACTGGCAGTACGTTTCTGCTGCTCAGTCTCATTTATTGACTTGCTACTGTCACAGCCTCATTACTCCCATTAGGGAGTGATCTTAGTGGAAGTAGAGTCCCATTTTCTAAAAATGAAAATACGTTTTAATTTGGAATCACAGAAAACCAAAATATTTTCCCCTGAGATGGGGAAAATACTGTTTTTGTTAGAGGCTGATTCAATTTCCTGGCCCTGGAGGGAGAGCAGTGGTGTGCTTGCATGTGTGCACGTATGAGATAGTATGATGCATGTGGGATAGATGTGACCTCATGGCAAGGGAAAATTTCTGATATTCCTTTTCTATGATGAGAAAACCTATGTTTTGCTTGCCTTCCTGGAAAAATTGAACCATACTGTAGAAGGTTAGTTTCCTCACTTACTCTCACACTTCCATATTCACTGTTCACCTGCCCATTTGAGCAAACACAATCTCCAATGCCCTCCACATAGCCTCTTTACAGACCTCTAGTAATTTAGTGATTCAGGTCACTTCTCCTCTCTCCACTAGGTACCTCCAGTCTCCTTTAGTGTATGTGGTCACTGCCTTATATCTCCGCAACTTGTAGGCAAAGAAGCATATACTTGCTGAAATATGCTTCTTAAGGAATTTTTAGCTATGTAGTGTCCCAAGACACTATAATGAGAATGGTGGATTGTGGAGTTTCTAGTTTTTCTTGCCCGAAAAATGCTATGCTTCTTAATTCTTTGCCTTTTTTTTTTTTTTTTTTCCTATCTTAAAAACAGAAATGAGTACTACCCAGCAGATTCATTAGTGGCTCCATCTCAGGATCTTAGAAAGAAAAGTAGTGGTACAGTAGCAACAAAAGAAATACCTGGTGAAGAAGTGAATGATGTTGCTATGGAGGAGGAGGAGGAAGAAGAAAAGGAAGAAGGGGAACCAATTACTGTAGGACTACCAAAAAAGAAAACAAGAAGAGCTGCTGCTAAGTAAGTACTTTTAGTTTTCCCTTGGTAGTGCTTTCATGGAAAGGCAGATTCAGCAGCTCATGTTGAGGTAAAAGCTAAGCTTATATATATATTTCTTCTTTTGCTCGCACTTCCTAATTTTTCAGTGGATTATAAGCTCTTCAGAGTAAGAAACTGCCTGCACAGTACTAAACGTCCAAAGACCCTGCCCAGGTTTTATCATTATCTCACGACCTGCTGACACACTGTGGTTAGTGTTACTTTAAGCAAAAATTGTGTGGTATTCTGAAGCCATTCTGAAGTTTTTGAAGGCCGTTGTACCTGCATTCCCCTGGCTTCTCTGTGTGTCTCTGTTGGTCTTTTAAAGCCATGGGCATTGCCAAACACTTTGAAAAATTAGACCATTTATGTATTTTAATATTGAGATTCTACTATTGCCTACCTGTTATAAATCTTGGTCCCATTTTTCTTCATAGGAACAAATATTTTTATTTGCTGGTGTTTTAGACTAAAGCTATGTGCTGTTGTAATGTCATTGTTTGCAGTGCTGAATACATGGAGAAAGTGACACTTTGTGTGAATTCTCTACAATTTCTCTGATCAGAGTCTTTTTACCCTGATAACCTCCATCAAATGTCCATTACAAATACGTCACAAAGATTTGCATTTTGCCACTATTTTTTTGCAAAGGATGGCCCTTGTAATGACAGAGAACTTCAAAATGTCACCTTACGTGTTGGAGCACGATGGGTATTTGATACGTAACCTGAATTGTCATTTAATCCCAGGTGTCTTATAGGTGTTTAATTTTGTTCCCACTTTCTGGCTTGTATCTCTAAATTAGCAGCAATTAAAATACAGTGACAGTCCGAGATTTCTTTTTTGTTTGTTTGTTTTGTTTTGAACTTCCATCTCAAAATGCCCATGTACTTAAGTGGAAACATTAGTTCCTGGTAGCAATAACAAAGGCATAAAAGATTTACTGGAGGTGTGTTAATGAGTTCTGGAGTGACCTCCCTTTGTCTTCACCCTGGACAGTTCATGCAGTCAGGCCTGTGCCATGGCAGGAGAGCTCTCATGGGGCTGCTCTCTGCGGCCCACGAGGTCTGGCTGAGGCAGTGGCAGGACCAGTGCCTGCCCCAAGCTCGGTGTGGGGCTGCTGGAAGGCATCATACTCATCCTTTGGCTGAGCCCAGCCATGGAGGAGGGCAGCCCAGCCATGGAGGAGGGCAGCCCAGCCATGGAGGAGGGCAGCCCAGCTGAGTGTCTGGAGAACTTAGTTTAAAGTACCACAGCTGGATGAGGGCAGCCTTGGCCAGCCCCACACCGCATATGGTAGAGGAGATCTCACATCCTCCTTATCTTGGTCACCTCTCTCCCCTCCCACGAAGTGGAGGTAGGGTAGATGTGGAGTGACACAGCGACTTCTAGAGGCACTGACTCCCATCTGTGCTTACAGCCTGGCTGTAAGTCCAACACAGTCTGTGGCTAAATGCAGCCTTTTCATGTTGCTGGAGTGAAATGGGTACCAGTTAAGGACAAGTAAATAAATAGAGGTAAATTCATCTGTTTGGTGTTCCAGGGTGGGCTGGCAGAAGGAGGTAAGCTGCATCCTGACTGTTTGTATTCCTTTCTCACCAAAAGCTGAGCCCATCTATTGCTACTGAGGAAAGAGACTTCTCTGTGTAGTGAAGTGAGATCTGGGAGGAGCTGCTTAGGAGAGGGAGCAGGGTACCTCTTGCTGTGTCTCTGAAATGGAGGCTTACAGACTTGGGATCCTCTTGTGTTGTTTTTTTCTTTCTTGTTAATCAATTTGAATGAAAGTTCCCCATTTGTTTCTGATAATGCAGGATTGTCTCTTCTGGTCATTTAAAAAAAATATTTGTTTTGTTTTGTTTTACAGGCAGCTAATAGCGCACTTACAGGTTTTCTCTAAATTCTCAAATCCTCGTGCATTGTATCTGGAGCAGAAGTTGAATGCATTGTATACCCAGGTAATGCTATTTGCTGGCTTTTAGAATTACTGTTAATAAATGAACTCATCCTTATTTCAATGCAGTGTCTGAGACTGCAGAAGCCTATTGTTCTCTGAACCCAACCGTCAGGCTTCACTTGAAATGAGCCCCTTTAGCAAAGACCTGCTTGAGATACCTGGCTTAGTTTGCCAGGAGTGGCTCATGCAAATAGATCTGGCAGCTGACAAGTAGTAGTCTTTGGCAAGGTGGAGGAGTGGCTGTAGAGGGAGCAGCAGGATCTGGAAGAGGATTTTGAATCCAAAGCTTGGGTAAGACCCAAGGAGATTTGTCTTTGTCCTACAGTGTTGTGTCTACAAAGAATATGGTCAGTGTGAACAACATATCATGTTGCAGCAACTGTTCTTTCCATATTGTTACGGTTTTACATCTTTCATCATTTCTCATTGTGATTTGAGGTACAAAATGTGGGAAATTCAAGATCCTCATCCTGTCTAGCACTTGGGGAGGGGAAGGGCAGTCGTGGCTATCAGTATGAAAAAGCATACTTCTGCAGAAAGAGAGAGGAAATAAATAGATTTTGTGTGTGTGTCTCTCTGTCTCTCTCAGGTGTTTGTTTGTTTTTAGTGGCTGGTGACACTGTTCCTTTGCCTGTCATAGGCATATGCACTGTCAGTGCATAGTGTATAAGGCACTGTCAACATCAACAAAATCGAAATTGAAGGTAAACAGAGATTAAGTGAATAAGCAGGGAACACAGATTAAAGAGCAGAGCCTACACAATGCCTGTCTACCAAAAGTCTCTTAACTTTAAGTGAGGCAGAAAAACAAATCTAAGAAGAAATAGGATGGGAGGAGTCCCAGTCTGTAAGAATGGCATAAAAAAAAGAAAACAAAATTTCTTCTTGAAGAATATTCCGTTTAATAAGATTCCCTTTTGAGGTATTTCCCTGAAGGAATTGTCAAAAAATATGACTCTGAAGGAGGATTCTAAGTCTTTATCCTGCTCTCCTTTAAAGGGTATTTTATTAATTTTACTGTGTTTTGTTGGTTCACAGGTTGTGGATTTGTTCAGAGCATTGGGGTATGCTGTAATTGTTCCAAATTTGTGTTCTCTGAGGTTGTGGTCAGTGGTCTGTAGAACTATATTAAATGGTGTGAACCTGTTAGTTCCCTGGGTTTCACCTGGCACCCAGTGTGGGAGTTGGAAAGTTGGTTCATTAATCCCTGGATTTGAGAATCTCTAACGAACAGCCACTCTGTTTCAGTCAACCTCAGAATTCGGCTTAGGAAGAGTTGGGCCATGTGTTTGCTTGCCTGTATTCTTAGGAAAATACTGAACAGATGTGTACAGGTCAAAACAGTGTGTGAAGAACAACCTGACAACTCTTACAGAGAGTTTACTTCATGAATTACTCTTTGCCATTTCTGTGTCTTAGCATATGTATTGTCATGGCTGGTGTGTCTGTCTGGCATAGGGACATCATGGCAAAGTGGCCTTTGGTGATTCTAGCCTGTGCTGTTTGTTAGGAGACGGAAGAACTGATAAGAATGCTGCTTGGGGAAATTATCTATATTTCTTAGTGCCTAGGTTATGAGGAGTCATCTTCAAGAGATGGAAAATCTCAGTGAGACTTTGCATATCAAGTGCATATCAAGTCTTATGAGTTTGTCACAGGAAAGAAAGACAGGTGTCTTGGGATGCTTTGGGTAGTTTGCTTTTTAATCCAGTCTTCCCAGATACACAACTGGTAACAGATTTTGGAGGCTGAAAATGCAAGCTGACAGTGGTCCAAAAGACAACTACAAAAAACCAAATATTGTAACTATCCTATGTAGATGGGAGGGAGAAGTATATACAAACTACCAGCAACCATGTCCGCTTTTTATAAGTGACAGTTCTGTATTCGCATCTTGGCTTTAAAGTGTCAACACATACATGCTGTTTCCATTCTGATAAGCTAGTCCAAAACCTTCTTGAGCTTGGAGCCTTTGGGTTGTTGCACTGTTTTCAGTAAGCAATTCTGTCTCCTAGATAGGGACTCATGTTCTTTCTCTTGTCATTTGCAGTTACTGTCCCATCAAGACCAGAATGTACAAAGAATAGCTCTTGACTGTATAATGACATACAAGCATCCTCATCTACTGCCATACAGGTAAAACCTTTTATATTTCTTTAGTATTGGTGAATGAGCCTGCTGTCATATCAGAAGCCTGCTTGGGGCAGTTGCCTCAAAGAGAGAGCCTTGCCTGTATTTGTTGAAGACATATGTATAAATTTTCATTTTAGCCAGCTGTATATTTTCTATCTAAAACAAGAAATAAAGCCTTGAGGTCAGTCAGTGTCTCTTTGTTTGTTTACAGAAAAATGGCAACAGTTTTATTCTGTCCCAGAAGATTGTATGATTAGTAGTTGCATTTTTTTCAAAGACGTCTTCTGTACTGACGCTTTTTAACCACTCGGAGAGAGTGACAGCATAAAACTGTAGTTTGTGGTTGAATAATCTCTTCAGAATGTTTCCAGGAGGTATTTTGCTATGTAATTAGCTTGAACTTGCTGACTTTTAAAATATTTTTTTTTTAAAAAGTGTGGGAACCTAGTACTTTAATATTTTATATACAGCATAGATTAGATAAGTAGGTAAGTAGATATAGATGCATGTGTGTGTCTGTTTATTTTTACAACCTCTACCTACCCTCAAATACTATTTATTAATCTCAGGGAGAACTTGCAAAGGCTTCTGGAGGACAAGAGCTTTAAAGAAGAAATAGTCCATTTCAGTATTTCTGAGGAGACTGCAGTAGTAAAAACAGAGCATCGACCAGATCTCATCCCTGTTCTTATGAGGTCTGTTATGAAGTGCGGGTTTAAAGGTTTCATGTCACAGTTCCATGAGCAGAGATGTAATGCTGCTGCTTCTCATTTTAAACAGTTGAGATAAATCTATGGTTAATGGTGGGGTTTGATGACTTAGTTTGTGATGTTCTGTGTGGTTTCCTTATTAACACATTTATGTAATGTGTTATGCAAATGGTGTTTTCTTTAAAAACAGCATTTTGGTAAATACTTCCTCTAAGGCTTAGAGAGAACTGTGAGATCATTTCAGTTCACTGAGTATTACCACTTATTTTTATTAAGATACAGTGATACAAGTTATCATGCAGGTCGCTGCTTCAGCAGTAACTGCCCTCAAGCTAGCCTGGAGGTGTTCTAGTTTTATACCTGAAGTCTCCAGTAAAGCTTCTATTGTAGTAGCAAAAGCTGAGCTTTCGCTGGGATGTTTTTGGCCACTGTGTAGTAATTCAGCGGAGAGCCTGAAGGCGAGGGGGTGTGGGTGTGGATTTCCACTCAGTTTGTTCTCACTAGGGAATGTTTTCAAATGAAATGGAGTTTCTCCTGCAGAATGAGACTAAGAAACAGATGGCTTGCTGAAAGCTAATGCAATCTTTTTTTGGCTTTTGAAGAATTCTCTATGGCAGAATGAGAAACAAAACAGGGAGCAAAACACAGGGCAAGTCTTCAGCAGGCACTCGCATGTCGATCGTTCTGCGATTTCTTGCCGGCTCACTGCCAGAAGAGATACGGATGTTCTTGGATCTGCTCTTTGAAGCTGTGAAGCAATTCAGTAATGGTAGGTACAGGCAGTAGAACCTGGGGGTATGGTACTTCCTGACCTGTAGAGATGTGGGAGGATAAATACGCTTAGTACTGTTATGTGCTTCAATTTGTCTCTAACAGTGCCTCGGAAGGATGAAAGGATGAAAGTAAACTTTTGATAAGGAGTGAGATTCCCCTGAGCTTTTCCTTACAAAGCACAATTGCTCTGTTATCCAGGTCAGAAAAACGGAATGGCTTGCCACAGTTGTGCAAGTAAGCTATAGTAGGGCAGGAATGAGCAGTCACTGGCATCATAGGCTGTCCTGCGTATGATGGGAATAAACAGAGGTTGTAAAGTGCTCTGATACTGTTACAGTGGGAGACATGTGAGTGTCGCAGAGAGATGGAGACCTGGAGCTGTGGTTATTTAAAAAGCTGAATGTGAGGAACTGTAATTTAGGGACAGATTATACTAGTTTTCATTTAAAATTATTTTTGATACTGGGTGTCTGCATGGTGCTTCTCTGGACAAGTTGCTGTCTCTTTGACTATTGCAGGGCCTTGCCAGACTGCAGTGCTTCGAAGTATGTCAGAGCTGGATTTAGCTAAAGTCCTGCCTCTTGGGCGCCAGCATAGCCTCTTCAGCGTTCTTGAAGTTGTGTTGAAAAACATGGGACATTTGATCCATCAGTACCTGCCAGAAATTTTACAGATTCTGCTCTGCATGACGGCTGTGGTATCCTGCATCCTCCAGCAAAGAGATAAGGTACAATATATGCATACAAATACATGTATGTGTACACATATGCATGCAAACATGTAAATTAAATTCCTTTCCCTGCTCCTCCCTTTTAGCTTGCACATGTGCACCTTCACTGGTTCAGGTAAAGATAAATTTAATGCCAGCGTGGAGTAAAGCTTAACAATTGGATATCATTGCCCTCTATTTTGACAGATATTTTTCTTAAAGTGCTATAGGGCTCAGGCAGTGCAGGCAGAGTTAATATATTTAGAAAGCTGCTTTGGACTGCATTTTTGTTTGAATTACTGAATAGAGAGTTGTCAGTTATCTCTGTGTGTTGCCTACCTGTCTGCTCTGTGGACAGATGGGCAGAAAGGAAAGGTAAATGGTGTATTGTAAGGACATAATGAGATCTTATGGCAGGAAGTTTAAATTGGCCTTAAAGGTGTAGTTTTTTGGCTGCAAGGATAAAACATTTGAGCAGGGGAAGGAGAGGATTTAAAGTTACTTGCCTGGGGACTTCAGAGCAAAACTTTTCTTTGAGGTGTTTTGTAATAGTGTTAGACTCCAGGAGAGCTCAGCGTTGTGGATGATGACAGTGATTATCTACTGTGACTGTCTCCTGCCATGGAACACAGGGAGGACATGGCTACTAGCCATGGTTTCAGCACACCAGAAGCACGTTCAACACTGTGTCAGGAGTAGTCATGCTAATCCAGTGTCACAATTTGAGTCTCAGCTACATACCTGCAGAGCACTGCACATATTTTTTTCCCTTGCTGTGCACTGGCTGTACGTGCAGAAAGGGTCAGTTGAGGAAAACATTCTGTTAAAGGTTGGCTACGCCTAAAGATGGGGCATGTTGACTTACTGCTGCCCTGTGGCCAGGATAGCAGTGCAGAGATCCCTGAGCTCTAACCCAGCTAGCTCTGGTGGTCTGTTGCCAGCTATTTGGAAGCTATGACATTGAACTAGGCTTTTCTGTCATTCTGAAACCAGTGCCTTTGCCAGGTTTCAATCCAAATAGGAAAAGGAAAGCTTGAGTCTGGTCTGGTGCAGAGCCTGATCGTATATCAGGTGTGAAACAAGCAAACTGCGCAGTCATCATCGTCGCTGCAGTGTTGAAAGGAATTATAAGATGATAGACTTGAGCAAGTGGTGTGTTGAAAGGAATTATATGATAATAGACTGAGCAAGTGGTGTTAGGTAATGAATGTTTTGTCACACTATATGTGTGTGTTCTTGCCAAGTCCCATCTGTAAGCATTCAAGGTTAGAACTTGTCTTGAAAACAGTCCATCAAACGAAGCAAGCCCTTGCAGTCAGGCAGCATCCAAGGTCCCATAGTTGCCTGCAGGCTGCAAAGAACCCTGTAACTGTCTTCATTTACGAAGGGGACGAGCAAATTTTAGGACAGCAGCATCCCACAGTCTGACTTAAACAATGGATTGTGTGTGCCTACATGTGTTATACTGGGAAAAGAGTTTTAAAAGCTGCTTCGAGCATTGCTAGGATAGTCACATTTTGCAAGTGTCACCACAGTAATTCTGTCATTGTTGTGTAACGTGCAGAGTGACGGTCTGTCATTTGTCTGAACTTAATTTAGCACTTCATTAGCCCGTGAGATGTTAAAAGCTCAAGGAAGAGTGTGAGAAATCTGTTTATCTTAGCTAATGATTAGAAGACTTTCTTGGAGTTTGAGAGTAATTTATTGCAGGCTGATACTGCCTGGAGAATTAAACATCAACTTTGACTGTTTTAAGCCAGGTTATTAATTTACTGTTTCCTACTGTTTGTGTTCAGTATTGAGTTTCTTTGTCCTTTCAAAGACATGATCTCAGAGGACTGCTCTTATGGCAATTGAACAGTGAGAGACCCAGAATTATTTCATTTGGGGGTCACCATTAGCAATAGCAGCCTGGTTAGTGCTTTCTTTGGCTCTTCAAGCAGCTCATTTGCTGCCTGGGAGCTGATTGCACACCAATAGTACACATTCAGCACAGCTTGGGAGATCCTGGGCAAGAGCATGTTTAGTTCCTTTTCCACCATCTCCTCTTTGTCTTCTTACCTGTGATTTTGGGTGTAAAGGGAGCATAGCAGTATATTGCATGGTAGAGGGTAGTCTCTTCAGAAGTAGGCAGGTACATCAAATGAAAAAATTGTGACATCTTTCAGTGAGGCTTTGACACCAAAACTGCTTTGCATACTAAGAGATACAAGTGTTTATTCTTTGCATACTAAGAGATACAAGTGTTTATTCTATGTGGTGGGTCAGGATATGTGCTGGAGACCTGGAGGAACCCAAGACTTAGCTCCAGTCTCAGACAGTGGCCTTTATTTGCTCTGACACAGCTCTGTTGTTTCTGAGACTGGAGTTCAGTGCCTCTGCACTGTGGAGCTACCTCATGTGTTTGTGCTGTGAGCTGCATTGCACAGTATGGAAAAAATTTAGGTCAGTCAAGTCAAGAATCTTCTCCAGGAGAAGAGTCAGAATGCAGCAGTGCATGAATAACTTAATGATTAGCTGTGTGGCTAATTTCCTTACTGAAAAGTTTTCCCCAAGAAAGGCTATGGAACGTAAGCGTTAAATGGGTACAGGAAGCATTCTCCTGTAATGCTCCCCCCCATGCTATTGAAGGAGGTGATTCACAGTCTTAATTTCTCTATTCCTCCCTCTTCTCCATGTCTGTCAATTTCTTTTCTTCTCAGTAGATCTCAGTGTGCAAAGTACAAATCTGCTTTTGAGAGCTGATTTGGGTCCTTTTCCTGTTTGAAACAGAATTATTTGTCAGGGCTGGAAATGTAACTGTGTTGTAGCTTTCTGCATTTTGTCCAAAAAGGGCAGATGCTACCTCAAACCTGTCAACATGGATTTTCATGAGCCGAAGGAGTCATGTGTAACTGACTAAGTGCAGGAACAGGCACCCCTTAGAAAAATTTAGGTCAGCTGTGAGAGGTAGATTGTTACTGTGGACAAGTTACAAGAGAAAACAGAAGAACATTGTGGTAGTTCCAGCAAAGGTTGTATATATTGTCAGTGAATTGCTGTATTAATTTCAGAACAAGTAGTTAGTAGCTGTCCAGCAAAGGTCTTAACTGGGGTTTGGTTTTGTTTTAACAGGTCCAACCTAGGTTGATTAATCCACTGAAGAATTTGAGACGTCTTGGACTCAAGCTTGTGGCGGAGTTTTTTTCTGATTATGAGACCTACAGCTTTAGTGTGGAAGAGATTGATGCAGTTTTCCATGCAGTGGTGTGGCCTCAGGTAAGTATTTCTTGTTCCTCCAAACCAGTTTGTGTGTAACTTGTACCATGCAGAGGACTCCAGCTGCACTAGAGTCCATTGTGTCAGCTACGTCTGTCACAAGATTGTATGTGACCTCAGAGAGATTCTGGCATTCTGGTGTGTGTGTGCAAAGACGGTTTCTTGGCTCATGTTTGATTAGTCCTGGAATAATCAAGTCACTGGCTGAAGTACAAATTAATTCATCTGAATACAATGGATTCCATTTCTTAGTTCTTTAACCACAGAAGCAGACTCCTTCCCTGGATGCTTCAGGGAAGCAAAATAATACTAGTCACTCTAGGTGCAGTTTGCTACTTTTCTGTCTGACATTTATTGGGCCTGTGGTAGGGGACTGCAAAAACAAATGCTGCTGCAGGAAAGGAAGGAACCAGCAGGGTCTGTTGATGGGCTGTGTGCTCTTGTGCCTGCCTGCTGGGAGTCCCATGTGAGCGCAGCGACAAAGCACAGGGTTGTGGCCTTTGTCAGAGAAATTCAGATCACTTCTGAGTTGGGAAAATGCGGTGTTGTGAGAGGAAGAGAACACACAATACTGAAAATTAAATTGTGCTGGCCATGTCAGTGTGCTGACAGCATCTGAGGTTAGCAGCAAGGGCCTGTACCAGCTGCTGGGTTGTCTCTTCTTTAAAGGCAGTCACCTCCACCCAAAGGGTAACTGAGCAAGTTGGGTTGACTTCACCAGAGCTCATCCACTAAGACTTTCGAAGTATCTGAAAGTCCAACTGCCTTGCAGCAGAAAAGACTCTCAAAGAACACCAGGAGTAACTGCTGTAATCTGTGAAACCCCAGATCTGCTTCTGTAGACGTTGTGTGTGTTTACTCCTACCTCATTTCTCTGCTCTTCCAGTAACGATGTGTGATATGTAGCATGTGTATTTGGACAGTAGATACAATACTTTCAGGCAGTGCATATAGCTCTGTATTTCACTGAGATGGGCAACAAGGAGTTGTATGTTCCTAGTTTGTCCATGGAGTCTTTTCAAGGCCAGGGTGCCACGCTGGCAAAGCAGTAAACATTTACTGTAGTCCCAGAGCAGTTCAAGCATGTGGTTCAGGCTTTAAGCGAGCAAAGCACTTAATGCTTTTGAGGATCATTGTGTTTGGAAATGCTGAGTAAATCTGAACACAATGTAAAATTGGTTTTAGTCAGAATTCCTGTTGTCCTGCGAGCTCTGTCTTCCTGACATCTGGTTTTGGAGCTTGTATGGTAGTATGATCCAGAGGCTCCCTCTAGAGGGAGTTTCCACCAGTGAACTCCATGAAGATTTGGCTTTGGCAGAAGAATCGTTTAACTTGTGTTCTTTCCTTTTTTAAAGCTATGGAACTAAGGTGTATAAAAACTCATGGAGAGAAAAAATTGTTTTAAGCCTGTTGTACTTGGAACTGGAGTTTTCTGCTCTTCATACTCGAGGGGTTTGCTGCAATATTGTTACCCTGAACAGCAGCATTCCTGAAGGGTTGAATTAACAGTTCACTTTTCTCAGAAAAGCTCTGTTTTATGCAGAGCAATAACTTTACCAGCCTTTGGGGGCGGGACAAGAAAGTTTCTAAGGCCCTCGCTATGATGGTCAAACCTGCCTTCTTTTCTGTCATGCTCAGGTCTTGAGCCCAAACTGCGCTAATCCAAATCCTACATGCGCCATCCTGGCTATTTTCCTCAAATGCACTGGCGCCTCCCCTGCCTGTGTGTTCACTAATGGTGCCCTGCTGACAGTCCAGCTGTGGTCAGGGTGGAAACGCAGCAGTGTGACTTCTGTGCAGCCTGTTGGGTTGCGGAGTGGCAGAGAGGAGGGAGCCAGATGCGTGCACTGGGTCTCTTGCATGTGCCCAGTCATGTGAAGGAACAGCAGCTACTGTGTGGGGCATAAACTGGGCAACTCTTAGGTGGGGTGGTTTTGGACGCAGAACCCTCGAAGGAGATCCCATTCCCTGGGTGCGGTGCGGTGCAGTGCTTAAGCCTCTCCCTGAGCAGAGATGGTGCTTTTATAGCAGCTGAGGTCGTGGGGACAATAGAGCAGATGCTGGAATGGCAGGTGCTGTGGCCAGGGCGTAGGAAGTGTGGGAGGAGCGAGTCTTGGGTGTCGCGCTTGAGGTCTCATAGGTATGTCTGGGAGAGGTTGCTAGGTCTCTGCAGCAAATGTGAGGCTCCATGGGGAGTCACTTTCAAAAGGAGTGCAAATATGGTAGCTGGAGTAGTGTGTAAATAGGAGTAAGATAATCTAACAGTGGTACCACAAATATTGAGGGAGCTGGAAAAATGACGATGAAATTCTTTTCTATAAAAGGTAAACTATAGCTTGTAGTGGGGTCTTTGTTCGAGATGAGGTTTTTAAGTGGCTTTACCTACTTGTGTTGCATTGGTGTATGATTTGTATCTCCTCTAGGTCTGCAGGTTGGCTTCAGAGAGCCAGTATTCTCCCACTTTTCTGCTCAAACTCATTCATACCTGGAGCAAGAATCCCAGGTAAGTGTTCTCACAAAGAAGCATGAGTACTTCTGAGTATACAAAATCAATGAAAAAAAGGGCATGTTACTCTTAACAGGTTATGAATAATTGTGTCAAAACCCTATTTTTTTTTCCATTAGGCTGTTATTCTTTTGATAGCAGTCCAGATACAGTTGGGAAGCTTTCTAGTTTATGCAGTTACTCTCTCTTTAGTGGGCTGCTTTTCCCAGATATGAACAACCAGGCAGATATGTAGCCCAAACCCAGCTGACGCGTGAGGAGGGCTGACTTCTTAGGATATGTCTGTGTCTTGATCAGTGACTCCTTAGTCTTGGGAGGTGGGGAATGAGTTTTACCACATATCATTTCATTCATGATTTTTGATTCTTTATTTCTTTCTAGCTTATGAAAGAATGTGAGCAGGTTCAGCACAGAATCTGTGACTGAGATTCTGACACAGAAAGTTGTAAGAGAGCTTTTTTTCATGCAGACACTGTGAGAAATTCCAACTCAGCTGTCTTGAGTGATTTTTACCTCTTCCACAGACTCACTGCTTTTCCTTTGAAGTGTCCAGTATCTGTTATCATGGAAAAGACACGTCCTTTGTAGGCATGAAAAACTTATATACAAATGTGTGTAAAAAATGGTATTGGATCATTAGGTTAAGAGCAGACTTCTCTTTGAATAAAAGAATTACAAAGTTCTAAACTTAAATTTTCAGCCTATCTTTTTTTATGATCTCTCTCTCAGGTATTTCCCCTTGCTGGCCAAACAGCGGCCAGATCACCCAGAGTGTGATATACTGTCAAATGTCTTTGCTGTGCTGTCAGCCAAGAATTTGTCTGAGGCCACATCCAGTCTTGTGATGGACATAGCTGATAGCCTTCTCAACAGCCCAGATTTTGAACCCACGGAGCAGGTTTCCAGTTTGAGCGTGACTGACTGTGTTGTCGTGGTCACTGGAGACGTGACAGAAGGTATGCTTGCGTAAGAGTCGTGTGAGGCCCCTTCAGTGCTTTGGATGAAGAAGTTCGATTAAGTTGAGGTTGTATTTGTACTGGTTGAGAATACTGGGGAAAGAGAACTCCCAGTGGAGATGGAAACGTCAATGTACGAATTTGTCTTGGCATGCTCAAGAACTGTAAAGTCCTGCTTATCTCATGACTGGTGAGATCCACATTTGACTGTCAAGGTCCTGAACATACAGAAATTCCTTATGAAGAGGGAAAATGTTTATGTTGTTGACCTGTTTTGTCTGTGAAGCTTTGAACAATAGGATAACTTCAAGAGCTGCATTGCTGACTTGACTCTGAGCCTAACATCAAGTTTTATATAAAAGCCCACTCCCAATATGCACATGGTCATGTATCACTGATGTTTAGTCTCTGCTCCCTGATAAGAAAGACCTGCCAGTGATTCCTTTTATCTTTGAGTGGTAATAGACAGGAAGGGTGGTATGCTCTTTGATGCTGTGGGGCCATCTTTCACCTGTAACACTCAAAGGCAGTGGAAAGGAGAGTACTTATCGCTGTGCCTGAGTTATGGCAGCTTTGATTTGCACAAGAGGTCAGTGGTAGAATAAAGAAAACTGCATCTATAAATGTGCCAGCCATTTTAGGAGACAGTTACTACCTTTGAGGAACCTCCTTGGTGCCTTTTGATAAGCCCACACTTAGCGGAGCTGTTACTGAAATCTGTGAGGAGAGCTTTTATTCTCTGTGTGTGCTTTCTTTGGTCCCAGCAAGTAGCTGGTGCATGTCCCCAGCAGCCAGGTGCCCTACGCATTCATAGCTCCTGTTGATTTTTTTTTCTTCCACTGATGACAAAGTTCCTTCGTCTGCATCTCCCCCTTTGTGTAGGGTCAGATCTCCCTTCTGTTGCTTGCAGGACAGAGTTGGGTGTTGCTAACTTTTGTATCCCTTACAGAGACCCTTAGCCTAGGTTGCCGCTTGGTTCTGCCTCATGTTCCTGCCATACTTCAGTACTTCAGCAAAACAATGTTAAATGTGGAGAAGGTGAAAAAGAAGAAGTATAGAGCTCAAGTCAGCAAAGAGCTGAGTATACTTTCCAAGTAAGTGATTCCTTAGAGCTCAAAATAGTTAAAAAGTTGGGTGGAGGGAGGAAGAAAGAGGCTTTTCATAATAGGTTGCAAATTAAAAAACATTAGGTCTCAAATTATTTTAATTTAGAGCAGTCGCTTGCAAGTTGCTAGTGACTGAGAGGGGAAGAGTTTTCAGAAATTGATTCTAGCTGTTTTTATTGCTGGTACTCAAAACCAATGCCTCTTGGGTGTAGGAAAAGGTCCAGAAATGCTTGCAGTCATGTGGAACTGAATACTTGGGCTGATACCGTGATTTTGGTGGGTACACTCTATTAGCCTGGGTACAGATGGATGGGCTGACAAAGCCGCCTGATATGGCACTAGTGCTGAGTGAGTTCTTCTTTGCTGTATACTGGTGATTGGATTGATATGTAGTAAATTACCTTGTCTCATTGTGCAGGATCAGCAAATTTATACAAGAAAAGAGTCAGAATTCAGTACTTGTGAGCCTTCTCCTCCCTTTCCTTTATCAGAGCAACATGGAGCAGGTAGGTAGAAATTACTTCCCTTCCCATTAAACATATATTTTTCTTTTAATAAAGTAGATGTGTTTGGGATGCAGTTAAAAATCTTAGTGATTACATGCCTTTTCTCATGATTAGCCTGAAATCAAGTCTTTGTGTGTTTGTAGTCTGCTCAGCATTCTGTGCTGTTGCACATTGATGTGTACAAGTCACTGGATGCTTTGTAGCGATGCCAGTGCTCAGGCTGACTCTGTTCCCCCTTTTCATGGGGAAGGTCTGCAGAAGTTTTTATGCAGTCTTTACCTCCTTTGCCACAGTAGTCAATCCACCAAATTACTTGCAGCATTTGAAATAAACGCTTCTTTTCACTGTGGATTTTATGCGCACTAAATCCAAAGGCACAGCATCTGGACAGCCGTATGAATACATATGGTTGAGTATGTAGTACATGCTGTGTGGCAGTGCTACATTCATCTGTTGCAGGATGAAAGGCGAACATTGTACAGTGCTATTAACATGCTCCCATATCTCCTGCTTCCATTCTACTCTCCTTCCACTGGCAAGGAATCCACTTGTGGGTGCAGAAGTATGTCTCAGAACTGAAACTTCCCTAAAATCCTAAATTCATCAGGCATGCAAAGCGTGTGGGCTGCAGTTGAAAGAAGCAGAGCTCTCCACGGCTTAGGCTTTTGTAAACTGTTAAATAAATCAACCACAGAGGATATTGGTAAACCATTTTGTCTGAGTTTCCCTCTCTGCCAAACCTTGTTTTCAGAAATGTAGTCCCATCTACAATGAAGGAATCTATTGATTATTCAGCTTGATTGCCTGAGTCCTTGGATCAAGGTTTGGGTCTTGGTTTTCTTAAAAAAACCCATGCAGTTACTCAATAAGAGATTTTTCAGTTTGCAGAAAGAACTGATAGGCAGCAACCTGTAGCTTCTGCTTTGCAAGTGGTCATTTAATTGTTCACAGAGGATTCTTGGTTTTTAAATATCTGAATCATTAGGGGACCATATATGATTTCCATTCAGGGATATCATATGAGTATATGGTGCTGCTAATGTTTGTTTCACAGATCAAAACACTACTTTTTAAAGCTCTATTGGTTCTCCTTACCTTTGAGTCATTTGAGGAAAGACACAAAAAAGAAGTCTTCATCATCATGACATTCATCTCTAACACTGTGCTTGTGTTTAATTGAAAGTTTGCAAGTGCTTCTGAGAGATTTGATGATTGCACTGTGTCCTCCTAATTCTTTGTTCTCATTCAGTATATGTGATCTGGATAAGATACAGCAAAGTAGTTAAGTTCACTCTGTATTTCATTTGCTTGGGAAATATTTCAAGATAATCTTTTGAGGTTTCAGTATTTATTGACGGTTATCTCTTTCTTTCAGGGTACAGAGATTGACATTCTGGAGACAGTGCAGAACTTGCTGAGGCATTGCTCAAACCCTACAAGCTTTCTCAAACCACTGGCAAAGCTTTTTTCTGTCATTCAGAACAAACTGTCTCGACATAAGTTGTGCTTGGTATTTCAGGTATTGCATTTTTATGTTTCTTTCTGTGCTTTTTGTTATTTGTTGTAAGAGATCAACAACAAAATAATTAGCAATATTTCTTTGTTGTATATGAGCTTAAAAACCTTTTTAATCTATTTATCTGTCAAGTGAAAGTAACAGAATTGCATATGGTAGAAATTAATGAACTGCAAGAAGACTTGTAAAAGTTTTGGCTTACAGCCATTGTTGATGTGAGCATCACCAGGGTTCTTTTGTGTAAGAGAAGTGAAATAAAGCATGCTTCGTCCATAACAGATCCTATATCTTTATGAAATAAGAATGACTTTCAGCATCCTGAAGATCATTTTTGTTTGTAGTCTTCTTTCACAGATTTATAGCAGTCAGGCTGTTTTGTACTTCTTTGAAGTGACTTGCATAACTTTTTTTTTTTTTTTCATCAGGAAAACTCAGGAAACACTCAGTGTAGATATTTAGAATCTTAGGAGCTTAAAACACACATCTTCCAACTTATGGAAGATTATGGAAGAATGGCTCTTGTTAAGCTTCTAACAGGAGAAAAAGTGATGCTGTTGTTGTCTTTATTTTTCTGTCTGCAGTGGTAAAGTCTTGAGTTCTCCAAATTTTTAACAACTATAACAGTTGTTAAACTATTTTCTCTTGTTTCTTTTTAGACTTTATCCGATTTGGACAGTGAATTGAAGTACATTACTGATGTTGTTAAGGTATGTGGTTTCTTTGCTCACTTTTTTCCCTGACATTGTATTGTCACATTTCTGACCTTTTTTCATGAATGACTTGTTGCTATTTTTTAGCTGAATGCCTTTGATCAACGGCATCTTGATGATATTGACTTTGATGTACGTCTGTCAGCATTCCAGTCAATCACAAGCCACATCAAAGAAATGCAAGCGGTGGATATCAACTTTCTGATCCCTGTTATGCACAACTGCTTCTATACCATCCAGGTTGGCTGAATGTTCCTTCTCTTGCTTTGTGCACCATGTCCGTGATGTATCTAACTTCCAGATTATTTCCATTAGCTATTTTTTTGACACTGCAAAACATTCAGAGAGCATATTTGAGTCCTACAAACACCTGTTTTTAATTTGTGTGTGTTTGCCTTTTCACCTGTGTGTTCAGAGGGGCAAATACAGTGCAGCAGTAAGGCTCACCGAAGTGCAGTGCCACTTTCTGTCAGTGAGCCTTGGAGCTGTTTGGTCAATTTGTGCTGTATGAAAGGCATATTACAGTCTTGAAAGGCTGCTTTACTTTTTCTAGTAGTGTGTTCTGGTTGTGTGGGCCTGCTGGTAAATCTAAAAGAATTTTTCCTGTTTGGAAGGGTGGCCATTAATTTAGGGCTGGAATTTCTACAGGAAGGGTCTCAAGTTATTTGATCTCTGCAGGCTTTGTTATGTTCTGTTCAGTATTATTGTTCAATCCAGTCTTTTGGGGATAAAAATATGTCATATCCGGACTCACGTGCTACAATTTCTTCATCCATTCAGCTAGGGGATATGGCTCTTAGTGACAACGCAAGCCTTTGCTTGACCAGTTTTATCCGCCGACTGGCAGAAATCAACCACACAGAAGATGACTACAAGGAGCTAATCCAGCACACTCTTCTGGAGTCTGTGAGAAGAGGGCTGAAGAGTAAGACTGAGGTGAGGCACTGTTACCTGATTACACATGTCCAGCTGTCTTCAGGACACCAGGGCATATGAGACTTCTTATAGATGAGTTCTTTGAGTCTGTTGCTCGGATAAGAAGTGCAGATACCCACTGTAATCAAGCTTACCCTTCATTTGAAATCTTATAAAAATCTAACAAGTTATAGAACCCCACTGTCTTGTGTTTCTTTGCCATTATTCAGCTTTTCTCAGTTGTAGCTCATACTCTGGAAGAGAGACTTTAACTTATGTGGAGTCCAAAACAGAGGTGTATTTGCTGTTACTAAAGAATATGGCTTGGCCTGAAACACTGTATAAATGACAGCTCTGGTGTTTTGAGGAGTGTGTGGCAGCCTCTCTGAGGGGTACTTAACCTTTGCTGCTTGCTGTTTGCAGAGCATCCAACAGGACTACACATCATTACTTTCCTGCCTCATTCAAACATTCCCAGCAAATCCTGAATTCCGGGATTTGGTCCAGCTGACCAACCACCATGATCCCGACATGGACTTCTTTGAGAACATGAAACACATGCAGGTAAAGGGCAACAGGCATTCCCTAGTGCCTCTCTCCCCCTGCCAAAGCAAAAGCATTCTACTATGGAGTAATGTTTTCCAAAGCATCTGTGCACTGTCTTTACAGAGAAATTGAACCTGTGTCATTAGATAGTGTAAAAAAAAAAAAAAAAAGGGGGGGGGGGGGTTAGCATCATCACATGGGTGATTGCGAATCAAAGTCCTATTTCTATCTAGAAATGTCTTGGCTCTGTGATTAAGCAGCACTGTTTTTTTATCACTTCCTAATCTAGCTAAAAGAATTGCTTTAATTTTAAGTGATTGTTCATGATGTTGAGCAGGCAACTTCACATTACAACCTGTGTGTGACCCTGACCCAGCCCACAGTCAGCAACAGTGTCCTGAGGATCGCTCTGACATAGGTAGGGAACAGGTCTTTTTGGTTTTAATAGCCTGTTCCCTGCTACTTTCTGTCTGGAGGCTCTGCAGCCCCTTTTCATTCACAGGCCTTTGTATTATAAATGTTGCACGAAGCCTGGTCTCCTGTTTTTTCTTGCAGTATGAAAATATAGTGTTTTTCCTGCTTTTAGAGATGCAATCTGAGAGAGCCTTTGCTACATCTGTAGTTATATGTAGAGTCTAAATTTTTGCCTTGTAATTTTGTCAAGCCTTCTCATCTTGTATCAGTTGTCTCCCTTGTTTGATAACTGAAGATGGCACAGTCTTAGGATTGTGAATTCACAGTGAAATATCCCGTTGAGTTAGAATATTTATTGAGGAAAAAGGCTAGTGAAAGCCCAGAGGCTGAAGGAGAAAGGCATGGCCTGTCCTTGAAAATGAACATAATATCTTTATGACAATACTTAAAATTGAGGCATTTTCAGAACTGCTGAATGTATGTGCTCCCTTGTGTTAGTTGTGACTCAAGGGCCACCTTATTCACTGTCTCTCATGTTTGTCTCAGATCCACAGGAGGGCACGAGCTCTGAGGAAACTGGCTAAGCAGCTCACTGAAAAAAACCTTGTGCTGTCTTCCAAATCCCTGCAGAACTACATCATGCCTTATGCTACTACTGCCATTTTTAACGAAAAAATGCTTAAGGTAGGCTTTTAAATCAAATGCATCCATTTTGAATATTTTCATCCTCCTTGTACCATTCTCCTTAAAAGACTAACCAGTTCAAAAGGCTGATAGGTTTGTGGAGTGAGTGTTCCCGTTTCAGACGAGTGCTGTTCTTTTGGTGGCAGAAAGAGGGTTTGGAATGTGCAGATGCAGTCTGGGCCCAATCGTATATCTGTTTCTCGAAGATGGATCTCTTAAGTGTTTGGGGGTTGGGTTTTTTTATGTTGTTTTTTTTTTTTTTTTTTACTTGAGATTATATTTGTTTGCGATTTTGTAATCAGGTTATTAATTTTTCCCCTTTGTCTCCAAACCGCTGACTTCCTGTTCAGTTGTGAGATTAGTCACTCTTTGGCAGCAGAGTGTGTGTGATGGGGAACATGGGCTGTGCCTAGTAATTGAGGTGGAAATAAATACTGTTTTCTCTGGAGTTATGGGGGAACTGCAGGAATCAGATGAAAACCTCTGAAATGATTAGTAGAAATCATTAGTAGCTTTGTAATTAAAGTTTGAAAGTTGACACTTTGTTAGTCACTTTCCATACATTTTATTGAAAACCTATGCAGTGAAATTACTTATAATGTCAATATGGATTGACTTTCTACTTGTGAGTTAGAAAAGCGAGGCTTCACACTTCTGTACAGTTCCCTGCACGCTATCAGGAGAACAGCAGAGCTGCTTATGTCAGACCAAGCAAATGTCTAATTCGCTTACTGTCAGAAATATTCTTCTGAAGCTGAAACAATTAGAGCTTAAGCACAGGACCGAGCACATGCAGCCATACAGACTGTGCCTGTCAGTAGTGACTGCAGTCGTTCTTTGACCAATGGGGGGTAAAGTGCATTGATGGAAAAACCTTGGTGAAGACACAAAAACATTTTATTTCACATCAGAAATGGGTTAACAATGTGTATTTCTAATTGCTCAGTGTAGCCCAGCAATGTGCCATATGTCTGTGGTTAGGTATCTTGACAGGTTTTCAGTTCTTCACACAAGTGAAGAACTAAAGACGACCATAGATTTAGTTATGTAAGAAAATTTAAATGTGTGCAGTAATATTTGGAGGTAGTGGGCCTGGAGATCTGCTTGGTCAGCTGTAATGTTTTTTTGGTTTTGTTTTTTGTTTTTTGTTTTTTGTTTTTTTTACCTGGTGGTCAGGAGGAGATCTAAAAGAGCAGAATACCAATAGACAAATATTACTTCTTCTGGCTCTTGTTGCTTTGAGTAAATTATGCCTTAGGCACGTGTTCATCATTAATGTTAACAGCAACCGAATTTCTGTCTTTTGGGCAGCATGAAAATATGGTAACAGCCTCAGTTGAAGTTATTGGAGCTGTCTGCCAACATCTGTCGTGGTCAGCGTACCTGTACCACTTAAAGCATTTCATCCATGTCCTGCAAACGGGACAGATCAGTCCGAAGCTGGGAGTCAGGTAGGTACTGTGAGCGATGCTGCTCTAGGTTTCTCCAAAGACAGCTAAGGCAAAAATGAGTGTCTTAAGGAGCATCGCATGGATTTTAGCCTCTTCCCTGGGATGAGAGATTGCCAACTTTGAGGTGGGTTTATGCAAGTGGAAGTGGTCATGGCCTTGCAGCCTGCAACTGAAGGATTAAAAGGTCGTTACTTTCTCATGCTGTGTCTCATTGAGTGCATGCCAGCATTAGCAGCTTCTGCTTCTGTCAGGCTGTCTCTGCTCCTGGAACACCTCCATTGCTCCACTACCACTGTCTGTGAGGTTTCACAATAAGCTAGGTCACAGAATGCATCTAGCTGGAAAGCAACCAGTCTTTATTTCCTGGGTTGTTTCCTGGCAAACCGTCTTATGCTGCAGTGTCACTGAGTCTGAAGTTTTCCAAAAAGCACTTTTAAAATTTTCTGTTGTGTTGGTCTATGCAGCGTCTCCTTTTATTGTAGGAGACTGATCTCTCTTCATGTTTTCCTTATGCAGCTTGTTAGAGAGAGTGCTGGAAGCCTTTCACTTTGACCATGAAACGCTTGAAAAGCAGCTTGTGACCATTGACAACCAAGGTGAGATTTCTGCTCCTGACTGTAGAAACACTACCTCTAACTGCTCAAAGTGCAGCTAATCAAATTTTTGTGGTTTACTCTTGATGTCAGCTACTTCCAGCTTTTTTTTAAATGTGCATATTGGAAGCTAGTTTTCACTTGCCTCCTCAGGAGCAATGCAGACCATCCTCTTGTGTGGTGACAAGGTGGTAAGAGGTGGGGGGAACCAATTCCATGTTACCTCTCCATCCCAGGCCTCCATAAGCCAAAACAGCCCGGGCTGGGTTTATGCAAACCTGGGGGGTTCTCCAAGGTCTGCACCCACCCATGTGGCTGCTGTCACATCTGAATTTTTTGTCCTTGATGTTGGCTGCTCTTACGGTTATCTGCAGCCTGAGAAGGGTGCTGTATGTCCTCATCTTGCTTCCCCTTCCATTTCATGGGAAGAAGTGATGTCTTTGGCTTCTTCACCATTGTGGTTATTTACGTTGTGGCCTTTGGGATATCCTGAGGAAGGAGGAGGATATCTTACAGCTGTGCTTCTCAGTACCTTTTGCCTTGTGGAATTCTCAAATGTAAGTGAATGGCAGTTCTCTAAGGTTCAAGCACGTTGACCTTTGCTTCAGCCGAAGAGTAACCTAGTCTTTGCTTTAAGCCTAGCCCTGAGGGGTGATTATCAGAAACTGGCATGCCAGAGCTTCTCTACTGAGTAAAACAACTCTGATGCTTACTCATTGTTTGCTGTTGCTGATGATAGGTAGGAGCTTTGTCCAGAACAAAGCCATCCCGAGTCTCTTTTAAGGGCTCAATTTTTGTGGTCTCCTATATTTACAATTTTTGACAATTACTTGACAGAAGCTGCTGCCATGAACCTTGAGCCAGTGGTTGAGGGTGAAGAAGCCATGGAGCTGGAGCACAGTGAAGGGGAAGAGGAGGTGGTTGAGGAAAAGAAAGAGAAGAATGTCCCTGAGGAGCCAGCAGAACCTGAGCAAGTGGCTGAGACATCTGAAGATGCTGAGCAAGTGACCAAACCTGTTTCTTTCTTACCCCGAAATAAAGAGGAGCTGGAGTGTCTGATCAAACACATTCAAGATACAGTTACAGTCAGCATCTTGCCTAAATTGCACAGGTGTATTGTTGCAAAGGTAAGGAGTTGGTATTGGAAAGGTGTTTTGCAGGCCTGTGCTTCTACTGTAAAGGTTGGGGTGCCACTTCAGAGCCCAGTGGAAATGCAGCACATAAAAAAAAAAAAAAAATAGACGCAACTGGAGAGAGACCATCTGAAAGCGTAAAAGAGGTTTCATCTCCTTTGTTGTGTCATGGATATTACTGACAGACCCTCTGGCCAGTGTGGGTGTGGTATCTTTGCTTCCCGGCTGAGAACTGTCTTGAACCACATAAATGAAACAATTGACTTTGTGCAGCCTGTTGAAAAGTTCTCAACCACTTGCTAGCACACAGCTTAGCTTCTGTACTGAAAACACAGGGGTTTGTCTCACCTGTCCTTTAGCTGTCTGAGTTTTTCCTGTAGTTAGCAGAGGATAGCAACTTGCCTTCTTGGCCTCTTCTAGGGTTTGTTGAGAAAAAGCAGGATTTGTTTATGTATCATAAAGGTGCATTATGTCTTGCTCTCTTAAAAAGGTTAAACGAGATGAGGAACACAAGCTTGTGAAATCCAACGTTGTGAATGATGATGAGGTAGTTCGTGTTCCATTAGCTTTTGCAATGGTCAGGATGATGCAGTGTCTACCCCAAGAAGTGATGGAAGCCAACCTGCCAAGGTAAATCTCGTCAGAGCTCCTTAAATGCTGTTCATTGTGCTGGGAATGAGTGCAGGCTTCTTTCTCAAGCTATGGTTACTTACAAGGCTAAATCCAAGAGGGGCATCCTAACGGTCCTTAAATACTTTTTTTTGGAACTCATTTTCCTAGTGGCATTCCCCTCTGTCAGCATTTGACCTCTGTAAAGCTATGTTTTAAAGGAACTTGGTAGATAAGAGCAGAGCTGTGAATCAAGGTGCACAGGTAGGGGAGGCAGAGCTGGGGAAGAATAATGTACAGAAAGAGAGGATAATGGGTAAAATGTTTCGAAGGACAGTAGGTATGTGTATGACTATAAAGCCTTTCTATGAGGCTGTCTTTGAGTATAGCTCTGGTTGTGAAAAGGCCTGAAAAGGAGCCTCTTTAGCTAGCAGTGTAATTAGTTCTGCTCTGTTTAGGGGTGAACTAAACTGTTTATCTCTGTTTCCAGCATCCTGCTGAAAGTCTGCACATTTCTGAGGAACAGATTTCAGGAAATCCGGGACATTGCCCGTAACACCCTCACTAAAATCATGGAAGTGTTGGGAGTGAAGTACCTTCAGTACATCTTAAAAGAGATGCAGTCCACTCTCATCCATGGGTACCAGGTAATGCTGAAATTCTTTAATGTGTTAGGAAGAGAATCCAAAGGGAAACTACTACTGAGATTGTTTTGCACTGGTAGAATAGCTTGGTATAATACAACTAAATACTATTGCTAGTGCGTACGTTGGTCTTCGTTATGCCGCGTGTCGAATGAGGATCTATACCCAAAGAACTTAAAGTCTAAGCAGGGAAGAAGAGAGGATCTCCATTTTCCCATAGAAGATTTGAGGTATGGAGGTGAAGGATGAGTTTCTGGTTCCACTAAGATTAGTGGAAATCTTTCCAGTAAGGTCTTTAGGGCCAAGCATCATCTGAAGTGAGTTGCCACAGAGTCTGCACAGACAGTATGTGGTGATGCTAATTGAAGTCTTGCTTCCTAGTTCCAGAGCCAAGGCTCTGACTATTAATTCATCTTTCCTCTTTCCACGGTGGTTAGGGTTAAGAATAATTTTCTGTATGAATTGCTATGGTGGAATAGCATGAGCTTCTAGCTGCTGTGAAAGTGCAAATTAGCACAGCATAAAAATTTCAGTAAGAGCACTGGGCAAAGAGGAGATTCCAGCTCTCCTGCTGGTGTGTGGAGGGATGGGGTACTTCCTGCTGCTGGTACATGGATTCTCTTCCTCCCTGTGATTTTTTTTTTTTTTTTTTTTTTCGCCCCCATTATAATAAGAGCTCAACTGCCGTATGTGAGTTGTGATGTCTGCTATGCGAGTCTCTCCATCCAGTATTATTAAAGAGGTCTATGCAGGGTTTTGGAAACACAATCTTTTCTCTTTTTCTGCAGCTCCATGTGCTGACTTTCACTGTGAACCTGTTACTGAAGGGCCTTGCTACCAGGCTCAGTGCTGGTGATTTGGACCCCTGCTTAAATATCCTGATTGAGGTAAAAACTATTCAAGATTGAAGGAAAGAGCATCATGAAGTGTCTGGGGCGGATTCTGGGAGGAGAAGGTTTTGTGTAGATCGTCTTGGACTTGGTGGCACACAGGGCTGATTGTGTGTGTACTGCAAAGGAAGGAGACCGTTTTCTACTGAGGCATCATCAGACCCCTTGTAGAGTAGCAAAGTATATCTGAGGCTGTATCCTGAGCCCTGTGTCCTGAGAGGGAATGGGTTCAAGATTAAGATACCTGTGTTTCCCTGTAGTCTAAATGGCTGAGCAAATCAACAGACATCTAGTCAATGCAGTCCACAGAGCTCAGGAACTCAGCTTGCCACCCGGATGGGTTATATTTGGATGTCTTGGTCTGACTACAGTCCCACTCATTGTATCACAACACCACAGAGGGATGTGAGAACAGCATCCTCATGTGGTTTGCGCAAACTGAGGTGTTCTACATTGACAAAGGAAAGCTAGACATGATTTGTGGGAAAACTGGACAATTGTTTTTTTCTGTGGGTGGGAAAAAATAGCATTGTTCTGCTGCTACTGGAGGAATCTGGCTTTGCTTTTCTGCTCCTCTCATTCACTTCTCTTGCCTGATTTCCAAAGATTTTCAACCAAGAGTTGTTTGGGACTATAGCTGAAGAGAAGGAAGTGAAGGGAATTGTCTCCAAGGTCATGGAAGCACGCAAGAACAAGAGTTACGATTCCTATGAAATTCTCGGAAAGTTCATAGGAAAAGGCCAGGTGACGAAACTTATTCTGCCACTGAAAGAGGTAAGAAAAGTCAGCCAGAGTCTTTCTTAACTCTGAGCACTCTAAATTCTGTATGGTCTAACAGAAACTCTAGAACCTCCAGGTGGCTACTCTGAAATTATCTATATAAACCTGTTTTGGCTTCTCATTTATCTTTTGAAAAGCAGTGTGCACCCAGCTCATAAAATGAGACTTTACTATTGATGTCCAGGACAGGGAATGGCATTCTGGGAAGCTTTCAGCCCCTGCTAGAGAGGAAACATCCCACTATGAGTTCTCCATGCCCTCTCCCTCTGCCGACTCTTGTTTCTTCTGGATCTCCAAAGTCCTGCAAGGCAGCTCTGTGGTTTGTTCTGTTGTGCGTGAAGGAAATGTCACCAGATTATGCCCAGACTGTGTCCATGTGCAATAATTTATTTTTTTTTGTCCAGTAGAGTGCAAGCTCACATAGAAATGGAGCCCTGGTTTTCTCAGGAGCTCTGGAATGTCCTGGTGGTGATAGGTGAACAGGAGGGAGACTAAGAAAAGGCTGGAGAGAAAGGGAGGGATGTTGGGAGAGAGCTGAGGTGATGGGATGTTGTTCATGTAGAGAATTGGGGACTTAAGGCAGCAGGTGATGAGAGAGGAATTACTCTGGCTTTTCCCATGATTTCTGAATACAGATGGCAGATCATTGCCTTCATGTTGCCCTCCTGACTGTCATGTTTGTGCCTTTGCAGGTTCTGGAGAGTACCACAAGTTTGAAGATAGTCCGGAAGGTGCACGAGGCGCTGCGTCACATCATGACAGGGCTGATCTTCAACTCAGACATGAATGCAGAATCCCTCCTCCTCCTCAGCCATGGTCTCATCAGTGAAAACTTGCCTCTGCTCACTGAGAAGGCCAAGTGAGTTCCAGGATGTTATCCAGATGGTCTGTTACCAGTTAGGAGGTTTGCTTGCAGAAGTGGCAGCTCTGAAATCCAACTGATCAAGTTTATAAGGATTTCCTTGCTTTTACTTGATTTTTTTGTTTTCATGGAGTTTTCAGAGTTGGAAGGGGCCTCTAGAGATCATCTAGTCCAACTCCCCTGCTAAAGCAGGATTGCCCAGAGCACATTACTCAGGACAGCATCCAGGCAGGTCTTGAAAATCTCCAGAGAAGGGAACTCCACCATGTCCCTGGGCAGCCTGTTCCAGTGCTCTGTTACCCTCACCGTAAAGAAGTTTTTCCGTGTATTTGAACGGAACTTCCTATGTTCTAACTTGTGCCCATTACCCCTCGTCCTGTCACTGGGAACCATTGAAAAGAGCCTGGCTCCATCCTCCTTCAACCCACCCTTTAGATACTTGTATGCCATAATAAGGTCTCCCCTCAGCCTTCTCTTCTCCGGGCTAAAGAGTCTCAGCTCTCTCAGCCTTTCCTCATAAGGGAGATGCTCCAATCCCTTAATCATCTTAGTTGCCCTTCGCTGGACCTGCTCTAGCAGTTCCCTGTCCCCCCTGTTTCAATGTGAGTGAATGATTTGGTCAGTCAGAGGGCAAGGAGAAAGCTTAGAAATGGGAGTGGTCACTTCCTGAACTCATGGGAGTGTGCTCTTGCAAGTGCTCAGGGCCTTCAGGTAAGGCTTTTTCACCATCTGGTAAGCTGGTATACGCATTTGTGTGTTTGGATGAAGGGACGAGGGGCAGTGTTTAGGAGGGAGTTATAAACTGGCAGATAAGAGGGGTTTGGGGTCCTGGATATTTTCATGCAGTCAGGAACAAGAGAAACTGTGGGCTGTCACTTTATTCGGTGCTCGTGCAGAAGTTGGGGAGCACCATCAGATTTCCTCTCCGTCTGGTGGTGTCACTGCTCAGAGCTCGATCTGGGTGTCTTGTATTTCCTACATTATGTAGGCTGGCTTGCTCTAGAATGTGACAGCTGTTTGCAGGCTTCTTGGAGCATTTTTTATAAACCATCAGAAACTAAAATAAATACCAGTAAATGAAGCGCAGTCAACAGTGGTGGGAGGGAAGGGACTACCAAACTTTTGCCTGTCCGCTGAGAAGAAACAAGTGGGGATGTTATGCAAATCAGCGTGCATTTGTTATCTTCGTAATAGTGACATTGCTCTTAAGTCTGAGGGTCCTGTCTGTCAAACTGCTCTCGAGTTCATTTTATTTCATTGTGTTCTGGCTGTGACCTGCTTTTGCTTGCTGTGTGGGTAACAGCTGAGCACAGTCCAGCTCTCTTCACTCCTAACAGCAAGCTTGTGAAGAGGGTTGAAATCTGAATATTGTCCTTTTCCATACACTGCTTTTCAGGAAAATAGTTGCCCCTCCTCCAGATCCTCGGCTGCAACCAGAGAGCTGCCTGCTGCTCCAGCCCACTCCCACGAGAGGAGGGCAGAAAGCACGTGTCAGCAGTAGGACCAACACGTATATCTTGGTTGATTCAGGACTTCGGGTAAGGATCTCCTCAGGTAAAAACCTTTGCAATCAAAAGTTTTGTTAACAGTATCCAAAGGAAAGTATTCTGCATATATTGTGTTAACACCGCAGCCACTAGCCTTAACTTTATTTTGCATGTGGTAACTCCAAAAGTGCCTCTTAGAGAGCTCTAAAAAGAGCTTAGCCTGTTGCAGATACTTGAATGGGGTATGGCATAAATTCTGCTATAACCTGAAATAATGTGGGACCTTACTTGACTTATTTAAGTCCCAGCCTGACTTTGAGATGAATGTCCTGTGCTTTCTATGCCAGCTGCTGCACATGAGCCTGAAGAGGTCCAAAGTAAATTCTTCTGAGGAGCACGCTTTGGAAATGTTAGACCCTTTTGTTCAGCTGCTTATAGACTGCCTGAAATCCATGGATGTCAAGGTACAGTTCTGAGCTGGAGTCTGTCTATTCTGTCTCTTCTACTAAGAAGGGTCCTGCCTACAAACGTCATCTTGCAGTTGATCCAGTTTTCAGACCTGATTGGATGCAGCCATCCAGTTTTCAGACCTGATTTCATAGGTGTGGAGATTGAGTTGTTTGAGGACATGATATCCCCAAGGGGGAGGAAGGGTTGGGGCTGATGAAGAACTGAATGCTCTGTCCCTAGTGCTGCAGGTTCAAGTATGGACAAGTTCTCAAGGAGTGTGTTCATACAAGGACTTTGCAGACTTCGTAGGCTGTCTGTGAGGAGGTTCATGACGTCCTGTGGCTGCTGGGAGTGGTGTTGTCATAACTGTGGTTTCTTCTGATCCACCTCTGATGTCTTTATTCCCAGCACCATAGACAGCCTCCTTTTTGGGCCGCTTTGGGTGTGAGTGAGCCTAGGAGTGAATCTGTTAAACCTTGGGTTTCCTGGGAGTGGAAGGCATGCCTCATAGGCTATCCAATACCTGGTTCGGGGCTTTCAGGTGACCTGGGGTTTTGGCAGAGCAACTTTTATGCCTTGGAGGCACCTCTGCTTCAGAAAGAGTTCCTGCCATCTGCTGAACCAGCACTGTGTTAATGCTTATACCTAGTAAAATCAAAGTTAGAGAATTAGGGAGTGTCAGATAGTGTTTTTAGAACTGAGAAACCCTTTGTATTACATACAAATGGTTTGAAAGAGATTGATTTTGTTAGCTAATTCCTTTTTACCAGAGCTGCAGATAGCCTTGACTGTGTTTGTCTGCACATTGTCTGCACAATATGCTATTAATTTCAGTAGTTAGAAGAGGCCCAGCTAAGAAGTAAAGTTACTGAACCAAATGGGTTCTGTTTTACTTCAAACCAGGACAGTAACAGAGTGAGAAAAGTGTTCCGTCATTGTCATTGTACCCACTTGCTGTCATTTGTCTCTTTATTACAGGTGATAACTGGTGCTCTGCAGTCCTTGGTATGGATTTTAAAGTTCCCTTTGCCTTCTGTCAGTACGCATCTGGAGTCACTGATCAAGCAGCTTTTCCTGTTGCTGAAAGAATTTGCCAAGACAGGAATAGCCAAAGGCCAGAATTTCCATCTGGTTGTGAGCTGTTTCAAAGTAAGTCAGACCCAGCTCTGCCCTTTTCTACTTTAGGATTAACTTTGTAGAATGAGACTCTTCCAGTGACAGTGCCCTCCTGCAGCTGTCCCTGGAGAGGTAGTCTGGAGATCACAAGGTAGCAAGGGAAATGTGGCTTTGCTGATTCTTTCCCAAGTGAAAACTTAGAGAAAGTTACCCCCCAAAAATGCACAGCTTGGATCTGAAGAAGTGTTTTTATAGAAGCATATTTGCCTTCTTTCTTCCTTGTAATTGTATCTTTTTATCACCCTGTCTTTTGAGAGGCATCAGTTTTGTACTTGAATAGCTTGCTTTTAATATGATCAATTGCAGTAAACCCTTGCAGCTGAAGTGAGACAAGGGAAGGAGGCAATTAATAGTAGTAATAACTACTCTTTCAGTGTGTGGTGTCTTCCTGTAGATGTCTTCTAAATGCATTGCTGAATTAATTACAGCTTCATGATCATAAGTGAGAGTTAAAGTAATTCATGCTGACTGCCAATGCCAAAAGAATTTTCCCCTCTTCCTTGTTGTGTTCCTACATCGTGGTTCGTGTCTGTGAACATCCCCCCTGATTTCAAGGTCTGGTCTGAATTTGTGTATTTGCTTGTGTTCAGTTTTTTGTCTCAGAATTGCCAGCTGAAAGCAAAATGTGATGAGAACAGTGTTTGTTGCATGCTTCAGAGCAGCAGTTTGTCTCTTCAAGCCTAAGTGGTATAAACAGTCTGGCTTTGGTGTGGGATTATGTTTTATGGCACAGCATGTGTATTGACAATGTGCAATTTTGATTTTGTAGTGTGTAACAATACTTGTGAAGAATGCAAAGAGTCAGATAACAAGCAAACAGCTCCAAGTATTGCTTGGCTTTGCCGAAGAAGACATTTATGATTCATCACGTCAAGCCACTGCCTTTGGCCTTCTCAAGGTATTTCTGTGTGGCAGGTGTATGGGTTCTGTGAGCCACTGGAATTGCAGCGATTCGGCCTCTTGGTGAAAGGCTGTACGATCTCACATCAGGAACAGGCCACAGAATGCTGCTAAGGCTCTCTGTTGGGGAGTGGTGTGGGGAGAAACAAAGCTTTCCTGTTTGACTTGTAGTCAATGTTTAAAATTTTTTGGGAGGCTGTTTTATACACGTGCATATGAGGAGGTATTTGGGTCTGAGGAAGTTTTTGCTAAAGAATCAACATCCCTTATCAGGTGTTCTGTCTTCTCCAAAAGAAACAGATATGGAGATGACACTAAACTAGGGGGGCGTGTTGATCTGCTTGAGGGTAGATTGGCTCTGCAGAGGGATCTGGACAGGCTGGACAGATGGGCTGAGGCCAATGGTATGAGGTTCAACAAGGCCAAGTGTCGGGTCCTGCACTTGGGTCACAACAACAGCGCTACAGACTGGGGGCGGAGTGGCTCGAAAGCTGCCTGGCAGAAAAGGACCTGGGGGTACTGGTGGACAGCCGGCTGAGCATGAGCCAGCAGTGTGCCCAGGCAGCCAAGAAGGCCAACACCATCCTGGCCTGCATCAGGAATAGTGTGGTGAGCTGGACTAGGGAAGTAATCATCCCCCTGTACTCGGCACTGGTGAGGCCTCACCTCGAGTACTGTGTTCAGTTTTGGGCCCCTCACTACAAGAAGGACATTGAGGTGTTGGAGCGTGTCCAGAGAAGGGCTACAAAGCTGGTGAAGGGTCTGGAGGACAAACCTTATGAGGAACGACTGAGGGATCTGGGGTTGTTTAGCCTGGAGAAGAGGAGGCTGAGGGGAGACCTTATCACCCTCTACAACTACCTGAAAGGAGGTTTTAGAGAGATGGGAGCTGACCTCTTCTCCCTGGTGACAAGTGATAGAACAAGAGGAAATGGGTTCAAGTTATGTCAGGGCAGGTTTAGATTGGATATTAGGAAGCATTTTTTCACTGAAAGGGTTATTAAACATTGGAATAAGCTGCCCAGAGAGGTGGTGGATTCACCATCCCTGGAGGTGTTTAAGAAAAGTGTAGATGAGGTGCTTAGGGACATGGTTTAGAAGCGGTGGTGTTTTTATCAGGGTAGGTTAATGGTTGGACTTGATGATCTTAAAGGTTCCTTCCAACCTCACTGATTCTATGATTCTATGATTTGTAAGCCACTTTTTTTGCACTTTTAAAAAAAAAGTTGTTCTGGCTATGTTTGAAAATGTGGAAAAAGTCAGTGTTGATGTATCACCTGAGACCAGCGTATTCCCAGGTACTGCATCTCACACTGTCAAGCAAAATGACATGACTCCAGCTGTGCTTTCACATTTGCAGGCTATTTTATCCAGGAAGCTGATTGTCCCTGAAATTGATGATGTGCTGCAGAAGGTTGCCCAGCTGGCCATCACAGGTCAGAGTGAGCCGGTGCGAGTCCAGTGCAGGCAGGTTGGTAGAATGGAAAGTCTCTGATCTTACTTTACTCACAGCATTCTGCAGGCTAGAGGCCTTAGTGTGGCCATCGCAGCTCTCACAGATGTGTGCCTTGGCCCTGCTGAACCTCTAGCCCCATTTCCCCTTCTTACTAATCCTTGTTCCCCTTGTTATCTGGCTGGCTTTAGTTCTTGTGACTGATGCACAGCAGAATTGCAGACTGCTTGCCTGTAGTGATACTGCTTGCCATGGCATACCTTCAGAGCTGCGCAGCAGCAGAGACACAATCCCTCCTTTGGAGGCGTTTAGGCCCATGTAACTAAGAGCCCTGCCCTTTTCTGAATCCCAGCAGAAGACAACTTGCCACAAAGCCATGATTCCTTCCCACTGCTTCATCCTTCTTTCTGAGCTAAAAGCAACCAAAAGACAGAATTGGCTGCTTCCTTTCAAGCACTGGGACACGGATGCAGCAGGAGCTGTGCATAACCGAATTTTGCATTTCCATAGTTACAGGATGAATTTTGAAGGATGCAGAATATCTGTTAACACAAGCCTGCCCATTTCAGAGCAATACTCTAAAGACTGCCCTGGCAGTTGTCGAACGCCTGCAGATCCTGTTCCAGGCATGGAACTTGAGAGCAGTTGTTGGCCCCTTGTGTAATAGAAACTTAAACACACAGGAGAAAGGGATGATACTCATAAACTTGCTGCTCCATCCATTTTCTTCATAACCTTTTTACAGGCTTTCCCGAATGTTTCTTGTAACTCCTCTCTGTATTGTGTTTTATTTTTTCTTTCCAGATTTACTTAAAATATATTCTGGACTACCCCCTTGGTGACAAGCTGAAACCCAATTTGGATTTCATACTCGCACAACTGGAGTGAGTTTATATTCCAAACATCTCTCAGAACAGAACCTTGTTGCTTAAATGTGACTTTAGTCGCCACCTAAAGGGCTGTTTGTGAGGAGGGGAGGGTGTGGCTGAAGTCTTGATTTTCCTACTTCAAAAACACTTCCCTTTTTCAGAGATGGGCTGTTTGATAAAGCAAGCCCTTTTTCTCTTCCCTATTTCACAGCTGGCTTTGTTTTTTTTATCTTTTTGTAAGCAAAGGTTATGTTGTTTTCATAGTGGTTAACCAGCTCCACTGGTTGTGAACCAGGTGAACTGGAAAATCCAGAAAGAGTAAGGGAAGGTACATTTATAGGACTGCTGTCCCATGGCAGTGGTCTCAGCTGCAGTTGCAGGCACAGTTGAGATCAACTGCACCAATTCAGCAGGAGCGGTGTGCCTGAAATCTCTTTCTGAGCATGATCTCTCCCTTGCTGAAGGTGACGGTAGTTTACCATGTTCCCCAGCGCCATAGCACAAGTGCAGCTCTGCTGACTTAAGTTAGCTGGAACCCTTTTTTGTCTGTTTGTCTTTCTGTGCCCATTCTCTGTGAGATGGAGCCGATGGGCCTTTTGCTTCTCTTAAATATCAGACCAGGTCTCGTAGCTGTTGTAGAAAGATCTCTGTCCATGTGTGTTTCTGGCATTGGCCATTCTTGTAAATTGTTAGCAACTTTCTAGAGTATTAACCCAGTCTTAACCATTAATCATTTCCTCACAGGTACGAGTATGAAACTGGAAGGGAATCTGCACTGGAGATGATTGCGTACATCCTTGACATGTTCCCACAGGTAACAAGCACTCCTTGGTGTTCCAAGCATCAAGCAGTTACTGCAACTTGCAGTAACAGCATTTTCAGAGCACTTTATTTTGGGAGCACTTGGTAGTTCCTATCATCTCTTATCATGAGCAGAATGCTCACTTATCTCCAGAGAACCTGGCTTTGCTCCAAAAGAGAAATGACATGCTGGAAAGTCTGCATTACTTCTTTATTTAATGTGCTCAGTCTGCAAGTAAAATAAAGCTCTGTCAGCTGGAGTTTGGATAAACTTGATGGCGATTTATGCCAGGAAGAAACACAACCAGTTTAGGAAATGGAGTATGAATAGAAAGTGAAGTCTAGAGTTTTCTCATTGTGTTTTTTTTTTTTTTTTTAACAGTTATGAGGCATGTTTTTGACTGAGCTGGTGTGTGGTGTACCATATCTATTTTTTTGGCCCGACTGGAGAGGGAGGGCTTCTCAGTGGGGGGGGGGATCAAAATGAAAGCTGAAAAATAACCGTGCATCTATGCAGGATAACATAGGCAAAATGCTAATCTGCCTCCAAGCTCTGCAGATGGAGCGAGACTGAGCATTCAGGAGACTGAGAGAAGTGCAATCAACCAAGAATTTGGGAGGAAGGAAGAGAAATTCTGCACAGTAAGCTGTGCTCCACCACTGCCTGATTAGATTTAGTATCTCAACTTAGTTCCCAGCAACTCTGTAAAGTAACAAAGAGCTGCTGTCTCTGAAAGAAGGTCCCTTGGGCTGATTGCTGCAGTGCTGTGGGACTTCTGCCTGTTTCAGTGAGAGCTGGGCGTGAAGATGCCCTTTAAGGTTTCATGCTCTCGTTGCTGTCCCAGGGACACGTTAGCAAGTCTGAGTCAGAGCAGGGCTGGGGCTGCTGTACATTCCCTGTGTGCTCCAACAGCTGGATCATCCCGTCCTTTCAGTTCCCCTGCCTTGATGTGGACCCCACTCAGAGCTGACATTATTCCTATACATTGTGCAACAAATACCTCTCTTTTCCCCTTTGAGTGCTAGAAGCTTCTTGGGGTGTGTGCTAATGGCTAATGATTGATGGTTGTTTCTTTCTAGGATCTCCTCCACAAATACTGTGGGCTGTTTTTTCTCTCTCTTTGTATGATGATGATAAACGATGACTCTGCCAAATGCAAAAAGATGGCGGCTTTGACGTGTAAATCTCTGCTCAGTAAGATAAACAGTGAAAAACAAGATCTGATGTTTTCGCTAGTCACAGAGTGGTTTCACAGCAAGAAGGTATTCTTTGGTCTTTTCACTGACCGGGTCTGAACTCTGTTTGGGGGCTGAGTAAGATTAAGGCAAGTGGGAGATTGCTAATACCAGGTCTGGTGGATTGGTGGGTTCAGTTACACCTGAGTTAGTAGTTTTAGGAAAGGAGTACGTACAAGACTCAGCTTAGAAGAAGAACTCTTAAAGCTGTGCTCAGGGCCATAGCGCTTGCTAGTAAGAAGAGCAAGAAATGGTATAGCTTCATAAAGCTGCACAAATGTCGAGAACTTGCTACTGCTGTAGATCAGTCTACAGGTTTCCCAGCTGCGTTGTGCTGCTTTCTAACAGTTCTTCTTTTCAGTCAGGGATTTCACCAGGTGTGGTTTTTGCTCAGGTTAAAGGTTTGAGCAAATTCCTTAAAGCTCTTCTGATCCCAATAATTGGCTTTTTGTGCTGTCTTTAGCTCAAACTCACTTCTGTCGCCGGCAGCTGGAAGGTGGCAAACCTAGTCGTATTACAGATTTCCAATTTTGATCTGGGTGTCAGGATGTTTAGTTATTCTCAAACTGGACTCAGGTTCTGTCGCTCTACATGAGTGGAGTAAGTGTTCTTCAACACTTCATCCTTTTCATCTCTAATACGTTCAGGTCTGGTTTATAGCTGTGTGCTGCCTGTTGCATTGTGAAGAATCAAAGAATGCAAAGTGAGGCCCAGAGCTTTGCAGTTGGGAACTGGGCTGGAAAAGGCCTTTCGGCATTCAGGTTTGGGGTGTGTTTCCAGGGATAACTTGTGCTGCCAGGCACTTTTGTGCCTAGCTGGCAGCATCTCCTTTTACAATAGTACTCCAAAAACCAGCTACTCTTATGATGCTGTTGCTACAGGCAAAAGTAGGAGTTGCTACCAGCTCCTGCACATGGGTGCTGCAGGATTCGATCATCAAGAAGTAACGAGGGGTGTTATTCTTTCTGTTGGCAGAGCTCACACAAGAGGTTGGCTGCCCAGGCATGCGGTTTGTTTGTTGAAGTGGAGGGAGTAATGTTTGAACGGCGGCTTGAAGCTGTCCTCACCTTGATTGAAAAAGAAATCAACCCAATTAAATTTGAAGACGTAAGTCATTTTTCCCATGTGTGAGGTTTGGGGAAGGAGAATTAAGAAAATGGAAAAAGAGAAGAAGTGTGAGAGAGATTTAACTGTTGGACCTACTGTTTGGGACTGAGGAAAGACACGAAACACATACATTTCTTCTGAAGGGCACCTCACTGACCTAGAAACATATCTTTTTGTTTGTAAGCCCAAATTTGATGTCATGTGTCACACAGCACAAGGGGCAAAGGAACTTTGCAAAGCCACCTGGCCTGAACCTGCAGCCATACTGCGTAACCAGCAGATATATTGCTCCTTGCTCTGGCCTCTGTCAAGATCTCTGTGGGTGGACGGGGCTCTTGAGACAGCCCTTGAGTCCAGGCTTTTGGTTTTTACCTGTACGACTTGGTGGGTTGACAGCATGTAGCAGTATATACGTTAGGGGAGCTTTCCCTGCTTCTGGCCTTCCCTGTGGTGGCAGGAGAGGAGTCACTGCTGGTTTTTTTGTTTAAAGTAGAGCTATGAAAACCACCATCAGAAGGAATGGCAGGGTGCACAGGTAGCACTGGGGTGGGTTAGAATCTGCTTAGCTGGAAAACAGCCTGATGATCACACTGACAACATCTGTTTAACTGGGAAATGTTTGTTAGCTGCAGAGGCTTGTATAAGCATGGAGGGTCAGGAGCGCAGCACTTGGGACTGTCTGCTTTGTTCAGCTTTAACTTGCAGAGGAGTTCCCTTCCTGTACTTCAGACCATGGTTTTGTTTTATGGAAAATCTTTTCAATGCACATGATTAACTCAGAATAAGGAGGCTGCCTCAGATTCTGCTTGGCATGTGATAATCCCAAAGGGATCCCAGTCACTGTGCCTGGGGAGTGGCCACATATGTTACTAATGCACAAGGGGAACATGCTGAACAAGAGAGAAGAGCCTCAGGGTATGTAAATTGGCAGGAGATGAAAATAAAATACCCACAGTGAGGAGAAATTGAGTGTAATCGCCCCCTGTGCTGCGACATGCAGGTGAAACACTGACTAGTTATATCAAGCCAGCTCATGGTTGCAGGCAGGGTGAGGACCTGAAGGCGATTTGGTAAAACACAGTGCACACGCTGTTGTCATAACAACGTGGGGCTTCTCAGGTGACACAGGCAAATCTGAGCTCAGCTTGGCTCTAATAATGAGAATCAAATGTGCACAAATACTTCTATTGATGTAAATGATATGCACTGTGTGTGTAATTGCTTGCAATTAGAAACCGAAGAGTTTGTTACAGTAATGTCTGTATAAAAAAAAAAAAAAAAAAAAAAAAACAAGAATGATTGTAGTAATAATATCTTCTGCAGAGGATCAGTCTCCAGAGGAAATGCTTTAGCAGAGCTGCTTCTCTTCTGTTTATTTTGGGAATTGGGTACAAGTCAGTCTTCTGTTTCTTTGCAGGGTTGATCTGCAATTTATCTAGTAGGGTAAATAAGCGCTGTCTTCAGATTTTCATAAGCATCTTTCTTGACTTGCTGATTTTATTAGATAACTGAAGAGGAGGAGGAGAAGGCTGCAGATAGGCTGCTATTCAGCTTTCTTGTGCTGGTGACAAAGCTAATCACCGAGTGCAACTTCATTCGGTTAACCAAGAACAGTGATGTTGTCAGCAATATCTGGGGTAAGTATCAAGAATTGTTACGGCTGCATTACCAGGAAGGTTATTTGTGTGCCATGTGTTTTTTCACAGCCTAATATAAACAACTGAACTTTGTCATATAAAGTTTGCGTGCTGCAAAATGATAATACATTGCAGTTACTGGACAGTGAAAGAGAAGATGTTAATGCAAAGGATTACATGGTTGATGAAAACAACACACCCTCTGTCTCAGTCACTGGAAAGTATGTTCTAAAATCCCAAGAGCAAATAGTTGCAAACTATGGCATGTTTGACCTTAATTACATCCTCTTGGATGAAAACGTTCAGTTCTCCTGGGAAGGTGAGATTTTCTTGATGAGATCATACATACCAGCCAGCAAGCGATGACACATGGTAACAGTGCAGTAAATACTGTGTCTCTGCCGGGATGTTAAGGCCTGGAGGTTATTTGATTCAAGCAATTTCCCTATGAGTGAGATTGGACAATGTCAGACTGGCTTATTGGCATTTCGTTGCTTTGGTTTTAATTGCTTCTATTTGCTGCTATCAGAAGGCCTGGATCTGGCTGGTTAATGTCTTAAAAGAGTTGAGCATGCCCGGTGCCTTTAGTGAGATACGAGATAAGCCTTGTAAATCCTTGATTGCTTGGTGATATGCAGCACCCTCAGCCTCCATCCAGGGGTTTGACCTGACCATCTGCGGCAGGGTCAGCTCACCCAAGTCTCATGGCAGCCAGTCCCCAGCCATCATGGGCAGATGAGCAGTGGTACCAAGTCCATGAGGGGACCATAGTGGCTGCAGAAACATGACTTGTCAGCCAGGATCAGAACAAGTGTCTTTTTGTGTCATGTCCAGTTTTCCTGCCCAGCTGCCATCACTTTCCAGCAATGACCCCATCTTTGGATGTTTGGAAGTGCTGTGGATGCATTCAAGAACGCCTGGCATTTAGCTACCTGTAGCTTATTGCTGCCCTCTGATTTGGCTGGATAGAGTTGCTAGGAAGCCTTTGATTATGTTCTGAGCAGATGAGCACACTTCATTTCCTTCACCTTTTTATTGTAGCATGTGTTGTGGTAATTTGGAGGGACCTGGTTCTTTTTCTGCTCTCACTGGACCAGCTCCTGTGCTGAAAGAGGTTTTCTTTCCCCCAGGTCATGTCCAGTCTCACCTGTGGTATCCGCACAGCTGGGTCTGGCTGACAGCTACTGAGATCTTTGGCTTGTTGTTTGCATCTTACAAGCCAGAAGATCTTGTCAACAAGTGGAGGGAAAGAAAGGCAGGGAAGAAGAAGATGTCAGCAGAGCTGTCAGCATCCACAGTCTTCTTGACTGCTGAACTGGACAAAAAGGTAATGATGTCTGTACTGTTCTTCCCCCCACCCCTCCCCCCATGCCCATTCCCTGGCTGGGACATAAAAATAGTGTTATAGTTTGACACGCACATTTCTCTTTTAGTTGCTTGTACGTGCCTAATCCTGATCACTTAAAGCATTGAGGAGGTGTCTCTGCTGCTGGGAAGGGGCTCCTCTGGGGTCTTACTTTCAGCAGCACAAAGATCACCCTCTAGGCTGCAAGATGCAGGCAGAAGTTGTGTTGAGCTGATCCCTTGGCCTTCCCTGGGAACTGCCTTTGGTGACTGCGAAACACTGCTTTGAGTTTCTGCTACCAACTCCCTTTCATGGAGTAATTCCATTCTCCTTTGTCCTCTCCCCAGATGAAGGAACTCGTGTTTGCATTCTGCCATCAGCTGCAGTCCAAGTTCCTGGAACTGTCTCTGGGAGAGCAGGTATGAGCAGGAGCAGGTCTGGGGCTGCAGGAGGGCACAGAGCAGGCTCCGGCTCATGAGGGAGCGTTATGTCCTAGTCAAGACAACAGCGCTGGTGGTGGCTTAGGGCAAATACACAGTGCAGGTCCAGCTGCGGGCATCTGAGCAGGTGCATATCTCAGAGGGGCCCAGAAAAGTCCTCCTTGTAGTGTCAGTCTGCTGGAAGGGCTGAAGGGTGTCAAAGACAGAAAGGGGAAGCACCATGTAGGGCATGACTGGTGTCCCTTCTGTTCAGCCCTCCATCAGGGAGAGTCTGGCTCTGCAGCCCAGACTGGAGCAGGCTGGGCAGCCAGATCCTGGAGCGAGCATCCAGATCTCTGGTGCTGGTTCCCTGCAGCTACACTGGAGCCCTGTGGATGTTTGCTGGGAGCTTTTAGTACAGCTTTATGCTGTTGCTTGAAGGTCTGACACCACTGTGAACTTGGTCAGAGATTTCCTTGTGGAGAGCCAGGAGCTGCTGGAAGTGGGGAAGACAAAAGGAGCAGCCTTAGGGGGTGGTGGAGCGTTGTAGCTCATGGGGAAAGACTCTCCCAAACTACAGGAGAATATTGAGGTGAGCCTTTCTGTTGGGAGCAACATATAGGCGATGAACCCATTACAGCCTCCTAGGTTGGCCAGTTCCTCTTGCCTTGGCTCTTTTGTACTGTGGGCACTGCTGGTGCTGACACTGGGGGAACCCACAGTGACTGACTACTCTTGGTTTTACACTTCAGGTTATAAAGAATTTGCTTTTTGTGGCAAAAGTTGTTTACTTGCTAGCCCCTGCCTCAGAAGAAGGTAAAGAAGCTGAAGAAGAACTCAGCTGTGAAGTGGAACAGCAGGAGGCCTCAGAAGATGAGGAAGAGAAAGATATTTCTGCTCAAGGAGAGGGAGAAAAAGAGGACACGGAAGAGAAAGGCCAACCAGCCACATTGCTATGGTTAATGAAGAAGCTCTCTCTCATGGCAAAGCGAGAAGCAGCATATTCCCCTAAGGTCCCTTTAAAGGTAAGAACAGGGTTAGACCAACTGCTTTTGATGTGGTAGGCGCTGGCACAGGAGAGTGGTGCTGTGGCTCTGCCAGAAGTTACTTGTTAGTGGGGGGGGGGGGGAGAGCACCAGGAAAAGCACTGTGGTTCCCCGTGGTGCAGAGCTAGAAAGACTGAGCTTTCATGTCTTCAGCTGCCTCAGTACAGGACAGTGAGAACAAGCCTGTTGTTCAAAGTGTTAGCAGCTGGCAACCCAGTGAAGTCACAGCTTGCACGTTTGCAGATCCTGCGGGGCTGTGTCTCATCTAACGGCTGTACTTGGCTGTAGTAAGACCTTTTAACAGCAGTGAGTTTCTGACTCGGGTGTCTGAAACAGCACTTCGCACATTGAACAGCAATGCACAGTGCTCTTGCAGCAGTTCAGTTAGGCAGTTCCCTTCCCAACCTTCCTTACTTCATGTCCCACACACTCCTTTTCAGAGAAGCTGCATCTTTAAGTTCCTGGGAGCAATCTCAGTGGATCTGGGGGAAGAAAGGATCAAACCGTATCTTCCAACAATTCTCACCCCTCTGTACAGGGAGCTGAACAGCACCTATGCAGAGCAAGGTAAGTGATTTCCCTCACAAACACTAGCAAAGAGGAAAGTGTGTCAGAGCTCTGCCTCGGCACAAACACCGCTTGTCATTCCTTTTGTCTGTTGAGGCATAGATGGCATAATTGGTGAATTTCACCTACTTGCAGTCTAACCAAAATACCAGGAAGGCAGGAGAGTGTTTGACAGCTGGAACAAAAATCTACACGTTGACAAAGAAAAAAAGACTGGACTAAAGTTAGGCAGGCTCCTACACGGACATGGGTAAAGCTTGAGCATGTGTTGTAGTGGAAAAAGTGTAGTAATCAAGGGTGGACTCATGGTGGCATGACTGATGGAGTCCTTGCTGAGGAGAGGAGCAGAGTGTGGGTGTTAAGGAAGCCAGAACAAGGCTAAGTGCCATTCTTTTTGAATTGTCTTGTTCGATCTGCTGTGAGGCTCAGGGGCATGAAGATCCATGCCCTATGGTTAAAAGCGTGTTTCAGTTTTAATGTAAAACAGGGTGTTTTTTATGGCACTTTGTGTTACTGTAGAGCAAGGGACTGTACAGGTTGGAATTTCCAGTTTGGCGGTTGCTTGATGTTTTCCTGCCTTTTGAAATAGAGAAAATGACCATTAGCGTGTGCTGTGTGTGCACAGTGACTGAAAGAAAGTAACCTTTGGAGGCAGGAGAAGAGAGCTGTCTGCTGTGGGAACACTGCATGCAGTGTGGGCAGGCAGGCGTACACCTGCTGAACTGCGCACAGAACTTCTTCCTTCCTCCTGAATGAGGCCAGGTCACTGTCCTGCTAGATACTACCGGAGCAACAATGCTTGTTCCTCCCTCGAGATCCTTGTTTGTTTAAAAGATCTTAAGGAGATCATGCCTGGTGAGGGAAAGACAAACCAACTTCCCATTTAACATGAGGGACTCTTGGCTTAAGAGCAAGAAACTGGTGTTTAGGTAGTTCATGAAAATGTTTAAAGTCAAGCAAAATCCAATGTGAGGAAAAGAACAGACAACAAACAAAAAAGTTATTACACTAAATCTGTGGTTTGTATATGCCATGAAAATTCAGTGCGCAGCACTGGCTCCCCACATCTCAGAAAGGATACAAAAGAACTGAAAAAACTTGGAGGAGAGCAGCTCTAGGTACAGAGAGTGTTCTAGGTACAGAACAGCTGCCTTGGCTACTTTTTTGGGTTTTTTTAGCTAAGCAAGTAAGAGACTTGGAAAAGATAATGGTAGAGATTGACAGCATCGTGAGTGGATAAAGATCAACTTTTTTGGGTTCTCTGCCAGCACAAGAATCAGGGACCTTCAAATGATTTTTCACAAGAACTGCAGAGATGGTTTTTCACGTGATAGGGGATGTGGGCCCAGGGAACTTGTCCCTGGAGGAGGTTGTGGATGCACACAGCTTACATGAGCTTCTCTGGAGGCTGTACAAGCCCTTGGAAGAGGGATCTGCTGGGAGACTGAGGGAGGTATTTACCCAGCTTTCCTTTAGCATCTCTTTGTAGCCTTCGCCCTGCCCCCCCCAGTATCTTTTTTTTCCCAGTGATTGTAGTTAATACATTGTAGCTAGTGAGGAAAAGAACAGAGAACAAACCACAAAAAAAAATGTATTACTCTAAAACTGGTTTGTATATGCTATGAAAATTCAGTGCACAGTACTGGCTCCCCACATCTCAGAAAGGATACAAAAGAACTGAAAAAACCTGGAGGAGAGCAGTGACAGTGTTCTAGGTACAGAACAGCCTAACCATTAAGCCAGGCCTTATTGTGCATACTGGACAGAGATGCTGACTGAACTTAGTAAGGCTGGAATCATCTCTATTTCCAACAAAGCTTATTCCAGAAGAGTCCTGGTGGCTATATACAGTAAAAGGCACTTTTAATAACCTCTGGGATGCCATTATCCTTCTGAAAAAAACTTTTGTTTCTCAGAAGCATTACTTTTTGTTTGCCTGTGTGAAGTGCCGCTTGTGGTCCCCTGGAAAAGCTGGTGAAGAACCAGCAGATTTCACAAGCGCCTTTGCTCTGGTCTCTACAGTATATTGGGCAAGATGAATCAGTACAGTCATCCTTTAGTAAATAAAGGAGAATCCTTATTGGGCTCTTGGCTTTCATTCCATACACTGAAAAAGATTAAGCAAGTTATTTTGTTTGTTTTATTAGATCCAACACTGAAGAACCTTTCCCAAGAAATCATAGAACTGCTGAAGAAGTTAGTTGGACTGGAGGCTTTTTCACTTGCCTTTTCTTCTGTGCAGAAACAGGCCAATCAGAAAAGAGCAATGAGGAAAAAGCAGAGAGCTTTGCAGGTAAGATTCTGCTTTCTCTTCTGGGAAAAAGAAATCGAGTTTCTCTAAAGGCTTGAGACCTGACCGGGGAAGTGAGTTTGATGAAGAACTTCATCCTGAATTGGGACAGTTTCATTGTTTCATTTCTGAACCTTCATGAGAAACTGTTTAAGACCAGCCTCTTGAGCAGATTCTGGCTGGCAGCGATGCTGTGTGTTCCCACTGACCTGGGCAAAGCAGCCACAGTTCCCTCAGTTTTGAGGCGCTTAAGAAAATCTGTGCGTTGTCTTTACCAGTCACCACTTCCTTAGGAAGTACCTGATGTTTACAGGGACAGTTGTTAGTTGCAACTAAACAAATGTACTGTTTTTCACTAGACTGTAGCAAACCCCGACATTGCTGCAAGGAGGAAGCTGAAGAGACATAAGAATAAAGCGGAAACCAGGAAGCGAAAAATAGAATTCCTGCGCCCTGCCTACAAGGCCAAGAGACCTCGAAGTCATTCACTGAAAGATTTAGCAATGGTGGAATGAAAAGGCTTTTCCTTCCTGGAGGATTAATTTATAAAAAGTAATTTCAAGCTAAAGAACTAATTACTGTTTGGTTGTTTTTTTTAAAAAAAAAAATATACATATTTTAATTGTATTTATTAGTATTTTTTCATGTCCTCTTTTTCATCTAGGATCTTAAAAAAAGGGGGTTCAATTTTTTTCCAAATCTGTATATTTACCAGAGCATGTACAGTTGAATGGACAACCACCGGCACTTTTGGTATTAAATTTTACCTCATTTTTAAAAGACGGGTTATGTGATGACTGTGTTTATGCCTGTGACCATCCTCGCTCCTGGAGAGAAAACAGTCTGCCTCCTGCCTTTGATTTGCTTTCCGTTTCTGCAGCTAGACTGAGCAACTTTATTGTCATTTCTGGCTAAGCTGAGAGTATGGTGGAACTTTCACGAAGATGGAAGTTAAATTCAGATTACAGCCCTGACGCAGCAGGGGGGTAAGTGGCTAGTGAAGACAATTGTTTTCCTTTCAGAAAACCAATGCTAGGTTAACAGCTAGAGGTACAGTATTTAGCTCTGTTGCTGTACTTCATCGTAACAGCGTATCTACACTGAAGTATAACAGCATCAGCTTAAGGAAACCTCTTTACGTGTTCAGCCACGTGGCTGTTAGAACTGGCAGCAGTTGGACTTGTTTCTGTAAGCGAGCAGCCTCCAGCAAGCAACACACCTCTGAGTACAGCTGACAGTTCCAGATTTTATTAGTGTTTTAATTACACAAATATAGTAGCCACTCAGACTTTAAACCACCAAGGGAGATAAGAGGGGCAAAAGAAACCTTTGCCAGCCAGTAAGACTTTCATACAAATTAACATAAGTACATCCTTGTAAACAGAAAAAAAAGAAATGGAATATCATAATGTACACAGACATTCACTTGGTGCAGTTTAACAATTCAGGAGAGGCATCCACGTTACAGAAGTCAAACTCAAATCTGTCCTATTTACAAGTATTTGTGGCCTGAAAATACTTGACTGCCAAAAGAGGGATGTTGGATACAGGTGAAGCATCTTTGCAGTGGTCAGCTTTGTATCACTGCCTGCTCTTCAGGGCCTCCACCAGCCTAGGAAAAACGTTAAGTCCGTTTACTGAAAAGTCACTTCAATTATGTTGAGACACTTTCAGGAGAAAGCTACTCTTTCTCCTAACGTGGACTCTTGTCTGTCACGTGAGACAGACTTTCCACAGATCCAGTCTTCAAAAACAAAACAGTAAAAGCTATTTTTCTAGTGAAGCTAGTGTAATTATGCTGCTACTCACCATTCCATTGCTTCATCAAGCCCAGTGCCTTTAGTTGCAGAGGTTTTGAAAATCTGCCATTTTCGGTCCTTCAAAGCTGGTAAGCCAAGGGCGTTCGCCATTTCTGTGGGAGTCATGGCCTGTTCCATGTCCTGCTTATTTGCAAACACCACCAAAATGGCTTTCTTCAACTCTTCTTCCTAAAAAAAGGGGAATTTTGTAAGTTGTTGCAGAGACAACCAATAGAATGAAAAGAAACTTCAGCCACTTGTGATTTTCAGTTTGCCGATGTTTGGTCTTTAGAAAATTCTTCAGTGAAAGAAGAGTATTTACTTTCAATTCCAGTTGTTCCCAGCATGATGCTACATAGGAACCATTTCAAACACGGCAGGTTTTTTTACATTATGAAACAAGCTGGTACTTGGGATTTAAGGCATATCAAAAAGCTTGCAGGAATTTGGGAAACAAAGACGACACTTTGCTCGGCTTATTTTCTTACTCCTATTACCCTGTTCTACATGTGTTCTTCAGCTTCAAAATGTAGTAGGATACTAATTACTGTTAATCCTTTAGCCCCTGATTTCTCCACCACTTGAAGTACTGAGCAGCTGAGATAAATTTTCATATGACCAAAAGGCTACATGTAACTAATTTACTGCCCGGATAATGCTGCACAAAACTCTGAAATATCTAAATATGCTGCAGCACATTTAGTGCTTTCCAGTTGGAAATGTTGCATGTGCCTATTCCGAGGGCTAAAGTTTCATAAGCGAAGTTAAGATTCACTGAATCAAATTTCACATTTGCTCCAAAAAAAGGTTTGAATTTCTCCATTTCTGTTCTACTGATACCATCGTCATCCTTATTTTCTTACCTCTAACATAGCAACAAGCTCCGATTTTGAAGTGCCAATTCTATCTCGATCACAGCTGTCCACTACATAAATGACTGCATCTGTGTTTGAATAGTAACACCGCCAATATGGCCTGCAGAAGAAAGATAGGTTCCAGTCATATAATTTGTGCTTTCTGCAGTGCTTTTTAGCCAGATAATGAAGACCACATTACCCAGAAGGAAGTGAAAACTCTCCCTGGGGTGAAAGGCCCCAGAAAACAAGCAGCAGATATCTTCATGAGGCTACAAAAAGGCACAGACAATACAAATACTCTCAATAGCAGGGAAAGAAAAGAAAAAAAATTAGAAATAAAAGGCAAGCAGCTTGGAAACGGGGAAAGGACAGAAGTGCTGGGGGCGGATTTATTTGGGAATCAGCCTGCGGGACATCAGGTCCATAACTGAAGGACAGGGGAGCAAAGAAAGTTTAAACCCACAAGCTTCTGCCATGCATCATAATTATGGTCACCAAAGAAGGATAAACAGATAAATCTTAAATAACTAATTCATACAGGCAAGTAATTAACAAAGATCAAAAAACCCCACCATTTTCAGAATTATCTCACTGAAACTAAAAAGGGAAAGAACCTGCACCTTACTTATTAACTAACTATGCTGCACCTTACTACCTAATGTTCAAATAGGCATCACAAAAAGATCATATGGGCTACTGAAGAGATCAACTTAAATCATGCATGTAATGACTCATTACAAAACTTGTGAAGCTCGCTACAAAAAAATTACCATCTGTACCTAAATTAAACTTCCTAGCTTTGCATTCTTAAGAACATTTAAATATCTTTTTCGGTGTACATCACTCACTCCCCTCTTTCTCTGAATGCTACGCAATTGCCTACTACACAAATAAACTCTTTTTCAAAGCAAACCAATTTTCAGAAGCACCAGCTATGAGAATTCCAAGAACTTAGCACTTTTTAGAGAAACTTAATAAAATCAAAAGATGTAAAGAGATGTATTACCTTATGCTTGTCTGTCCTCCCAAGTCCCAAACTTGAAATTTCAGATTCTTATATGTCACTGTCTCAACATTGAAGCCAATGGCTGAAACAAAGTTAAGAAATTCCACGGTTGGTGATTTTTCTTTATTTTTCTGAAGAACGTTACAGCACTTTTAGTTTAAAATTTTCAGGCCTGAAAATTCTCAGGCTAGATCATGAAGTTCACGCCCTTTGCGAAGTTACCCCAACAAACATTTATTGCTCAAAATAATGCAGTATTTTTTTTGTCTGAACAATAAAAACACATTGTAAACCTATTGTAGAGATTTTTAACGAATGCCAAGGTTGTTAAAAATGAACAGAAACGTGCCTGAAATCAGCACAAGAAAGCGTTAAAGGAATGGCCTGTTTCGATAACCAAGTACACAACTGACAGCAATAAGACACTACAGAACGTATCCCTTTGTGTCAACACCAGATCTGTGCTAAGACCACAGCAGAACCAACTTCTCAGCAGAAGACTTGACACTGCGGTATCTGGAAGACGGCAATAAGGTTACAGCACACAACGTATGTCATTCCTTTTCCTGCCAGCCCAGAGAAACACAACACAGGGGAGTGAACGATGGATGCAGATCGCCTAAAATCTATGGACGCTAAAATAAGCAAAACCCGAGGGCAAAAGGATTATGTCACAGTAAACCGCTGCCTTCTAAAAGGTAAAAAAGACCTGACCAAAGTCAGTTTATTGTGGCCATTCAGGAGGAACCCAAGAGATATTGACAGGGACTCAAAAGCCATGTGTCCTTTGCCCTTCATGTTGCACAGAGTGATCCTAACCAGACCACTGGCGCACACATCTGTGTGTTTGTAACAGGTGGGTACGGCTGCACAGATGCTAAGACAATGGGTGAAATCAGTTACATTTTTTTAAATAAGCATCATCTCCTTCCATGAGATCTCACAGTGAGTTTTGTTACACTTTCTACATAATGAAAAGTTAAACCATTACAATTTCTTCTCTGCATTAAACAGAAGTGTTCATATAACAAACTAAAGACTCCTGTCAAAAAAAAAAAATTAAATAGGTATGACTCACTGACACCATCCTACATAATTTTTTTTCGTACAATAATAATGATCTGTAGACCTCACATTATGTCTATATTTGGAGACAAAAGACTTAAACAGTCAACAACTGCCATTTACTGAACATTAACCTATTAAGAAAAGCCTTCCAAATCATTGTAACAATCTTAAGGTGAAATATTTTTTACATTCAGCAGGACAGCATAAAATATTCCTTTATGTGGTACTTCTCTAGCACACTGTAATACTGTTATGCAAGAAAAGTTCTTAAAACACAACAGTGCAAGGCTCCCCCAACGTTAAGGTCCTTTTGTGTGTAGCGAGTTCAGCTGACAAAGCTTACGTGTTAGAGCTACAGGCAAATCGGCTATTTTCACTAAGGGACTGATGACTTACTCGGAATGGTGGTAACAACTTCTCCAACTTGTAACCTGTAGAGAATGGTTGTTTTTCCTGCTCCGTCCAGTCCCAGGATGAGAATCCTCATCTCACGAGTACCAAACAAACTGGAAAAGATAGTGGAGAAAAAGCCCCCTACAAAAAAAAACAGAACAGAAAGCTGTTTCAGTGTCAGCTAGCAATACGGAGGATATGGAAAGGGGCAGACAGACCGACCTCATTTCTTACTGAGCAACAATATGTTTCTTTTCTCCAGTGAGTTCTCAGGTTGTCTCCCAGGCACCTGTGTGCTGAACCACATTATATTTTCCTAGATTTATGCTGCTATTTTATGGTACCTCAATCCAGCAAAATCACGTTGCAGCAGCATTAAGCTTCCTCATTGTGGTTAGGAATCTTTTTCCTTTTCTCTCATTTGCCAAAATCTGAGCCAACTTCTTTTTTATTTGTGTCGGACTCTTGTCTTTTCAATGCAAGAGACTATAGAAGGACACGCTGAAGCCGGAAAGAATTCTTTCTGATGTTTATGGTCTCCCACAGGACCATCCACTTCTTTTTTCTTAAAATGAAGTATAAATCAGTAGGTACGTGTTAAATAACAGTCTATTACAAACTATGAAGCTGCACTAAAGTACAATAATACTACAGAGAAGTGTAGGAGCTGATTTTAAATGCCCCCCCCCTCCTTTTTTTTTCTTTTTTCCAAAACTAGCTTGCCCCAACATCTCACTTATTCTTTAAATGCACGTAAGAGTACTTGTAGCCAGGCTAGTATCTAATTTGGGCCTACTAGATGTTTAAGTGTAGAAATAATACTAATGTTCTAAGCCAGACATTTTTTCCAATTATTTTTATAGCAAATATATCTAATGGTAAATAATAATTTTGTAAATGCACCTAAACCCTGCAAAAGGTAATGAAACACCCGACAAGCTAGAATCACATTTGATAAGTATACCAGAGAGGAGACAAATTAGAAAAGGCTTGCAACCCAAATCTTATTGAAAAAGGTTTTGCTAAAAATTATTCCCTGTGTTTGCCTTTCTAGGCAGCTGTGATGCCCTTCCAGGGAAAGGAGGGGGCAATGAGCTGTGTGCTGATGCATAAGAAGAAACTCAAACTGATAACAGGCTGCTTTACTTCTGAGCCCATCCCACCAGAGTCCCTGCACGCACACCTACAGACCTGGAAAACAAAGAGAAGGTGTAAAGGACCATCTGTTGGCAGTTTGCATAGTGCTGCTCAAGGTACTGTTTACCGTGAGAGAGGCAAATAACCTTAACAGAACTGAGCTGTAAAAGGTATTCATTACAAACATTTCGAGAGAAGGCCTAAGAGACGGTAACTCTTTCCTCTCGGTCAGTAACTCTGCTTACTGCCAAACGCCTCTCGTTACCTCTTCTTATATTCTGAGAGGCTTTTCCCACATTAAAACGCTGCTTAAACACTACCTGTAATAGGACACGTGTATGTTAATCACTCAACCCCTAGATTCAGGGCCTCTTACTATTTCCTTTACTTTATTTACAACTCTACTAAACCTCTTTTCATAATTAATTCCTTACCAGCAACCCATTAGGTACCTGAATCACAGTTTAATCTAGACAAGCCTCAGCAGTGCAAAACCATTACGATCTCTGCCCAAACGCGGACTCCCCCCCGCGCTGCTCACACGATTCGCCACCGCAGGGGAACAACGCACCACTGGAGACGCCGCCGTGAAGCGCCGCCACCGCCACCCCCACTCCCCAGCCACCCCCCCTCACCCCCAAAGGGCGGCCCACACCGGCTCCGGGAACCCCACGGCTCCCCGGCTCAGGGCCGGTCGGGCCCGCTGGGCGGTACCAGCTCCGGCTGAGGGCAGGTGGGCAGCAGCCGCTCCCACGGCCGACCGGGCCCGGCCCTCCGCTCCCCGCCGCGGCCGCCGGTGGGAGGCGATCCCCTCCCCTCATCCCGCCTCGTTCAACCGCGACCCGTCCCGGCCGCCCGCCCGCCTCCACCTCAGCAGCCTCCCCTCCCCCCGCGTCTCCACAGCGGCCGCCGGAGGCGAGGCGGGACCCCCTCGCGCCAGGGCCCAGCTGCCTCGCGCCGGCCCCGGCCCCGGCCCCAGCCCCAGCCTCGCTCCTCACCCATGTCGAGCCGCTACGCCGCGCCGCGGGCGTCCCGTCCCGTCCCGTCCCGTCCCGTCCCGTCCGGCTCCGCTGGCCCTGCAGCCGCTCGCAGGCTCCACGTCGAACGCCGCGGCAGGTAAACGAGGCGCTCCCTCCCCGCCGTCCGCCGTTTCGACACGGGACGGCGCCCGCCCGCCCTCAGCGGGGAAGGAAGGGGCTGAACTGCCCTCGCCCTCCCTGTGCGGATACACCCAGGGGGGCAGAGGAGAAAGAGGGGAGGAATGAGTTAAAAAAAAAAAAAAAGATACAAATTAAAAAAAAAAAAAAAAAAGGAGCCGGAGCGAAAACGTGACGAATCTGCGCCGGAGGCAGCGCCGGGTTGAGGGGAAGGGCGGGGCGAGGCTCCGCGCGTGCCCCGCGGGGGAGGGGCGGAGCTTCCCCACCCCCTCGGGGTAACTGCGGCAGCCGCCCGGCCCCGGTGAGCCGGGGGGGGGGGGGGGGGGGGGACGACGGGGGGGACACGGACCATCGTGGGGTAAAGTTGCGGTGAAAAACGCGACCGACGTTGCAGACCGTAATGGCGTTTTGCTAAAAGGCGGCGAATTCCTCCGAGCCGGCAGAATTCCAGAGCCGCATCCTTGTATTTAATGAGGAACTGGGTACGCTGTTCTCCCTGTGATGGAGAAACAAGAAAAACCCACCGCCCTGTTGGGAATGAACAAAGTCCAGCTGTGTAAACCATTAATATCTTAAGCTACTCTTATGGAGTAGCTAATAACCATCATCTGACAGCAGGGCTGTCGTCATCCCTGCATAAAAGATGATGTAATTCATGTAAATCACACAAAGGATGATGTAATTCACATTAAGAAAAGAAATACATAAAATCGTAAAAAATATGAAATAGGAATGAAAACTTGGAGGAGACAGAATTTACAAGGCACACGTGGAGAATCAGGCTCTGAGATCAGACGAGTAAGAGAGAAATCCAACGGCTCTCATGTCAATAATCAGGGGTTACACGATGGTTCAGAAGTTGGTTTGTTTGGTTGTTTTTTTTCACATAAGAGCTGAGATGAGAGATTATGAGAACAATTTGTAAATACAGAAGTAATCTAGCGCTCAAGCGTGTTGGCTGCCTCCTCATGCATTTTATTCTGTCGTTACGCTCCTGTTCCAGCAAGAACAGTACAGAAAACTGTACTCCCCCAAGCCATAAGAACCAAACCTAGGGCAGTCACCTTCCACGATTTTCCCCATATTATTTCTTTTTTTTTTTTCCTTATCTAGACTCGTCCAAAGAGAAGCAGCTTGTACTTCTGTCAGCTGGAAAAAGACTGGAGAAGAGGGAGCAGAAACAAGCAGTTCACTGTGCAAAACGATCACCTTTCATACAGAATCCACATCAGTGTGATCACAGTCTGCGAGTGCTGAAACTTGAACCCTGTGTTTTCATTAAAGCTGTGCGCAAAGCGAGAACAGCATAAACAGACACAGACCTTGTCATTTGCTCTGAAAGCATCCATAAAGGTAATATCTTCACCGTTGCAGAATTTCTTTAGTTCCTTTTACATCCTCCGTTATAATTCTTTCTTGCTTGAAATTTTACATTAATCGTAACTCAGTTAAAAACAATCCTTTATTTCTCCTGTCAGGTTGGGAGCAGTAGGAAAGAATACACAAAACTGATCCATAGGGATAAGGAAAAAAAAAAAAAGTAACAAAATATTTTTGACATTATTTAGAAAATGTATGATCTATAAAATCCGATGATCCAGTAGGCGTGCCCTAGTACACTGCTTCAAGGGACAAACAACACGTATCAGAGTCTTTTAGGTCCTCGATATCCTTAGGAGACCACGGATGCGTCTAACAAGAGCTTGAATAAAGGTGTATCGTGACCGAACCTTGGAATATAACCCTTCGATGTCCAGAAGCTTCTTCTGCAGTGATTCACCAAAGCTGTTCGTGGCTTCAATCTGAAGCTGAGAAAGAGAGATTTGTTGCAGATATCAATACAAAATCTTCTCTTTCTGGAATGTCTGCTTATCCATCAATTACCTGTCAACATTTTACCATGATTTATTTTCTAAACCACTTTCACAAGTATCTTTTTTCTGACTCCCCTAATAAGTACTACTTGCATTCTTCCCTTATATTTTTCCCTCTAAATTAAATAATGGATAGCCTTTCTACAGAAGTTTTTGGGTGACTCTGAGCATTTACAGATTATCCAAATTTTACCACCTTACAACCTCTCCAAGTTTTAGGAATTAAATTCCTGGTGTAGGAATTAAGCAGTCTTACATAATTCAGCTTCTTCAGTTACAGTCATATAAACAGTTCTTCCAATTAAAATTTTCCTAGTCCTTTAAGGACTGTTCAGGAGTTAAGAGTCCATGTGCACAAACAACTTTTTTTTTTTATTAATACATATGTAAACAATCCCTGAAAAAAATTCATTACATTCTAAGTATTTTAGCAAGATGTTACTGTATATTTTACTTCTGAATAAATGAAATAAGAGACAGATGCCTCATCACAAAAACACACACACACAACTGTTCTTATAATTCTTGATCTTATAAAGGTATTTGAGACTGAACAGGTTTTTGAGCACAGGCTTTTCTGCCCATAAATGAAATGTCAGTGGGATTTATGAATAAAAATGATCTTTTTTTTTTCCTGCCACCTCTGCATCAAATTTACAAACTATTAAATAGCTGTGCAAGCAGAAATCACTTCTTTGCTAGCATTCACATTTTATAATCTCCTCAGTTTCTGTTACCCTTTTCAATCTCATTTCTCTACAGCCTAGCTGCAGCTGACCTGTCATAAACAGCTATAGGATCACAGAAAACTGGGAATCCTGATACTGCGAGTCTTTCAAGGATAACTGATATTTTCAGAAAGCTATTATTAAAAAACACATACTGTTGGATTGGTTTCAAGAGAAATTTTTGGGTTTTTTTTTTTAAGTCTAGTTCATTTTTCATTTAACTTTTTATACTAAGACTTGAAAACGTGTGCAGCAGCAGCACAACTGCTACCTGCTTCATAATACTTCAAAATTTTTTTGTAAGATTTCATTAATCCTAAATTAAGTTATATCCTCTTGGTGTTACCACAGGTTGTTTAGAGGTGGGAAAACTACAGTCAGACTGCTCTCAATAGCTGTATGGTAATCGAGCGCTTTCTGTACTTTTCAGTAGACTGTCACATCTCACCTGTTCTATATCATGCTGGCTCACTCGATTCAGTCCACCACTGAAATCCAAGTTAGGCTCTGAAACAAAGGAATCCGGTGACAGAAAATGAGACGTTCAAATTATGTTGGCTGCTCAACACTATCTTCTCCACATCAAGTTATAAAAGGAGTCTAAAACGCAGTGTTTCAAATTGGTCAGTAAACTCATGCATTGGAAATGACACTAATTTTTTTACTTAATGTATTTTCTCTAAATCAGTAAAGTAAGAGCCATAAATAATTTTGATCACACAACACAGCAATTTAAGCAAAAAGCTCCTCTCCAGATCACTTCTCCCCTTCTGACTTCCTTCCATTTCTATTGTGTTTTTTTTAAACCAAAGTTCAACACACTTAAAATCTTCTGGTGAATCAACGATGCCTACAATTCTAAAAATACTTTCAAAATCACCAGTCTTCATTTTTGTTCGTAATTGCATCTTAGATCATTAGATTACTTAGGCCCAGTAGCCACTGGGCCCCCTCCCAGTACAGACTGGCCCCTGTCCCAGTACAAAATGGATCCCCTTGGCCCCTCCCAGTACAGACTGGGCCCCATTCCAGTAGAAACTGGCAGATGTAGCCCAAAGCCCCTGAGCCTGAGGACGGCAGGGCTTGTGCTGATGTTTGGTTTAGTGTCAGGCAGTCCTGCGAAGAGCAGGGAGTTGGACTTGATGATCCTTACAGGTCCCTTCCAACTCGAGACCTTCTGTGATTCTGTAATTATTATATATGAAAGTATTTTAATATAAACTGTTCTGAATCACTGATCTGATTATGTTATTTGAACTTCACTTGGTTTGAACAACAGAAATAAAAAGAATTAGTTCATTTTACTTTTCTTTGGAGGTTATGTGTAATAGAAAAAACCCTAAAGTATATGACTCAACAATATATGTACTGTCAATTGGCCAGAGGAAAATCTAAAGGTGTGTCCAAATCCAAACAAAATCTCTTGTATTAAATATAACTGGCAAAATATTAATATTAACAAATCAGCCATAAAGTTAACCATCAGAAGTTATTCAAAGGCACTTTGATGTTTGTGAAATTTTACCTTGCAGCCTTCCTTTCTTAAATGACAACCTGGAGGACAGCAGCGGGTCTTGAGAGTCAGTGGGTGTGCAATGCAGTAGATAGTGTTCCAGATGACGCCAAAGAATGAAGAGACATGTTTCTATAATATCTGTAGACACATCTGAGTAAAGGAGTCTAATTTTGTTGTCTTTGGGTTGCACATTTAATATATGAGTATATTTACAGACTTCGAAGCAGCTGAAGATGTTAGCTCAACCATCTGTCACCTCCTCCAGCAGAAGCTTCTCACCCCCACTGCTATGGCCTTGTAATGGATCGCTGACATGCTCTTTACCTGCTTCGGTGCAGTGCTGGCTACGTTACTTCAGTAGTACTGAAGTAGTGCTACTGCTACTCACCCTGAAGAGGCTTCAAACCCAACACTCTGCACAAGAGCAGAGTACGAGTGCTCACGTGATTTGTAATAATACCTCAATTGCAGAGACAGCGAATTAAAGCTGAGGTTATAAAGCTGGGGATGGCAGTAACATCTTAAGTTACAACAGGGAAGACTGCAAAAGCACATCTTTCCCAAAGTAGATTTCAGAGGAAAATTCTGATCCGCTACAGACAATTGTTTTGTGCGTGACCAGTTATTTCCATAGAATTACTGGTGTTTATGAAATTAGGTTTATGCAAAGTTGACTATAAGACTGGAAACTCCAGTTGCTCTGATAGGCACCTCAAAATTGTTTTTACAAAATATTTCTTCCACCACACTTGTACATATGTGAATGTTCAGTGGATGTGGATACTGCGTTGAAGAGCTGGGCTGTAGTAAGTCTTCTATTATAATGCTGCGAGTAGTCCCAGCAGGGTCTGCATGATGGGAATTACTAACTTGAAAATATTTACATTCTGATAATAGCAGAACAATACCCTCTTACTAATTTAGTTATCAGTATTTCAATTTCCTTTTTACAAAAAGTGTTGTTTGAACTGGTCAGAAAAATAGGTAAAAAGAATCTGTTGCTATTTCTCTGCTTTTTTGGAGCACCACCTTGAGGGTCATTTCAATTTTAAAAGGATACAAGAACAGAGAGAAAGCAGCTTGGCTCGGTTGTTTATTAGCTTCACCAGGCGTCGCCTTGCCAAAACGTATTTTTGGGAAGTGGAGATTTTGTCAACCCCAGCTGGCATAACTGACTGACACAGCTGTGATAAAAGGAAGAAAACCAAGAAGATGATAGCAAATCACAGAGCATCAAAAGAAATAAGCAAATAAAATTACTTATCAATATCTAGAACTTCCTTGTCAGCTACTATTTCTTCAAAAGTGTGCTCTCTATTTTGAATTTGCATAACCTTGCTGACCAAAAAAGTGGAGAAATTAAATGTATCCCCAAGCAACTATAATGAAAATCACAACTTTTAGAAAGTTAAGCACAATATTTTCTGTGCAGTTTTAGGTCACTCATTCTATGGATCCCTTCATCAACAGCAGAACAGAATACGCGCAAGAACTGGAACCATTTACGTCTCTAAGATGCTTTGGAGTCTCTGTTACAGCTATGTCTAACTTACAAACAATACAGAGACTACAGAGTCAGAAGAACTATTACCTCTTTTATTTCATCTGGTGGGAGCTGATCCACGTTTTGCAATTTGTTAACACTCTGACGATGACTATCATAGTAACTGAAGAAATCACTAGTGCTCTGTTTCAGCAAGTAGACGATAATGCCCAAGCCAGGCAAGTGCCAGTATGGGACCACCGGTGTTTGTGTATCTAGAAAAGATGATAAACAAGTTATTATTTAAAAAAAAAAAATAAAAAAGAACAAAAAAATAATAAGATATGCTCTCTGTCAATAAAGTAGTGAAAGACATGAAAGCACTGGCAAGTTTATATTTTATAATTCTGTGTCAGGTAATACAAATAAAGTGTAGGCAAAAAGCTCTGTGGCTGCAGTACTAGAAGGCAGTCAGTGAAGTACAGTACTGAGTGTAATATGTGAAATGCACCTAGACCAGAAGACTTACTATTTAAATATTTTAAGTACTCAGCTGCATAATAGCACACTGTAAACTCTTGCCATGTGGCCTAATGAAAAGTCAGCATCAAAACACACTTTACATGTCATAAATGAGGTCCTAGTTTCACAGAACGTAATTCAGCACAGATGCTGAAGAAAAAAAAAAAAAAATCCCCACCTTCCCATCTTGTGCTACTTATTTACATACACGTTTTTTTACTGATATATGTGTTTCAGAGGCTGCCAAGGGAAGCGAATTAAAAAGGATTTTTCGGTCACGTTTGTTTTAACTTGGATTAGTTCCCTGATTTGGCTTAATGCAAGGCTGTGCAAGCACGTGTTCCAGAATTAGAAAACAGGCAGCTACAGCACCAGCATGAAGTGATTTAAAATGTATTGTGAAACTACAGCCTCTGCTTCATTATTTTCTACTAGCCCAAATATCACACCATTCAGTCTCATAAAATAGCAAGCCAAAAATCTCACCCTGACGAGGCCCATCTCGGTTGGTTGATTCTGACAGGCTAGGAGTAAACAGACAAATAGTGTGCTGAAAACTGGGGGCGCTTTGCAACATAAGTGACTCACAGTATTCCATCACGTTTGCACAGATCTGCCAAAAAAAATGACAGCATGTCAGTTACAGTATCTACAGGCTTTGGAGCATTAAATTTTAAATCGATAAATGTCAATAAACAACACGTTTTGATTCCTCTCTTCTCATCAGAATGGGATGATTCTCTTTTTCTGATCAGTTACAGCCTCTCTTCTATTTCAAGTCTAGGACTTGCAACCTTGCCTCTTTCCCACACCTGCTAGTTAAAATTTCTGGTCAATTTTAAGTCCCCTTTGGCTGCAACTTAAGTGTTAGCCATTACCCTCTATACCCTGCCTTCATTTGAAAAATTTCTGATCAATTTAAGGCTTCAAAGTTCACAGAGTTCGTACCCAAAACAATAATGGCTGCTAATGCAAATTTAAGTAACCAAGTTTTCAAGGTTTACTTTAAATAGAAATAAAATATGGAATCCTATACCAAACTAAAAACAGCGCAGAACATTACCACTATCATATGTAAATGTGGCAACTAAACAAATCTGCAGAGCAGGTCAGAATTTGAGGCTGAAGGTTCTAGCAGCTCCTTGTGTCCTTACCTGTTGCATGGCCAACTCAATTTCATCCCTCTTGTTCACTCTGTCTCCCTCTGCGTTATCATCTTGCAGTTTAAACTGACGTAGTTTGTCTGAACCACCAAACCGACTTAGAAGTCCTAAGCACTGGCGCTGCCACAAGAAGTTAACATTTTAATTAGTATCTCAACAAATGAAGCGCATGATTCTTTTCACTTAAGTGATAAGTATCCCTTAAAACACAATAACAAAAGAGCAATGCAGATGAAACTTTTAGTGTTTTGTAAACAAAATTTAAATTTTTAAAACAGGTTTTAACTCACCTTTAATTAATTTTAAAAAGTAATGGTACCCTAAAACAGTTACTTGAGAAATTAATGCAATTCAAAAGTGCACAACTTTGTCTTATGTTTCTTCCAGACTATTAAACTGACTAGCATCAATGACAATTGAGGTTTTACCCATTCCCACTTAAAACACCTTTACCTATATAGACAAACTAACGAAATCTGGATAAGAAGATAATATGCTCCATAAAAGCAGAGTGCAAAAACCAATTCAATAGTTTCATAAAAAGAAGTAACAATCAATAAATTTGTTTTTAGTTTACACATGGCTGTTAAGATCACCAGAGTGCCTCAGACTGTAAGTCAGTTTTCTGTGGAACGGCAAAAAAAAGATATCAAAGATTTACTCTTCCCCAAAAGCAATTACCAAAAAACCACTTATTACTTGATGAGAATAAGAAGACAAACTAGAGAGAAAAGTTACAATAACAGACGACTGATTTGCACAGTTTTGCTCAGAGCAGCTCATTTTTCAAATGAACTAATTAAAACTCCTTATAAAAAAAAAAAAAAAAATATTCTGCTTTCCCATGGGAGTTTCTTGCTGACATGATGCAGCAGAATAGCAAGTACCCCAGCATTATAGCTATCATTTCCAGCTTGCTACTTTGCTTCAGGCTGATCAGCCTAATAGTTACCATCAAAGTGTCCAGAGAACACATCCTTCTCTTTCAATCAGAAGTATTTGATAATGGAGTCCTCCCTACAGAGAGTTTTCAATGAAATATTTCTTTATGAAAAGCCTTGCTCACAGCAACCACAAAGCTTCAAAAACATTGCTGGGTGCTGAATGCTGAAATCTGAAGAGGTCTGCAATGACAGCTTTTGAGCAAAACTTATCTATTTTGACTTTCATTCTGGTTTCTAAGTCAGGGTTATTTTTAAAAGGGGAGGAAAGAAATAAAACACTAGCACATTGATACTCCAAATTGTTGAGCTGGAGGCATGCTTGTGGCAAAAGTGGTAACATTAATCCTGCATTCCTTCACATGCTTTAGTGTTGACCTCAAATTATTCTTCTCCTCCACATAAGGTAAATTCTAAGGGAGGGAGGGAGACAAAGTCCCCGATACAACTCTGATGTTGCCCAATGTTATCTTTTCTACTTGGCTGGGGGGGTAAAAAAAAAAAAAAAAAGGCAAAAAAACCCCACATAACCCAAAAAATACAAAGCACCAAAACCACATACCACACAAACCACCATGCTCACACACAAACCATCCCCCCCAAAAACCCCAAACCACTACACATTTGTCTTAATGGTGGAAACCATCCCTTTCATAACTGCTACTAGTCAGAGTAAAAAAAGTGAAGGAACTCATCTACATACACAATTCTAAAAGGACAAGTGTTAAATACACAACTTTATTACCTGAAATCGGCCTATATGTCCTTGTAGCTCCATCTTCGACCCCTCATTAACATCAAAGTCAAGCTCACTTAGCAATCCTGATAAGATATAGCCACTAAATTAACCATTTAGTTTTTTTTCTCCAAAAGAAAACAGATTTATGCACTATATACATTTAAATACAAGCATTGATCAGAAAAATTTCAGCCTAACATACAATTTGTATTTTGCACATTGTTTAAGGAAAACATTCAGATATTAATGCAGCTACTAGGAGATGCATGAGAGCTTACTGTTCTGCTCAGTAATTAAAAAGCAGGGGGAGGAAGGGAGGTTGGCATGAAAATTGCAGCTGTTGTGCAAAGCTCAGTATCCTGTAAGCAAAGAAACATTTGGGCTCAACCTACAGCTCTGCACTTCTTTTTACTGTAGTCAGACATCTCCCCCAAACAAAGCAAGCCGTTAAACCAAAACAGAGAAGTTATTCTGAAACAGTAAGCAAGTCGTCTAGCACGCAGAAGAAATCACTATATCCATCCCAATAATTATTAGTCCTCTGTGAAGATTAGTCAGCCATGAGAAATGTCAGTATGCTAATCCACAGTGCTTCTCCCTCAAAGCTTTCTTTTTTAAATAAATAAAAATGGCGAAGACATTAACAGATACAGGTATGCAAACAATTTTCTGTCTTCATGTCCCAGTCATAGAATTTGCTGAATGAAAATTCTTTTTGAAGTTACCACATGCACTTTGAACACTACTATTGGCAAGTCATCTCAAAGACAGAAAATACTTACTGTCAGGTAGCATAATGAAAAGAAAATGAGAAGTCAAATGCATATTTGATAAGGGTACTATGTCCACTGCACATCCACCGTACTTACTCCAAGAACCATTATTTAACATTTCTTTATTTTCCCCAGAGCTCTACATGTAAAGAAAATTCTGTATTGTAGTAGATATTCCCTTGTATGTCTTTTTATTTCTTTATAAAAAACAAAAGCCTAAGATTCATGCAGATGGGGCTAAGAGACTTCAAAACTTCAGTTCCTACCAGGCAAAGCTGCCTTGCTGATTATTCCTGTCAGGGAGGCCAGCTCCTGGAGAGATCCAACACTAACATCTTGACACCTCAGGATTGCCTGGATAGTATCTGAATGGGAAATCAGAAACTGCAAAACCTGTACCACAAGAAGAAAAGGGGAAATATGAACAACTCAAAATTTAGCAGTAAGCAGAGAGATAGCAATGCTTTTACTTTTTGAGAATTTTGAAGTGATCTCCCATGCCAGTGAGGATGGGATTTTAAAAAAAAAAAAAAAAAAAAAAAAAAGCTTACTTTCAGAGGAAAAAGACACATAATTTCTTTGAATGAGCAGTAGTAGGGATACTCTAGCATCTTTTGGAACTTACCTGTCCTGCTGCTTGCAGGTGTTGTGCCATGGTGGATGTGAGGATCACTTGGCACAGTTGAAGAGCTGGAAGAAGAATCTGGCGGTAACGTTCCACTGGAGCAGGAATGAAGACTGGGGGATCTCTCATTCCATACATTCTTAAGAGGTTTAAAAAGAAAAAAAAGAAAAAAAAAAAAAAAAAAAAGAGATAAACAGTGCAAGAAAAGTGAAGCCCACTAGCAAGGCAGAGCCTCAGCGTACAATCACCTTCAAGAACCTGAGAACATCTGTATTTCAATAATAGGTCTGTACTTGAACTGAGTTTATATTGGAAAAGCAACAAATTTATGATACACAGCTGCGGCAATTTACCCAGAAAGCTGCTGCCAGACATTTTCTCTAATGAGAGAAAATTACTTCTTTGTACTGTACTACATTAAATCAGATGACTTTGATGAAGAAATATTACATCTGTTTTCTTTACTTATATATAAGATTAAATATTCTTACATATTTTAAGAGGTGTGCTTAAATCTAAAGCAACTGATAAATACAGTCCTCTACAAAAGCCCTGTAGGTTTCATACAATCTTATACCTCTTATTGGCACTTTTAAATAGAGTACTTGTCTAAGTCTTAAATTTTTCCTGAAGTGTTTGAACCCCCAGTGTGTCACTAAGAACTGTAAATTTAAAGCAAGGACCGAGGTTTGAAGTCAGCCAAGGCGGTCTCCCCTAAATATGCAATTTCCTTCTCCGAGATCTTCTCTTGGTCACCCCACAATGACTAAGAACATGACAACACATCAAGAAGCCTGTCAAGCAATATATAGCTGTGAAATTTTAAAATATTTGATTTTTTTTTTTTAAACAAATCATAAAATATTTCAGAAATAACATTTACTTCATTACCCATTAGTGCTTTATGGGGGAGGATGAACCCTGCACTTGTTCACCAACTGCAAAGCCCCGGAAGTAAATTTACCACATAGGGTGTTTTTCAAACATTACAGTCTAAATGATATAATAATAATAATAATAATAATAATAATACAATTCCTATCTAAGTTATCAAACAAATAAGATTTTACATAGTCTAAGTAACTGGACATGCAAGTACAACTTCACACCCACTTATTTGGAATTTTTCTCTCAATAAAATGTAGTTTTAAACCAAACTGATAAGTTAAAGAAACACACACACGCACACAAATACACCCACAAATACTTACTCAAAAGACCTGTGGCTATAAAAAGACATCACATGCTTCCAAGACTATACTACAGTTCCAAAATCAGCTAGGGAACCAACACTTACCCCTGATGGTCTGTTTCGGGTCGCATATCATACACTTGACACTGTGCCAGCCTCACAATCACTCCAGACCGCAACAGCTCTAATGCCCCTTGCTGACTTTTAGCTACTCTAGTGAGGAATGCCTAGGGAAGAGTAGAGAAGGATAAGTACTGGAGACGCACAATGAGACTTATTATGACTATTTTCTCTCTTGAATTTAACATCATTTCAAATACTATTATTTTAGTAAAATATCTCAAGTACAATCAATGTGAAGCACGGACAAACAACTTTTATTAAAAAAAAAAAAAAAGCACCGTGTCTCAAAATCATTTCTGAAGTACTATTACCATTTTGGACTCATAGGTGTACAGCGCTTTCAGTAAAGGGGGCTGAGGTGTGAGCAAGCTCTGAAGAGTCAGATCATCATCTGCCAGGCTATCCACAAGCACCTTCAGGTAGCCACTATTGGAGAGATACAACAGCCACTGCTGCTGCTTGTCTACTGAAACAATACGATCAAGCAAAGCCAATGCCAGCATCTGGGATGGAGGAAGAAAAAACAAAACAAAATCAAACCAGAATTAAATCTATGAGATCAATGAGATTTCTAACAAATACCTAGAAATACGAAATGCTAAGTAGTCCCTTCTAATGGCTTCTTAAAAGCAGAATGCATTTCTGCACTACAATCACAGTCCTTCATGTGGAAAATATTTTAGGATTTCGTGACATTTTAGTATAGTATGAGCAAATTACCTTTTCTCTATTATTCTGTAACAAAATATTACAGATACTGCTGAACAACAACTATGGCAAAAAATTGTAATGAAGTATTGCTACAAGCACTATTGCTATTTAAAACTACTTTGCATTCTAACTAGATTCCTGTCCGCTGAAGTTAGTATCAGAAAATACTTCTTCCTGAAGTCACCAAACCTTCCCAAAGTGGGAAAATAAACTGGCACGTCCATGATTTAAAAATAGTAACAAATAAATGCCACAGCAGTTCATACCTACAATCTTTTGGAGCAGTGCTCGATACCCTTATTTTTAAAGAACAAGCCACATAGCTTTTTTGAGGAAAAAAAAATTAAAATGCACATATTGCCCCTACTTTCAACAGCTTGAAGGATGAGTGGGAGGACAGAAATGTGAAAGAGATTAAGTATCTACAAAAATTGTTCTAGTTCTACCTCACAAAATTTCCCCTTTCTGCACAGTAGTAAAATGTTCTTTAAAACAAACTGAACAGCGATTGCAAAGGAATAGATTTATTTACCCGGCCTATCTCATGACCATCACAAGCATCACGACAGACCACCTCCATGAGAGCCGCCCCATAACTCTCAATAATTGCCATGTTTTCCCGTTGCAATTTACTAAACACATCTTCAGGAGCTGTCAGACGTTCCCACATAGTTTTTTTAGCTGTAAAAAGCAAGTAAAAAATGAAAAATGCAAATATGGGCAGTTTAGCATTAACTTAGCTACAGTATAGGTGAGGCTACATCCCTCAGGGAATTCTCTATCTTGCAACAGAAATGCCCCAAACAATGGACAGGGTTTCTGACTGAAGTGCAAATGTTTTCCTACAAATCCATTATTTCCTGAATATCACACACAGGCCATCCGGCACAAAAAAAAAAAAAATGTGCCTGTATAAATACACCATCCTTGCAAACGTATATTCTACGTTACATGTATTGAACACCTTCGAATAATTTTAAGCAGACTATTAGACCTAAGAACTTTCACTGGGACCAAAACACTCAGTTTTGAAGGTACATAAAGAAGGTGACTTAAGTGGGAAAGGGCTGAATCCAAAGCCAGCAAGAAACTAGGACGGGGTCATAACAAATCCAAAGGTATTTTTACTACTGTTGCTCAAAATGCTGATCAAGTAATATCAGTAAGAGTCTGCATGCACAGGCACTAGCCCCTGGTTTGTTTTTCAATCCTTGCTCAAGCTGCAAGATGAAATAATGGTTAGAAACACTGAAAAATCAAGTATTTAAGCCATTAACAGAGAGAATGTGATATTTGCCATAAGCTCTCGGTTAAGCAGCAACTCTGGCTGGCTTATTTTTTGGGGGGTTAGCGGTTTGTTTGTTTGTTTTCCCCCCAAGGGCTTTTCAGCTAAAGGAACAGAAAGAATATTAAACAATCTTTGGGTTGCTTTTGGGGTTTTTTTTGGTTTGTTTTTTGGCGCTTTTTTTGTGGTTTTTCTTTGTTGTTTTTTTGTTTTTGTTTTTTTTTAATTGGATCACTGTGGTATAAGGGTACATACAGATGTGGAGGCAATACATTTCCACAGCTGTATGTTCTCAAGTAGATCCAAGTAATCTCCAGTCCTTTGACAATTTTGTAGCTATGATGCATAGGTTTAAATGGACACAAATGAAATATCTTCTGTAGGGCTGGATGTCAGAAATTTAATACCCTCATTCAGAACAATACATTTTACACATTTTGAATACATATTTTCTAGATAGGTCAGAATAGAGGAAGATTTGCATCATTTAGCATAAGCAACTAATTTCAGAGGCTCTTGGAGTAAGATGGTCTCTATCTACATAATCTATCTATTTCCAGAAGGCAACTCAGCATGCAGAAACTGTACTGTTCAGGGTTAAATAACAATTTATTTTTTCTCCTTTCCATAATACAATTGGACCATACCTGCTTCTAAAGTGTCTGGTTCATCTGGTCTCTGGGCAATCTGCAAATAATAAAGCAATGATCCATAAAGGTGTGTTCTCACTCTCTGGAAGCCACCACCTGTTCACAAGAAACATTCATAATTAGAACCAAATAGTTGTTAATAAGAGCTGCTCTCTTATGAGGACAGGCTGAGAGAGTTGGGGTTGTTCAGCCTGGAGAAGGCTCCAGGGAGACCTTATAGCAGCCTTTCAGTATCTAAAGGGGGCCTACAGGAAAGATGAGGAAGGACTCTCTATCAGGGAGTATACTGATAGGACAAAGGGTAATGGTTTTAAACTGAAAGAGGGTAGATTTAGATTAGGTAATTGGGAAGAAATTCTTTACTCTGAGGGTGGTGAGACACTGGAACAGGTTGCCCAGAGTAGTTATGGAGGCACCATCCCTGGAGGTGTTCAAGGCCAGGTTGGATGAGGCTCTGAGCAACCTGGTCTAGTGGGAGGTGTCCCTGCCCATGGCAGGGGGGTTGGAACTAGGTGATCTTTAAAGGTCCCCTCCAACTCTAACCATTCTGTGATTCTATGATGTAAATTCCATAGCGCCATCTTCAACTGGTGCTTAATTTAACTTTCCTATGGCGATGCTAGCAGAAATAAATAAAACAAATAGATTTCTTAAGTCAGAGTTCTACTGACCACATAAAAGAGTATTTCAGCAAGTTTATGCTGCTCCAAAAAAGTAGCAATATTTACACATCGCTATTCTGCTTGTTGTTCAAATTAAAAAAATAATATGCCTTTATTCATTTTTTTCTTGTTGGTAACATCACTTAGTTCTATATTAATCATGTAAGATCCACCTAATTGACTGTAATAAAAATCCTCACTGCAGTAACAGGAAGCAGGTCAGTCCATCTTTCTACTTTTGGTGTTTGGAATTCCCACACATGAACTGCAAAGGTCAACACACCTGTTTTCAAAATGAAATCCAGCAGCTTTTTTAAGATGATGTGGAGAGAGGAGTCACCAATGGAAGCAAAACCCATAGATATGCTCTCAGAGCCAAGTGATGAGGTAAAAGAACCATCCAGCATCAAGACATATTGAGACTGTCCCGCCATAGGGAGTGCAAGTGGCTGTTTCTGCTCAGTTTTCACAGACTGGCTGAGGTGGGCAGTCAGCGTGAACACAGCCCCTGCCACCACTGGCATCAACTCCTGAGCTGCATCATCATCTAGGATCTTAATACAGAAGAAGAAAAAGAAAAAAAAAAAAAAAAGTAGAAAAGTGTCTGATTTCATGAGCTATTAAAGCAATTAATTTAGCCTCTCACAGCTATTTTATTTATGTATGGGTAAGGATTTAATTAACATGGCTCTATTTAAAACAAATCAAAATCAGTAGTGTCAAAAACTTGTTCAGAAAGATGAGTTAAACACATTTTAATTGAGAAGACCATTAGCCTTCATTTTTTAATTTACATAAATCACAGGCAGGATGATAATTAAATTTGGATGGGGAAAAGGGAAGGAATGTACTGACATTTGAGTTGCTTTATTAGTAAAATATCTAAACCTAAGCTAGGGAAAGAACAACTGACACTCTCTTGGCTTTGCAGCTACATAAGAAAACTATTTCAATTAAAAATGTGAAGACACAATTTAGAAAACTCAGAGGGGTGAACATCAAAGAAGTGAGTATCAAAGGAGCTTTTAAGACAATGTGGAGAATTGCTAATGAGAAGTTAGCATTTACTATTTTAGTTCACTTTCTCATTTAAAAGGTAAATCTGGTATCTTTTTCACTGACACTCAAGGAGCTTTCCTTTTAAGCAATACAGTTGTATAATACAAAAGATCAATTATTTGCAGAAGAAAATAACAATAATTGTTTTCTCAAATTAACAAAATCTTCACTAAAAATTGAGTATTACAGAAAATTAGAGTCTGAAATATCTGCTCAGTAATGATTTTAGGAAAGAAAAAAAATTCCTTTGACTTGCAAAGGCCTCCTTTGTTTCCCATTTTTTTAATTTTGTTCACATAAAAACAAAAACAGTACTCCACTAAACTATAGTTTTTAGGTAGCTCCTACAGAAAAAATAATGGTAAAAACAACAACAAAAATCCAAAAGGTTACCCTCTGCTTGACAAAATATAACATTTTCATATATTTCTCAAAACAACTTGTCTAATCAGAACTACAAACAGCATAACTCTCACAATAAAGCAAAAAAAAAAAAAAAAAGGTTGCCCCAGCAGCCTAAACAATGCAAGGACCCTTCACTAAATTTTGTCTTTCAGAATGGCTGGGTCAGTAGTAGCTGCCTACTTCAACTCAAAAATTACTACACTAATTCAGCAGTAAATCACCTAGAATTTAAATATGTTAAGACAATCAAACTCAAAAAAGCCTTCAAATTGTAAAATCTTAACTTTTTCTACTCTGAAGCTTCATGCAACTCTTTCATTTTTCAAAAGAAGCAGCAATAGGATTTGCAGTGAGTCATCTAAACACAGTAAATCAGCAACTGCAGTACTGTTTGCCTTCAAACCTTCCAAAAGTTCTTTTATGCTCCTCATCAAAATGGGCTGTTTCCTTTTCACACACCCTTTCCAGACCACCATCTGAAATCTACTGGATTATACCGAAATATCTTTGAAATTTGTCAATACCTGGTTCATAGTTCAACAGCAGCTATGCAAGAATACAGAGTATCCCCTCTGTCTACAGTGCATTCAACTTCAGCACAGTAGCAATCAGAAAACTAAAAAGAATACTAAAGGCAGACACATTTCTTTTTTTTTTTCTTTTTAATTTAAATCAAGAGTGCTACTTGAAGAGTAGTTTCTCTTTCACATAAAAAGCTACAGCAACAAAGTTCAAGAGTGTTGATTTCCAGTACAGCATTACCTTGTCATGCACATCCTGCAATAGATCACGGATAATCAGTTGTCTGTCCTCAGCCTGTATGAGATCCTGGGGGCAGGCAGTGAGTATAATTTCCACCAGTTGTCTCCATGACTCTAAAGCATGCCTCTTAGCATGAAGGCATTGCAACAGCTTATTCCGCTCCACTACGTACTGCAGGATAGTGTTGATCTCCTAAACATCCATGACAAAGAAACTGAGTTATAATATGCTAAAACAAGTTAAAGGCAAAGAGAGATTTCAAGATGATAATTTTATCTATTAGTAGTATTCTTTGGGGAATAAAAAAAGTCTTCAGTTTATCAGAAACATGCTGCTATTAGTCATTTTAATAAGATAGGCCAATCCATTTCTGAGTTACTTTTCACAAGACCTTCCTTCATGAATGTCTCAAACTCATAGTAAAAACAATAATAAGAAAAAATTACCAGGGAAATTATTTCCTAATGCACAATTTACAATCAAAACAACTATGAAAAATCTATTTGTGCATTTTCTTTCCATTTTTGTCTGAGTCATTTCTCCTTCATCCTTAAACTTTCAAGTCCATTTAGACAATTTCAACTAAATTTAAAAAATGGCATGAACCTCAGAAAATAATTAAGCTCCAAGTTCACTGAAACTATAGCTGTGTTAGAAAGGAGGAATAAATTGTCACCCCCTGTGAGAGAAAGGCAAGATGATCTTGGCTGCTACACACTGTACTTGTCAACAGCCAATCTTGACATCACTTAGGTACTGCTTTCTGTACAGTGGAGTGGGAGCAGCAATTATTATCAGTAATGTTATCAGTTCAAGAAAAAAGAAGACAGACTCCACGTCTGCTGTTTAAAGAACAGTACATTAAGAAGTAGTTTATCTCACCAAATTTTACTGTCTTTTTTTTAATTCGGGAATTACTAACTCAAATACTGAAACTTTCATAGTAAAGCTTATGGCTTGACGGTATGTGAAATCCACCAAGAGCAACAACAAACAGTAGCTTATTTATTCTATACTTACCTCCATAAGCAAAGGTCTCTGGCCTATTGCTGCCATTCCTTGAAGGGCATTGACTTCTGCAACCAGAACTCTGTGAAGGTACTGAAATTAAAGTTAAAAAAGAAACTTTAATGACAAGTAAAATGTATTTGTTCCTTCTAAAAGTATTTAGGAGATGGCTACATAATGACAGATGCAATTGAAGGACTGAGATTCAAAGAAGTTTTACTCATTTTTTAGGTTTCTCCCATTCTTCTTTCTCTAACTGCAGTACTTCTAGCTGTCTAGTCTCTCTCCCTGCTCACAGCACTTATTTTTGCACTCATTCATTTCCTTCTGGTTCTAAGCTGTTCTGTCCTTTCATGAGATCTTCTAACACATCACACTCCCTTTCCTCTTCAACTTCCACTATAGTCCTCTTACACAGAAGAAAGGATTTGTTTCCTCTCAAGTCTAAAATACATTTTACAATACAGAATAGCTGGTTCCTAATATGAAATAGCTGCATTCCTATTGCCATCAGGATCACTTTTACGTTACATTCTGCTCCTGCCCTGTCCTATCTCTCAGATCACAAATTTTTCAGGACTGGTCATACACTGGTCAAGTACTCATCATAATGGGACACCTATCTTACCTAAAGCCTCTAAGAACTACTGCAGTACACAACTATGTTGCATACGTAACCATGTACGCATATATATAGTAGTACATAGTTGTGTATCAGAGACCAGTGAAATACATGAGGTAGGTATGATATCTGCAATATCACTTGGGTGTTCTAAGATGGGAAAAACATTAACATAAAAAATATTTCCTGAAAGTGCCTTAGACTAATGCATGTCTACTGCAAACGAGAAACCAATGTGTGCAATGCAGAAGAAGAAATAAACTAATCCAAATAGTTTGCATAAACTATGTACATATCTGAAACAGCTATACTTTTTACATGAAAGCAAGTTTCAAAGTATTATTAATATACTGATTTTTTTATTATCATCATCATCAAGATATAAAATAGCACATGCAACTTGAGAACACAGATCAGTGCGCACCTTGACATTGCAGACCACTTGTCCACGTGCATTCTTGTGCTCACAATTAGCAATGACTTGCTCAATCTGAACCCGGTCAAAAAAATCCAGTTGTAAAGGCTCTGGAATGTCCTGACTGAAGTCAATTGAATCCAGGATACTTAAGATCTTCCTGCGTACTGGAAATGTAAATCAATGCAAACTGTATTCAGAAATATCAAGGGGAAAACAAAAAAAATTGACAATAGGAGCCTAACTTACCTTTTTAAATCCAAATCTTAATGTGTAAAGTTTCAAAAGAAAACACTAAATCTTCAGAAAGTGCTACCAATCTATATAAAGGGGCTTAAAAACATTTTCTAGAGCCTTAGATTCCTAATTTGTGTTAGATTGTATTGTTCTCCTGTTATGTATGCACACAATCCAGTATTTACAAATACAAGATTCTAATTTTTTCTCCTTAATAAAGGCAGGCTGGTTTTCAATGAGAACCATGCAGTCTTTTGTTGAGACTTAGAAACATTGTAAGGAATCTGAAGTTACTTACTGAGGTTTTTTATTCTTTGTCATGAAAATAACAAGTATGTTCAGCCTTAGCGGCAGTCTCACTGTTTTTACTGTCAGCAGTAAATTTATAGACTACCACCCACCCATTCTGGCCTTCCGTAAATACTTAAACACAGACTCTTCCAACTTCCTTTTCAGTCCAGTATTTTCCACTCGCTCCAACCATCTACATCAAGGCTCTAAAATTCATTTTTTCACCACACTAAATAAAATTATCCCATGTACTGCTGCTGTTTAGAAAACCTATTATTTTCTTTTTCAAAGTGTTCTTTGTAGAGGCAGCCCTCCCCCCATTCAGGATCAGGAAAACTTTACCAAGAAATAATCAACAGCCATAACGCTTACCTTTGGAAGCAGTGTCAAAGTGGAGAAACCCACTGACTGATCGACTTTCATCTTCCATCCCTCCTTCACCATCAGCTGAAGGTAATGAAATATAATAAATTAAAAAAAAAAAGTCAAAGCGAAAAATACCACCTACTTTATTAACACTGAAAGAGAAAGACGGAGAGAGCACACACTGACAAACCTTTCACGTGAAAGTCTTCCACTACAAACAAGCCTTGACTGTTAATAAAACGAAAACAATACTTATCTCACAGAAGCTAGCCAATTATCAAATATAGATTAGACAGCACTAGAAATGCCTAAAAAGACACCCCACCCTCCAGTAGGAATAATGTAGCTGGATGAACACTGTAAAACGAGTAGGGCATCCAGACACAGTTTCCCATACTCAGACCTCCACGAGGATGAAGAGACAGTGTTCAGACCTAATAAAAGTGACAGAAAACACTATACTGCTGCAGCCCGTTATGATATCTTCCAGTTATTCTGTTTACTTTCTTCATGTGAAGAGTATTATTGACACCTATTTCTATTTCTCTTGATTCATTTCTACTCTGCACTGAAATCTTGCCTTTTTATTTACCATTGCATTTTAAATCACATTGGGATGAAATATCATTTTTGTGATGTTATAATATCAAAACCCAAATAGACCTGTAGCTACCATCTTCTGTGAGAGAGGGTTGAAAATGTGTGACAGACAGACAGAAGTTAAGACTGAGAAAACTTTGTCTAAAACTGTTTACCAAGTAAGACCCTCCATGTTCTCTATACAGTAACAACTCTGGATAGCATCCCAAAATAAATTATTTTAGAATTTTAATTTTTGTTATATTCCCCTCTCCTGCCCTATAAACTATGTTTATTTTTTATATCAGTGTATACACCAAAATGTTTCAAAAATGAAATGCAGACAAAGCAGCAGTGATCAAAAAGATGCCATGATTTCTTTCACTATGAGTCCACAACCACCATCATCTTTCTTCCCATCTCTCCACTGGCAATTCCAGACCCGATATCACAAACGAACTGTCACAAGTTATAGAGAAAAGATTTCAAATAAGGTCTCTCATGCTTCCATTTATTCAAGTTTATTTACCCTCACAATAAATTCCTCTTACCCAAGTATGGTTTCACAGGCATGTCATCAAGCAGCAGATGCAGCAGCCTCTGTGTGTGGGAGCGCTGGCGGTTCAGCGATGTCACTCGCATTTCTATAGCTGCAGTCTTCATCAGCCAAGACATTTGGTTCAGTGTTGAAATCTCATGTTCTGGGTGGGGATAAGGAAACAATTAGAAATTGGACATAAATAATATTACTTACTCCACAGAAAATGTTTTTCATTTGAGAAAGCTTTCAGACGATGTCATTACTTACTATCTGCTCACCCTTTGTTTATAAGACAAAAGGACTGAGAGATCTGACAAAAGCCATTAAATGAACATGTGGTTATTGTGAAAACAAATCGTACACAAACTTGCAATTAAGGGCACACACATACACAAAAACTCTGGATATAACCTGTACTAATAGTCACTGTGGAGAATGCAGTGCTTCATGAGCAAATAGGGTCAGTTATAATTTCAGTGAAAATAATCAGACATTTACCCAAAATCAATTATAACTTTAATCAAAGTTGGTGAGGCTTGAACGTCAATCTCCAAGAATCCTCATATTCTTTATTCAGTTAATTTAGATTCTTAAGTTATATAAGAATAACCTAAAGTGCTTTACCTATGCTGGATATAAGTATTCGAATGCTAAGTTTAATATCATTTAACAAAGGACTGGTGATCAAGCATCTGATAAAGTGAGTAAGTACATTTATTCCATTTAAGACACCTGAGAAATGTTGGTTTGAAACATTAAAAATACATCTATTAACTTAAAAATGAATGCCATCACCACATAAAAATTATTTGTTCCAAGGAAGGGAAGATACAGGCAATTACAACCACCAGCCTTCTATTCCCTCAGTTCTTTGTAGCATTCTTACTTTTCAAAAATGTGATTTTTCTTTCTGTGGCATAATCCGACAAAACTACAATGATAATTGAAATCTAGATTAGGGTTTGCTTCTGGAGACTCGATGCATTCCAAAACTGACATTCTTTTACAAAAGTTCAGCGCTAATAATCTGAACTTCCTAAACAGGCAGAGTCCCATCTTTGCAGAATTAGAAGGTTAGCAGAGGCGGTAATTAATTCAGTTTAATAATGCTACCTATGTTTCTTCAATGAGTTCTAGGGAGTCTAAATATGCACTGAATTTTAAGCATGCACGATCTTGTCTTAGCATAAAAATTACCTCTGATAGAAAACGGCAAATACTGCAGCTGAGTGAATAAGAAATCCTGACTGGTCCTCAGATATCTCATAGTTGGACCTGATGTGTCAGAGCATGCACATAACTGATAGATCACCTGACAATCAAAAAAAAAAAAACCACAGTAGATATCCATTTATGGAATTTATTTTAAAAACAAAACAACCACCAAATCAAAAGATGCATAACACTGGTTTACTGCTCAAACATTATTGCCTGTATTTACAGTAAGTTTTCTATAAACTTACTCCAAAGCTTAACATTTTATAATAGATGTTGAATTATGACATTAAAGGACTATTAGCATGTGGATAATTCCAACGGCTGTCTGTCCACAACATAAGCCTTCCTGTTCAGCTCAGTTAAAAATGAGTCTTTTTCCGTTTCCGAGTTCAACTGCACAGGAAAAGTAATATTTTTTTTCCCCCCTCCTTCTATAGTATGGTCTTTCACTTTTAATAATGTTTAAAATCCTTTCTAGATTCCACAGATTTTCAACATGATACAGGTGTGTAATCATGTGATTTAAGGCCAAACATCAGCTACCTTGCACACAGTCTCATTCAGTTGTCTTCCCCGTCTCACCCCCTCAGACATACATACATTCTGTCACTACCACAGAATAAAGAAGAGAATTTTATTGTTTTATTTGGGATTATTTATTATCTTGCTTGCTGGCAAACTGCAGTTCCAAAATTTAAAAGAAAATATTGGCATGTGGTCATAACAGATTCAAAGAAATATTTAGAACAGAAACATTTAGAACATTAGTTTTACAAGTATATCCTAATTCTGAGTTCTGACATGAGTGCAGATTCTTTATTTTCTGTGTTGATAAAAGATAATGCTTTTTCACACAGAAAAAGGTAGAATAGAAAGAGTTCAGTGTATATAAAAACCTGACAGATGCATTTAAAAAATGAAACTATTATCAGAATCATCAGCCGTCTGTGTTCACCAACCAGAAAGTGGCTAATTTTACTTAGAGCCTACTTTCAGTATATGCCAACAGAAAATACGCGGAATACCTGGTAACAGAGTTCCGCAAGATGAGGAGATTCCTGAACTGCTGTAGGCCCATTCCTTGTTTCCGTTCCCTTCTCCAATATGTTCAAAATAGCATGAAGGCAAGTCCGTGGGCAACCCAAGACACCTTAAAATACAAAAATAATTTCTTAGCATTCTTGATCTTACTTGCCTCCATAGCAAATATAGGTTAGTACAAACAATTACGGAAACTAAATTGTTCAGATATCCTGTGCTGCATTACACTGCTCCACAGAGCTGCAGCAAAAATATCTGGCAAAGTTTTTTCTCTGTTAATTAAAATAAAAGAAGGAATTCTATTTCAGAAAAAAATCTAATGAGAACACTTGTAGTTAGCCTGTACATTTTTGAGATGCTGGTGAAAGAGGATAAATTATTTAAGAACTTATTTAAGAACTTTCTCTTCAGTTCTATAAAATAAAAAGAAAAAAGAAAAAGAGATTGAATTGATTCTTTAATATTCTCCATGAACCAAATGAAAATTTGAATTCTTGCTCTTGAACTTTGAGTACTCGTTTGCCAATTTCAAAAAGGAGCTTTAAATTCCTGACTAGTTTACAATTACAGCCATTTCATGATTAATGCTCCTAAAGGCACCTGACCCTGCAACCAAGGGGAACAGGGAGGAGATTTTAACACTGAAGTCAAAATCCTCTTTTTTTTTTTTTTGCATTCTTCCTTTATCCAATTCTTTAATCAAGCCAGGAAGATGACCTGAACCAGTAAAGGCATCAGTAACCGTAGTTCTTATGGGGGAAATCATCTTGTCTTTTTAGACATGTATAATTTATGCTTTAGTAGGAAATTATTATCTTGAGGCAAATAGCTTCTGGTCATTATTTCTTCACATTATTAATAGGATAATTCAAAGAGGTGTGCAAGGCTCTCTCATGGCTTTGAGACAAAGATCATATGACTGACCTAACGTATGATATGCTGTAAAGTTGTGTGGGTGTAGATTAGTTACCTGTACTGTGTAACTATGGAATTTCAAAATATCGAAAACAGTCTGCAATTGTAAAATTGCAAATGGAAAAAATAGGCTGGCATCTTTTTTTCATCTTTCTGATACATCAAATAACTTTAAGACTTTTTTCCCCCAAATAAAATTCAGGCCCTATCTACCCTTCATTTAGAACTATGAAGGACTGAAAAATGCTGGGCCACAGCATCTAATACAAATCTAAAGATAACGAGAAATAGTCTTCTCTAAATAAATAAAATCAAGTGTTTTTTCAAACACGTTCTTATAAAACATCCTTTAAAACAGTTGAGAAAGAATCTCGTACTTCAGATTGGAAGGGACTCCAGGATGTTTCAACTCCAAAGTACTGCTCAGTTATGACGTGAGACCAGGTTGTTCACGGCTTTATACAGTTGGGTCTTGAACACTTCCAAGCATGAAAACTGCATGACCTCTCTGGCCAACCTACTCCACTGCTTCACCTTCTTCATGGTGAAAAAAGTTTCTCCTATATCCCGTTGGAGCCTCTCTTATTTCAATTTATGCCCACTGTCTCTCATCTTCCTGCCACACACCTCGGAAGAGGCTGGCTTTATGCTATCATTAACCTCTTTGTCAGTATTTGAAGACTGCTATTAGGTCCCCCCAAAGCCTTCTCTTCTCCAGGCTGAAGTCCCATTCCCTCAGCTTCTCCTCATAGGCTGAGTGCTTCAGCCCCCTGATCTTCTCTGCTGAACTTGCTCAAGTTTATCAGTGTCTGTCTTGTACTGAATACAAGCTAGAAGCTGAGGAGGCAAACAAGACACATACTAGCACACTATTTTTCTCACCAATTCAAGAAACATTAGAAATGTCACTCCTGTTGCTTTAAAGTTCATATTCTCATATACAGACTCATGCATATGAATATATAAATGTATATATTATGTACAACATTAAACAGCAAAACTGCTTTTCTTCCCTATAATTAAACAGGAGTTTGAGGGACAGGATAGTAGCCAAGTAGTATAACTCGTTCAAAGTGACAATCTGCTCCATAGATTCCCATGTTGTCATATGTAGGTACTTCTTGGATCATCACATTTCTTTGTACCATGGACACAACTACACTGCATAAAATAGTAAATAAATTTATGTTTAACTTCTAAATTATAATTTTCACCCACAATTCTAATTTCAAGTCTGTTCCAAAATCCATCTTAAACAAAGGATCAAATCCCGTAGCCATTGAAATGCTGCATTTGGGTATCAACACATCTTTTAATTTCGCTTCTGAGGATTAGAACAAGTCCTGTTGTCTTACTCCTGAAGTTAAGAGGAACTGCTTCTTCCCATTAATTTTTCAATAAATATTCTCAGTGTTGGTAACAGAACTGATTAAATGCCAGATCAACTATTCCTCTTCATACCTGGATCTTGCAGATTTGTGGTGCTGACAGGTTTCTTTAGTTCATATCCCAAGAGATACAGAGCGAGGCTGGGAGGACTACACTCAAGAGAACTTATAAGGAGATTCAAAATATGGATCCTTGTTTCATGATGGATCCGTGCCTGCTTCTTTTCAGGCTCCAGCTCTTGATTAAAAAAAAAAAAAAAAAAAAAAAAAAAAAAGATGAGGTGAATAATGAAGTGAAGAAATCTGCTTAATGGAATAATCCTTGGAGCCTTCAAGTTAAATACAAGAAGGCTAAGGCATCAATTTATATTAGTACAGAGGGATACAAGACCAAAATTTCAAATTACTATTAATACAGCTCTAAATAACACATCCAGAGCAACGTTAAATACTTGTCTTCTGAAAACAGACTCAGTTTGTAGTTGGCTCATTATACTATGGACATATCTTAACAAGACATTGGTGCTTTTCATTCTCTTAAAGGTCCAATTCTACAGAAAACACACAAGAAAAGGGTTTTCTGACTTAAAGCACTTTTTTCACCTCTAGCATTATTTTCATTCTATGCAAAAGACAACAGTGTAAGCCATTTTTAAGAAGCCTTTTACATACCTTCATCTGGATTAATTAATTCTTCTGCATCTTCATTGTCCAAACATTCCACAAACCCAGCCATCAGCTTCTGGCTAATACTCTGTATTCAATAATGAAAGGATGGAAATGAAGAGGATTTTAAGATTATTGAAAACAATACCTTTCATAATTCCCTCCATATAAGTGGACAGAAGTTCCTGACAAAAATTATATAACCTACTTAATAAGCATGAGTTAAGAGTTGCAGCTGTTCTAAGCATAGGTTAGCGATTAGACACTGAACAGAGAAAAAAAAAAAAAAAATCTACTGTTGTTACATATGCTAAAGTACCCTCACAGGTTGAAGACTATAAAGTCAAGAAAAAGTCTCTATCTCAAAGAATATTGTCCCTCTCCATCTTGCAAACATTCAAGATTTTCTTTTTTTCAATTAATGAAATAGTTGCTTTTTACAATGCCACAATAAAAGACTTTTTAGAGGCAGGAAGATATAAGACAAAATACAGTTTTAGTGTACTTGATCTAGAAACCTACCCTTTAAAGTAACCTTAAGTAGCACCAGTATTTCTCCATCAGTTTCTCTTTTCAGATCCAAAGAAACCAGCACTTACCTGATCGTGTGTGAAATCACCAACTAGCTTTGTCTGGATGTTGGAATTACAAGAAATACAGCACAAAATCTTGGCACTTTCAAAAGCCAGTTCAGGATTGCCGTTCCCATGATAAAGGTACCTTCAAAAATACAAAGTTATTGTAATGAAATTGTTGAGAATTTTCCTATTTCAAGATAGTAATGCACAGATGAGAAATTAAACAACATTGAGAACTAAAACATTTAGAAATCAAACTACATGAGAAAACGATAAAGCCACAAACAAAATTTAACTCCACATGAAGCACTTAACACTCCTGCATCAAAAGGAGGGTAGTAGGTTGAGTAGGAAAAATAATCTCTCCTGGATTTTTTACCATTCCTTTTATCCAAAAATCTACCTCAAACACTGCAGGATAAGTTAAAACAACTGGTCACAGGCTCATACAAGAAACATGGAGAAAATACCTTCAGATCATGCAGAAATGAGCATCACTGAAGACCAGAACTAGCTAAAAATCAACTACTGCACGTATCCAAAACAGACAAGATAAAAGCATGCCTTTCAATATGCTTTTAAATATTTTTTAAACTATTTGTTGACTATTGTTATGTCAAAAAAAGTAATATAAATGAAAGACAAAACCACATATATAGGAAGACTTCAACTTTTTAGTACATTCCATGTCAGAATATCACTGCTTTTTCATGCACTCAATTCTACTATTCAATGTTGGTTTATCTGCAAAGTTATAAAATAAAACAGTAACAGAAGGTGTCAGTGGGAAGTGGAAATCCTGAAGTTACACATTTGAAACAGTTTCACATTACTAGCCAGATAGTTTTAATATAGTAACTAACAGACAATACTGTAACACATTTAAGTGGCTAATAGCAGCCAACTGAAGTTTTACTCTCCCACTCTATGACAACCGAAGTCTGGGGCAAACTGAAAATTATACAATTATATGCGGGGGAATCACTGCACGTAAGGCAACCAGGAAGAAAGCGGGGGGGGGAGGAAATCAGAAGGAAAAACCACAACTGCAGATCCCAAACTTGCACTAGACAATGCACAGATCATACCACCTGTGAAGACACCTCCCCCCAAAAAAAATATTCAGAGATGCCCTGTGCAAAGAGAAGCATTAGCTGGTAAAACTAATCAAAGGACCAGGATCCAAACGCTTCTGTGCCTCCAAAACTCCTCCCTTCTCAGTACTTTGCACGTACCTAGCAATATTCACTACATGATCTGCCTTTTTAGTGCGAGGATTGATTCCTTGAAGCAGCTGCTCCAGCGGTGTGACAATAAGGGAAAGGTGGCTCTCCCGCAACAGATCCATAAAAAGATTCTCCTTCTGTAAGGTTAAGTTTAGAACGGCAAGGCAATACTGTACAGCTTTCTCTAAATGCTTCTTCCCTGCAGTACACAAAGAACCATAAGAAAAACAAAGGAGCAGTTAAACAGACTACATTCATAAACCTCATTCATCAAGTCTTGCACCAAAAAAGAACTTGTCAGTTATTTACTATGAGGAAAATTCCCCCCAAAACACAATTTTTATATGCAAGAGAAACAACAAGCTGAAGACATGCAATGTTAGCTTTAAATCCTACTTAGTATGCATTTTAGCTTCATGGGAAAAATAAATTCTAGGCACATACCAGGAAACGGAGCATAAGTGTCAAGCTGCTTAACCCCTTCTTCCAGCAAGCTAAGGGACAGTTCCAGCATTGGGGACTCATTCAATAGATGATACATCAAATTGAATCCTGGTGGTTTATATGCTATTATTTCTTCTCCTAAAAAGAGAGGAGGGGAAAAAAATAATTAATATCTAACAGAAGACTTCCATTACTCAAGCTAGCCTGAGCTACAGAACATAACTGTCTCTGTTGTTGTAAGCAACATCTAAATAGATGAAACAGTCTGCATACAAAGTCTTCAGAGGTTTTATTTACACATAAGCCATTTAGGTAAGTTTTGGAAAAGTAGTAATAGCAATTACCATTACTTTTCAATATCTAATAGCACAATTTCAACTTTCACCAGTTAAGACTTTCCCTAAGTAGATCTGACCTTGGATTCAAATCCATGCTAGGATGTTATACTATATTGGAGCTACATTAAGTGGTTTTACAAGACCAAAAAGTAACTGGAAAAATGCTTACATCCCCCTAAACCTGGATGAGTGAAAAAGCATTTCCAGAAATCAAAGCTGAGAAGGTCCACTGAACCGCTGATGGTCACAGTGTACAGATACTTGCATGGCTATTGCAACAATGTATGCAAAAATGAAACTACTACCCTAAAACTCAAAGACCCTCGTAAAACAAAATAAAAGGAAAAGTGAAGACTAATGTTTCTGTTTTATCTAGTCTCCTAGTAAACTATGGTGGAAAAAGCAGAAGAGCAGGAAGAATCTTTTTTAATATGCAAGAATGAGTGTCCAGTTTCTTTTGGCATCGGCTTAAAAAATCCCTTTCTCCTTCCATTCTACTGCTACTGTCTGCTATGAATAATTAATATATCAATAATATTAATATTAGAAGATATTTCAAATACACTGACACCTTTAAATTATCCGTATGAATAGTGCTAATTTAGATATAGACCAAAGAAGCTGAAGCTCAAAACCAAGGTGTTTTTTAAGTCCCAAATGCTGCTCCTTAATCAAATCATCAATGCAAGAGAGACAGAAGTCACCCTCCTAGCAGAGAAAGGGAAGTGGGAAATAGCGTATGTGAACCCCTACTGAATCAGCAACATAGCTCTCAATAGTATGTGGACTTTTTTTTAACATCTTCCTATCTCAAAGCTCTCTAGCTTTCCATCAGCTTACTTGCAATATTAAACAAGATCACAAGACAGAGGCAAGAAAGCAAAGCAAGTAACAATTCAGTTTGTCAGTGAACAAATGAACAAGTTAACCTTGTAACTCCACATATTGGTCCACAAAATCTTCAAGTTGAGGTTCATAGTCCCGCAGCAATTTGTAAAACACTTCCAGAACTACCTCAGCTACTTCCCACTGTAGATAACCACAAAATGGAGAAAAAGTCATACACAGAATAAGACTGACACTGCAGCAACAAGACCAGGATGACAAAGAATACAACAGGCCGTGCAGTGATGTACTGGATCAGAAGTATGGCATGATTATCTAATTCTGAAATACTATCACTACAACATTTAGAATTCATCATGTCAAATCATTTGACAGGCCAAGCTTTTTATCTGAAGTAAAATGGAATACTAAAACAGATTTATTGCCTATTTTAGGCTCTATTATACAATAGGCATATTAGTATATTGAAACTACAAGCAATAAAGAGTCTTTATTAGGTATACAGCTAATAACAGATCACTAATAGCTTCCAGTATACAGTTTGGCATGCACTTTCATCCAGAAGTATCATAAAGGAAACTCAAATTCCTTGGTTCAGCAAGTCAGAAATATTCTCCGAATTAACAGTGAGGAAAGGACAAATCTGACTTGTAGATTTGGGTATGTGATGTTCAGAAATCATTAGCCATGTAGTAGAATTGCAGAATCATGTATAGCAAATTGAAATTCAGCAATAATATAAACTTTTTTTTTTTTAAAGGATACTTTATACAGGCTCCTTAGAAGTAGTTCATGGATCCTGATGACCCATGAGTTGAAAAAAAAATCATCTGTTTACAGAATCAAAACACTATGAACTGCTCCAGGTAACCTCTGCTGCATCAAACTTGCACAGCTTCTCAAACAGACCTAAGCCATATCAGCAGTGCCAAATCATTTTAACTACATTCGAAAAGTTTTTCAAACGCAAATTACTTTTTCAGCAGCTCTCCGGTAAGCTCTGGTGCGGAATCTGAGAAACACAGAATCCCTGAGGAACTGGAGATAGGGATCAAAGCCTGGTGGGCGGAGACCTGCTCCCAAGTTAGAGGGGAAAGAACTTTCCACTAGTGTGCTGATGAGTCGACAGAAGGCACGAGTTAAAGGATATTCCTCACATCGGGACTCAATCTCATTCAATTCAACCTTGCCAAGAGGACAGAAAAAACAGAAGGAGAAAAAATCAAGAGATTTTGAGGGAGGAAGAAATGTTAGAACAAATAATATAAGGGCATCATCTGTGAATTACTTTACAGCGAAATGACTTTGCTGCATTTTTGTCTGTGGTACACCACAAACAAAGCAAAAGCAGTGAAGCAACAGTACCGTAATTTCATTTCAGCAATACACTCTTCATTCATTTCTGAGCTACTAGAAGATATGCCTGAACATTTACATACTTCGTTTTGATTTACCACTTTTATTAGAAGTGAAATGAGCTGTATTAAAATCTAACAGAAGTGAGGCCAATTTAGGCAAGTCTTAAAAAGTGCTCATAAGGAATTTGAGGGTTTAGATGCTGCTCTGTTACTAGTATGAAACTGCAGTAAATCCAGAAATGGATAAAGTTTCCAGAAGTTACAAGCAGGCCTGAGAGTAAATTAAGAAGCACCTATTTCAAGTGTTTCCTGAGAACACAGCAGCAGATGCAGCCTCTGCAAGTACTTCCCAAACGCATACACAGATGGTCAGAGAGGCTGCCTAGGTACAGAGAAACCCTTACCTCAATACCAATCGCTTGTCTCTGGCCTGGACTTCTCACAGTTTGTAATATCTTCAAAACAGAAAGAGAAATGAAAACAGATAAACAATACATTTCACATAATCAAAGTGCATCTCCATCACTTTTATCAGGACTAAAAGGTACTCATCACTTTTTAGCTGCAAGAAGAAGAGGTTTCCTAAATCCTCTTAAAATGTAAAAAGCTAAGATTTTTCTGTCTGAAATGCTGGATTATATATATGTTTTATACTTGTATGCTTCTAGCTTTACATCCTCAGAGATCTGCATCATGTTTATTGTTAAACAAAAAGAGCAGAAATACTTTCACATTAATGATTTTTGTCTTACATTGGCTAGGGGAAAGACATTTCCCTTCTTATCTCTTACAACAATATATTTTAAGGAATATCATAAATTAAGAAGCAAAGGTGGTAAGCATTTAAAATACTACTATTATAAGATGTTATTATTGTCAGGGTCTTTTTATTAGTAATTAACAATAAACTAGTAGTTCCAGTTCAAATGCCTCAAGTTCTTCCAAATAAAACAGCAATTAGTCTGAGCCATAATACAGACTATAAAATAAGGTCATTCCATTATGATTTTTGAATTAAAAATACCAAGAGCATTTTCATTTGATATTCATCTTCCTTCAGATTCATACTTAAATTTTTTCTCTAAAATCAAGACAGAAGGGAAAAAAAACACTTTTTTTAAAGGTGGGGCTTTTAATATATATATGACCTTTGCCATTTAAGTGTGGAAGTTGGCAACAATATCCTGTAAATTACAATCAACTTCCTCTGAAAATTAAATGCCTGAAAGTGGAGCTTTTTAGCCAGTCCCTTCTTTCTATGAGCACCACTCACACTAGAATAATATTACACACCAAAAAAAGAAAAAAAAAAACAAACAGAATAACATGTAACCTGCAGAACATTTATTACTGATGACATACACTGAGGAAAAAACATATTGAAGATGCAAGACTGACTGTTAGGAAACCTCTGTTTATGTAAAATACGCACAGCCAATGACTGTCATTTTTAAAGAACTGCATTATCTAAGTGAAAAAAAAAATCATACTCAACAACGGCAACAGGAAAATTTAGGAAGAAACACAATACTATTTCAAATACACTGACAATTTCAAGAGATGGGGATGCTATAGTTCTAAGCACTGAAAATCCTAAAATACCTGTGTATATTCCAGGGATTGCCAGAGCGAAGCAGCTATTTCGGGAGATCTTCCAAAAGCAGTAAGGGTTTCCAATAGCTCCGCTTTCAAAATAGGAGGAATGCTGCACTGTAGAAGTCCCAGAATGACCACTACTGGTGTCCACTGAGGGTGCTCACAAAGAGCCAAGCGAGCATTCTCACTCTAGAGTTCAACAGAAAACAAAACTGCAGATTATTACTCCAAAGATTATTCACGTTTTACAATCTCTAACCCACAGTTCATTATCAATAATTCTGCTTCATACTTGAAGGTACACAAAACATCAGAAAAATGGCAGACCATTCCAAAGCAAGCAATTTTAATTAAACAAAAAGCTCAATTTAATGGCTCATGAGTACTAAAATTGTGCCTATCCATACAGAAAAATTATGTGCATACTATAAGCTTCTTACAACAACTGTTTGGGGTTTTTTTGGTAGACACATTCACGGAATCAGTCTTACCAATACTTACACTCTAGACAGCTTCTTTGAGTACTGCTAGAGGAACTTCATCAGTATTTCTATTATGAACTTAAATTGCATGGCATCTGCTGGGAACTTTGATGAATTTTTTTAAGTCTAAGAGCAGGGTCATCACCAGTGTAAGCTCATTTGAGACTCTCAGATGAGCCACTAGACAGGAACAAGCCTCTATCTTTGTCAAATGATAACACCCTGCAGCCTTAGAACAAATTTACTTCTTCCCAGGTTATGGTTTTAAGAGTTCCTTTTTCCCCCCACACTTATCCAATGCTGACATGAAAGCTCACGTAGGAACACCCCATTATCGCCACCACCAAGGATTATTTTTAAAAAGCCTAATTAGTTTCACTGATCCGTCTTGTGTTTGTGTGAGCGAAACCAAGGGTATCTCACTACATCATAGAATTTTTTGGCTGCAGAGTCTGGTGGGTACTGAAAAGCTGAATTCCAAACTATCCATAATGACCCAGACAATTCACAATACAAAATCTGCATTGCAGTCTTATTCTCTTGGAATCCTCTTTCAGTCAATTCATGGTACATTTTACACTCTTGGTTTGGGGACATTTAAATCTAACTCTGGAAGCAAGTTTCACAGTTGATGAGTTTCCTCATCAACTTAAATTTCGACTGATTCCTTTTAAATTCATCTATTATTTTTGCCTTTTCAAACACATAATTAAATGGAAAGAGCTTTCCAAAGAACTTTCCTACTCTGTAGTCATTTCTTCTGAATATACCTCACTTCTGAAAGACATCTCCATGACACCAAAGTGTGAGGAAAACAAGAAAATCCGTAACACCAGCAATACAGGAAAAGGTGTCATCTCTTCCTGCTTCACCCAGGCTGCGCGTCTGGTCACAAGAGTTATTCCTGATGCTTCCATACTTTTGAAGTTCGCTAATCAAACGACAACAACTGCTAGGTAAATTTGCCCTGTGTACCTTTTTGGTCAAGTGAATTTCACAGCTGAATGATGATGTTTTGCAAAAAAAAAAAAAAAAAAAGTATTAACAAAGAAAACCAATTAAAAGGTTACTTACCCAATTTACTATAACAGTGGTCAGCTGTAAAAAGGCAATTAACCCATCCTGCTCTTTCTGTGTGATTCCTCGGAGAGGCAAGTGACGATACTGGACACTGTCTGCACTTGGCAAGTCTTTCCTTAAGTGCTCATGATAAAGCATCAAAGAGTGGAAGAAGTGCTCCCAGGAGACAGGGCTGCCACCTGCTCCTTGGATGTTTTCCGCTAGAAAAATGACAAACAGGTGACAAGATTTTCTTTCTATTCTTTCACAGGGTGACAAGCAGGGTAGTTAAATTTAAAAGGAAAACTTTCTTATCTAGAGGAAAAAATAAAGTTCAAAGTAAAGCTATTGTTTTTGAAATTAGTGGTTCTGGTTTGTTTTTTTTGTTGTTGTTGTTGTTGTTGTTAGGGTTTTTTGTTTGTTTTTCTTTTTTAATAGAAACAGAAAGGTGCTAATATGAAAAGCTTGTACAAATAAGTTTTCCTTTTTATGAATCAGTATGTTTGTAGCACTTTTTATATCTTGAAAGTAGGTTTCTTTTTTCAATTTCATCAATGCAAAATTAATGCGAAACACAGGACCGACCAGCCTCTCTTACTTTGAGAAAATGTTATTATTACTTTGAGGAAGTGCTATTATATATCAAAAAATCCCAACAAAACAAAGTGCTTCTGAAAAAAGACAGCTCAGGAGAGGTAACTGTATTTACAAAATATACAACTTAAAATTAAGACATTACTCATTTTACATTTTACTATAAGCAACATTGAGATTCTGTATCTTTTACGGTGTTAAGACACAGCTTTTTTTAAAAAACAGCATTATTTCATTATGTAAATTACTTGCTAAGGTGCTCAGACATTTAATTACCTAATCAGTCTTTTTTTTCCAGATTACATTTTCAAGTGAAGCCTTCCATTTTAATCTTTGTACTAATAACAAAACATTAAAATTATGAAGCCACAAGTCATCTCGAACGAGTCTCTGTCCTTTTCTAAAGAAAAGGGTTGAGAAAGAGCTAAAGTGTCACTTTTCTTACCATGACTACTGCCATTGAGTTTTAGCAAACTAAAGCAGTAATGAGCGCACTGGGGCCCACTAGCCAGTCCCCGCAGCATTTTCAAGTATGGGATGTAAATTGTGGAAGGAAGTAGATCTCCCATTTGCCTAACAAACTTTGACAAGACAACCTAGAAAAATAAAGATCAGTGTTTAGAAAAAAAGAAAAAATAAGTCTGAGTATTTTAGCAAAACAATAGGCAGCCAAAGTCAGAAAAGAGATTCTAACGTGGGGGGGTAAGGGGGTAGAATCACAGCTTCAAAAAATAAAAAACCCCAAACCAAAATTCCTTTGTAGACTGGTCTATTCAGTTTCCCTGAAGGTGAAAATCATGTTTCAAAGAGGAAATAAACCAAAACAAAATAATTCATGCCATTGCAATGTATACTAACTCTGTAATTCTGTATTTCTAGCGATAAAATTTACTTCAGCTCACAAATGCTGCACAACAGTATTATTAATGTATCTCACGGTGCAAGTGATATTGGAAAGAATTCACTGCGCTTGTTATACCCCTGCACAGTAACTCACACACACAGTAGTTCCTCCCAGGGTCATATTATGGTGTCTGCAGATTGCAACCGGCCCTAACTTAGGTCGCCTGTCTTCCGGGATGTGTCCGATATGTCTCGTACTAGGTTTTGCCTAATACTGCACAGTCCTTCAAGAAGCATTGAAGGGTAACAGCATCGAAGGGTAACAGCATCCAAAGCATCCAAAGAGTTTTGGAACATCTGTTTCATCTGTTTACATTGCTTCTTCATTCTAATTTTATGTTCCATCCCTCATGGTCTATAAAAAATTACAATATTCTTACGGATTTTTACCCCCAAACACTATCCGCTACAGTGAATAAGGTTTTTTTTTTTATAGTTAAGGAACTTAACTTCCCAGTTACACCAAAAAGGTACGTAGACGTCATCAGACAGAAGACACAAGAACACAGTTATCAGAATTCATTTAGTAACTGCAACAAAATCAGACCTAAACAAAATTTTCAAAAAGGTTTGCTAAGACTCTTTCTTACTAAGTTTATTGACAACTATGAATGACTGGCAGTAGCGCATTTTAGAGCAAGCAATAATTAACCATGTCATGCAGAGCAGGACACATACAAATAAGCTGCTGATAAAAGATAATGTCTTCTTATAAGCTCGCTTAGAAGCTACCAAGAACTTTGTTGCCAATTCTTTTATTACTTTAATTTCAAGTTACTAGTAATTAAGAAAATCTAGATAACCTGGCGCTGGGGGGGTCGCTGATGAGCTACTCCAAGGTAGGATCCCATGATGGTAGATGTCTGCAAAGGCTCTGATGGACACCAGTATTCAAGGGCAAGTTCCAGATTAAAAGGGTCTTTCCTATACAATTCAGCAATCTGTCAGAGAAATGAAGATGTTAGAAAAAATGATTACTTCAACAATAAGCACGGCTTTTAGATAAGCTAAACACATGTGAGACGCAAAGCATCCCACAGCTGGTGTCCTGTTCCTTAAAGCTCTCTGGAAATGACAGCTTCTAAATAGCATTATCAGAACAAATGACAACCAGAGAAATTCAAAATGCACACGTAAGTGAAACTTTCAAAACTTTAAATGATACCTTCTATCTAATTATTATACATCAAATCATTGCTAAGAAAACAGTGGCATTTCTCCTTAAATAACCATTTGCATACCTCCATATATTAACTTAAAAACAAGTTAGCCTTTATGAGGATTAGAAATCTTACGGTTATCTAAGCATACAAATTTCCCGTTTCTAGTTCTCCTTTATGTTTACTATATATCTCAAAGCTACTTAAGAAAGCATTTCTCTACAAATATTCCTGTTAAAGTTCTATAACCTAAAGGACTACCTTGCAAAAGACAAGTAATCCCTATATTGAAGACTGCTATATTGAAAATTGCACATTTGTACATTTTCATGCTAAATAAGAGGAAACATACACATTTTTAATTTATTAATGAATAGAAAATGTACAATGCACCAGGTCAATATGCAAATCTGGTTATCATGTGGGGTCTTTTTGAAAGTGCAGTTAGGTAACCTTAATAACCAATATTAAAATAATCACAGAACCACAGAATGGTTTAGGTTGGAAGGGAACTTAAAGATCATCTAGTTCCAATGCCCCTGTCATGGGCCAGGGACACCTCCCACTAGGCCAGGTTGCTCAAAGCCCCATCCAACCTGGCCTTGAACACTTCCAGGGATGGGGCATCCACAACTTCCCTGGGCAATTTGTTCCATTGCCTCACCACCCTCATAGTGAAAAATTTCTTCCCTAATATCTATTCTAAATGTCCCCTCTAATTTTCTTTCTATTTTATTTTATTTCAGCTTTCTTTCTTTTAATACATAACATGACAACAACAGAAAGATCTTTCTTTTAAATGTACACTTGCGGTCAAGATTCTACTGCAATTAGGGAATTCTGCAGCCTTAATGGGGTCACCTCGCCTAGCCTACTCCACAGCAAATACAAAACAGTCTTCCAAAATTCTCATTACAAATACATCAACATATAAAAATTATTTAAACATTTCAATTCGTTACCAGAATAATTATCAATAGTGGGGGAAACAATTATAGTTTACCCAGAGTAAATAGGGAGAAATTTGAAAACTTACAGAAACATAAAACACTGTAAACATCAAGGTTTAGATAAACAAAGGTGTTCCATTGCAAAGAACTTCCATGCATTTAGCCAGATCTCAACTCCAGTGACAGTCTGTAGTCTTAAAATTCCTATTTCTAAGTTACATTAAAATAGGATGGCTTAAGATATGTTAAGACAATCTTACTATAACTTAAATATTTTATAAAATAACTTCAGCTCTTCTTCAGCTATTTTTCAAATATAAAAAACAATGCAGTATTTAGTTACTAAACAGGAATTAAGTGACATTTCATTAATGTCAGAAGCCAAGGCAGTAAATTCACTCCTGTACATGAAAAGTTATAGAAAACATCTATATTCAAGAAACAAAAAAATCGCTCTAACCCAAAAAGAGAAAGATCCAGCACTATATGTTATCATTCAGATATGAATTTTCTGATGGAGAAAAGTCACAATCACTTTTTTGCCAAAGTAATTTAAAAGAAAATTTGGCTTACTAAAAGCATTAAATGCTCCAGATCTCTCCGAAGGGAAACAGGTGGATCGTTACCCATTTGAATAGTCATGTGGATCATGCGAGCGTCTTCATCAGCACGGTTTCTCAGCTGTTTCACCTACACAATTTATGAAATGGAGAAATACATTGGTCTATATTGACTTAAGAACATTACAGAACAGAAACAACGGAATTGTCTAAATAGCCTATTAAAAACTAAGACAACAAATGAACTTGCACATCCAAGAATATCAAATTATTTTATTTTTTTTAATCCCCTCCACTGCAAGACCCTAGATTCAATCACTTTCTTACTGCTACCGCCCTCAGTTTATAGCAAAAGCCCTGAAGTTATACCATGGGAGTTTTTCCCAACTGACTTCACCAAATCCTTTGGTTTGGCCCCAAAAAGTGGATCCTTTTCCTCTTTTTACTTCGAAAGCTAGATAGATTAGCTTCAAACAAAGTAAGGTAACCATTATCTACAAGGACTGAAAAGAAACAGAAAACACTGTAAAATGTTTTCTGTATAGAGATTGGTGGATTGCACCTTTCTTAGCCATTTAAGGCTACTTGTACTTACACCTACTTTATGTTTTGAAAAGTTTTGGATTGATGTAATTACTTGAGACTCAGTCTGTTGAAACTAAAACCATTACTACATGTCAATAAATACAATAGGAAAAAAATTAGAGAAGGGAGTGGAAGAACAGCAGCAATTAAAAAAAAAAAAAAAAAACAACCAACTCTCTTAAATTCTTTGTATTGAAAAAAACTAATTACTAAACAAAAACCAGCTGACATTTGATTTTAATGTCAAAAAGCCTTTGACAAAACACCTCACCCGAGACTTGTAGAAAAAATAGCCACAAGATGAAAAGGTAAGTCTTCTTAATTATTAAGCAGACATTGAGGAACAAGAAACAGCATTAAGCAACCAATTCAACACATCAAAAATTAAAACAAGGTGAGGATCAATAAAGACCAGTTCATGGTCTATAATATAACTTAATTTGCAAAACTGAATGAGCAGCGAAATAATTGTGTTTCATCAACAAAAAAAATAGTTAAAAACTAGAAATAACTGTGGAAAGGGTCAGAGGAAACTAGCCAAATTAGTATACTAACAAAATTAATACATGGACAAAACTGAATTTTAATAACTGAAATAATGAATTACCTGACCTACTAAAGCTAATTATCTAGTCCGGAATGTAATGCAGTCAAGCAAAAGATTTACTCAAATCATCACTAGCAAACAGCATAAATGTTAAAACTATACAGAAGAGTTAAATAAAATGCTAACTCACAGTTTCAAATACAACTAAACAAAGGTGTTATATATACAAAAAATAAAAGATCCTGCAAAGCAGACACTTCTCTACCTAAAATTTGAGATTCAGTAGAAATAGCTGGGTACAGAAGCCAACCACTAACTAACAGCTGTAAAGACAAAAAAATCCCTTGTAGGGCTATATTCCAATTGCCTGCTAACAAAGCCTTTCCCGTAAAACAACTAGTACTGACCCCGATCAAACTGGAATGTAAGTCAACGGTCAGATTTCTGCTTATATCCTGCATTACAAAATCCTACTTGTAATGAAAAATCTCTCTCCATCTTTAGGCATTAGCTACAGTCAACTGCACATCTGAATCAAAGCAAAAAAAAAAAAAGAAAACCAAAACAAAAACCACCACACCACGAAATGGAGGAGAAATACTCTTCCCAGAGACAAAGCCTTCAATTCCATAATGCAATGAAGAAGAGAGATATACCAACAATTGCATCAACAGCTTTGGGATTTTCAGGCAGTTCTGTAGAATACATGACATACGGTCAGATTTGCTCTAAATTTAATAAGGCAGCAACCTCAGCCTGGGTCAGTCTCAAGCCCTTCCACCTTCATTCAAAAAATCTATCTTATATCTCTTTCATAAAAAATGGTATCATTACAGGGAGACATTTCATCTGTAAAGCAACACCACCCAATGAAGAACTACCTGATAAAAAAGTTCCCAGTTCCAAACCTGTCTGCACTTGATTGTTTAAGGAACTTCCATAAAATATACCTCACATATTCCTCATATATTCAAGAGATTCCTAAGGGGTATTGTGTCTGTGTTACGGAAAACACCATTGCATGCAGGCTTCAAAGGATGTCCAAAGCCTGTTCCAACATGGTAAGTGTTGTACACAGGCAGCCATAGCAGCAGAAATATAGCTGTAAAGTTATCAACATGAACTTGTTTGAACTGACATTATACTTGTTCTATGGATATTCTGTGGGTTTAAAAGACAGCTTGAGAAAACAACATGCAACAGATTATAAATAAATTAGGATTAAACATAAAAGCTGTCTACAAAATGTTCGTTTATGCCCTGAGAGATTCTTAAGGCTCAAATATTGTTTTTCCTGCCAATATTGTTCTCATTCTGCAATGTTACAATGAACAAAATATATTTTTAAATCCTTTTTACACATTGAAAAAAGTAATTATTTGGCAACTCCCACTACAGCTCAATACAACGAAGGTCACAAAATAAAGCCTCCATCAATTAAATAAAAGCTTTTTCATAGAATTTTAGTTTTCCATGTCTAGATACAAGGTCTTGCACAAATGAAACTGTTGCAATTGCTTCAAACTTTTTTAAAACCTTTTTGCAGCATTGCTGCTGTTCTAGTGAAAACAGCTGCTCATTTTCCCAACAATTGATACTACTGAAAGAAAAAGGAGAATGCCTCCCCTTAGATATGGAAAAGATCATTAGTAAAAGAATAAATTAAAAATGAGAGACAAAGCCAGTAAGTTAATTTAGGTTACATTGTCTGTATCAAAAAAAAACACAGCAACAAAATCAATACCCACATACATTGCCATCAATTCCAGCATTCATTTAAATTTTAATAATGTAAACCAAAACAAAACTACTATCACCACAAAAGCTTGAAAGCTTGCTTTGCAAATCTCACCACACTGCAGTGTTTAAAAAAAAAAAAAAAAAAAATCACATTCTACTTTAGTGTGGAAAACAAACCCCACGCTATATGGGCTCCATAAAGTCAACAAGTTCTCTGAACTGCAGAACCTCAAGCTAAGGATCACATCTGAATCTCTATGCTACCTGTCCTAACGTTAGAAATATAGAAGAGATGCCCACATTTCTCAAGAACTGCTATTTACACAAACAACTCACTTTCATTGGCATGAGTGCAAGGAAGTCTGTGACAAGATTATGAATTTTGCGAATGTAAAATTCCTCCTGGTAGAAATTTTCAGACCCCACAACAGATTCAGTCAGGAACAGGAAGACATTATCAGCAACCGCTAGCTCTGCCATTGCTTCATCTGCCTCAGTGAATTCTGCAAGAGCTGGGCAACAAAAATCACAAGAGAGGAAAAAAGAAATTAACAGTTTCTGTTACCAAATGAAACATATTTCAGAATACCTGGCTGACATGCAAATCAACATGCTTCTATCAACTATGCTTTTTCCACAGTACAGGAAAACACTAGACTGGAAAAGACAATTTAGTGTCAGGTGATGATCTCAACTTTCTTCTTTGACAAGTGTTGAAGTGCATAATCCATTTACTCAATCAAACCTAAAGCTCTGAACCAAGAATCACAAACCTACCTCAATTAAACATTAATTATAATGTTTACTCTTTCTTTAATAGATACCCTGGAGTAGACTCAATTCTGACCTAGTAGGGAGCCTGGAAAGCTTGTGAAGTAACACAGAGAAGAAAAAAGACAAATTAACAATAGATTTGTCCTCTCAAGATACTGAGGTTTAACATTTACAGATGTAAAAAGTCATAAGCATGAAACTATTCTTAAGTGTTAAAATGATACTAAAGCTGCTAAAATGCAATCTTCCACATTTTTCAATATATTAAATTCTTTCATTTCAATAAGACACTACACAATATTACTGTCTAATAACTAATTATTTCTACATCTGTGTACATTTCAGAGCATTTCAATTCTCAACAAACTCACATACTGAGAAAGCTTTAAAGGAGTGTCAACAGTAATTTTATCATAAAGGTAAATACTAGCACTTCAAAAAGGTAACAGATACTTTGACTTACACCACTTGCAAGCTCTGAATACTAACGTGCAGCAACTGCACTTTAGGGTAATTTACCTGTCACATCAGATAATTGGGATATTCCTCGTAATGCCAGCGCCCAGGCTAATCTAACAGTTGCTTGCAGGCCTGGTAATTTCCAAGGCTGAGACTCCTGAAGACGAGTGTGTATTGTTGCTATATACTGCCTTTCTGCTAGCAGAGGGAGCCGGTGCATCAAATCTTAAAGAACAACAAAAACAAACACAACACTGACATACACTAAATGAACGTGAAAACAAACGTGCAAAAATCCCACCAATTTGTTACTCATCAATAACAAAATTGGTTAAATTACAATTTATACATCTGCACAACATAACCTCTTTGGGACGCCTGCCAGAATTACCTTCACGATCCTCTGTGCCTTGTTCCAGAAAGCTGACATCAAAGCAGTAAAGGAGAGCCATGAGGAGAGACAAGTTCACGCTGTCCAATGAGCCATCAGCTTCCACTGTTACTTTCTCCAGGTAACTTATGAGGATTAAAGTGTCATCCTTACTCAGTGGTGACTGGCAGGTCCAGACAAACAGACTTTCAGCCAAGGACTGTCGGCATTCTTTAATGAGGTCAGAAACCTTTAAAAGAAAAACCAAACAAAAAACAGTGAATATAAATATTCTGGCAACATGTTCAATTGGTCCTTTTCAGTCAATCAGTATGACTAGGTTAAGGTAAAAATTACTCTAAAGACAGCAGGTATGGAAAATGTTGTGGTTTTTTAATCGCTAAACAACAAAAGACACATTTCTGCCTGTTAAACGCATTCATATTCCCATGTATTTGTGTGAGGTGTAAGTGGATATCCTGGAATATGACTACATGCAAACCAGCATCTCTGTCAAGGTCAGACATAAATCCACACAGAACTTTTGTAGCTGTAAACAAATCACACAAAAGTCAAATTTCCTGTCTCTAATACACAACTGCAGTGGTAGTTATATCCAGATAAGGTCATAATCTTCCACTTGCCCCAAAAGAGATGCCCTCAACTGACCATACAAATATCTAACTTTCAAGACATTGAGATTTTAAAATTAGAACTTTCATCCCTCACAGAAAATATTTACATCAACTTTAGAATATAAAGATAAATTAAATCTATCACCCCCTATTACATATGGAACAAATATCATGTTCAACATAAAGGCTACCGATCATTTTCATACTAAAAATATTTTTCTTTTTATTTGGCAAAATATTGCATGCTATGATACAATACAGATACAGTAAAGAGCTGTAAGCATAACAGAATAATTTAGGAAGATGTTCAGAAATTAAAACAATAATGTTTAAAATCTTTCTACTAGAAACATACTCTGCAGTTAGTCACAGTCTCAATTAAGTTCAAGGATTACAAAAATGAGAACTCATTTTCAAGCAATTCTCACTTCACTATTAGAAATGCTTCTGTTCATATTAACACAATTGGATTATTAAGAAGAGCATTATTTGCCTGACTAGACTTGGTTTCAATCTGTTGCAATAATTTGTGAATTTTATTTTGCTATTTTTATTTCAATGGTGCCAATAATGGTAGTGGTGAGATTAGATAATCTAATATACAGTCTTTAGAATAAAACTGAAAAAAAAAAAAAAAAGAAATTTACACATAGTGCAAATGTTAAGCTTACTTTCTTACTGTCCTTGATTACACTTCTTTACTAAAGATAAAGTATGCCCTAACATGAAGGAGCAATCTGGATCACACACTGGTATAGCACAAGCTGTGGAGTAGTTAGTATGACCCTCAGACAGTAATAGAGCTTGCAAAGGTAGAGAACAGAAACTAGAAAGTAAAAAAAAAAAAAAAAAAGTAAGTCACTCCATATCTCCTGATGGTCTAACTGTATTCTAGTCTGTGCAGTAATTCAGAAAAATATTTACCTCTTTGCGATGTTTCTCACTGCCCAGTCCTCGCTCTCTCTGGAGTTTATCAAATTCATTGTTCAAATCAATGTGAGACACAAGAGTGAGGATCTTCTGAGTCAAACCCTGCTCCATTAGGTCATCTGTAAAGCGCGTTGTCATGGATATTAACTCTTGACTATAAAGAAAAGAACATAAATTTAACAATTAATTATACTATTCCCAGTCACAGAGGAAGTCTAAAATAATGAGTCCCATCAAATGTATTTACTGACAGAAAATGTACAACTACATTATATACATAAAGCAACTGAATGTGCATCGCTAATCATTAAACTGTGCCCTCTCAAAACATTAAGCTGAATGGATACAAAGCCTTTAGGTAACTAGTTTCAAGAACATGGAATATGAGAATACAACATCTATCAGCTAGTTAAGATTTCTATCAAAAGGAAAAAGTACTATACATAAGATGCACATAACTCACAAACTCACAGCCTCTTTCTTACCAGTAAAAGAAACTGTCCAATTACATGCACTTTACTGGATTGGTGGAGGTAGCTCTAAAGTAATCATTTGTTTTAGGTTTCAGAATTCATATTTACACTAGAATACATCTTTTAATCTTTCTCTAGTCAAGCAATCACTGTGCATTGGAAGTAAACAGTGAGTACCGTTTTCTTTTTAAAGTCAAAAACCGTTAGCATATTACATTCACCATGCAACCATTTTAACTAAAGGCAGGAGCACAATTCTCAGTTTTGCAGGACACAGGAAGTCAGAACACAGCAAAGGCAGAAACTCTGTTTCCGAAATACTGAATAATCATCCCTAGTTAGAGCAACATTGACAGGGAGGGTGTTTGAAGCAAAACACTGCCAAAAGGTGAAAGAACTGAAAGTCAAATCAATATCCTTATAATCCAATAAAAAACCCGTAAGAAAAAAGAATCCTATGCTTAAAAAACAAACATGATAGAAGCTGCATCAGGTTATGAGAAACAAACATATTTGAGAATATTCATATTCCCTGAGTCTAATCAGTCCTAAAAGCACTCAAAGCAAAGAGCTTTGATCAACTCATCACTCTAATACAGACCTGAGTTCCAATGTCCACGTCTTGCCTTGGCGTGACTGGATGAGGGTTCGTAGTGAATTGGCAATGCATCTTTTTCCATCCCAGTACAACAGAACAGCCACTAGACCTCTTGTAAGGCCAGGAAAATGAGGTTGCTGGTGTTCTCCTATTGAATGAAAATGCAGAGAATAGTCACAGGAAGTTGAACATATACATTTTGATAACAGGTTTCTATTTCTAATTGAAATATAAATGTAGCATTCAAAACAACCATTGTTATTCCCTATCACTTTGATTTGTTTCAGGCATTCCCAAGAAATCACAGAAATTTTAGGTGCTGCTATTATTAAAATTCATATTAAACTGTTAAAATATCCACAAATTTAAAAGAAATAGAAGTTCAAGTCCACAAGTATCCAAGTCTAAATGGTATTTGCAACTGATATCTACCCATCTTAGTAATCGATGCAAGCTAATTATCAGCAAACTATCTTTTCTTTAATCAAAATGAATTTTCAGTGTAAATTCAGACAGACAATTTCAAGTTCAAAATAGAAATTGAGGTTGACTTCAAGATGGCCTTCCAAGGGTGACAAATGAGCAAACTACTTCTTTAATGAATTTAAAAGTTAATCGTGAACAGTACCTAGTAATAACTCGCAATTATACTTTAGTAACATTGAAATATACTTTCTACATGCAAAGCACATGTCACTTTCCAGAATACTTCTCCTACCAATCAGTTATCAGATTATAATCTAAATACAGTCACATATCAATGTATAACTGCTACGTAATTTGAAGAATTGATGTCTATTATGAAGGTTTATGGAAAACTCTCAATCAGTCATTTTAAAACTATTTTTAAATTCAGTGATAAAGTAAATCATTAAAAAACCTCAAATTATTCCCCCTTTTACAATAGCTGCATAAAACATGAACATTAAGGTTCAGAACACTGTTATCGTATTACATTACAGCAACAGTCATTTCTTTTTAAGAACATTCTATGTTAGGAAACTAAGGCCTCGACTGAATCATGCATTCATGTTAAGCATACAGTTAAGTAAGAAGGCCCTATCGAAGTTGTATTTCTCCAGCTCTTAAATATTTTCCCTCCTTACCAGCTAGAAGGAGCTCAACAGCTGCCAACTCTCCAATATCAAAGAGGTCACTGAGGATAAAGGCTTCTCTGATGAGTTGCTCTGGCAAAAGCCTAGTTCCCTGCTGACCCTGGATAGCAACCCCTTCTGTACTTGCTTTCTGAATTTTCTCATGCTGCTGTACATTCTTTGGCTGCAAGAGAAAGAAGCATTGGAAGTTATTCAAAATGGCAAGATCAAATACTGATCAAAGCTCTACATATTAATCTTTCCTCACAAATACAGTTCTGACAGGTTAGGCTGTCATCATCAAAACAAAGGCAGTGTTTATAAATACAGAGATAGTAAAGGCAGCCTAAAAATGCTGCAAGACACACTTGCACAGCAATGGTGTCTTTGTGGGGATGTACCAAAAATAATCTTGTAAGATCACTGATGACATTTAGTTAACTCAGAATAACAGAGACTGAAAGTAAATTTTGATACAATTCTCAACAGGAATTGGTATCACCTCAACAAAAGAAATCTGGGTTGTTTATCAGAACTGTCACATTACTCCAAAGCACTATTTTCTACATAACTCTTTTTTCTATTAAACTCAGATGCTAAAACATACTGACAAAATTCTATAGCTGACTGTTAAATTTTCTGATCTATCAGTTTAAACAGCCATATACTATTTCAGAAGTAACACCACTGAAGTAAGACATATTTCTAGTTGCTACCTTGTGATCCATCAGCTAAGAAATAGTGAGTTTCTCCACATTATCTCACATTCTAACAAGACACATTCTTTATTTTGTAAATTAATGTGTTCACCTGTTCTGAGTTCATTAACCTGACTGAAACATGAACATGGACCAAAACCAGACAAAATAGTTTTGTGATTTATTTCAGACATACAAGAGTAGCAAAAAAAGCTAACACTTGACTGATGGAACATCAGCTATTTTTACTATTCCTTCAAAATAGCATTCAAATAATGAGAGAAAAAAAAATACATTGTAGATAAAATTATCCTGTACAAGACACAAAGTAATATGTATTATTCAAGCTATTTATATTGTTACAGCAGAACAAGATTGCTATAACACGTGTGTTATGTACTGTAGAAATGTAGAATTAGAAGAATGGTCAGGGCCTAAATGGTATGTAATCCAACAATACAATACAGAGTAAATCATCAACCCTCCAATTCATTCCACAAGAGAGCATTAGTCCAGTACCGGATTTCTGAAGAGAGAAATGAAGTCAGATTTGTGTTTCTTTAAAACCTGGTCAAGGCGATGAATAGCTTCAGGTTGCCTTTTCCAAATGGCATTCATTACAGTCTGCCATATGTCCTTATATGGACCCCACAAGCTGGCAGCTAAAAGAAAAAATAAAATAAATCAAATGTATTTGAAATGGAGAAAGAAACAAAGAAAGCAAAGTATTCATACACTATTTTCAATAAGTAGACTTTTTAAATTTACTGTTAATCTCAGCTTGACAGCACAGACTGTTATGCCCATCAAGTAAAGCATATTTTCCCTTCTTAAGGCACAAAAATTTGACAATGGTCTGATATAAAGCCTAATTGCATTTAGGGAGCTAGAGAAGCAGCTAAGTTCTGGGGCTGGAAGTCATTTTATAAAGATATTTGATACAATCTCTCAGTGTCTTATATGCCTGAGAAATTCCACCCACTTCAGGCAGATTAAAGGATAACTAAGAACTGGACAGCAGACCTTGAACCTGAATGTAAATCAGTGTCGTGGTTTAACCTCAACCAGCAACTAAACACCACACAACCACTCGCTCGCTCGACCCCGCTGGGATGGGGGAGAGAATCAGAAGAGTAAAAGTGAGAAAACTTGTGGGTTGAGATAAGACAGTTTAATAGGTTGAGCAAAAGCACACGCGAGAAAAGCAAAACAAGGAATTCATTTGCTGCTTCCCATCAGCAGGCAGGTGTTCAGTCATCTCCAGGAAAGCAGGGCTCCATCATGCCTAACAGTTACTTGGGAAGACAAATGCCATCACTCCAAACAGCCCCCACTTCCTTGTCCTTCCCTCAGCTTTATATACTGACCATGATGTCAAATGGTACGGAATACCCCTTCGGTCAGTTGGGGTCAGCTGTCCCAGCTGTGTCCCCTCCCAACTTCTTGGGTGTCCCCCACCTTCTTGTTGGCAGGCTGATATGAGAAGCTGAAAAATCCTTGACTGCTTAGCAACAACTAAAATATTAATGTGTTATCAACATTATTCTCATCCTAAATCCAAAACATAGCACTATACCAGCTGCTGGCAAATTAACTCTATCCCAACCAAAACCAGAACACTTGGCAAGGCAGGCTTCCCGCTTTCCATTTTTGACAGAAAACTCCAAACCAAAGAAATACCTAAAATATGAGGGACCGAAAATAAACAGCAGTGCTATCATGATCTGGTGCATCATTGCATCAGACTGTGCAGAATAAAATATATTAGAAACCAAAACGATAAGATTAAAGGCAATGTTACTTAAAAAAATCCAAAAATCTTTACCCTAAAGACACTTTTTTTTCACATTTACTCATCTCATTTTAATTTAAAAAAAAAAAAAAAACAAACAAGTACTACTGATCCCTAAGACATTTTCTGCTAACATTCTGCACAAGAGCTTCATAGAGAAATTAATTTCCTTTACTAGAAATAGACAGCTCAATATAAATAACTACCTCACTATGTTTAGAAGAGAACAGATTGTTTCTGGAAGCTAGCAAACAAATATATTATTAAGATAAATCTGACCCTATTCTAGAAATACAACCTCTCCTCCTCAGAGTTCAGAGATTTACTTCCACTCTGAACAGTCTTTTCACTCTTATAAAACTACCAAGTCCAATAAACACCAGCAGCAATCCACAGTGCCTGCCAAGAGCTTTTCAACTATTTCCCTGGCCCATTTGTTTGCTCGTGTCCCTACAACACAACTGCTTTGCACCAGCCCAAATACATGTACTGTAAGGCATTAAAAAAAAAGTAAGGATCCAACTGAAAACTAATCCAAAAAAAGAGTTCATTTTCAGCAGGATCACATTTACAACCCAGTTTGCTCTGTGATGGCACAAGCTACGCTAGCACAAAGATGGAATATTGCAGAGAAAGGAATAACCACCTGGGATGGAAAAACAGTTGGACTTTAGCAACCATGCTGACATTTTCCCATTTATGCTGTTTCTATTATTATTACAGTTCTAAAACGGCTGACCATTGCATCAGGGACAGCAAGGAAGGACAGGCTGGGTTGCTTCTTCCGGCAACAATAATCACACTTATGCCTGAACTTTTTGCCAAACTATAGACTTAACTACATTATATCTGTCCCTACAAACAATACACTATAACCTAAGGCAAAATCTTCATTAGTTCTACTGCCACATCTGCTTTAACTTTTATCTCATCTTTCATGTCCAAAACTCAGGTTGTTTTTTTTTTTTAATTATAAGCCTATAGAATCTCTTGCCATTTATACCATAAAGCGTAGTCTCATTTGAACTACTCCAATTTTCACTTTAACAAAATCACATTTCAAATGAAGGGTCTTTGCTTTATTATTGCTTTTCTGTGAGGGGCCAGAGATGCAATTGATTCCGTTAGACCAAAATATTTTCTCTGTAAAATGTACTCCTTGCTTGACATAGGAATGGAACTTTTAATTTTGTTAACTAGTCCCTATGACATACATCACCTTAGATACAGACCTTTTGGCCATGCCCATATTCCAGTCACAGCTGCTTTACACAGGGTCTCCATTCTCCCTGTATTAACCTAACAAAGCTCAATAACGGCAAATGCAACATGTTGCACTCAAGAGACAATAACTCCACGCAACAGCGCAGGCTGGGGACCAAGCAGCTAGAAAGCAGCTTTACACAAAAACACCCAAGTGTCCTGATAGATGGGAAGATGAACACTACTCAGCAGCACATTCTCACAGCAAGGGGAGCCTCTAGGCTCCAGGCTGCATTAACAGAGTTGCAGCCAGCAGGTGTAGGCAAGTGATTATTTCGGCATCTCAGAGTCCTGCACTCCAGTACTATGCCCAGTTTTGGGCTCCGCAGAGGACAACACTGAAAGAGGGAGCAAGAGAACAGGATGAATGAGGAGAGGCTGGAAGAACTGACCTTGTTCAGTCTTAAGCAAAGAAGGCTAAAGAGCGATAGGAGCTTTGTTGTCTTCAAGTACTGAATGGCACTATACACAGAAAACAGAGACAGAGGCAACCCAGGAGAAGACGAGCAGCAACTGACACAACATCAAAACTTCCTATTAGCCATCAGGATAAAAAAAGAAATACTCTGAGGGTGGTCACACATTGGAACAGAAGCCCAGAGAGGTCTCTGTCAAGATCTTCATCCCTACAAGTATTCAAAACTAGTTTAGATAAGGCCCTGAGCCACCTGATGGAGCTGGCCTTGGTTTAAGGGTGAGGAAGAGAAGGACTGTTGAACCAGACGACCTTCTAAGTTATTCTCCTATTATCTAGTCATTTCCTTTTGTATTAGATTTATTCCCCAGTTAGACTGGGTAAGGGCAAAACAGCTCCTTGTGACAGGCTCTGAAAGGACCATGGATGATGCTGACACTCCTAATCCTTAGGAACACTCAACACAAGAGAAACCAGCTCAACATTTCCAGACTTATTCTGTAGAATAGAGCAAAACTCAGGCTGTATTTATCTATTATTTTTTTTTTTTTTGCCTTTTATTGCACACAGCGTTAAGAGACGACTGCAATACAGAAGTGATGTCTAATCACACATGCACTGAGTGACCACAGTCCTCCCCAACCTAAGCGGCCTTTGCTGCCTCACACCGCCAACTTCACGCCCTCCTGGCCCGGATCAGCCGGGCACGGAGGCAGCTCGGACCGCGCAGCTCCATCACCTCACCAGGCACCGCTGCGCGGCCTGAGCGCCCCGGGCACCCCCGCAGGGCCGGAGGCCCACACCGAGACCACTCTCCCCACCTCCTGCCAGCACCACCGCGGCCCCCATAACCCGGCACCCAGAAGCCCTGCCCGCCCGGGCCGTGCCGCCTCCTCACGCCCGGCCTTCCCCAGGCCGCCGCCTCCGGCTCGGCGGGCTTTGAGGAGGGGCACGGGGCCGGCGCCTCCCGAGCGGCTGGCGGGAAGACGGCGGGGAAGACGGTCGAGCGACACCGCCGCGGAAGAGAAGAAGGAGAAGGATAAGGAGGAGCCGCGGCCCCGCGCTCAGGTTCCTCTTACCCGAATTTACCGCCAACGGCGCCGCCATCTTGGAGAGAGGGAGGCGCGATGGCCGCGCCGCCACCCGAGGAAGGCCCGCCAACACCCCGGGCTGCCCGCGGCGGCGCCTCCCGAGGAATGGCTCAGCGTCTCCCGCTGCCGGAGAACGGGGAGGAAAAGGAGTGTCCCGCGGGTCCCCCTTTCCTTTCTGGGTTTGGGGCAGCCCAGCTGGCGAAAGTTAACTAAACGGGCGTTTCCGCGGCGGCGGCTCCCTCAGGGGGCAGCGGGGCGCGGCGGGCCTTGCGCCGCGGGCCGACGGGAGCTGTAGTCGCGGAGGGGCGCCGAGCCCCGGCTGGCGGCGGCGGCGGCAGGGTGGTCGTCTTTTGCTGGTATAAATTGGAGATTGATAATTCATCGTGGGGGTGGGCGGTTTGGCGTTGGCCTTCCCCAGGTGGCTGCGGGAAAGGGAGAGCGGCGGGATTCGGCGTCCCCGGGTTCGCCCCGCTGCTGGAGGTACCGCACCGCCGTCCGCCCTTCCCCGCGCCGCGCTGGAGGCAGTCGTTCCCTTCAAGCCCTGCCCTGTCAGCCGTATCCATTGAATTAGGTAACATGCCCGAAGTCAGGCGCTGCACCGGGAGGTAAATTTATCAGAACGTTTTAAAATTGTTATTTTTTTTCAATAGGGGGGGGGGGGGGAAAGAAGAAAAAAAAAAAAAGTGCTACTATTCTTTTTTTCAAAAATAGCTTGAGTTTCTATGGTTCCAGATTGAAGTCTTAAAAAAAAAAAAAAAAGTAGTAATCTGTAAATGTTTCCCTGATGGACGATCCTTATTTAAAATGCAGGTAAGTAAAACAGCGCTATTCACTTAAAACCAGTAAACTTAAAGTTTTTGTTCAACTTTCTTGACAGGTGTGTGGTATTTCAAACTCAACTCGTGTTTCTTGGGCTTCAATTGGTGAACTAGGATTTTCAATCTTGTATATATGTTAAAAAAAAAAAGAAAATCAGCCCTGATAGGAGCTCTCCTGTGAAGAAAGCTGCATTTAAACTCAAAGTATGTGCAAGAAAAAACTACCGGGAATAAAGAAAAGAAAGCGAAAAGGACACTTGTACACGTATGTATCTGGAGCTAAGGAATAAATACTAGTATCTTTGAAGTATCCCATATCTGAAGTCAATTTACCACCCCTGTCCCAGTAGTAATCAAGTCTACTCCAGAAATTCTCTCCTGTGTTACCTTTAAGATAAAAGATTCCACCAAAAGTATGTATTAATTTTTAGTGCCAATAGTTTCCCCTCTTGAACTTTATTAAAACAATATTTCACAGTTGCAAAACCATGCCCAATGGTCTAGACCTATGGGAAACTGGCAAAATAACTATCTTTGCTTCTCTAGATCTTCCCTATAATGCGATGGCAGAGGGGCCAATATAGAGAGCAGTGGTCCTGGGGTGAGAGTGAATTGGCAAGGCAGCTATAAGAAAAGAGAAACAGTTTCACAGGGATTAGTCCCAGGAGAAAGAGGAGAGAGAAAAGGAAATTTAAGGGGGGGGGGGGGGCAAGGCTCTCCTGTCAAGAACTGCTCCTCTCTGAGTTCAGTGGATGAATCTGTTCTCATTAATTTGGCCTAATGTGTTCATTAAGTCAAAGGGCTCATATTTCCTTGAGATTACCCTTTTCCTGGTCTTAGTCATGAACTAGAACAGACCTATTGCAATGAGAATGATAGACAGTGAATTATTTATTTTATTCTAGAAAAGGAAGAGTGCCAGGCAAGAGGTGAAAGTAGAAAATAAGTGACATTATTCCACAAGCAGCAGAACTAAAACAGCCTCAGTACAGCATTCCTGTATCTTCTGCCATGTACCTATCACTGCAAAGCCATAGTTCTGCTCCTATGCTGCCCATGTGCCACCACAAGACCCATGATTATGAAAGGCAGGTATCATGATAAATTTGGAGACGTACGTGCTGATTGCCTAGCCATGGCAGATGTAATGGATAGCTAGAGGTTTTGCTTCAGCCTTTCCAACCACAGAGATCCTAATTTTGATCTTTTTCCTTTATGCGGTCCCTGATTTTCACAAAGTTTGTGAGGACATAAATTTTTGAGGCCTTTAGCCCTTGATCAGATTAGGTTGGAATTCATTCAGGAATTGCAACAGGTTCAAAAGTTGCTGAAAAAGTTTGGCAGACAGAGTGTGATTTCCTAAGCTTTGTTTCCTTAAGAAACAAGACTTTAAAAAAAGAGAGAGAGAGAAATAAATAAATTAATCCATTTTTTAAAAAAGCCTTTTGCCAGGCATTAAGAGCTGTCATATTTCTTTTGGCATTCATATGCAGCCAGATTGCACGGACTTTTTTTAATCTCTGTTGGAGGAAAAAATCCTTTCTAACCACTGCAGATTTAATACTTTAAATTTCCAGATAATTCTTTCCTCTCCTTGCCAATTGGCCAATGGTCACATAGCAACATGAAGAAAAAAAACACCCTGAAAAGAGTGGATGGCATGGGGTAGGTCATTGGGCAGCTGAACTTCAGAAGAAAAATACCACATTTAGCTCCAGCTGCACAGCATTTATTATGCTCTTTCTCTGTCAGCAATGTGATATTTTAATGCAAAATAGTTGTGACAGTACAGCTCCTAGTACAGATGAAGTAAGAGAGGTATCTAGATACACCATACCATACATTCTGCACATATTTATATTGGCATAACTGCATCCATCCATGCTTTGATGAGTAGGCAAGCCCATGAATAGTAATTCTTTGCTTATTCTCGCTTTATTTGCTGTCCTTTAATTTAGGATCTTATTGTTTACCCAGGATCACTGGCTGGTTTGGTAGACTATTTTTGCCAAGTCACTATAGGGAAAGAATACCTCATTCCTCTTCCTAACAATAGCTCTCAGCAAGTTCTTCAGAACAGCTGGGTTCAGTGAGGGACACTGGCTTCTTTCATCCTTAATTACTAGGCAGAAATCTGTGAAGTATCAAAAGTAGACTGACACTAAATACCTGGGATGGATAATAATTTCTCTGGATTCCAGGGAAAGGAGGTCCCAGATCACCTGTGGGGTAGTGAATTCTGCTTGTGCGGTGAGAGACCTTCATGTAAGAGATGTTATTTTCTGTAGGCGGAGCTGCACAATGGGAACCTGTTCTTTGACTGGAACTTCTAGGTGGTTTGTGATGTACTACAGATGTAACATTCTTAATTTTAATAGTACTAAATTTAGTCACTGTGGTTCATAGCCAAATCATACATCAAGATATGAAGATGATGATGATATAATTTATTTTCTTTACATTTTATTATGATCAGGAAGAATAATTATTAGTAATAGAAAGGTATTATTCAAATGCCCAAGAGACCATGCTTAATTTCCTACCTTTAATCTTGAGTGTCATTGGGATCACAACCTGCATGATGAAGTAAAATTAAAATTAAAAGGCTTTTCTGCACTGCAGCTGAAAAAGGCGCCTTGTAGAAGTGCATCTACATAAATAGACCGGTCTTTACATTGTGAAATATGCCTCTTCACCCAAAATGTCAAAAGCATTTCTGGCTATTGATTAGACCATAAAACTTCCTTGAGTTCTTATTTTAACTGACACTAACTCTGTCTGTGCATCTCGGCTTAGTGGTCTGTAAAAATGGGTATAACGTTTCACAGCAGGCCTGGAATGCCGATTGACTGGATCTTTAGTCTGGCTCTATCTGAACAGAGAAAAAGAATGTCTTTTTGGGTTACATTAAGTTGGCAGAGTAGAAAACTGAATTCTTTTAGTCTGCCGGCTAATTTTCCTGAAAACATCTTAGCTGGCTATAATCCTGTCTTTGTTGCAAAAAGTGTGTTTTATATATCAAGGTAGTTTGCTCGGCATCAAATCTTAGAAGAAAGTCTAAGACCTTTCCCTTTCACTGCAGTGATTCTCAACAAAATAACTTTGTAATTTCTCTGTTTTCCATCCTAGATACTTCTACTGTCACCATGGTATCTAAGCTCATCAGAGAAACTGCGTGAGGTTGTTGCTAGCTTGGATAAGTGGTTTATCTAGTCCAAGGCAACAAAGAGCTAAATGTTCTGAAAGTTATATGAATACCTTCCTTGGGGTCTGGGAGCAGGGAACAATGGCGAGCACTGCCCTTCCGGCGTAGGTGAGGACAATTATTGACTATATTATTGACATCTGACCAGAAATGAATGCCTTGATAAACACTATCAGTAATTTTCCTGCTTGACAATTGGGTCTTTATGATCCCCGTTCAGGCTTCAGAGGTAAAATGAAAATACTGTTCTTGGACATGTGAAGTATTGCGAGTTAGTTTTTTCCAAATTCCTGCTTTGGGGCCCTTAGAGCTATCTGTCTTGTTGTTCTTTCTTCTCTATCCCAGAATGAAGAATAGCTTTTCTTTTTTTGTAATAACTTCTCCATTCAGCTTCTGAAGGGAACAAGGCAGTTACTAGCCCAGGAGATAATCTGATTATTGTAATGATGTAGCTGCTAGAAATTGACAAGAGGTGGAGAAATATACAACAGGGGAAATGATGGAAAGACAAAGTACCAGCGAAGTAGAGATATTTGATATAGTGAGTAGAAGTGTTGGCACATCAACTGCCTTATTGATATTCATTCTGTTCAGTAATTTCTATATCAGATTTACAGATGGTTGATGTTTTTGCTAGTTGCTAGTCCCACAAATTCAGGCTTCATCCTGAAATTCATGCTGAGCTCTTTCCAAAGAGCTTTCACAAAGCATGTTGTATATATTCTGTAGGCGGAATTATACACTTACTGCATCCTTTTGGGTTCCCATCAGAGAATGGATTGTTGGAAAAGGTGTAAAGCTACAGAAGTGTAATGAGGTCACTTGGGACAAGACTGAAGGTCTGTAAAGTTGCACAAAAATGTCTGTGCTAGTAATGTGAAACACAGGGTTTCTGTGAGTGGATATAATCAGGAGATGGGAGGGGAAGCATCTTGACAATCAATCTGAGCTGAATTGGAAGAAATAATTACTTTATCCTTACAAACTGAGTGAATTTGAGATGGGAACCAGTGAGACTTGGAAAAAATGGCATCTCGCAATGCCATCTCCACTGCAATGTAAAATTGCTTCACAAATTATACTACCATTCTGTCAGTTATCTTGCCAGGACTGTCCACTTCTTTGGAGTTCTCTGGGTACAAGATAAGAAGCTCCTGTACGCCAAAGATGTGTGTAGAATTTAGCTTGTGGACTTCTGACAGTCAGTTACTGAAATACTTTGCCTGGCCTGATGCTCTGAGATATCTTATTTGAAGGAAGACCTGTTTGAATAGGTACCATAAGAAAGGATTTGCTTTCTGGTCCAGTCCGTTTTTGTTTTGTTAAAGTTTCCTGAGGATCAGGAAACTCCTTATCCTAAGGAGCAAGAATCTGAAGGACGTGGACTGAACAAATCAAATTTCTGGAATAGGCAACTATATTAATTGGCTCTGGTGTCAAAATACTTCACTGTAAGTCACATGTCTATTAAAGTCTCCTGCCTTATTTGGTTATAACTGTGCTGCAGAAGGACAATGAGAAGCAATATTAGTTGTTCGTAATTAGTGGGGCAATTGTTGAGACAATATGTTCAATAACTCCTACCAAGGTGACACCTTAGACATTGGATCACTAAACTATATTATGTGCTTGAGTGATCAAGGCTGGAGTTTATGGCTTATGCTCATTCGGCTGCTTGAGTGCTTAAGAGTAGAATAGTGGAAAACCTTTATCTTATGTGCAGGTTTCTGAGCAGCTTGTCACATGACTGTCATACCTTTCTTCTAGATGGTGTCAGATGGTCAAAATTAATTTCCCTCATCATTCAAGAATATTCCTATTCTCAATCAGACAAAGCTAAATCTCTGCCTTTGAAATGTAGTGCTGAAAAACACCTGGTCAGCTAATCTGAACTCTCGGATAAAATGAGACCTAACCAATGGAGGAGACAAAATTCTCAGAGTTAATTGTGTGTGTCTATAGATGTCCAACACAGTGGTATGGTAATCCTTTAGGTCCTTCTGCAAGCCAAAACTACTACTATTGTAAATTAACTTCAGTGGAATCATAGTGAAGCATACTTAGGAGAATAGTTCACTCGAAAGTTAATAACCTATTGAAAGCATGCATACAAGAAATACTGATTTCACAGAATCACAGAATTATCAGAGTTGGAAGGGACCTCTAGAGATCATCTAGTCCAACTCCCCTGCTAAAGCAGGATTGCCCAGAGCACATTACTCAGGACTGCATCCAGGCGGGTCGTGAAAATCTCCAGAGAAGGGGACTCCACAACCTCCCTGGGCAGCCTGTGCCAGTGCTCTGTCATCCTCACCGTAAAGAAGTTTTTCCGTGTATTTGAACGGAACTTCCTATGTTCTAACTTGTGTCCATTGCCCCTTGTCCTGTTACTTGGAACCATTGAAAAGAGCCTGGCTCCATCCTCCTTCAACCCACCCTTTAGATACTTGTACACCATAATAAGGTCTCCCCTCATCCTTCTCTTCTCCAGGCTAAAGAGTCCCAGCTCTCTCAGCCTTTCCTCATAAGGGAGATGCTCCAATCCCTTAATCATCTTAGTTGCCCTAAGAAGCAACTTTGAAGAATTTGAAAAACAGAAAAGTCAAAGGTCATTCCTACATTCACCATTATGGTTGGTACCTGCATAAAGGGTCATACCAGTTCTCTTTAAGCAGACAGCAGTGAATTATGATTATGATCTCGGCATAGCTTTACATCTTGTGGTATCTCCTTACAAACGACAATATTTGCTTGGAAATAACACTCAATGTGTCACTCGGCTGCATTCCTAGGCATCTGCCTATTAACAATACAATTTTGTTTTTCTTATGCATCACTCTCAGTCTTATTTAATGCACAGTCTGTCTGTTGAAACAAGAAGTTGTGGTGAGGTCCAGCCCAGAAGAAGCTTGAGGTACTGACTCATTGTGAGACACTGAGGGAAAGGTTTGCTTGTGGGTATATTTAGACTATAACTACACAAGGACACTAAGCTAGGAGAACCCCTAAAAATGAGGTGGCCTTATTTTTAATGAAGATTTGATTGTGCCTTTTGGGTGGCGTAGTTTGACATTGTTTTATACTAGCAGATGGTAAATTTGTTTCCATGATTTTCCAGAACTTCTCAGAAATTCTAGTGTCAATTTTGAGGTGAGATCCAAACAGCATTATAGAAAAGATTAATGCCTCCCTTTCCCTGGAGGCATTCAGATCACTTGTTCAGGTTGTGAGAGGCTCGCTAAGTTCTGTCCCCACAGTTTAACATATATCTCCTACCTCCCATAAAGGTTGGAGGGGACTTTGGCATTCTATGCTCTCAATCTCTCATTAGTGCCACTTCATTTTGCAAAAATAATTAAACCCTCACTGGATATAGAACTGGAACCTGACAGGGAACAGGGCAAAGATAATCCCACAATTCAAAAGACTAATATGACCACCAAGTAAAGAATATTTCTCCTGTGATTTCTCTCAGTGATTAAATCTTTTGGACAAAAGCACCAGCATCAACCAAAAGAATTGAGGGAAGCACAGCCCAAGGCCCTGAGCTGCCTAGAGCTCTTGCTCAAGTAATGTGAGACTGAAATACTAATTCACTTTCTGCCTAAATCACAAAGAAATGTAACTTAAGCGTCTACTATTTTGGAGAGTTCTTGAAAGCCCGCGCCACATGTGAAAGGGGACTCCACTCCTGCTCTGTCAACCTGACCAGCTATAACCTTTTTTTCTTCACAGGTATTCCAAACCAAGGCAATCTGTATTCTAAGGGTGGAATTCTTTTCTGATCTCAGCAAGAACAAAAACATGTTTATATTTCTATTGATGAGAGCCACTCTTTTAATACTTTGTTTGCCTGCTCAGATAAATCGGCGAGTTACATAGCCCCAGTGCTCTCAATAAACTGATTCCTTGTCTGAAAGTTCTGTGTCTTTTCCCTGTATTCCTGACTGCATAAAATAATGATTGAACTCTAAGTCTTACCTCACACTGACTTTCATGCATAACACCAGAAATAGTACTTTTTGAGGAGTTAGTCTCCCACTAGAGCTAACAGCCTTCCATGTTGCTAGGACTCCCTGTTCATAAACAACTTACCTCCTCTTTAAATACTGTGCAAACACAGACATAGAGAAAGTTAAGGGGACAGTATTAATTGTTGGTATTTAAAATTAAGGGGAAAAAATAAGGGGACAGTAAGCACACACAGAGCTAGTATCACCCAGGGCAGTGTATGTTTTGACTCACGTGATGCTTCTCTGCCCTCATCCAAATCATGGCTGGAGTCAGCCATTTCTTACTTCATAGAAGTTCTTCAGTGGAAGCCTGGCTGCCATTGCTAGAACCAATTGGCATAAGGACTGCTGTGGTAGGACAGGAGTAATCACTTTTTCTGGTAACCTTTTGCCACATGCTGCAACATGAAGAAACTGCCCAAGCTCAGCCTTATCCCAGTGGGGCGCACCTCGCAGGTAATAATTGTGCTGTCAGTCTGCTTCACAGCAGTTGCCAATCCTCTGTAGCCTGAGCTGCCAGGGCCTACTTTGAGAGCTTTTATTTCAAACAACTGCTTGAATTTCACAGGTGCAAAAGCTTAAGCACTGGAGCACTTCCTAAAAAGAGAGCTTAAAGCCACCATCCTTTTGAACTTTCGTGTGCTGAATTTTTGGGAGACTTCTTTAATGAACTGATTGCTTCATGACATGCAGAGATGTTTTATCCAAATGTAAGGAGACCATAACATGCTACTAAACTTCAAAGATCTATACAAGATGCAGGTGAGCCATGAAAACCTAAGGTGGCTCTATTTATCCTCTTAACTCCTCAGTTATCTGAGATGAAAGGTACCAATTAAAAGTGAATGCTGTATCATAGCTAAGTTTTCTTAAGTACACCGCTCAGAATATTAGCCAAGCGGCTTTTACAGTTTTGATTGCTCAGTCACATCAACAATTAGAAAGCAATGCCCAATAAAACTCAATTAGGCCATCACATTTTGCTTTGTATAGGAGTACAACAGAACCATTGTTATTCTTTCAGCAATTTTACTTCAAGTTTTGAGACCTGCACTCTTTGTTTCTGCTATTTGACTTTTCATGAAAATAGTTGTACCTCAATAAATAAATACTATACCTATTTAACTATTTTTAAATAAAATCCACAAGGATATTTTCACTTACGTTAATAAATTGAAATAATTTTGGATTTTAACTAGATCTTGAAGACAAAAAAAAATAACTCCTGTGTCTTTACTAAGGTCTTAGCTGAGACAACTTACTGTTTACCTGTCCCAAGGTGAGAACGTATGACTTCACTCTAGTGAGAAAAGGTCTGAGAGTGCTCCCTCTGATTTCTGTGCCTTTGAAGTAGGCCTGCAATGAGTCAAGCTCTATACTGCTCAGAAGAATGAGGAAAGGTATATATTACTCAGAAGGAAGAAAGTCCAGTGTCTAGATTCCTATCTGCAAAGAGGAGTGAAGAAGTAAGCAACCAGCAACTCGCTTCCCTCTTGTCCCTGATTTTGGCAAAGTCTTTTCACTCAAGTGGGAAGTAGCTGGCCGCCCACCTAATCTTAACGCTCTTTGCTGCTTCTGCACTGGAGAGTGAAGAACGTGATGGCCCACCATGCCAGTTGAATGAATGGGTTGCCCCTGAAGGAGAACGAAGCTGTCCATACGCTTATGGCAGAACCTAGTCTTAGTCATCACCCTGTGCATCTTACTCCACAGTACATTCCTTATTCTCTTCTCTCAGGAGATTCTTGATTACCTACTATTCTGCTTACTCATAGACCCTGAAGTCTTTTCAAAATTTATTGCAACATAATACACCCAAGAGATTTAATATGGAAGATTCTGGATACATTTGGTAAAATCTGGTGGGGTTTTTTTTTGGTATCTTAATGTTAGTGTTTTCCACAGTGTAGGTCTAATATTCAACATGGAAATCCTGTGTGGGAAACTCACAGAATGGAGCTGTCTTTCAGAGAAGATGAGTTTTCATCGGTTTCAGAAGTTGCAAATGCTCACCTGCTCTGGAAATCAGGCTACTTGCATGGGATCCCATGCAAATCTGAACACCGTAAAGTTTTGAAAGATGTGGCTTTTAGAGATTACACTGTTTTATTTACTAGTTAGGAGACACACTGCTAGGCATGGACTAAAACCACACAAAAAACCTCCATATCCTTGCTCCTCCCCATGTCAATCCAACAACTGTGCAGTCCATTTTAAGGCCCAGCATACAGTGAGTTTCCATAAAACAAATTATAAGCACTTCAGGCAAATGTGACACAATACGCTATCAGTGGAAGTGCTGGTGGCACATCTGTTCTGAAGCTTTCCATGCAAAAAAATCGTTTTGGTTTCTCATATATGATACCAATACAAAGAGAGTAAGGAGAAGTAAACGAAAGTAAGTTAAAGTGAAAATCAGGACATGATTTACGTGTTTTAGCAAAATATGGCTCATGTCAGAGGCTGACTGGCTACAGTTTAAAATAACCTATTTAAGAATCAGAGGCAATTGATCGTTCCTTAAATAAAAACAAGTGCTAGATTGTTAGGAGTACAACAAACTAGGTCTACCCAGGGCTTTAATTCTACGTCTGGTCTGTTAGCAGGAAATTCTCCTATTCATGCAGTAATGTGCCAATGATTTTAAAATGTTGCAGGGGAAAACACAGTAAATTTTTTAAATGCATACGAAAGAATAAAAAATACCTATTAAAATAGAAAAATATCTACCATCCTTTAGGTGTTAACCTATACAATAGGGTCGGGACACCAGCCTGGTCTCTGCTCCCCTTGGATGTGGTCCCTGCTCTCAGTGGTCCCATCACGCCGCAGGGCGCTGGAGGGAAGATGGAGCACCAGGAGAGCAGAGCAGCGCAAGGCACAACCTTCGCTTTGTCGGCCTGTCAAGCACAGGCTGTTAAGAAGAGGAAATGTTCTCTATCAGAACATAAGGGCCCAATTTCTCTGTACAACAAGCGCATCTATGTCACACAGAGTCTCCGTTACGGTGCTGCCTATATGCAAGACTGATCTTATTATTCTGGGATCTGTCATTTGTCATCATTACAGTCGGGTTCCTGCAGCTCCTGAAGGAATATACTCATATTTCTGATTAACAAATGCTTTGACTTTCCTATTTAATCTATTATTTTGCCTATCTAACCTACATACTTTCAGGCTTGTCTCTCTATCAGCATTATTTATATAGCATAAAATTATCTGCAGTAGCTCACATTCCTTTGGCTAAAGGAAGTAGATCTGCCTGGAAAACTGCAAGGTTGCAGCTGGAGCTTGGCTGGTGCAATATATTTACAAGCATCAAAGTTCACCCCAGCCCTTTAACGCAACGTCATACTTTCTTGACAGGTGAGCTCCCGTCACACCTGGCCTATGTAGAACATCAGCTCCAACACGGATAGAGTCGGTGGAAGTTCTTGTAACTAACTGTTCCTGTTTATGTGGCCGCCACAGAACCAATACGCAGGATCAAATATGGCGTTTTCTCAAGTCGTGCACTTTTTATTTTGCCTCAGCAAATCCCGTACGGCTGAGGCGTTTTTATTTATCAGAATGCGAGCAATTTTGAGCTCTGTGGAAAATGCTGAGTGCTGGCAGATGCAGGCAGAGAAGGGCAGAAGAGAAAAAATGCATTCCTTTGAACACACTAATACAGAAGGCAATTAAGGAATACAACAATAATGAGCAATTGTTTTCTCTCATAATGTATGTTGCACTTTAAAGAGCAGGTGAGGACTCCCTGAAAACAATGACAAGTAACATAATGAAGTCTGGTCTACACAGGGATGTTACTTCAAATATTTCAGATGAGTTGGCCTGAGTGCATTCACAAAGATTGTTTTAAAGTGACTGGGCTTTATTTTTGCATGAATGAAACCCAGGCTCCCCAACCCACGGCCTTCGGCTATGAGCTGCATCAAGCTCATTAGAAGATTCTGTCCTTTTTTGAATGATTTTTCTCTCATTGTATAATGTGATAAGGTCTATTTGCTGTCTGGCCCCTGAGTGCCCTCTTCTGTTACAAAATCATCTGGATGAGGTATGTTATCCTCTAGCTGAATGCTGATGGCTTCCTTTGCAATTCCAGTGCTTGTGTCCAGGTTCACTCATTTTTTTAGAGCAGCGCCTCTTTTCCTCCCCTGATGTTGTCTCGTGGGTTGTGTGTAGCATGTCCAGCCCCAACTCTAAGACACCGCCTCAAAGATTACAATTTGCAAACTGACTGCAAGAGAGGGACATTCCTGAGAAATGGACCAGTGCCACCATAAAACAAAATAACACTGGCTGTTGTACAAGAGCACAAGGCATGTGAACAGGATGTCCAGGACTTCTAACTGTCCAGAATAGGATGACCCGTGAAAGATGTATCCATGGGAAGTTGCCACTGAACCCCAGTATTGTAATGTACCTGGGTGATTTACCACAGCTGCCAAATGAAGTCACTGCAAACAGGGAGTCGTAGAGCTAATTTTTTTTTTTGCAAACCGCTAAACTGAAATGCAAAGACTGAGGTTACAGAAATGCTGCCTGAAATCCAGAGAGACGGTCAGCTTGAAAAGGCTTCAGAGGGAAATACTGCTATGATGTCCTGTATTATATTGTAGCTCTGCATCTCTAAACCAGGTAGTATCTGGATGCCATCACTGGCGGTGAAAATGAGCTGTATGAACCATGAGCATCTTTCCATCTGTTTGGCACCGCCTTCCATAGTGTGGTCATTGTGGTGCTCCACAAACAAGAACCCAGTCTTCTGTCCCTACCTTGCACTGCTTGACTACATGTCTGGGCCCGCTCCTACTCTTCCCACCACTCAAATAACGTGGCAGCACCGCATGAGTTAAAGGGAATACAGATTGCAGGGCAGGCATATTTATTGCAACAGCGGATGCAGAGAAAAAAAAAAAAAAAAGCAACAGCAAATATACTTTGGCTCATAGTTTGTTCAGCACTCTTTAGCTCCTTTCACATTTTGTGAGACGAATTACCAAAATTAAACATTTCAAAATGCTGAGACTATAAGACACTTATAATCAAATCTTTAGCAATATAAAAATCTTGGATTCAGGCCAATTGCTGTGAAGTCTGTTCCCTTCTAGTGCACATGACGCTGACCCGCGCGCATTATAGGAGATCTTAAGGCAAAGACTGCACTCCATTTTACTATGCACAGAGCAGAGCGATGCAGCCTTCTTGGTTGCTTGTCTGCATGGAGTCTCTCTCTCACTCCTGCAATTGAATATATTTCAGTACCCTTCTATGCAATGCCGCGTGTCTTTCTGATTTATCCATCGCCTTTTGGGTAAGACTTTTTCTCATCTTTTGGACACACACTTCAAGGTAACATTGCTACAGAGGTGCACGTGAAACTGCAAACTTGAATCCTGCTACTATTCACCTCTCACCAGCCCAGTATCTTCTTCCTTCTTCCTGTTCCAACACCAGCACAGGATTTCTACAGAAAGGAGATGTAGAGTGGGAGGCATCTTATTTTGTTACACACCACTGGGTTCCCTGGGAACATCCATTTCTTAGGGAAGCCCAGACTGGAAAAGCAGATGGGAATGACATTCCAAAATTGAGAAAAAAAAAATGAAACCAATTATCATTGGCACTGAGTTCAGTGTAGAAATGACAAATATTTGCAATTTGTCACTGGCAACCAAGGCACCGTTATGATGAGGAACATGAGCCTTGCAAGCTGCTTGATGCACAAAAAATGTTTCAAAAAGAAAGGGAGGATAAGAAGGAGAAGTCCAAGGATTCTGTGAATGAATTTCAGCACAGGAGCCAGAAGGCAAAATAAAGAACTGGAAGGATGTTTGTCACAACTTGTGTTAACTTTCACCTAAGTGTCTAAATTCAGAGGAGTTTGGGACAAGGAAAACAACATACAGGAAAACTGGCTGGAAACTGTGCAGAAGGAAACAGACCTCTGAAGAATATTGCGATGTTATACCAGTACTTCAGGTGCACCCTGAGATTAACAGTAGTGACCGCTTCCTGGAACACCCCTTTCTAGTAATCCTTGCACCCTTTCCAGAAAACAGGAGTGATTTCTGCTTTCATTTGCAAAGATAGGTGTGCTTAGCAGACAAGGCGCGCTGAGCCAGAGTTATGCTTAGTAAGTAAAGATTGTCATGAAAAAATTGGCTGAAGCATCCCACTAAAGTTCTCATTTTCCACTAATAACACAAAAACATTAACAAAGATGCATCTCTCTCATATCTTTGGCTATAATACATTCATTTTTCACCACTATATTCTCTCATTTAAGAGCAGAACAATTCCCTCATCCTGTTTCTCTGAGCAGCACAGACACCTTCTCCTTCTCTTACGGATTTTGAACAAGACATGGTGAACATCTGCCACTTGCAGTAAATATTGATCAGAGCGTTTGTAAGGCTCCTCCACCTGCCCTTCAATTTCCCAACAAAGGCCTTCATTATTATTCTACAGTTACGCAGAACAGTCATACAGTTCCTTTCTCCAACGCATTTGCCCAGTAAAAGGCATCATTAGCCAGAGAAGCAGAAAGATGTCTGAGACTCCCAGAGTGACAAAAGGAATGGACACATCATTAACATCCATTGCAGGCCGGGGAGCAATTCTTATTTTTGTTACAGTAAATAAGGGTGAATTTCTAAAAATACCTGCCATCAACTATTGTATATCATTCTGCATTGATATCTGTGAACTTTCCATAGTAATCAATAAGGCTTTGTAGAAGCTTGAAAAAATATCTTTTATTCTATATATGAAACCTGACTTTCAGTCTGAAATATAGGCACACATGTCCAACCACCGCTTCCAGCGCAACTCAGGATCATGAACATTCCAAATCTTGTAGTATTTTCTCAGTACCAGCACACTGAAACACACATGTAACAGGCATTTCCAGCACACACTGCGAGACCAGCGTCAATCCAGTGAGCAGCGAGCCAACTGCATTGCTGGCAAGCACTCAGGCACTACTGGTTATGTGTGTCCTCACACAGAGGTGCCGCTGTATTGGGTTTTTGTTGCTGAATATTCAGACTGCAGTCCGTACAGATGCTTTGCAAGCTTTACCATCCTGAAGTTCCACCATAATTATTCTTCATCCCAACCAGGCATGGGAATTACTCAGTCCTTCTCCTTTTCTGCCAGTATCAGTACATCATCACCGTGTCTCTTTCTGATCACTTCTCAAGACACTCCATTGTGGAGCTCCACCACGTTTCCCCATTGCTGGAAGTTCAGCAGCCATTTGAAATGGCAGTGACTTAACAAGTTCTGAAAATAGCTTGGTTTCACCCCAAACTGCAGAATTCTGGCAGGTTCCCATATTTGTTCCATGAGACAGTGACTGTGGACCATTGCCCAGGAGAACATCTTCCCAGCACACGGTGTGAATCAATGCACAACAGTGTGTATGCAACGAATCACAGGGAAATGGGGGCCGAACCACAGTAAATAAATCATATGGACACACATTTTTACTCTAGCTAGTATACATTGGTTATTTCCAAGAAAATACGTTCTAAAAGCTTTTCCTTGTAGATATGGAAACGATTTCTTGGAAACAGGCCCGCTCAGTTATCAAACCTATTAAAAAAAAAAAAAAAGAAACATTTCCAAGAGCAAGTAAGGTGTCAAAATGTGCCTATGCAAGACTAATCTATCAAAACAATTATAATTACTTGAAAGCAAGAAAATAATTGATTTAAGGACATCTTAAATATTACAATGGCCACATGATGGCCTAGTGAATTATGCCTACCAGATTGAAGCAGAGGTGGAAGCAGGGCTATGGGTAACCTTCAGTAACATCAGCCAAAGGAATCTTCAGCCATGTAGATTTTCTTCCACGTTATTAGTGAATGCTGATGAAATTTGTGTTCATGTGGGGCTCAGCAAAAGAATATGAACTGACTCTTACTAAAGGAAAGACTCCTCAGTACTGGATTAAAAAAATCACAGAAATCACTTAATAAACAGCCTCGACTCTGACCAAGAATTGCAGCTTTTAGATATTTTTAATCGTCCTTTCTGAGTCAGAGTACTTTCTTTTCTTCAACAGGAAATGCTGCCAGGTATTAGGTGTGTCAAAAATTACATTACTTATATAAGTTACTTACATAATGGGTACTTCTGGAACCTAATGGTTTATATATAGGTTGATATGAAAATGTGAAAACTATAAACTTTTTGAGAAATATATTATTTTCTCTCTATATATTCACCCAAATTTGTTTAATATGTAGCTATATATATGAATTATATGTTACAGTTGAATATATATACAGAGAAACGTGGACTTTCTGACATATGTAGGTGTTTATATTCCATTGTATGTTTTGTTTTCAAAAGAACATTGCATTTGTGTTCACATGTCAAGACTACCACTGAACACAGCATTTATTTTTATGCAGACCTGGGTTTTGCCTACAGCCATAAGTGGTAAAGTTAATTCATATAGCTTTCTTGTGCATATACTTATATCAATATAAAACTTAATATGCACAAGGTAATGTTAATTTGTTCCAGGAAAGAGAATAAGTTATGCCAACACAAGGCACTTTACTGTTAGTGGAACGGGCATATTGTGCAACACTTCAATCTAAGACACAAAAGTAAAAAAGAAAAACATCATCCCACTAAACAAAATAGTTATGCCAGTGCATTCTGTGATGAATGCCTCTCTTTCCTATCAATTACTGAAATAAGTAAAATTCCCAGGTGGGTATTGTCACGGCAAAAGTAGTAATAGCTTGCGCACTGGAGATAACTGATAATTAAACACTCAGGATGGGGCTGCCTGTTTGGAGAGCAGAGGGTGCTGGTGGAGGAGAGCCACTAGAGAGCTATAAAGACGGTGAGTAAAAGTGCTCTTTTTGTCTGGTAGCTGAGGTGATGAGGTCCTTTGTGTGGCACCGGGATTACAGGAAAAAGGAGGGGAGAGTTACAGGTTCAGTGTTAACATGCCCCTGACCCAGGGTGTCTGCGGTAGAAAGAAGAGACAGAAGTCATGTGGTTTGTATGTTTTTGAGAACAAAATCCTGAGTCTTTTCGGCAGGGGAGAGATCCTCTCCTTGAGGGTTTGCAGGAAGTCATTTCTGTCAAAATTACTTATAGCCCCTATGCACAGAAACAGAATTTGCCTGGATTTTGTAAGTGAAGAAAGAAAACTAAGAAAATACCTTTTTCTGTGCCTTTGGCTTCTGTTCCAAATGGGGAATGGACCTAGGAAAAAAAAAATCTATTAACAAAAATCTGTAAAGCAAAACTGGGCAGCACCATGTGAGTCATCGCTGCCCTGGGAGAACCGTGCCTGGGCAGAGAGAGGTGCCGGGAGGGAGGCCTCAGCCACCCAAAACCGGGCCTGGTGGGACAGCAGCACCAAGGTCCGGAAACTGAGGGGGCATGGGAGGGGTCTACAAATTTTGCAACTTTCGGAGAAACTCGTCGGTGAAGCAATCCTGTCACACCAGGTCCTTGCGGCTGGAGCCTGTGAGGATGGGGAAGGAAAAGGAAAAAGGGGTGAGGGAAAGGGAGAGGGAAGAGGAGTGGCGCGGGGTCCCCTCCCGGAGGACGGGGCTGTCAGGCTGAGGCAGTGGCGGGAGCCGCCACCCGCGGGGGCTGCGGGGGGGCCCGGGGCAGCGCAGGGGCACAGTCCCGCTTTTCCCGGCGTGTGAGGGAACGGACGGATGAAGAACCGCTGCCCGTGTTGAATTTAGTGGGAGCCGCGTCCAGTCCCGACCCAGCCGCCGCGACAGCTGCCCTTTGCCGACAGGACATATCCGCCCCCCCCCCCGCCCCGGGCGTTACAGCCAACAACCGGCGAAGTCCGGGGGGGGTGGGGGTAGACGGGGTGGCTTCGACCTGGCGAGGGGAAAAAAAAAAACCACGAAGGAAGATCAATTTGGGGGGGGGGGGGGAGGAATTCAACCCGGTATTTTAAACCTGCGCAGGTTTAATGACCAGCAACAGGTGGCTCAAACTACAGCGGGCTGACGGACGGGGACTCCCCGGAGCGGGGCGACCCTGCCTGGGGAGAGGGGTGGGAGGGATCCCGGCGTTATAGGGGCGGCAGCCGTGGCGGGAAGGGACCGGCTCACCTCCCTACTCCCGCCCGCCCCGGCTCGGGATTGCACAGCGGCCGCCGACCTCCCGCGCAGCCGGGGCCGCCGCCGCCTACAAGTCCCGTCATGCCCAGCGCCGTCGCGCCCGTTGCCGTCGCGCCCCGTCCACCCACCTCCCTTTCCCGTCCCGCCGTTGCTCCCCGCCTACTGTCGGCGGCGCAAGCGCAGGGGAGGCGGCGTCCAGGGCAAGTCTCCCTAATGTAAGATGGTGGCCGGGCTGGCAGCGGAGCGCCCCGAGCTCGGAGATTACCCGTCTCTCGCGTAAAGGTCGTCGGAGCAGCCGCCCAAGCAGCCGGCCGGCCGCCGCCGCAGGTCCCGCCCCAGGAACGCCGCCGCGGTTTTCTCTCTCCCCGCTTCTCCTCTCTTTCCTCGCCGCCTCTCTCCTTCCCTCCCCACCCTTCTCCTCCTTCTACCCTCGCCTCCTTCCCCGCACGCTCGCTCGCTCACCCACCCACCCGCCCGCCCGCCCCCGCCGGCCCGGCCGCCGCCACCGCGCCGGGCAGCGTGAGGGAGAGCCGCGCACACGCACCGCGGGCCGGGCAGGGAGGAGGAAGGCGGGTGAGTGCGAGCTGAAGGCCGGGCCGGGGAAGGAAGGAGGGAGGGAAGGAGAGGCGAGGAGGAGGAGGAGGAGGAGGGGGGGGAGCCGGGCCGCTCTGACTACGAGAGCGTCGAGGCTTCGCTGGGACGGCGCAGGCCTCAGCCCACCCCCCAGTGCCAGCCCCGGCGGCGGGGGGGACGCACCGGGCCGCTGCCGTGCGCGGAGGGCACAGGGCTGTGTGGGGAGGGCGAGGGGGCCGGCGGGCGGCTCCTCCCCGGGGGGGGCGTCGGTGAAGGGGGGGGGGTCCCTCCGTGCCGCTGCCCGGGGGAGGCTTTATTTATTTCCTCTTTGCCGCCCCGGTGCGGCGCGGGGGAGCCGTTGGGCCGGGCCGGGCCGCCGGCCGGGGGCGCGGGGGGACGGTGCCCCCGGAGCCGCTCGCCGCTGCCGGGGGGAGGCCGGCGCGGGGATCGCGGCGTGATTCACTTAAGATTTGCGTGGAAATTTCCTCTCTCCCCTTCTTCCTCCTCCCCGGAGCCAGGCTCCATTTGTTCTTGTGATCTGCACTTTTTTTTTTTTTTTTTTTTTTTTCTCCCTCTGAGAGAGAGAGGCAAACAGATGGTAAATGGCAGCCTCTTATTTTTGGTGGTATTTTGGACGGTCCGTGTAACCTCCCGAGATTTGTCTGTCAGTAAAAACCGGTATGTAACTTTCCGTCTCCCGCTTGCAAAATACTAGAAGCTCTTTCCATTTTGTGCGTTAGCAGAAGCAAATGGCAAGGCTGCGTATGGGCTCTCATCCTACTTCCAGCGATGGTCGTACAGCTCTACCTGCCAGTCTGAAAGTGAGCTGCCGGTGCCTTCGTCTGTACACTAAAAGGGGAGGGGAAAATACGCTAGATAATTATCTTAAAATGCTTCGTAACCGTACCTGAGAAGATTTAATTGTCCATGGCTTATATATTTGTGTTAGTATGGTAATATCAAGTACGTAGTTCATAGGAGAAGCAATTCTCTCTAGAGCATATGTTAATGTAAGCAAAACCCATGAGCTAGTTAAAGCTGTAGAAACTCTAGGCCTGCAGATGTTAGCTTACTCCTGCTCAGAAGTTTTAGAAGTTAATTTTGACCAATCGCATGTTTACTGAGCCTGTACAGGTCTCTAACTTGCTGTGTTTTAACTGTCTGTATTTTGTTTTAGTTTTAAAATGTCTTGACTTGAGCATCCCTGTACTTCATATTCTTGTAAATGTGATGACTGGCACTAACAGAAGAGAAACTCATGCCAAAAGATGAATATGTACAAGGATGAAATTCCTTCTAGCACCTTTCTCTCCCTGCTTTAAAGAAAAAAACAAAAACAAAACAAAGAAACCAAACGTAAAGAGAGAAAGAAAGAAATGAAATACAAGCTTATGAAGAGCAGAGAATAAAATAACTGTTTGGTTTGAGAGGGTGAATTAGTTTCAGATGGCCTACAAATACTCAAATATACTTCTAGTTTCTTAGCATCTCTCTAATAACATAGTGAACTAGTGCATGGTCTAGTATTCAGATGTGTTGTACCTTAGGCTTTTGGGATTCTGTGATAGAGTTTCCATTTCATAAACAAAACGAACACATGCAAGCGTTTAGAAATGCTTGGCAGTTGAACTTGGCTGAATTGCAAATAAAGTTCATTCTAGGGGAAGGGATTGTTTTGGAAAGGGGCAATAAAATGATCTCCACTTTTAACTTGCGTGTTTCTTCAGGTGCCTCTTTATTAGCTTTTAAAATGATGAGTCTTGAAGGATCCTAACAGCTTTTCTCTTTACAGAGAAAAGGTGGTGAGTGCCTGTTAGGAATAGTGCTCTATTAATTTCTTGGTAACCCTTCTTCAGAAAGTTTAAGGACAGCGATACGGTGCCCACAAAATAAAAGGCTTGGATTAAAAAAGCTGGTGAGAGAATATACACAAGTATGTGGCTATTTTGTTTAATTAAAAATATTCATTGTGAACAGATACATGTTGTCCTTCGTGGCTGTTGTTCAGGAAAGTTAGCCTACTCTTTGAGTGAAATGTTTTGAAATTATTCTGACCAAGATCTTAAGTATGGGCCCCGAAGGCTTAACTTTGACAACTATTTCTCAAAATTTTGGCTGCCTCTTTGAAATAAATGAGATTATTTCAAATAGGCAGTGTTTTGTAAGCACAGGTAACTGGTAAGTGGCAGATCATAGATTGCATCTTAGGCCTTGGACAACTAAATTCATTCCTCTGATAAGATGAGGCTGATCTATAGGCCTTACCGCATGTTGGAAAGAAATTACTTGCTCATTAAGACCGCTAGGATCAAGGCTTCTTAAACGTGCACATGGCGAATAGTGTCTTAGGTTGTACAACCACCTTTTGTCCCACTTGCAGTTGTGTAGTTTTGCTGAGATGACTAAATAAGTTGCATAGGTGAAAGACTGCATAACTTACCTTGCTTTAATGTCCTGACTGTTTCAGCTCTTTAAAAGTGTTGACGCTTTCTTTGCTTTCCAGTATGTATCTTCATACCTGCTTTGTCCTGTTTTTATTGGATGGAAACAGCGTGAGGAGTCAGAGCTCTATGAATAAGTAGACCCTCCATCTCTCTGGGCCCCCCCCTTCTTCTAGATCTTGGAGAATAGTCCAGGAATTTATTCTTTTCAGGAGATTGGTTAACATTTGTTAACATTTTAACAACTGTAAACACTTATCAGACTTGGAAAATGAAGTATAGCAGCAAATGGTTTGGCATGGCTTGAGATGCTGCTCAGACCTTCTGGTTCTTCCTGTAAGCAAATTGGGAGGGCAATAGAAGTATCTAGCAGGAAGTGTGAATATAACCTATGTAAGTAAAAGCATGTATGTATTTTTTTTGCATTAAACTTTTCGGATTGGTTAGGTGCATGTTTTTATCAAACTGGGTTTTGTTATGTTGTACCAGAAACTTCAATGATATGCTTGGTTTTGTCAGATGGCATTTTTCTTGTGCGAGCTTGAAAAGGGAATCCTCATCATTTTCTTTCTTCAAAATTTTATATCAAAGATTCTGCTAATTTACCGAACATTCAGAATACATGTTCTTGAATTCTGGCTAGCTGTTGTTAGACTGGTCTCACCAGCTTAAAGAAAAGAATTAGTGATTAAACTAATGATTTCCACATAGCACTAAGATCAAGTAGGTTTTGTGGTGGCTTTTTCTATTTTTCCTTTCCTTCCCCTTGGCTGTTCTGGGAACATGACAACTCCAAGGTATTGCTTGTAGGAGTCTATCATTTAAATGGAGTTTACAAGTGTTTTCTAAACACGTATGTACAAAATAATCCATTTGTAAACTATGTTATGCACATGCTTTAACAATTTGAGGAGGCCTGCATCCAAAACCATCAGGAGAGTACAGGCCGAGAGAATGACGCTCATTCTCATCTCTTTTTGTGTACCCTGAAAGCTATGTACTGTAGTTTTATTCTGGAGCAGAATATGTAGTGTTAATTTCATAATGATTAATCAATCATTTGTGTATTTTTATTAGGTACTTCATCTGTTACTGGTTTTCAAACTGGGGAAAAGTGGGTTAGGGTCAGCATAAGGGGGATTTTTTTTCTTTTAGTCACTGAGTTAAAAATAAAGGTGGATGTAGAACCAAACAAACATGCTACTGAACTTGGTGGAAAGGGAGCTCAGCTCTTGGCTGAGGCTTGTGCCCTGAGAAATGCTGTCTGCTTTTGATCAGGTTCTGTTTTCATGCAAAGGAAGAAGGGAAGACTTCAGCTGCCTTAGAGTGGCTTTCTAACATACTGTGATCCCAGCATCAGTTTCTTCTATCTTGTTGCTATCTGAATAAGAATAGATGCCTAATATGGAGTAGGTTCCAACTGACTGCAACATCTGATATAAAGTAACCGTACTTCTGCATGTCTTGGCTGTGAGATGAGGGGTCCCCTGTTGTACAGATCTTGAGCTGTCCCCTTCTAGGCTTTGGGTGTCTTACTTGTCACAGCTTAGCAATCCTTGATTGCTAAAAGGTAACATTGCAATATCTTCTATTTGATTACAAGTATTAATTATTGGCACTAGGAATTTGGGGTGGTGGGTTTGTTTTGTTTGTTTTGTTTTTTCTTTTTCAAAAGAGATGAAGTGGATAGAGAAAGAAACTGTAAAAAATGGCAGTGCACTTCCCCTTCTTAACTTTGAATTTCTTCTAATGAATTCTCCAAATTCTGAACAGAATCACAGGAGCTTTGTAGGAATGACCGAAAAAATGTGGCCAGAGTAAGTGAGAGTGTACTATGGTTTTCAAGTAGTGCTTCATCCCTGGTTTTACTTCGATGCATTTTTAGGCCTTGTTTATGGTGGACTGCAACCTAATCTTACGTTTCAGACTACTAAGCTCTAATCTCTTCCTTGCTTAACAGAAGGGGCATTTACTTTTCCCAGTGTGGGTGTTCTTAAATGATTTACGCCACGCAAGATTTGATATGGATAACTACAAGGGTAGCATTCTTGCTCATTGTAGGACAAAATACACTGCATAGGAAGGCTCACTACCAGTTTCCTAGCTTAATGCAGTGGAAAAGTGAGAAGCTGGGCCATTTGTTTCAGGAACACTGAATTCAACAGATGAGATTTATTTGAAAGCAGGCTACATGTTGCGTTTTGGCTTTAAGTTTCTAATACAAGTGTAGATTTAATGTGAATCCTGTTTGAATGGTGTATATTAATTTTAGATTGCAAGATCCATTGGATAAGTCACTTAGAGAGTGAAATACTGTACTTGCAGGTGGAGTGATTTTATTACTTCTAAACCCATCTTCTGTTAAAATAACTTGCCATCTTAAAAATTAACAGAATTTGAGTGCAGGAATGGGAGGAAGTAATTCAATTATATTTATATATGCTTTGGAACTGCCTACCAGAGGGAGTTTAAGTGGTAGAAGTTTTGATGAAGGGAATGTCCCAGATAAGTAAGCATGTGGTGGCTGTTTAGAGTTTCTGTTTTGCAATAGAAATTGAGAAGAATGGGATGGGGAAAGAAGTATGTAGCAGTAGTCGCTAGATGTGTGGAGAAAGTGTTCAGCTACCTTTTTTTTTCTTTCTCTACCTTCTTTTGAAATATAATGAGTGAAGATAGGTATATGCAGCTATAGCTGTGACTGTCAGTTAAAGACCTAAAGCTTCTCTATGAGCTGTTGGACATTGCAAAAATAGAAACTATTCCCTCTCTTTGAATAGCTACTGCTTTGTTACATGTGACTTCATTTTTTTTTATTGAATGAAATTGAGAATTAGCCTTCAGTATCTCATTCATAAAGAGTGTCCTCTGAGAGCTCCTAAACTAGCAGAAAATGAAAGCCCAAAACTTGCTAGGTCAAAATTAGTGTTTATAGGTCGGCTTGCCTGATAGTTAATTCGAATGCATTTCCCCCAATCAGTGTGAACTGAAGGGGCCCCTAAACTGCTGGAGTTATGTTAAAAGCACTGGTCTGAATGAGAGAGGCCCAGTAGCATTAATCCAATTTGTCTAGTGACTTAATCTTACTGCCATTTATCATATAACTGCTGCTTCTCTGAAGGAACCTGCTTGCATGTGCTTCTGTTGGTTGTTTAGCAAGTTGAATCCCTTTCCTAAGAAGGTAAGCTTTCCTTTTATGAAACTTCATCCTAGGTTAAGGGTCAAGGAACTTATAACTGAGGAACTACATTTGAGAAATTATAGCTTCTTCCCATCTTTGAAAGCTTCTTTGCTAATCCTTTCATTTAGTAAAGCATATATTTAACAAATTAATGATGTGGTTTCACAGTTAGTGGCAAACTGGTTCTAGAACATCAGGTGGTTTAGTCTGAAACTAGAGGATGATCACTGGTTTTCTTTTACGTAACTGTTAGTGTGCATTGAAAACATGGAAGAACAGCTGGGGAGTTTAAGGAAATATCAGCTCTTATACTCATCAAGCTGTATTCTGCACATGGGTAGTGTCATCTTCTGGCTAGATTACAGTTTCATTTTTGTCTTGACTAGTAGTTATAATTGTAAGCATGCTTCAAGGTAGGTCCATTCTTATGTTTTAGCCAGTGTAGTGGCTTCCTACTCTAATTGAGCCCTTTTAGAGCCATTAATTTCTTAATTCTTTTGCTCATGGTCTTATTCTGATTTAGCTTTGAGGCTTATGATTCCTTGGGGGTGGGGCAGTGTCATACCTTGTATGAGAACTATTGCTCTGGTTACTACTACATAAATACATAGCACAGTGAAACTTGGTAAGAACCAGCTGTGTTGTGTGACCATATGACTTTGACAGTGTTAAGAAAACACCATACCTCAGACAGAAACTGCTTAGAATTGGTTTTGTAGGTAACAGTATCTTTTTCTGGGGTACCAGCTAACTGCTTTCAAGTTCGGTGACCAAAAAGAGAACATCATACAGCCATCTTTATAAAGAAGCCTTCAGTGGCATGGCTTTTATTTTTTTTTGAGCTTAGTTATATAGAGTATAATACAAGTGAAGAATCAGGAAACAGGCACTTAAAGTAAAATGCTTATTCTGTCTCAACTGATAGTTAATACCAGTTACCATGAGTCTCTTAAAATTCTTTGCACATGTATATGTATTTATATATAGAAGTATTGAGTAGAGGTGGAGCAAAATTTGTTTTCAAACAAATGTAATTTGGTAGGATGGGGTGAGAGAGGCAGGTTCCTTTTGGCACTTGCAGAGCTGTGGTCACCCATGCTTGATAAATGAGCCACTTACTGGTTGAGAGGAGCAACCAGCTGCTGTTTCTGCTGTGTTCTGTGTATGCCAACTCTGAAAGTGTGGTGAAGAGGTGCAGTGCACCTCTACCTTCTGTAGAGGTGCAGTGCAGCATCTTTTTGACAGTACCATTTTTTTCTGAGACTTATAATGGACTCAAGAAAGATCCTAGTATATGGAAGTTCAAGAAAGGAGATGGACTCAGTGTCGCTCTTCTTTTTTTTTTTTATTTATTAATTATAAAGCCAGATATTAGAGAGCATCACCTCAAACAGAGCTGACATCAGCATAAATGTTTCTGAGGCCTCCTTAATATTGTCTTCATTTCATATTTTTTTCCTTCTGTTTTTTAAATAAATTTTAATAGTTCTTAATTCTCTTAATGCAGTTATTTAAATTTCATATGGGTGCTGGTTATTTTGTGTCTCGCATGGGCTTAGGCTTCTCCAAAGGAACTACATTCAGCTGCTCTTGATAAGTAAAAACTCAGAACTGTCTCTGTTAGTATTAAAAAGTCATAGCATTTAAAGGATATGCTGTGCAAGTGCATTTGCAGTCAACTTGAAGTTCTGTGCTTTTTATAGGATACATTTGTCATAGTCTGACAGATTATTTGTTTGAGATTTAATTCAGTGCTTTACACATATCAAACGACTCCTTAACTTCACCTGCCTGAGTTAATGCAGCTCCATATAGTTGAGGCAGCAGTAGAAGGCATTTGTCTAAAACCAATACTACACATCCGGCTTAAGTTTGTGGAAGCTGATGCTCTGCTTCTGAGTATTTTACTAGATTGTTTCTTTTTAGAATACTAAATTAGTTTTCCCTTTCTGCCCACCTTTTTTAGAAAATGACCTGGAAAACTATTTCCCTAGGATACTCCTTAATGGTCTCCCTTCCCTTTTTTACTTTTTCTGAAGACAATTGTTTTGTATTTGACTGTCTCTAGAACTTGTTTACTACAGCATATATGTTATCTTCAAGTGGTTATACATTCAGTTCCCCATTGAGATAAAGGTTTTTCCCTGAATGCAGGTCCTCATCTTTCTCAGCTTTGTTTAGTAACAAATATGTATTTCTGTGAAAAGCTTGTGTACTAGATATGTGGGAATTGGGATTTGTGATGTGAGTGATTATTGCTCAAAACAATTGAAACCATTTGGATTTCTAGCAGGTATGTGGAGTGAGTGATACAAGGATTCTTCCATCCACTAAAGTTTTCCTTTGCTTCTAGGTTAAACATTTGAACTCTGGTTTGCTTTTTGAACTAAACCCCAATTTTTTGCAAATACTAAACAGATGTCTACAGTAATGCTGCAACTTAATTTGACCGGTTTTAGACTTGAGTACATATAAGTGGTTATACCTTGTTGTTCATTTGTGAATCCTTTCTGGTTTTTATCCCATTGGGGGACACAACCTTCACTTGAAGACCGTGATGCGAGATTCTTATCTGGAGTCTTTAAACACCTGTGTTTAGGTATAATAAATATCAACGTTTGAATAATTTAAGGTCATCCCTGATTTCTGCCCCAAAGGAATGGAGTTTAGTTCCTTGTAATGCAGCTTTTACCCTTGGGATAGTTTTGTGATTGTAGTTTCCACCTTTATCTTAATTTGTGTAGATTTTTAGAATTTCTTATCCTTATTTCTGTCTGATAAAAGTGAACCATAATCAATAATTTCTGAGAGTTGTTGTCTAAAATACTTAGGCTTGTAGATCTGAGCTCTGCTTTGTAGTGATTTTTGTTATGATGGCAGTCTTGTTGGCTAATGAATGCTGAATCAGGTGTAATCTTCCACCTTCTGAAAGGTATATTTTATGGAAAACTACAATGTATGCTGAAGCATTAGAAAGGATGGGAATGGAATAGCTACTTCTGACATGAATTTCACCCTGCAATTCCTAATACTTCTCCTTCTTGTCCCAGCAGTGTCTTCAGGGTGTGTAAGATTCTGAAGTACAACCCAGAAAAAAGTAAGCGTGGGGGAGAGATTTAGGATTCTTTTTTTTGTTCTTGTTTTCCAATTCTACTTTTGCAGGGTGGTGGTTTTGTTTTTGGTTTGTGGGGTTTTTTTTTTGTTCTTTTTCCTCAAGAAGTAAAATTCTAAGTATTTTTAGAAGCCAACAATAATCCCAAAGTGTGATTGTGACTGTGACATGGTAGATATTTGTACTATTTTCTGTTCCATCAGATGTCAGTGAATCTTCTTGAAGTAGCATCCTGCTCTTGTCTGTCCCAAGCAGACAATGTCCTTAGCACAGCATTCTTATATCCCGTACTTAAACTGAACTCTGAGTCAGTGTTTTTCTTCAGCCAATATACCCAATAGATCATTGGGTATATTTGATGTTGTGTTTTAATTAGATTTACTTTGTGTTTTATCCAACTGTTTTCTAAATTGCCAAAAATGATGCTTTATTGTCTTGAATTATGTGTTACAGGATTCCAGATTTTAGAGAGGCTTCGCCCTTTGCCATTTTCAGCAGAAACCAAGAAATAAGCTAGAGGCCTAGTTTCTACCTACTTCCTGATAGTGCCACAAATTTGGACACAGGATGTATGCTATATTTACAATCAACTCTACCTTCCAGATATACATCAAGAAAGCTGAAATGCTTCAGTCATGTATTTTTTCCATCAGGCTTTGCAGTTATTAGCCACAGGGGCTAATGCTTTAGTTGTCTGTGCACTCTTGAAAAATTCTAAGTGTGAGCACCTCAGTGTTAATGTCTCTTTAAAGTAGAAATGGGCTCATATATATTAAACTTCTATAGTAACTTTACAGTTCCACTGTACTGCTTGGATTTACATGTTAGGACTGTTACATTGTGCAATGGCAGTCTTTATGCTAGGAAATTGTTTTGATAAAACTTAAATTTTTGCACCTAATATTGGAAATGGAGCCTTGGTTCTGTGGTTCAAGCACATTCTGTAATTTCATTGTAGTTGATGGATCTATTCCATTGGGTGAAGTTTACTACTTAAATGTTTGTAGGATCAAGGTCTTAATTTCTAGTATTTTGTTTTTCTTCCTGGAGCGCTGCCTAAATGCAGTTAAGTTCAAATGCATAGCTGTGTTGCCTTGGTTTAAAGTGGAAAGTATAGACAAATTCATAGAATCATAGAATGGTTTAAGTTGAAAGGGACCTTAAGGATCATATAGTTCTGACCCTCCTGCCATGGGCAGGGACACCTTCCACTAGATCAGATTGCTCAAAGCCTCATCCAACCTGGCCTTGAACAATTCCAGGGATGGGGCATCCACAGCTTCTTTGGGCAACCTGTTCCAGTGTCTCACCAACCTCATAGTAAAAAATTTCTTCCTAATATCTAATCTAAATCTGCCGCCTTCTTTCAGTTTACATCCGTTACCCCTTGTCCTGTCACTACACTCCCTGATAGAGAGTCCCTCCCCATCCTTCCTGTAGGCACCCTTTAAGTACTGGAAGGCTGCTATAAGGTCTGCCTGGATCCTTCTCTTCTCCAGGCTGAACAACCCCCACCCTCTCAGCCTGTCTTCATAGGAGAGGTGCTGCAGCCCTCTGATCATCTTTGTGGCCCTCCTCTGGACCTGCTTGAGCAGTTCCATGTCTGTCTTGTGCTGGGGGCCCCAGTTAGTTATTCAACTAACATTCTATCTCCAACTTGTTAAGTGTCGATTCGACTGTGGCTTAAACTGACTTGGCTACTCCTCTGTGGTGAGATGCAAGTGCAAAAGTCGTTTGCTTTCTCTTGCTGTCTTGTTGCTGTAAAGGTATTAAGAATGTGAATGGCTGAGAGGGAAACTGGGGACAGTGTGCTGTTTCCCAAGTTTTATGACAAGGTTGAAGAGACTGACCAAATCTTCCTCCTGCTGTGCGATTCTTGGTGGCATCTCAAGGATTCTGAAGAATTTTCTTCAGTGGGTGCAAGGACTTAATTTATTTTTTGGGTTCTCTTTAAAAAAAGGCTGGATGAGGAGTACTGACCTTTCTCTGATATATTTGCTCCTCTTCAGCTAGGAATGAAAGAAAGGACATGAGTTTTCCAGAAAGGTGTGGAGATCTGTAGAGAAGATTCCTCTTTGCTTCCTTAACAGAAAAATCACTGTTTATTCCAGTATCTTTAGTGGCCCCCTTTTCCTCTGCCAGCTTTATTTTGAGAAAAAAGGACTGGACACATCTCAATTATCGCTAGGAAGTCTGAAGTAAATCTTTGGATATATCTCCTCTCCTTCACTCCTTTCCCTCCTGTCTCTGGGATTCATTGACTAACTAGTCATGACATGGATTTTCCAGTAGTTAACAATTCCTGATGTTAGTTGCTTCACCAAAGAGTGAGTGTTTGTGTCTGAAGAGCTGATTCTGTCCTGAAATAGCTTGCCATTAGCTTGATAAGTAACTTCATAGGACTGGATGGAGGATCTGGAAAACCAATACAGGAACTTCTGCTTGTAGTTGTCAGTAGGGCACTATACCTTACCAGAAATTTACTTCAGATGCTGGAGTGCTTGTGGCTTCTTTGTTATTTTCTTTCACTTTTTTTATAACGACTTAATGGTTTAGACAGCAGCCCTAGTAACATACTCTTATTCTCCTTCCTGACATATTTCTGATCTACATACTTTGAGGTGTTTGGCTTTTTTTTTTCCTTCTCCTTCAGTTCTGGGCATCTTTACTTCTTCCTGTGTATCCAAGTGTATATATGTGTATAAGTCTGTAAAACTTCAGGCTGTTACTCACCTGTGTGGTGTGCTGGGTTTTTATTTTGTTTGGGTTTGTTTTTTGTTTTTTTTTTTTTTTTTTTTTTAAGAAGTTCTTCCATAACTCTAGTTCTAGTTTAGAAACAGAGCTATGTGCTGAACAGGAGATGCTTGCTCTTTAGAGTTGAGATATGTCCTAGAGAGGGATTATAGTGAGCCTGGAAAGGCAGTGTACAATTCAACTCATTTCAGCTTGTGCTTTAACAGGTTTTAGTATGAGGTCTTAGCTCTTACTGCTGTATCTGGGGAAGTACAAGGATGAAGATCAAAAGCCACTCTGAATCAAAACTTTACTTTGTAATGGAAGACTTTAAGTCTGGCAGATGCATATGAAAGTAAGAGTTCATTAAAATTCTGTCGATTGTTAGGGAAATGGGTCTTCAGCCTGCAGAAGAGGCGGCTTTGGAAAGCAGGGGGAACTAACAGTAACCTTCTGGTACCTGTGGACAGGCTATCGAGAATACAGAGCAGTGTATAGAGTTAAAGCAGTGTGTGCAAGGCAGGCAAGAGACAGCAGGCATGCATTAAAATAACTGCAGCTAAGAAGAATGTGTTTCACCATGGAGTGGGACAATCAATGGGACAGGTGAAAGAGGTTCTGCAGTGTTCATCCTTGGATGTTTTGATGCTCAACTGGGTTAAAGCCCTGAGTAATCTAGACTGATCTTGCTGACCTTGCTTTGAGCATGAGGTTGACCAGAGAACCCTAGGGTTCCTTTCCAACTGGAATTATTCTATGATTCTGTAGCAAAAAATGTAATAATGCTCAACTTCATGAATATAAAGTTGTCCATGTTAGATCTTGAAACTAAGTGTCAGTAATGGGCCTGTATTAAAAGCCTTAATGTAGATAGTGTGGCTTCAGTGGAAATACAAGAAAGTTCTGAAAGTTAAAGGTACTCCTTGATATAAACACTGAAGCTTATGTATGTAATACAGAAGATAGCTGAATCTCTTGCACTGTCAAAGGATGCTTGTTTGTTTTCTTAAAGTTTGAGCTGGTCGCTTAAAACTTCAGCAATTAAATTCTTTCAAGTGATAAAACTTTTCCATACACTGTCCATGGTACTGCAGGTGCAGGCGTTGCCCTTCCACAGTAGTCAGTCTGAGAACGTGTTGGAATAGAAGTGCTTTAGTATTGAGGTTGGGGTAGATAGTTTTGTGGGTGGCTTTTTTTTGTTTCATCCTCTCTCTCCTGTAAGGTTTATATTTTTGTTTGTCCTTTGAGCTAAATACTTCTGTTCAAAGCCTCAGGAATAGTAACAGTGCTGTATGTGGGCAAATGCTCGTTCCTGTAGTTGTGTCTTTGCAAAAAGCAGCAGAAAAACTTTGCTTTTGTTGGCTAAAAAGCACAATTTTATAGGAGATAACCTAGAATAATTTCCACAACTTGTAACTGCAAGTACGCTATAATTTGTCTTATGGCAGAACTTAAAGGTCTTAATTTAAGCAGAAAATTGAGACTTTAGGTAGCTTGCTAGGGATCGGCAGGATTATGAATAGATTCCCGAATGAAAGATAAAATTAGGTGTTATACACTGTTATGGTGGTTCATAGCAACAGCAGTGTTCTCAGGAAAATGCAGGTGACGAAGGAAGTCTGGTTCTAGCACTCAAAACTTTTTTCTTCATCTTTGCACTGTACCTATGGATAGTGTCCTTTACACTAGTTATTCTAGATTTTACAAATATTTTTTTTCTCACCTTTGGGAATTTTGTTTGGGTAATTAGAAAAGTGTTTTTAAACTAACCCTTTGTTATGTTGATATTGCTGTTAGGTGAAAGCTGAAGGACACGTTATTTTTCAGTATCTTGTATTTCCTTTAAAAACAAACCACTGGACAGTAATTCTCACTGGTTTGATTCTTGTATACTAAGGCTTGTGATGGTTTAGTGGCACGTGCAAACTAAAACTAGTTAGGGACTGATGAACTAATATAAGTGTTTGTAAACTATCCAATACCTTTACAAAATGCTGTAAAGAAAGAGCATGTTTGAGCTTTGTGTGTGTCCAGTAATATTTTTCAGCTCTTTGTCAGTCAAACAAATTTAGCAGGAGTAATATAAATAATCATGAAAGTATACCTTAATTCTGGCCTGGAGGAATGAGAAGGTAGTTCATTCTTCAGGTTGAACTTTTTTGGCTTCTCCCCGCAACTGGCAATGTAGTATGGTATGGGCAAACTGGGGTACTGTGCGTACTGGAGACCTGGACTCTAGCTGACAGATGTAATAAGTAGTTTACGCGTCGTGGTCACCACTAACCCTGAACTAGATCTGGGTGCCAGCTAAAAGGTCAGAGTCCTGAAATATTCAGTGACTACCGGAGAAGTAATGCTCTGCAAACAACATAATTTTAGCATTCTCTTCTAAGAAGAGCAGAGAAGATGGACAGGCTCTTCACCTAAATGTATAACTTCACCCCCCCCCCAAAAAAAAAAAATGTTGAGCATAACAGTACCTTTTCTGTTGTTGTGGGTTGTTGCAGTTTGACTCTTATAATTTATCACTGAATCACATTTGGTACTTTGACTGTTGCTAGATATATTAAAAAAAGAATTTAATATTGCCTTTCTTCATCTAAAAATACAAGTGTAACATTTATCTTGACTAAGATTTTTGAAGGGTAGAGCGGGAAAATTACTTATGCTATATAAGCAATTTTGCATCACGCTCCTTTTGTAGATAATTAGTATGAGAGGGCCATTCTGAAAGACAGAATGCCTTTTAAAGATTGAAAAAAGTTGAGAAGCAGACCTTGTATGTTTTGTGGAGAGCAGTAAACTCCTAAACTTTTTTTTCAGTTTAAGCTTGTGTTGGTTAATTTTTTTTCCTCTGCGAAGTGCATTGTGATTGATAAATTCTAGCAGTACATGATTGCAGTTTCACCTAAAATACTTGGCATTATTTACATATCCATATGTAATGGATTTTGCCACCTTTACCCCAGATTTGTGTTGAACTGTGAGAGATGACTAAATGCAAAGTTTATAAATTCATTTAAATAGGAGTTGGGTTGTTCAGCAACCATAATGCTGCTTGTTACAGACACTGTGCGGTGACTGTATAATAGATACTTCAGGGATTTTTGATCCCTTTTAAACTGATGCACGATGCTTATTTTACTGCTCAGATATAGTATGCTGAAGGCTCTATTTTTCTCCTTCTACCTTGTGTGAAAAAGACTTTGGTACAGTGGGTAACTTGTGGTGTCTTTTTGTTCTTAGAGTATCTTAAAGATGTCTTTTATCCCCCCACCCCCGAAGTGTAGGTATTAGTTTCCTCTGATATGCCATAGTTGATCTTAATCAATGTACTGTCAAAATGAGCACACTTCTCTTGCTGTTCACTGAGAATAACAAGGTAAATTACTATTAATTTTAATTCTTATGCACAATCCAAGAACATTTTTTTAAATTAATTTAACAAACTTCTCTTTAATTCTGATAAAAATTTGGGACATCAGAACTTGGGATTGAGTGCTGAATATATTAAAAACCCTATTTATAACTTATATCAATCAATAATTACTGAATTTTGGAAGTGTCAGATTTTGGCATCCTGTCCCCCTGTGCAAGATGAGGGATGCAGAGGTAGTATCTTGTGTTAGACCAGTTCATTATACCCGTTGGTCTAATAAAAGATACAATCTCAGCCTACAAACCTTGTGGCTGCTGTGGGGTGGGATGAATGCAGGAGTGTTATATGAGGCACAAGGATGTGGCTTTTCCATCTTTGGCAGCCTCAGGACTCTGCAGGGGTGCACAATGCTAGAAAGAAGACAAGTTTTCTTTCCCTCCATGTTCATTCTTACCTTCTCTTATGGCTGTCCTTGATGTGTCCTGCAGTTTAAGAAAAGCTGCTGTGGGCACGTGCTTTGTCTTTGATATTGATGCCTCTCCGTTCAGGTGTAATGAAGTGACTTGTCAATTTGTGACTTCATGTTGAAAACCTTAATTCTGCGTAGTGATATCTTTAGGCTATTTTATATGCTGTCTGTGATCTTAATCTAGAGAGAACATTCTGTGTGCTCTAGCATTCTTAGTCTTAGGCATAGCCGTGTGTCTCGAGGAATTAAAAACCCTGTGGCTTTTAAAGTGTTTAGAACAGCTTTTACGCTTTCATTGAAACTATTTTCATATGAAAGTTGAAGAACTAAACTGGAGTTTTTACTGAAAGATGATTTCTGGAAAGTAGTTCTGTACCTTGGGCCTCCTTGCGGTGAAGAAATAATGTGAATTCTGTGTGGTCAGTTTGGAGCTCTTGCCTTGCAGGGAAGACAGCTAACCTGGCAGCTGCTGTAATCTGTAGTCCTAAGGAATGGGGCAGTGGGAAACATGTCCGTGCCGCTGAGTCGCCAGACTTTCTTCCTCCTGGGAGAGGATATTACTTTTCTGTTACTCTCTGACTTTGGATTTCTTCTCTGTGCTACCTACTCCACCCAATGAGCACTTCCTTCCAGAGAGTCTGGGAATTGAGTTGCTGACGTTCCAGCAGCAGCAGGAATACTTCATCCTTTTCCAAATGTTTGCTGTTTGTATGAGAGCTGGAAATTCTAGCTGACGTTCTAGCATAAATTTGGGAATGATGATGTAGTTAAAATGTGCATACATAATCAAGTTTTAATAAACAGAATGGGGAAAAGAGCGGGGGAGTGGGGAGAAAACCCACAAAACTAACGGTGCCATTTATTCACCTTGACTATTTGTGGTTAGCTAAGTATTGCCATGTTAGTATGGGCAATCTGAACTACCTGTGTCTTTGTAAGTGCGTTGTTACCAACTATAACTCTTGATAAAATCTGATTTACCTATCTGTATGCACAACACTGATCACAAGCCTTTTCTATTACAGTAGCTAAGGAGAAAACACTAACCTGCTTTTCAAAGACAAATGTCCCTTCTTAAAAGCAGATGAAATCTCTCTGTTATTTTATCGAGTCACAGGAGCAAAGGTACTTGCTGTATGTGGTGTTGTGGTCTGGACAGATGATTTTACACCCTCTTCATTACTGTAGGGATCTGGCCGTTATGCAGATGGGCATTAGAAGAACTTGGAATATATAGCCTATTCCTTGTGAGTTGGCTACAGCACTTGTCTGGAAGCAGGTAACGTGGGTGCCATGTCCCTGAATAATATGATACCCCTCTCCAAGTCTCCAGGAAAGATGCTTCTATGATTATGCTGTTTACTAGATAAATGTTGAGAAATCTCTTTGTAAAGCCTGGGGAGCAAGTCTTTGGTGTGGTGACTTAGCATTATTTTGAAAGTGGATGTTTCTATTAAAGACAGCAAAACTACTTGGCTCTGGTGTAGGAACACGAATAAGGGTTTTCTGGTTGCTCTTTAAAACACTTAATTACTATTCAGCACCTTGCAGATGAAGACTAAACCATACTGTAAAGTTTCTATTATAGGTTTGTAATCACACGCTAGCCCACACAGAAGTGGCAGTGCAGTATGACCCATTGTTTTATTTTCCTATTTCTGCACACACATTTCAAATGGTGCTTCTGTGGTTTTAAGACTAATTTTGGAAGACTTTCTCATCAAATTAAGCTTTATGCTTGACTGTTCTCCTAAAGCAAATATAGCATGTCAGATACCAGCTAGTGCTGTCTGTCCTGTAGTTAATACGCACAGTAAGCATAAATGGAAAAAGCACACATTTGTATTTCATTCTGATTCATTATTACTTGGCCTCCCGATGCCAAGACCCTAGAAATTCTGTAAAACAACAGAGTGAGTGGATTATTTTCCCTGTTGAATGCAACTGTTGAGATGATTTAGGTTTATTTACATATTAATATTTCAAATATCTTGATTAGCGGGGGTATGTGGCTGTTTATAATAGCCATGTATGCTAGCCATTTTCCCTTCTAAAATTGTATTTGCAAATGATTTTTCTCTAACCTAGAAGTGGTGGCTGTTTTTTTGAGAATAATTTCTAGGATATGTGCAAGTGATGCTGTAGTTATGTCCAAGGCTCAAATATCATAAGTTTACTAAGTGGAAAGTCCTAAAGAAAAGAGAATGATGTTGTCAGAAGAGTGGTCATAAATAGTTGAGCTCTGAAAACTGAAGGGTAAGAGTCAGTAACAACACATCTCAAATATGTGATCGGAGGAAGGGAAAAGGATGTTCTGATGCTCACTGGATTCTGTTCTCAGGGGTCTTGTATACGAGTCTGGACATGCAGAACAGCTCTTTCCTGAGGAGCTGTTGTACTTGGCTTGGGCTGCTAAAAGAATAAGGAAAAGTAAGGGTGCAACCACTTCTTGGTTCTGGCTTGCCTGAATTCAGGAATTACTGTTCAGATGTGTGTGATAGATTATATGTCTTTTAGTGTGAGGCTTGTTTGGAGTATACTGCTCATTCAGATTGCTGGTTGGTGCTAATGACTTTCAGAATAAAGCACCTGCTTTTTTTCTAAGAAATACCTGCAGCTTGTAACTATTTCTTGATGGCCTGCTTTGATACGTTTTTGTATGGGTTCAGCTTTGCTGGAAGAAATGCTAGGAGAGCCTCCCTGAGCCTGCAGAGGCCTCTCTCCAGTGGCCAGTGTCTCGAAAGAAAAAGGACCGTTCTGCTCAAAGGCTTATGATGGACTGCCGTACTGATCAAGAAACTAAGATGTTCTTCCTGCATTTAATCTTATAGATGTACTACTTTGAGACTTCTCTTGAATCTCTGTTCCTGACTTTTTCTTTTTATCTAGAGAGCACCAAAATGCTTCTGGCACTGTTTCACACTGAGGACTTCGGTGATTATCACTGTGCTGGCCATGCAGAGTCTGGCACTGGAACAGATCACAATAAACAAAGCTTTTTAGTTGTCTCTGAGAGTGGAGAAACTTAGAGCCAATATAAGGGTACAATCCAAAAAATTCCTGTCCTAATTTGAGAGACTAACATCTCTGGCCCCAAAGAAAAAAACCCTCGCACCGTTACTAGTGAAAGATAGCTGTATTTCTTCTTGTGCTTCTTCCCATAGGGTGAAAAGGAGCAGTGTCAATCAAGCCAAGGATTTTCAGAGGGAGTTATAGCTTTTCAGAGAAGTCGTGATGGTGTACTATGTTTTTGGTTTGTGGGTGGGTGTTGGTTCTCCTCCCCCTGCCCCCCGTACTTGCTTATTTTGATGCTTCCACAATCTTTAATCATACTAGCTTGGATGGTGTGAAACCTTAATGCAGTGAACTACCTTTTGCAAAGGCAAGGATCTCAACTTCTAGGGAAGGCTACAAGGCAAACTCATGCAGCTTAAGTTGTAAAAAGGTAAGAAATTACAAGTGCATTCAGATTTTACTGAGATATAAACATTCAGCCTCCCAAGTCTGTTTGCATCAGTGTCTAATGCAATTAAGGAATGAGATACAGATTTTCCAGGAATGGAACGTACTTGCTAGTATATTCTGAAAGTTGACTCTGGATATAAGGGCCGTGGCACCTGACATTGGCATGAGATTTCTGTTGCAGTTTCAAACATTAATTGGTTCAATAGAAGCCTAGTCATTCAATGACTACAGAGAACATATTCTCCTTACAAGCAAATGTTTTTCCTCCTTTGCTCTTGAAATCTTGTGTACCCTCATCTCAGGGAAAACCCATGGTGTTTTCTTGTGAGGTGGAGTGAGTGTTACTATAGTCATCTAGGCTGTTTTGCTGGCACCAGCCCTCTGAATTCCCCTTCTGCAAGACAGGGTCTGTAGACATAATGTATGATGTCTCCTTTATCTCTAACACAATGGTTGAGCACAGTGGACCTTGTTTAGAAGTGACTGATTCTTCTGTAAAAAAAAAAAAAAAAAAAAAAAAAAAAAAAAAAACCAACCATAAAAAACAACCAACAACAACAACAAAAAAAAAAAACAAAACAAAACCACAAACCTAGGCAAACTGCCTACAACTTAGGGTAATATGTCTGACTGCAAGGTTTAATGTTGCTATTTCACAGTTCAGGTGCATTGTGGGAAAGCCAGGAAAAGACCTCACCTTGATGCAAGGTGCCATTTAGCTGGTGGGGCTAACTGCAGCCTCTTAAATGTTAAAACAAAGTTCTTGTATGCTGACTTCCCTTGTTGGAGCGATTCTGTGATACGTCTCTACCGGATTTTCTTGTAAATGAAAAGTTTTGGAACACATTGAGTTAGTTCTTAGAGTCGTGGTTCTGGGCTGTGGTTGGTGGTTTTTCTTTCCAAGGAACTGATTTAGGCTTTTATCAAACTCCTGTGATATGACCAGGTTTGTAAAGATGATCGGATGCTTGTGTGCTGGCTGTGTGAATGTCTTTCTAGAGACTTATCTCTGATTCCTGGTTGTTGAATGTTTATTCATCACCAGAAAAAGTGAAGAATTTTTTTACACTTCATTGTGATACTGACCTCTTTGGGATGCTTGCCCTTGCTGAGGAGGTACATGCTTTCTCTGAACCTGCTCGGGCCGCATGTGATGATTGTGTATGCCTACTGATGCTGGTTGGAGGATGTGCTCTGTGCTTCTGCCATCCTTCCTGTTACAGCAGAACTCCTATAAAGTCTTTGCTGTGGCTTTTTCATGAAGAGTCTTCCCTATGCCTTAGATACGTGGGATTTGGATAGTCTATTTTAATCCATGGCAGCCTGCTTGCTTTACTTTATACCTATGAGGGCAGAATACAATTAGGACAAGCTTACTCTGACAGCTAACCAGACGGAACACTGGGATACAGGCTCATGTAACTTGGCTGCAATTTACTTTAGGTATAGCATTACTGTAAAGTCCAGCCCAAAATTATTGGCAGAAGTGGGCTTGAATTCCTAATCTGAACAAATACATAGTTGATTAATTTTCTTCCCAGAAACCTTATCCAAGGCAACGTCAAAATGTGGGGACTCGAACTCCTGATTATATTGTCCAGCTGAGAGGATGCAAGAAGAAAATGTTTGAGGATGATCTTTCCCCACCTAGTGGGAGTCTTGATGCGATAAGGCTTGCTACCAGGTGATAAACAGGGACCCTCCTGGAGGCTGCTCAGACTGGGTTTACGCAGGGTCTATTGTTTTTCCCTTCGCATTTTCCACATAGCAGTATCTGTGAGTCTTTGCAGCTCTGTGTATTTTGATGCTACTCTTTTTCAGAATTTACTTCAGTCACTTCTTAGATTAAAACTGTACTCTCTATGCTGTTGAAAGCCATTTGCTAATGAGAAGGAACAGCACCAGTGTGAAAAACATTGGAATAGAGTCCTCTTAACTAGACAGTATAAGGCCATGAAATCTACTGCCTATAGATGTATTGCTTTTTTCTTCAAATGGTTAAGACTTCGGTTGTGGCTACCACTACAGATTATGTATTAAGATGTAGTACATTAGGAGGTCTGAGGTGCTTGGGTGTGGTTATTTGAGATATTGCTGTGTCAAGAAACAAAGTTTTGTTTATAATAACAAGTAAAGAAACCAAAAATAGTATGGTTACAAACAACTTGTTCCGTGTGATATTAGCAGTAGGTAAGTTAGTCTCTTCTGTAGATGCTGAAGCCTTGGAGCTGGGTTATAGCTTCTTTGTGTGTGTGTGTATAGTGTTGTTCAAGTAATACTACAGAAACAGTTCTGTGCTCCCACTTCACGAGTAGATGAAACCAGTCTTCATCTAACTAAAGTTTTCCTCAAATTTTTTGCGAGAATCTAGAAAAGTCTGCTTTACAGAAGACGATATCTCAGTGCCATGACTGTTTCTCTGGCATAATACCTAATATTGCTGGACACAGAAATGCTTTTTGCTGTAGATTTGCTCATGATGCCTTTTAAAGGCTTATAACTGAAAGCTCTGCTAGACAGCGATGAATTCTGGGAACTTCAGGTAGTACCTGTACTGTGAAAATAAAAGTGATGCAGCTGTGATTCCACTTATGCAGTGTATGTGTGGTTACCTGGCAGATGCAGAGATTTGTAACACTAATTTATCTTCTGATAGGTTTTGTTGATCAAAACTGGGGACTAGGTCTCACCAGCTCAACATAATTTCCTGAGGTACTTCTGCAAAGAGCTGTGAAACTTCTCAATGTGTGTATCTGTTGCCTGGCTTACTGCTGGTAACCAGCTCCAGGACTTCTAATAAAGTTATGGAGGGAGAAATTTCTTGATTTAAGTTAAACAGGAAGGTCTTTGTACTTGCACTGTCTTTTCTGTATGGTGCATTTCTTTCTCTTTCTTGGGTTTAGCAGTTGCTAGGTAAATAACTGCTTATGCTTCTAATTGCTCAGTGAAGTTGTAGTTGTAAAAGTGTGTTTATAAAAATGCTGGTCAGCTCTAGGGATAGGAAAGAAAATTAAAAATACGTGGAAAGAATCCAGTGTCTAAACCCACTCAAACTTAGTGGTATGTATTTATGGTTCTTTTCCCCTTCCTTTTATGTTTCTGAAAGTGTGGAACCTCATAATAAATTAGACCAGTACCATGTGCAAGAACTGCTATACTGGACCAGAGTTAAATTATCTGCCTCAGTATCTTGCTGTGGTTAGTGGCTAGCAGCAGATGCTCTAAGGATGACTGTAAGATCAGAGTGAACATACTGATACTTCCTAGGATGCTCTCTGATAGCAGTCCCTAAGTCTGTGGACTTCTCCAGCCCAAGAAGTGCCTAGCCCGACCACTTCCTTGGCAGTATATTTTCTGCTTACTCACTTTACACTGCATCTTCCACCTTGGTCAGTTTGTCTGATTATTTTTAAACCATTTAAATGCTGTCATCTGCAACCTTTGATAGCAAGGAGTTTCGTGGTTTAACCAGGCACAGTGGTTTTTATATTGCTTACACTTGATATATATAAAATAAAGGTGAATATATACATATTCTCTGTTGGTCTCTTCCATTCTACTTGAGTACCCTTTCTCCAGTGGGTCAGTTTTGTTCCTTATGAATTGTTTGGAAATTCTTGTTATTCCTTCTGTACTTGCGAGTTCTTTCTGCATGTGGGGAGAGGAAAGCAGAGTTATTCTGAGTACAGGGTTCAGGTACACTGTAGACTTCTACAGGGATGTTGTTTAGTGCTTTTTTCCTAATAATTCCTTGTATATAGCTTGGTTTTTGACTGTGGTTACTGAGCTGATGTTACAGGAGGTATTTACAACAGCTCAGAGAGCTTGTTCCTTAAAATTACTAGGTAGATTGGTGCATCATTGTGCTCATTTAGGAGTCATTTTTCCATGGTTGCATAATTTGACACTTAACAACAATTTATTTCATACTATTTTATCACCCTTCAATCTCATAAGATCCTTCAGATTTCTGTGCTGGTCTTCAAATGGTAAGCCTTTTGGTGTAGTAACTTTTGTCTGCTTCCTCTTCACTTTCTTTTTCAGATGACTAATAAATAGAATTACTTATGTCTGTGATATCAGAGAATCACGTGGAGCTCCCAAGGTTGGCTTCCACTGTTCCTTCTTTTGTTTCCGAGTTTTTAAAATCAACTCTTAATCCGTAAGAGGGCAGACACTTCTGATGGCAGCTTAGTTTCTTTAGAGAGCTCAGCAAAACCATATTGAAAGCCTTTTTGAAAGTTAAGGAGAAAACAAAATTGTTCTGGTCCACATGATCTGTGACTTCCCTCAAAGAAAACTTTATGGGGTGTGACTTGTCTCTCCATGAACAGTTGGATATTTTTTCACTTTTTGTTTTTACTGCTTGCTAGCTCTAGCTTTAACTAGCATGGTCATTGGACTTGATTACGGACTAAATCTTAAAAGCTGCAAGCTTTGCGGTATTTGTTCACACCTGGAGAATCTGATGTGTTTCTGTTTGTGAATGGATGATTCTTTGGATGGTTCATGCATGGCTGGAAGCTGAACTAATGTGTAGTGCTGAAAGTACCAGTATACCTCTGATTCTGTAAACCCAATGGGAGGAGAGGCAAATAAATTCAATCTTCTTATTTTCTCTGAAATATCTTAACACTTTTTGAAGCACAACGTTTCCTTTCAGTAAATGACAAGTATGCAAAGTCCCTTCTAAAACATTCGTACTACCAATTCCGGTTCTTAAAATTATCTGCTACTGCAGCTACCTGTTAAAAAAGCATCTGTGTAAACTCATTAGCACGAGTTTTGAAGTACAGGTTCAGCAGCTAAGAACTGTGCTCCTCCCCAGCTGCCTGATCAACATGTGCAACTGACAAGACTCTGCGAAAGTAAACCTGCAAATAACTTCTAAACTCGTAGAGAGAAACCCAGTTACTCTTAAGCAAAATGGCTTTAAAAATAAATATAGACTAGAATTTATAGCTCTTCTGCATAAAATGTTTGTGAAGAGATTTATCCTTTACCCCACTGAAATGTGATCCGAAATTGTCAGATCAAGCATTAATTACATTTGATTTTATAAATGTGCATTCCTCAATTGTAGAAAGTAGAGCTTGTATTGAAAAAAGTTATTAGGTAAAGAATGAATGTGGAGGTATTGAGGGGAAAAAACTTTTGCCAACTTTTTAGGCTATGTATATTAACACATTTGGGCTTTTACAATTATATTCTAATAAATAGAGGCAAGAAATCCCAGTTCTAGACTACTGCTTAGTGTATTAATGATTTTTTTATATATTTAATGACTGGGAATGACAATTCACATGTCACCTCACTGTGACTGGTTGCTGGTTGGCACTATCTTTCCCAAACTGCATGTTTTCCTTGAAAATTCAAAATGCAACTTCATTAACTTTCGCTTGATACTCCTAAAGAGAAAATTCTGCTTTGTTCTTCCAGTGCTGAGTCAGGAACACTTCGAACTGGGGGATCTGTTTTTGATTCCCCCTCCCCCCCCCCATCACCTCCCCTGAGCCCTGTTTCAAGAAATGACTGGACAAAATGTAATTGCTTATTTTTACATCAGACCCCAATTTGAAAATTCATGTTGTCATGTATTGCAGTTGTCTGCATTATGTCTGCTGTCTACAAGTGAGCTCTAGACTAAAGCATATTCCAAAAAATGACATACTTGAATAGAAATTACTGATGAGTTACCTGATTTAAAAAAAAAAAAAAAAGCTATTCATCTTAGTTTGACCATATATAACCAGTTATTAAAAGGCAAGGTACTTAATTCAGACTCGGAAATACTTTAAATGGCATAGTGCAAAAAAGCTGATAGAGTAAACCACAAACTTTGTCAGAAGCTGTTACTACTCTAGCAGTTTTCTGTGCACTCTCCACTATACAGAGGAATGGCAGCAACTGTGCTATTGCACATACACTGTATCTGAGTCCAGAAATATAAAGTAGTTTTAATATTTTTAAAATGTAACTTTTACTGTCTCTGTTCCATTCCTGACCTTTTCAAGAATGGCTTGTGTGGTGATTAGCTTTTTGGTTTTGATCATATCACTGCTTCTCTCTTACTCTCCTGCCGTGGTCTTCGGTTAAAGCCAAGAGGTCTAGTTAGTAGCCACCTGGTGTGGAAACTTCTGCCTTTAGAAGAGAGTGGAAAAGTGTGGTTCCTGCTAGCTTTCCAGGGGAGCGGCTTCAGCTCTGGAGGAGAGTTATTTCTGGAGTTCTCTCCATAATTTTCTGACTCTTTTTAAAGAATATAGACTTTCTTAGATGTACATTGGGCTGCTTTTCCCTTACTCTTTTTTTTTTTTTTTTTTTTTCTTTTGAGGTCTATAGAAACTTTAAGGAGTGAGGCATGCTTCCTGCTGATGCTGACTCTACCATTCAGACTATTCTGGTTATCACAGTTCTTATTTAAATAAACTCCTGTGAAGGCTTCATTGCTTTATGGCCTCCAATAGGACACTTTGAATTGTCAGGAATAAAGCCACCGCCTAGAGAATCAGAAGATTTGGGACCAATACTGTTTAATATCTTCATGAATGGCATAGCCAATGGGATTGAGTGCACCCTCAGCAAGTTTGGAGATACCACCAAGCTGAGTGGTGCGGTTGTCATACCTGAGGGATGGGATGCCATCCAGAGGGACCCAAACAGGCTCGAGAAGTGGGCCCATGTGAACCTCACAAGTTTAACAAGGCCAAATACAAGGTCCTGCACCTGGCTCAGGGCACCCACTGGTATCAGTATAGGCTAGGAGATGAAGAGACTGAGAGCAGCCTTGCCAAGGACTTTGGGGTACTGGTGGATGGAAAGCTGGCCATGAGATGGCAGTGTACGCTTTCAGCCCAGAAGGCCAACGGTATCCTGGGCTGCATCAAAAGAAGCATGGCCAGCAGGTCAAGGGAGGTGATTCTGCCCCTCTGCTTCACTCTGGTGACACCCTACCTGGAATACTGTGTCCAGCTCTGGAGCCCTCAGCACAGGAAAGGCATGGACCTGTTGGGGTGAGTCCAGAGGAGGGCCATGAAGATGATCAGAGAGCTGGAGCACCTCTCCTATAAGGACAGGCTGTGAGAGTTAGGGTTATTCAGCCTGGAGAAGAGGAGGCTCTGGGAAGACCTTATTGCGTCCTTTCAGTACTTAAAAGGGGCTTACAAGAAAATCACCATCTCCCCAAACTTTTTAGCAGGGCCTGTTGCAATAGGACAAGGAACAATGGCTTTAAACTAGAAGAGGTTAGCTTTAAACTAGATATAATGAAGAAATTTTTTACAGTGAGGGTGGTGAAACACTGGAACAGGTTGCTCGGAGAGGTGGTAGATGCCCCATCCCTGGAAACACTCAAGGTCAGGCTAGACGGGGCTCTGAGCAACCTGATCTAGTTGAAGATGTCCCTGCTTATTGCATGGGGGTTGGACTAGATGACCTTTAAACATCTCTTCCAACCCAAACTATTCTATGATTTGAAGATGATTGAGATCTTTGTAAAGCATCTACATAATTCCAGAGTGAAATGCAGATCAAGAATTACAGTAGCTTTTTTTTTTTATAAGTTAATGTTAGACTTAAAGTACAAGCTGTTACTAGAACTGAGGGGGGGCACTGATGTAAGTGCTTTGCAGTTTCTGACCAGGGAAGTAGTAGTTTGTGTTTTACTTAAGAATAAGCAGACATGTTCAGTCTAGCGCTGTATGTGGCTGCTGGTTTGTTAATCAATGTATCGTACAGCATACTTCATGCTAGTCCTGTAATCTCTGGCATCAGCTGCCAGTGAGCTTCACGATAGAGTTGTGGGCACTGAGGAGTGCGTGGACTTTGACAAAGAGTTTTCATTCTTCTGAGCTCAATGCTTTGCATTATTACTTGATTAGCAGAAGCACTCAGGCTGGAATTACTGCTCATCCAGGACCTTATAGATGAGCTGTATAAGGCTTTCTCTGTGCAGATTTCTCAGTCTTAGACTGTTTTGGTGCTTCTTTCCCCTCTATCCCAACTAGAAAGTCTTTATTCTTTCATGGATTATGGAAAAACACGTAAGACCTCATACCGATGTTGCTAAGAAGACAATAATTAGGCTGATATTATGTTCATGTTTGTGGTTTAAAATGACTTGAAAAGCACATAATAGGTCTGTCCTTCTGTAATACTTAAAGGTCAAGTTATCCTTTTGTTCTTTTGAAAATGTTGAACAACTGCAGGAGCTGAAGCCTAGAATAAATATACCTTAATTGAGAAGGTGGGGAGAAAACAAATCAACATTAAGTAGTTTATCATCCATTTTCTGGGGGCTGTTTTAAACAAATTTTAAACAGCTACATGAAGAGATTTGTTGAGACTTATTTGAAGTGTGTTCTCTCTCAGATTTTCTGGTGCCTTAGTTTATACTTTCCTAATTTTGAGGATGCTTCTGAATGGAACTAAGGGGTCGTTGCTAGCACTGTCTGGATCTCCCATTCCCTCGATCTGAAGTGTATTCAGCTGTGTTATTAAGCTTCAGAGTGAATAATTCTTAGTCTTATTCATGTCTTGGTAACACTGAAAAAGGGTTATCTAGTATACTCACTTATAGCTTTTCTGTTCAAGAAAAGCATCTCAAGCAGTCTCTGGAATGGAGAACACCGTTCAAGGCTCTCAGCTGGTGGCAAGGCAGATGAGGTGCTCAGTCCTCCCTGGTTATGCATAAAAAGAAAACTTACTACTTGCCAGGTGTGTTATGTGCAGTTTTTTAGTAGTACTGATATGTGGCTGTTATACTTTTTTTGTTTGGTTATCACTTAATATTGCTGTGACATCTCCACAATTCATGAGGAAGAGTTAAGGAAATTTGGAAGTTGCTTGAGATACTTAGCAGGTAGAGACAAGAAGCCACAACCTGTGATCGTCCAGTCTTCCATTTTATACCTAGTTTTTCTACAAGTAATTTTTGGAATTCTAGTGCTTTAAAGGAATATGTGTGTCTCTTTATAATGCATGGTGCTACAAATAAAAACGAATGTCTTTAGTGCAATCAACTTTTATCCTCCTTTTCTGTGCCCCTTCTTACCCAGCATTCACTTTTAGTATTATTCCCAAAATAATTTCAGAAGTGTGTGTATGTGTTAACTACTGGGTACTGTTTCTCTAAGAGCAAAAGATAGTGCTCTTTTTAACTATTAGAAATCCTTGAATACAGTAATTTTCCTTAATAAAAAAAAAAAAAAAAAAGAAAATCCAAAGAGAAAACTTCATGTATAGTATGCCTTAGCTCAAATGGTGTTTTCCTTAATTGTGCTTTCTGTGGAAGATGCCGTTTCTCTAGCTGCTTCTTCAGGGGCAAATAATGATAATCCTTTTGCTACAGAAGAAGATATTTATCTAATAGATGATAAAAATCTCTGGCAATCTGTTTGCAGGAGGTTTAGCTGCATATTCAGTTTCCTTCATTTGGATAACATACAAATCCAGGAATTAATAAGAAAACTGGTTGCAAAGTTTTAGCGCTGTTGTAATTAGAGTACATCTGGACAGGCAGGCTGGGACTTCTAAAGATGCTGCAGTGGTCTTGTGCTGCCTGATGAAAATGCAAATGAGAGGTTTTTTTAATGTAAAAGCTGAGCTGTCCTTCAATGCAAGTTTTTTAAAAAAACTGCATATGCTTCTTTTTGAGCACACTGCATTGATGGTGCTCTGTGCTAGTTTGTATTTATGACTTTTGTTCTTCGGGTATCCTTTCAGATCAGACCAGTTGTAACATTAGGTGTATGTGAACTAATGCAGCTGGAGCAGCAGGTCAACAATAAGTCCTTCTGGTAAATTATCCAGAAGACGATGGCTGCTGGCAGGATGTTGCAAACTGGGGTATATTCAAATAGTCTTGCAACCTCAAGTGGTGTGATGATTTTTTTTTTTTTTTTTTTTTTTTTTTCCTCCCTCTGTGTGTGTGAGAATTTCTGGGTCGTCTGTCTTTAAAGGCTGTGGAGCTCTTCAGAACTGAGCTTTTCTTTATAATTGGATCTGGGAATACTGGCTGTTATTAAGTATGCAATCTAATACAGGCTAGCACAAGAAGTGTTCATTACAGAATGGCGTGTCCTTACCTCTCTTTTTCTGTGCAGAAACAAACAGACTGATAAAAACTCCAGTAGCTGGAGGCCTGGAGCAAATGCTGGTTTTCTTGTCTTTTGGATGAAGGCATCCTAAGAATATGTGAATAGGCTGAATGCCACGAGGGAGACTGATGGAAAGTGGGAGACAGAGAGGGCTGCCTAGGAGACAGGCAGACAGCTGAGCTGCTTCATGGGAGAGGGAGGAGAACAGCCTGAACTGCTGAGCCAAGGGAAAGGGTAGCACTGATGTGATGACTTGAGCAGCGTGTTTGTTTGGTGGGTTTTTGGTTGGCTTGGGTTTTTTTAAGTTTTAAATTGGTCTGTAGATAATGTCTCTTAAAATAAGTTTGTCTGCTTAACACCCCACCCCCAAATCAGCTTGACAGTTGTTAAGGTGCTATAAGTCTTCTAGTTAGTGATCTTTGTCACTTAAATTAGCATTTCCTCTAGTGGTCAACATACAATCAACACACAATAATTAATGGTAGTATTGAGTTCAAGCATTAATTATGCTAGTAAAGTTCACTAGCTAAAGAACTGAAATCTGTTTACCTGCTGTGCCAACTTTTCTTAAAGGCACAGTCAGGCCTTGTCACTTTAATTTACTAGTTCAATGATGTGTTCACTTTCACTGAAGGAACCAATTCTCTTAAGGTGAAAAAGCTTTTTTTGGTTTTACCCTCAAGAAAGGATAATGAGGATATACTACACTAGTTCTGAAATCTGAAGGATTTGGAGATATAACCTACTGTTAACATTGCTGCTTTTAATTGATTTCAGGTTTTGTGAACATACTGTCTTAGATTACAAGCACATCTAAGTGTTTGATATGATTTGTACGCTTTGCAAGTTTAAAAATTCCATGAAGATTTTCTTGAAGTTATTAAATGCAGCAGTGATACTGGATTAGGAAACAAACCCTCAAAAATCAGAGGAACACATTACATACTGAAACAGTAACAGCTTAAGTGTGGGTAATGCAGCCTTTCTGCTCAGTTAGTTTTAAAAAAAAAAAAAGCTTTGTTGTAGATCAACACATAGAGTAGTTATCAGTAGAAAAAAATATACTTTGTAGTTGAAAAGTTAAAATCAATTTAAGTTGAGGTGAGGGTTAAATTGCAGTTTGTCTTAAAATTGGTGATTTTAAGTCATAACATGATGAGCAAATACCACAGAAAGGTAAGAAATTAATACGTTAGTGAAGTGCTTTGGTTGCACAAAGCCACGGTTCAAGGGGCTGCAACACAAGGTAAGTTGAAGCTTAAAGCTGTTCCAGCCATTATCCCAGATTTACTCAGGATAGCACCCGTGAAACATCTGTGTCTAGCGTTTTGGATCTGCAGGAGTAAAAGCACTAGAAAAACTGGATGTTGGAAACTTCTGTGAAACAGAGGGAGGCGCAGGTCAGTGAGGTCGAGCTGCCATTGCTCACCTGGACTCTGTGCCTTGCTGTATGGAGTTTGAGTGGCTGAACAGTGTTAGCCTGTTATGATAACAAACCTATGATAACCTCAGTCTGCTGGGGTACTCTGCACTGGTGCTGAATACTCTTTATTATGTTAGTGGCTACCTTTGCAATTAAACATTGTCATATCACAAACAAATTACTGTATGTATATGCATTAACAAATCTTTTAATCTCTAAGTCACCTGTCTTTTACAAAACACTTTGCTTTTCAAAAATACTGTTCCAGCTGTCTGATGGTGCTTCTGTGCTACAATGTGAGTCTTTTACAACAAAATGAATATGCTAGTCCTCAAACATAGAGAAAGCTGGCATATTAGGATGTGGAAAGAATAGTTTTCCAATGCTAGCAGTGCTTTACAGGTTTACAAGGAGAACAAGTGTGTTTGTGTGACTGTGTATCACCTTACTAAGGATGAAGTAGAACACCACGTTATGGAAAAATTGAACTATGGCACTCTGATGTGTAGGTACCCCGACTGCAAAATGAGTGTTTTGTGCTAGGGTGCTGCGTGAGCAGAATAAAGACTCTCCATTCCCCAAATAGCCTGTTTAATAGCTGCCTGGGTCGCTGCCTGACTGGCAAGCTGATCTATCTAGATCCTCTTTCTGACAGTGACTGGTAGCAGATGCTCTGAAGAAAAAGTACAAGAAATGGAATAGCACCCTTTTCCTCAGTAATAAGAGATTTAGGGAACTCGGGATGGTCCGGATGGAACATATTTCATGTTTAACAGGAGCTGATGCATCTAGTTTTATGACAGATGTTTTTCATGGTATGTTTATGATCTCTGTAACATTCTTTGACAACAATATGTGATATGTAGTTTGCTTTATACAAATCTGTATAGGTATGGCTATTTTGTTTCACCTGTTGCTTAAGCATCTCCTGCTTGTGTCCTCAGGAGCTAGAAATATTCATGCTGGAACATACATATCAGTATTAGATGGTCACTGTCTGTGAAATAGGCTTTTAAAATATTTAATCTAATGATTGTATAGCCCACTTCTAATTCCTTATCCTAGTGCTTTCGGCATATTGTGTATATATATAGTGGTGCTATAGGTACAAAAATGAAAAGGGAACATGCAGAAAGAAAGAAGGAATACTGGTATTCAAGTTCTAATGGGAGTGAATGCAGAAAATTAATTTAGACAATTACAGAGCAATATTATGCTTTTAATTTTATTGAATGAGTTGACATAGATGCTAGGATAGTGTTGTCGTCTTGGATAATTGTGTCTAAAACTTTATGTGCTTGTGGATGAATTTGTCAGAATCTTATTTGGCCTATTTTCTTTCTAAATAAAGTTTAGTACCTTGATTCTGTTCATGATTTGTAAGAAAGTAATTTATTTGAATAAATAATCTCTTACTTGGCATTCATGTGTCACTGATAGTATGTATCCCTTTATGCATAAGCTCTGAGTCCTATAACAGTAAGCCTATAGTGACCAATTCTTGGTTCAGTTTAAATGAGAGAAAAGTATTTTTTGTGGTATAGAACTCTTTTTTTGTTGTTGTTTTGGTTTTTTTTTTTTTGTTGTTGTGTGGTGGTTTTTTTTTTCCACATAACTGTCTTGAAATAGTTTGTGTTCACACTGGGTTTATAAAGAATGATTAATTCCCCTGTCACTTAGCAGGCAGCATCTGACTCTTCTATTTTTGTTATTAGGGTGCCTTGAGGGCTTTAGGTTGAAACTTATCTAGTGAATTCTTTGGCTGATTTTTGCACTGTTGCTGACTGTGCTGCTTGAGCAGTTGCTACCCCTACTTGCCTGTTTGTATGTCTTCACTGTGCTGGTGCAAGCTTCTGCATGGCTGTGTGATGAACTGGATGGAGTATTGATTTAGGTAAAATACGATCCAGCAAAAATAGTTACGTTTTGGTCTTGTTGGTTCAAGTGACAGTGCAACCAGTTACACTGGCAGAATTGAAAGTCTGAAACCACAACAGAGGTCCTTGAGCACCTGCAGGGAGGCTTAAAGTAGAGGATTCTCTAGGGACTTCAGTTTTGACCTCTTTGAGCTAAATAACTTGGGGATAATCCTAGTCAGTATAACACTGTGTTTAGAAATACTGAGATGGCTACCTGATTTCTGGTCATACTTTGAAAACGTACAGGACTTTGTTTCTTACTTTCCTTATGTATTGCTTGTACCATGATCAAAGCGTTGCTGCAGACCACAGCATGGATAAAAAACATTATTCCAGAGAGACGACATGAGAGAAAATGGACTGTGCAGTCACTGGGTGTGATTTTGCAATTAGTACAGTTTGCTTTAAATGTTCAGCACAGTCAGGAAAAAGGAGTAGGAAGTGAACTTTCCCTCTGTCTCAAATGAAAATTAACTTGGATGAATTCAAGAGCCTGCTTGCTTGCCACTGAGGTGTCTTTGTTCTCAAGTTAGTAACAGCACCATAAAACTTAGAAAAGCATAGCCTGTTTTCAGGACTCCTGCCATCTCCTATATCAGTGTTGCTAACCAGGTGATTGCAAAATACCACTGTATTTTGATGTGAGTGAAGGGCTGGTGGGAGAAAAGGATCGCTATCTCTGTGTAGTGCTCCAAAAAATGACAGGCAAGTAGAGGGTAGCATGTCAAAGAGGTGGCCTGGGGAAGTGCCCCAGATTTCTTCTGAATTGTGTGGATGACTTAAGACACGGGAATAGACAGATGTTTTAATGACTAAACCATTGGTCCATGATTTGGGACATGCATATGGAACTTTCTCTCATATGGGTTCTCTGTGGGGCCCTGAACTTGCTGATCTCCCTCAGTTCTGCATCCTTTAAAAAGTAAAAATGGGCTTTTCTCTGCAGCCTGCCTATGAAAGGTTTTGATGTAAATCTTTCAGCCATCACTGCAATGAGATGAAGTGATGGCCTTTCTTATGTTCAGAGGCTGAAGGAGCTCAAGGATGCTTTCCTTTCAGCAAAGTCGCTAGTGGGAGAAGGTAGTCCAAGCGTGGGCCTTGGGGCTGCTGTGCCCCCGTGTCAGCCAGGAGGAGAGTGCTGTGCTGACACAAGTGCTGCTGTTCCCCTGGTTCAAGGAAGGGGTAACCTATTATAGCTGCTGCTTGTAGTCTGCTTGCCTCTGCCTCCAGCCTATAGATGCAACCACCGCAGAGGTGAGGTGTTGAAAGGGAACTGATGCTTTGTCAGGGTGGGAATGGGGGGGCTGCCTTCCCCGCAGCATTGGGCAGTGTTTTTTTGAGACTTCTCAGGGCTGATGAGTTTCAAAAGATACAAGGCCATGGAAAAAAAATAGTAGGAGTTTGTGTTTGCATAAGTTCAATGAGCCCTTACTAAAGGTTCAGTGCATAGACTCCGACCTGTTTCACTTCAAGTGTCAGGTATGTTTGAACTTTAAGTGAAACATTAGCTAACACATGTCTGGATTTTTTCCTTCAAGAGGCCCGAAGTCTCCAGATATTTTCTGGGATGCGAGTCCTTTACTCAGGTTTTTCATGACTAGATTTTGACAACTTTTGGCTGCAACACTTTTAGTGTCTCAAAGCATGTAGCAAGGCTGGATTCAGCCTGTTGTGTGAGGGGGCGAACGTGTCACTATCCCCTGGAGCTAGCTGCCCTCTTGGGGGAGGACTTAAAGTTTAAGGGACACGTTTACTAAAAGGAATGGCTAGCAAGTGGAGATGTTCTGGTGTCTACTATGGGGAGGTGAGGGGGAGTGTGTGTCAAATCTCAAATCGGTGCACTTGAGGAGGAACAATGGATAACAAGGTAGCTGTTTTTCCCCTGCCCCCTTTTTTATGACCCCTTTTAAAATTAAATAGGGAAGATAAACTGCTGGAAGCTAAACTCGCTCACCTCAAGTGAGAAAGGGAAAGGCAACGTCTGCATCCTAAATGGACTGAAATCACTAGCTATATTAGAAGTAAAATTGTGTTTAGGTGAGTACCCTCAAATAGGAGGATCTCTTTTTCCTGACTGCAAAATTTGGAGAATTTCATCAAGAGAAACAATTGTACAGTGAAGCTGATTAGACACAGCTGTCAAATCCACTAAGTAAGCACTTTTTAAAAGTGAATGAAAAATTATCTTTTTTCATTTTGCATATGTGTTTGGAAAAGAAAGGAACTTAGTTGGTGTGGTAGAACGGATAAGACACAAGTATGTATTTCTGTATTTTGATTATTACCTATTACAAATTTACTAAATTTAAAAGATGCTGCTGGACATTGTCCACCTCCGCTCCATCCCTGTGTGCATGAATGGTTTGGCAGAGTCTCCTGTAAACAGGATGTGGAACTGTCGGAGCCCCGTTTGACTGCAGTTGTCGACATTTTGGAAAGTGTGTGGACAAATTCTAGCTGCCTGTATCATGTGTGTACATGTGTGCAACCTTCCTCCGTTTCTTCTCCTGAGATGCTATTAATTTACTCTCCTTGAACTTGATCCTAAAGACCAAATACTCTGGATTAAACACAGCATGTATAACTGCCTTTTGTTTTTTGCCATCTCTGCGTTACTTTTCCTGTGACATTAATCTTGGATTGTTTGGAGTAGCTGTAGAGCTGACTAGTTACTCTGTGTTTCTTGGTAGCACTATGTGAACAATGCATTAATGATTCCTTACTATGCATGTTATTCCGGTTTTGAAAAATCAAGCATTGTTCTCATGCAGAGTTGAGGCACTGACCCTGGTATATAAAGCCTCCTGAAATGGAGACACACTTGAATGGAGAATCTCTAAATGGGATGCTTGAATGGTCTTTTCCCAAGTAAATAAATATTGCCTCTTACTTAGTTTCAAGAAACATGGTACACAGCTGCTCTTTACTCGTTGTTGTAAAATAACGGGCCATTTGCTGACTGAAGCAAGCTATTGGCATTATTGCTAGCAGCTGCTGAACCCTTAGTGTTAACTTAAACAGCTCATAAATGTTAATCATGTTGCAGTTTTGTTAGAGCTTGTCTGCGTATCCCAGAGGCACTAGCTAATATGTCACACTTTTTTTTCACATGAACTGATGACATTTCTTAGCGGAGATCCAAATAGTAACTTCATAATTCAGTAGTTTTACTGTGGTGGCTGAAGTTTCTTCAAAACTGCACTGCTAACTACAGCTTCACTAGTACTAATGTAGCTTTATTTGGATGTGTTTCAGTGGGCTCAAAGCTGCTGAGCATGCGGTGGAGTGAGTACACAGTTGAAGGGAATAGGCTGTCTGCTTACTGACCTGTTGTTTGGAGATCTCTGGCAAAGTCAAATCCAAATCTAAGCTGAACAAAATCTGTTCAATTTATCCCCTGCTTCAGTTTAAAGTCACTTTCGTATTGGAATGGTTTTGTGGCTATACAAGTCTGAAAAGCTTACAGGAAATGTAAGGGTTGCTGTAGAAATCTGTGTTATCTGCATAATAAGCAATTAAATAATGTGCTGTGGCCTTTTAACAGTCCCTCCCACTCTTCAGCCGGTGGGAATGTGTTCTTAAAAACAAAACAAAGCTTCCAAACAAACTAATCCTTTCCTTTCTTCAGGTCAGATTCTGCTAGTATTCTCTAGAAAACACTGGTAAGGTCCCAGAAACTGGTTTTGAGCCTGTCAAAAGAATTGTAAATATAGCACTAATGAAAACATAGATAAAGAAGTAAAAGCTGCTGTATTATTGTAGGAGTTTAATTTTTAATTTTAATCATTGTGAAGGTCAAAAAGAGGACAGTGTTGTTGCTAGTGCATGCCATATAGAGAAACTATGCTTACCACATCTCAAATCTGTTCTCTCATCCTTACTTTTATGTGAGCATACAGTGAAGTTCTTATCTCTAGGGCAGTGGTCTATATTTACCAGAACTGCACTTCGTGCCCAGAGGCTATAATCCCTACCAAACTAGTTGAAATGGCAGATAGTCCAGGCTTCCAGTGTCAGCCTGTGGACACAGGTTAACGTAACCACAACGTGACCATTCCTGTACAAAGCTGTATGCTCTCTGCTGTGTATTTGGGTGGTGCTTTGCTTGTGAGCGTCTATGCTGTTCCTCTTTGGGGTTCTCTCCTGGCTGCTTGCAGAGGAATTTCTGTCCCTGAATGGATGTGCAGGACACAGACAAGTATTACGGACTGATGTTAAATGGATCCTCTCCTGTAAGGTGGGGGGTCCCAACTTGAGCTGGGACCTCTTGAGCTTTACAAGATAGACTTCATTCAAGGAAGTCTGATTTAGAGTGTGGAAGATCATGAACGGGACTGATTTTTTGTGGTTGTTAAAGTATCAAACCAAAGATACATAAGGCTAACACTACAGCATACAGAAATCTGTGAGCAAGAGTTTGGTCTCAAAACATTCAGTCATCTTATTTCCAAGGACAGGAGTAAATGTCACTCCTCAAGTAGGTGGATGTGAGACTTTATTTCTGGACTTGTTCCTAAAAGCCCAGAGAAAGACTGGCTAGTGTATGATTTAGTAGGTTTTGGGTAGAAATTAAACAGAAAACTCTCTGGCAAAGTATAGGGGACTCCAGATTGTGTGTGTGTGGTTAAATTAGAATTGCATGACTGATGTTTTGAGAAAGGCATAATTGTAAAAAGAACTTTGGATTTCTTTAAAAAAGTTTTGAGCTTTTGTATTTGTAAAGAAGTGGTGTATTTTGTTACAGATAGGATGACCATCCAACTATCAGTTTTGGTCACATCTTTTTCAGCACTTTTCTGTGGGTTTCTAGTGTTTTTTGTTTTGGTGGTTGGTTTGTTTTGTTTGTTTGTTTCTTTGGTTTGTGTTTTGGTGGTTTTTTTTTTTGTTTTTTTTTTTCTCCAAAAGGTCCACCTAAAAATTCTGCTCTTGCCCTTTAATTCTGTCCCATCTACATGCATGTCTCATGCAGCAGATCAAGACAGCTTGCTGAGATGAGATACAACTTCAAATATCCAGAGTGGTACTTGAGTGAAAAAAGAACAGAGGGGAAACCCCAAACTCTACCTGCTTACGAGTCACACAAGTAATATGAAAGATGGTACTGGTCATGTACCTACACACATGTAGATAATATGTGGGGAGAAGGAAAGCAGTGAAGAACTGAAATATAAAAGGCGCAAAAGAAAAGTTGTCAGAAGTACTGATCACTTTTTTTTGTTTTTCTCTTGCAGACCTTCAAGTGCTGACCTTTTTGGTTTATTAAGTTATTATAAACTTTTGCTGCTCTGCGAACATATAAAGATGTCTCGCAGCCCTGATGCTAAGGAAGACCCTGTGGAATGTCCCCTTTGCATGGAGCCTCTGGAAATTGATGACATCAACTTCTTCCCTTGCACCTGTGGCTACCAAATCTGTCGTTTCTGTTGGCATCGTATTCGTACTGATGAGAATGGACTTTGTCCTGCTTGCAGAAAGGTAAATATCCTGGAACAGCAGCTTGTCTTGCACATATCACAAGGCTCTTGCATTGTGTTGGTACCAAAGACATCCTTTTCCTTCAGGGAAACATTCGTCTAGTCATGGCCTAGATCAAGGGTGAGGTGTTGGATCTTTCAGATTTCTATCTGCATATGTGTTGAAGCTGTTGTACAACGGCTCGTCTTGGTTTGTTAAATTCAGGACTGGATTAATAGGGGAAGCTGTGGATCAGAACCAAGGCATGCTGATACTGGGAGAACTGCCAAAAAAAAAAAAAATCCTTTGAGTTGGGGTGCTCATGCACTGACAAAGTCTTTTCAGGAAGGACAGTGAGGATTCCAGCATCAGGGGTTTACTGAGGTCCAAGGTTCAGCTAAACTAGCAGAGCTGTATGAGGCAAGCTTATAAAGCACCTGCTTGTTTTGTTTGTGGCACTGGAGTTTTTAATCCATATTTTTCTGGACGCTAAACATTTAAAACCTTTGGAAAATACATCCAATGGTGTTAAACTTTAAAGCATTTCAAAATCTAGGCTAAGTCTATTTGTCTAGTGTTCTGATCTCATTGCCAAATGCTTAAAGGTAGTACTTTGAGAGTCACACTTAATTTCTCCCTGTCTCTTAATAGATGTCTGGCTGATACTTTGGTTGGCCACAACTATAAACTTCAGCTTCACTAAATTGCCTGCTTTTTCCTTTGAATTATTTTCCTCCTCCTTTTAATGTTTTGCTTAACCTCATTATTTCCTTATCTTCAGTGTTTAATAAAATTCTTTCTCAATATCTTCTCTTTAATGACTTTCCTTGATTGTAACTTTCTTGCCTGGCCTTCCTTTTTTTGTAATCACAGCTACTTATGTCCCCTCTTTCTCCTGCTATTTTAATCATGATCCTATCCTCCGTTTATGCCTTTGTTGGCTTCCTGTCTCGTGTTACAGTTCCCCTTTCAGACCCCAAGTAATCTTACTTGGTCTCACTATCTTTATTCACTGCCACAGCTTTCTGTAAGCACTTCCAGTCATATTTTCTTGCTGCTCTTTCGGGCTTTGGTTACACTAGAGCTTTCACTGCTAACCTGTGTTTGGACACCTCTGCAAGCCTGAAGGCTATCCCACAGCAACATATGTTCGTTAGCAAATTGCACAAATTTGCTGCGATACTTGAGCTCTCTGTTCTACAAGGAAGATCCACCTGTCATCAGCCAAATCAGTCTCCACATGTGATACCTGCTGTAGATGACACAAGCTATATAGTAATTTTCATAGCACAAGCAAACGTCTATTCTTCTGGTACAGCATGAGATTTCTGGAATTTCCTTGTCTGTTCCTTCATTTACCTGGATTTATTACAGTACTTTTTGCCAACAATTATTTGATTCGTCTCTGCCTGTTCATTATTGGAAGTATGTGGAATATATGTGAAAAATCAGAACCAGAATGCTATTCACTGCCTCCGGGTATCTGAATTCTTTGAAATATGGATACTGCCACAGCTGAACTTTTAATGTGGAATAATCTGGCGTTTGATTGGATGTGCAAATATTTTGCTGACTTGGATACAGTATGCTCAGAAAAACAGTTTTTGGAGAAAAGCTAGAATGAGGGCTACAATTGGAAGGAAGCACACTGACCATTCCAGGAGAGGAAGGAGATATCTTCTTTCACAATGGACGAGGATTATGTTCTTGATACTTTCTTTGTCTATGGACTACAAGGCGTTCTTGAGTAGAGTTGCAGCTTATTGCTGGATTGTAGGACATTTGCATGGAGGAGGCTGAGGAGTGCACTCCTTTTGCAGCATAGACAAAGACATGGTGGTGCAGAGACCCCATCAGGATCTTGGGAATAAATTATTTTGAACTACACAGTTGATGGCAACATCAAATAAGCCTGAAGAAGTCCCCTTTTGAAGTGCTCTGGACCTTCTGAACCAGGTATGTGTTTTTGTGTGTAGGGTGCCTAAATAGTTCCTATCTGTGTATAGTAAGGATTCTGGGGAAAAGATCTAAGCAGTTTTCTAATTCATAACCGCTATGATGCGCATTGGTTGTGATAACTTAAAAAGCTGAAGTATAGCAACCAATGATAGGACAAGGGGTAATGGATTCAAGCTGGAACACAAGAGGTTCCACTTAAATTTGAGAAGAAACTTCTTCTCAGTGAGGGTGACAGAGCACTGGAACAGGCTGCCCGGGGAGGTTGTGGAGTCTCCTTCTCTGGAGACATTCAAAACTCGCCTGGACGCCTTCCTGTGCAACCTCATCTAGGTGTTCCTGCTCCGACAGGGGGATTGGACTAGATGATCTTTTGAGGTCCCTTCCAATCCCTAGCATACTGTGATACTGTGATAGAAAATGACAAAGCAACAAAATTTTTGCAAGAAAGTTTATAGTAGGTACTATGGTTTCAACAGGTATGTCATGTTTATAAAGTGTATACCAGTGCAGCATACTTACTGCAAAATGGACTGCAAATAAACATATTAAAACAAGGCTGAGTGTGTTATGCACAATTACATAATAGAAAACTGCTATTTGTGCCAATGGTATTGAATGCAATGCGAGTTCTCCAGTGGTTTGATTGCTACTTTGTGGAGAGGACCAATGAAGCACCACTCTATCTGGTGATTTTGCTTGAAAGGTTTGGAAAGTTTGGAAAAGCCTGTGATGAAATAGTTTGGCTATACACTATAGTGGCGCCTATGCCATTAGTTTGATAGATCTTAACTATGCATTGCATATATGCCATTATTTTCCTAAGCTTCTTTAATTCACTTCTAACTGAAAAGATGTTGGTTTGCAGTTTTTTTCTACTAAAGAGAAAATACTTTTCATGGGCGAACTGTTACATAGCTTAACGTTTGCATGTGCAGAATACGTTCACGTGGTTGCAGTCAATTGAGTTAGTATGTCTTATGTTTCCTCCTGTTAGTAACAGTAGACAAACATTTGCTTTGTCTTGATTTGTGAAAGTAAGGTGCTGCTATGAATTTAACTTGAATGCTGGTTGGAAACTTGTTACTCTTAACACGTTAAAAGCTTTCTAAACTTTGTCTGAATCTTCTGAAATAGACTCGGAAATTGTTTCTGTTTAATTCATTAACTACAAAAAATGCTTCCTTAAAAAATAGAACTCACCTGCTTTGAGTTCCTGATGCCCTTCAGAATTGTAGGTGTAGTCAATTGTAAGATGCTAAGCAAGCCTTCCTGTTTTTTCCAGTCAATTGATTTCTTAACTGTGAGTGAAATAGCCGCTAACTAGTCAAATTAAAATGAAAATATGCTGTCCTTAAAAGAGACTTCTGTAGCCAAAAGCTGGGTTACAGGTCATCAGTGTAGCTAGTTCTGGTTTTAAAGCTAGTGATTTTTGTCTTTGCAGTGATTTTTCTTTTTTTCTTTAAAATTTAGTGGCCTATGTACCGTTTGTCATACGAATGATATGTACCACTTCAGTCGCTTGTGTCGCTCTAATAGAGCAACTCAAACCTAAGTGTTAGTTGTTGTAATTTTTAAATCCAGCAATAAAAAAGCCTAGCTCCTTCACATTTCTTAATTGCTTTGCCCTTCCACCAAATAATATAACTTGATATGCAGCTTTTCCTGTGATACGGCTTTGCCTTGTTCTCCAGTTCCTTGACTTAGTGAGCTTTATTCCTCATAGCACCTGGTGTTAGAGATGGAGAAAAATAGTAAACCAACCACTACATTTTATGACAAGAAACTAACATGTTTTAAGCATGTTTTTGTCCATGTTTCTTCTACTCTTGCTTCTGTGTAAAAGAAACACCTGGTCTTAATGCCCAGTCTCCAAATGTCAGTTCCTTTTTCTGGTGCTTTTCATCCCACAACTAAGTAGTTGGTGCAACAATTGATATTTAGAAATATACAGGAAATTGCTACTTTTTATTCTTGATATAAGTAATGTGGTGTATACTATGCATAAACCTTATTGACTTTCTCTGTATTTCTCATTTCAGAACCTATTCGGTAGCAAGGCAACAACTGGGAAATGTTGGTACATCCATTGTGTGGAAGGAATGTGATTCATCTGGGAATGACAAAAGTGAAGTGCTTGATAAATCCCAGCTGAGCTTTCAACAATTGGGAAAATGTGGGGAGAAAAGTCTAAAAGAAAACAAAACTTAAATGACAAGACAAACTTAGTCAGGAAGACTGAGAATTCATCAAGGGCCATCTCTCTGATTAAAGAAACGAGACAACAGAAGAGACATTTGAACTTTTGATGAAGTTCTTGTAGGACTACTAGCAACTTGCACTTAGTGTGAACAAAATCTGGTCATTTGCCATGTTGGCACATCTTGTTCAGGTGGCTTCCATGATTTTTGCTGAAGAGGATTTGTATGACTTAAGTGGAGGGTGTCAGTTAAACTTAGTGAATCAATGAGGTCTTGCGTCTGAAAGTACATAAATGCTGGTAATGATTGATCTAGCTACTTTGCTTGGATCTTAAATCCTCTACCAGCTAACGAATCAGTGGTAGTAGGTTAAACAATTATCTTGTGCTTCTTGAGTTACTGAAAAAAAAAAAAAAAAAAAAGCTGGGGGGGGAGTGTCATGTCATGTCAGTAGCATTGCCACTTTAGCTGTTGCAAGACTTGAGAGCTTCTGGTACCTGTGGTACTACCCCTATTTTGTAGGGTTGGACAGAGAGTAAACAACAGATGAAACGGTACTGTGAGATCCACTAGCAGTCAACCCACCTTGCTTGGCTTTCAGAGCCGTGTTCCACCAGCCTTCCCTGCATGTGTTCTGTTTGTGATTGAACTATCATTTGAGTTCATGAACTTCATCTTCAGAGTGAGTGCTTCCCACAGTGTTGAAGTCATTCACTGTCCTATTTGTAGGCTGACTTTATGTCCTTAATTGAAAGGAACAGGATTTCTAATACTTGTTACTTTTTAGAATTAGCTTCTGAAATGTTGGTACTGTGCTTAGTTGCCTTCCTCCCTCCTTAAATGCCCAATGTGCCATACATTGTATATAGATAGGAAAAAATCATCTACCGCTACTTAGGATTAGGTTTCTGATTTATTATTGGGATTCAAGAGGTGCACGCAGATACATTTACAGGTCCTGCAAGTCAGGATATCCAACTACTTATATTCCTTAGAAGCATTAAACATGTCATGAGAGTATAGGAAATGTGTGTTTATCATAATGCAGCTCTACAACATCTAGCAAGAACTTTTGATCATGCTGTTGCTCGAACAAGTGCTGTTATCCGTGGTGGCAAATCAAGTGCTGCCACTTCTTACTGATTGAAATCTTTATTCACATAGTCTTGTACTTTCTGCTGAGATGAAGACATTTCTCTTCCCTGATTCTGAAGTTGCTGTTTAGTTGTGTGCCTCCCAGCAGTTCTTGAGCTCTCCTGTACCAAATACAAATTTCTAGTTTTGCTATGGATGAAAAAAGTTCTGCTCAAGGTTATGCTTGAGCTACCCAGAATGTTTCCTGACTAATGTTCAGGACCTCTGGTAGCAAATAGCTATACAGAAAAGGAACATACTGTCTGAATTGCTTCTCATTGGAGAGTATGCTCTGAATGTGGCTATACTTGGCAAGGAAGAAGCTGATCAACTTTAGCACTGTTTACTGTAGTTTTCTTAGACCTTCAGGAGCCTTACTGAACCTACTGAATTAATTTCTTGCACAGTACCGGAGTGCAGCATACTTGCAAGCCTTGCCTTGCGTAGTATGGGATGTGGAGAAGGAATTAGTGAAAGGACGGGTTGTGGGTATGATACCACATCACTTGATGTAGGGCAAACCATTTTATTTTTGGAACTATATCTACCTTATACTTGTGCACTTGTTTTCTTCCCATTCCTACCTGAACTCAGCTTGACTGTGATAACCGAATTGACTCTCTCTTTGCCGAGCAGTCTTTCTCTTCCTTAAAACAGAACAATATCTATTCTTTCTTCTACACGATTGACTAACAGAGACTTTGAGAAGCTCTTTAAATAAGTGAAATGCCTTGCAGAATTATCCTGCATCTCTGAAGTCCTCATGTGTACATGTGTTAGCTCAAGATAATCATTGGCTATAGCTAATCTCAAATGACCTTACTAAGAGGTCATTGCTATTCATCAAGTACATTGTGAAATCTGTGTAAGGTATTCGGTATTACTTGTGAATAACATAACTTTTGAAGAAATGGTATGTTTTTAACTGTTCTTCAAGGGTAACATGAGTCCTTATTGTGCTTTCCTGTTAAGGACATAATTGTGTAATTTGGGCTACTGCTGAAGTATCTTACAAGTTTAAATTTCTTTGTGATACTAAAATCATGTTCCAGTGTTTAACTGTGAGATGCTATCTGCTGAAGTCAACTGCAGTGTATTTTCAGAAGATGTCTCAAGTAGAGCATGATAATGCTGAACTTTAACCTCTTTAAGCTGTAAAATGGATATTGTTTTGTTTGGGGATGTACTCATAAGACTGTCAGGTCTGAGCACTTGGTGGCTCTTTCAGTAGCATCATGCAAGTATGAGGAATATATGCTTTTAACCTAAACCTTTTTTTCATCTGCTGCTGTAGATTTTTCTCAGGTTGTTTAGTACAACAACTGTTTTTGTATTCTACTATTAACAGAGGACAGTCAGGAAAAAGTTAAATTCATTTTTGTTGGACTTGCACGCTGAAGCCTTTGGTTATGGTAGTACAAAAAACTTAGTCCAACATATTGGTGAGCTTAACTTCTTTATCTTAAGTCTTTACTTTAACGCCTATCTCCTGTACAGTTCTCATTTTTTACTTAATCTCAGTGTTTAGAAACATCTCTTTCTGTTTGAGATATTTTTATATACTTGCTTCTGTGCTTAGCATTGCTTTGTATATGAAATGTGAAATCTAATGCTTCAGTCTAAGAAAAGTGGAACAGGTGAGGAATGTGGGACTGCTTTGAGGAGTAATCTGGGGCAAAGGACAGTGTGCTGTAGTCTGCAAGACCAGGCTAAAATAGTGCCTTTATAGCAATGCTCTGCGTGAATAGAGCAATGCTTCTAGGTGACTCTGAGGACACCTGTACTTCTGCTAGATACTTTTGAGATTAAAATCTACAGGGTTATGTCTGTATTTGAGGAGTTATCTGTAAATGATAATCTTGAGATTTAAAAAGCACCTTTGTCCAGGGAAGACGAAGCCCAAGTTTCAAACTGGTACACAAGTATGGCAAGAATACTATTAAATCAGTATGCTGTAACTATATTGAAATCTGTCTCGTAGGAGAAGTTAACCATGTAACCATTGGGCCATGTAATAGTGTTACTGTCTTGAACTTGGTGGGCCACTGAATTTGTGTTTTGATTTCTTATCCTGTAGTCCTTACTTTGTTTGTCAATACACTTAATTATCTAAATCTGTATTGGACAACTAAATAGCAGGTGAATATAAAGGGCATGCTTTCACCCTGCTTACTATGCTGTGTTAGTGAAATCTTAACAGGATGTGTTGGCTGTCATGTTGCAGCTGCTTGTAATGTTAGCAGACTGACTAGGCAGCTGGGTTAGAATGTGGCTATTGCCCAAATCAGTATTAAGTCTATAAATAGGAGAATTCCATGAAAATATGCAAGATGTTAATCTTTCCCAAAGGACTGAATATGCTACTTCTATAACATGGCTGGCTATAACAATCAGAACAGTAGAACAGAAGAAAGAAATTTGTGCGTTAAAACATCAGGATTAATGATTTTTCTCAAATGTGGTGTTTCTTATATGGGTTGTTTTTAATGATATTTGTTATATTTAGCCATATCCAGAAGATCCAGCAGTGTACAAACCACTCTCCCAGGAAGAACTGCAAAGGATAAAAAATGAAAAGAAACAGAAACAAAATGAGAGGAAACAGAAGATTTCAGAGAATCGCAAGCATTTGGCCAGTGTACGGGTTGTACAGAAGAATCTTGTCTTCGTGGTAGGGCTATCTCAGCGCCTAGCAGATCCAGAGGTGAGTGGTTCACACTTGCAGATCTTGCTCTTAACTTACTGTCAAGGAACCATTGGAATACCCTTGTGCCCACCTTGTCTGTCTCTCTAATGGGTCCAAAATGGAGCAGTATTGAAAAGGTTCACTGGTGCTGAGGCCTCCTCTTCTTAAGGGAACCTACTCAGCTTCATCCTCCAAAATAATGACAATAAGTGTTTATGTCTTTGCTTTTGGGAGTAGGGACAGAAAAAAGCTGTCGCTTGAAGTGTAACTAGGAAGGAGCGTGAGGGTAAGGGGAAGAAAATCAGTAAGAGGAAGACCCATGAAAGAGTTGGCTTGCTACTCTGCATCATCAGCAAGAAGCTTTTCATTTGAGAAAACTGATTGTGTTTAAAACACTTTATTTACTTCCACCATCAGTCAGCTGCAGTTGGCTAATGAAATTAGTGCTAATGAGTAAAAGTACCTTGAGTTAGACTATGGAGGGAGTGTACTACAGGATAAGATAGATGTCTTCCAAACTACTGTGCCAAGTTAAGTTCACCTGGTTGGACTAAATTGTCTGTAGAAATCTCAAACAGAAGCAGCTTTTTCTGAGGGCTTAGAGTATGGGATGCATTTTAGTAGACTGGGAAAGAACAAATGTAAAAAGCAGCTTTTAGCGGGGGGGGCGGGGGGGGGGAAGGGGGAATATGAAGGGAAGAGAAAAATCAAAGTTAAACTGATCTGGTGTGTAACACTTCAGTTTCTACATGAATATAGCAACAAGTACTTACAACTATCAGCACTGTCTCAGTGCTATTTATTACTGAAAAATGTATTTGGTTTCTTTTACCAGATAGAGGGTTTGTGCGTAAGAGAAATAAAATAAAAACAAAAAAAACCCAAAACCAAAAACACCAAAAAGAAAACAAACCACAAAACCAAAACCCTGAACTGTGTATACCATTAACCTCAGATAATTCCACACTGACTAGTTGAAGTAATTAGAAGTGGGTTTATTGGTGTAGTAGAGGGGTGTGAATGTTGTACTAGGTTTGGTGGTAGCAGTGTTCTCACTGACATACCTGAAAATAATGTGTATTTACTGAATATTGCATATAGCACCAAGGTGACTTGATTTCCTAGCATGAAAGAGAGATGGGCTAAAAAAAAAAAAGTATTCAATATATTCAATTTAAGTTTTCCACTTAAGCAGGCAAAATACTCCTGCACAAATAAAGATGATTTGGAAGGGGACATTGGCTGCTATTTGCTGTTTCTGGAAATAGATATGTGGATCACAAAGGACTACAGGTGGATTCACTTTGGTTGACATACTCTTGTGAAAATTGTGAAGGCCATGCTACCGTATCTTATCAGGGTTATAATATGCAAGACGCTTAAACTCTTCTGCTTTACTCAAGATTGTCTCTCTGACCTGGAATGATGGCTGAGGGTGGATGTAGGATCTTTCAAGAGGGTGTAGATAAAGTGAAGAGCAGTTAAAAGAGACCAGTGAGTGACTGGTTGTTGATACAATGTGCTCTGTAGTTCTGCAGAATGTTCCAAATGAAGACATCTATGGTCCCTTGAGAAGAGAGAGGAGGTGGTTAGGTAAAGAAGTTCTTGGATCAGTACAATTTAACTGTAGTATCCAGTGTTAATATGAAGACAGGGCTGTGGAAACAAATCTTCCTTTTTAACCTCTCGGGTTATTTTCTAGAACTAGAAATACCCTTAGCTTATCCAGCTTCAGTCTGAGTAGTCAGTACTTCTGCACCTCCTTCCGTCACAGGGATAGGAAAAGAAAGGCTTTTGCTACCAAATGTGTCAGATATATTGCCAATTCCATTGGCACACAGGTAACTGTTATTCAACGGAGTTGCTTAATATGCTAGAGATGTTCCTGCAAGTGAGTCAGGATCCAGCATTTTGTTCTCAGCAGTTAATATATCTGAATGGAAGTTTAAGGTGGTTATTTATTTTAAAACTGGAATGAATGTGACTCTTTTATGATTTGAGAAGAAAAAAAATAAAAAATAGATACATACGGAATATTTCATGCTGAATGGGCTGTATCTTGCCAGGGTGGGGTTTGGGTAACCTGAGTACCAAAAGAAATTATAAAAATGCAACGTAAAATGTGGCATATCCCTCAAGTTCTTTACTGCAGTGGCAACATACTCTGTATTGCAAGTAACCCATGTTTTATGTTGGAAAACAAATATACATCTACATGCTCTCCTCCTCTTTGTAGAAGAGACCTGTGTTTTATTATTTGAAACTATAGTTGCACAGTTACACAGAAGAATAAGTACAGCCCTGTATGAATTAACTTTCCAGTATACCACTTTAACTTTCTTTTCTTGTAGGTTTTGAAACGACCAGAATATTTTGGGAAGTTTGGTAAAATACATAAAGTTGTCATTAATAACAGCACATCATATGCAGGCTCACAGGTAAGTCAGAGGCCTTTGTGCTTTTTTTATTCCTTTAGAGAAAATGCTTGTGTGCAGAGTGAATCTGAGGCTCCCTATTTCTGATTAAGCAATAGGTTAAAGAAGTAAAAAGAAAAAAAAAATACAGCACTGCAAAAATCTAATGAGACTTAAGTTACTGAAGCATTGTCCAACCAGACTCAAAATTGAATGCAAGATGCAGTGTAGAAAGATTAAAAACTGAGAGAGAGGATGAGAACCTTCAAAGAAGCAGCAATGTGACATTTATTCACTAATCTGCATTTCAGGGATAAAATACTTAAAAAGTATTTCTAGTACTTTCAAGCAACATTTTAATGCATTTCTTCTTTCCCCATTAGTTATGTATCACATCTAAATTTTTATGAATTCTACCATTTTTGTCAGTTTTCCTGTTAAAAACATCTAGCTGTGAATATACCAGTTTATAAAGTGAGCTGCTAAATAAACAACTTAATGTTCAGATCTGTCTGGGGGGAGTGGAAAAATAAAAATGGTATGTTTTCTTCTAGGGTCCAAGTGCCAGTGCATATGTAACCTACATCCGGTCAGAAGATGCTCTCAGAGCCATACAGTGTGTCAATAATGTGGTGGTAGATGGCAGAACACTTAAGGTGGTAATATTTTTACATTCTTATGTATATATGCTAGGGCACTAATACCAGTGCATAGTATAAAATGTTATTTCTATGGATATACTTGTGTTGATGAACAAAAATGTCCAGTTTATTGGGTTTTGACCTATTTTCCTAGTGTGAACGTGGAAGTTCAGTGAGCTTCCAGCAGGCAATGTTTTAGGGGTTTAGCAGGTAACTTCTTGAAACAAAAATTTGAGACAAAGAAAGAGATGTACCACCACCCCCTTCTCGCAGTGGCTTTTTTGCTGTATTAGCTTAATAGCACAGTGTGGAAAAACTGATTATTTGCTTTTACAGAGCATTTCTGTAATCAAAACATCACACCAAAAGCTGCCTGGGAAATGCAAGTTTTCTCCTTTTGGTATCTGTGTAAACAGGTATTCAGGCTGACTTGGCCAAATTGGTGGCTACAGAAAATCATCTAGTTAATAGTCATTTCCTGACTCTGCTACAAAAGATTAACCAGTCTCATGTAATACAAACTCATAACTACTTATTTGGCTTCTTATGATTACAAATGCAAATATTTACTGAGGCTATTATTTTGGTGTTTATTTAGATTGGATGAAAATAGAAATACATCCTAATTCTGAAGTATATAGTATAGAATACAATCTAATCCTGAAGTATATAGGCTTCTTACAAATGGATTTCCTAGTCCATTTGCATAAAAAAATGCATTATCATGGAACTTCAAATCTTGGGAAGGAATTTATTTTTTTTTTTGCAAATACAGGTTTTTCTTTTCTTATACTGTAAAAGACATTCTTAACCTCCAGTACTTAAGCAATGATTATTTTTTTTTTCAGGCATCATTAGGTACAACAAAATATTGCAGTTATTTTCTAAAAAATATGCAGTGTCCAAAACCAGACTGCATGTATCTACATGAGCTAGGAGATGAAGCAGCCAGTTTCACAAAAGAGGAAATGCAAGTAAGTGTAATGAATGGGAAACACATGAAAGTGGCATGTATGTATTTTATTGTATATAAATTAATCTAATATGTATAATGTAGCCTTTTACTGAATGTTACGTCAGAGATGAATTTTGAAATCTAAAAGGTGATTAACCAGTTGTATGATGACAATGAACAGTTAGTTAAATTTTTTCATTGCATGCTGCTTTTAAAGGCTGAAAAGTCCACTGAGTGTTCATGAGTCAAAAAGATGATAAACTCTTAGCCAAGAATTCAAATAACCTTGAGTTAGCTACTTGCCCCTTGTTCATACCAATGCAAGGTAACGTATTTTATTTTAAATCTCTGAAAGAAGTTAGTGCCGATCTGGGTTTTCCTGTAGGTTTTGTGTGTGCGGCCAGTTATCATGGCTTAACTATTGTACTGTCATTTGACCACGCTATCTGAATTCGGATATCCTGTTCAGCCTGTGAAGAGTATAGAAACTGTTTGGAAATAAAACATTGAGGTTAACTGTAATAGAGCATACTTACTGGTGCAGGGACTTTTTGGCTATCTCAACATCAAAATGCTTATTATCTAGGGTAGGGAAGCAAGTAAATGGATAGCTGTACTTTCTTAAAGGTGATGTGTTCTGAGATCTTTTGGGTCTGGCTGGGTCTGTCGCTCTGCATGAGATATAGTAAAGCTTTTAAACTCAGTCTCAAGTATGCCAGCCTTGCATCCATGCTGTAACTTTTAATGTTGTCTGTCCATGAAGCAGGTGGTTCCCACCCCTGGTGCTATCACAAATGTTGTACAAGTGGATTTTATTTCATAGAATCGTAAACTCATGTAGCTTGCAAAAGACCCTTAAGAGTCCGACCACAAAGCTAACGCTGCCAAGTCCGCCCCAACGCCATGTCACGTGTTAGACTGATGTAAGCCAGAGAATAAGGAAGAATGTCCACACGTATTAAATGTTTTTTCCACAAACAGAAGTAACAGCAGTTACTTCTGAGGATTTCCGCTACACTTTTCATAAATTAAAAATATAGCATGCTGGTTCAGAGGAACAGTCCCTCTAGTATATATTTTGTTGCAAGTAATGGCAATAGGAGGTAAACTTCAAGGAGAACTTGCAAACCAGGTCACCTTTCCTGTTCATTTCCCTGTATTTCTTCCACCACCTACATCTGTTACATTATACATATTCGAGGGTATGTTCTTGTCTAGGCTTTTTAGTTTTGGTTGTTTTTTTTTTTTTTTTATAGAGCTGTCAGCCATGAATTCATTTAATCCATTTTGAACCTGCTGATACTGTCAACCCTATAGTCTTCTATGGTAGCAAGCCCCAGAAGTTCACCAGCTGTTTTGTAAAGTGCTTTCTTTTTCCTGTGTTAAACTGATATCCAGCTAATTTTATCAAGTGTAATACTTGCAGAAAGCAAAACCTTTACTCACCTTATCCATTGCCTTTGTAATGTTATAAAACTTGATCTTGCCTCTCTCAGCCTTCTCTCCAAATCACACAGTTTCTGGGCTCTTAAACTTCTTTGTAAAGCAGTTCCTCCTAATTTATGTTGCACTTCTCTGTACCTTCTAACTGTATCCTCCTTGAGATGCAAAGGTCAGACACATCATACTCATAATGTGGGGCAAGCAAAGTTTAATATAGCAGTCCTCAATGTTTTGTGTGTAGTGTGGTGGTGGGGGTGTTTGGTTTTGTGTTTTTTGTTTGGGTTGGTTTTTTTATGTGCCCTTCCTAATGATGCCCAGCACATTTTTTTTTTTGTGTTTGGTTGCCAGTGCATAATCAACAGTTTGAGATCTGTTGGCAGTAACCTCAGTATCTCTTCTGAGCTGTAACAGCCAGTTCACAGATCAGTAGAGCGTTAGTAGGTTTGGGCTATTTTTCCCTTAGTGTGTTACCTGACACGTCCCTGGTGAAGCTTGTTTGCCAAGTTCTTTGGGGTTCTTTTGGGAGTTCCTCAATATCAGCATGGCAGTTTATTATCCAAAGAGCTTGGTACTTTCAACAGAGAACTTGCTCTTCACTCCTTTGTCATGCGTGCCGATGGTGTTGCACAAATCTGATGCCAGTCATCAGTCCTAATCGCTTTCTTCTGCATCCTAAGAGAGTGACCAGTAAGTCTTACCTTTGCCTTTCTATTTTTAAACCAGCTTCAATCCACACAAGAACCTTTCCTCTATGCCAGGGCAGCTTCATAAATAACTTCTGGTCTGAAACATTATCGAAAGCTTTTTTGAAAACTTTGTGGATCCTTTTTATTTGTGCTTATTAACACTATGATAAAATTCCATTGTGTTAGTGAACTAGGATTCCCCTTTACAGAAGATGTTCATATTCATTCCTAGCACATTGTGTTGATCCATGAACTTCTATTTTTTATTTATAAAACCTGTCTATCTAAAAAAAAAATAATCTTAGGAGGGATGGAGGCTGCACTTAGCAGTCTGTAGTTCACAGGATCTTTTCAACAGCCCTTTTTGTAGAAGGCAGTGGCAATCTGTCAGTCCTCTGGCCTAACTGTCAGTTCAAATTGATAGGTTACACACTTTGGCCAGGAATTCAATTTCACATTAATTTCTTCCGGAGTCTTGAGTGGGTTATATTTGATCTTGGTGACTTAAATGAATCTTCCTTTCCTGTTCCTGGTTACATTCCTTTAACTTTCTTCTTGATTTCATGTTGCTTTCTTGGAAATCTTTGGATATTATACAACTACTGAAAAGTGCATTGTGCTTTCAGTGCGCCAGCTTTCTGGAGTTTGGGTTAGTGTCAATGAATTTACAGGTCCATTTAATGAGATTGAATGTTCATTGTCACAGACTTTGATTCTCTAAGTAAAAAAAAAAAAGTCAATGGATGAACTTACATTCTAGATTCAATAATTGTCGATAGAGCCAAACATTGTGACAAACTGAAAAGAACTGGTAGAACTCCAGGAAGTCTCTGAAAGTGAAGTTGGGAATTTAGGTAAGGTAGGTTGGAGATGCTAAGTTTGGCCTTTGGATTGCTTGTTATAAATCACAGAATCACAGAATTATCAGAGTTGGAAGGGACCTCTAGAGATCATCTAGTCCAACTCTCCTGCTAAAGCAGGATTGCCTAGAGCACATTACTCAGGACTGCATCCAGGCGGGTCTTGAAAATCTCCAGGGAAGGGGACTCCACAACCTCCCTGGGCAGCCTGTTCCAGTGCTCTGTCACCCGAACCGTAAAGAACTGTTTCCGTGTATTTGAACGGAACTTCCTGTGTTCTAACTTGTGCCCATTGCCCCTCGTCCTGTCACTTGGAACCAATGAAAAGAGCCTGGCTCCATCCTTCTTCAACCCACCCTTTAGATACTTGTATGCCATAATCAGGTCTCCCCTCAGCCTTCTCTTCTCCAGGCTAAAGAGTCCCAGCTCTCTCAGCCTTTCCTCATAAGGGAGGTGCTCCAAGCCCTTAATCATCTTAGTTGCCCTTCGCTGGACTCGCTCCAGCAGTTCCCTGTCCCTCTTGAACTGGGGAGCCCAAAACTGGACACAGTATGCCAGTTGTGGCCTCACCAGTGCCGAGTAGAGGGGGAGAATGACCTCCCTCGACCTACTGGCCACACTCTTCCCTATGCAGCCCAGGATTCCATTGGCCTTTTTGGCGACAAGGGCACATTGCTGGGCCATGGATAATTTACTGTCTACTAAATAAAGCACGATTACTGAAAGCTCCCATATAGGATTTTAATCTTGTTTCTTTCTTACATTTCTGTGACAGGTAGGTGAGCTTAGGACTTGCCTGACGTTCCTGGCCATGACATTCAGTCTTTTGCCACTGAAGTCTTAAGCAAGATGAGATATCCAGTGAGGTTTCTTTGTACTCAGCTGCTTAATGTTTGTGCAGATCTGTGCATCTGAGCTAGTTGCTCATATTCTAGTCATAGTGGGTGACAAAGGAAGCATTCCCAGCATGCAGTATATTTCATAAAGTTTACACTTGGGTGAACCACTCTTGTGAACCACACTTTTTTTCTACTATATGTAGTAGCTTGGGTGTAGACACTGAAAAAGTTGGGTAAGATGGTGCATATACCAGATGTTTCAGTGTCCTTTTTTGAGGGTTGTGTAGGTTGACCACACAGAGAAAGACACATTCAGAATCAGGCAGTAACGGTGAACTGGAGAATTAAGTAGCAAATAACTGGAGATGCTTACAGTGTTCAACTGACTTGGAGTATTCAAATGGAATACACAGTTGCCCTTCTAAAGGAACCCATAAGGGAATTTAGTTTCTCAGCAGTACCATTTTTTTTAATTTTGTCAAATATTTCTGCATATTTTTTTTTTTAAGCAAGTAATAGTTTTCTTTTGGGTTGTAATATTTTTCTGGGAGGATGTCCATATTGCCTGAGCATCAATTCAATTCCTGTTCCAACAAAACATTTATAAAGGGAATGAATTAAGTAATGTACAAATGTTAATTTTTAGGTGTACAAGTAGTGTGAGAGCCTCTAAATCAATGCTGAAGATGTGATAGATAATAACATGCCTGTTCCAAACTTAAGATTCAGAAGGCCTGACCATAAATCTTGACACTTGTTTGCTAAGGGACATCTCTTAAGTATCTGGAAACTCTAAATAAAAGCTTGACAACTTCAAATTCACTGTTCTATTTTGCGTCTTGATTTAACTTATTACAATACTTCACTTGCAAATAGTAATTGTTAGGTTGGAGTGGTATAACAACCTACAAAAAATGTGAATGCTCATCTTGAATTTGTTTCAGATACCACTTTAAATGTTGTGGGGGTTGTTCTTGCTGGTTTTCTTTTAAATATTTGGCCACAGAATGTTACATATAAGCTAGGCTGCAAAATACTGTCTTCCTTCACTCATGAGATTCAATATTCTGGAGTTGGATTGGGCCTCAATTTCTGAAAGCAAGAAATTGTTCTCAATTAATTCAATTATTTAAAAGCGTATTTCAATTATTCAGTTATTAAAAACAATGATTTATCAGCTACTGCTCAGAATATACTCTTTGTCAAATGATAGGTAACACTTGGACCACCTCAGCTGTTTTTATTAAGCTAATACAAAATTAGTTCCATTTTGCAGCTTTTGATTGAGAGACTCTGTCATCTTCTGAAGAGCTTAGTATAATTGATATATCAAATGTGGACTGCCTTGGAAATTTAGCTTTGCGGTTTAGAAGATATATTGTGAAGCTCTTGATTGGAACTGAAGAGCAAGTTCTCAAAGTTGTATTTTTTTTTTTTTTTGCTTTAGAAGTCTCAAAAAAAATTATAAATTGGTAAATACATCCAAGTGATTTCTAGGCAAGCTTTTGATTTGTTGAGATCAGCTCTGTGCTGAAATTGAGAAGCACCGTTTTGAGTTTGTCAGGAGTGACCTGTTAAGTTGTTAAAGCTGAATTACTAGGCTTTGAGACATGCATATGTACACTTATATATAAAAATATTTTAGTATTAATATTTACATTTATATATTTAATATGTATTTAACATTGAATATTTTTAGAAAATATTTTTATATCTATAAGAATATGTTAAAACAGTATTCCTTCATTGTGAACTTCTTTCCTTAGGCGGGTAAGCACCAGGAATATGAACAGAAACTACTGCAAGAATTATACAAACTAAACCCCAACTTTCTCCAATTATCTACGGGTACAGTTGACAAGAACAAGAACAAAGTGACAACACTGCAGAGGTATGATGCGTAAGTACTGATGCTGGACTGCCTGGCTATGCTTTCTCTCTGGCTACTCCCAAAGAAAACTTCCTTATTCCTATTGCATCCCCTAAGTTGCCTGCTCTTTTTAGTGGCTATTACATGATAAACTCTGATAGTAGTTTTCTCCATGCAGAGACATATGCACCACTTTGTTCTAATACAAAGTGAGTGTGAATCTTAGTAAAGAAATGGTTTTTTGCTATGTGCATTTGGATCGCTTGCTCAGAATGAGGTATTTTTATTCTGAAAGAAGACCTTGTATTTTATATTTGCATTAACATGTAATATTTATTAAAGACCAGATGTCAGCTTTCTTGGTATTGTCATGATGAATGCAGTCTGTACTCTCACAACTGAGACACCTTATAGTCTTGATACGTGTTTTTTATTGTGTTTTATACATCATGGTTTATAGTATAGTCCTTAAGTTAGGTGTTAAATTAGCCTTGGAAATTGAAAGTAAAATCAGTTTCTTTCTTTTGTGTGAGTAAGAATTTGTAAGATGCAAATAAAAGATATCTTGCTTATCTTAAATTATATATTTTTCACTGTGTTGTAATTGCAGATATCACTTTTTACTGCTTGTTAAAATAACAAACTACTTAAACAGAATATTCAGTAAGTTATGAAAAACTTCTGTCCACATGAGTACATAGTCATACAAAGATAAACGAAAGCCTAAAGTCATCAGTCCTTATGTGAATTATCCACTCAAATGTCATATTTAACATAAAGAAATACAAACTTTTAATGACATTCTCCACTCCTTTTTGTAGGATTTTCATACATGGGCAGAGTGGAGTGAAAAAGTTAGATTACAGTTCGTACACACCTTGACTTTGTAATCAAGGTTTGTGTTGTTTGCTAGTTTATGCACTACTGAATTTTTCAGATGATAATTTGACACTGGCAGCATCACTGCACAACAGTTTAAGCAAGAAAGCGGGTATTGTATCTAGGATATTGCTAATGGAGCTTGAATAAGCAGAATTCTGAGTAATGGTATCCCAGCTAGTGTTCTGGGATTATTTTCTTTAACTTCTGGAGGAAGAGTCATACGTGCTTTGACTGCAAGTGATCAGGACCTCCAGTTGTATCTTTCCTTAAGGACTGTGCCACTTCTTATTTCTTGGGCGCTGGTTCAGTATTGACTTGGAAGGTAAAGTGCAGTGACTAAAGGAAATACACTAATTGATTATTTTATGTTCAAAGTCTGAACTAATCTTAATTTGAAACCTAATTAGATCCCAGCAAAACAAATGATACCAGTGAGGGAAGAATGCTCTATCTGAAACGGCATCAAACTTTTAAGCCTTCAGATAGCAATTATGAATTGGAGCTTAGCCAGCCTGTGGTGCTAACATTTTGGCACTTGTGGGGAAAAAAGGCGTGTTACCCTAAAGGCAACAAGTGGTCTGGAGTTAATTTCTCTTGTCAGCTGAACAGCATCATCACAACACAGACTCTGTTCTTTGCTAATGCTAGGCACCACCTTTTGGGTTGCAAAGTGAATTTCGTCTTGCGGCTGGGATTTTGAAATGTTTCTTCAAGTCCCATGTCATCAGTACAAAATGTAGTTTGTGGGCTGGTGAATGCGTGTTGCTCTCCTTCACAGCTTTCTACCCAGTCAGGTTTCCGTTTTTGTCTGATTCATTGATACAATATTAGTTTCTGGCAGTTTGTCAGGGCCTCTGACAATTTTGTGGTTGCTCGTGTGTTTCTGGGGTGCAGGATTTGTTTCACTCTGAAATTGAACAGAAGTTGAGTTCTAAATAGTAAATGTTTAATTATAAATACGCAGTAGTAGAAGACAGTTTCTTAAACTGCGCATAAATGCTTTTTCACAATTGTGCTCTGATTTGAAAGGTCCTACTCGCATACCTTTATTCTTGCTGCTGAAGGCAAATGTTGAAATACCCCAGTGCCACTTTATGTATGTGGGTACTCTTCTCTTGGTATGTCACTTGATAGACATGGCGACTGCATTCTTTCACAATTAGAGGTATATTCCACATTTAAAAGACCTCAAGGTCTTTTTTCTTTTTTTTTTTTTTTTTCCTAAAAAACTGAAATGAATGCTTTCTTACACTAGAAGTGGAAACACTTATTAAGCACTTGCTGGTCTTTTAGAGAACAGCCCTTTAGAAGCATGCAGCTTTGAACTTAATCAAAACAAAAAAACCCACATGCAGAAATACCCACCCCAAAACATGAACCAGTTTCTTTATCTTTACCTTTCTCCTTGGATGCAAAACTGACTTTTAACTGTGACATTTTAAAATTAGTTTTAATATAGAGACGACTTTGCGCTGCAGCAGACATAAACTTTGATATTTAAAATAAATCTGTTAATGGATTGCAAGTCTTGTTTTATCTAGATTACAGCTCATTTTTGTTGGGATGAGAATATTAAATGACTGACGTTGTGCTTCTAAAGTGTCTTCGTTCCTTGGTGTTCAATATCTGATCAACTTTCTATCTCTAACTTACTTCAAATGTGTACAAAGCAAAGGTGAGATCTGTAAGTCAGATCAAGGCTTTTATCTGTGTACACATTGTATAGGTATATGAGAAAAGATGGAGGTAGAATAGCAAATCTTAGAATACTGAGATTTGAGGTGGCTAGTAATACCAATTTTATCTGAATAGCAGCGTTGCTACAAGCAGCAATGGGAATTTCCAGATTCTGACTGTGACCTTACTAAATTGACCTAGAGATGTAGAGTAAGTGTTGGACCATGTAATAAAAACATATGAATTAAGGGGGCCATCAGGAGGAACATGTGTATTTAAAAATTTTTTTTGAAAGCTTATTCCTTATGAAGACAGCACTTGGACACTAAAGACAGCATCCTAATTGAAGCATATGGAAAGCTAAAGTCAATATAAAAGAAGTGGAGAGCACAGAGGCACATATTTTATAGTAAGATTGTAGGGTTAGTGGATGACACTGTATTTGAATGCATTTGGTTATAGATGATATTCCAGCTCACTTCAATTTGTAGAAAATGTAACTATTTTCAGCAAAAACTTGGGCTTTGAATTGTCTCTTGGACTTTTCAGATCTAACACGCGCTCTGAAATGAAAGATAATGTTACTTTATAAAGGGGAAGTAATTATGGCTTTAAGCTAGAACTGAAGGGAGGACTAACTTGAATGAACAGTGTGTTGGTCTGACTGGTCTCATGATCTGTTAGTAAAGCTGTGGACTCTTGTAGTAGGCGTAAAACACAAACTTCATCTGTTGGGGCCGGGCTTGATAGGGCCTAGAATAAAAAAATGTTTATTTCTTTTTTAAAAAAGGGGTTTAGTTAATGATTTACAGAACTTACAAATACTTATGGGATAAAGCAAACAATTCTAAAGGAGGTGTGTGTAGGTCTGGATACTTGAAGCTGTTGGTGGATTTTTGGTTCTCTTTTTTTTATTATTATTTTTTCCTCTCCCCCAAATGGACACTTTTGGACTTCAGCATTGGCAGAGCAGCTATCTATTCAGTGAAGAAAACAGAATCCCCCCCCCCCCCCCAGTTTTCTCTTTCCCCTCCCTACCCCACTAATTCTTTTTTTAAGTCAACACCACTTAAAAATCTGAGAAATAATATCCAGATACATCTATTCTTATGGATTGTCTGGCACAAGGATTTGTTTCCCCAGTGCTTACAATTTTTAAAAACACTTTCTTCATAACTTGAACTCTTCTTTTTTTTTTTTTTTTTTTTACTCTTGCCTTTTTCCAGACCCAACAGTAATAACAAAGATGCCTGGCCATCATTACAGAGTTCAAGTAAATCAGCCAACGGTTTAACAATGGAACACAGGAAAACGCCTCCTATATTAGAAAATGGCACAGACCCAGAACACATGACTCCAGATGGTGCAGACTCAGATTTCGGGTAATTGTGCTGCCTTTTATACTTCAGATAGCTTGCTTTCTCTCTCACTGATTGGTGTGGAGGGAATGATTCTCCAGTCTCTCTCTCTGGTTGGAGAGCTGGATTCAAATCCCGATCAGGTCACAAAAAGCTGGGCTTAGGCTAGCCCATTTCAAAAAGACTGATTGGCAGATTGTGCAGGAGAACCCTAACATAAAGTCAGTAGGTGATGGTACAGGTAAGGGCTAAGAGGAACTGAATAACTGGGGGATGAACAGCTATATAGCTGCACGGTCCCAGCCAGAGCTGAGCCCTTCATTTCTATACAGAAGTTTCCACAAAAGGAACGCACTAGTTGCTATACATCAGGAGGCTTGTCACTTGGAAAAGCTTCAACAGAAGAAAGCTAAATGTTAGGGCTGAATATCTGTCGTTTCTTTACAGTGGTGTGTTCCAGAAACACAACTGCAGAGGTAAGGGTGCCCTGATTATCACTCTAACATGAACAACAGGGCAGCAGATTCAACTGAGGCTTCTTTGTGCAAAGGAAGTAATTCATCTGCTTACAATAACTTCCTTACTGCTAACCAACATTTTTTTCCTCTTTTGGTGCCCTCCTCAACCAAAACTGGTGTCTTCTTCCACCATAAGCATCGCTAGCAGTTCCGATAGTAGTCTGTAGTCATGCTGTTTTGTTTTTTATGGACCCCCTTCGGTAATATCAGTTGGGATCATTCAGAGTTTGGATGGGAAAATAAGGTAAAGCCCAATATTTCAAGAAGTGGTGTTGCTGATTAGGTAGCTGATCTTTGTTTTAAATCAATATTGAACTGATGCATTAACATTGTGAGTGCTGTTGAAAGTGTTATCTTCTTGTTAGGTTTAATGGGAGTACTGTTGAGGTGTGATCAGAGATCCTATGGTTGCATTGCAGTAGTAACATGCAGCTTCCTTCTTATCTTTTCTGAAAAGAATATATAGAATCAGAATGGTTTGGGTTGGATCTGTTTCTGACCCCCCTGCCATGGGCAGGGACACCTCCCACTAGACCAGGTTGCTCAAAGCCCCATCCAACCTGGCCTTGAACACTTCCAGGGATGCGGCATCCACAGCTTCTGTGGGCAACCTGTTCCAGTGTCTCACCACCCTCTCAGTGCTTTACACCCACCCCATTACAGTAGGTAAAAATATTGTAGCCAATAGGTAGTCTTGTTCATTCCTGAGAGCTGGAAGCCTGTTGTACAATTAAAGGCTTTTTAGGCAGGTTCAAGTATAAGAAACATTTTCAGGAGTTAGATTGTCATTAAAAGTTGTCTTACACATAGCTTTTTAAACTGCAGCATTGTGACTTTCTGTCAGCAGCTTGGGAAAATAGTTTGGCTGGAATATCAGCTCTACAATCAGAATGATTGTGTAGTGAAGAATCTACAGCAAACTTTTGTGCTATAGGTACTCAGAAATTAATAACCCAAGGCAGTTTATTCCAAATAGAAGAACTTTACTCACGCTGTTCAACCACTGAGTAGAAAGTATTTGTAAATCTTCACTGGAGTAGTACTTGTTTGCAAGTATATTCCTCTGACTTTTCTTTTATAGTCATGAATAGTTCAGTTTCAGGTATCTTTTTGTGATACCGACTCAGTGTTCCTTTTCACAAAATTGTTTTTATTGATGGATTACTCCTATACAGTTTCTTTAGAACGGAGAAGAATTAATTCTGCTTGGTTTCTACTCCAGTTATTCTGGGGTGGAGAGAACAAATATGGGGGGGGATGTAATCCTATGAATTTTTGACCTTGATATGTGGCTCTATGCAGTGTTTAAACTTTGCAGCAGCAAGGGGTGTATGAAAACAAGGTGTAGCTAGAATCTGAAGTCTGCACCCAGTTAAAATAATTACTAAATATTTGTCTTGTGCTAACACATCATGCCTGTAATTTGACTTGCATCACATTCTGGCCTCTTAATGGACTTGCAATTCATGTTCTTACTTCTCGTCCTTGTTTGTAGGACCAGTAGTTTGGGCTGTGCAGCCTGATGCTTGTGCATCTTCTCCTATGGGTCAATAAAAATTAAAGTACCTTGACGTTGTAAAGCGAAGATTTTAATCTGAACTTGAACTAATACTGTTTCATTAGTGTGGTATTTAGCATAATTAAGGCAACTCACAGATGCCTGTCAGAATCTTGAATCCTGAGATGTGCCGTTTCAGCAGTCATGTTAATTCCCAGTGAATAGCTTTCTGAGGTGGTTTTCTGCTGTGACTTGTCTTTTATTCTCTTCCTGTTTGTTGGAAGCTTTTTACGCTCTGTCTTTTCCTGCATTTTTCCCCTTCTGTCACCTCAAAACTCAGTTTTCTTACCTTGGAACTAATTTCTGCTAGTTAAAGCTTGAAGGCTGGTGGGAAGTTTAACTTGCCACCAGGACTAAATAGTTAATCTCATCTTTTATCTCTCCCCAGATTTATTTAGGACTTGTATGGGAACTGACAACTTAAGTATTTGGAAAACAAATCTGTTCCCAAGTTTCTCTCCAGTAGTAGCATAGATGGAACTGACTACTACGGAATACTGCCATAGTACGAGAGTCCTGTTTTTTTGAATGGCATAGAGTTACTATGAACATGTTTAAAACTTTCCTTTTGTTCCTTAACAGGGCAGTCAACAAGCAGAGTGGAGTGTGGTGGGAAGAAGTATTACAATATCTGGGAAATGATTGGAATGCTTATGATTAAAAAAAAAAAATCTCATAAATAAGTGGACTTCTTTCCTCCTTAATTCCTCCTAATTAATTTCACTTTGTCTTTATTTCAAGGCATTTCTACCAGTATGAAAGCAAATGTTGAATTTCACATTAAATATTTGAGTGTCTGATTATCTCTTTTCCCCTCCCACTTTTGCAGCCCTATCGACAAACCTTCAGATTCCCTCAGTATAGGAAATGGTGACAGCTCCCAGCAGGTAAGACATAAATATAAATGCTGAGAAATGCTGTGAAAGTAAGAATTGAGTTTGAGGGCACGGTGCAACTTGTAGTTGGAGAAGCAAGTACTTTCTGAAGTGTATCATAATTTTAAACAAAACTAAACAATGCTACTGCAAAGTTGATTTTTTTTTTTTTTTTATTTGACCTTGTACTGAGCTTTATATTGACTAACCTAATTGCAGCCAAAAGTTTTGAGGAAATTTTTCAACTGCATTAGTGAAGAATATTTTATATATAAAACACTCGTGTCCTAATTGTTTCTCATCCTCTCTTGCCTGTAGATAACAAACAGTGACACACCTTCACCACCGCCTGGTTTAACAAAGCCCAATCCAGTTATACCCATCAGTTCATCTAATCACAGTACACGGTCTCCTTTTGAAGGGGCTGTAACAGAATCACAGTCGCTCTTTTCTGACAACTTTCGGCACCCTAACCCCATCCCTAGTGGGCTTCCTCCATTCCCCAGCTCTCCACAGACTTCAAATGACTGGCCCACAGCACCAGAACCACAGAGCCTCTTCACATCAGGTACATACACAGCTTACGTGGCTGGGTAATGCTTGTTTTGCAACTGATATCTGAAACTGTAGAACAAAAAACTCTAGGACTTGCTCCATACTGTTTTTTTTTCTCCCTTCATGAATGATTAAAATTTGTCACTTAACTACAAATGAATTGCAGTGATGCAAGGTTTTCTTCTAAAAGAAACTTCACAGAGTTTTCCAGCTGCATGGCTAAATTATCAGAGTGCCTGTTTCAGTTTTTCTTAGATATGTGCCTGTCTAAATAATAGAATGTGACATGTATGCTTGATATTTAATGTGATAGGTTTTTATGAAGAATGGGGAAAAATACATGGTATCAGTATAGATTGGTGTAATAATCTGTTACCTAACATCAGAAGCTGTGCAGTGGAATTCAGAATTTTCTTTAGTTTCCTGCATAGTTATCTGAAGGTGCTGCATCTTTCTCTTTCTGAAGTGAGATTATTTACATTCAGAAAAGATAAAAATATGGTTAATTACATCAACTGAAGGATACCTGTATTTTCCAAGTACTTTCCTATGACATACCACTTCATATGAAGGAAATATAATTTTAGGTGTATTTATACATTCTTGGGAATGGTTAACAGTATTTAAGAGCTCAAAAATTATAAATCTGAGGGCATTGTTAGAAAAATAAATGAAACAATATCACTAATAAATAGAATGTAAATGATAGTTTAGGACACAGTTGGTTTACTTAGTGATTAGTCTTCTTTTGATGTTTATCCAACTTCTGGATTTCATAATCTTGTTTGTAAACAATATTTATTACCAAGGAAATTACCTGCTGCTAAGGTACTATAAGCACCAATTTTCTGAGGATTAAGTAGCAGTAAGAGACAATATCCAGGTAGTAGAGGTCTTGTTTGTTTCATAATGAATATAAAATGTATGGTTGCTATTTAAATAAGAATATAAAAGGAGAAGTTTTTGTCTGTCTAGCAACTCTTTTTATCTGTCATCATGGATTTTAGAGTGAAAACAGAAGTGTAGATTTCTTTTCTGAGAGGATACTGAGCATAATTTTTAATTACTTGAAGCAGCAGATCAGGTTCCCTACCACCAGAGGGAGTTGATGTTGTGAGTGATACTGCCTTGCACTCGTCAGCTTGCATTACCACAGTTTTGAGGAAAAATACTGTGAAACTAGACGCCGCATTCCCGGAACCTGAATAAGAAACTTAAACAGTACAATGAAATGAAGTAGTAATTGAAAATGCAGGGACATTCTGATAACCCTTTTCTTTGCAACACTGCCTCAAAATATTTAACAATATCTTGTAATGCAGTTCCTTATTTCCTTTTGTTTTATCAAACTGTCTACTCAAGAACTTGGCTTGTTTTTCTTCATAATGGTAGACAGTGGTGGTTTGGTTTTTTTGTTTAACCATTGCTCAGAGGTTCAGGAACAGAACAATTCTGCAGTAAAAATACTATTTGCTAGTTCTACTGCTTCACCTTAAGTAGAAATCTATGACAGTTTGATCTGAAAAAGGGATTCTAAGCTGATGAATAAGGTGTCTTTGGGGAATGTATAAAGAAGTATTACGTGAAAGACAACTGGCAACATAGATTCAGGTGCACCAAGGCTGAAATTTTTGTATGGGTAAATACTAATTCTTGTTCTAAATCCTGTTCCTCTCCTCTCCAACAGAAACTATACCAGTATCCTCCTCCACAGACTGGCAAGCGGCTTTTGGGTTTGGTTCCTCCAAACAGCAAGAGGACGACTTAGGGTTTGACCCCTTTGACATCACCCGCAAAGCCTTAGCAGACCTGATTGAGAAGGAACTGTCAGTCCAAGACCAACCTTCCCTCTCGCCTACATCTCTTCAGAACCCTACCCCACACACTACAACTGCCAAAGGGCCAGGCTCTGGATTCCTGCATCCTGCTGCACCCACAAATGCCAACTCTCTCAGTAGCACCTTTCCAGTCATGCCACAGAGGTTCCCACAGTTTCAACAGCATCGAGCAGTTTACAACTCCTTCAGTTTTCCAGGCCAAGCAGCTCGCTATCCTTGGATGGCCTTCCCACGCAATAGCATCATGCACTTGAACCACACAGCAAATCCCACCTCAAATAGTAATTTCTTGGACTTGAGTCTCCCACCACAACACAGCACAGGTCTGGGAGGGATCCCTATATCAGGTAGGTGAATTGGGACAGCAGTGAATATGACTTAATTCATGCTTTCAGCTTTTCTGAGCCAGGACAGGAAAAGGGAATAGCCGTCTACAAGTGGTAGAGTGGTGTCTCTTGACTGTCATACTAGGTTTATGAGCAGAGGGAGGAATAATTGTTTTAAGTAGGCCCTTTCTATTTAAAAAAAAAAGTAACTGGATGTTTAGCCTTGTAATATTGAGCTTTATAAGGAAGGTGGAGTATTCTGTGCCCGCTTAATTTTATGCCAAAGCAGATCGGTATTTTGGTTCTTCAGTCTTGCCAGACTGGCTTTCCTTAAAAGTAGCCTCTGGAATTGCATTGCGACTTCCATGTCGACATGCAGGTGCTGACCAGAGTTCTTAAAATTGTGCGAAGAATTGTAATGATTGTAATTTGTGCCAGATGTCTTGGCTTGGTTCTTCCCTCTTGTGCGTAACCAAATGGCTGCACAATAAAACATTCAGTGCTGTTCATTTCTGTACTTCAGATGGCCTTAATATTATGCTAATCTTTCACTGAATGGGTGCTTGCAATGTGTGTAAGAGGATTCATCCTGATTGTGAGGGTGGTGATGTTGGAGAAAAATAAGTCTACAGTCAGGCCAGTTCAGGCTGCCCTGAATGGATTGATAGGCTCTTGCAGCAAACATTACAACTAAGGAGCTAATTGTAACAATACTTGTCTTGATTGAAAATTCATTTCTGGACTTTGAAGTCCTTCCATGCTTCTGATTTAGCTTGGCCCAAACAGGTTCTCTTTTCCTAACAGGGGGAAAAAGTTCTGTAAAGTGTATAATGAACTGCAGGTAGAAAGTCTCTGTAAGCTCTTTGTAGCCTTGAGATGGAGAAAACATCTTCTTGAGATGTTGCCAGTGTTACTTTCTTTTCATGAGTTTTAAGAAGCACTAGCTCTGCTATAAGAAAGTGACCTAGAAAAAATCTCTGTGTTTTTGATGCTCTAGTACAAGAGCTGATTTTGGCTGTTACTTCTGTGTAGTTTGTCCTCTTTGAAGGCTTGTTGAAGCTACAGTACTGCTGTAGGGTCCTTAAGCTGATTCGTAATATAAACACTTGGTCCAGACTACAAATGCAAGTAGTTCAAAACTCTTTATACTGGCAGTGGTGAAGTTTTTAGACTAAAACGACTGATATTGATTACACTGAAGTGTTTAAAAAAAAATTTGGGGAGTTGGACTAGATGATCTCTAGAGGTCCCTTCCAACTCTGATAATTCTGTGATTCTGTGTGATTCTGTGAAATTTATTTTTGATGTGGAGTGAAAAATGCAGCATCTGTAGCACTGCAGATTGTTGCATGCTTTCCCATAAACTGCATGGAACTTCCAGGAACATTGCATGACATCAAGTTTCGATTTTACCACTCGGTTCTAAAAATTGCTAGTTCAAGTGGTCAGTAAGAAAACCATCTTCTGGACTAGGGGGACCAGAAAAAGTCTTGAGGTGGAAAAAGTTCCATTTGTAGTACAGATTGAGTCTAGGTTTGCTGTAGTATTCTTTAAATTGCATTACTTTAATTGCCTTTGGCAGTTTGAAAGTGGATCTCTGTGTTTGCAGAAGACTATCAGATCCTTGATATGACTACTGAAGAGGAGCCAGTTGTGTGGTGTTGGCTGATGCACAGCCCATGCCATGTACTTCCTCTATATGTTTTAAGGCAATAAAGTTGATATTTATCTCTTTTTGTATGCAACTGCTAGAACCAATTAATTTCAAAATATTTTTGGCAGATGCAATGCTAAAACCAGAAAATAAACATCTGTTGTAGTCTCTGTGGAAAGTTCCTTTGAGTTGGTCTCAATCTCTTGTTTTAGAAAACATTGTTAGTTGCCTGGCTGGCAATTAAATAGCAGCAATTGCTACAGTGCAAACACTTCTCAGCTGATCTACGTGTCAGCTTTGATATATCTTGAAAAAAGAATTTGGCCAAACAGATTACTCCTTTTTCTTTCCCTGTTGTCAGAAATTAGCTGAAGTCTCAGGTAGTTCTGGTTTTCTTTGCTGGGTTATGGATTTGTATTATATGTACGGTATCTAGTGCCTAGGGTTTTCTTTAGTGGTCTGACTGCTTCAGAAGTACAAATAATTTGAAAGTCACTAGATGCCCTCATATTTCTTTTTTGTGTGCTGACTTAATAGTTTCCAGTTTATTGATTATTCTGTCTTTTCAAATCTGTATCTAGTGTACAGGTCTCAATGAATTCCTTTTATTTTTTTTTAAATAATTTGTTCTTTATGCTTGCTGTTAATCTATGAATAGCAGGTATATAATTATAGACTTTTCCTAGTTTCCTCATTTGATTACAGATACAGCTGTCCAGTGGGGTGGTGGTGTACAAGTACAGAGAAATCATGTTGATGGGACTTTACTACAATGCTTTATAACAGACTCTAGCTGGCCTACTAGAAAGGTGGTGCGTATCATAATAGCCATTTGGTGGTATGGAGAGATTAGCTGTAGTATACCTGAAGCTCCTTTTTGTTAGCTCTTTTATTAGTCTGTATTAGAGTGTTTTTGAAAATGTCAAGTCAACAGTTTCAGATGTAACAGCAAGAGAAACCTAGTGCAGGTGAAACTTCACGTTATGTCGTTTAGCAGAGACCCTCAACTGCTGTTGAAGTTGCATGTTCCCTAAGGTCTTTGGTCACAATTTTTACAGGACTATAAATTCTTAAAGCAGATAATAGTAGACAGTCATTTAAAAAAAAAAAAAAAACAAAAACAAAAAAAAAAAAACACCCAAACATTCCTTTTTTCTGTGCATTTACCTGCTTTATTTAATCAAGCCTTTTCAACTTCTCTATTTCATTTATGTGAAAACAAGCAGACCAAAAAACTATAACTTTGTATGAATTTAGTTTACTATGTTTCTAGGCTTTCTAAATCCAATTTTAGTTGATTTCACTAAGCGTATTTATGGTTTGGAAGCTTGTATGAAGAAAATACCTTAAACTGTTGCTGCTTCTGCTTTAGGTAGGCATTAGTATTCACGTGAATTTGAAATTCTTATCTGTGACATGTTAAACATAATGTTCTGAGACTACTTTTTGTTTAGTCAAGAATCAGAGCTGTGCTGTATTCATAACCCCACAGCTCCAGGTAGGGCTGATTTGTGATGTGCTCCAGATTTAAATGGAGGGACACAGGCACTACCTACTTTTTTTTTTTAAGCTCTCATTTAAAATAATTTCTATATGGAATTTGGTAGCTTATTTCTCAGGGGAAGTAGTATTTATTAAACTCATTCTGCTGTTGCCAGTGAAATGACACATGATTGACTTTAATTTTATTATGCATATACTTGAAATGTGTCATATTCATCAGGCTTACATTTGTCCCCAACCCATACTTAAATGAACTTTTTGATTGACTGATTCCCAAACTAACATTTTTTTTCTCCCCCCACCATATGATTTTGCAAACTGTAGCAGATGCTACATGTTCTCGTTTTAAGGGACAATTTAGACTTGCGGTGTGGGATGGATTGGATTATTTACTGTGTAGTTATAACTGTGTAGTTGTGCTTCAGGAAGAAAGTTCAGTGACTTACTCATGGACAGCATGATTGTTGCTAAAAGCAGTCTTACCCTAGATTGTGTGCAAGCTATCCTAAGAATACAGGACAGCGGCTATCCTTTATTCTGCAGATAATGCCAAAAGAAAGATCCACTGACAGCAACGTGGATGGGTGTGTGCCTTTATTTTTATGTTACTTCAGGATAATAGGAAACTCTTTGTAATTTGATAGCTACCCTACTGCCCAGTGGTGTGTCCTAAAATAATAGGTATAGTATTGAATCATAAAGTAGGTCTCAAAGATGCTTATAAAATGAGATGCATGCATATTAATAATGGGAAAATAGAAATATATAGCTTTATTTTCTTGAGTTTACTGAGTGGTTGGTAGTCATTGAATTTATTACATAGACAAAGGATAAGAACAAATTCACACAGCTAAAAGTATGAGGAAAAAGTTGTAAATGGTTAGTCCATCTTTCCTGTCAGTTCTGTCCAAGATGAAGTACTTAACTTGAAACACTACCTGGTATTTCATTTATTAATTTCATAATTATCCTGAACATAATTGCAAATGAGAACTTAATTGTAAGAACTTATCAATTCAATAATAATGAGATAGTTTGAACTCTTCCAAGAGTAATGTTACAGAATATTGTGTGTATGTGCTTCCCATGTAAACCATTGAAACCCCTTAAGTTGAAAGAGACCCACAAGGTTCGTAGAGTCCAACTCCTGACTCCACACAGGGCAGCCTAAAAATTAAACCATACATCTCAGAGCGTTGTCCAAATGCTTCTTGAACACAGACAGGTAATTTATGTATATCATATGTATATTAGAAATCTAAGATAAAGGAAATAGTCAAATGGACACAGACAGATAGGAAGCATGAATAATTAAACCCTGTTCAGGGTAGGGGAAGAAAAAGGTTTTACCCATTTTCCTTGGAGATAGCCACTGTAAAATCCATCAAGTTACTTTAGCGATGAAGCCCACTGATGTGGAGATTGCAGTAGACTTCTGTGAACTGTTCCTGAAACTTCAAAACAGGGGGCTTGAATGTCATAAATCTTCATAGTTGAATACAATTGACAAATCAAAATTTTGTTCTCTCAAGACTTTTTTGGTTTGATGTTGTGGCTTGTATCTCTTGAATATGTACAGCCTAACTGATGGAATTATGTCAGTTTAAAGATGAGATTGAAACAATAAATAGGTAGACCATTCTATTAAGTTTGGGTGCCACGCAGCAATCTTTGTGGTGGTGCTGCTGCATTCCTTATCAAGACACTGATTAGCGTGGACATTTTTGAGCATTGCCTGCATTTTGGTTTTTGTGAAGCAATAGCTGGTAGCAGAGAGGGCAAAGCAATTAAGGTTATATTAAGAAGGTCCAGCTTCTTCCTGCTTATTTTAAGTCCTGAGTTCTTCCATATCTGAACCACTTAGGGTGTTGCATCTTCTCCTGCTTTAAACTTTCTGGCCTCTGTGCCCCCAGCTATTAAACTTGTCTTGAACATCAAATCCTTTCCTGCCTAATGCTACCTTTTGGACAACATTTTAGTAAAGCAAAGGAAGATCCCTGTTTGTTGGCTATGATCATGTTGTTTAAAAGACTTTATTTAGACTACAGAGAAGAGTGTGGTGATATCAGGATTAACATTGACATGCTCTGCCTTTAATACTGAGTCCTGTCTGACTTCATATTTCCTCAAAACATAACTTCATTTCCATTTGGGCCACACATTTCTTATTTGACCTTTGTCATTTTGACTTTGTCTCCTCTCTCTGGGTTGATTCTTAATAGTTGATTCTGTCTCCTGAACAAGGAAACATGGCTTGTTTTATACAGTCATGGAACCAAAAAAATAGAATTTGCAGCAGAGCAGCTGACACTTTTTTTGTGGTCTCAGGATAATAATTTGGTATGGAGTTGGGGGGGGATTGTGCTTCTGTGCCTTTTTAAAAGAGGGTCTGGCCTGTGTAGTATGGCTGTTGAATTCAGCACGTTGTAAAACTTAAAATTCTCTAAATGCTGTGTAAAAAATGCATTTAATCCCATACCTTAGCAACAGGCAATGTGACTTAAACAGTGCTGCCTCACATCCCTGTATTTTGCATGCAGTGGTTGAAAGAGCATTTTCTACACTCTTTATCTTGACCTGACAATATGTGAAAGGTTTAATGCCAGTATTAAGTATCGATGGCCTTACTCTTAACAATAAGAGATGCATTAGTCCATTAATTTTCTGTCCTAATCCTTTAAAGAAGACCACTTGTTCACTTGATGGTCTTCCTTGACACTTGGCTTTCCAACAGCAGCTGGGCAGAAGGTATGGCAGCTGAACGTCATCTTTTCTGTGCCCCTGGTTAGATCTATGGCTGCCTATATCTGAAGTCTTTCTCAGATTAGGTATAAATATGGAAAATAGGAAATCTGGTGAAAATCTTGGCTGATACTGTTATTAGTTGTAGGTGCCATGTGTGGCACCTCCAAAGGCCTGTATCCTTCCAGCGTGCAGAGCATCTCCTCTCAGAAGTGGCTGTGTTAACCTTGATATCAAGGTTATTCCTCATTTGAAAATAAAGGCCCGAACACTGCTTTGAAATTATAAAATGAAAAGTACTGTTTGTGAACGACCCTCAGCTGTTTCCAGCATTGCTTTTATCGACCCTTGCATAGACCCTGTGCGTCCCGTTTTCCTCAACAAACATGACTGTTCTTAGTGCAGCCTCTGCCACCGAATATGTTGTTCTTCTCATCAGTACTTGTGCCCACTGCTTCCCACTTCTTTCCATGGAGGTTCTCAGGCTTCCACCCATTTTCTTTAGAAGGTGCTTTGTGTCTGTGTGTGTCCCCCACCCCTGAAATTAGTTCTTTTATTTCCCATCATAACTAATTTTCTATTTGACTGGTGAAGAGGTGAAGTGTTCAGCACAACATGGGACAAACTCAATTTGAAAATAAACTTTTGTCTTGCTTGCTTCCATTGATCTGGAGTTATTTTTGGGTTGTTTTTTGTTTTTGTTTTTTAATGCACCCAGGGTGGTGCTGCTAGGTTTAAAATAAAGTAAATGGAAGTGGGATTTTGGATTCATTTCCAAAATATTAAATTGGTGTCAAGATTGAAGTCACATTGTTTGAAATCCGCTATGGATATTCCTTGTCCTACCTCTGGTGTCTTGTCCCTTAACTCCTATACACTTTCTACATTTACTGCTAAGGCCTGTCTTCCTTAATGTAATCTTGTCACGATCTCCAAGAGAACTTCATCCACAGCACCTGTCTTTTAAGTCCTGCCACTTCTCCATCTGTTCCAAAATCTCATCTCACATGCTCACCCTTCCCTCCCAGTGCATTTTCAGTGCTAATATTGCAACTGTTTTTAAAACCCTGTGGATTTTTTTCTTATGATTGTATAGGAGATACTGTTCCAAATAAAGCTTGATATATAAATATCTGTGCCCTCATCTCTGGGAGCTTGGTTTTAAGCTCTTACTAATTTCTTAAAATCCTTGATTGTAAGATTATTAGGGATGGCAGTCAAAGACAGGCATCCTGCTTTTTTGAGTAGTAAGATGCCTATTTTTAAGTGTGTCGTTTTATTTCAGAAGAAGAAAATGTGACAAAAAATAAAGGAAAAAACTGTAAAAAAAAAAATAAATGCTTTAACTTCTCTTGGCTGCAATGCATCAGAGGAATGACTAATCACATTAACACTGCTAGACTTGAAATAGATGCAGTGTTGGCTGAAATAGGTGGCCTAAGTGGCTGACCCAATTTGCATTCTGGGCCATCAGTCCTGACAGCTTTTTGGGTAACTCTTCCCCAGAAACAGGGGGAAACAAGCACAGTAGGTACTTCATATCCAATTTCCAGACTGTGTCTGTCATAGTGTCACCAATTGAGCTTTGTCTGCGCTAGATGTTGGGCCTTTGCCTCTGTTTTAGGGATAGAAGGCTGCATTTATTTCTTATAGAGCAAGAGCTTTCCCCTTCCTCTTTAGAGCTGGTTCACCAAAAGTTAGAAAGGCTGTTTCGTTTCATAGGTAATCCATAAGATCTCGGGACTCCTTTGCACTATCATAAGAGGCAGTTCTGTTGGCTAGTGTAGCATGAGTCTCCTTCCTCCAGCACACAGATACTTAGCCTCAGGGTGTTGTGTTCTTTTGGCTGCTTTTCTAAAATACAAACTGGCACTTCAAAATGCAAATTAAACCACTACCATGAGCTAAAAGATGTAACTGCCTTAGTGATGTTAAAAAAAAAAAAAAAAAAAAACAAAAATAAAAAAAAACCACAAACAAACAAAAAAACAACAACAACAAAAAACCAACCCAATAAACTGGTATTTTTCCCTTTAAAGACTGGAATTTAATACACTTGGCAGTGCCACCTGTTAATAGCAGTATCTAACAAGAGGCTGTGCTTTGGGCATGGATCTGAAACTTCAGAGTCAAGTCCGTCTTGCAAAATATCAGTTATGACTGATGAATTTTAGCAAAAAGCACAGACAGTTTGTAGGCTTTCTGCGTAAACACATTTTGAAATGGAGCAACTTGAAGAATCACTGAGAAAGGGCCAACATAGTCTTTTTTAAAAACTGTATTGGGGGAGAAGCATAAATTAAATATCCTAAAGGGATAACAGCAACTGAAAGAGCAGCTTTACAAAAAGTGTTTCTCCTCCCAGCGATCCCAAATCCCATTTGCGGGGGGGGAGCGCGGGGGGGAGGAATATCTGATATTTTCCATCTTTTGCCATCTCTTGGTTCCTTCTACATCGCAGCCTCATTTGAACTTCAGCTTGTTCCCAAAGGAATTTTTTTAAAAACAAACAAACAAACAAAAAAAACCAAACAACAAACAGAAACAACCCAAAACATGTATTTTAAAAGTGGGTCACCTCTATTGGAAGACAGCATTTCGTAATCAGAATGAATTTCATGTCATGGAAGGTTTGTTTCTCTTCTCGGCTTTCTTGAAGTTTATCTAATCTTCTCACAGAATGGCTGAAGTTTCTACAAATATAAATCAGCCTTAATTGTTTGTTACAGGTGTGGAAAAATTAAAAATGAGTTTATAATTTCTTAGAATACGTGTTTATTGTGCTAATCTCACAGCCTTGCTCAGAGGATTGGTTGGGTACTCCTGGAATCCAGAACCTTCATAACTAGATCGGCTCTTGCTAATTATTGATACAACTTTGAAGGTCTGATTTTTTTCTTTGCCAGTTCTAGTTATTGCATTGGCCATAGTGCAAACTCCATGTATCTTGCGTTTATTTATGCATATATCTATGCACATACCCACAAGTACACTTGTACACACAGGATTTTCATATGAGGTCAAAGGTGTTTGGTTTATTTTTATTCACAGATAGGGTTACCTGGTGAGATTGAACCCTGATGCAGTATATAAGAGCAAGCAGCAGGTATAATTAAGTTAAAATTAAATTGTTTTCTCAGATGAGTGTCTTTCTGAGCTTTTTAATCAAGCTGTTCTGTATGTAGGATTCAAGTATCTATTTACTTTGTTTCAGTATCTTAAGTTTTTGTGTGCTCAGTTTACATTTATATTAATATTTAAGGTTATCAGTGAGAACTGGCTGTTTTCTTGCGAGCTTTTTTTGGATGTGTCTTGTTAGCTCACACGAAAAAGGGGTTATCTATTGACTAAGGTGGAAGCATTACAGAATATAATGTCTTTTTTGTATGCAGGACAGTGGGCCCCAACTTGATTGAAGTCCTATGGTTGACCACTATGCATTTTTAGCAATAAACAATTAAAAAGTCAGTAATAAAAATGGTGGGGTGCTGTGGAAATATCTGATATGAATTCAAGCATGTTTTTCAAAGCAAGTTAGAATCTCGATTTGAAATTTACTTTTAAAGTGGCTGGCTGCTATAATTATATATTAGATTTTGTCTCTTGAGCCATGGTAAGTATAAGTCAATCACAAGAACACTCCAGAATACTTAATGTAAAATCGCTTTTCTCAAACCTAATAAAATTCTGACACTGTACATACAAGCAAATATGAATCTTCCTACTGAATATCTAAGATGAGCTGTCCCCTCACTGATGTTGTAGAACAGATTTGCCCTGAAAATAAATTAAATTTTCTGACTTTTAAGACTTATTTAGTCACAGAAAGCTTAAAAGTTGTACTGTTGGATCTTCATCGAAAAGGAAAATTATTTAGAAAAACTTACTTTCCCCTTTGAAGTGTATACTTTAGAATTTAATATATTCCTCTTCTACTTGGTAGTTTGGCTCACTGGCATGTTAAGTTGCACTTGATATATTTTAAATTTAAAACACTGCTTTTTTGATTTACTTGGCTATCTTTTAAATTGGATACATGTGGAATTAATATAGCCATGGAAATCAATATGGAATCAAGATAAAAGCTGCTTTACTTGCATTATTTTAAAGCTTAGCCGTGCCTGGTGTCTCTTGACTGCCAAAACCAATTTTGTAGGTGTGTGTATGTATGTTCACTTGTTTTGTTTCCCCAGCTCTCAGAGCTCATGACTGTAAGACTTAGATTGGAAATCCACGCTCCAGAATGGCACTTAGAAAGCTGTTTTCGTGGATTGCCAAGTTGCTTCCTGTGTGTAGAGAATGTCAGTGAGGATTTTAAATGTTCCCTTCAGCTAGCTTTATCTTCTAGTGCTCCTGTCGTTTGATATCTCCCTAAAGTGAAGTGGCTACTTGTATTCCTGATGAGCAGCACTGCTGTTTAAATGTGAACAGATTCAATCTTTAATCTGCCAGTGATGTTCTCAGGCCTCTGTGAATGCGCAAAACTTCATTTGGTTTCAGCATTGTGGGGTTCCTAGAAATCACAGATGCACAGAATCAGTGAAGTCTGAGTGAAATCCTTTGATGGTGGCAGTTTAAATGGGATTTTACTCATGGTTTTAAAAATTCTGTGAGCAAACAAGCTTTATAGTCGTATTAAAGTGACACAGGTACAGTTTTTACCATAACTGTTTTGTTGATGGTTAAGTATATAAGCTTTGGATGAAAGGCTTTTGAGTTTATCTAATGTGATGGGCATAATTTTATTTTAAGATGTGGCTAATTGTCCTTTCGTTCTCTTAGTGTGTGTCCCCCGGAGTGAAATACTAGACAACTTTTTGCAAAATAAATACCAACAGTGGAAAGTCATTTTGAGATGAAAACAGAGAAGCCCCAGTCACTTCTCAGAATTGCATAACAGGTTGTTTCACGGAAAGCACAGACTGTCTGTGGTATCTGTGAAAACGGTAGCACAAAGTGCAGGCTGGAATTAACAGGGATGTCACTGCAAAGGGTATGCTTTTCTGGTGGTTCCATTTGTTTCTAATTGAGTTGAAAGACTCCTGTTGAGCTCTTTCTGGTAGTCTTTCCTATTCCTTTTTTTTCCCTTTTTCTTTCCCCTTCCCTCCTGGGTCCAACTTTGTCATTCTGGTTGTCTTGCTTCAAAACTAACTGCTACTGTAACAGTGTCCTTGAAGATTTCACAAGCGCCTTCTTACGAGCAGGTCACTGCAATAGCCATTCTATTACCGAATACACCTTGATACTTTCTTCGCTTCTTTTGTAGCTACTCTGTGCAGTCAGGTACGTGACATCGCTAAGAAGTTTCTCTCATATGATGGCTTTCCTCTGAATTTCTTTTGCTTATTTGAAGCTTTTCTGTAGCAGTGTTGTGTGCTTTGGTCACACACATGGCATACTGATGGGTTCTTAAAAAAGAAATAAATAATTGCAACCTAGATTTGCACGACTGCTTGCTTTTCAGTAGGACTGGAATATTTAGGACTCTTGGCATAAATATATTTAATGGTTTTATAAGAGCCTGATTTTGTACTAATTGTGTAACCGCTTGCAATATAATTTTGGCAGAGCAAAGAAATACTATTGCTTTACACTCGCTGGTCTTGTGATCTTTGCTATTAGTCGTATTTATTTAAGAATGTACAGTGTGAATTTTGATACAGATTTGACCATAGACCTGTATCAGAATTGAGGCAATAATTTGAAACGGTCTAGTCTGTAGAACACTCCTTTTAGTGGGATTGTTTCCCACCAAGTAAACCATAAGACATGCTATCCCATTACCCTCGGTAGAAAAGATAAAGTGCATCAATTTCACAAATGCGGTGCAGCCAAATCTGAAGTACCTTTGGGTCTACATTGTGGTGTCGTTTGTCAGAATGTGTGAAGTCGCAGAACAGCCGGTGTTAATGCAGCTGACGCCTGTGCAAAAGTATTCTGAAATATTGATTATGTACAACAGAAGAGTGTTGCTGGCTTGGCCGTCATCCTCTTTGTCTCTCTCCCAAACACACACTGCTTTGCTTGATTTGAAGGAATTAACATTATTCCTTCATTACAGGGAGAGGATATTGACGTAACACTACCAGACTGGCTGGTAGGACGTCATGATGAGGCAATGACTTTATTTAGAAATTCATTAGATGATCAGGTTTTATACAGGTGAATGTTCAGGTTTCTCAATCATATTCTATTTTAAGCTAACTTTAAGTATTTTTTATTTAAATTGGGTGGACAGGTTAAGTTTGTGATGAAGCTTTTTTTTCTTCCCTTTGCTTACTTTAAGACAGTGGTTGACTGAAAATTTTACATAAAAGTGCTTTTATTTCATGTTGGCATACTACCTCAGACACATGAAAAAGTTCAGTGCTAGAACTGTGGGATCTGTTCACCTCTGTTGACGTGAGTTTCCACTATATCAGATAGGATTATGAAGTGCACATCAAGGGAAGACTGGAGTTCAGGATGTCTATTTGAGCCTATCTTTCATGTGAATAGTGGTGCTTTCAGTGGTGTTTCACCAGGTTATTCATTCTCTCCTCTCAGAGGCAAAGCTTGGGCATGAGGGGAAGAATATCCAATTTGTCCTGGTGTGTAAAATCTTTTCATTGCAGTCAACTGAGTTTTAACTTGTTTTCTTCTATGTTTTTCCACTGTCTGTGGACATACTGCCTTAAATTAGGATGATGCTACGGAAGGGAGACAGTGTTTGCACTCCTTGAAAGAGGGAAGCTGTGTTGGTTCCTACGCCTCTAGGTTATGATGTCCAACTGAGAAGTCTGCTAGTTAGTAAAAAAATTACTCCAATCAATTAAGTTTAGAAGTAGGGAAAGATAATAGGCAAATGCCTTTTTTAATAGATCTGTATTAACTGAGAGCTAACCTTTTCTCTTTTAACTACAATACTAGCTTCATGGTGAAGCATAAACTTAATTAACAAAAAGGACAAACTAGCTGAGGGATGAGTAATAATTATTTCTGAAGATACTTATTTTCTTCAGGTGATAGACATAACTCCTGCCTTTGGGGTAGACTTGCATTTTCACTTAGGCTCTTGCTTAAAACTTGTCAGACTCCAGCAACGACATGCTGATTTAATGGTTTGGTTTGGGTATTGCTGTATGATGCCTGGTGATTGCTCATGTACTTGGGTTGCATCAGGAGTTTTTCTAAGTGGGTGTTTTACCTATCATAGACAGTTACTAAGGCCTTGAAGGACAGTGCAGGGGGTGTTGTAGAGCATTGCATTCTCTATTGATCCCATTTACTTTAACACCTTAATACATTTTAATCCCTTACCACCTCCCATATTACAAGAATAATTTAATTACAGCATTTCTCCTTAGAGGCTGGGAGTCTGACAAAGTTGTGAAACTTTGGTCACGTTTGGGGTTATTTTTATACCTTGTACATTTATTAGCCAAGCTGAAAACCCCTGTTACAGACATCTGAGTAATGAATATGGTGCTTGCTTTATCTTTGGTGTCAAAAGGCAATGTTTTTGTCATAGCTTGCCCCGCAAACCCAGCTGTCTGGGAAAGACAATAAATCTTCTGGAATTCTCTGTTTAGTCACTTTTGTACCCAGGAGTACAAGATTTTAATAAACAAACTTATTTGCTAGCAATAAGTAATATGTTTTTTTATAGATAACTGAAACCTTTTAGGCCTTTCATCACTTGGCTTCTGTGATTCCAAGTTGATTTTGTATGGACAGTTGAGATAAAGACAGTCTTCCTCAATTTCTGCTTATTTTCTTTTGTTCTGTGTTAGGGTACACAGCAATGATGCACTGTACCTACCTCACAGATTAATGTCTCCTCACCAAACAGTGCCAGCCTTTTCTGATCCATGCAAATCTTGTATCTCAACTGCTTGCTATCTGCTTGTACTCTTATGTATGCTGTATTGTGTCTTTTTTAAGTGGAGACTAACATGACAAAAATACCTATTTTTTTCTTAGCCCAAAATGGCCTAATGCCCTACTGTATTTTCCCATCCCAGTCCTTGTAAATATGACATCTTTGTGGCTGTGTCTTCATTAGACTTCCTCAATGGCATGTTGCAGGTGTACAGTTTACTACGTGTGTTTATTTTCTTGCACATGAGCTTTGAGGGCATATTGGGGGTTAGTAATGTCCATGATTAAGATCATAATGAGCTTGAAGATCCCCAGCTTACAGGTATTGCTATAAGTATGTTCGCTCGTGTGTGGTCCTAGTAAGCATCTTGTGTGTGCTTTTTGCCTTGTAGCAGAAGTGAGTAAACAGCTGCATTTCTTTGCACAAGCCGCTAGAAGTAGCGGTGAGAAAATAAAGCGGAAACTAGTGGTGTCCCATGCAGAATCCGTTGCAGTTATTTCTGTGATGGTGAGCTGGCTACTTTTGTTCCAAAAAATGAATTTAGAACTTGTCTTAAATAGCTTTATGGATGTATAAAAGGGTTGTAAGGAAATATCTATCAAGGATATTTCTGATTATTACTTTTTAAAAGTTTATTTTTTTAACCCCAGGATCAGGTAACTAGGTTTTTGGTTTGTTTTTTTAAAAGAAGTTTTTCATAGGTTTGGATGAAGAGTGTATTGCACCAAACTCTTTAAAACTGTGTGCATTAGTATTGCAAAGAAAGAAGTGGGACCTCTGGAGGGAACAGGAAGCAGATTTGATTTACAGTAGGAGAAATTAAAGTAGAAGTGAAAGCCACTTGTATGCACTATGGCTTGATGCAAAACAGAATAAATCTCCGATAAGCCTGCTTTTTGTCACCCACAGGGACGTGTATACCCGGCCCCACAGAGCACATTGCTACACACAGTGTGGGGATATGGTCACACCGATGTCTGGAGGCTTGATTACTTCTGTGTGCTAAGATGTTACTAAAAAGCTGATCTTAAGTTACTTGCTTGAGGCAGAGCTGCAGTTCTGTTACTGCTATTTGTTTTTCTTCTGTAGCATTTAAAATTTTAATCTTTAGATGTAACATGATGCATGTAGTAACGGGCAGGCTTTTGTGTTTACTTCCACTACCTGATTTTTGACCTGTCTTGTCTTTGCTTATGGGAATGCTTAGGAATTGTCTGTCTTCCCCATAGAGGTACCTCACACTCTAACCTCTGAGGAAGAGTGATTCCCCAGCCTCAGCCAGTGAGGGGGGATAACAGCAGTTGATCATAAACCTTCCGGAGTCTGTGGTCAAATGTATTCTGCAAACTTGCACAGGCACAGAAGATGATTTTCGTAGCACACTCTCGGCACCTGTGCTGTTAGCCCTGTTCAGGCTCCATGTGCAGCATCAGTCTGGCCATGGACATTCTAGGTGTCGGCTATGTGGGAACATTTATGCATGCAGATGGGTGCTTGTGCTAGAACAGCTGCATTAGGCATGCATAGGGTTAGAAATGAATGCATTGCTCTAACAGTCGTCATAGGCAAAGTGGATGTATAGCAGATTTGCATAGTAATTTGTTTAGAAGTTCAGTTGGTGACATGGACTGAGGTATGACTTGCTGTGATTGGTGATTGAAGCTGCTTGCTGTAATTCTGTACAGAAGCAGAATCTTACATAAAGTTTATTCTAAAAAAACCTCTGGCTTGGAGAAAGATACTTCTTGAAATCCTGTGCTTTCATGCAGAACTCCGACCCCCCCCCCCCCCCCCCGAGTAAAAGGTAATTGCTTGAGACATCAGTTCTGAGCATTCAGCTTTAGAAAAATTGCCGAGGCAGGCTTTGATAGCAAGTGAGACTGCTTTCTTAACTCTCCAACATACAGAGTTGCAAGCTAGTGATATCCTCTAATTTTCCATGAAGACTTAAATCCCTTTTGATGTTGATAAGGTAGCAGTATTATGTAAATATCTCACTGTAATGCTTCTGATTGACATCAAGGTCCTTTCTTCAATTAGGACAGGAAGAGATAGTTAAAAAAAGTTGATTCTAGGTTTTTGTCAAAAAGAGTGTACTACCCACACTTTCTTTTAAAATACATTTGACCACAAGTTAATTAAGTATGACGTTCTGTATAGGCTGATAAATATTAGGATGCTTGTGTCTGGTTTGTTTTGCTTTGAGATACCTAAATCGGGAGATGGATCACAACCTTATAGTCTGTTCTAGGTAGAGTGGTGTAACATTTGTATTCAGGGATCATTTGCTGTAGTGCTAATAGCCATGTTATCCTGTTGACCTTTTTGAATACTTACCCTGAAACACTTGGGCAAATAGTTGAGACTTGACTGTTTTGGTGTCCAGCTAGTTTGCTTCTAACCAAAGTTTTGAGGCTGTTGTTGTGTCGGGAATTATTTTGAAAGATCTCTAAAGAATTTTCACTACTGTTCTTCAACTGCAAGAGGAAATTGCACTCCCTCCAACTTCATGAGAAGCTAATTACCATTTCCTTCGGAAGAACGTCTGTAGGGCTGTGAATGAACAAGCTATAACAAAAAAAAAAAGCCACCTTTTGTGATATTCCTCCACCTCCCTGGTTTCTCATGTTCGGTTTCTATTGCAAAGCCCTACCTAGCCTTTCTTCATTTTAATATACTTCAAAGAAAAAAAACCCTTTCGAGCCTGCTGTCCATTAATAAAGCAGCCGAATTGGGTTATCTAGCTTGCAACAAAGGTCTTCTCATAAAGGATCTGGTAGGTTTTTCCCCTATTAGCAATAGTGGGAGAACCACTGTGCCCTTGATTATTTGAGTCTCTGAACTGAAAGAAAAAAATGGGGAAATATGAATTGGGGGAGGAGTTAAATCTTTCTCCCACTCCCTTACACTTGGTTTAAAACCTGCCAGCCCCTCTGAGTAATTCATCAATCACATAAACATTGACCCTAGTTTTTGGCCAGGGAAAGTATTAAATGCTTAGTTTAAAAAAAATAAAAACAAAATCCCATACCCCACCAAAGAAGGACATCTGTTTCTAACTTCAGCTTTTTATTTTTTTATCTTTCATTTTTTTTTTGTTGGTAAATCTCCCAGACAACAGCAGTTCTGTAGAGAGTTTAAATATGAAGGAATGGCAGGACGGGCTAAGGGCACTTCTACCGAACATTAACATCAACTTTGGTGGACTGCCCAATGCTTCTTCCCCCTCCAACGCCAACCACAGTGTACCAACGTCCAACACTGCCACCACCGACAGCCTGAATTGGGACAGCCCTGGCAGCTGGATGGACCCCGCAATCATCACAGGTAACCGTTTCTCACTCCTTCAGCTCCGCTGGCAAACCATCAAATGGGTATTTGGCACAAACTGATTTACATCTGGAAAAAAGAAAAAGTCAGTATGCGGTGGTCTCTTCCAGCTTCCATCCACAAAACTCAAGGGTCCAGGAATTTTTGTGGAACCACTAGGTATAACAAAGTGTCACTTAGGCCTTTGCAATGCATGCCCGGGACCTTTGCAGGCAGTCAGGTGGATCAGCATTTATCTATAGGGTCAACGTAGGTGTCCCTTCTGCTGGATGGCATGTCCGGTATGTGCGCCGCTGGTCCTGAGGCACTGAAGGCATTGACTGGACTTTGTTATTTAAAAAGGGACATACTCCACTTGTTTATAAAGCTCTCTTTTATAAGGCTGTCTGGTTGTGTTTCCCTGTTAGCGAGGCTGAAGCATGATTCAAGTAGGCAGAGTAGGAGGTGAAGCATGCAGTGTACTGGTAGTTTGGTGTGGTAAGGTCACGTCAACAGGGATGCAGTCCTTGTGCAGGATGTTTGATAGAAAAAATGTGTGTTTTATGAAGAAGTGCTCTGAGGGGGAACTTTCTCATATCTGGATTTAACGATAAGTGTTTTGTGGGCAGGGTAATTATATATAATAATGTAAAATGCATTCTCTGTACAGACTAATCATGTTTTCTCACTGTTGCTTTTTGTTAGGTTAAATTGACCTCCTTCATGCTCAGCTTATTGCTTCTGCTCTGACTTGCCTGTATCCCTGTTTGTTTTCTTCTCTTCATAGGTATCCCAGCTTCCACAGGAAACAGTTTAGACACCCTTCAAGATGACAATCCTCCACATTGGCTAAAATCTCTTCAGGCCCTCACAGAGGTGGACGGCCCCAGTGCAGCACCATCACAGACGCACCACAGTAACCCCTTCGGCACACAGATCCCTCTGCACAGAGCCAGTTGGAATCCCTACTCTCCTCCTTCAAACCCCACCAGCTTCCATTCCCCACCCCCAGGCTTTCAGACAGCCTTCAGACCCCCCAGTAAAACCCCCACAGATCTACTACAGAGCTCAGCGCTGGATCGTCATTAGGAAAGGAGGAAAAAAGAAAAAAAAAAAAAAAAGAAAAATAAAACCCAAAACGTTAGAAATGCAGGAAGTGTCCCACCCTGACTCCTCCCCATGCCCACCTACTGTTCCCTGTCATATCTTTCTTTCTGAAGAATCCAGTTCCTGATCAAACCTCCCCCCCAAATGCAATGCCATCACAGGGTCATGACCGTATCTTTTTGTTAAGTTTCTGCTGAGCCAGTGTTTGAAATACACTGTTTGAAATATTTTCTAACTGTTCTAAGGAAAAAAAAAAAGAGAGAGAGAGAAATCAAAATACAGCCTCAATGCTTAAGGAGAATATTACTGTCTTATGTCTTTTGCACACGAGTATTTCTGCCTAGTGGAAAAGTGTCAATCTGCAGCAGGGGAAAAAATGCAATGCAGAATCAAATGCAGAAACATGAAAAAGGTATTTAATTTAAATGAATTTACTGAACATGTGGGGCGAGCAGTGGCCTAGCATTTATTTTGCATTCAGTGTGGCACTACACAGGGAAATTGCTATGTTGTTTTTTTTATTGTGTCAGTCAGTAAGAGTTTGACATGAAGTGTGTTGAAAGACAAAACACTTATAGCTATGAGTAACTGGCATGTTGCTAAAGAGTGGTTTAAAGAGGGGAGAATAAGATTTTTCTTTAATTTTGGCTTTAGATTTAAAGTAAACTTTAATGTTTTAAAAGTATTCACAGATTTAATACCTAGCGTATACATAATATAATTATAAGCAGCTGAAACACGAGTGATATTTACTTCAGTCTTTCTGTCTCCTCTGTCAGTCTCTCTTTCTTTTTTTTTTTTTTTTTAAAAAAAAAACAAAGATTCACCTGATTAGGGCACTCTGGGATAGCACTGCATTGGGGCCACTTGATCACCATCAGGAGCAACCTCTGACCTCCTCTGCCTGCAGCTTTTACTTAACCCTGTAGTTTCTGGACGTTTGTGCAGTATTGAAAAGACAGGAAAAAAGAAACAAATAAACATGGTTATAACCTGACGCTAAAACTAAAACCAAGGAAATGTACCTCTTTCTTCAGAATTAAAACTAAAATCTTAAATAAAACAGAAAACTTGATGATGACTTCATGTTTGCTTTTCGTTTTTTGAAGTTGGGTTTCGAATTACTGCATCTGGTAAAACCATATGTCATTACATGATTTATTTTTTTTTCTTCTGTTCATCTAAACTGGAGCTACTTTTTAATGGAAATACTGCTTTGCATGGTGACTTCTGCACTGAAAGGTGGAAAAAGCATACATGCTTTAAATGTTTAAAGGGATTGTTGTCTTTACTCATGTCAGTAGCTGGAGGCTGTCTGTCTCTAACCTTTGGTGGTGGTATCCTTTCAAATCTGAAGCATGAAAAACTTGTTTATACTTTGAATTAAATGCCATGTCACTTGGGACAGACAGCATGCAATAATGTGTCTGAAGGTGTGGCAGAGAATTCTCGTTACGACTCCGTTTCCATCAGCATCGTCACTTAAAAGGTGTAAAATAATGTCACTGTGCAACAGGGGATGAAGAGCTTTTAACATACAGGAGGCTTCCAACAAGCTCTTACGCTTCCAGCCAGAAATGAGTTTTGGCATTTAAAACCAGCAAGTTTGTGACTGGGGTGCTGGATTGGCGTGGCTCATGAGAGATGGCCAAGAGCCTGAAATGCCAGAAATGCCTGTGCAGAAGGGTTTCTCACCTGGTGTGAGCTGTACAGGTCAGGCTGGCTGCCCTCCTAAAATGTGTTCCCCTGGCAGGGGCAAGGAAGGGAATTCACACTGCTGAACCGTCAGCACCTAATGGGGGGAGACTGGCCTTTCGCTGTGCGGGGAATGGAAGTGAGTCCTGAATCGGTTGCTGGACGGGGGAACTGGGCATTGAATCTGCATAAAGTGACTCTAAATACCCTGATTTCTGAAACATCAATTGTTGGTGATTGTCTACTTTTGCTCTTCTGTTACCTGTGTTGCTGTTTAGTGCTGCAATTACTGTCCATGTGAAGGAACTGCGGGTACTGTTTTGGGACAGGCATGGCTGCTGCAAATTAGTCGTGTGCCGTTGTTACTTGGGAGACTGTGTGCACCCTTTGATGCCACTTCCCTCCCCCCCCCCCCAAAAAAAAAAGGCATTTTCTTCACTGGGTCAGGCCCTGCACAGTCCCCTGCTGTCACAGCTGGGGGTGGAGGGAGAAACTCTGACTGCAGGCTGGGAGCACTCCTGTGGCAGTCTGCTGGAGGTGCTGGTGAAGATGCAATGGGCTTTTTGTTTGGTTGTTGTTTTTTCTTCTTTTCTTTTTTTTTTTCTTCTCCAGTTGTTATACTGACATCTTCCATCTTTAGCCTTTCTGTTTTAGAAGGGTGCCTTTCCTGACCTTGAAATTAAGCAAGCCTCCCAAAAAGCAGCTGTGACTGCTTCCTATGTACCACAGCAATTCCTGAAGCTGCTGTCATCTTCAGTTCTTGAGTGAATTTGTCTCTTTATGGCAGTTTGGGATGTGCTGGGGGGGTGGGGGGGTGGGGGAACCTGTGTCTGGGATCTGTTACCACTAGAAGACAGGCTTCAGCTGCTCAGGACAGTGCTTATTCCCTGCTGCCATACAATAGCTTCTGTGGTCAGCCAACTGACAAACTCTTAGCCTTAAGGAAAAGGTTTGCAACTAGAATGATTTTTCTCTCTGTGGTGCTGCTCCTGCCCCCTCACCCCCCCAGGAAAGACTTCTTGTTGAGTAGCATTGGTGTTACAGCCTTAAAATACATCTGTGCTCAGGTTGATGTCTGGGAGTGCAGCTCTGCCTCTTAGCCTACTTTTATCTACTGCCTGATGCCAATTCTGGAAGCAACCTGGTGTTTCACTGGGTTCAACCGTGCGGAGCTCTGTTGATTTCTCCCAAGGTTTTTGATGTTGATGGACCGTTCCTGCCATAAGAAATTCTGTACAGGAGCCTTTACTGAAAGGAGAGTATTGGCGCGTCTGCTTTGTCCATGCGATCATCTCGGTGCAGGGTCTGTTGTTTTATATATCGTATGGACACATGCAGCTCTTCCTTGCGTTAAGCCAAGAGCAGTGCTTGACGAAAAGGTTGGTGACACAGGACTGGCAACGCATTTGGTAGGTGGTGCCTCGCAGAGATTAAATTGGAGAAAGAGGATGGACGGGGCTCCTCCTCCATAACAGATATTGAAGGTGTGTTGAGGGGAGGGAGGGAGTTGTTAGCCATGATTGTGTTGGTACAATAAGTTCTGTTGCATTTTTCAAAAAAATTTGTAATTCAAGCGTAGTAATTTGGGGGTCAACAGTGCTGGACTGATGATGGTTCTTGACTCTTTATTTTAATATCTAATAAGGCAATGATGTTTCCTTGGAGTCCAGCAAGGAGTATAATGTCGCCTTCTAGGTAAGGTGAAGAGCTATTGCATGAGTTCCTTTTCCTTTTAGAACTTCGATTTCCTACTTGCAAGTCAAGCATGATCAGGTATGTGCCTTTAGAAATCCAGCGTCTTGACAGGGCTGCTCTAACTATACTTAAAATGACATTGCCAACTTCCATGACAGTTTTTAATCATGGAGTTAAGCAGTTTATGAGTTCAGGAACTAGAATACAGTTTTTGTTTTCATTCCCCTACATCATGGACTTTGGCCTCCAGAAAGTTTTTATCCGAGATGCTCATTTTATCATAGGCATTCAATATGTTGATTTTTAGGGAAAATGGAGTGTGTTTAGGTTTTCTCGTGAGGGGTGGCTTTATTGATGGTGGTGGGTTTGGTTTTGTGCGTTTGGTGGGGTTTTTTGGTTGATTGGTTGTTCTTTTACAGCTCTGTAGAGATGGCCGTGCTGCTGTGGAGACTTCTTTGGCTTGAACAGCTTTCTTCCTCGGGGGAGGGGGGGGGAGCATGCACTAATTTCCCCCCTCACCCTTGCAAGAGAGCCTAGAAAAATACACTTGAAAGAGATTGTAGAACCGTTACCCGAGTGCTTCTTGTTCGTCCATCTCCTCAGGATACGTGGCAGTTGCCTTAAGTTGAAAGGAGCTTAGATTTGGTGTTGGTCTCCAGCATATGTAAATCCACCATGTGGCACGTTACTGTATCGCCTGGGACTAATTCCCTCTGGGGAAAGTTGTGTGCTGGAATAAAAAGTTACTGCTCAGAACTGAGGTGTGTCAAGAAACGTTGAAAGGTGGCACCATAGCTGAAGGGTTAAGGAACTGGAGTTGTCACCAGCCCTACTTGAAGGGGTTGTAGGTACTAACTTCTTGAGGGGATTGAACTCTCCTCCAGTCCCGCTGGCCAGCCGCTAGTGACATGAATTTTTAGCGTGCACGCAAAGCAAATAATGTGAAGTGCCATTTGGCATGAATGTGTGTCCGTTAAGAGTAGTTGTTGCCTTACATCTTCCGGCGGTGTGTTTGTATATGGCTAGCTATACAAATGCTTTCTACTTCACTGATGGATTATCAGGTGTTGGGGTTGAATGTGGATGTAGTAACTGTAAGAACTTGTGCTCCTTCGTCTTCTCCCAAATCCCACCATCTCTTTTTCCCTGCTTTGAGACATTCCACTGATGGGAAACAGCTCTCGGGTCCATTTATGGATTTTGCTGTAAACAAAGCTTCCAAAGAGGAAGAAGGTGAAATATTCTCGTAGCTTTGGGATCTAGTGTAAGAAATGATGTAGCCTCAGTACGCTCTGATCTAAGTGTGAGAGGACTGCATACGAGCAAGATCTTCATCTTCCTTTCTTTCTGGGGTTTGCCTCAGGCCTAGGCTTACCGCTGTTACGTTTTTGTGGCAAAATGAAGGCTCCTGAGATGGAAATGGCTGAATGAAGTTCTTGCTGTACAAGTGCAGGGAGGTAGAGCCACTTGCAGGGACGCAGGGGTCTGAGCTGCTGCAGGGTGGAGGCTTGAGGTGAGTTGAGTGGTCCTAGCAGCAACAGATCTGTTACTGGCTTCGCTGATGAAAAGGCACTGGTTTAGGCTGGTGCCGACACAGTGGTACTCAGTCATTTAAACAGAGGTAGTGTCGCTGTGGAGGAAAACAGTATAGAAAAGTCCTGGTTAATCTAAAGCTGATGGGGAGTGTGATCTGCCTGACCTGTGGTGTTCACGAGGAGCCCATCTCCTGGGACACAGATGAGGTGGGGTCTTTCAGTGGGATGCAGTCATTGCACAGTTACTGTTGCTTTCTCCTGTGGAATCTTGCTAGAGTACTATTTTCTCCTTCCAGTCTTCAGACTTAAAAATTTGACAGATCCCTCTCCATTTCAGAGATGCCTGGAGAGAGGGTGGGACTTGCTCAGCTCCCTCCTCTTCCTACCAGCACAGCAAATATTCTTTGTTATCTTGAAAAGAAGGGCCACCGTGTGCCAGTACAACCTTTCTAGACTATCTTCATGGAGTTTCATGGCTTTAGCATTTGAATGTTAGAGGTTCCAGCATTAACTTTGCCCAGATCTTCAGAGAGGGTCTGAAATCTCCTCTGTCGGTGCTGATGGTCCTGTGAAGCTGGAGCTTCACTGAAGAATCTAAAGTTGGGGCCAAAACTTGTTTAGTTCTTTCTAGATAAGCATGCAGGCTGAGGTTTCCAACGTGGACTCTGCAGCTTAAAATCCTGTTTTGTTTTGTTTTAATAAAAAAACCAAACCCAACTGAGGGTGATTTCTGTCTTTGTTCAGCCCCTGAGCAGAAAGTGACTGCTTGTGAGGTTCACCTGGCACAAATTGGCTGACCTTGCAGCTATCTCCATCCATCCTCAGGTGATTTCCTCCGGTTCCAGGGCCTGTCTTTCTATTGGGTATTGCATGCGTATAATTTAAATAAAAAATAAATAGGAATGTGATACGTAATATATTACATACCTGGATATTGTGTTTGATGTTGCATAAAACATTCCAACTAAACCTCTCGGAGCTTCAGTTGTAGAGAGGCCAGGGTCTTCAACAGCTGGAAATCTCGTTCCCTAGCATGGAGAAAGCTGGGGTTTCTCTGGTCTGCGGGGGTGGGGGGGATGGTGGAGAGGACAGAACCTCATGTGCTGCTCTGGTGAAGAAGGGTTGGGTAGATGGTTGGCCAGCGGGAACTGTTGAGTGATGTGGTGAGAATGTGTGGGAGTTACAGGCTTGTGAGGTTTGTTTCTTCCCATTTACAAATTACTTCACGCTAGTTACCTTCCTTCTCCTTCCTCTTTTGGCAAATAAATGCGAACGGTGCTTCTTGTTGCCTTGGTGCCTTCCCGGGGTGAAGCTGAGTGTGGCTCTTCACAACCTTAATACAGCTCTTTGCCGTGCTGGTCCAAGGCGAGAAGGAACCGAGGCAAAGACGAAGGGGTTGGTAAGGAAACTCACGGGAGAGTTGGGCTTTCTGCCCTTTACCCGTCTCACTTCTGTTGGTTTGAGTCTCCTGCCAGCTTGAGATGAGTTTTGAGGAAGACCAAGCTGTGCTCCTCCCTGCTGGAGGAACTTGGCTAAGACTGCCAAGGTTTTGGGATCAAGTTTCTGTGGTAGAAGGCTTAACTTTGCACACACAAAAAAGTCAGGAAAATGTTACCCCAAGGAGACTTTTCAATTTTGTCATATAAATCACTTTTTAAATACCAGTTGTGTAAAATGCTTGCGTCAAGTTTACATTTTTCTCTGTGTGAAAAACTACTCTGTCAGTTTTTTATTGAAAACTCTAACTTTTTGTTATGACACTTCAAAATCAGCACCTCTCTGGACATGTTTGGCAAAAGATTTTTATATCCAAAATGTGCGTCACTTCAGTTTGCAGTGAAAGCAGGTGTCAATCTCTAATCTTACGTAGCAAGAAAATAAATGCCACTTCTGGTTTTAAAGCCTTGCTCAGATCCAGGGAACAGCAAACTCTGTCCCAAATGTATTTTTTTGAACAAGAAATCTCCCTGGAGAGAGGGGATGTTGTAGCGAGGTTTTATTTTTTCCTTAAAACGTGACAAGGCAGAGGAACAGAGAAGGAAACGGATATGAAAAGTCTTACTCCCATCCTCTTCAGTTCCCCTTCTGGTTTTTTTTTTTCCTGGTTTTGTCTTCTAACAAGACAACTCCTTCCTACACGAATTGGGCAGTGCTGTTCCCAGGGCAGACCCTGGGCCGAATCCCCGGCCATAAAACCTATTTCAGTGAGACAGAAGCGGAAGCGCAGTCCGTGAGTATGGCACCCATGTGCTCACGAGAGCCTGAAACACCCGTAGCACTGTGTCCGAATTCACGGCTGGTGCGTCTGGAGGATAAATGCCTTTTCCACAGGTGCTCCGGGCAGTTTTGCGACCACCTGGGAGGGAGGGGACTGAGGAACAGCCTACCTCGAAGAAGGCTTATTCCCCTCCCTGTGTCTTAGACTGGGCTGGAGAAAGAGGGAGCAGAAAAATATGAGGTTAGGAAGTGAGCCAAAGGGAAACGCAGAGCAGGTCCTGTTTTTCCCGTTCTTAGAGTTTCATTTGTCTTAGGAGAACAAAAGGGTTTTTCCTTCTTGTGGTGCGGTTGCTGGTAAATGGCCACGGGTGGGTGTTGTCGCCTTTCCCAAGGGGTCTGTGAAAGCTTTACCACCTGCTCCCTCCCGCATAAAAAGCCAACCCCCAAACCAGCCTTTCTGTAGCTTGGTGATGTGAAAAGAAGACATAGGGGGTGGAATGGGGAGACATTCCTTTATTATTATTACTAGAAATAGAAAAAAAACAGTGTCCCTAGCCCTCTTTCCAGGGAGAAGCGGCAGCGTTTCCCAGACATCCCCCAGCAGGTCTTGCCTTTATCACAAAAACGTGCTACCTTGTATCTTTTTAAGGCTTCTCCCCTTGAAACGTGATGCAAATGATGATGGGCGTGAAGTCAGCGGAGTAAAACTCCAAGCCTTTGTAGCAGGATCATTTTGAGTATCGCGCTTTGCATCCTCGAGCGCTGGATGGCGAGTGATGCTGGGGGGGGGGGGAGGGTCACATCCCAGGTGCTCCTTCCTATTCCTTCGCCCCGTGCCTGCAGCAGCTCTAGGAGCTGCCAGCACCTCTTCCGACTAAGGCTGTAACGCCTCCCGAGATACAGGCAGCATCTCTGTGCATGCATGATGCCACGTTACTCATCAAGCCCTGTGTGCCCAGACTGCGTCTGGCGTGCTACATGTGCACGGGTCTGTCCTGCGGCACCAGCGGTGGGGGGGACGGGGACCGAGGTGTCCTGAAGCTGCTGGCCAGGCTCTGCGTGCGCTGCCTGGAACACACCCCTGTGTTTCCACCCAGGTCATCCTGGACAGAAACATGGGTGTCATTGCTTTCTGAATGCAGATGATGGCACTTACGCTACCTCTTCATGTGCCGCTGTAGGTCCTGAGACACCTGATGCGAATTTCTAATGCAGGAGAGAAAGGATGAAAAACACCAAGTTTGGTGGGTTTGAGTTGTTTTTTTGTGGGTTTTTTTTTTGGTGTGTGTTTTTTGTGGTGTGTTTTTTGGTGGTTTTTTTTTTTTTTTTTTAGATGTGCTAGGTCCTTTGTATTAAAGATAAATTCATGTTTTCCTCTTGACTGGCTATCTTTGCACACTTGTCACTGCATCTTGCAAGTCCAAGGTTGTCTTAGTAGAAATGGGAGGATATGGTGAGTTCTGAATAACAACAACAAAAAAAACCCTTTAAATCTCAGCCGACATTCAAGTGCAATGAATTGTAAATGCTTCCAATTGTCTAATGACATAGATTCCTTGTTCCTGGTAACTGGCTGTCTTCACTTTCAGCCTTTAAAAGAGCCCTAAACAGAAAATCAGACCCTTGTGTTTAAATCCTCAAAGTCTGCACATGCTCAGCCTGTAGTTTAAGCTGGAGCTGCTCAGACTTGGCTTTAATGCATCTCGCCAAAATGATCAATTAAGAAGCTTGTAACCCAGGAACTCCTGTTTGAAATGTGCACTTCTGGACATGGGAGGGGAAATAAAAGGATTCTATCAAAAAGCCTTTTGACATGAAGTGTCAATTTTTCTCCATTTGAAAACCCAGGTGCAATAATTGGCTCTTGTGAAATTCTTTCCTGAGCTCTGCAGAGTTTCAAGGAATTGATGGTGTTAAAAGGAGGAAAAAAAAAAAAAAAGGGGGTGGTGGAAAGGGGGGGAAGTTGAATGAGTTGAATGGCAGTTTTAATTTTCAAACCGGCCTCCTGAACTTGTTGAAGAGCTTATGTTCCTCATAGCTTCTGTAGTAGAGGGGGAGCAGGTCCCGGGGGGGGTCGGCTTGGCAGGGCATGGCAGGCACCAGTATGTTGTGGGGTGGCCGACTGGGCAGGGCGGCGATGGGTGGTGTGCCGGGCTGTAACACCAGTTGGGGCAAGACCTGTGCGTCGGGGTGCCAGCTGTGCAGGGACAGCTTTGGCAGGTTTTCGGAGCTCCTGGTGAAGGCAAGAGGGAGAAGGGGGTAGGTAAGAAGGGGCTGCAGCCCCGATGGGAGCCCGCAGCCCACCCAGGTGGTCCTCTGGCTCAACTCGCCCTTGAAAAAGAGGGTTTTGCCGCTGGTAGGTGCTAGGTGGGGAGCATGTGAGAGGGTGAGGCAGGGGATCAAAGGCCCAAATCTAGCTGCTCCTGCCTCCAAGTGGTCTATAAGGGTCTCTTGCCCCTGAGTGAGGAGCTCGGCAGTGCCCGGACAGGGTCTGAGCTGTACCTTTGGAAAGCCGGGTTATTGCAGCCTGCGAACGCCCCTGGGAACACAGAGCTGGAGATGGCCGAGAGGTGGTAATCCCGTCGGTGGTAGTGTTTCAGTCTCCCAAAAGCGTTCCTCCCCCTCTCTGGGCTGGAGGGGTTGCGTTTTCGTCCTCCTCTGACTTTCCTCCCATGCTGCTGCCTGCAAGGTGGAGAGGTGGTGCCCGTGCAGACGCTCGCTGTGCGCTTTGTGGGCTGGCTGTTGTCATTTGCACACACGCACGGTCCCCACCCTCCCAGACAGATTTGATGTGTTTGCATCCTAACCCAAAGTTGTCACCCCATGGTTTTGACACCCTCCCCCTGCTCCCAGAGGAAAGCACCGAAGCTGTTTTGGCCCTGCAGAAAGGGGGTTCTTGGTGAGGCTGGACCAGTGAAGCACCGGCCAGCCCAGGGAAGAGCGGGTCATGGGGGAGGGGTACGCTGATGCCTGATGAGAGACTGAGCTGTTATCTCTTGCAGGATCTTTTCCCTCCTTGTGAACTTCTGCTAATAAGGAATTAGGCTCTTGGTTAAAGCTGCATCCTTGGTAGGCTCCTGCGTGGTCCCTGTTGCTGCAATCTCTTGTCTGGGCTACCATCCCTACCAAAAACCAGAGTTCCTACTGGACCATATGCTGGGAAAACAGGGAAGCGCTGCTGTGGTGATGCTGCTCTGGTCCTGGCTGGTGGCACCTCTGCTGTGGCGCTCTCCCAGTCCTTCCCAGAGAAAGGTGCTCCTCCTTTCCCCCTGCTGGGTTTTGCAGGCGCAGTTGCACTGAATTTGGCCTCAGAAAAGGGTTATTCCCACCGACCATCTTCCGTGTGTTGCCTGTTCCCTTCTTCCTCTGTTATGGGAAGGATTGTTGCTAATCAGCAAGCTAACAGCGTTGCATCTGTGGCAGGTTTCCTCACAGGAGGCACCTCTGCCATCACCAGCAGCATCCCTGCCATTGGGACCCCTCGTGAAGCCCCTTCTTCCCCCATCAGGGCCAAACGTGTACCTTTGGTATGGAGCAGCAGTTTAACTATTTTTTTTTTTTTTTTTTTTGATGCGGGTGGTCTCAGGGTGCGTGAAACCTTCGGGGGGGTCTCAAGACGCTGTGTCCCGACTGGGTGCAATCCACGCGGGCTGCGCGTCTCAGCAGATGGCAGCAGCGACTCTCCTTCAGCTCCAGCATCCCCGGCTGCTCCTTAACCCCCACCCTCCCCAAAAAAACCCCACACTTCATCACCCCCCACCCCGCCTACACCCATCCTCCATACTCACCCCCCGCGGCTCCTCCTCGCCCGATCCCGCCAGCAGCAGAGGGCGAAGGACACGGACAGCGCCAGGATCACGGCGCCGCTCAGCAACGAGGCGGCCACCGCAGCGCGGGAGCCGGTGGCCGAGGGATGCGCGGCGGCTGCGGGGGCAGAGCGGGGGCGGGTGAGAGGGGGGGGAGCGGGGGGGGTGGTGGGAACGGGGGAATAATCGCGTGGGTGAGAAAACGCGATGCGGCGGATGTGTGTCGCCTAAAAAGCACAAAGGCAGCTTGAGTTGAGCCTTGAATAGTAATAATAATAATTAAAGAAATTATGGTAACTTGGCGGTTTTGAGGGGGTTTGGGTTTGTTGGTGTTTTGGGTTTGGTTTTTTTTTTCGTTTGTTTGTTTGTTTGATTGATTGATTGGTTGGGTTTTTTTTAAACTTAAAGTGTAATTTTGCTTAACTTTTGCTTGGGGAAAACAAAAGTGTGTGTGTGTGTAAGTTGAAAAAGGGCAAAAAGGTTAAGAAGGATAAAAGCAGAAAAAAAGGGAAAAAATGAGAAAAAAGGGAAAAAATGAGAAAAAGGGGGGAAAGGGAGAAAAAGGGGGAAAAGGGAGAAAAAGGGGGAAAAGGGAGAAAAAGGGGGGGAAAAGGGAGAAAAAGGGGGGGAAAGGAGAAAAAAGGGGGGAAAGGAGAAAAAAGGGGGGAAAGGAGAAAAAAGGGGGGAAAGGAGAAAAAAGGGGGGAAAGGAGAAAAAAGGGGGGAAAGGAGAAAAAAGGGGGGAAAGGAGAAAAAAGGGGGGAAAGGAGAAAAAAGGGGGGAAAGGAGAAAAAAGGGGGGAAAGGAGAAAAAAGGGGGGAAAGGAGAAAAAAGGGGGGAAAGGAGAAAAAAGGGGGGAAAGGAGAAAAAAGGGGGGAAAGGAGAAAAAAGGGGGGAAAGGAGAAAAAAGGGGGGAAAGGAGAAAAAAGGGGGGAAAGGAGAAAAAGGGGGGGAAAGGAGAAAAAGGGGGGGAAAGGAGAAAAAAGGGGGGGAAAGGAGAAAAAAGGGGGGAAAGGAGAAAAAAGGGGGGAAAGGAGAAAAAAGGGGGGGAAAGGAGAAAAAAGGGGGGGAAAGGAGAAAAAAGGGGGGGAAAGGAGAAAAAAGGGGGGGAAAGGAGAAAAAAGGGGGGGAAAGGAGAAAAAAGGGGGGGAAAGGAGAAAAAAGGGGGGGAAAGGAGAAAAAAGGGGGGAAAGGAGAAAAAAGGGGGGGAAAGGAGAAAAAAGGGGGGAAAGGAGAAAAAAGGGGGGGAAAGGAGAAAAAAGGGGGGGAGGGAGAAAAAAGGGGGGAAGGGGGAAAAAAGGGGGGAAGGGGGAAAAAAGGGGGGAAGGGAGAAAAAAGGGGGGAAGGGAGAAAAAAGGGGGGAAAGAGGGAAAGGGAGAAAAACATGGGAAAAAAGGAGAAAAAGTGGGAAAGCAGAAAAAGAAAAAGGGAAAAAAGAGGAAAAGAAAAAGAGGAAAAAGGAAAACATAAAAGAGGAAAAAACAAAAAGGAAAAAGGAGGGGAAATGGGAAAAAAGGGGAAAATTAGGAAAAAACGTTAAGTTAAAATGGATTAAGGAAGCATGAGTATTTGTAAGAAAAAAATGGCTTGTGAAATGTAAAAAAAAATAATTAAAAATGAATTGGAAACTTTGATGGATGTAATCATAGAACTGTTTGGGTTGGAAGGGACATTTAAAGGTCACCTAGTCCAACCCCCCTGCAGTAAGCAGGGACATCTTCAACTCGATCAGGTTGCTCAGAGCCCCGTCCAACCTGACCTTGAATGTTTCCAGGGATGGGGCATCTACAGCCTCTCTGGGCAACCTCATTGTGAAAATTAGCCACTTTCTTCAGAATTTTCTTGGCTAGGTATAGGGTCCATCCAAGTCTGCCCTAAGATGGGTGTCCAGAAAGAACAGATGAGTTACATCTTGATCAAACCAGAAAGGGAACCTAAATGATGTTTGCATTGTAAATGTCTAATATTAGGGAGGTGGCTCCTATCCCAAGAGCAAAATAATATGAAAGAATTTGCCAGTGTCTGCAAAAATAGTATGTTTAGGTTTTCAAAGTTAAAAAATGCAGAGATTAAAAAAACCCAACCTTATGACACTTGCAAAATAACCAAACTAAGACTTCTGAAAGTGCAGAGATTTGCTTTTTGTTTCAAAGAGAACAGGCACATGGGTTTTTTTTTTTTTTTTCCTTAAAACTGTGTTAAACCTCTTTATTTTGGGGAACCCAAGGTGTGATTTGGAGGGCTTTTTTTTGGTTCATCCCAGTTGCTTCTGCATTAAGCACTGCACAAACTGCAGCCTCCGTTTAGGGCTGAGAAAACAAGGGTTTTTATTGCAACAAAGTTCATCGCTTTTATTTTGCTGTGTTTACTTTTATGAACCAAAGACAGTCACTGACTGGGAATCATCAGGTCTTACAGCTCTGAATTGAGGTGAGTTCCTTTATTTTTGTTTTCATTTTCAAAGGGCAGGCTGCCTGGGGTGCTGCTGAGCTGAAGCACCGACAGGGATGTCCTTCGCTTGCAACACTTTGGTTTCTAATTTGACCTTTGTGAGATGCTACCTTTTAAAAATGGATTTGCTTATCTTGAGCAAGTGAAAGACAAGTGGCAAAAGCAAATGTGGCGGACCTTTTCCATTCTAAATTTTTTTTTTTTTAGCCAGCTAATGCACCACAGGTTTGCCCGTTAACTGTTTCTGAAAGGGCTTCTGGACTTCAGTTCTCATTGTCTGGCATAAGCAATATAATTCACGTGTAAGCTATATAGTAATTACAACTTCTGTGGTTTTGCTTGCCACTGCAAAAAATATGTAACTTTCTGGAGGGTAATTTTCCTGAAATTATTTTATGTGCGCACACAATATGCAGAGAGAAAGCTTTTAAGGCCATAAACTTTGTTCCTTTGATGTTCAGGCATTTGTTCCCGATGAGCCCGTGCCACGGAAAATGTGGGGGCCGTTGGCAACTGGCACCGGCTCCACACGGGCTTTCACAAACAGCACATGTGGGGTTATTACAGCGTTCAGCTTTCTTCCTGCTGAAAGCTTTTGGCTGTGCCCTGCGGTTGGGTGCCAGCTTTTGATGGAACTTTGTGACTTCTGTTCCAGTTACCGGGAGCGAGATAAGGCCTGGTTATCTGCTGAGCTGACGCCAGGTGTATTCACCCCTTTGACAACACCCCCCCACCACCACCACCACTTTACGCAGCTCATGAAATGCTGTTGCGGGGACCCTGTGGAAGTGTGGCATTTCAGCCGTGCTGCTGACCACCAACTGGGTCAAGCTGGACCTTCGCTGTCCCCTCTCGGGGTGGTGGGGCACCCCACCTCCTCCTGCCTGCGATGGCTTGGCCAGAGTGAAGAAACCCCCATACAAGGGCTGGTGGCTGCACCTTCCCTCCCGAGTTAGCAATGGGGTGGCCATCACCTGCGCCCCGTTGAGACCCTATAAGGGGGCACAGGGGCTGGGTCACCCCAGCGGGCTCCTTACCCTGGCAGTGGGGCGGCGGGTGGTTCCAGGATGAAGCGCTCTCCCGGCGGAGGCAGGAGAGCCTCTCGCTGCCCACCAGCTGGTACCCCTCCTGGCACCAGTACACCAGGACTGAGCCCAAGGAGACGCCCGAGCCTCTGTCCACATAGTAGTATCCGTAGCGCGGCGGGGAGAGAGCCGTGCATGGCGCTGGGGGAGAAGGGGAGACAGTAAGTGGAGGTGGTGACAAAGTCCCATCTGGTGATGGTTTTGAAAAGGCTGCTCGGCTCCAGACTTTCTCCAGGTCCCACAATACTGTTAACAGGTAGTAGAGATGTCTATATGACATTCAGCAGTGCTGGGAGGGCTGCCCGGACACTTGGACTGGATCTGTCATATGGTTAAACTGTCCAGCACCAGCTAGCACCTTCCCCAGCAATTCCTCGCCGTGATTTAGAGATAAGGTGGGGTAGGGACTGTTCCCAATAGGCATTTTGGAAGCAAGATATAGCTCATAAAGGTTTGAGAAGGTGAAGGGTTCAATAGTACGGCACGGGCTGCCCTGCGCAGCTGCCTGCGCCAGGTGGGCGGTCACCCCACGGCAGCCCGGACGCTGTGTCCCACTTGCTGGGGAATGGCGTGTGCTCTGCTCTAGAAAGTGGATTAAAAAAAAATAAGAGATAATCGCCCTCAGCATTTGGAGATTATTTGTGCTTTTAAAAAATCTCCATCCTCATTTCTTCCCAAGGGTCCAAGCTCAGCCCTTAGGGACAGGGATGCCTATCCCCTGGCCAGGGAGCTGGCCCATCGTGACATGCACAGAGGTTAATACGGAGAAGAACTTTACTCTTAAAGGAAGACAGTCAAGTGTTAAATTTCCTCCCCGTGCCTCAAACTTTGCCTCAGATATGACACACCTCTCCCAGATCGCAGAAGCCGCTGTGGCCGTGAGGACCACACAAAGCCCTGCAGCCCCTACACGTGCCTCCACACCCACCGGGAGAAGCACCATCATGCCACCATCAACACGTCCCCTTGCCCCTCACCCTGTGCCCCTGCACGGTGGGGCCCCGAGGAGCCCCGCAGAGGGAGAGGCGGGCAATCGCTCGCTCCCGTACCTGAGATGTTGCTGTGCATGTCGGTCCCGTTGTCAACATCTCTGGGCAGCCCCTTTCTGACGTGTCCTGCCCCGAGCAAGGCCGTCCCGGGCCCGGCAGCATCACTCCAGGCAAAGCTCAGACAGCTCCAAGGCAGCAGGCAAAGGGCCATGCATTTCCCAAACCTTTGTCCCGTCATGGTTTGGGGAAACGCAGCATCGTCAGGTGCCCGGCTGTCCCGAACGCCCGCCGTTCCCCTTTGCTTCTGAGCAGGAGTCAGCTGGGCTCTGAGGGCTTTAAGCCTCAAGCAGCAAAGCTAGCAGCTGCTCTCCCCCTGGGAATTGCCTCTCCTCCGTGTCGGCACAAGCCCCTGGCTCCTACCACTGCCAGCCCGGCTCTGGCCGCTCGGCTGAGCGGCTCCAAAGCCCCACGGAGAAACCGGGCGTGGGAAAGGGAGGGAGAAGCGGTGAGCGCTCAGGATCCATCTTTTTACAGCTCCTTCCTGCAGGGACCGGCTGTCACCATCCCTCCAGGTGCTGGTGCTGCACATCGGGCACCCTCCTCCTCCTCCTCTTCCTCCTCCTCCTGCCAAAATCTGCACTTGAGCTCGCTGCTGAGATTCCTGAGCTGCAGACCCTAGTGTGCTCATCTCGTCCCTCCTGCCGGAGCCCAGGGCTGATTTTCTGTAAACAGCAGCAGAGCGGGATGTGTGCCGTGGGAATCAAAAGGGTTTTGTAGAGGCAACTCCGCCAGCTTTGCCGCTGCGGGAACCAGAGAGAAATTTTTTTTCCCTTTTCCTTGGGGTTCCCTCTGCGCAACATCTCTCTGCCTGTCACTTCAGGCCCTGATGTTCTGGTGATGTTTTATAGCTGGAGGGGCTGCAGTAGCTCTTGTCTCCTGGGACGGAGATTGCTTTTACCTGCCCTTACCTGCCTGGCCCCTTGTGCACACCCAGGAGGAGGTGAGGTGTCCTGTGTTGTCCCAGCACTCGAGACCGAGGCTTTGGCACAGGCAATGCCTCTGTGCCGAGGCTTTCCCCAGCAGCCAGTACACCAGCTGTGTTCCCAGCGGGGCTTTGTAGGGTTTTTATGGATCATCCCCTCCTGTGGCTGTTATCTTCCCTCCTTGTGCCCCCTGGAGCTTCCCTCATCCCATGGGTCTCTTTTACCCATCCTGTCCTGCATCCTTGGCCTGTCCTGGGGCAACCAGGGACTTACTGCAAGTATGAAGGTGAAAGCCCAGGCCACTGTTCATTAGCATTGGCACAAATACAGTGGCCTCAGCAGCTGGGTGTGAGGACATTTGGAAGCGCTCACAGCTTGGCAGGGAGATGCTCTGGCTCTGTGGGTCGGGTTTTGATCGTCCCTCTTTTATATCTGTGGCCCGTAGCTGCAGCCAACGTGCTTGGCTGAGCATGGCTGCCCGGGTGCATCTGGGGGACGAAAATGTTGCTTTGTATGTGTGGGCAGCTCCTGTTTGCAAAACCAAACAGTGGTCTTATGGTCTTTTTGTGATTTACTGCAGTGCCTAAAGGGGAAATAAAAATGTCAGATGGAATCAAACCCCTGTTCCACCCCACCCCATCCCACCCCATCCCACCCCATCCCATCCCATCCCATCCCATCCCATCCCATCCCATCCCATCCCATCCCATCCCATCCCATCCCATCCCATCCCATCCCATCCCAGGGGTGCAGCCAAGGGGGTCTGTGGCAAGGAGGGGAGCTGTGGGGCCAAGTGGTGGCTGGACCTTGCTTGTGGTCCCTCCCTGGCTCTGGGACCCCCTCTCGCCCACACCCAGGGCAGCTCAGCGGTGCTCCGTCCTTCCTTGCACTTGCAGAGGGGTGTCTTGTCACTTCCGTGTGCCTTTGGATCTGGAAACATCTTAATCCTACCCTGTTTGTCTGCCCATGAGTCTCTCAGACACTCCCTTTTGGTTTTGGCTCTGCTGGTACCTCTCTGGGCTTCTCTCCAGGGGATTTACTGGCTTTTTCAGGATAACCTGTTTCAGCCTCCCATGACTCATAATGATCTTGCTCAAAAACTGCTTCTCTTTCCTGCTTAATCCTTCTTAAAATGTGAGCTTTCCTCGGTTCCCCTTGGAGAGAGGACTGGGGCGGGGGGGTTGGGTTCCTCCCTGGCTTGGTGAATATTACTGGTTTCTTGTTTTGGGTTTTTGTTTTGTTTTGTTTTGGTTTGGTTTCTTTTTTCCCCCTTTCCCCTTCTGACTGCAGGGATTTGGCTGTTTGTTTGTGCAACGAAGGTAAGCTTTGAGGCAGGCTGGGCAGGGTGAGACCTTAACGCTGACAGCAGAGGAGCCGACCTCGGGGCATGCCCCTGGGAGCAAACACCGTCATCTCCCTGCAGCTGGGAGCCGGGGATGCACCCGTCTGGTGGGATAGGACCAACCCTGAACTGGCCCCTCCACCGAGCCTGAGCAACAGTGCTGCCTGTGCCTTCTCCTGCTGTGGCTTACAAGCTGGCCCCACCACCACCAACGGCTGGGGGACAGCGGGAAGGGCCAAGGGCAGTGCCCTCTGCCCCCTCCCTGCTGCCAGATGTGTCCCGCTGCTAAACAGCTGGGAGCTGAGCACGTGCCGCAAGCGTGGCCTTCAGCGTGGGGCCGGCGGCGGTAAGTCTTGTCACATGTGCCGGGGAATGAATGGGCTCAGCAAGAGCCCAGGGACACAATAACCACGCTTGAGTTCGTGCTCAAAATGCCCAGTAGGTGACATGGATTATTGCTCTGCTAATGCTCTTAAGAGCTATTCCAGGGCCCGAGGGAGATAAAGGGGCTTATTATTGCAAAATCAATATCCTGCTTGGGGTGGGGGGAGGTGGGATTTCAACGTCGTTCCCTGCACCCTGATGTCTGGTGGCAACTGTCTGTTCAGAGCCGAGGAGCCGGGCACTGGGCTGTGTGGGCAGAGGCAGGGGATGACCCTGAGCTCAGGCGAGGAACGTGTCCGTGCCCCGGCTTGGCGAGCCCTTTCCTTGCGGGAAAGGCAAGAAGGAAGGGGGAGCTAGCAGGGTAGCCAGTGGGGCCAAGGGGCTGCAGCTCTCCCAGCCCCATGGTCTTGGCTGGGTGCTCCCACCTTCCCAGCAGATCACCTGTAGGTGATCTCCTTCAAGGTCTGCTCCTCCACCACAGCAGTCTGCAAGGCAAAGCTCAGCTGATGGCTTTCAGAGCTGGCTCAAAGGTCTCTCACACCTGCAGTCAGGTGTGACCGTCCTCCTGATTTTGGCACAGGCCCCATCAGCTCTGCTGTTCATTACTGTGCTGCTTTGACACCAAAAAGCACAAGCCCTGGAGAAGAACAAGCGCTTTTCTTCTTCCTCGTGGCACAAGGATGTCTGGAGGAGGGTCCCCGGAGGAGGGCAGGTAGATGAACTGCAAGGGTAACCTGAAAAGGCTACGTGTTGCTCTGCCTTGTGGGGTCTTGATGACAGCGTACCCAAGGTTTTGGCCCACTCAAGGACTGGGTATGGTGGGTAGGTGCAGACCTGCATGGAGGAGCACTCATCCCGTGGGACTGACAAGCTCCCCTGACAGCGGTGGGATCCGGGACCTGCACCTGGGGCAGGGCTGTGGTGTGGCTGGATGAACAGCGACGGGAGGAAAGAAGAAGGGACTGAGTCAGGGGAGACTTGCTGGGAGAGCTGGGCGACTGCAGAGGTCCTGCGGGAAAAGAGCCGGGGAAGCTTATGCATTGCACCCACCTCGGTGGGTGTTGCTGTCTGACTACAGCTTGCGCAGTTTCCCTGGGACACTTGCTTTTGCTTACACAGGGAACTGGTGACAGGAACGTAGGTGTGTGCCTCGGTGCCTCAGTGGTCTTTATATCTCAGGTCCTTCGGATGAGAAAAGGCAACTGAGAGACGTGGGAGGGGGAAAGGCAAGTGCATTGTTGGCCTGTCAGTGTTTTTTGAGAAAAGGGATTGTTGTTACTTCTTCTTTTTCTTCTTCTTCTTCTTATTATTATTATTTTGTTCTTCTCACCCTGTTCACTTAAGACCCTTTGCCTGGGCACTTTCACATGCCAGTCTAGATGACACAGGCATTGTCGCGCACCTTTGCCTTTGGGTTGTTACACAAGTTTATACCACCAAAGAGAAGAAGAAACTCTGATTACTGAATGCCCAGGTCTCATTTGAAAACAAGGTTATGGCAGGACTGAGGAGTCATTGAAGAGCTGCTGGGCTGAAATTAAGAGGTGGAGGACTTTTCTGATGGGAGGTCTCGTAAAAGTCTACTGGGAAGACAGACTAGCCCCAGAGGAATACCGTGCTGTGGCTTGGCAAAAGAATTCACAATGAGAGAGAGAGTGAGGCACAGAGAGTGGCTAATTCACGGAGTGGAGGTAATGGAGGATATCAAAATGGACAGATTTAGATGGCTGCTCAGAGAACTGCGCTGTATCCGTCAAGAAATGCAAGCAGGAATGTACCTTCAAAAAAGGAAGGGAAAAAATCCAATGCTCCTTTTCTAAGAGCCTTGCAGTGGTGCATCCTCACTGGTATTGCTTAACGGACACCGCCGATATATCCAATGAAACAGTAAATTTGCAATGAACTGCAGCCATACAGTGCACTGGATAAGAAGAGATGAGTAAGTCTGTACAACAGGGAGGGTTGTGCTGTTCCCTCCGCAGTGGGGATTGGTAAAGTCAAGGGCAAAAGCGTCCAGGGTAGTTTGACCAGGGAAAGAGTCCTCGTTTAGAGCTTGCAGAAGAAAGTGGTCTCATGCCAAGATCAGTGGGGCTGGAAATGCAGTATAAATACTGGAGATGCCTATATAATGTGAGTTCAGCTAGGAGATCTGGCAAAGCCATGAGCATCTGGTGATTTTGATACCTTAAGATTTGGGCGTCCAGCAGCTCATAGCTTCACTGATGATGTTTAGGAGAAAGTTGTCTCAACTTGTAATGCAGTCCTGGTCTGAAGAGAAGATCTAAGAATACCAAAGCTCTACAGGAGAAATAGGGACCAGAGTTTCTGTTACACTGCTTCTTGAGTGGAAACCAGGAGGTGTACCCAGTGGGTGGTCACTATGAAGGCGATAGTATGCCCCTCTCCGCAGGAGCTCTCTGCAGCTGGTCTGGGAAGTTCACTGCCTCGGGAAGCCATTAAATAAATTATATAGATAGTTAATCTGAGGAGGGCTGGGGTGGGGTGGCTAGAACAGCTCGATGGAGCGTTAACACTGTTTGCTACTTATTATGAGAAGGGTAACTCTGCTTCGGGCCATCTGATGATCACCATTCAGCTAGGACCCTTAGCTGCATGGAGATAATCGGATGGCCTGAAGTAGTCCTTTTTCATTCTTATGTCTTTTATACCTCCCTGGTGTCATGTTCTGATGACTTGATTACTGGTTCCTGCCTTAAATAGGTTCCCAGTAAAATCCTCATTCTTTTCATGTTGTAATAGGATTATCATACAAGATGATGACGTTTGTACCTAAGCCAGAATACACAGCAGTTTACATGCGGAATAAGTGAAACCATCTAGAAACTGAATTTCCTAAAGATCAGCACAAAGCTCTTCAAACAGGCCCAACCCACAAAGAAAATGCAAGTTCTGTTGAATCAATAACGAAGCAACAAGTTTCAAGGCTGTGCCAGGAAAACAGGGAAATGTCTCGCCTCTCTGATACCTCCTCACATCCTTACCTACGGAGGAAGGTTTTTCTGCCATCAGTTACTGAGTCACTCAGCCCTGGGAAGGGCTGCTTTCCAGTTTGGTTTGAATGCCGGTCCTCTAATCAGCTGGAGAAAAGGAGTCACTTATATAAGCCAAGGGAAAGGAAATTCTTCGGCGACACGGCTCACGTGAATAGCTAGGACTGAGTGCTGGTTTGACTCCTGAAGTCCAGCTTCTGCATCTTCTCACCCCATTTACTTCAGGGCTGTGTTGACTGGGACACGTGGCAATTTGGGAGGCTTTCCTCTTCTTACCGGTCTTCCTTTTTCAAGGCAGTCGGTGAAGGCAAGTGGAAGGCATGACCCCCTCGTCAGACAAAGAGCTCAACGGGCTAGATAACCCCGGCTTCGTGGTGAGTCTGCTCCTCTCTGAAGGGTAATTCTTGCATAAACGGTTGGGACCCCTGTGACAGGAGGAGAAAGGGAAAGCCGAGGGGCTCGGACTGGCTGCAAGAAGGCTGGTGTGTGGTAAACATCTGTCTCGGCTCATTTATCGGCAATAATCCGAGGAATGATTTCCTCACTGCAGCCTGCTGCTGCTGCAGGCTCAGCGTACTTTCTGCTCTCTGGTGCCCTTTTCACTTCTTTTCTCTCCATTATTTCTAAAATGACAGCGTGGATGAATGGCAGTGCAAGCGTACCTGCACTCAGCAGAAAGCAAGCTCGTGGCTCCTTGTGGCTGTGTCCCCGGGCAGAGCATTTTATGTATTAATTAGTAAAACTGCAATAGAAATTTAGCCTAGCGGAGAGTGTGTTTCTTTGTCTTCCGCATTTATTTCTCATGGGGTAAATTGGCAGAGAGGTGGGGGAAAAAGGTGTTGGAGAGTTGACAGGGGAGAGCAGCCGGTAGGGTCAGAGCAGGGTGGTAAAAGCTGTAAAGGATGTGTGAGTTCAGGGGTGTGCAGTGCCCTGGAAACGCTGCGGGCTGTAACAGCCACAGGGCAAGGGCCTGGGGCACGGCACCCCCTTCCTGCCACACGGCAGGGGTCACCTCCATCAGAGACTAGAAGAGCTGCTTATGGTCTGACAGCAGGTGTGAGAGTGGAGTCCTGACACCGTCTTTGTACCACGGTACAGGTCACCCACTTGGGGAACCTTGGAGGAGGCGTTTAGCCTCTTGGTGCCCAGGTCTCCCATTTCTCAGATAACCCTTGGTGCGCTCGCTGCGAGGAGGGGGGGTGATGTGCCAGCTGCAGGCAGAGCCGCGGGGAGGTGCTCAGGGCAATGAGAAGTTTTCTTTCACTATTAATGGTCTCTGTTTCTACCTGTTCTGCCATAATGCAGATCAGGCTTGTGACCTCCTCTGGTTGGAATCACCCCAAAGGAGGTAGAAGACAGAAGTCTTTTACCTGTGGTTTCGGACAACCTTCCTGATGCACTTATTTAAGATGCTGTTGAGGGCTCTGCTGCTTTGTCTGGAGACTGAGGCACACGGAGGTCATCCTGGTCCCCTGGGTTTGTGGGAGCAGCTGGGCTGAGAACCACCAGCAGTGGTTCCCTGTTCCCACTCTGGGCGGCTCCTGCCTTGTCCTCCTGCCAGCATCTCAGCATCACAGAGTGGCTGAGGTTGGAAGGGACCTCTGGAGGTCAACTTGTCCAATCCCCCTGCTCAAGCAAGGTCACCTAGACCCAGTTGCCCATGATTGTGTTTAGACAGTTTTTGAATACCTCTAAGAATGGAGACTCCAGAACCTCCCTGAGCAACCTGTACAGTACTTCGTCACCCTCACAGTGAAAAAGTGTTTCCTGATGCTAAGACAGGAACTGTGTTTCAATTTGAGCTCATTGCTTCTGGTCCTTTCTCATCCTGTTATCTCAATTCCATCCTTCTCCCGCTGAACCCTGCTCGCTCCTCTCCAGCTCCTGGAGAGGTTCAGGCATTCATGTGATGGTCATGTGGGGCTGTTACTGGCACAGGCTCTGCCTGGCTGGAATACACCTCCTGGTTAACATGGGAAAAGTTGCAATGCAAGGAAAGGATCTTACTGCTGTCCTGGTTTAGGATTCATCTGCCTGTGGTATTATTCAGGAGTATCTGCCCCAAATAACTCCATGCATGGGCAGTCTTAAGTACCTTGCTGTACATTTGTTAATCCGCGGTTCAGGCTTTCTCGTTCTGAAATGAAAATGTCTCCACGGGGAGTTATTCAGGAACGCCTTTTGCTCTTGAAGTTCATGCCTGACTTCAGTTTGAATTAACTCTGCCTTCACCTATCTATTTTGAAGTATCTGTAATGTTCCCAGTCTGCCTAGGCTGGATAAATACATTGTGTTTAAAAGGTATTACATAGCACGTTTTCAACAGCGTGATCTAAAATGGGACTTCGGAGACTCAGCTGTGAGAATGGAAACCTGGAGGTTTCAGGCAAGTGAAGAAGTCCTTCAGGATTAATCTGCCACACCTGCAAAATTTACAGCTGAATGTAACATGAATGTTACATCCCTACTCCCTGACCACAGCATTAGCTGTTCTGGGCTCCTTGGTTCAAGAAGGACAGGGAACTGCTGGAGAGGGTACAGCAAAGGGCTACAAAGATGATCAGGGGACTGGAGCATCTTTCTTATGAGGAAAGGCTGAGGGACTTGGGTCTTTTTAGTCTGGAGAAAAGAAGACTAAGGAGGGATCTTATCAATACTTAAAGGGAGGGTGTCTGGTAGATGGGAACAGTCTTTTTTCAGTGCTGCCCCATGATAGGACAAGAGGTAAAGGGCACAAACTTAAACATAGGAAGTTCCATCTTAACATGAGGAGGAACTTCTTTACTTTGAGGGTGGCAGAGCACTGGAACGGGCTGCCCAGAGAGGTTGTGGAGTCTCCCACTCTGGAGACATTCAAAACCTGCCTGGACTCCTTCCTGTGCTGCAGATGACCCTGCTCTGGCAGGGGGTTGGACTAGATGATCTCCAGAGGTCCCTTCCAACCCTGACCATTCTGTGATTCTGTTTGTCTTCCATTGGTAGGTAGGCCATGAGTGTTATTGCAGCCACCTTGCTTTGCTGGGCATTTTAGTGTTCTCAGGTTCCAGCAGGTCTTGGACAATAAAAAAGATAAATAGAAGTTTGGTGCTGACAAACTTGTTGAGCTTCTCATGACAGCAGATTTGTGTCCCTGCCTGATGGAGCAGGGCATCCTGGCCCAGAAAAGCCCTCTGCTGCCAGCGTGCCGAGGACTCACTGGCTAGAGAAAGGTCAATGAAACACATGGTTTGGGATCTTAATTAGCTTTTGCATTTGGCTGAAAATGTTATGGCTTCCCAGGCAGCATCCCTCTACCACATGCATGTGTACACACAGGTGGGATGTGCATGTGTGTGTGTGCGTGTTTGTGCGTGTGCACACATGGGGTGTCCGTGTGCTCAGGCAATGTGTGTGGGTGCGCGTGTGTGTGTGTGTGTGTGCTTGAGGTCAGGGTGGGTTGGAAGGAGGAACGGTCAACCAAGGCGATTTACTTAGCTTAAAAACTGTGGCAACTGAAGCAAAGCAATATTTTGCTTTCCTTGGCAAAACGCATCTTCGTATAAATAAACTCTGCAAGGCGTACAGCTCCCTGGGGAGCCCTGGGGAGGGGATCCGAGCCTTCCTGGGGAGCTATTTCAGACCCCACCACCTTCCTGGGGCATCCCTCCGGGTGCCATTCCCCATGGCAGGTGGCTGAGATGGGACAGCACTGCAGTAGCTCTCTCGTCTCTGCTTTGAAATGGACGCTGGGCTTCCCCACCCACTGATGTCCCTGTGTTTCACCCTGTTCCTCCGTAGGAGCGAGGTTTTCCAGTAAGACAAAGGGCAGGTGTGTTTATCGAGGCAGAACGTTTCTAAGGGTGAGTGTAAGGAGATTGGAAAGAGAAAACAGAGAAATGAAACAGAAAACATGCTTCTACTCTGTAATTAGTGGCGGCCAAGTTATTCTGGCATATTTTATCAAAAGTGCTGTTTGGGTGGGACAGCCAGGAGGGACAGAGACCAGGGGACAGTGCAGCTTTCACCAACTAACCCACTGCACACTCTTTCTTGCTTCTGGTTGCAGTTTCTCCATCCTTAGTTAGATAGTAGTGGTACTAACACACTTTGTCCAGATGTCCCTTTGAGGCTGAGAGACCCTCTCATGTTTCTTCTAGTCTAGATACACACGTCCATATAAACATTTTCCATAGGTGTTTTTACCTCCTTTTTAATATACCCCTTTGCTCTTCACTTTTTATCCTGCCCTTGTTGAAAGCTACGTATGAGGTATTCCTGCAAGACATGGAGTGCAGCTACAAGAGAGGCGGCTGCTGGGTGCCTGCAGGGCCGGGCTGTGGCTAATGAAGGGTCTCTCCTGTTTGCCAGGGTGAAGATGGGAGCCACTACTGCTCCTTGCCGGATCGCACTGCCCGGGACTCAGAGGGAGGCGGGGGCACTGGCCACGGCAGCAGCAAGCTTGCCTACACCGTCACGGATGTGCCCCCCTGGTACCTGTGCATCCTGCTGGGCATTCAGGTGGGACGGAGGAGCAGGTGGAGGCTGGGGGTGGGTGCAAGTTTAATGGTTAATGTGGTTAAAGGATGAATTTGGGAGGGCTTCACCTTCTCTGGGCATGAATGGAGCTGTAGAGCTAGATCTCGGTGAACTCAAGTCCTTCCCACCACCTCCTGAGCACTGACTGTTACCCTCCTGCCCACAGCTACACGGTGCCCCTTGAAGTGCAAATGGGGAGGCAGAGTCACAGGGCTGGGGAATCAATAAGAACAGGTTGGATACCTCGGCTAAAGGTAGCCAAATGTCTAAGGGCTTCTGAACTTCTGCCTTCCCATGGCAATAAAAACTAAGCAGAAGGGCCAACGCTGCTTTGGCTGGTGTCAGTGCCCAGGTGTGTTGAGAGACCCAATGCCACACTGGGTATGCAGCCTCAGGGAAGAGAGACCTCACAGTGATTAAGGTAACGATGGACTGCGCTTGGAGCTTGGTGGGTGTTTTGTACTTTGTTTCCTTAAACAGTCATCTCAGATTTAGAGTGTATTAAACCAAGGTTTCCTAAACACAACTGCATCATGATTTTAATAAAACACGACTCTAATGAGCACAGTGAGTTCCTGAGTGCCACCAGTCCCACCACTGCAGTCCTGTGCTCTGAGGTGAAAAATAACAACTAAGGTTAATATTTAAAGCAAAAATAACTTTTAAAAATTATTTTCACCTTTAGCAATCAACCGAAGGCCACTGTAGAAATACGTCTGTGGCTTCTGAAAAATGCAATGCTTAATTTTTCCATTCTTTGGCATCCATTTTTTATGGTTATCTGTAATTGCACTGTGTGAGAAAAGCTACTGATAGCAAAGAATGGGTGGCTCCAATTTGCCAACTTTTTATGTTATCCTTTGTGGTGCAAATGAGATGGTCTGAAACATTTGCACTCACTATGCCTGATCGACCTCTCCCCCTACCTCACTATGTCCCTTCCTTCCTGGAAGAGTAGCCCTGACAGCTTTGTCTGCAGGTACTGGGGATAAACTGGTGTGTCTGACAGTCGCCTGGGGAATCCAGATCACTGTCTTTGTGCATGGAAAGCAGGAGAAGCTTGTGGAGGTGCATTGCAGTTCTTGTAGGTGCTTTGGAACAGCCCCTAACAGAGCACTGAAGTTGCCAAAAAAGAGAATGGGTAATACTAGGGCTGCCCAAACACACATCTATGAGTTACTTTTAGATTTCCCTCAACAACATGGTAATAATATACAGCCAGTTCTGTGTCCTTCTTCACCCAGTCTTTCTCTGTGGCTCCTAGCATTTCCTGACAGCCATGGGAGGTCTCGTAGCCATCCCGCTGATCCTCTCCAAAGAGCTTTGCCTCCAGCACGACCTCCTCACCCAGAGCCACCTGATCAGCACCATCTTCTTTGTCTCAGGGATTTGCACCCTGCTGCAAGTCCTCTTTGGAGTCAGGTAAGCCAAATGCAAGAAATGGGACACAGGACAAAACAGTTTGTAGATGCATTTACTACACACTCGGCCACCAGTCTGCTGTAGAGTTTATCTATCAGTGAGGGTCACTTGCTACCTTTGGGCAATCAGGGCACATGCCAAAGCATCCTGAAATCACTGTAGGTGATAACTTTGCAGGGCTACCTCGCCGTTCTGAATTTTGCATCTCCTGGTACTGGATGCACTTTTGTTTGGGCTTATAAGAAATCTGTCCTACAAAAATAATAAAGCATTGAAACATGTAGTAAGCAAGTATCCACTTGCTCCTTATGCCAGCAGTCCTCCAGATGAGGCAAGACCTATCTGATCTGGGCCCAGGACGAAGGGAGCACAGAGCCTGTAGGAAGCTCCGAGGCAGGGGATAATTGGGAAAAATTGGAGCCCATCTGCCACCCCTTAGGGACTCACGGAGGAGCTCTGCAGTATATCCTGTTAAGCGCTACCACTTCCCACGCTCTGGGATTCGTGGCACAATCTGAATGTAAGCAAAGGTAAGTAAGGTAAATCCTCCGTGCTGCTGAGCCATTGAAGAGCAGGTGGTGAGGAGGTGAGCGTGGAGTTCCCATTCACTACCCAGAAAATTAAGTACTTAATCACAGAATCATAGAATGGTTAGAGTTGGAAGGGGTTTTAAAGATCATCTGGTTCCAACCGCCCTGCCATGGGCAGGGACACCTTCCACTGGACCAGGTTGCTTAGAGTCCCATCCAGCCTGGCCTTGAACACTTCTGGGGATGGGGCATCCACAACTTCTCTGGGCAACCTGTTCCAGTGTCTCACAACCCTCAGAGTAAAGAATTTCTTCCTAACATCTAATCTAAATCTACCCTCTTTCAGTTTAAAACCATTGCCCCTCGTCCTATCACTACACTCCCTGATAAAGAGTCCCTCCCCATCTTTCCTGTAGGCCCTCTTTAGGTACTGGAAGGCCGCTATAAGGTCTCCCCAGAGCCTTCTCTTCTCCAGGCTGATAATAAGAGACATTACTACAAGCACTCCCCCTTGCCACAAAGACCCTGTATCTTTGCTGGCCTTGCAAAATTTCTTTTATTCCACTTGTCATAATTCTGGGCTGCCTCTCTCTCTCCACGGGCTGTTTTTTGCCTCCAATATGGTGGGAACCCACGTTTACCTTTGAAACAAAGGCAAAAATCACACATTAATTGGCTTCTGAATACGAGGGACCTTGTTAAAACTCTTTTACCATCGAATCACTTGCCAACTGCTAGCTCCACAAAATGTTTTTACTACTACTGTTTCTTTCCCTGGTGCAGCTTTTCCACCTCTGTCTGTCTTAAAAAGTGGCTGTAGGCAGACCTCTCCCCGGTGGGTGCTCCCCTTGTCCTACATTGCTACAGGATTAGTGGAGGAGGGGGGACACCCTGGCCATGAAAAAGAGAGAATCTGGTTCTTCTCAGTTTGGTTAAATTCAGGCTGGGGTACACGGCTGTGGCTGTGGCTGCTGGTTCGATTCAGGCTGGAGTCCTCCCAGGCAACCCCCAAACGCCTCGGTGAATACCTGAGAGCTGTGACGTCCCCTGCTCGCTGTTAGTTGGGGGTGAAAGAGCAGTGGGGAACCTCTCCCATGGCCGAATAGCTAAATGAGGAACAACAAATCAAATTAAATGGTAAGGAGTTGTTCCCGTAGGATAAGCTTGAATGGCTTTTGCTGTGCTGAGGACGCAATTGCCTTGTTGCTGGCCCCAACTATAAGGCGTTGAGGACATTCCTGGTGGAAAGGTGGGACTCAGCCTGTGGTGCGGCCAGAGGCAAATCAAGCCTGAGTAGACAGTTAGAAGCAGATTATTTCTTTTTTCTCCCTTTACTGATTTCTGAAACTCTGTAGTAGTTGATAACTGTAAGTCACCAAGACAGCCAGGAAAGTGGTAAATACAAGTTGGAGGGGATGATTTTTGCTGAGGAGCCCTCAGCAAAGCGCTCTGCACTGTTCCCAGTGTGAGCATTTAAGAAAGACTAATTCAGAGGAGAAGAGCTGTGGAGATGGTCTGTTAATGTGGCATGGGGAGGAGACCGTTCATCTTACAGAGGTTGGCCCAGTTAGCCCAGCAAAGCAGCAGCTCAGAGGGGTACGGCTGCAGCCTGCAACTAGTCTGGGAGATAAATGGGGGGGATGAGGCAGGGAGAAACCATTTTGGCTAAAAGACAATGTTGGCACATGAACAAACAGATGGGAACTGGCCACAGGAATGGGGAGGTTCCCACCAAGAGCCAGTGTGGTTCGGGAGCAGCCCTCCAGAAACAGTAGCCAAGGCAGAAGCCCAACCCGCTGCAACCCGCAGGTCGGTTGTGTTACACAGCATGAAAAAGCAAAGATGGGTCTCAGATGGTCACTGGACAGAGTATCCAAGAGGGTCCCGAGGGGAGACACTTGCCATTATGGTGAGCCCCCCTTAGCAGATGCTTGGACATCGTGTAGTGATGATCAGAGCATAACTTTTCCTTCCTTAAACCTGCAGCTTTCCCTGGAAAGAGCTCAGCATGCCCTGTAGGCATTGCTTCGGCACTCCAGTTTGCTCTGAGCCCGCTCATGCCAGCACCGGCTGTGAAATAGCTTGAAGGCCAATGCAGCGGGAGCTATAAATCTATTGTTAATTCAACAGTGGTGGCACTGGGCCTTCTCTGTTTCTTTTTGTTTGTTTGTTTGTTTTTTTGCCTTGCCCAGCAAAATCCTTTGAAGGCTGCAACTTGTTTGGCTGAGCACCGTAAATGAGTGTCTCCACGGATGACTGATAGTCAAATATAACTTGCTGGAAAAGCACTGACTTCTTCAGTTGTGCATGGCATGAGTAATTGCAGTGGTATAAATATTTGTTTTAGGTGACAGAGATGTGGTGCTGTTACAGCTCTTATTTTCCAGTGCTTTCCAAGAGAATGTTAGAAATGCCTCTGGTTCAGGGAAATCCATGCCGAAGCACTCACCTGGCTCGCTGCCCTGCTGCTTTTCTGAGCAGGCACCGTGAAAGTTCCCGGTGCAAGTAGAGGTTGCTTTGGGAGCTGCTTCCAGGGGCGATTCCTAAATGGAGGAAGCTGAAGTACCTCAGAGGTTTCCCTCAGCTTGTTCAGAGCTGCTGTGCCAGCCTGCGCCCTCAGGTAGCTTTGGGTTTTTCAAGCCCACTAGAGGAACAGCCAGAACAGCTTGCACTGCTATGGGGGCTTAATGCCTGTGGTGGCTTCCATTCTGTTCTGTTTCCATTTCTCCCTGCGTGGAAGGAGAAGAGGCTGGTGTAGCTCACAGGAGCACCGGCTCCACTGTACAAAGCTCCGTATGAAGCCAGTGCTGAGCGCTTCTGGAGGTGGAGCTCCTTGCTAGCCTGAGGGGTTTCCAGAGTGAGGGTTGTGGGGGTGTTACCTAACAAAAAATGGCTAAGTTTCTAACTATGAGACAACAGTTGGAGAGCTGAGGTCTCGCCCAGCCAGCGTGCTCAGCCCTGTCCATGCAGGTCTCCTTTCCAGTGTCGGTGGAAACAGAGCAGAGTCAATAGCTTTAAAAAACTGTACTAAAAGCCAAGTTACATTTCCCACTGCCCTCAGCCTGAGGATGGTTGTGACATGGGGAGTACCCAGTGCATCTCTTTGTGTTTCACTCTGAGGGTGGTGAGGCACTGGAACAGGTTGCCCAGAAAAGTTGTGGATGTCCCATCCCTGGAGGTGTTTAAGGCCAGGCTGGACGGGGCTTTGAGCAACCTGGTCTAGTGGGAGGTGTCCCTGCCCATGGCAGGGGGGTTGGAACTAGATGATCTTCAAGGTGCCTTCCAACCTAAACCATTCTATAATTCTATGATTCATGAGCAGGTTGTGAAGAAAATGAAGGCAGCTGAATGGGACAGAGCAAGCAACTGGATATTGGCTAGATTTGGGCCTAGGTCAGTGCTGAGCTTTCCTTAAGTCTTGTCATCTTTCTTCCTTGGTCTTCTCCCCTCCTCCAGCTTTTTCTTTTGGTTGTTGTTTTGCTATGTGCAGCTCCATGGTCTCATCACGCCTTAGGAGGACTACTTTTTCCTTAATGTGGGGTAGCAGAGTTTGACTCCAGCACCGATGAGCCTCTCCACTGGCAGTGTTTGAATCTGAGATCTTCCCCCTGGGTATGTTGCTCTTGACTGCAATGGGCAGCGACGCCCACCCATGGTCAGTAATGGAGACCTGCCAGAACATTCTGAAAGATACTGCCAGAGGCCATGTGCAGACCGATTTTTAAATTTGTTTCACTTTCCTTTCACTCACCCCTATGGAGTTAGGTTTCTAGCATTCTTGCTCATCCCTCTGCTCTCCTTCCAGGTTGCCTATTATTCAAGGAGGCACTTTTGCGTTCCTGACCCCAACCCTGGCCATGCTGTCTCTCCCCAAGTGGAAGTGCCCTGCCTGGACGCAGAATGCTACCTTGGTGAATGCTTCTTCACCAGAGTTCATCGAAGTCTGGCAGACGCGGATGCGAGAGGTATATTACATTTTCAGTGGCACCTGCTCTGTATCAGGGCTATTTGCTTTCAGAAAAGCACCTGACCATGGCAGGGCCATCAGCGCTGGAGAACCCACCATCCCCAATGGACCTTGGCCCTCACCCTGTTGCAGCTTCCTGAGCATCTAATCTCCATTAGGAAATCAGATGCTTCGCTGCTGCTGAACAGGGAAGGCGCAGACCTCAGGGGATCTTTGGTCCCTGCAAAGTCTCCACTGGTCCAACCAGATCCCTTCTCTGTGAAGCATGGTTAGCCTTGAGGGAGGAAGGGAGGGAAGATGTTTCCAAGGAAAGGACCCTGTCTAAGCACAGGAAACCTAGTAAAAAGATATGCAAGGGCAGAACTTACTGTAAATATTAAAGAAAAGTGCATTCTTAGGTAGACAGAAGAGAGGAAGAAAGGTCAGGGTTCTCGCTGCCTTGTTCTACATCTATTGCCTTATCAGAGTAAGTGGCTAAATTTGCCCGAGTTGATCCATTCGTTTGGGTGCTTTGCAAAACACCTGGGAAGCATTGCAAGCTCACGAAGGATTCACTGTGCAGCACAGGCTGCCTTTCCTACTCGTACATGTAAACCTATCACAAGGGCACTGTTGCCTTCTCCTTTCAGGCTGGGTGCTTCACCCCGGCCCCTGCGTTTCTCTTTCTTCCCTTTGGAGCCCAGGGAGGGAAAGTGCTCAGCACCACAGAGGTCCCAGCCTGGGTTTATCACCAAATCTGTGAAGGCAGAGAGCAGCCTCTCCCCTGAGTCCCTTTCCTGGACCTGGCGTGAACAGCAAATGTCGTTTCAGGATGTAATTGCTGGCTACTTAGCAGTGGTTGTCAAACATAGGAAAGTTCAGGGTGATACATGAGTCCCCGGAGGGAAACCGATACTCAGAAAAAAACAGAGGCTGTAATGACCCACTTGCCCTACCAGTGTGCTGAAGTGCCCCAAGCCCTTCCCAGATGGGAGATGAGTGGAGACCATGGCCCTGCTCCCCTAGGGCAAGAGCTTTTCCCCTGCGTTTTGGGGTAGCAGGAAGAGAAGATGCAGGGAAGCTGATGCATGCGTGGGAGACCTGAGAGGACAGGGAGGAGGGGGTCTGTAGAACAGAATTAGCTCTGGTGAGGACTAAATCCATCAGCCAAGGGGGAAGTTGGTGTGCTGGTACTTTGGTGGTCCTTCCCCATGTGTAATGCTCAGCTGAGCTTTGCTGTAGTCAACGGGAAGCCTCTGTGCTAGTCCATCGCTGGAGGCTGAGCTTGGCTCTCACACTGGTTTTGCACTGTCTTATTAAGAAGAAGCTCAACAGCTGGAGCTCCGTTCAACCTCTGTTCTCTCCCTCCATTTTTCCAGGTGCAAGGAGCTATCATTGTAGCTTCCTGCTTTCAAATCTTCGTTGGATTTTCTGGCCTGATCGGATTTCTGATGAGGTTCATCGGCCCCCTGACGATTGCCCCCACCATCACCTTGGTTGCTCTACCTCTCTTTAACTCGGCCGGGGACAACGCTGGGCAGCACTGGGGCATAGCATTCATGTAAGCCTCACTTCCCTGTGGGAAAGCTGAGCGTACACAACCTGCCTACCTCTAATATGAAACCAAGCGTCGCAGTCTGTAGCAGGGTTCCCCTGGGTTCCAGGTGTTATTTGTTGAGCACTAACATGCAGCAGGCTTGTGCAAGGCAGCAGCGTGGCATAGTTTCGACCCCTCCAGGAGGTTAGAGCCCTCAGCAACAAAGCAAAACCCCAAAATAAGTTAAAAGATCTGATTTTTGTGAAAATCCAAAGTTCATAAGTAGAGAACAAATCTTTCCTGTGTGGTTTCTGGGGGCAGCCTCCGTCACAGTTGTCTACACACACTGTCTTACACACCCATTATTTACGTTAAAGAGACATTCCTAAAATGACAAAGTTGAGCACTCAGAGTTAGGTATTCCTCAAGTTAAAATAGCTGGTGCTTTATGTGTTGTTTTCACATGAGGAGGAATTGTTTTCTCCACAGAGAACCCCTGCACATGTTGCTTTGCAGCACTGAGAGCTCTTTCAAGGATATTTGTGTGCGTGCCCTTGTCCGTGACTGTACGAGTGTGCTTGGTGGCAGAATTTCTTTGCCATTTCAGAAATTGATTAAAAAAGTAGAAATGCCACTGCACGGTTCCCCGGCAGATGTGTCACCTTCAGATCCCTAATTCAGACTTCAGCTTGGGATAACATGCAACAAGAGTAGGTTGTTGTCCTCTCTGTGCGCTCCCATCAGTTTGCTGGTGCTTTCAGAGCTGCCTTTGGAGACTCAGGGGCCGGGCTTGACTGCAGCCCTGGGAAGGCAGCATGCTGTTGTGGCGACATGCTCCAGTCCACTTCTCTCTTGTTCTCATCTCTTTGCTGCACTTGCCCTCCCATACCCCAAAAGCCACCTCTCTTCTCCACCCCCGGTTTCTCCCTTAACTGGTCTCTTCCACCAGCACCCTGCAGGATCCCAAACCCTGCCTGCAACCCAGCTTTCCTTTCACCATTGTTTTGGCCACCACATCTCCGGCTTGTAGTCCTGTTCTGCAGCTCTGGTGACTTCTCCTAGCCCCTTTGCTTAGCCAGTCTGAATTCTCCCTTCAAACTGTATCCTTGTCTGGACTATCTCCTTTTTCTGCCTCCTTTCTCCAGCCCCTGGTTCCTAACCTCAGACTCTCACTTGATCTCTTTGCCCAACTGTGCTGCCCAGGGAAGTGATGGAGTCACCATCCCTGGAGGTATTTAAAAAATGGGTAGATGTGGTGCTTAAAGACATGGTTTTAGTGGTGGTTTTGGCAGTGTTAGGTTGATGGTTGGACTTGGTGATCTTAGAGGTCCCTTCCAACCTAGACAATTCTATGATTAACAGCATCCCAGTCTTCCAGCCTGTGTCCCTGATCTCAACCTTGGTCACCCTTTTTGTCTGGTTCATCACTGCCCCATCTTCTACTCTTGCAAATCCCAGTCCTTTCTTTCCTCACTGAGACACCTTAGGCCCAACCTCAGAGCCCCTCAGAGCCATTGTGCTCTGAGCTGTCTCAGTTGTGTCCTCTTTTGTTGCCTTCTCCCTGCTCCATGGGTGTCATTAGGGAAAGAGGGTGAGCAGCGATGGAGGAGGTGGAAGACATGAGCCATGTGGTCTCAGCCCTGCTGTTCAGCCCCACCACATCCCAGAGCCCCCATGATGGGTGATATCCACAGTTGCCTCAAGAAATTGATCTAGCGTGTGCTCACTTGCTCCCTGGTGATGGTGCATACACAGTTCATTGCTGGGCAAGGCCTGGATGTACTCAGAAGGCTCAGAATCTTTATGGGCTGCAAATGCTAAAGCCTGAGGTGTTTCTGCTGACTGCTTGGAATCTGGGATGAATGATCATTGCTACAGACTGATCATACCTGAGCAGATTTTTGTGAGAAAGAGCAATATACTTTACCCCAAAGAACAAGTTCTACTAGATCTCAAATTTCTGCTCCGGGTCTTAAACAGGCCCTGTGACTGCTCAAGGCAAAATGACCTTCTCAATGCAGGCTATATACTATGTCTATTTCCTGAACATCACTCTTTGAAATAGGTTTGGGATATATTTTTCCAGAAATATTTGGCCTGAGGTGGATGTTTTCCATGGAAATTTTCATCCTGAATGGGTAGAGTTAGGCAGAATTATAAGCAGCTGAAAATAGCATTTGTTAATGGAATGTGTCAGACAACCTGAATAATAAGCAGTGACACCCACCCGAGATAGATGAGGGCTCTGCAGTGATTCATAAGGCTGCCGAGCACCTTTGTTAATGCAAATGCACAAAACGTGCCCTGACGCAGTCTGTCTGGGCTCTGTAGCTTTAGAAACCCCGAATGGAAACCAGTTCCTCCTCAGACTTTCTGCCTCCAGTCGTTCAGTGCTTTGAATTATGATTGATAGATAACCTTTGGCTGTATGTTGTGGTGTGTCTTTGCAGAGAGGTGAGGTTAGCGTTTCCTTTGCACTGCTGGTATTCTTCCTGCCCGTGAACATTGCACCCATAGCTCGTCACCTTTCCACGCATAGAAAACTACCAGTTTTCCCTGCATGGTCAGTGCACTTCAGCTGTTGCAATCTATTTCTCACCAAATCCTATCATCTGGGTTAATTCACTCAATGTCTACAATTTAGACTTGTTGTAGAAAAAAAGAAGCCCTTCAGAGGCCTGGTTAACATAGGAGGAAAATGTCCAAGGTGTTCTACCAGCTCAGCAATCAAGGTGGGCAGTCCCTGCCCTATCACCACATATGGCAACCTCCAGCATCATCTGGTTGCCCTTTCTGGGGGGAAGACATGTGGGGAGCAGACAGGGCCTGCTGTGAGCACACCCAGCTGTGCTGCTGTTCACAGGAGATGTGTCCTACAGGAGGGATGGTGCACCTGGTGGTCAATTCCAACAGAACAAGCCCCGGGTGTGCAGGTGAGCACCACTGCCTTGGAGGACCCCTCCGCCACGCATCCCTTGCAGTCCGGAGGGCTGTGGTCTCCCCTTCGCCGCTGGCTGGGAGGGCTCTGTGGGCACTACGTGCAGCCCCACAGTCCCACCATGGGCTTTTTCTTTCAAAACAGGAACTTGCACAGCCATATCAAATCCTCTTTCTCTTCTCCCCTGCCACTTAGGAGCTTTTTGCCACTTGCAGAGCAGCACAGGTAAACCTGAAAGCAGGAAACCAATAAATCCTGCGTTTCCAATGTATCTGAATTACACAGAGGTGCAGGGACAGTTTCCTAGACAGCTTTCCTGGACCTTGCATGTCTCTCAGTCTTTCTTTTACTCAAGCGTCATTTTTAAGCTTCCTGCAACTGTGTCATACTCACTGATGCGCTATCTGGGAGTGGGTGGGTGTCAGTCTTGAACGCAAGTCTTGAAACAAAAGGGGGAAAAAAAGCTTTTGCAAATGCAGAGGAACTGTTGGTAGAGTATGATGGAAAGCTTGTTCCACCTCAGGCTTGTGGGAGTGGGGAAGCACCCTCTGGTGCTGAGAGGCTGTTTTTTGGGGTCCTCTGGAGTCCTGGGTCCTTGGGCAGCAGGTCTTCAGTTAGTGTGGGGACATGCAGGTGGCTGGGCACCCACTTCGTCTCATGGTTTTGTTTTCCTTCTTCCTAGGACTATTGCTTGTATAGTTCTGTTCTCTCAGTACCTGAAAGATGTCCCTGTGCCGCTGCCGTCTTACCAGAGAGGAAAAAAGTGCCACTTTTCCCCGGTCTACATCTTCCAGATCTTCCCGGTACGTTGGAGTTCCCGAAGACCCGGCGATCGTGGCAGAGGGACTGGTCTCACCCCCCCTGGGCTGTCTGGGCTCTTTCCAGTCGTGTCCAGCCGAGTCTGTGCTTCCCCACACAGCCCGCGCAGCGAGGGAGCGGAGGGGAAGAAGGTGCCCATGGCCCTGACCATGGGGAGGGAGCAAAGGAGGGAGGGCCACCAGGACCCCCTGCCATCCATCTGCCTCCATTCCATGTGCAGGGAAAAGTTTGGGCAGGGAGAAACCTTGTCCCCCATAACCGTGCAGGAGACCTGGCCATACCCTAACCAGACCCCGCTGCTGCATGTGATGGGCAGGTGCTGCTGGGGCTGTCCCTGAGCTGGCTGCTCTGCTACATACTGACGGTGACCGATGTCCTCCCTACGGACCCCACCACCTACGGCCACCTGGCCCGGACGGACACCCGCGGGGACGTTTTGTCCCAGGCTCCCTGGTTTCAGCTGCCTTACCCAGGTACCACTGCCCCTCCTTTCCCCATTCCGCCTCACTGCTCCCTGCTCCAGCTCGCACCTCCGCTTATGGCTAGCTGGGGGAGATGAAATGCCAAAAATCAAGCAAACACCCAAAACCACCCTTGCTGTTCTTCCTCCCAGCAATAGATTTCAGGGCAAACGTGCCCCACCAACCTCAACTGAGCTCTTTATTCGCAGGCCAATGGGGAGTGCCAACCGTCAGCCTGGCTGGGATATTTGGCATCTTAGCCGGGGTGATCTCCTCCATGCTGGAGTCCGTGGGAGATTACTACGCCTGCGCCCGCTTGTCCGGGGCCCCGCCGCCGCCAAAGCACGCCATCAGCCGTGGGATCGGGATTGAAGGCATCGGCTGCCTCCTGGCCGGGGCCTGGGGGACGGGGAATGGGGTCACATCCTACAGCGAGAACGTGGGGGCCCTGGGCATCACCAAGGTGAGCCTTGCCGCAGTGGGGTGGCTGCGGTGCCCTGGCCCTCCCGGAGGGGTTTCCTCTAGGGGTGTATTTACAAAAGTGTGGTGCACACAGGTATGTGCTGGACCTGGAATGTGATCTTAGCCCACGTCCTGCAAGGAATGTGGCGAAAATGTGCCCTGGCACAGTAGTGACTGCCTCAAGAGCACTCTCCTTCACCACTCGTGGTCTGCATATGGGACGAGTGCGTGTTGCTGTTACTCACGGCGCCTGGGTTTGGAGAGACTAAAGAGAGTATGTTACATCTGAGCTAACCTGGAAACTTCCTGAGGAGTGTCTTTATCAAAGACTGTCTGTCTGTCTCTCTGTCTGTTTATCTGTATTCCAAAATACATTTATAAAGAGGAGAGGAGAGGAGAGGAGAGGAGAGGAGAGGAGAGGAGAGGAGAGGAGAGGAGAGGAGAGGAGAGGAGAGGAGAGGAGAGGAGAGGAGAGGAGAGGAGAGGAGAGGAGAGGAGAGGGGAGGAGAGGAGAGGGGAGGGGCAAAAGAAAAAGAAAATATTTAATAGGGCTTCAAATTTCACAATTTTTATAACCCAAGAATGGCAATGATGTGAAAGGTAGACTATTTGTTTGGGATTATAAAATGTGATTGCAAAGTTTTATGTTTTTACCTCTCTATAAAGTTTTGTGAATCCCTTGAGTACTTTATTGCTCTTATAAGGGAAAGAAACTTCCAGAGATAAGCTTGACAATCAGATCAAAGATTTTCACTAAGCTTTATGGCCAGGGGATGGGTACATCCAGCAGCCAACTGGACAACATCTTTAAATCATTGTCAAATAAGCAATGTCATGTCAGCAGAGCTGTGAGCCCGTAAACAAATGCAGAATGTGACTTATGGCTCCCACTTTTATAGTACTGCTTATTTCACTGGATTTTATAAACCTTACTCACAATAACTATTTTTCACAAATTGAAGTGTTAGTCTTTGGCCGAGGTAGCTGCTCCCAGCAGCAAGGGCTGTCTGGATGTCTGCGTGGAGTCCCGTTGTCCAGTTTAGCCTGTCACCACCTGTACCTTGTCACAATGACTTCTTTGCATACTGACCGTACGCCTGAGCCCATTCTTTCCTGACATGTAGTTTGCTGCATACATTGCACGTACAGGATGTAGCATAGCGCAGAAGTGCCCAGACTCATAATTATCAGATTACAGGACATGTTCTCCCCATGTACGCTAAGTCCTTCAGGTGGACATGCCATCCTTGCTGATTCAGGAGAGATGTTTCCCTTAGATCCCACCTCTGCTCACCTTGTTCACACTTAAGAGAGCAGAAAACACAGTCTCATCTCAGTCAACCTTAAATCAGCGTACAGACTCTGGCTGGGATAGGTGGGGATGCTGAGAGCACCAGGCAAATTTCATTTTTATGTTTTTTATATGGGAAACACGTTTTTCCCTAACAAATGGAAATGCAGAGTACCTGTTTCCTCTGCTTAAACAGAGGTGTCCAGAACCAATCTGAAACATCTTTTTTTGAGATCTCAGAAATCCACAGGGGCTGTCAGATAAGGCAAAGGAGAAGCTGCCAGAAGCTGCCAAGATGTAACATCTTAAATGGCACCAGGCACCTATGTTTATGATGCTTGATCAAGCCCAGCATGCCAGTACTGAGCTCGCATTTCCAAGAAAAGGAGGACTTTAAGGGGAGGTAAAGACCTCAGAGTCACCATATACATCGCAGGAAACCGTGCAGTTTTTTTGACCATAAAAAAGAGAAGTGATTTTCTTGTTTTCCTGGCATAATTGAAACAAACTCTAAACTAGAGGCTTTAGCAGCATATGCTCACAGTTGTGGTATCAGTGGATTAGTTAATTTGCCTTTAAGGCCAACTCCATGTACTGGGTAACGACATTTTGGCAAATTAAGAATCTGAAGCTTCATGCTAATTCTGGAACAAATAGATCTGTTGGCTTTTATTAAATTACAGTTTTGATGGTAATGGTGTCCCAAGGTTTTAAGCCAAGGAATATAAAAAGCCCACCTGAAGGCAACGCATGATTTTATTTTGAAACTCCCCACCAAATCTTTTTCATTTATCTTTCATGATCAAGTAAGACTTAAAATATTTTAAAGGGACATGTTTAAGAAATACTTAAAAAGAGACACTACTAGTTGCTGGGAATGTTTTTGTTGAAAACATTTACAAAAAGCCCTTCCTGTAAATATGACATTCTTCAGATATTTAAAGGGAGGGATTAAAATACGTAATTGAATTATAAAACGTTTTCAAAGGATTACAGAGTTTCCATGCCTAACACACGAACATTGTAAATCTTTAAGCTGTTCAAGTTTTGGTGTGGCAAGGCGTATCATGAATTGAAAGTCTAATAATTATCGCTGCTTTTCTTTTTAGTTTCCATAGTCTGTAAATGTCTCTTTCATCTCTTTGTTTGGCAGATGCTCTTTTTCTTTTCTAACAGATCTGAATGAAAGGCATGGCTTGGTGCTTCACCCCATCTTTGGTGTAGTGCCCAAACAAGAAAAGGCCGCGCTGGCTCTTCCCAGGGAAAAAAATGAGAAGAAAATGGTTTTCCTGAAGCTAGATGGGAGATGAGAGATAGGGGCAGACCAAGAGACTTCCTCACTTCTTATTAGCCATTTGTTGACCATGGAAAGGATAGATCAGATCCCAGAGCTTGGGACTGAAGCAGCCAGCTTGGCCAGCTCTGCTGTCCCAAATCTTGGTCTCCAGGGAACGGAGGAATTGGTGTGGGACACGTAGTTAAAAGCCATTTTTAGATGGCAATCCAAACCCTGGTGGGTTGACTGGGTGGTTGCAGTGCCAGCCTGTGGGGCTGCCAAGATGTTCCTAGCCTGGAGCAAGAGCAAAGCTGTCTGTGGGGATTACTGTGCTCTCAATTTAAGAATAAATTTTTTGTTTAACAGCAAACTGTTGAAGTCCTGACAACATAGGAAAGAGGATAACATCAGGTAAAATAGGTGCAGATCTGCGATTGCTCTCAGAGTGCCTTTCATGATAAATATTTACGAGTGTGCAAATGCTAATGCTTCCCGTGCAGCGCGAGCATCCCAGCTCACCGGTGGCTGCAACCCCTGCCCGGCAGGTTGGTGCCGGAGCCTGCCATCCCTCGCCTCTCTGCGCCGGTCAGTGCGTGACTGCCTCCTCTTCCTCTCCTCTTGCCCCAGGTAGGGAGTCGAATGGTGATCATTGCTGGTGCCTGCATCATGCTCCTGAGCGGCATCTTCGGGAAAGTCGGGGCGATGCTTGCCAGCATACCCACCCCCGTGATCGGAGGCATGTTCCTTGTGATGTTTGGAGTTATCACGGGAGTAGGGATTTCCAATTTGCAGGTAACAGCTGTGCGAGCGCTGTTTCATCCCCGGGGGAGGCGACTCTGGTTTCAAGTCAGGTTCTTACCAGGCTGAGGCAGACATAACCCTACTGCAGCAAATGCAAACCTTTGTGTTGGAAGTTCCTTGGGTGAAGATGAGGGCACGTACCCAGAGGGGCTAAATCGCAGAGGGCTCCCTGGTCGGGGCAGGGCTTGCTGGCACCGCAGGCAGCGGGATCACTAACGTCCCCAGCAGCACCAGGGCAGCTTCCCTCCTGCACGCAGTGTTTACATCTGAGCACGTCTCATGAACACAGAGGTAATGCACAGATTTAGGTAATTGTAAATGTAATGTATACAATTTCTCTGTGCAGTACACAGATATGAACTCCTCCAGAAACATCTTTATCTTTGGATTTTCTGTATTTGCTGGCCTCACGGTTCCCAACTGGGCAAGCAAAAATAGTACACTGCTGGAAACAGGTAAGAAATTACATCAGGAGCATTTTCTATAGCATAAAACTGAAGCAAAGACTGATCCAGAGGAATGTTTTAAAATGTAGTTTTTCCTGGCAAAACCCTGAAACCTGTGCTTTGACTGTTGCCTGTTTCTTTCTGGGAGGGCTGTTCTCTCCCTTGGCTCTGATGCACAGCTGTGGTGTGGAAATCTCTGCTCTTGATCAGTGACTGCACCTCGCCAGATTCCTGTCAGGCTTAAGGATTGCAGAGCTCGTCCTTGGGACACATTCCCAGGACGGGGCTTTGGGCAGGAGAATACTTCAGGGCTGACTTCTGATTAAGATCTCAATGAATGAGATTGCTTACATACTCATACACAGTCAAACTTTGTGCTTCCAAAACGCAAGAGGAGAATCCTCTATGAAATCCCATCAAGTTCACTTTATTGAAATTTCCAGTCCTCAACAGTTAGGCTTTCATTGTGTCTTGTGTGACCAATGACAAAGGCTGTAGTGTCTTCTCCTAAGGTGTATGTGGCATGCTGGGTGGGTTGTTGAAAGAGCGGGGCCCACAAATCACAGGCTCTGTAGAGGATCTATCAGATGCTCAGTGCCACTGAGCTTGCTCATGCCTATTATCCCTCACAGAGAAACATCACACCTGATTAACTTGTGGAGAACTCCCATGCTGTATTTCTTTGGGAGCTGAAGCTCATGCTTTTGTAGGGAACTGCTCGGTGTTATATCATGTAGGTCTTAAGGTATTTACGAGTCAATTCCTGCCCACCGGCAGCTGGGTCAGTGAATAATTATGCAGAATAAAACTGTAGGTCTGAACCTGGCAGTGAGACCAATCTCCCTTGCATTGCCAAATCTTAAGCTCTGCTTTGGGATTTGCAAGTCTTGTCTAAACAAGTGTGCCGCTTGCAGCTTCTTGGCTCCGGGTGTGTTGCTGGTCAAACACGCGTCTCTCTGCACCAATAGCCAAAGCTTTGTTTTTCTGCTAGGAATCATCCAGCTGGACCAGGTGATCCAGGTGCTTCTCACCACTGGCATGTTTGTGGGCGGACTCCTGGGGTTTATCCTTGATAACACCATTCCAGGTAGGATTTGCTGAAATGAGCTAAGCTACTAGTTTGTGCCCGCCCTAGGGTTTGTTTCCCAGTATTTTTTGTCTTCGTGACTACTGCTGTATGGGTAGGAGTTGTGCTAGCAACCGTGAAAAACCATGTGACCACTCTGCCCAGAGAGGGGTGAGGAACAGGAGACATCACCGAAATGGTCTCTGGCTGGAAAACAGCAGCTTATCAAAAACTAACTCATTTTTTAGGAACAACCCAGTCTAAGGAAAAGGTTTATTTGGGAAAAATGCCTTTTAGGGAAAATGCCTTTTAGGGAAAATGCCAGCCTAGAGCCATGTTGCTGGTTGAAAGGAGAGAGAAAGGCAACTACAAGAAGGGGAAGGAGCCAATGTATGCCTCCCTACGAGAGCTGCTAAAACTGAGGCTGAACTGGTGCCATAGCAGTGGAAAGCAGTAGGAAAGGCTGATGACCAAAGATAGGAGATAGTACCTGCAGCTGGCCCTCACAGACGGCAAAGAGCCTCTGATTTCCATCGAGGCTGGGGAGGGATGGTGTAAGAATAGGAGAGGAAACCCTCTTTTCTGCTACAGAAAAAGAGCAGGAAGGACACTCTGTTAACCAGATTCTTTTACCGTCTCAGGCTTCATGGAAAGCCAATCTCCTTTTGATTCAGTAATTTTCTTGTAGCCCTTGATCTTCAGCTCCTCCGGGCAGAATTTACAGGTGTGCTCACTCCCTTTCCCAAGAAGGACTATCCCACTGCAACAATTACAGGCACTTAGCAATTCCTTGGCTAGGGTAAACGCCCGTGGCTGACTAGTAATTGCTAGCTAAACCTTATTCCTCTACTCCACAGTATCTGGGCAGTAAACATCCAGCCTTGCTTTCCCAGCACCGTATGACCCCACCTTTGAACAGTTCTTGGGTGCCCCATGGCTTGTGAAAACCTGTCTTGGTATAGTTGATTCCTGTGGAAAGCAGCAGAGAAGACTGCTTATCTGGAAGATGTTGGAGGATGGGTATTGTCTAGAAGCTCATTTGTGAATCTTTCTAAAGAGCTTTGGAGCTAGAAAAGCTTAAGTGCAAGGGATCTGTATGTCGTGCTGGGTCTGCTGGGATTTGAGAAGTGGGTGTGAAGCACACAGGTAGTCCTACACTCGTAACACCTGCTGGTTTAAACACAATGATCTCATTTTTGCTGTTGCAGGAACACAGGAGGAGCGGGGAATCCTGGCATGGAAGAACAGCTACAGGGGAGAGGCGGACAACTCTCAGCTCATTTCCATGGTCTATGATCTTCCGTTTGGCATAGGCGCCAGACACTGCGCTGTCTCTTGGTTTCGGTATCTCCCCGCTTGCCCCAAAAGACTACCTGGTGGCAAGAGAATGGATGAACTGAAAGCTGCTGGACAGGAAAGCAGTGTTAAAGCAAGTTCAGAAAGAGACTCTGAGATAGGTGCCGATACAAGGATATAAGCTGCCCGGCCTGCAGGTTAAATCATCTCAGAAGCAGAGGTCTGAAAAGCGTGTCTGCAGCCCCCATCATTTGAACATGCGCTGGCAGCTGTCAGAGGCTGAAGCAGGAGAACGATAACTTTCTCTTTGCAGCTCTGCCCCCTGCACCACTGGTGATGTTAAGGGAGTCATTTTTCTCCTCTTTGCTCCTCCCTGCCCACCTCTAGGAAGAAAATAATCCCTCTTTGGGGGACACTAAAGCCCAAGAAATGCCTGGGAAAGATGTTCAGTTTCCTTCCTTGTGCTGAGCCTTGGGGACCCCAAGGAGCAGCCATTTAGCTGAAGCAGAGCTCTTCTTGTCCCCCATCTTGGCTGCTCAAGGGGCCACAGGAGAAGGCATCCCTGATCTGGGCCCTCTACCACATCAGGGATGCCTTGGGCTGAGGCAAATCCCCACCACCTTAAAGATCTGTAATGGCAACACTCACCCCTCTGCTTGTGGTTTACACCTCATCCTGGCCAAGGGGAAGGTGCGGGCACCTCTACGTCATGATTCGCCTCATTCCATATTCCCATAATTTTAAGTCAGTCAAATGAATGTTGTTGTAAGAGAGGCATCTAAGGTTAATGGGATGGATTGTCTTCTGAACATGCCTCTCCCACCTCAGACCACAGGGGGAATCTAGAGACCTTACTTAGGTTCTTGGCCTAGCAGAAAAATCCAGCTTCACTGAAATTAATCCCACCGGGGGTGCTGGGAGAAGTCTCAGGGGAACCAGCTTCCCCAGGGCACCAAACCCTACAAAGATGAAGGAATCATCATCAAAGGCGAAGGAGAAAACTCTTCCGCTTGCAATCTGATGCATCCCTGCTACTGCTATGTCCTGTGTCCCCCCTCAAGGTACCTGTTTGGTCTGGTGTGGTGATTTTGCAGTGACAACCTCTTCTCTGGAAAATGGTTTGCAGATTCTTGCTCCCTTCCATTATCAGCAGAAACAGCCTTAATCTATATGGTCATATATAATGTGATTGCGCATGGTGCTGGTTGCCGGTGGTGTGTAATAACACTGTTGCTGTAGTATGTGTTTCCTGCACTGAGATTTATACTTTGATATTTTTGGGGGAAAAATAAATAAAATGTACAGTGTAATATATCTCAGGGTGACTGCCATAGTGAGTCGTAGGTAGTATTCAAACAATCACAGCGTGATTCAGTTGGAAGGGACCTCCGGAGATCATCTGGGCCAGCCCAAGCTCAGAGCTGGTCCTGGTAGACCAGGTTGCAGTGGACTGTGACCAGTTGAGCTGTGGATGGAGAGCCACAGCCTCTTTGGGCAGCCTGTTCCAGTGTCTGACCACCCTCATGGTGAAAAGCGTTTTCCCTCGTGTCTAACTGGAATTTCTAATGCTTCATCTTGTGTCTGTTGCCTCTTGTCCCGTCACTGTTCCCCTCTGAGAAAAGTCTGACCCCATCTTCTCTGTACCCTCCACTGGACAGCTGAAGGCTGTGATACGATGTCCCTTTCGCCCTCTTGTCTCAAGGCTGAACAAAACGTGGGTGGTTTCAATGAAAAGCCTTTATCCCTCAGGCCTATTACAGTCCGGCTCTTTAGTCCCATCCTGCAGCTGTCGCGTTACGTGGCTTGTTTTTATTGTTTAGGGGCCTATCGGTGTCTTAGATCAATTGTGTGAACGTTGGGATCCTAACAGAGGAAACAATATGGTATGAGTTGTTGTTACTGGCAGGTTGAGGTGCCTCCACTGAAGACTGTGGGGTTTATGTCTTTGGGAGAAAAAATGATTTGCACATTTAAATATATCTGACCCCCCGCACCATCACAGATTCTACAGCGATGACTAGTCCCAGGCATCTCAGCCCTGATATCTTCTTCAACCCCCAGAGCCTTGACTATTATGCTCTCGGGGGATCCAGCAGACAAACCCCCGGTCTTACTCATCAGACCTCTAGAATTTACTTATGCCGTAGCACATGTGTGAAAGCGACTTGTTAGTTTACATCACCCCGTTCCCATGCCTGGTACTGAAGCTGCCAGGCTGCCGCTGCCCAGACCTGCCACACACCCAAGGAGCGGTTTAGATGGGGACAGGATACACAGCTAATGAACGAGGTACACAAGCAACACCAACAGGGCCAAAACCTGCTGCACTACGTAGCCTTCAGATGCTCCATCTTCCATGTGAGACTTTTTCCTTCGGTGCTACAGCTGGGATCCTCACATGGAAAAAGCGAGGTGGGAAGCACGAACAGGGGAACCCTCAGTAATTTCACTGGCTCTGTGTCAGCTCCGTGGAGGCTGCAGCCATGTCTTTTTGCTTCTCCTCATAAGACACGTTAGGATGCTGGCAAGTGCCAGAGGTGTATATTTGCTTTAGACTTGTTAAAAAAAACCCAACATTGATACAGATTTCCTATAAAAATGAGTCTTCGACTGGCTTTTTGTTCCCCACCCCAAGGATGGAGAACATCTGCACACCCAGCCTGCTGCCGTGTCTGCGTGTCCCCATCCTGCGTTGGGCTTGCAAGCTCCCTGGGGTAGAGCTGGGCATGACTTTACAGCTCCTGGCACGAGGGGGTCCGAATCCCCAGCGGAGGCTCATTTGTTACCCCGGCACATCCCACAGCCCAGGAGGCGCAGACAGCTGTGGGGGGGGGTATACTGGTCCGGGGCAGCTGTGTCTGCTGTTGCTAAGGCTCAGAGGCAGTTTTTCAGAAGCTGTTTTATGTCACTGTTTCAAGCTCAGGCTCCTAAATATCCTTTAAAATTCCCCCTTTGGTGTGTTTGCTATATATTTAGAAAATATCCTCCTGTTTGCCTCAGGGGGACATTTCCAAATTTTAAAACAAAGCATGCAGGGGTTAAGACTGCGGGGCCACCACTCCTTCCAGCTGCATGTGGCCACTTGAGGTTTGGAAACAGCTCTGTTTATTTGCTACTTAATGAAAATAAATGAAAATCAGAGGATCCTCAAGTGTAAAACTGAACACTTGAGGGCTGTTCCGGCTTGCCTGGAGAAGAGCCAGCCACCTGTCAACTGGATTACCCTTGGTGCTACCGTTGAGTCCTGAGCACAGCCAGACTTACTGATTTCAGCCAGGTGTTGGGGTCACCCTGCTTGCAGCTTTGCGGAGAGGCAGACAGCTAATTGGGAAGTCCAGGCAGATGCTCCTGCTCTTCTGGCTGAGGAGACCTGGTGATGGGTATTTGCTTGTGCCTAGGTGCGCTGGCTCTACAACAGCTAATCAGAGGCTCATTTTCACAGCTTTCTCACAAGAAGATGTGACCTTGGCAGTAGGTTTGTCCTACATTACAATCTCTGTGTCGTAAAGTGAGGAGCTGCCATGCTGCAGCACAGCTATAAGTAATGGTACCCGGTCCTACTCTGCCCTGTTCAGCTTGGTCTGCTCGAGCCCCTGCAATGGCCGCACTTCCACCGATGCTTTCGTGTTTCCCACTCCTCCCTCCCTGATGCCCTTCTGCCTCTAATTCCTTCCCACCGCCCTGCCCCAGTAGCCCGCTAGCCCACGTTTCCCGGATTTTTTCATGAAAAGTTCCCCTCGCACCAACCACCGAGCACTGCACAAAGCGGTACCCGTGCGCACGTAGCAATAACGCGCTCAGGAATTAGGGCCGCTTCCCTGCCAAGGCAGAGCAGACCTCACACGCACAAGGGCAGAACAGCCACTGTCTGTGTAGTGCGCGCTCTGCGGGAGAGGGAACTGCCTTCCCGTGTTACACACAAGCCCGTGCTCTTGTAAACCAGGATCGTGTGACAGGAGGAACCAAAGTAATGTGCTCTTCATCTTCTCCTTAATGCCATAACACCGCCCACAAAGCTTGCTACCATCTGGAAGAGTTATTATTTTCACATTACCTGATCACACCTGTTGTTTCACATTGATGTTCAGGCCAGTCTTAACCTAAAATTCTGCTGGTGAAGCATGAGAAGCTCTGATATGTGATGATCAAGGGAATGCATCTACATAGCATATGGTGTCTATTCAAAACTATCTCCTGTGGTAGATGGCAGGCTTAAAGTCATTTGAAAATGAAATATTCTGCTATTTAACTTCTGTCCTGTACTGTCCTTCAAAAGGATGAGGATGAAAGGCTAATAAGAAAAGGTCGTTAATCCTTGAACATTACCTACTCCCACGGCTGTCCTACGGTACATGCCAGTATCACCAAGCTTGACCTCAGCTGATGCAGTAATTAAGATGGATGTAGTGAAAGGATCATTAACGTAACAAAACTGACCAAATGTTGTGTTGCAAATGGAACCGGAGATGAGAGAAGTCTGTAAGATTTCTACGGCTAAAAGCTTGTAGAAAAAGTAGCCTCAACACTGAGAAAAACTAACCTATTTCCCTCCAAAACTGCACAATAAGAAAACACAGGCAGAACACAATGCAAACACTTATTACTCTATGTATGCATCTCTCTTGTATTAGCTAAAGGAAAGAACAATTTGACCTTGGATCCCCTGTGAAGTCTGTACGTGTATTTCAACCAGCACACGTCCCAAAATCCACACTGCCCAGGGATGCACACCCTTGGCATTTTGGAATGAGAGGGAGAGGAGGAGGAGGGAAAGCCAGCATTGCGTATAGCCTCAAAGCAATGATAGCCTGTGCACATGCAGCGCACTGGAAAGGCCGGGGAAAGGCAAAGCTGCACACTGCAGAACTCACAGGGGCTCTTAAACCCAAACAGGATCTGCAATTAGGACCCCCCTCAGCCCCGCTTCCAAACACAGCAGCCTGGCAAACATCCACCTGGGAGTGCTACCACAGCCTCAACGGCAGGGACAGAAGGTGATCTGGAGGAGTTATTCTCCCCTTGTGCTTCAGTACTATTCTCTACGTGTGTTTGCTCGAATACAGCTGCACGTACCATGCTGTCATGCACCGAGGCAGGGCCACAGCTCAGTCCTCTTGGATTCAGCCTAAAAGCCTGGCTGCTGAAGACCGATGGATACCTGGGCATGCCGGCTTTAGTTTAGATTTTAAAATCAAACTTTTACCCTTGCTGTTTGCGACGGCTGTTAGCACGACCTCAGCATAACCACTGCCAAAACACCATTTGTCTGAGGCTGCAGAGAGCCTCTAATGATAGCTCAGCCATATGAAGGATTTTATTAATCTTTACAGCATTTTTAATTCCGAGACACTACTTGAGCAGCACTCTTCATCAAAGAATGAGATGTGGCAGAAGAGCACAGGGCTGTTCACTCAGCTTTACTCACTTCGCAAAAGTAAATAATCCAAAGTGTATTACTGTGCCACCACATCTTGGGACAATTTGGTGGCCACTGCTGTTGTCCTCATAAAGAGATGGAAGAGCCCCATCTCACTCTCTGAGGAAATCCCTCTTTCCTTGTCAGCCTGAGCTGAAAAATTGTACAGGAAAAGTAATCGCTGCCAGGGTGCAGGACACTTGGTGATTTTTGCAGGTTTGTAGCTTGAGATGTGCATCCTATGGGGGTGCACAGGCTGTCACTGGTGTGACCTCTCTGCAGCTCTGCCACAGCTTATGCTAGGCAAGGTCACCTAACTGTACATGCCTCAGTTTACTTGTGAAGTGAGCTTAAACATTAAAAAGCAATAGACAAGAGTATTTCTTAAGATTTTATAAATATCTAAAACCTGAAACTTTCAAAGGTATAAATTACTCAACTGATATATCAAGAAACACTGATGAGGGAATGAAAAGTCAACGGTAACAAACCACTTTTAACACAGTGTCTCCGCACTCTGCGCAGAGAGATGCTTCACCGAACGAGGTGCAGTCTCTTCAAGTGCCTGGTGTACCCAGCAACGCTCGGCAAAACATCAGCAAACAGAGATACTCTTTAGAAATCTTCATCATCGAAGGTCTCAGTGCACCTCAGCATCACAGTCTCATAATCGAACGCAAGATCTTCTTCCTGAAAGCCCCCACCCCAAAGTCAAGCAGGATTAAAAATCACAGGAGTTGATTGTGTTTCATATATGCAGTGGGTTGGTCGAGTCCTGGCCTGTATCAGCAAATGCACCATGAGCCCCCCCTTCCTCTCTGCATCAGCAACCAGCACTTGTCAAGTGCCTGAAGTGCCTGATGAAGAACGGCTCAAACTTTCAACCTTTCTAAAATCACAGGGCTCCACCCCGTATCGATTTACATCATTTAGACAGCTGTTACTGACGGTGGTAGCAAGCGGGTCACATAACAGGCTTTGAAGTTATGAGAGCTTCCTTGAACCCTAAACTTCTGCCGACTTCAGGCTTTGCTGCTCTTCTAGCAACAGAAGGAAATGGTCTTCTCTTTCGCCAACTTACAGAGAATAAGTGGCTCTTGAGAAATGAAAGTCTAGGAGATGAAAGTGTTCATGCCTGCGGTCCATCTAGTCCACCTTCTGCATTGACGCAAGACTCTTTAGGGCGAGACTGCTTTTAAAAATAAGTGCTGTTTTAAAAATGTATAGCTTAAGGAGTATTAAATCCCACTTGCTTGTCAAGTGACTCATCTAAAATCCATATTTTGAAAGAAAGTGTGCTTTTGAAGATGTAAAGGTGCTCAGTGCTATTTAGAAAAAAACCCCACTGACTTTCACTTAGACATTGTAAAACCTTTGGACCTCAATCTAAATTAATTCTTTACTGCTTTTGCTGCTAAGCATCTCTTATGATGTGACCTTAAGACAACAGCTCTTGAAAAACGACAAGATTCCTTAACTAATCTCATGCTCAGAAATATTTCTCTCTATTCCAGGAGCTTCCATGCTCCTGTTCTCATTTTTGGGTCACTGTCCTTTTAAGAGCCCTCCTTTTCCTTGTCCAAATTATTTCCTCCCTCCTTTTGTGTGAGACTTTCTCAAGCCTTTTATACCAGTGGGGTGCATGCCCTTGGCAGCCTTCGAGAGCCAGGGCAGCGCCTCAAGAGGAGCTGCACTCGATGGATGTGTGACTACGAAATGGTGAACATACACAATCCGATGATAGTACTTTGTACCTGGACACTTAACCAGAAATGGCGTAACATAGCACTGGCACGTAATGACCAGCAATAAAACCCGTCACCTCATCAGCTCTGCAGATGAAAGGAAAGGAGACTATAGGCTGCCTCTTGTATTTCAGTCAGGTGCACATCAGGTGCCTCGCCTGGGTACTGTACCTGCTACCCACCTCTGTATCTTCTACGAGGTGTGTGCACAGTGCTCCAGGACATCACTTCATCCTCGGGATAATTTATCCCAGCACTGCCCAAACTCCTGGGCTAGTGTAGCACTGGCACAGGTACTACATCAAGGCAAGGGGAAGGGTCTGCAGGGGTTAGGTCACACCTATAAGGTAAGGAGGAAGGGCTCCTTTCCCTGTCAAGTCCAGGAGCCTCCGATGCTCCCAGTAGCCCAATTTCTGGGGTAAGGTGTGTTGCCTACACTGAGCGCTCTGCTGCTGCCTGAGTTGGTGTGTTTCAAGCTAGCTGGAACATCTCCTAGCGCTGCTCTGCAACCACTTCCATAACTGCCTCAATCTGTTTGCTTTTAGATGGAGATGAATTTCTGCTCTCAAAACAAAAATATCTTGTCAGCTGTATTTTTTGGGTTTTTTTTTGCCTCTTGGCAGGACTCTCTAGATGTGCTGTACTGTAGTTATCTAAACCAAAACAGACTGTGACCTTCGCATTATCAGTACTCTCTAGCTTGGGTGATTTCTGCTCAAACTCCCTTTTTATTGTCTTATCACAGACAACTCAAAGTTCCTGCATAAAAAAAGTGCATGCAGCCTTTTATTTCCTTTTGGCTCCACAGAGCTCAGTCAATTGCCAATTTGCAGTACTTCAGCTTCTTCTGCTGTCTTCCCATCAGTCCCATTCTCCTAGTCTTGTTTCAAATGTCCCTCTTTAAAGCTTGAAAGAGACACTGCCTCTTCTCATACCACCTCATCTGGGAGCTGTGGGATGGACTTGGGCTCACATATAACTATGCAGCACCAAGCAGAAGGACAAAATGGGACCATCTAATGCTACCAGGCATGATGTTCATAAAAGAAATTTAAAACTAGAAAATACTGTATCTTGCCTAAAGCTTTTCTTTCTAGGTGTCTTGAGTTCATGGTCATTTACATAAACATAGGAAGAGCTCTGCTCTTATGAAGAACAACATTATTCACAGACCAAAGGGCTGTGTAGATCAGTACCTGGTCTCTGACAACAGCCAGGCGATAATGTTTAGACCAAAAGTGCAAGAATTGTGCACGCAGAGTGCTCTGTTCCACAATATATGCTCCCACATTATGGCAAACTGTGCTGTGAGGACCTCCTGAGCTGGAAATTGTATCTGGACCTTCAAATTTGGTAATTGTCAACGGACTGATGTCCCAGCAGTTAAATCTGGTAATTTGCACGGTCAAGTATTTTTTAATACGTTGTTTGTTCATTTCATTAAGTGCTTTCTAGTTCTTTTGGTGTTAGACACAATGAATAATCATTCTGTGTACCAAGTCCACACCATTTAGCATGAAAATTCTCTCACAGTACTCCTCAGTCTTTTTTGCAGAAGAGTCCCTACTTTAGTAGCTCTTGTTTAATGGCTTTTGCTGTGCCTGCTGCCATTCTCTGCACTTCTTCTAGTGCCCCTGAGATGGGGGTAACCAAATGGCATGCACCAGTCACTATGTGATAGATTCAGACAGTGGTGCAACACTAGTTTCTGCTTGGTTTTCTGTCTCAATTACCCTTCATCACAAACACTCTATTTCCTTCAAAGGAGCATCTGCTCAAGTAACAGAGACTGGGTAGAAGCTAGGCGATAGAAAACAGCAAAACAGGGGCTACTGTGGAGGTACAACTGATTCTGAGCCCAAACAAGCACGCTCTGGCTGAAGGACATCTTCCTCTTGTTCCTCCACCCAGGCACAAGCCCTGAGCCACCTTCTTGGCAGGAGGGCAAGAAGGGGAGGAAGAACACGGCAAACACAACAACTTCTGGCTCAGCGAATCTGCAAGAGTAGGCTGAGGTTAAGAGGCAGCTCAGCAGTTCTCTATCATCTCTTTCAAGAACGTGAACACCCTTCTCCTAAGGCTTGCCAGCAGAGGGCTCAGGGTAGGGAACCGGGCACCCAGAGAAGCATGCGGTGGCCCTGCTGAGCTCAGAATGAAGTGGCTGGGGGTTAATGGAGAACTGCGAAGTCAGCTTTGCCTGCTCAGATGAGATCACTCAAGTTTTTCCACAAGGAACTTTCATGGACACAATAATAAAAAAAATAATAATTCCTCATGTCATTTGCCATTTTGAATAACACTAAGCAAATAACCCTTCACACTTTGCCTCTTACAAAGGCAATCCTACTGACTTTTTGGAATGACACATCTGAAGTGATGAGCCCCAAGTTCTTACTTGTAATGATTCTGGACAATATGATCAGATGCACAGAAAACAGAAATCCCTTTCTGACAATGACAGAAATACGTTGTTCAATCTATAAGGAATCTTTTGGCAAAGCTTACCTGGCAAAACTGTGTATTAGCAAAGAAGAGGCTTTTTAGGAAATCAGTGATCTGCAGATAGAGTCTGTGGTGATCCTCTGGATTTTCAGAAGTGCAGCTTGTAAATGCTGAACTGAAAATGGAACAATATACTGTATTTAATTTCCTGTTCCTCCATTTCTCCTCCTACTTACTTTCTCTCCTCCACATTTTACTTATAAATTAAAGAAGTCTCCAATTGTTTTCAAGACGATTTTGATATTAAAGACAATAGCCAAGCAAGACAGGGAGGAGCGGAGGTGGACGCATTGACGAGATATTGTCTAACAAATGCAAGGAAGATATGTAAGAACAGAGAACAGCAATACAAGAAACTAGTATCATAACAAAGAGATCTACTGATACATGACAGCTGTAGTAACACTGTTTTGGGGAAAAGTATATATCCATTATAACAGAGAGCAACAATGGTAATTTGGTAGTGTATTTTGTAGGACTGTCCAGAGGAACAGCTTTGACTTCTTTTGTAAAGTTTTTGAGAATGCAGTAACACGTGGTCATGAAATGACTGACGTATGAGGTATTGCTGGTAGGTTTGTACTCAGGTAACAGGTAACTTTGGCAAAAAGCCAAGATATTCTCTCTGGACCTCACCTCTATATTCTCCCAGGGATTTTACAAAGTTCTGCCATCGTGACTCTGTCCGGAATTACAAGGCATAGAATGATAGGGAAGGAAGGGAACAGAATAAATGTTGACTACTGAAATAGTAATCTAATTTGGGACTTAAAACAGATTGCAAAGATGATGGCAATACACTGCAGTATTAAGGAATAATTAATCTTATTTTAAAAGCAAACAGCAATTGTGACCTAATAAATGTTACTTAATGGATACATATTTATTAAGCTTTATTATGTATTCAAGTATATTCTGATCAACAGCCAAAACAGCCTTATTTCACAAAATCACAGAATTTTCAGAGTTGGAAGGGACCTCTAGAGATCATCTAGTCCAACTCCCCTGCTAAAGCAGGATTGCCTAGAGCACATTACTCAGGTCTGCATCCATTCATTCTGTTCTGGAAGTGCAAGGTGGAATGGTGGTGAAAGACAGAAAGACCCACACTAAATATGGAAAAATAAGTAGAAAACAGGATTTAAAAAAACAGATTAAAACACTATTTGCAAAGAGAAACAATCCTAACGAAGACTAAGTAGCAAGAATTCAAAAAGGATGAGTCATAATGTGATTTTCCTCTTGAGGAAAGCAAGCCTTTTCTTTCTTTGGTCTACTGGGAAAAATCAAAGGCAGTGCCAGCTTTGTATCTGACATGTTCTCTTTTAGGTAACTCATCTGACCTGCAGAGAAAAGAGATGTTATTATTTAATAGGTCTTGTGTTTCTTTGATGTTACTGTTCAGGTCAACCACACTTTAGTTTGATCACCTCCTTGTGACTGAATTAGGGTACTTGAAAAAGGTAAGGGAGACAATGTTAAAAAATTATAATTTTTGTGTCATTAAATCAGAGTACAGTTTATGATTAGCTGACTTATCCAGGGAATTCCTTATGATCCTCATAGACCTGGTAAGTGAGAGAGAGAAGAGGAAAACATTAAAAATATTGTAATTTGAAAAGATGGAAACCTATGCAGAGTGGTGAAGACAATCAGAAGGACCCCAGTTATCCTGAAGTGATGGGGTGCTCTTAATAAGCGATTCTTACTAATCCTGCCATAAATGCCTATTATTCATTTCACTTTCACACCTTAAGAGACAGTATTATTGTGAGCACAATTGCTAAAGGCTGCTACTCTGACCATTTACTAAAAATTAGGCACAAAAAAGGAAGTTAGGCTATTGCCTTACTCCAGAGCAAACTTGCCGTGGAGTATTGACAGTGGGCTATTAACTTATTCTGTCCAACAAAAGGGGTGAGTTTGTAATTTACCTCTGGCTAGACATTCCCTGAGTCTCACTTCTGTCAAGGAAACCAGCAGCAACATCAAATGCATCTTCAAACATTACCTATCAGAGAAAACACTTCAGATGTCAACATATGCACCCATCTAAAAGTTTACCTAGGGCATCATTTTTAATAATGAAGTCTTTAAAAGCATGATATTCTTTCTCTTCATTTAACAGGTACATTTATGGCTAGAGTAAACCAAGAGGCTTTTGTGGAGACAAGAATAATAAGGAATTTCATAACTAGGAACACAAGGTTGGTCCATTCCCTTAGGACTGCGCTTCAACCTCTAGGAATTAGACTTGACATTACATCTCCCCAAAAAATCAGCAAAACCCATTAATTGTATCAGTGCTTTAGAGACTTGCCCGTGGGCTGCTGCTTATGGCTAAAGATCTCAGCTGTACCAGCCAGTCTCCCCAAATCTGATTCCAGTGTGTGACCTGGCTTACAAAGGAATTTGGATGCTCCCTGTGACAGACCGACAAGCTCATTAGTTCACTCTGCCATAATGCAGTTCACACATTTTTCCGTGCCAGAAAGTACTGTACGTGCAACATCCCCATGACATTTCCTAAGGAGGTCAGCAATGAGTTGTGTCCTGAGGCTCAAAAAGAACTTGTCAACACAATTACTTGTACACTAAAGGTGGACACCTGTCCCTCCCTTGCAGCTAATAAAATTATGCATGTCTTTGAGCAGCTACTTGCTTAAGTAATCAGTGCTCTAGGAACAGCTTACAAAGAGCTGGCTGTTATTTAATCTCTTTTTAACATATGCCCTGGTCTCAGTCACTGACTTCTTGGCTCTGCAGAGGTGCATGGCACAGGCAGTGATTAGCCCTGTACGACTGGAACTGCTCTACGTATACTTTCTCTTTGCTACCAAGTGCTTTGATGAAAAAAAACCCCATCCAACCCAAAACACAGTAGGCTTCGGCAAACTGGGTAGTTCTTCTGGATTTAGCTCATCTGTGCTCCGTGGAGAGTCTGCAGAGCACAGTAACTGTATAATTCTTGGTCTTGCTCCCTCCCTCTGCAGCAAGTTAGAGCAAATTTAACTATTACTTAGCACAGAAACTCTACAGGTCAGTGGAGACTAGCGGGATTGCTACCACTGCGCTCCTATAGCTTGCTGTGTATCTTACCAAGTGAGAATTTGGTGCAGACTCAAAGACTTACTCAAAGACTGCTTATTGTCTTCCCTTATGCATTCAAGCGGTCTTGGGAAAGCTTAATTACAACTACCGTGTGTTTTCCAATTAAAAGCTGCAGAGTCAGTTAGCAACTGAAGGCTTGGAGTTTCAGAGGCAGATGAGGTATGTTACTAAGCACTTACTTCCTCTGGTGTGGAGACTGAGGAACCACTGGCTTTCTCACTGTTACCTCGGCTGTCCCTCACACTACCTTCAGTGCACGCAGGCTCTTGGCAAGCAGCCTTAGGATCCATGAGGAAGTCTTTCTGGCTACAGTACTGCAAGATGCTGTCTCTCCTTTCTTCAGAAAGCTCTTGCCAGAGGTGGGAAACAGCTGTGGAGACCTCAGGAAGAGGCACTTCCTCAGTACAAACAATTTCATGCTCTATCAGCAGGTCCACTGTGTGCTTATAAAAACACAGGTATCTGTAATGAAAGGAGAAGGAGCTGGCTATGAGGCAGCCAGCTACTGTAAATCAGCAGGAGACTGGGGAGTAGCTCCTACTCATAACTACTTCACTGACCCTCCCCCTAAGACTTCATACAATTACTGAAGGTTGCCCAACGCTGTTTGAAGATTTTAGCAACTCTGCTCTGCCAAGACTTCATCTGCGAAAGGCAGGCTCCAGCCACCGCCTCAGCAGGACTGCCTCACAACAGAAGCTCCGGGCGCTGCAGGCTCTACTTGTTGCACAGGCAAACCTCATTTTCTGGCATTTAATAAATTTTGAGTTACTTGCCTTTGTATCCTGAGGCTTTTACACCGTAAGTCACTTTTTATACTTTTACTGGCATTGTACTACACTTAAAAGCCTTGGCTGAGGTCATGTCTTGACATATTAGGTACTATACATACAGACAGAAAGAGACTACCCCAGGCCTGGATGCTCTGACTTAAATAAGCATGAGAGCTCAATTTCCTCCATTTTACATCTGAGGGAACGCATCCCTAAGACTGACTTCTATGTAGTTTGTAGTGAAACTGGTAATGGAACACAAGTGTTGTAATTTCAACCCAGTGCCTAAATTTCAGAACGAGCCCACTTCTCCTGTTAGCACTGTGTGGCAGAGTGAACCAGGGATAATAACGTCTACTTCGGAAAGCAGCACTGAAGGTTATTTTATGTTAATTAAATGCTTAAAGGTTCTCAGATTAAAATAACAAGATCAAAGGACTACAAACCAAGAGTTCTATGAACAGCAGTCATTGTTAGTAAGTTTGGGCTCAAAATGATTCCTTGGAAGGTGTCCCAAATGAGCAGGTTTCCTGATTAACTGAACAGTATTGCATAAGAAAGTAACGCAGAAGAGTTTAGTCTTGTTTTTTTTTTTTTTTTTTTTAATATTTGTTCCGGCAAACCAATATTGAAAATCTTAAGATAATTCCAAACATGTTTAAACTCCAGTTTCCATACTCTGGAGTATTTTTCACCATTTCTGGAGACAATATATTGGAAGGGGAATAAGTGTTCTCCTGTAAGGTGTGCTCACCAAGGATTCTGGATGTCCAGCTCCAAACAAAGGATCTGGAGTTTCTCAAACAGAATAATATGAACCACCATTAGACCGCTTTGCTAAGGAAATTAAACTTGAACCATGACTCAATTATTTCCTTCCTATCTGGAAAGAGACAACCACATTTTCCACTGGATGGAGTACTGCGTAGTACCCAACTGCGGGTACTACGTTGGAGTACCCAGCTGCGGGTTGGGGTTTTTTTTCATGTCCAGCAGCAGAAGTTACAACCTGTTGAAGCTCAAAGCGTTTCTGATGCTGCCCAAATAACACGATTAGACAATCACCAAAAGGCTGTTATTTTCTTTGCTGAAGAGTCCCCATTTTTTTATGCTTGTTATAAAAGATCATTTTTTGCAAAGAAATAGCTATGAACCAACTGCAGTCTGCCATAAGACTGTAGCATAAGTGCCAGAGTCCAGACAGCACAGGCCCTGGTCTACTTTGTCAGTGAAGAAGGGGAAAGTCAGATGTTTACGGCTCTGCCTTTGATGAAGTAGAGCTTACTTCCCCCAGAAAATCTTGATTCGGCACATTTCAAGGTCTTGTAAATGATACCTTACTACAGCCACCTCCGAGTCTCCCAGGAGCAAAAGCAGGAACAGCAAAAGGAGGCTGCTGCCATCTGCTGGCACAGCTGCAGTCTCATTTTGATGAAAAACTCAATAGTCCAAGGGAATTTTATAAACCAGTACCAGTCCAAAGCAAAAGAGAAGAAGGAACTGTGGAACTTTTTGTTTATACCAGTGACGCTGTGGAAGAGGATGCCAGCTGCAGCTGTGGATTCCCCTGCGCCGCATCTTCTTAACTCTGAATGGTTAGGGTAAAATGGACTCTGCTGGATGGTACAGGATAGATTAGACATCCATCTGTTTCTCAAATCTTTACAATGAAATGATCATTTATCCTTTTGGAAAAGCATCCATGACCCCTAAGTACCTCCTAGTGCTGTTTGACAGCAAGGGGAAGAATGTGATGAAAAATGTACTCACTCTTAAGATAACAAAAACTTTGAAAAAAACCCCGGTAATTTTACCATTACAATCCCAGGTTAAAATACACAGACCACTGACGTAAGAACAGTGGGTTTTGATTTTCAGACCTTGCACCAGGCACTTAGGAGCTGATCCTAAAGGCCGTTACAGACTTGTACCAACTAGCTATAAGTGTAACACTCATAGAAGCGTTTAGGTTCTCCTCCTCCCCCGCCATGTTGCAGACATTTTGAGGAGTGTTTTCTGGTATCTTCCAGACCACCGCTATTCTACAGCACGCAGACTGAGGACTCCATGATCTCCCCTGGTCGCATCCAGCCTTACCCTGCTCTGATCCCACAAAATAAAAGTACTCCAAGCTGCCAGGAGCTAAGGGTCTATTTCTGGAAGGGGCAACAGTGCTCAAGCTCCTCATAACAATGCCATTAGAGGCAGGATGAACATCACTGGGGGGAAAGTATCTGCCTACCTCTGGTTCCTACACCTCCCCAGAACACATACAGCCAGACTCTTGAGAATTTCATCTGGTGCAGCAAATCCTACATTCCTAAAATCTAACCCCATTGCAGGGATACAACTTGATAGTGGTACTGATACAACACACACATGGGGACATGCACCTGCGTAAATCATTCTGGATGAAAAACCTCCTATTCCATCTGAGCTTGCCTGGTAAACCACCACGGTAAGCAGGTATGTTGCATCTTACTCCGCATGTCGTCTGGGCAGCAGTAAAGCATGGCCACGCAGGGACTGACACACTCAAAAGAAATTTTTTTCTCTTTCTTGAGGATGGGTGGAAAATCCTCAGGGATTTTCCAAGGCCTGCAGAGACGAGGGCTGCTACGATGCTGGGAGTCCACTCACAGGCAAGTCACAGGTAAGGGACTTGGGAGGTGCTCAGCTTCATCACCAGCAGGGCCAAAGTTGCCGTTACAAGGCTTCTGCAAGGCTCCAGCAGGGCTGCGCAAACGGCAGCAACTGGAGGCACAGTGTTAATGCAAACAAACTAAAAAACTGAAGGCAACATGGGGTGCACCTACCGTTCAAATTCCACCAGATCTGGAGATGAAGTGTCTGGAGACTGGATAAATTCTGGCTTCCCATCCTCTTGCATTGTTTGTTTTTCACATTGAATCAAATACCAGACAGTAGAGTCACTCTCACTCACAGCTTCAGAGGCTGATGCAGTGCTGGAAAGAACACACAGGAAAAAAAGCCACATGAACAACTTCTTAACTGGATTAATAAGGCCCTTGTCATGGTCACGCCAGAATCCAGGGCCATTCTTCCCAAGTCGCCTTTCTCCTCCTCTTTTTGCTTTGCAGGTGAATGAGAAGTCCTTGGTGGAGATGAGCTACATAGAAGGGCAAGAAAATGCAAGCACTGACTGGACATGATGCCAACAACATGCTTAGAGACTTCATGCACTGTGCGGAATTACAGGGGTCCAGGTGAAATCTCTTCACCTTTTCCTAACGATGAAAGGCCTCTGCCTGGAAATTCAGTAACAATGGCAAAGAGGTTCAGAGATGCTGGAACAGAAGCAAGTGCAAACTATTATCATCTTTCCTTGATTGGTATAAGCCCTTACTTGTGATTGCTGAAGTGTCTCTTGACATATTCCTCCTTGGCTTCCTCCAAGCCAGACGGGTTCCCATCCTCCAGACTGAAGGACTCTGTTGTCAGCAGAAAGGTTACTGTTGCATCAGTGGCACTTTTGGCTTCCCTCTCACCCTCAGCCCCGATCAAACAGAGTAATTTCAACAACCGGTTCCTCACGAGCCACAGCTTTTCATTAGACAAAAGTGAAAGGATAAACTTCTGCCTCTCCTACAATGTAACTAGCACCATTGGGAGTTTATGACCATTGATGAACTCAGAATCAATGCCTTCTTCCTAACATTGATCTGACAGAATTGATGGTGAAAACAACCAACAACCAAAGCCCAGGCAAGCACTAGTCAGTACAGTTTTTTTGTGGTTGCCATATAATCAGCAAATTGCACGTAAATATCCCTGACAACCAACCCGTGTTCCACAGCCATTGTGAATTCTACATATATGCAACTCAATAAAAGGGGAAATTTACCACCAAACTGTCATCAACCAGCCTCACTGCTTGTCATCCCTTCAATTTTGCTCTGTCAAACTATTCCTTCTACCTATGACTGACTTTTACAGGTTATCCAAGGATGTGGGTTCAGAGGAGACTGCTCATTTTAAGCACTGGGATTTTTAATTGATGCAAATTATTGGAGGTGCAAGTTGCATGAACAGCAATGTGTTTTTCTAGCTGACGGCAATTTGGACACTTGAAGGGACATAAAAATATGTCCAAAGTCTGTACCCCATCAGCCCCTCGTCCTACGTGCTGCCACTGGAGGCAGTGGTCAGCACTGGTGAACAGAAGGCTCGTTGGCGAGGGCGTGAAGCCCCGCAGCAGGGGCTGCCTCAACTCCTGACAGCACGTACTGGACCAGCGTGACGCATAGTGTCACACGGGCAGTACCGGAGGCGAGCACGCAGACAACCCGCCAAGCTGAAAGAAAACAAAACCACAGCATCTCTCGTACTCATTTCTATCAGAGCGAATTCTTAACTAGAGGTTTCCATTTCCTATACCAGGAAATCCTCAACAGCTTCTCCATCCTTCTCCTTCACCTCACACCAGAACCCGCTGCTCTGAAGTTTACGCTCTGGCTGTGCTTGACTCTCAACACTGACTGCTCGTGACGGCTGTGACTCGCACTGGCCACGTCGTGGTGGCCGGGAGGAGCAGTGGGAGCCCAAGCACGCAGCCTGGGGACTCATGACAGCCCCACACCTGCTGGGGGTGAATCGGCAGCAGAGTGATAAAGGCACTCTGCCTGAACTGCCTGCTGCCATGGGATAGCGGGAATTACTTGTTCCCTTCCTTCACCAAGCTGGGCAGGGAGCAGGAACGATTGAGTACCAGAGGGGGATTTCTGAGGTGCAGCGCTTAGTGGGTTGATAGATTTTTCTGCTATCCCTTGTTTATCGCTACAGCTAAAGCCACACTTGGCTCGAATGCTTTAATGGGCCCAACCGCGTAACTATCTGTGTCTATTTAACACATAAATAAAAAACAAGTCCAGGCACTTAGTCCAAGGCAAATGCTCACATACAGTACCTTTCATCTTCAGCAAAGAACCCAAGGTTTGCTCCAGCTTTGGGATAGATTTCTCAGCCTTATGCAAAACCTGATACTGAACATAAGAAAAAATCAGAACTGACTGCTCTCTGCTCTGACTAGATTAATCTTTTAACATGCCTTGGTTGTTTCCTTCTCTTTTCCTTTGTTTTGACCTTCCATTACCTTGATGTCTCTGTGAAAAGAACTTTTTTTTCACCAGCTACCCTTATCCATATGAAAAGGAGAAAGAACTAATACCAGAGCAAACTTAAATACAGAATATAAATATTTAGATATATATTATGCAATACATACACATAACATACAGTCACACAGACATTTGCTATTTAACTCTGATCTTCTTTCATCAGCAACTGGTCTTGTTTGGATGGTTCTCTTCCTGGAGCATGTCCAGAAATACTATGCTGTGAAGTCTTGTTGGATGCATACCAACTTTAGGCATAAGACTTTACTAATCATTTCCCATGAGAATTTTGCTAGGAGAAGCCTTTGCCATGTTTTACTCTCAGCTACACTGATGTGAACTGAAATAACTTCAGTGCTGCATATCAATCCTTCATAATTTATAGAAAGCATAACTGAGAACATATGGCAAGTGCATTTAAACATAGACATCTCAAAAATATTTCAAGATTTATGTCATCAGTGAGATCATCCATAGTCACCTTAGACAGCAGAGCTTTCACGCTGGATATTTTAGCCAGACACAAAGCACTAGGATTATGAGTGAACTTCTGTATTGAGGGTCTTGAAGATATTGAACTTCCCTGGCCCCCAAAAGTCACACAAGGGGCACATGATACTATGAAAAAGCAATTTTAAGAACTGGTATGTGAATAGTCCCCTTAGACTAGACAAAACAAGTGTTCGTTTAGTCTCGGCTTCTGAGATCCTGGTGACTTCAGCTTAACTTACATCTTGTTCAGAACATGGCAAACTAAACTCTTACCTCAAACTGCATAAGAGGTAATAGGCTCAGCAGGCACAAGCCCCACACAGCAGTATTTTGCATGTCTAGAGCCTCAAAGCCCTTAGGACAATTCCTTTCCTAAACTGTCATTACCTTCTCCATTTTACAAACTGGAAAACTAAAAGTAATCAATCTAACTAAATGAACCAGTGGCAAAGTTGAGGATAAAAGGACTCCTGATGATTATTCCTCTGCCTTGAGCATGGTAATATCCATCTTTTCAGTAGCATTTTGGGTCAATTTAATCTTTATAAACAATTTTGTTTTGCTTAAATAGTTTCTTAGTTTAGTAGAGACCAATGAACAGTACTGGTGGTTGTCTTTTCCTGACTTATTTTTCCAGAGTGTCTTGAAGATAGAGTTCACCTCATAAGGCTGAATTAATTACACCCTTCCCTATAACTTCTTCTGTCCATAAACCCACATTCTGATCTCATAGCAAAATGCTGTGAAACCAAGATAATTTAATCATGGGATCCCTTGGTTTGTTTCCAAAACACTATAAAGAAGCTGCAAAGCTATATAAAAGCTGCAAAAACTGCAGAAAAGGGCAGATAAGGCACATGATAAACCCATGACCCAGAGACTACAAAGGGAACAATTTGCTCACACTGAGCTGGCAGCTTTAAAGTAAAAGGGATCCAGGAAAACTGCACACAGTGAAATTACACACACACCAGCACCTGTAAAGATACAGCGGTCATCCTAATAAACCTGGTGAAATTTAAACATACCGGTGTATAATAGCAAAACATAGAGAAATACAGTCACCGCTCCGCACCTTTGAGGATGAGTTGTGTGATTGGGATAAAACAGCCTTCCGCAAGCCGCTGAAGAGTCTCGCCAGCGAAGCCCGCCGGCGCGCCCGTAACAAGCGCGGCTTTGCCACGCAGAGTTCTACCTCTCGCAGGTGTGTCAGGGGGTTGGGACTCACTCTGGTCCGTGGCTTGCTACAGTCTCCAGCTGTCTCCATCAAAAGCTGCAACGCAACATTTATTTACACTGAATAAATACGTAAGAGAAGAAAAAGAAATCTTACAGCCTGTGCAGTGGGCAGGCAAAAAAGGGAATGTTCAGGGTGACTGAAAAGAGCACTCCAGCTCATTTTTCCGAAGAAAAACATGGAGTTTGAAACCATCTCTTTGCCTGAGGGGTACCATCTGTAAGTACTGACTAAAAACTGATCTACCACGAACAATAAACTGCGCAGCATGAAACGCAGCCGAGACAAACCTCCCACCTCCTGCATCCTTCCCCGCAACGATTTGATGCTCCATATCCACCGGACATCCAGGGCTCGGCTTCACAAAGCGCCGAGGCTCCTCAGCTCCCCCCCCCCCCCCCCCCCGTTACTAAAAGACGGATTTCTTCACAACATCGCGATTTTCTTCCCCATCGACTGTGACATCAGAGCAGGTACCGATACCAGACATACACATGTGAGAAGGGCAGATCCGCGCCCGTCTGGGCCCGCTGCAGCCACCCCGCAGGCCTGACAGAGCCCAAGGCGACAGCCTGGGGAAGCCCTTCCCGGGCACCGGACCGATGCCCCCTATCCCGTTACCGACCGTAAGAACGGCCTACAGGTAAGGACTCTGCCCCTACTCTTTCTTCTGCCGCCGGGAGGGGGAAGGCCGGCCCGGCGAAGCCCGTGCGGGGGGTCCCACGCCGGACACCTCCAGGGATGGACCAATCGATCCCGCCCGGCCCCCTCCCATGGCCGCCGCCGCGCCTCTGTCCGCCCGCGCCCAGCAACATGAGCCGCACGTGGCGGAGGACCAATCGCGACGCAGCCGGCGCCAAGCGGCAGCCAATAATCAGGCGGGAAGAACGCAGGCCGTAGGCACCGGCGGGGAGGGGAGGGAGGGGGAGAAGAAGAGGCGGGAAAAGGCGGGAAAAGGCGAGCGGGCTGTGCGCATGTGCAACGGTGAGGACTACAAGTCCCGGCGTTCCTTGCGCTGGGCGGACGCGGCAAGGCATGCTAGGAGTTGTAGTCCTCCTGGTGTTGGGCCGGGCCATTTCGCTCGGGGCCGAGGGCCCCCCCCCCGCCTCCCCGCCCGTGGGCGGGCGGAGCCGGCGGTGCCGCGGGGCTCCCATGGCGGCGGCGGCGGAGCGGACGGACGAGCTGGTGCGGGAGTATCTGCTCTTCCGCGGCTTCACCGCCGCTCTCAAGCAGCTGGACGCGGAGATCAAGGCGGACCGGGAGAAGGGCTTCCGGGTGAGCGGCGGCGGCGGCCGCGTCCCCGTCCCCCTTCCCGGCGGTGCGCTGGGTGCGGGTGCGCCTTCCCTCCCCCCCGACTCAGGGAGGACGCGGTCTCCAGGCAGGCCGCGGGCACCCCTCCGCAGAGCCGCTCTTGGGGCTGGGCGCAGGGGAGCGGGCCGGGCGGCGGCGGGGCGGCTCTCGGACCCCCCGCGGAAGCAGTTCGCCTCAGGGGCGGCTGCCCCCGACCCGCCTGAGCGGGGTTGGGCGCCGGGGCCCGGCCCGCCGCGCAGGCGGGATCCCTCCCCCGCATCCCCGTTAATGTACGTGGGGGCGGGCGAAGGACGGGGGGTGTCTGTAGCCGGTGAAGGCTCTCCCGCTGCTTGGCTCCCAAGCGGCGTTTAACGCAGGGCAGCGGTGGGCGGGAGGCTCCATCCCCGCACCAGCCTTCCCGGCCCGGGGGCGGCCGTTCCCAGCTCGGCCCGTCCAAAGCCGCCGTTCCCGGACCCTGCGTCCGACCTGTTCCACCACCGGCGGGTTTCTCGGCTCCCTGCCGAGAGGGTGGGAGGAGACCCCCGTGGGAGAGGGCAGCGGCAGGAGGACGTCTCTTGGCCTGTCGTGATCTTTTTCCTCGGTCGTGAGGGTTTTATCCAGCGGCTTCACAGCTCCGCTCCGTAGTTCGGGTGTTTGAAGCACCGGCTTAGATGCGTGGAAACGGGCGCAGAATTTGCCAACCTCGAAGAGAGAGTTTCAGTCCTTCGTGTGAGCTTCGTGTTCCCGCGGCGGCACTTCTGGGCGCCGAATGTAGCGTTTTGATCGGTCAGGTTTTCCTTTAGCCAGCGGTACAACCTTCATCATTCATAAAACACATGGCTTTTATTTTTAAAACACCAGCACTTTGCTAATCTTTCGAGATGGGCAAACAGTTGATTTAATTGGGGTAATATTGTCCAAGACAAAACTAAGAAGGGGCTGCTGGAGCCACAGACTTATGTTTCCTCTGTCTGTAGGAAGCCACAGTGAGGCTGGATGATGTCCTAAGACGTTAACTGATAAGAGGGGAGCAAACCACATGTTAAGCAACTTTGGTAGTTGAATTTTGTATAGGGTGCAGATTTTTTCTTTTTCTGATGCTTGTCTTGGCTATCAGTAATCACTGAACTAAAAATCTATTCCCGTACCACCATTCTGCCTTACTCATATTGCAGAAATCATTTTCAAATAGACATAATGACAAAAAAATTGTTGCAAACTTTTATGTCTGCCTTGTTAGTAGATGATGTTATTAAAGATAAAGGTACTTCAAAGATTGTAGTAAACCAGATCTTTCTTCCTCTTTCTGTTGGCTAAATACAGGGTTTTTTTCCTTTTAGTCTAAAAATAATATTTTCCAGATGCTGCACTTGAGTTTTCAACGTTTAATCACATCATTACTGTTTGTTCATTATCAACTGGCTTTTAAAAGACATGGAAAGTTTTGATTACTTGCAAAAAATCTAATCAACTGTGTTTAACAAAATGTGATCTTTTTATCAAAGTCTGTTTGGCTGTGTTCTTCCATGTTTCTTTCTTTTTTTATTTGAAAGGTGCTGTGGAGTGGAAGAGTGCTAATACAAAATGCAGAGTGTTTCCCGGATTAAGAAAATAACTAATGCACAAGTGCTGGATTATAGTATTATTTGTGTAGTTAAAGCTTCTCAGCATTAAGTTACAGAAAGTTTCTTGCGCCGGAAAATCCTTCATGTGACTGTAGTCTTCCCTGTTTTGCCCTCTTTAGGTGGATAAGATAGTGGACCAGCTGCAGCAGTTTGTTCAGAGCTACGATCTGGCCGCCCTGCGGGATTACTGGAGTTATCTGGACCGACGCCTTTTCAGTCGTTTGGAAGACGTGTACCGGCCAACAGTGAACAAGCTGAAAACCAGCTTATTCCGATACTACCTCGTCCATACTGTTCAGGTAGTATTTGATTTTTAAGCTTGTTTTAAAAAGGATCCCGGTCTCTGAAACCAGAGCAATTAAATACCCTTGTGAGCCTCTTGATGGGCCTGGTGGTTAAGGGACAAGAAATGCATGTGTCACATATCAGGAGTGTAGTAAGGAGTTTGACGCAAACTCACATGACAAGCTTGTAAGCAGGATAGGGACGCTCAGGTAAGAGGGAAATATGGTCAGCTGCAAGCAAGATATTCACGCTCAGACATGAAGGCAGGCGTCCCTCAGACGGGATGGCTGTACGGCAGAGCAGGACGGAGCTAGCCTCTGTTAATTTGGGTACCGGGAGAGATCACGAGGTTCTTAAAACACCTCCTTATGTGGCATTGCCACGAGGACAGAGGAGTACAAGAACAGGGCTGAAAGCAATCTTCATAAGTTGAAGAAACAGGCAGAAAAAAGCTCCAGGCGCCTGCATGGAGGTAGGAGTAGTCAGCTGCTCCCATGCAGAATAAGGAACGATTGAGCAGGCAGCAGCAGTGCAGGGAAGGGCCTTACTGCAGCACTGGGGAGCAACAGGCAGGATTGTCTGTATTCTTTCCACTCTAACCTCCTGGCAGGATTCATCCAGACCTTCCAGGCACTGCAGTTCTTAAAGCGTCAAGGCAGTTGGAGGGTTCAGAAGAAAGAAAAGGTGACTTGAAGTTGGTGGAGTTAAGCTTTAGTTTATGAGAGAGGGGAGAAGTGGGCTTCAAGTCTGTACAAGGTAACATGGGAGAGAAAATGAGTGAATGTTTTTTGTTTGCTTTGAATAGAACAGAAAATAACAAGCCTAAAATGGAGCAGAAACCCTAGGAAAGTCAATGGCATATATTACACAGAGTGGGCTTTGGCAAACAGAGTAGACAAATACCTGTCAGGAATACGTTTCATTTCTTACTATTTAGAAGCAATGTTTCCTCCTTGATTCCCTGACTGAAAATCTTAAATGATGGGTGTTGGTGGGGGAGTCAAAAACCTAATGCACGTTTCTGGAACTACATTTTTTCATATTTCGTTTTGCCCTGTGTTTACCCTGAGTTGTGACTGTCCTGTCTAAATAATGTATCAGATGGAAACCTTTTCAGGCTACATCTGCTGCAGACTTGAGTAATTTGAAGTATACTTTGGTCCTGCATACAAATGCTCAGGTCTTACATCAGTGCACAAACTGCACTAGTTTAGCTGGAAATCAGTGGAAGTGATTAGTTCCATTTGGTTTGGCGTTTAAACAAGACTGTGGTGACTGGAAAGATGGTTGGATTAAGTGCATTTGTGAGCTTCTCCAAGTGCATTTGAGATTCTTTTGTTCCTAGATAAATCTGTTAACTCTAACCACTTGCTCTGTTGGGTGGTGAAAGTAGCTGTTAGTATGCTCATAATGCAGAGCAAATATTCCTAGAACCCATGTGGTGGCATGAATGGAAACATGAGCCCTGTTCTTCTTGCTGTGTTTCAGACTGGCCGCAATGACAAGGCACAGGAGTTTTTCCTCAAGCAGGCCTCCGAGCTCCAGAACCAGGCGGAGTGGAAGGATTGGTTTGTCCTGCCCTTCCTCCCTGCCCCAGACTCCAACCCCACCTTCGCCACCTATTTCTCGCGCCAGTGGGCAGATACGTTTATCGTGTCTCTGCACAACTTCCTGAGTGTCTTATTTCAGTGCATGCATATCCTTTTTGGCAACTAATAGTTAAATCTCCCTTGCCCTGGTGTTACGCTTACTGTTAGCAGTGGTGCCAAGAATATAGTATTACAGAACTTGCTGCTTTCAGGTGATTGTTTAGAGCCAAGACTTAATAGGAAGCTGGTGTTTACCAGAGGATGTTGGAATAGTAATTGTTCAATTATCTGATGATAGGCTATATTCCCTGGGCACAAACAATTGTGGGTTTTGCTAATGCTGAACTCATCCCCACGTTAGACTAGAAATCTCGTGCACATCTTGTTCTGAAACACTTCTCCTCTTGGCTTGGCATAGTACCAAACAGGCATGCAACCTTGGGTCATAGTCCATAACCGAACTAGCATCTCCTGTTAGACCCTTCTCTGGGTATATGTGTTTGCAACACTGTCTAGTGACAGCTCACTATAATCGGGCAGTTCAGCGTTGGCAGAAATAACAGCTTTTGTCCCACACTACTGAATGCTGACCTCGTTTGTTTGCTGATGGGCAGGTTTACACTGCTGCTGGAATACAGCTCATCTTGAACTGTTTTCTTCAGTGTACACTAATGCAGTGACATAACCTGTCTTGTCCTCCACTTCTGACATGTAAAAAGGAAGAATCTAAAAATCTTTGCAAAGCCTGTGTGAAATAGTTTGTGCAAAGGTAAAGTACAAAGTGGGCTTAGGTAACTAAGCTGTTACTAGTCTTCTGGCCTCGCACATACTTCTTCTATTAAGTCATGTGCACACAAGTGTTCTTGCCTTGGTTTTCTTTAACATTCCTCACCAGTTCCAGTCATTTTGAACTTTGAAGCTGAATGTCTCAGGAGCAGTCTCATACAAGAAGAAAATGAATCGTTGCGGCATAAGGTCAGAACACTCTTTAGTTGCAGACTGTCTGGGGCTGTGACACTTGTAAAATTAGTTCCATTCATTCAAGAAAGTTGTAACTGTTCAATTCAGTGCAGTTATTCCAGGGCAGATTCCTGTATAAGTCCTTTTTTATTTTGGTTTATCTGTCAGCTGTTTCCAGCAAACTTAGGGTTGTGATCATATTGTGAAATGTCTGTTTAGGGTATTATTGTCCCTCTGCTGGAGGTGGTTGTCCCTGTGCTATCTGACGGGTGGCTGGATATTGTGCAAACTTCAGACAAACTGAAACTAGTGGCGGGTTAAGGGCATACATGGCTGACTTTGCATGCAAATTTGTGAATAGTATTCTGTCTCTTCTGGATTTTAGCTGATGGAGCAATATAAACAGGCAATAACTTCTGGCAAAGAGGCAGAAACTGTTACTTCTAAAATAGCCACTTCACCATGGTTGAAGTGCACTTAAAGCAGTTTAGATCAGCTAATGGAGATGTGAATATCTGTTTCCCAACTCTAGACCTTACGGTAAACCATAAGAAGGGCTGAGCAGTTCAGACAAAATGTTGCCCAGCTCCATTTCTTGTTTTTGACAGTATCATCATCAGATGCTCAGAGAGAGGGCGTAAGAATATATAACATGGATTGGTCCTTTCCCATTATAATTGCCTATTAGAGAGATTCAGGAAATCTACAGTTTAAGAACTTTCCAAACCACAGATCACATGTGGATGATCATGTACAAGTGGGAAGCCTTATTCATTTAAGCAGGACTTTAGTTTCACTTCCTCAAAGATAGCAAGTAAAAGCGCTCTTTGTATAAGTACATCAGTAAAGTAAATCTTGTGCTTTACCTCTTGTGTTACAAAACATTATGTTGTATGTTGTGCTTCCTGTTTCAACTGTTCAACGCTGTTCATTTGTCCTAAAAATGTTGAAGTAAAATAGAATACTTGATTTCAAAAAGGGGGCTTTTTTGCGAAAGAGAAACGAGGTTTTTCACTGTGGACTGTATGGAGTCAGTGGATCAGGCAAACGTTGACAGGAGAGTTCTGCAAATATGATGACAGCAGGATAAGGTGTGTGTTTTGAAATAGAGCTCTTTTCTTTCCTCCAATTTTGTATTCTGTACTTTTAGTCAAGTTAAAGCTGTTTTTTGTTCTTGATATGTTGATTGATAGCACTTACAGACTGCATAAGCGTTCTGGCAAATAGGCAGAGGTAAAAACTAGACTTTCCTTTTTGGAGAACTGCTCAAGTCAGGAAAGGAAGCAGCTATCTATAGAATACAGGTTTAAATAAAAAATGGTATGAATAAATACTGAATTCAAAATAAAAAATGGTATGAATAAATACTGAATTCAAAATAAAAAATGGTATGAATAAATACTGAATTCAAAATAAAAAATGGTATGAATAAATACTGAATTCAAAATAAAAAATGGTATGAATAAATACTGAATTCAAAATAAAAAATGGTATGAATAAATACTGAATTCAAAATAAAAAATGGTATGAATAAATACTGAATTCAAAATAAAAAATGGTATGAATAAATACTGAATTCAAAATAAAAAATGGTATGAATAAATACTGAATTCAAAATAAAAAATGGTATGAATAAATACTGAATTCAATGCTAGTTGAAATTAAGTAGTGATTCTGATTTCACTCTTGAAACAATGCAAATACATGAATAGCAAGCTGAATTTCTAAAGCTCATTTTTTCTTGTAATTTCTTTCCTTACATACTATGATAAAATGAAAAAGAAGAATTATATCTGGAAAACAAATTATGGAAACAGAAAAGCCTGAGGAACTCTTCATGTGAAGAAGAGTCACAGGCATAAACCACATCCGTCACAGAAAGCAGCATCCTGAGGTTCCCCTCTGCTAAGAGCGAAAAAGAAAAATGTCTCTTTCTCCATAACGTGGAGATAAATCTCGCTGTCATGCTTGGGAGAGAGCTGGGCAGGGCGTGGGGCTGGATTTCAGGGTGACCTGATGACGTTGGCCTCAGTGCACCCTGCCAGCTCACCAAACCCCTTGGCTGTGGGAAGAAGATTACCTTCTAGGCTCAGTGCCCATACATCACTAATGTCAGTCACATGCATTGCCCTGGCCTTGAACTGCCTGCGTGGAGTGGCTGATCAGCTCTGCCCTGGCTGGCTCTCATTTCCCAGCACCATTAATGTTCCTACAGCAACAGCTCGAGGAGAGGAGTTAAAGGGTTTTAAGTAGGCTCCAGTTTCATGTGTGTAAAGTACTCATTGTTTTGACTACTTGGACTAATGTGGTGCTCAGCCAGTTAGAGTGGCTTTCTTCCCTCCCCACCCTTCTAGGGCTGTTGAAATAAAAGGAATAAACAACTTCAGCAAGTGGGAAGGAGGTGAATCTCAGTGACCCTCTGTTTACTTGGCTCTCTTCTCTCGTTGTAGCTGTTTGCTTTGCAGGCTGAATCCTCCCGCTTGAAGAAAGAGGAACTGGAGGTGGAACAAGCAGTTGTGCATCACAAGTTGCCTGCATATGTGGCCAACATGGATCGACTAGGGGACTCTGAGCTGTGAGTGCCTGCAGAGGAGGAGCTGGGGACTGGCTCTGCTGTTTTTATTGGGTCAGGGAGGCTCCTGCAGGGTCATTTGCTTGTTCCCTGCCCTGGGAATCAATGCAGAAAGACATGCGGGCAGAAATTCTGTTGACTTGAGTGGGTTTAATGGGGAAATTCATGACAGGCATCTTTCCCACCATTTGGGAGAAAGATTCTTGCCAATTAGTGAGGGCCCAAGCAGTCATGGAAGTGATTCTGCTGGGCTGTCATCATTGCACCAAGGTGTTCTGGGTGGCCAGGGTACTGGTAGCAGTGCAATACTCTGCAGTATTGCTCAAGTGAAGTGGATTTTCTCTTGACTCCTGTTTTCTTTAGTGCCTGCAGTGCAGTAGGTGAGTGCCCTGTGTTGTTTTGTAGGCACTGTATGACCCAAAGGGGTCATTGTTACGCAGAGACGCTTTCTTGCTTTTGTGAAGTCAAGGGAAAAGGAGTTTCTCTTCTGTGAGGCTCAGTTATGCACAGAATTCCCCATAAATTTGCTGCAGTTAGAATGTGTTTTATGGCTACATCTATTGTATTCCTATCTGCAGAAATTAGGCAACATACAGTGATATACCTTGTTTAATTCTTTCAACTTACTTTTCCCCCAGTACTCAGTCATGCAAAGCAAGTATGTGTGTTTGAATTCATTGTGTTTCTGAGATTCTCCACCCCCCCTCACCCCCCCCTTGCTATAAAAGGATCTGAAAGCAAATGTAGCTAAGCCACAAGGTATTAATAACACTGTTGGGGCTTTGACTTTCTCACGTGCTTCTTTCACTTCAGACAGGAGGGGGATTGAACAAATTATGCTGCTGACAGTGACAAATAGAAGTTGTAGCAGAGACTGCACACAAAGTCTTTGTTTTGGTCTAAATGTTGTCTGATTAAATAGACTTAAGCATCTGGTGAGCTATCTTGATGACTGCTCTGCACAGGACAGGCTATGGAGTTTAATTTGAATTTTTTTTTTTTTTTGTTTAACTACTCTGTGTGGAAAGTCCTGATGTCCATCTGTACACATGGGGAGAGGGACATGAGGGATGGGGTAATTTATTCCCCTATTCATTTTTGTCCATTTGTATTAGAACAACTTGCCTTAGAAGTGGCATTTCTTGTGTGTGCAACTTTTCTCTTAGCCTGGGAGCCAGTTCTGGTTGCTTTTTCCATGTCTCTGCTCAAACCAAAGCCCAAATTTGGTAGAACGATTCCTTCCTAGAAAAGAGGATAGACACAGTGAAGGTGGTTGTGTTCCCCTTCCACTGGGTGCTGCTCTGCTCTCAGAGGAAGCTGTAGCGGAGTGAGGTCAGACAGTTGTGTTTTGGGAAGCAGCTGCTGCTCTTGGTGGTGTGGGCTGAAAGGGAGTGTGTGTAGTCATAGAAATGGACCTAAACTTTCTTATTTTCTTTGGGTTAAGTTTTTGAGATACTGGGGGCCTGTGCTTTAAAATGGCTGAATATCTCAGGGTGTTCAGTGAAACACTGGATACTGAATGCCTCTTGAAGTAGGTATGTCTTATGCCTTGACTTGGGAATCCTGTCTAAATAGGTTCTTTGGAAATCTGGATTCCCCTACCACTCCCTTAGGGTCTTTCTAAACTAACCAGATGGAGTGGAAGGAGCTTGAGGTGGCCCTATAGGGGATTCAGCAACAGCTGGGCCCACTGCCTCAGTGGCATCTCTGAGAAGTGAGGTTTAGTTACAGTAATTATAATGATCTGCTCCAGGCACTAACAGAATGTTTTAGAACATTTTTTTAAATCCATAGCGGTCTGTTGGCTTGGAAAGGAACATCTGTCCTCCAGTGGTTTCAAACAGCTGGCACTTTGCTTGTTGGGTGATCTTTGATCAGGTTGTCAGGCTACACTTTCATATTCTGTTTGGTGTTTTTTGTTTGAGTGTTTTGTTTTGTGTTTTTTTGTTTGTTTGTTTGTTTCAATTAGTGATATGACCTGCAGCCAGAGGAATACTGCACATTCTCTTCAATCCCGGGGAGGCTTTCTGTCCTCTTTTCTCTCCCAAAGTAAAAAGGGCCCTTCCAGACCAGCCCATCCAAGTGGGGCTTCTCCAACGCAGACTGGCGGTATGCTGCTAGGGAAGAAAGAACCAACAAATCACCAGGTAATTCTCAAACGTGTTCGTCTGAAAAGTGGGCAATATCCAAGGAGTTAACTTGCAGTACAGCACTGCTCCGAGCTTTTGCTTCCACCTGAAAAAAAAAAGCGTTCTTTCCTTCCTGGCAAGTGTACGCTGGGCCTGAACAGCTGCTGTTGTATAGGGGCTTGTGGAGCCCTTGCAGGTGCTTGGTTTCTTTGCCACCTCTTTTGCTGTTCTGCAGCCTAGCACAGGTGTAACTCTGCCAAATCATTCCTCTGCCTTCCAGAGTGCCAAAGGAAAAGAAGGAACAGTGAGCTGTAAGGATGGGAAGAGCCACTTCAGTGGGTTAATAGCAGGAGAGTCAAGTTCCCTGCAGCAGCGGCAGAAGCGCTTACAAGAGCATGGAAAGGAAAGGAAGGAACTGCTGTCGAAAGGGACCTTCCAGGTACTGGGCAACACTGCAAGGCTGGGAAGCAGAGGGCTGGTATTTCTGTAGTTTGTTGTGCTAGGTGGTAAAACAAGTGCAACCGTTCTTGTAAGCTTCTGAGCTGCAACTCCGATCTAACTGTATCAAAGGTTAATCTCTGTAGTTAATCAACTCCTTCCACTCTCGATTTATTTCTGTGTCCCTGGGAGGGAATCGGTGTTGACATTTCAAATGGAAGATGAGTTGAATTTTGTCATGATCTCTTTAACAGCCTGGTCCCGGAGAGGGTACATTTCATCCACCTTAATGGTTATGTTAAAATACCTTGTTATAATCCCAATTCCTTAGTGGCAATGGGCTTGGCTCACCCATCCTGCCCAAGTGAGTTCTCTCCTGTGGGTTCTTATGCTGGTTTGTGCAGACTTGGAGTGGGACAGATGAAAAATTGCAGCAAGTTTTCCTGGATAGGAGTGGAAATACCCTTTGTAGCAACACTTGCTTTTTGGAGTTTTTTGCAGGGTATGTTGCATTTTTGCCTGGGGGTGTGCCTTGCTTTCTAATTAATAAAATAATAAAGCTATGTCCTGGATTGTAACTGCTGAAGGTCAGCAGACTGCTTCTATTCACCTGTGTATTGTCTGGCTTTCAGCAGCCATGTGGTCAAAGGATACAGGGCAGAAGAGGAATGATGGCAGCATCTCAGCCTTATTTATTTGGGCTGTATGTGACACTGCCTTGAGGGAGAGACAGTGCTGAGGGACTGTTGCCTATAGGCCCCTATGCGTGGCTGTTCTGTGTGTGGGAGCGCTGCTTTAGAGAGGAGATGTTACTCCACCACTTAACATTCAAGGCTATGAGAGAACGTTTTTCTTCATGGCTCATCTAAAAAAAATTTAATTAAATGTTGGTCAGAAAATTGCAAAGCCCAGACTCCCAATAAGTATCCTTTGACTTTCCTTTTTCTGTGATGTTCCAGGTTAAGGCAGTGTTTTCCTGGCTTTGTAAAAATTGCTTCTGGTGCTCTAGGGGAAGCTGATAATACTTAGCTTTCTGTTGTTCTCAGGATGTGAGCAAAAAGGAAACTGAAAGGCAGTACTGTTTATTTCACGAGTGTCATTCATGGGTTGTTATCTCCCCACATAAACTAACACAGAGAGAGGCATTCTTTGATTTATTTCTCAGTCTTTTCCAGCTTTGTGATTTGATATGATTTGATTATGCAGTGTTTGACCCTATTGCTCAAGATGTGAAAGCTACTATAAATAAGGGAAGGATGTGTTAGTTAACAGGGATTCAAAACCATCACTACCAATACCATTTTGGGGTATTTCATCTTCAGAAGATGGTTTAGCAAAGGAATGCTTACAGATGTTTTACTGGTTTATGTGCTATATCTGCTTCTTGTTCAGCTTCTGGTGGCAAGGGAAGACTACACTGCTTTCAAACACTTCTGTGTGCTGTAGTGCAGATCTTGTCTCATTCAGATAACTTCACCTCCTAAAATGCCACTTGTTCTGTCTGCCCTGTCAACTTGGATTTTAAGCTTTTGAACTCACGTGTCACCTTTACCGTTGTCATCCGTCAGTTGGCTGCAGTGGTTGATCCAGTGCGCACAGACTAAATCTCTGGCAGATGAGGATAATCCATGCACTGGGGTTTACCATCCAACAAGAGTTTTTGTGCAGGTTTACTGAACTGCATATTATACAGACTTAACTTGTATTCCTGAATGCAAGAATTCCTTAAAATATGTTGTTTTGCTTGTGAAATCTGTGCTCCAACAGCATCAAAATGCGCCTCTAATACCAGCTGAGATATGCCAAACAGAGATGATGTGGTTCCTTTAATTCTTATAGGAAAGTGTGTGGCTGATCATATGGAGTGGGATATAAGGGACTCTACAATCAAAAGACCATATTAAATCGTGCAATTGTGCAACTCACTGTCCTTGTGCTCAGAAAGGTCCCTGGAAGGAGTGTTGAGCTGACAATGCTGCTGTTTCAGTGCAGCATCTTGGGTTTTTTCTCCCAGCAGGCTGGAGTGGCTGAAGAACTTGACTTGAAATACAAGGAGCTGCTGCTTCCTTGTATTTCACTCAGGATTTCTTCCTCCAGGGTCAAAGTGCTGAGAAGAAAACAGATGTTAGCACAGCTGAGATGGAGCCATGCTCAGAGCTGCATGCTGAGCAAGTAGAGACTTCAACCAAAATTCCTACCAGCGGTGCAGAGGCTGTGGGTGTCCGGCAGGAGCAGCCTTTCATCGTCCTGAGCCAGGAGGAGTATGGGGAGCACCATTCATCCATCATGTACTGCAGGTAATGGACTGGCAGAAGAGGGCTTTCTCGTAGAAGCCTCTGTAGAGGACCAGCTGTGTCTGGCCTTTTTCTCCCGGCCTCTGTTCTCTCCAGCACATTGTGCATGTACTCTTGGCTGTAGGGCAGTCAAGTTGGTGTGACCGAAAATAGCCTGTAGCTTGTGCAGTGAGAACAGACAGAGATTTTTGTGATTGGGAGATGCCAGCCAGCAGGAAACTCCCTGGGAAAGCAGGATGGTATTGCTTAAGGGCATTATGCTTTGCATGTGGAGCTTGGTGTGCTTCATTGTGCCAGTTGCTGTGGTCTGAACAGGAAGCGGTGCAAGGAAGTTCTGCTTCCTGCGGAGGGAATTGGTGTGTGGCCAGGAGGGGAAGGATTACTGGGGTATCTCCTTGCATCTAAGAACTCCAGGGAGAAAAATATCCAATTGTTTTCATTCTGCACATAGGGTTGATTGTTCTGGACGGAGGGTGGCCAGCTTGGATGTGGATGGGGTCATCAAAGTCTGGTCTTTTAACCCCATAATGCAAACGAAAGCTTCATCCATTTCCAAATCTCCGTTGCTGTCTCTGGAATGGGCGACCAAGCGTGATCGACTGGTGAGTAGTCTGCGTGTGGAGGCTCAAGAGTCGCAGGAGATGATCTGGGGCTGTGTTGCACATTAACTTCTAGACAGCTGCATTGTGGATAAGATCAGAGCAACAGTTCATTTCCACTTTAGTGGGACATGGGGAACTGAAGCCTGTGGGGTCTAAAAAAAAAAAAGCTAGAGTGGGGAGTGTGCTCTGTGTACTGAGCAAGGAATTCACCACTGGTTGCCCAGAGACAGAAGTTCTCAAGCTGCAGTGTGGGTACAGCTGCAGGATAGAAGCAGCTGCTTTAAGAGAAGTACCTATCTTCAGGAAGATGCAGGCAGAGGCAAGCTGGTACAGCAGCCCATGGGAGCCCTGCAGCAGGGAGCTGTGGGGCTTTACTTGCACCCTGAGCCAGAAGCAGAGAAGGGAGAGCAGGGCTGAGGAGCAGGGGTGTGGTTGTGGTGGCATTCTGCTTGTGCAGATGTGAAGAGGGCTCCATAGCCAGTTTTATACTGGTGCCTTATGAGTTGGGGGTTGGTGTGTGCATAAGGAGCTTGAGGTTTGTTTCAGTATCACGACAGTTTAAATGTTTCCTGTAAGCACACTTTCTCTAGTCCTGTAACCAGAGAGGAACTTTAAATGATATGCATTCTTCTGAGCCCTAGAACTGTTGCTAGTGCTTCATGCCCTCCCTTGGCAAAGAGACAGGGCTGTGTGAGAAGGCAGGCCTGCAACTGAGGGAATACTGTTCACATTTTGGCACTGACAATGTGTTGCTGCTAACCTCAAAGTGCCACCTGTGAAGAGCTGGTGCTACAGCTTGTCTCTTTCTTTTCTTTTGCTCTTAAAAAGGAAGTTGTCCATGCAGTTGTTCTGATGTTTCTTCTGCTTTGTGGAATTTATTTCCTTCTTGCTGATAGAAAGATTCTTCTTTCTGAAATACATGGGGATTCAGCAGCAAATCAGGCTCTGAAGTGAGAAGAATCTGGCTTGCTTAATTTTCTTTGAAATGCATCCTTCTGTGGTTTTACTTTTGATTTAAATTGTAGCACCACTGATAAAGCATGAGTCCTTCGGAATTATTTCATTCTCCCCTGGATGAAAGGAGGTGGCTTCTACTTGGTTTTATCTTAACACAGAATTACCAATCTAAGTTTATTTTTTTCTTGCTCACCTTGCTACTGAGACTCAATGTATGTTTTGTATCCTATAATGTTGAGCCATACTCTTGAAAGTGGCTTTTACTCCACCTTGGTGCCTATCAGATCTTTTTCTCACTGGAATGCAGTGCTTTCACTCTGACTTCTGTGGCTCTGGGGTAGTCCTACTCACCGTGCTGTGCACAGAAAGACAAGATGTACCCTAATGGAGTGATGTTTAATCTGAATGCATAAGTAGAAAAATATTTACTCTGTGGTGTTGGTGGTTGTTGGACAGCATCATTGTACTCACACTCCTTCTATCTCTTCCTTGCTGATTTCAAGCTATTGCTTGGCAGTGGGGTTGGGACGGTTCGTCTTTATGACACAGAAGCGAAGAAGAATCTCTGTGAAATCAGCATTGATGAAGACATGCCCAGGTAACTCTGGAACACTGATTTTTTTTTTTTTTTTTTTTATATATAAATATAAATATTGTTGGGTTTGGCTGTGGAGATGTAGGTGAAGTCTCAATGTTCTTGCTGCTTTTCTGCAACTGCAGGACTATCTAGCTTTCGTGCAAAGGGCAGTCCTTGTCTGAGCAGCAGTAAATGTGAGACACTTAAAATCTGTCTAAACACGAGTCCTGTACTTCTTTACAGTGCACCCTGTCTTCAAGGGCCTTAATGGGAGAGCTTGTAGTCAAGTGTTGTGCTTGAGGCAGTTGCTGGAGAGAGGCAATACAGACTGTTTGTTGTGTTTCAGGATCCTCTCACTTGCCTGCAGCCCAAGCGGTGCCTCCTTTGTCTGTTCTGCAGCAGCCCAGAGCCCCATCTCCCACATGGACTTCTCAGCAGTCAGCTCTGGGGGCAAAAGCATGAACCAAGTTCCTGGGAAGCTGCTACTGTGGGACACTAAAACAATGAAGCAGCAGGTACTTGCTGGCTTTCTTTCCTTTCTCAGTCTGCTTGCTGAGAATGAGTGTCTTCTGTTTCTCTTTCTAAATTATGCTGGCTTTCTTTTCAATACCCTTCTTTTTCCTGCCCTTCCTCCTTTCTCCTCTATCCCATGCAGGATAAAAATGAATGGTGTAAGTAGCTGTGGGGTTTGGGTGGGGTTTTTTTGTTGTTGTTGTGTTGGGTTTTTTTGAGGGATTCTTCAAAATAGTCCATAGCCTTGTTTCTATCCTGCCTGCACAGTTTGTGACACAAAATGTGGACTGAATGATGCTTTGCTCAGGCTTTCTCCAGTTGCGCTACACTGAAGGGTTTTCTTTGCTGCTATTTCCCCTGCCCTACCTGTTTTTAAGTGAAGTGCTTCTTTCAGAGATTTCATCTTGTATCATCTCTTCCATTGCTTCAATTTAGATGCGTCAGATTTTGGCAGGGAATCCCATCCCTCACCTTTGCCCTTAAGAAATGCTGTCCCTGACATGTAGGAAAAAGCAACATACTCAAGCCAATGCCTGCCAGAAGCTGATTTTGCAGCCTTGAGGCCATGGCCAAAGAAGCTGTGGCTTGGCTGAGGTGAATTGTTGGTTTAGCGTCACAGTAAAATGCAGCTGCCAACCTTGAAGTCTGTAGTTATGAGAGGTGCAGGGCTCCAAACTGGAGGAGTTCTTGCTACTAGATACTGTCTTTCTTCCCTCCCCTGGAAATCAGCTCCTCAGCACCCTCAGCTCCATTTCTCGGTATTAATGCAGACTTTCTGTTCCAGCTGCAGTTCTCCCTGGAGCCTGAGCCCATTGCTATTAACTGCACAGCCTTCAACCACAATGGCAACCTGCTGGTCACTGGGGCTGCAGATGGGGTTGTTCGTCTCTTTGGTATGTTAATATTTGGGCAGTGAGGTGGTCTCTCAGCTGGCTGCCTCTAGCACTGCTCTTCTGACAGCAGGGAGGCAGCTGTGGGATGTGCCTGAAACAGCCAGGTGGAAGCTATTTTCTGTCCTCCATGACAGAATTGACATAAACTTCTGGCTTGGGTGCTGAGCTGGAGACTGCAGTCTCAGGTCTGTGGGAGGACAGAGCTGGCAGCAACTGTGAGGGTGGACAGCATAGCAAGGGGAGGAGAAGAAAGGTGGCAGTAGGGCTTGGATGCAGAATGCCTGCAGTTGACTGAGCATGTGAGCAGCCCTGTAAAGGTGGAGGAAAAGGTAACTAGTTACAGGCAATGATTTTTGTGGCCAGTGTAAAAGCCATATACTGGAGAATAAGCACAGGGTACTGGGATTGGATTGGGCTCCCCCATGCTGGTTTAGAGGGCTGGGACAGAGACGTTATGAACATAAAGGACCTCTCTCTCCTCACCTCAGCTCTGTGCAAGTACGAGTATTCAGTACTGATTCTCCCCTCAGATATGCAGCAGCATGAGTGCGCCATGAGCTGGAAGGCACACGACGGGGAAGTCTACTCCGTTGAGTTCAGCTATGATGAGAACACAGTCTACAGCATAGGCGAGGATGGCAAGGTAGGCTCTGGGTGACCTTCTCCTAGTCAGCTGACAGCGAAATCCCTTCCGGAGTCCTCCCCATACAGCGGGGATAGCAGTAAAAATACCCTCAGAATCTGGGAAGATCTGTGGGCTGCTAATTGTAATCTTAGGTGTGCAGCACCACCCTGCTGCATGCAGTCCCTGCAGAGAGTGACTGGATTAACAGCTGGAGCTCTCGGACCTTGTCTGCAAATCCTGCTGTTGGTGACATCCCCTTCCTAGGGAATCCATGCGAAGATGACCTTTCTGTGCCCCTGAGATCATCACCACATTTGAAATCTGGAATTCACCAGGGAGCAGATCCTTGAACGTTTTGCGTAAATTCCCGCGTAAATTTCCTTGTCAGCCTCTCCCTGTTGCTTATAATGAAGACTTCAATTTCTGCAGTTCCACAATCTTCAGCAGTAGAGGTGTGGCTCAGGGAGGGAGACTTCCTGAAGGTGTGGGTCCTTGGCTGGTGAGAGTTAGGTGAATTCCCACCAGGATCCTACATGCAATGTGGAGGGACACATAGGCAGCAGTGTTTGTGGAAGGTAGGGCATATGTTTGCCTGAATAGTAGGTGCTCTTACAGCCTTTGCAGCCTGTGTTTTATAAATATAGCTGCTTAGATATAGATGTCAAAATGCCATCTTCTGTTTGTGAGGAATAGCCAGTTCACTTAAAAACTATGATGGCCCCTCCACTTTAATCCCAGTCAATTTCACTATGGGCTTTTGTCATCTCTTTTTGTCATTCTAGTTTATTCAGTGGAATATTCACAAAAGTGGCTTGAAGGTGTCTGAATATGATCTTCCCAGTGAAGCTACAGGACCTTTTGTTCTGTCTGGGTACAGTGGCTACAAGCAAGTCCAATTCCCACGAGGAAGGCTTTTTGCTTTTGACTCTGAGGGCAACTATATGTTGACATGTTCTTCTACTGGGGGAGTAATTTTTAAGGTAAGTCTGAGAAGTGATGGGGAGTACTCTTATGCATCTGTATAAGCTCTTCTTCTTACAAGGCTGCAACAGCAGCCACTGGAAGTTCTCAAGCAGCACTTACCCATCCCTGCTCTGTGAAAGTTGCTGCTCAGTTTCATACAGTGTGCATTTTAGCAGTGTGTGGTGTTTAGCAAGTGTTTGAACCCTCTGTAAGCATTTGGCCCTCTGTATGTAGCTAGAGTATACATGCTCCTTGTTCTTAAAACTTAGCTGCAGCAGTTTTCCTTAGTGCCCAAGTGCCAAGGACAAAGTTGGTTTTTGTTTGGGTTTTTTTTTTAAATATATTGGTGCCTGCCAGTTCAATGCAAAATGTGTGACTGTTGACTGATGGTCGTCTTTAATCTGCCTTATGTACTTGGTGATGTTAGTCCCAGCCTGATCCTCTCCTCTCACTGTGTACTAAAATGAAATGAAGGGTAAGGCTGAAGGGTTCCACGTACACAAATTTCTGTGCTGCAGTAACAAGCGATTACTGATCCTGCCTCCTCTTGAGTCGATACTCATCAGTATAAGCCATTTTAAGGCAGATTAGGTGGAATTTCTACTTTGCATCTGGGGCGTTCAGAGCACCTGCACTAACATGAGCTGTAGCTTAGGCTTATGTGCTTCTCGTCAGTGTGTGCTCTTAGCTTGCTGTGTTCCATTGCTGCAGCTCAGCTGATGTCAGAATCTGAGCTGCTTGAGAACACATGCTTCTATTGTGAGACTGGAATTTTTTTGCCTCGTGTGTGCTACACACATCTCAACATCTCTGATTTTTCTGCTTAATTATGTATGCCGATAAGGATATGGAGTCTGTAGCAGGCTTTGGCTTCTTCTGTGGGTGTATTGCCCTCACTGCAGAAACTTTCCTCCTTAAAATCTTATTATTTCCTTCTCTTAGTTAAATGGTGAGGAAAAGGTTCTGGAGAGCTGCCTTTCGCTGGGAGGACACCGAGCTCCTGTTGTCACAGTGGATTGGAGCACAGCCATGGACTGTGGGACCTGCCTTACTGCCTCTATGGATGGGAAGATTAAATTAACAACCTTACTGGCTCAAAAGTCTTAACCTGGACAGTGGTGAAGGAAAAGAGCAACAGACTTGACAAAACCAGTGTTAACTCCACAGGAACAAACTGCATGGGAGAGAAGGCAAGCCACAGTCCCTCTTCTCATTGTAGCTTTTGCCTCTTGACAAACGTTAAGTACATTTGCCAAACCACTGTGCAATAGAATGCCGGTATGGGACCGGATCTGTGGCAGCACTGAAGAGTAAGTCTCCACTAACCCATTGTGGCAGCTGGACTCCCTCCGTTAGGGAGTCTTGAGTAGCACGTGGCTAGAAGGCTGCTGGGATCACGTCAGGGGTTCTGCAGAAGAAGCTGAGGCTGGAGGAGGCATGCATGAAGCAGCACAGTGCATGGTGATAAGATGGCTCAAACTGGGAAGGCCTGCGTGAAACCAGAGTATTCTTTCAGTATGGCATTTGTTGTATGCTTGTTTTGTTTTTCCGTAAAAAGAAAATATTCCCTTGCACTCGATTCCTGTGCTCTTTTCAGTTGTTGCTGCAAAATGTGGAGGGGGGCTGGGGCAATGATGTGCCAAGAAACTCTCCTGCATGGAGAAAAGACCCTTGAGCTTTCACCACATGCTTCTGGCGCTGACACCTGCACACTGGGGGGAACCAGCGCAAGACATCTAGGAGCAAAACCAGTTGCGTTTTGTTTGGATGTATTGTGTTCTCTTGCGATATCTGCTACCAGCAAGAAGAGAGATCCTGAGCATTTGCTGAGAAATACTTGTGTTGGAGTTCAGAAGCTACATAATGCCTAGCAGCTACCTGATGGCGGATAGGAGGAAGGAGGGAGGGCCAGAACCAGTCTGGTCCTGTGTTGTGCTCTTTGTCACTGAAGCTGCCTCCCCCCTGCGCCTCCCCAACATCAGAGCAGCTGCTCTGCTCAGGTATTGCGTAGTCTCTGAATGGACGGCTAAGCAGCCACATTTCATCTGCTTAGACATCGCCATGGAGCTTACTGCTGCTCATGTCCTTGGCCATTATTGGGAGTTTACAGAACTGTTTCTTGGCAGAGCTCTTATCTCAATTATGTGAAGAACGGGTCAAATTTACTCTTTGAAGCTACCTTTGGTATCCTCTAAAGGCTATTTTGGTTTTGGAGCCTGGATATCCATTAATGTTCACCAATGTGATGGGTGATTGCCCGGAGAGGACTTATTTTTGCCAAATGTGCTTTGGTGTATTTGTGAAGAGTGGCTTGTCAAATTTGTAACACCTAGCTAGTGCTCTCCTTGTGTTTGAAGAGATGGGGACTGGGCCAGGTGGACTTCCATAGCTGGCAGCTTCCACTGTTGCTCAGCCAGCCCTGGAGCATGATGGTTCTCCACTCTGAGGTCTCAAACTGGGGGCTGAAATTAAGATTTGCTTGGCTAACTGTATGGCCATTCTTCACTGGTGGCATCATACCTCTTAACATCACTTGGTGTCTGACAAGGTTGTTGCTATCTTTGTACCTGGAGGTGTTGGATACAGTCTGCAGTTTTGTGTGTTGCATGTAGCCCAAGGAAGACTACAGTTTCAGCTGAGGTCAGACTCAGGTAAAAAGCTCATTAAAGCAGGCAGCAGGAGTATCAAGAGAAGTCAGTCAATTGCAAAATACAGCCAAAAGGACATTAGCAACACAGAAAAAAAGTGTAGGAAAAGAATCACACAGGCTCCAGCAGAAAAAAGTAATCGCCTCACATCCACCAAACAAACCAGAGCTCACCTTTCTTCTTAGTTTACCAACTTGATTGGCCACCTCAGAACAGCTATTCTTCATTTCTCCCTGGAAACTGAGCTGGGACTCTCCCCTTCTCCATGCATACACCATCAGCTTTGTCTGAGATCCCTCCAGAAGTGTCTTCAACCAGCACAGCAAATGAGAAAGGAAAGAGTGAAGCAAAGCACCAGTTGGCCTTTATCGCATACTCTTATGTAAGCAGCATAGCCATGGCTTGCTTTGTGCCTGAAAGGAGGTAGTAGCGAGGTGGGGGTCGGTCTCTTCTCCTAAGTAACAGGCGGTAGGACAAGAGGAAATGGTCAAAAAGGAAAGTTGTGCCAGGGGAGGTTTACATGGATATTAGGAAAAATTTCTTCAATGAAAGGGTTGTCAAGCGTTGGAACAGGCTGCCCAGGGAAGTGGTGGAGTCTCCATCCCTGAAAGTATTTAAAAGATGGGTGTCTATGGTGCTTAGGGACATGGTTTAGGGGTTGGACTTGATGATCTTAAAGGTCTTTTCCAACCTAAACGATTCTATGTGTAACATGTGTGACAGGCCAGGACTTACTAAGAACAACCAGCACTCTAGCGCTACACATCACTTGCAGAGCCCAAAGTTTTCCTGAACAAGGGAAGAAAAGACTTCCTTCCTTCCCAGGAGAACTGCAGGCAGCCTGCATCTGCAAGGCCTTTGGCAGTTTTTTAAAGCCATAGGCTCATGCACTGAAGCACCTTGTAAGATCAAATGCGAGGCTTGAATATGCTCACAAATGGTTATGTACGTGCTTTTACATGAGAGTTCAGTAAAGCTTCATTTCTATTCTATGTGATATTTCTTTAAAGCACTAAAAAGCCATGCCTGGTACGTTCTTCCTCCAGTGCAACGATTTTCCCTGCATTTCGTCCAGAAGTGCTTCTGGTCAGCATTTCATCTTGGCCAGCTTCTTTGCTTCCTTGCTTTCGTTCCCACACTTGCAAAATAGAAAAGATACATCACCCACAGAGCACAGGAACAGGACCCATATGCAGAACGTGCAGACAGTGTTCTCCGCAAAGATGGTAACACCTCCCAAGTCCAGTCTCCAGTCCAGCATGTGAAAAGACACGTGTGAGAACTGGCACAGACTCCTCATCGACCCATTTCCAGGCACAAAGCTCCCACTTTAGCCAACACGTGCAATGGTATCACGTGACGGAAAGATCACGAAGGGCAAACACAGCCAGCGTGTTAGGCATCTGTTGAGGAGGGCTTTCAAAAGGGGCTGAAGTACACCTGCCCAAGATAGAGAGGACCTAGGCAGAAGCAGCTAAACCTCTAGACTGTAGGCCCTATGGGCAACCATTTGACACTGACTGGATCTGGAGAAGACAGCTGTGTGCTAGAAAACCAGCAATCCTCACAGCACTAGTCTTCTAGAGTTCAGAGGATTGCAACTGTTGGGAAACTTTACTGCTTCAATCCTATACTAGAAATCCAGCTCAAAGGCCAGCTGCTAGGAGACCTGGGTCATTAGCTTGACCTCACTTCATCCCAGTCCTAACCGAACAGCTTGCCTGCAGCACTGGCAGTTACGAGAGTGTTGCAGAAGTAGCAGCAGCAAAGGGAAAGGAGCCAAAAAGCAAGTGAGCCCCAGTGGGGCCCCACTGCCTCCTTCAGGGAAGGGAAAGAGTGGCTGGGAAGCTGCCAAGCAGAAAGGGACCTGGGGGTGTTGGTCGACAGGCAGCTGAATGTGAGCCGGCAGTGTGCCCAAGTGGCCGAGAAGGCCAATAACAGCCTGGATTGTATGAGAAATAGTGGGCCAGTAGGACTAGGGAAGTGATTGTCCCCCTGTACTCCGCACTGGTGAGGACCCACCTCAAATACTGTGTTCAGTTTTGGGCCCTCACTACAAGAAAGATGTTGAGGTGCTGGAGCACATCCAAAGAAAAGCAACGAAGCTGGTAAAGGGTCTAGAGAACAAGTCTTATGAAGAGCAGCTGAGGGAACTGGGATTGTTTAGTTGGGAGAAAAAAAGGCTGAGGGGAGACCTTATCATTCTCTACAACTACCTGAAAGGAGGTTGTAGCGAGGTGGGTGTAGGTCTCTTCTCCTAAGTGATAGGACAAGAGAAAAAGTCCTCAAGTTGTACCAGGGGAGGTTTAGATTGGATATTAGGAAAAATTTCTTCACCAAAAGGGTTATCAAGCACTGGACTAGGCTGCCCAGGGAAGCGGTGAGTTACCATCCCTGGAGATATTTAGAAGACATGTAGATGTGGTGCTTAGGGACATGATTTAGGGGTGGACTTGGCAGTGCTAGCTTTACAGTTGGACTCAATGATCTTAAAGGTCTTTTCCAACCTAAATGATTCTATGATTCTACCTCAGAATCAAAAGGGGATTCATCGTCTTCCTCTTGTTCTGCTCCAGCCACTAGCACAAAACCTACACATCATAATCATAGAACCATAGAATAGATTGGGTTGGAAGGGACCTTTAAAGGTCATCTAGTCCAACCCCCCTGCAATGAGCAGGGACATCTTCAACTACATCAGGTTGTTCAGAGCCCTTTTCAACATGACCTTGAATGTTTCCACGGATGGGGCATCTACCACCTCTCTGGGCAACCTGTGCCAGTGTTTCATCACCCTCATTGTAAAATGTTCTTCCTTATATCTAGTCTAAATCTACCCTCTTTTAGTTTAAAATCATTACCCCTTGCCTTATCACAACAGACCCTGCTAAAAAATTTGTCCCCATCTTTCTTATAAGCCCTCTTTAAGTACTGAAAGGCCGCAATAAGATCTCTCCAGAACCTTCTCCAGGCTGAACAACCCCAACTCTCACAGCCTGTCCCCACAGCAGAGGTGCTCCAGCCCTCTGATCATCTTGATGGCCTTTCTCTGGACCCTTTCCACTGGTCCATGTCTTTCCTGTGCTGAGGGCTCCACAGCTGGACACAGTACTCCAGGTGAGGTATCACCAGAGCGGAGTAGAGGGGCAGAATCACCTCCCTTGACCTGCTGGCCACGTTTCTTTTGATGCAGCCCAGGATATGGGTGGCCTTCTGGGCTGCAGGTGCACATGGCTGGCTCATGGCCAGCTTTTCATCCACCAGTACCCCTAAGTCCTTCTCAGCAGGGCTGCTCTCAATACCTTTATCCCCCAGCCTGTATTGATACCGGGGATTGCCCCGACCCAGGTGCAGGACCTTGTACTTGGCCTTGTTAAACTCAAAGTTCACACAGGCCCAGTTCTTGAACTTGTTTGAGTCCCTCTGGATGGCATTCTGATTTTCAGGCGTCAACTGCACACCTCAGCTTAGTGTCATCTGCAAACCTGCTGAGGGTGCACTCGATCCCACTGTCTATGCCATTGATGAAGATATTGAACAGTACTGGTCCAAATATGTACCCATGAGGGACAATTGTCACCAATCTCCATTTGGACATTGAGCCATTGACTGCTACCCTCTGGATGCGACCATCCAACCAGTTCCTGATCCACCGAACAGCCCACCCATCAAATCTATCTCTCTCCAATTTAGAGAGAAGGATGTTGCAGGGGACTGTGTAAAGGGCCTTAGAGAAGTCCAGATAGATGACATCTGTAGCTCTTCCCTTGTCCACTGATGGACATCATAGCCACTCCATCACAGAAGGCCACTAGGTTGTTCAGGCAGGACTTGCCCTTGCTGAAACCATGCTAGCTGTCTCGAGCCACGTCCCTGTCCTCCATGTGCCTTAGCATAGCTGTTAGGAGGATCTGTTCCATGATCCATGTCAGATTGGTAGTTCCCAGGATCCTACTTTCTACCCTTTTAAAAAAAATGGGTGCAATGATTCCCTTTTTCCAGTCACAAGGGACTTCACCTGACTGCCATGACTTTTCAAATATCACGGAGAGTGGCTTGGCAACAATACCAGCCAATTCCCTCAGGACTCTGGGATGCGTCTTATCAGGTCCCAGAGACTTCTGTATGTTCAGGTTCCTCAGGTGGTCACGAACCTGATCTTCTCTCACAGTGGGAGGGACTTTGCTCCCCTAGTCTCTGTCTCGCAGTCCATCCACTTGAGAAATGTGGGAAGAGAGTCTGCCAGTGAAGACTGAGGCAAAAAAGTTACGGGTACCTCAGCCTTCTCCTCGTCCACTGTTAACAGTTTGCCAGTCTTGCTCCTGAGGGGACGGTACGCTTTCTTTGACTTTCTTTTTCTGGCTGACATATCTGTAGAAGCCCTTCTTATTATTCTTTGTGTCCCTTGCCAAGTTCAGCTCCAGCCGTGCCAAAGGAGGTAAGAAATGCAATGCTGCTGTTAGTGCTTATTTTACTCTGCCTTTCCCCATCCCTCAAGCCCCGTGTCCAGATGACAGCTTATCATTGTCCTACAGGCCACAGTGATTTGTCCTCATCACCTCCTCCACAGTGAAGGATCCTACCTGGATCCTCAAACCAGGACATCCAGTGTGCCCAAGGGAAAGTCAGCAGTTGTCCCACAGCAAGGGCTGTCAAGTACTGCTGGGCCTACTGTGCCTCCTGGAGGACATTTTCCCGTCCTTTCACAGCCCACGTATTCCTCCAGTTGGTTAGGAATGCTATATACAGAAAGGAAGGAAATACACTTGGTAAAAATACCCCACACTTGCATACACCCTCTCTTCTGGAAGAGCAACAGCTATTCATGAGCCATCCTATCCGTATTCATAGCCAGCTGGTAAAGGGTAACACACACGCACCCCCACACCCCCTTACTGCACTACTAGAGTAGTGGAGGCGGAAATACTACAGGCGTGTTCATGCTACAAGTGCGTATTCTTATCTATGGAGTAACTCACCCCTGCTGGCTACAGTCTCCTCTGATAAATCCCCTCTCTATTTCGAGGGCCAGCAAGACTATCGAGCCCCCCCGGCAGACTGACATCCAACTAACAAGGCTTCTGCCTCAGCGAGATGCTACACTAATGCTGCAGCAACTCTTCACGTCAAGCCGGGGTAATGTCTCCTCAAACCCAGTCCTGACTTCGAAGGGCTTCAGAAATTCCCATGGTTAGTCTGAGGATCTAAGAGTCTGGAGAGCTCCCCAGTGGGATGTTGAGGTCAACACCGTGGTTGCATTCCAAGCACTGCAGGGGTTAACTACGGTGCATAGGCGTTATCTTCTAACAACCCTGGCAGAGGGTCAGCTGAGGCTCTGGAGACCACTTGCAGGTTTGCTTCATAAGCAGAACTAAAACCAAAACAAATCAAAAGCCCCAAACGAAAAAAATATTAAAAGCGTGCTGCAGAGCAAGGCTGCTATGCAAAATGGTGCATTAACGCAACATTGATGCTGTACCAGAAGCCTGGAGGGGAGGAACAAGCATCTCATGTTGCTAGAGCAATCCTCAACCATGCTTTATTCTAAAAGGGTTTTTACTCCCCAGTTTACCCAGGCACCCTTCTCTCCTGCTTCCCATCGACACAGGCTGGCAGAAGGGGCAGGGGGAGAAGAAATGAAGTTGAGATCCAGTGACAAGAGATCCCGGGCAGTTGTTCATGGCCAGACAAGGCGTGCTCGTAGGTGTAATGCAGTTCATTCCCCCATCACCAGGCTGCCATCAGTAGGAAAGAGGGCTCTTTCCTTCGGCCCAGCTGTTGAGGACACACAGTCACCTTAGGGAAGGAACAGCCAGGGGTGCAAAGCTACCCATGAGAGGAGGAAAACCACCGAAGAGTTTAACTTGGGGGATATCGGATGCCCTCTAAAACAAAAGGCAGGTAGTTGCTAGTCGGTTGAGTTGAGCAGAGCTTGGCAGCACCCAGGTGAATTCTCAGAGAGAACTGGGGGGTGGGGGTGGGGGGGGAAGTTTTCCTCAACTTCCAAATCCAGTCTTGACATGGAAAGAGGTGCGTCAGAAGACGTCACTGAGCCCAGCTTCAACAAGATCTCAACACCTCATTCAACCCCGGTGACATTACCAAAACAGGACGTACATCAGCATGGACATTCTGAGAACGCAGCTGCTCTAATGAGGATGTAAAACAGTCTCTCAGCATTTCTAGACAGATGAACATAATACACAGCTGTGTGGCCCAACTTGTCTTCATGAGAAAGTCTGGCACCATGCCAAAGAAGAAGTCACATTACATTCATAACCTCAGCGAGAGCAGCAAACATAACAGCGGTCCTAAAGCATCCAAGAGATGACAGGAAATACATCAGCTTCTGGGGACACTGCATTGCCATTCCTTCAGTCCCTCTTTGCTCCCCAAACCCTTCATTTCCCCTCTCCCACAGGCAGAGTGAAAGCACAGCCAAACACGTCGGAAGCGTTGGACAATTCATACTGAGGGGACCTCAGGAGGTCTCCAGGCCAAGCACCTGCCCAGAGCAGGGTGTGTGGGTGGGGGTGTGTGTGTCTGTGTGCTGCTGTGTACATGTGGCACTACAGCCAACGCTTTCTCGCAGTCCTCAGTGTGGAAATCATCCCCTGAGGTAAGAGAGCAGCCGAGTGTGGGTCTGCTTTCACAGGTCACACAGAAGGAGGTCCTTGTGGGCAGCTCCTGGTTCTTTTTCCAGACTCACTCCCATGCCTCCCATCAATCCAACCTGAACAATGGTAAGGAGTCCCACGTGCACTTTTGACAACCCCTTCACCTTTCATGCTTATCTTGAGCATGCACGTCAGTTCCTTTTTGAAGAAGGAACTTGACCATCTCTTCACAGGGCTCAGTGACCGCAACAGTAAGCAGAGCATACCCCAGCTGAAAGGAGAAAACATCTCCCTTAGAATAACGTGGAAAAGTCAAGCAAGTTTTGGGAAGAGGAGTCTTACCCAAAGTCCAAGCTTACCTCATTCTGAGCATCAATATAGGCATTGTGCTCAAGTGACAGCTCTGCTGGAGATTTGGTAAGAATGACAGCAGCTGAGTGACAGGCAGTGTTGCCGCCTGCACCTCTGAGGTCAGGGTTGGCACCGCGCTCCAGCAGAAGCGCCACACAGTCTTTGTGCTGGCGCACTACTGCCTGGACACAAGACACAAAGGAGGAGTAACTTCCAACATCTACGTTTCTCTCCACCAGAACTCCCGCATCTTCCCAACACTGGAAAGTATGAGCGTCTTCAAAGATCAGACAACATATGCCCCTTCCCCGCTGATTACGACACACCTGTTTGTACACAGCCCTATGTAAAGAATCATGTAGGGTATGTATCGCTCCGTGCATAATCGATAGGCCAAATGAACAACAGGATAACCTATTCCATGTACCTTCATCAGCAGCGATTTCCCAAAATTGTCACGAGGGTTTAGCTGGCACTTCTTTCCTGCTAGAAATCGAATGACATCTTCATGGCCGTTTGCACAAGCAAGATGCAGAAGCGCCCTAGAAATTAAATATATTCAGTTAACACAGAGAGACAGCTGAAGACATTGTCTCAGGCCATGGTACCCACTGCACAGGGCCTGTCGTGGTTTGGGCCTTGCACCTCAACTGGCAAAAAAACAAGCCGAAAGCAAAAGCTTTCTCTTTCCAGAGCCAGTGGCAGCAGTTGCATGCCCAAAACCTGGGACAAATCCCCAACACATCTGTCGAGGGGGCATCTCCTCAGCTGTGTCAATGAACCTGCAGAAGCAGACTCCTGTGCCCGGGCACTGGTCCCTGCCTCCGGCAGGTCCAGCTGGCCACCCAGCACAGCAAAGGAGGCCGTGTCTTGGCCGCCTGGAGTCTGTGGAGGCTACGTAACTCTATGGAGGCTGCAGAGCCTGAGTTAAACCCCTGGGTTTTTCCCCAATCAGTCCCACACCGGACGTGTCCCAGAGGCTGTGACGCCTCTTTCTGTGAATCCACGCTCTGCTCAAGCCAGCTGCTCAGCCTGGCAAGAGGAAAAGAGCCTCCTCTGCTTGGACCAAGGCCCACTGAGCTCCCCAGAAGATTCACTGCAGGGCCCAACCTGGCCGAGCAGAGCAGAGCATCGGCCACCTTCTGCCCCAGCTTGGGCAGGTCTCCGGTAAGGCCAGAGCTGTGGAGCCGACCCTGCTCCTCGGGGCGCTTGCGATCGTGCTGGGCTTTTCCCGGCTCTTCCAGCCGAGGTGGGTGGAGGCTTCGCTACGGGCACTGCGCCCCCCTTACCGCTTCCTCGCCTCTCGCCCCGTCGGCGCGGAGCCTCCCCCGCCGCGGCGAGAGGGCGAGAGAAGCCGAGCCCCGAGCGGCGGCTGCGGCTCGCAGCCCGCGGCGCTCCCAGCCGGAGCCGCGCTGCCGGTCCCGCCGCGGCAGCACGAAGCGGCGGCGCCTGCAGGGGGCGCCCTAACAGCGGCGGTGGCGTCACAGAGGGGACGTCACAGAGGGCGGGGTGACGCCGGCCCGGCGCGAAGGGTCTCTGCCGGGGCTGTGGGGGCGCCCCGCGGGCGGAAAATGCCCTTTAAAATGCGCCATTTGCTCAGGTGCTGTTCGAGGGCCCCGTTTGCTCCGTGGCTATAATATTGAAGGACGCGGCCCTCCGCACCGGGTTCTGTCGTGACTTGGGTTTGCGTGGGAGGTTGGGGGTTGTGTTGCTGCTCGCCCCCACTCACGGTTTGGCGGGGAAGAGGGCTCAGGAGTGGCGGGGGAGAGCTGCCCCAGCGGCACCGCCGCCCCTCGGACGACGGCTGCCGACGGCGAGAGGAGCCCAGGGCGGCCCCGGGAAGCGGTGATGGCGGAGGGCGGGCGGCGGCGGAGGTTCCTCCCGGCCTGGATGGGGGCGCCGGGGGACGAGCGGGCGGCGGCGGCGGCGGCGCTCCCTCCCGCGGCCGGGCGGCGGCGGGCGGCGGCAGGGCGCAGGTAGCGCCGCTGGGGCCGGGGGGGCGGCGGGCGGGCGAGGCCGGGCCCTGACCCTCACTTGCCCGCGCTGAGCGTCTCCCCGTGCGGTGCCCAGGGCGGCGGCGGTGGTGTACTGCATGAACGAAGCGGAACTGGTGGACGTGGCCCTGGCGGTCCTGGCCGAGGTGAGCCCGGACCCTCCGGGGGTGGGGACGCGGCCCTGGCCGTAGCCGAACGCGCGGGGGGAGGGCTCCGGGGCGCGGGCAGGGAGAGCCGCCTTTCCCCGGCTCCCTGGCGGCCCCTCTCCGGGAGGCGGGTTTGGGGCCGCTGCCGAGGGCCGCCCGGGTTTCCCGGTCCCCTCCTGCCCTTGCCGGAGTATTCCGGGGTCGGCGCAGCTGCCTTTGCCCGCCGGGTGCTGCGGGACAAAACCAGCCCCCAGCGCGGACCTGGGGGCCGGTTTGAGGGGGTGTCCGCGGGGATGGCGGGCTGCTGCATCCCCCCCCCCCCCCCCGGGGTGCTCCCGGGGGGAAGTCACGCACAGCCGGATCCGGTTGTTTTCCCTTTGGTCAGAATCTACAGCGTGAGGAAGGTGAGGAAGATGGCCGGTCCGGGAGTGAAGAAGAAGAGGAGCTCCAGCCGACACCAAACGAGGCGCCTGGAAGCACAGCCAGCGCGGGGGGAGGCAGCGACCGCAGTCCGGCGCTCCCATCCCCTCCTGATGCTGGTGCCGATACAGAGAGGACAGGCTGGGAGGACTCTGAGGATGATGTTCTGAAATACGTCAGGGAGATCTTCTTCAGCTAACGTTTCCTCCTCTGCGACTCCCCGGGAGCAAAGGGGACAGTGGGGAGGGTGACCTCTCCCACAGCACTGAGGATGGTGGGAGGAGGGCCTGGAGTGGGCTCGGTATGTGCCTCGTTGGTAGCCTATGGAGCTGGTAGGAGGCCCATGAAGGCCATGGGCTAAAAGGAGAGGGGCACTCACTTCTCCCAGTTTGTGCTGGGTTCAGTGGGATTTGGCTCCAGATTAGGTTATGTTCAATTCTGTTTGGCATCTCGGAGCGTGGACAGATTAAAGAGGACATTTGGGTTTCTCTAAGTGTCCCTTTGGTGGGTCAGTGCTGGGACTGGAAGGGAGCAGGGAGTTGCTGGCCCTGCAAGGCCTTTGCTGGCTCTGCAGTCAGATAGTCATGGTTCAGCCTTGGGGTTCCCGTGTCCCTCTGTGATAGCTGCGGTGGGGCCTGGCAGGCTGTCCCAATTGGACCTGATGCTGAATTTGCCTCCAGGCTTGGGCATGCCTCCCATAGCTGAGGAAGACATAGATGGTAGCAGACTGGCAGGGGCAGGGACCATCCTGAGGGGGCTGACACCATGGCAGTGTGCATGGAGGTCTAGGAAGGGATGAGGATGGCTCAGCATCCTCTTCCCAGTCTGAAACGGGATGAACAAACCCCAGGAGGCCAAAGCAGGTGCGAGAGTCTTTATTGAAACAAAGAATCAGTCAAACAAGCACCACCAAGACTGCATCAGGAGAGAGAATGGACCCTTGTGTCCCCAAAGAGGATGGGCGGGAAAGAAGGCTCTCCTTTGTGCAAGGTTACAGACATGGGCGTGAAGTGGTGCTGTGCACCACCACGGCGGAGAGACCCCATCCAGTGCTCTGGCTATGGTGGCCCCACTGGGGCACTGTACCCTGGCCTTTGGCAGCCCTGGCCGGGCTCCCTGTGCACACCCTTGCATGGGGCATGTGTTGGTCTGAGCTGGGTTTGCGGTGAGCTGCCCTCAGACAGCACCAGTGCTCCTGAAGTCTCAAAGGCTGCTGGAGTGGTGGCCTCAGCCCCTTAATACCATCTGGGAGGGACCTGGGGCTCTACACCAAAATCCTTTGCTGCTTTGTGGAAACTGTCCTCGTTAGGGCTGTGTTGAGTGCTCAGTTGAGTTGCTGCCCCTCTGGGTGCTCTGTGCTGGTTCTGATCTGTCCCCTTCGCTGTCCTCTGGGTGAGGGACAGAAATGCTGTTGCTTTGATGCTGTGCCCCAGGACGAGAGGTGTGTTACACGCTGCTGTTCCCTGGGAAGCTTCCACGTTTGTGCTGTGGGTGTTGGTGTCTGCTGCCCGCTCGCTGCAGGAGCGCCGCACACAGCTGTGTGCCAGACCATGGCTGGACATGGGCCTTTGGACTAAGGATTAAATTCCTGCCAGTGACTAAAGCTATAGTAGGATTACTGTTTTAAATCAGGTTATCGATAGCTCTTGCATCTTCTTCATTGTGAAATCTCAACAGGCAGGGCCTTCTCAGTAAAAGGGCTTTAATACGGGTGTGTGTGCTTGGCCCAGCTGAGGTACATAGTGACAGTCAGAATCTGGAGCAGTAGCAGAGCCTGAGTCCCAAGCAGTGCCAGGAAGCCCACAGTGAAATCAGAGGGGTGAATCCACTGTGAGGTTTGGAGAAGAAATGTACCCAGGCCTCCAGACAGCATTATCGTCTTGATGATGAGTACAATGAGGGTCGTCTTCCAGCCCTCTCTCTTCTCTGTGCACTTCACATGTGTCACAAAAATGGGGTAGAAGATGCTGAAGACCAGGCAGGCATACACACTAACCCTGGCTACCACCATTCCTGGTAGGCTGATGCCCATCACCTGCAGATGCTTGAACTCCAGGCACTGCAGCTCCCTGGCCGTTTCATTCCACAGGCAGAAGTTGTAAAAGCCAATACGTTTGTCAGGGAGGTCGACCAGGTTCCCAGCTTCCCACAGCAGCGCGTAGAGCATCAAGGCCAAGGTCCCAGCAGCCTCGAGGAGGATCAGCGCACAGAGCAGATTCTTGGTGCACCTCTGTTGCAGCAGACCCGTCCTGGTGCCCACATGCTCTCTTGATACCATGGTGAAGCTTGCTGTGGGGATGCCTGCTGCAAAACATGAAGGGGGGACACACCTTGGTCATTGTGTTATGGCACCCTTCCCAAGATATGCTCTGAGCCTGTGTCACTGAGGTCTCTGACTCCCCTTGCAAGTAGAGCAGGAGGGTCTTAGTCCTACCTCTGACTGTGTTGTACACATGTTACTGGGTGCATTTTTGGTCACAGCAGAGGTGGCTTAATGATGTCCCACATGTGGACCAGCACTGGGAGGACAGTATGTCTCCGCTAGCCCCACACATACCCTTTGCACCATGGTCTCACGTTGGACAAGGGAGGCATTTGTCAGCAAACTGCAGTGATGGGAGGGGAGCAAAACACTGCTGTCTGGTGAGGAGGGGGTTAAGAGCTACTCTGGGAAAATGCTTTTCTTTCAGTTCTGGTCAGACAAGGACATCCCTTGTGATCTTTGGACAGCTGAGTAAAATGCAGGCATGACAGGGTCTGAAGTGCAGAGCTCTCCCTGCCCACCCCAGCCCCAGGACACCATATTCCATTGATGCCAATTGTTTCCAGCACACACAGGCCCCTGCGGCCCTTTTGTGCCTGTACACTTCTGGGCACAGCAGGGCTGATCACCCACAGTCCTGCTCCCCGCTGATGCTGGTAGACATGGTGTTCCTCCATTCCATTTGCCTGAGGACTGATGCCCCACGTGGACAGGCAGCTGTACCACCACAAAGAGGGACCCCAGACCTACCTGCAGCCCCTCGCCCTCTGAGGCCCAAGGAGATGGGTGCTATGGTGACAGACCTGTGATTGCCATCCTCCTTGCTCCTCTCTTGGGCTGCCTGGCAAAGCCGACTCACTGCTACTCTCCCGGAGGTGTGGACTGTCCTCAGTGCTCTCTTGCAGGCTTCTGCTTTGCGCTGAAAAACAGGGAACGGGCATCAAGAAGGGGTATCACTGGCTGCAGAGCCACGCGGCATGGCAGCACCGGCCACCCGGGTCTGCACAGAGGCACAAACACAGGGCAAGGAGCTCACAGAACTTGGCTTCAAGCTCAGCCTCCGGCTTGAAGCTCTGCGAATAAGCACTTTCCTGCCTTTGCTAACCATTATCTCCTGTGAATCATTTACCACCTTCCCTCAAGAAGTTCACAATGTTGGTCCTGCTGTCTTCCCTCCACTGCCCAGTGTTATATCATCCCGATGTCCTGGATGTCTCAGGCCATCACCCCACAGCTGCTTGTGGTTTTGGTACAGCCTCTGAGTTTCTAGAGTGCCAGGAGAGACTCCACGTAATCTGTACCCGATGCCTGTCAACAGCGCTGGTGACTAGAGACCCTTCAGCATCCCCCTCCCACTCGCTCTCTCCCTGGATACTTGGGAGTGGGGCACCTATGTTTAATTTGCACAGGGATAAAGCTTCTGTGTCTCAAACTTCTCCTCCTCCACAGAGTTATAGCCAGGAGGAGCACACGCACAGCATGGAAGGGGGTCACAGCATCCAGACACAGACCTGTCCCCTTCCCTGCTGTTTCTCTCCATCACACCTGCCCACCGTTCTCCCTGCCATCCTCCCTCGCAGCCCTCAGAGGGAGAACAAGCTGCTCATGGTTAGCGGACCGGCTCCCCAGGGGCTTCTGGCAGAGCTCAGATCTGGGACTGGTACAGTCCAGTCGGCTCCTGGCACTGCCCGCCCACCAACCCATGCTGTCCTATTTCTTTAGACTGGTTTCCTAAGGAAGGCAGGCTTGTAGAAACACGGGCTTTTTGTTCAATCATCTCCTGTTACCTTTTATCTGCCCCCCCATCCCCCCACCCCCCAAAATACAAAAGCAATTAAAAATTGTCCTAGTCGCGCATGTTTACTAGAGAGGGGACAGAGAATTAAACTCCTAGCAAGTTTGTGGAAATAAATGGTAGGGTTGGAGGGAGGAGAGCCACCGCAGAGATGCTGTGCCGTTATGTGACCTCTGCGTGTATGAGTGCCCGGGGAAATCCCATGGTATCTCTGCCCTTTCCTGTGCTTTAAGGCTCATGTCTCTAAGGCTCACGTTTCCTTTCCCAGCGATGTCCCTCTGTTCACTCTGCCAAATTGCAGGCAGATTTGCATCCCCAGCCCAGCCCAGCAGGTAAATCAGGTATGACTGTGACAGGGATAGACCATGTCTGGTGCGGGTGCCCTGGGAGAGCTGGGGCAGAGAGCGTGCAGCTGGCACGGAGGTGATGTACGGTTTGGCAACGCGAGCTGAGCCCTGGCGCCCTGCCACCGGAGCAGCCCGGGACATGGCATTCATGAGCTCTGTGGCGCGGGCCCCCGAGGCCAGCTTGGAGGCAGCCTGGCTGAGGAGCAGGAGATAAACAGGAAAGAACTGTCACCCGGCGTCCAGCTGGAGCTTTTCCCAGACAACTGCAGTTCCTCCGCCTGTGCCTTTGGAAGGGAGAGTCTGTGGCTCTACCTCAAAGTTGCAAGAAAGAGGAACCCGAGCATGGCACAGGGTGCCCCAGCCTGGCTTCAGCCCCCTGTTTTTGGGCAGGCATTGTTGGAAGCACTGGACTTCACCATAGGAAAACTCTGTGTCTCAGTGTCCCGGATAGAGAGAGGCTTCATGTGCATGGCTCGGGAGCTCCCTGGGGTGTCTCTTTGTGAGACGGAGCTCATAGGGACCCTCTGTGCCATCGGGACTTCACGGCCCGTCCCTCTGCTGGTTCATGGGCAAGTGAGGACTCCAACCTTCCCAGGCTGGGGCTGTGCCTTCCCCGTGGCAAGCTGCTGGCTGAGTGCCTGGGCAAAGCCAGCGGGATGGGGCACGCAGCTCTGGTGCAGGATGTGGCCTCTGTGCAGGGAGGAACATCTCTGTGGAGCTGCTGGACCCCACCGCAGTGAACAGGCTGAATGCAAAGGGGTGAGGGAATGGGCATCTTCTCTTGCGCTGAAGAGCCCTTCAGAAGACTTGGCTTTCCTGCATACCCCCTCCACAGCTGCTGAGGGGAGTAATGCTGTGCAGGAGCGGTGGGAAAGGAAGGAGACTTTGGACTTGGCGCCTTTCCTTCAAGCTACCCACTCCACCCTCAGGATCCCTCTTTCCCCTGCAGACAGGATCGGCTGTGGAGAAACCACAGGTGAAGACAGGCTGCCGACAATCTAACGATTGCTGTCAAAGAGAAACCAGCCAGCGGCAGAGGGACCAGACTGTGGAGGAACTGCCCTGAAAGTGTCCCACAGCTGGGGAAGGACCTGCTCCCTCACAGGCATTTGCACCCTGCAGCACCACTTCTTCTCCTGGCAGCTCCCCCCTGATGCCAGCGGCACGAAAAAGGTGGGGGACCCAGCAGAGGATACTTACAGGCTGCCCATCCAGCTGGGTGCGGAGCCGAAACACGCTGGAGAGGGCGGAGGTGCCGCCCTGGAGAGCTGAGCCGGTTCGTGGCCGCTGCCAGGTCCTGTGCAGGCTGAGCTCTGACACCACAGCCCCTGTTGTGTCACAAGGCAGCTGCCTCTGCTTTCCCTTTCGGTTTTGAGGGCCATGGGAACCTCATGCAGTGCTCCTCCCCAGTACTGCGTCATCTAAATACGAGCAAGAAAACAAGCTGAGCCCAGCCACAGCCATCTGAGCTGGGGGCAGGTTTGCACTTTCTTTTCCCAGCTGTGCTAACTGATGTGAACTACTGACCGGGGCTAAGCACAACCAGGAAAGTTGTGCCACTGGAGTGGCTTGGGTGTCCGTGGGGGCTGAGACGAGCTTGTTTTGTTTGGATGCTTCTGTAGAAGTGACTGACCATCCCAGCGCCAACCCCAGTACCGTCAGAGTTCACTCATCACTCTGCTCTTTGCACTTTGAATGCTGCTTCCCTCCCTCTGCTTCCCAGACCTGGCTTTGCCCCAGCTCCCCCCGGCCCGCGGGCACAGCGCCCATGCAGGCACAGTGTGGGAGAAGCGACAAGCCCCCTGCTGCGACAGGAAACCTATGAAACCTCGAGTGACGTAAGGGGCAAAACTCTCCTTTAGTCCTCCCGGCCAGATCCAGAACCGTTTGTCCTGACCTATAAGCAACCTGTGCAACCTCATCTAGGTGTTCCTGCTCCGACAGGGGGATTGGACTAGATGATCTTTTGAGGTCCCTTCCAATCCCTAGCATACTGTGATACTGTGATACTGTGATAAGCAGCCTTGGTGGTGGGTATATGAGAGGTGTGTGTTGGGAGGTCATATGTGAGGGACACCTAGTTGTGAAGCTGTTCAGAGTCCCACCTAGTAATTCCACATTTAGGTATGGTCTGGAAACCTCCAGGTAGTACACAGCTTGTGAGCCTGTAATATCGGTGCTCACATCCAAGAGCACAATGGAGGTGAAAGGAAATATGGGAGGAAGCCTGAAGAGAAGTTCAATAGATAGAGCCATCGGTCAGGTGGCGGTGGGGAGGTGCCATCCTATCTGGCATGAGTACGTGGAATAACTTCAGCATTGCGAAGGCCAAGGATCTGTATCGAGGTGGTTCAGATCACATATGGCGTGGGCAGGAGTTATGGTGGGATAAATCAGGGGCAGGGTTGGAGGCTTGCGGCAAATAAAGCCTAGCAGGCCATAGCTGGAGTGAATGTGGTGGATGGTGGGGACACAGAAGGAGGCCTTGGGGCTGAATATGGCCATCATCGGGGCTTCTGGCTGGGAAACTGAGGTATGAGCAGAGGCCATCAAGGCAAGACTTATGTTCCAGTGAGGAAACATGCACTGGCAGGAGGCATGTTTGTGCTCTCAAGAGGGGTGGTCACGCAGTTTCACCTCACGTCACTCACTTTTCTGTCATTCAGGAAGGAAAAGGGTGTATGATTTGGGTCTGGTGATCTCCTCAGCTGACCTCAGCACCACAGGGGAGGTTGCTGTTTTGCTGCCACAGGCAGGAGTCACAAGCAGCTCCTTCACAAACATCCCCACTTCACATTGGGGTCCTGTTTGCTGGGGCAATCAGGATGACAGCCACAGTAGGTCTGCTCATCATGCCATAGCACTTCTCCTTTGAGCCCCTGTCCTCCTAGATAGGTGTCTGATCCCCTTCCTATCTCCTGTGCTTCAGCCTTCCTGAGCGTGACAGATGGTCACACATCCTTTTAGGATTTAGCCTTTGCACACACCTCCATCTCTCTGGCCTTCTCTGCAGTGCTCAGAACAATAAATACACCATTTGGGAATGTTACTTTTGGAGTGTGGCACCTTCCTGGCCAGAGCTTGTTGCCTCATTGTGCACCTATGGCAGAAGTGCTCCTCAGTGTTTCCCGAAGAGCCTTGTGTCTCCTCCCCTGCAAGGTCTTGGTCTCTCCTGCTTCTAATGCCTCCTGGGATGCCAAGGCTGCCAGCAGGGAGAGGCATCTCTGCCTCCCTTGTTGCCACTGACCCTCTTATTCTGGACGCCTTCTTCCACATCTTTGGTGGCCTCTCTGGCAAGTAGTTCCCCTGCCTTCTCCTTCCAGGTATTTGGGCAGGGAAGATTGTGCCCTGTTGGGCAGGATGCAATATGCCCTGTTGTTCTCCTTCCTAGGGACATTTTACATGTGCCCTCTGGCTGCCCCTTTGGCTTCAGATGCTCAAAGTCTATCTGATGATGGAGAAGTTGGGGAGTATAGGTGTGATGGGTGTGGGGTGGGGTAAGCAGGGGGAGGATCATCAACATATCTCATGGAGAAAGAACGGGAAGGGAGAGGAGAAAGAGAGCAGGGCTTCTGCACTGATGTGTCTGGAGGTAGGAGAGGTCGGATGGAGTGTTTGAGCTGTTGGGGTCTGGTGTCTGTGTGTGGGAAAGGAGAACACTTCCCAGGAGTCAGCTTCCACTTGGTTCCTGTACAACCATTTTTTCCTGGAATTGTTTCCCGAAATAGAAATGTAATTTCTTGTATGCATTAAGAAGATGCACATGGTTTCACAGCTGCTCTGCAGCTCTTGATTTCTTGTGGTGCAGTTAAAGCACGCACAGCAACACTGTCAGCAGTAATATTAGCAATCACAAGTAAAGCATGAGATGAGCTGGGACTTTCAAAAGTATTTTGCTTATTATAGCCTGCTGTTTTAGAAGTAAACTACTACACTTGCTTCCCAGAAGTTGGTCATGACCCTGGTCCTCATTCCAGAGGGAATCTCCACAGCAGAACTGTGTTCCCTCTAGTTACTCAGAAAACCTCTTACCTATTGTTGGTACTGCCTCATTGTACCAGACCCGAGGGATCCCTGTGGGAGTCCATAGTCAGGTGAGAAGAGAGGTTGAAGTTTACTTCGTATTTTTCTACATTGTTTAGAAATCACTTTTATTCAGAAAAAATCATAAAATGACTATTTTTTTTCTCATCTGTAATTTGTTGACAACTAAAAGTAAATAAATCTCAGTGAAATGAAACCAACTCTATGCTTTTCTTCCTGTAGCTGTCACGAGGAGGTTGCTGGCCTCAGCTCTTCACAGAGCTCTTTCTGGAAGTGGAGTCTGCCTCACAAAACCAGTATATATTGTTTAAGACAAATGATACTTTATATTCAGGACAGACTCCCTACTGAACTGGTTTAGAATTTGGGATACTTCTTCATGTGGTGAGAGAAATTCATGTGTACATCAGCCAATGTGTGTGAAGGATTTTTTCACAAAAAAAAGCGCAAGAAGAATTTTGCTTTCTGCAGGTATCTACTCCCTTGCTGGTAGAGTCGTAATCCATAACCAAAATCTTGGCAATTGTTTAAGCAAATCAGACACATGACACTTTCATATGCCTTCATTGGCTGAAGAACTGGGGCTCCAAAATATACCCTGATATTTTGCAACATGTTGTCTGTTCTTTGCTGAAGGCAGTAATGGCAGAGAGAACTGTGGTCTGTCTTGTGCCTGGCAGGATTTACTCTTTCCAAAATTTACATCTTGGCTTGCTGTCCTGGTTTTCTTGGGCCTTGCGCTTTTTGAGGGAAGCCTCTCCTTCATTTTCCTTTCTTCCTTTTTTGAATTGCTCTTTGCACTATGATCACGACCTGAGCCAAAAAGGAGGAAAAAACAAATCCATATCAATCACTATGGAGTTACTACTTACTAAAAAAGTACATTACTTTGGTTTCCTTCACAAGAAACTGTGGTATTATGGCAGAAACATTTCCTTTACTAAAGGAGAGCCACAGCATGATTGAAAATCTTGTACTAAAATGCGGAAACTTCAGCCATAGGCCCAGGACCCGGTTTTATTGCTCCAGTGATACGATATTCTATTGACCCCCCCCCCCGGAAAGGCTAATTGCAACATTTCACAGAATTAGACCATGCATCCCTTTATGGCACACTGATATGAAAAGCAATGAACTGATGGCTAGAGCCTCTCTCACCAGGAACTGCAGGAGGATAGTGCAGGGTCAGAGGCATTATCCTGTGCTATTACATTGAGATTTTCCAAGCTCTTTTCCCCAGGCTGTTCACAAAGAGGTTAATGAGCTTCTAAGTGTCTCAGCTGGGAAGCTCCGTGATACCAGTTCTGACATCTGTATCAGCTGCTGCTGAACAGGTAGGAGTTTTCCAGCACTGCTAATGTACTGCTACCATCTGTCTTATGTCTTTCAGTACCCTGACTTAGCTAGACCAAGAAACCCACCAAACAGAACTAAATCCTATTCTTTGGAGTATTTCAAATAGAACAATAATTGAGAAACCTTTTAAATATTGAAACGTCTTCTCTGTAGACTTGGAGACACTTTTGCCATTGTGCTGCTTCATCTTCTTGGAGACGAGATTAAAGCTGGATGAACGGAAATTTTCTCTCGTGGATGGGGCTGTATCACGGCACACACTTTTTCCTGCCTCCTGTGGCACAGATGGCTTTTCGTGACTGCCTTTAGCATCATGGGTGAGACTCTCAGAGCTAAAACACACAGAGGTCAGGTCAGAAAATAATTTATCTCCACAGAAATTCATGACTAGATGTACATAAAGATAACCACACAGAACAGGAAATCCTTGCAGGTAAAATTCCTACTACTTTAGTCTGAAGCATTTCTTAATAATCATATGAGAAAAAAAACCCAAAGAAGTAATGTACTTTATTTCAAACTACAAAAAACCCCAATGCCATCATACTGTCTTAAGGCTACTATTGCCAATATCATGTAGCCACTATACCACTATCCCTTCTGAGTCAGCCAGAAATACCCATCATAGAAGCAGCAGAGGGTTACCTTATCATCACAGAAGTAAGGACAGACACCAAAGATATTCCTTTCCTCTTTTATCAGGGGAAAGCCTAAAATTTTCAAGTTTGTGTAGCAAAGTCTGACCTGTAAGGTGCAAAGCAGGAGTCCTTGAAATCATTTAGTGTGAACAAATTAATATGTATTATTTCATAAGGTGTTTGTGGCAATATCTGCTGCAATCTAACTAGCTAGCTAACTCCACTTTGCTCCGTTACCCAACAACAGTGACACGGGCGCTCAGCAAGACACAAAACAGTAGGTGGGTACTTATGAAAGTAATCAATGCTGACCACCAGTGTTACTGCCACGGGGCCTTGCACACCTCTAAGAGTGTACAACCTCATTGCTCATCGCCAAAGCACCAGAAACTAGAAGTGAAGGGAATGCACTAGCAACAAGCTATGCACCAGCACCATCACAATATTGTGATTTTAAGACATCCAACCATTCTAAACTAGTAAATGTCTGTTTTGGACTGTTTGTGCCACCTAGCATGGCTTGGCCTTTATTTTCACACCTCTGCCTTTTTTCTTAGTAGGTGCATGCCCTGTCTTCTCCCTCCCTGCCAAGGCAGCAGCAATCATCCCTTCCTCCAGAAAAGCACCAGATCAGTGCCTGTGCACTAGTGAGTACAGCAAGGCTGGGGAAAGGAGCTTCAGCTATGTGCTGATGGAGGGGGTCTGGTGCTCCAGATGAGATGGAGGGAAGAGGATTCTCTGTTTCCCTAATATCACCTTCCACTGCAGCTTCAACCATGGGATGAAGTGGCCAAGGACAGCTGGTCTAGTTTCTGAATGAAAAACAATGAAGCACAATGTCAGAGCATAAAAATCACAGAATCGTAGAACGGTTTAGGTTGGAAGGGACCTTAAAGATCAGCTAGTTCCAACCCCCCTGCCATGGGCAGGGACACCTCCCACTAGACCAGGTTTCTCAAAGCCCCATCCAGCCTGGCCTTGAACACTTCCAGGGATGGGGCGTCCACAACTTCTCTGGGCAACCTGTTCCAGCGCCTCACCACCAGTGAAAAAATTCTTCCTAATATCTAATCTAAATCTACTCTCTTCCAGTTTGAAGCCATTACCCTTTGTTCTATCACTGCATGCCCTTGTAAAAAGTCCCTCTCCAGCTTTCTTGTCGGTGCCCTTCAGATACTGAAAGGCCGCTATGTGTCCCCAGAGCCTTCTCTTCTCTAGGCTGAACAACCCCAACCCTCAGCCTGTCTTCATAGGAGAGGTGCTCCACCCCTCTGATCATCTTTGTGGGCCTCCTCTGGACTAGCTGCAACAGGTCCATGTCAAAAAGGAGGAGAGTGGATTTGTAGAGAAATGAGGATGGGCATTCTCTCACTCCTGCTTTGTGAAAAATGCTAGAAACCTGTAAAATATAAAGTATCCTACCTGAAATCCCCTCCTACTTGTTTGACAGAGGCTGTAATTGGCAATTTTACTGTAAAAAGAAGAAAAAAGTGCATTTCAGATCTCTTAAAAAAATAAACAGCACACTGAAACACCCAAATTTTGTCTTGGCCAGTTCAGACTCAATAACTGACTGAGGCTGATACAGTTACTGTAAGCAGACACTGCTGGACATCAAAGCATTTACTCAGAGGACTAGTTGTGGGGATTAAGACTTTCTTCCTATTGAGCAGATTCCAACTCATGTGCCCACCTCTGCTTCCTCATCTATTGCCCAATAAAGGCTATTTTGGGATAAAGACACTCTAGGTAGCTCCCATTGAAACTGTTCCACTATGCATAAAACTGTAAATCAGGAAGTGAAGGTGCCAAAGGCAACATGATTATTTTGTTTTGGTAAGCATGCAGCTCTGTTGAAGGACATGTTCTGGATGCCAGTGTCTGCTCCAAGGAAAGCAAGTGTTTGACATTCAAATGGCACTGGACTAGAGTCAGAACAGACATGTCCAGAGTGTGAGTACTTCGTCGAGCCCCACTGGTCCAGCAACATGGATGGGAGTGGGAGAGAAGAAGAGCTGGTGCCACCTGACTGATCTTGACAGGCGAGATGTGTTCATGAGCTGCTGAGCTGCTAGTGCTTACTGCAGGGTGGGTGGCTGTGTAAGAACAAGGTGCCCCGGGGAATGAGCAGTGCCAGCACCCAGGGAAGCTGTATGCAGTGTGGCAGCCTCCAGAGAGGTGGTGCCACTGCATTCAGGCAGCAGCGGAACAGGGGTCCGGTGCAGGTGAGATGAAAGTACCTGAATGACAGCAATCTTTTGGCTAGAAATTGTTTCCTCTCACGTACATGTATAGCACCTGCCTTCACTACACACCCTAATGATATGACATCTCTGAAAAAGCAGTAGGAAGGAGAAAAACGGGATATAAAGTGTTTTACAGGCTGTGAGATGGTACTCCAGTCTGGATCTAAAAAACACAGTAACAAAATACTTAGAGCCAGGATTTGTTTTGCTTTGTGTTTGTTTTTCCTTTCTCTAAGCAACGTCAATTCCAGGAAAGCGTGATCTGTTACAGTTTTACCCTTGGGTATGGTACACAATAGCTAGGAACGAACAGCTGCAGCTGGGGAAGAAAGTGCTTTACAGTCATCCAGGATTGCAAAAACATTTAAAAATTCATTCTTTATTTATCCCCTCTTTCACAGGCAAGCCCTCATCAGTCATAACACTTAAATGTACTTAACAGTACTGTACTTAAACTGTACTTAACTGGACTGCCTGTTCCACAGAAGCCAGTTATAGCTGTAATGATTTGTGCCTGGACTTAAAAGCTGGCAGAGGGCGAGTCACTTTTAACTTCATCCCTCCCTCCATGCTGCAGGTGGCTCATGTATCTTTTTTCTCAAGACATGGATCTCCAGTGCCTCGGTACCTGTGAACCCATGGCCCCGGCACTGATGGCAGGAGAGGAACACATCTCCTCAGGTGGCAAAATCATTGCTGCAGCCCAAGCCCCTGGCCTCTCTCTCAGCATGACCTGACCCAGCAGAAGCATCTTACCAACCATCTGTGGACCAGGTTAGCTGCAACTGGCTTTAGTGCTGCACTGCAGATACCTCACCTGCAGGGTATGGTGAGGCAGGAAACTACTGGGTAAAGTCCATGATCAAGGGCTGAGATGAACCAGGTCTGACAGTCTGTGGGGAGGCATGTCCCTTGGACATAAATAATATTTACAACATTTTGAAGCTCCTTTTATTCTAAATGAAGAGGTTCTTTATACTATTGATATAGAATTTCATTAATAATATTTAACCCACCTGACCAAAATAAAAGTAAGGAAGGCAAAACACAGGAAACCCTTCCAATTATATTTATGTAGGTTTAAAAAATACATTAAAAACACAGGATCCCCTCAATTAATGAATCCACACCTCTCCTATCACAGGCATATCCTTCCTACAAACCCTTTCCCAAACCAAATATTAATCTGTTAGTTTTCTAGCTACCATGCTACTTTGTTTATTTTTTCTGGTTAAGTTCTCCAAGACAAAACCAAAGTAGTCATAAGGCAGAATAACTCTGGGTGCATGTCTGAGAAAAACGAGACAGGAATTCAGAACCAAGCACGAAGTCATTACTAAAACATAGCACTACAGCATGACATTGTTAGATTTTCAGCACCTAAAGTGTGAAAATCACATGAATAAGGATCATCCTGAGAATAAATTCCAGTATCCTTAACGTAGACAGAAAATAAGTTCTCGCATTCCTGTGTTTAACTGATCAGTGACAGCTCCCTATGAATCTATGAAACTCACAGATTTATATTAAAAGACTGATAATACGTATGACTACTTTAATATTTCTCATCCAGTCCTCACTGAGGAATTCTAGACCTCTGCTCATGAAAACAACGGCTGGAGTACTGTTCTGTATAATTTGCTGACATGGCATCTGGAAAAGATTTTAAAGCTCTTATATCAATGAGAAAAATTCTTTTTTTCTTTTTGTAATTCTCAGAATATTTCATGAGGGTTGTTTAACTATGTAGGAGAGGTCAGAGCTGAAGAGAAATGTAGTATTGGCTTTGCAAAATTTTGCCAATAATACGAGCTGTGAGAACCTAAATGACACGATGCTGTAATTAACACAGTGTTTATTGGAATAAATAAAAATTATAATAATGGCTAAAATCAATGAACGCTGACTTATGGCACGGTGGGATGAGGACAGGTAGCTTTGTGTTCAGTACATTTCTACTTTGCTACTTTTTTCATAGATTAACTTGTTGATTTTGTATGCTTGATAGCAGGCTGTTTCATGGCTTTGTGGGTATCTGCGAAGCTACAAAGTTTAACACTAAGCATAACGAATTCCATTGCTTTTCAGTATTCTGTCCATAGCAATGTCTTCTATTAAAACTCTACCAAACCCTACCCTTAAACTCCTGAATTGAATAAACTCCACATTTCTCTAAGAAGCCTATTCTGTTTTAATGTGAAACATTAAAAGTGTAAGTTTATGAAAACCAGATTTTTAAGGCCTGAAAGAACCACAGATAATTTCATAATTCGTTTCACCTACCATGAAAAATAGGATAGCAATTTCATTCAGTTTTCTGTGGACCCTGTTGTACACTGTGTGTTGGACTGAGGTGGGACACAGAACCCACTACATCTCCTGGACTCTGCACTAATGCGTGTTCTGACTCCCTGTCAAAACCTGCATCTCCTATTTCTAAAGAAAATTTGTTTGTTATCAATTGCAATCACAGCTTCTCATGCTTTCTTTTTCACGGACTGAGGCTATCTCTGCTACTTTCAACTACTCTACTGAAGAACATCCTTATATTTTAGGAGACAATTTCCATCCCATAAAATCTCATTTAATCATAAAGTGGCTGAACTGTCTTAAGTGTCATGACAAGAGGTTGTCTCCAGTTCTCACATACTTTGAGGGGTTCTCTTTTGCATTCTTCTTTTTTAAAAAATTCTTTAAAATAATGATGACACCAGAAGTCAAAATAATTCAGTATTAGTCTCAGAGAAGTTCTACAAAGAAGTCAAGATAGCTTTTCCCTCCTATTTTCACATACGCAAAACCTGTATTTGTCCTTGTGGCACAGTATGAGGTTAAGTCATGTTGAGCTACTTGCTCACGTTGACACCTAAATCTTTCCCAGATTTCCTCGTGCTTGCAGTCCTCCAGTTCTGTTTCCTTAGCTTCCACATTTGCTTCTTTTATTTTGTCTGTACTGAAACCAAAAAGTTCTGGTTGATCCCAGTTTTCTGTAGGATTTGGGCTGCCTTGTTTGACTTCAATGAATGTTTTCTACTCTAGACTCTCTGGACCAAATAAGCACATTATTAAAATGTGCGTACCCTACTGCCAATAGGAAAAATATTTTTTCAGCTCTTTGGAATTTACCTCTGATTCAGTTATTCTCCAGTGAGATTGTTCCCAGTGAGTAAAGCGGAGTGTAATAATGTCATGAAGACAGTTTAAACTAAAGAAAAGTGAGCTATTGCAAATGCTGAGACTGAGTGAAATCCCAGCCAAAGAACTCTGAATTTATCTTTTTGGGAGATACTCTTTACTGAGGTTTGAGACTATAGACAAAAAATGGCTTATTGGGATTTTAAGAATTAAACAAAGATATAATGTTTACCTCTTTTCAGTGGGTCAAGTACCTGAAATATCTTATGTTGAGTTTCAAGGCCTCGAGTCTGTGAAACAGAATAGAAACATGCATGAATTATTATTAAGTTCCAAAAGAATGAATGACAAAAATGTATTATCATTTTTATGATCAGGCACTTCACGGTTTGTTCAAGGAGTGTACATGAGGTTATGACAGGAAAAGCTTGGAAAGGGTTCAATAACTAATGGGAGAACAGTTAACTTGTAAAGATCAGGCTTTTTTTTTCTTTCTTTCTTTCTTTAAAAAAAAAAAACACAAAAAAACCCCAAACAAGCAAAACAGAAGGCAAGCTAGGCTTTCAGTATTTGGCCTGATTTTCAAAAGCTCAGAAAACTCAGCAATTTGTGTTCACTTTTGTGGTGGTGCAACACTCCCCCTCCCCCACCTTTTGGCCACTCGGTACTTGGCGCGATTTCTTTCCTGCCTGGGCCACATAATAATACAATGGACCAGAACATAACATAATGGTCTAACATGAAAGAAAGAAAAGGTGGAGAGCAACAGACCACAACGCAATAGTGTGCCTGGTCCCCATGGCTCCTACTGTTTGAAGACAGTAACTATAATTGATCACTCCCGACAACATATGGATTGTGGCCACAGCCTGGGGAGGGGGGGAATACCAGGACCCCACGACCTAGCTAGTTCTGGGCTTGCGTAACTGGTGGGAAGTACCAGAATAGTCCATTGTCCGAGCTGGGCCGGAGTGGAAAAGTACCTGATGAAAGTAAATTATCTCAGATCCTATAAATAGCGATTCTAGTAAAGACACTTTTGAGCTCTTCTGGATTGCAGTGTGCTGTGGCCAGTATCTCCCCTGAGTCGGGATGCTGCTCAGGCTGACACCTGGAGGACTAGAAGGGCAAGGTGAGAGAATCCCTCTTGAACCTCAACTACTGCCCACTGAGGAACACGGATGCATCGTGAGTATTTACCCTAAACTTGGGAAAGGGAAAATTTGACTATAGGCTAGCCTCTCTTCCATCCACCTCTCCACCTATGTTTGTGATAGACACATTAGCTTTATGGATGTGGATGTTCTTCTGTTTGTCTGTGCATACGTATGAGTTAAAAGCGGTACCTGTCGGCTGGTTAGAGTCGCCTGCTATTAAGAAATTCCTTATTCCAGCAATCGGAGACCTGTGTATTTGTGTGCGCACACATACTTATACGCTTTGCTTATATGTATATGTATTAATTTGAGATCTGTGCTTTTACCCATATGTATATGTATTGATTTGGAATACCTTACAGTAAGTTAGTGTGAATCTTGCCATCTTTGAAGTTGTAATTAAGTTGCTGTTCAATTATTTTGTTCACTCACTTTGTAAACCTCTAAACCTGTTAATGATTAAGTGCTAAAATTCAACCTCTTGATCTATCTTAAATCATTACTAAATTCTGAATTGCTGTTAAATCATAACTGTGTCAAGTATTTCCATCTGTGGCAACTTTGCAAGCTGTTTGGTGCTCAGCATTATAAAAAATATTTAAATCAAATTCCTTTTCATAGAAGTAGGAACATAACATTAGACTCCACTGTTTTCATCTGAGATTTTTAAGTGTTTGACAACTACAACAAGGCTCACATTTTCTAAATAGTTACATAGGATGCTGAACAGCAATAATGGAGAAGTAGTGCTTTAAAAAAGATTAGGTCTTATTCCAACTATTCTGACAATGACCTTTTAATAAACTTCATCTCATGGTAGTTGCTAGGCCAGCTAATGCTGAGTACCAAATCACACACACTGAACGGTAGGAAGGGGCGTGATGCTGCTTTACGAATATTGCCAGCACACGTATTTCAGAGCTGGGGCTTGGAAATGATCCCAGAGTTAATTAAAAAGTTTACTGCCCATTTCCCTAGAATGTCCTGTGACCCTTCCCTTTCTCTTCTTTTCACAGCACTCTTCTGGACTGGAAAACACAATAGAAAATGTTTTAATAGGCTTGTTCAATGAAATGTCCAACTGAGGCAGTGAGGTGTTAGTAGTTTTGGAGACTGAGAAGAGCTGGTATAATCTCCAGCTGTAAGGCTCGTTCCTTGGAAGAAAGATCTAAGTGTATCAAATAATATATTCATGAAACATAACTTTACTATTTTTTCCTGCCCTAGACTTGATGTTGATACATCATTCCTGGATTTAATAGACAATAAAGAACAATGGGCATTCTGGGTTAGCAGCTTTTGGTGACAAAAGTGTTTGTCCAAAGTTACAGTGATTGAAAGTTGTCATGTATCAGTCTCTGGTCAGGAAAAGGGCACAACATGTTTCTCCTGGGATGAAAAATACTCACATTTTTGCTTTCATGACTTCTGTCCGTAGCAATGCTTTGAAAATGTTCTCCTGATATTTTGGTTTGTTTCTGCACAGAAAATAGTATGTAACCATTTTGATTCATGAGGGAGTATTAACAGTTATGAAAAAAAAAGAGTTGCAAATAAACATGATAATCACAATGCCAGAAGGAACACATGTAAGCAAGCTGCTCAAGACTGAATTCCTTCTGCTGTTCTGTTCAGCAAATATTTATGAACCTGGACACAAACTTATCATATTGACAAGGGACCTCATTTCCCACTCAAGTTTGGCTTGTTTATTTTTAGTCTGGGAACCTGGAGAGCCAAGCTTTCTCAGTAGTATTAATTGCCACTGCTCTGTTTTTCTGATGTCCGGGCTTCTGGAAAGAAAGACTGGCATAAAATGCAAAAACCTTGCAAATCACTGGTCTACCTATTGAGTGAATGAAAGCATTAATAAAGCAGCCAGCATTATAATGTTTATGTACATAAAAATAATATTACCCATCAAAATATTAATGTGGCTTCTTTCCAAATGACAGTTTGCTTTCTCTAGGAAACAATAACAATGGTCCTATTTTACAGCTGAGGGCCACACAGTTTTCTAGGCTGAACATCAGGTAAATGTGTTGACGGCTACATACAGCTCCAGCATGAACTTCTATCAAAAACTCTACTGTACCTGTGATATTCCTTACTATTCACCTTTTTCAAATGGGTCTAAGTACTTCCATCAAGAGCAACAAAAGAAATTTTAGTAAGTCTTTTGATTTAATAACCTTAATTAGTCACAGAAGTAGATCCACATGGGAAAACCCATATAATCATATAATCATGAAAAGAAAAAAAGTAAAAAACTTCTTGCAGGAATTGTGAAGTACTATTCTTTTAAATTAATTTGATAGACTCTTGTTACTTTCTTCACATAGTAACAGTATCACTCTGACGTGTTTTACTGCTAGTATATAACCAGCAAAAGCACTTTAATTCATTGGAAGAAAGATGCACGAATGAGATTCATACAATTTCATTGTATGAAAGATGTCTTTGCCTATGTTTCAGCACAGAAGTTACAGAACAGGACCTAGTGAAACTCCATTTAATAGTTTTGCAACGTACACTGGTGTTTATAGGTATCGGCAGGTGTAGCCTTAGAGAATCAGGCTCTTATGTGGCCAAAGCCATGTTCAGTCCCAAACATGCTCAAACTTAGCTTACGGCTTAAAGAAAGCCATTATCAAACTTATTATTGCTAAAACCCCATACACTATTATGTTTTGTCACAGTAGGATGAACTGAGGCAGGAGAAAAGGCCTTGGTGGGACTTTTCTTACCTCCTTGTTATGAACACAGTACTTCAAGAGAGCATCACAGAAATGCTGTCCTATCGACTCCAAGTCTTTCATATCAAAATGGGTGCTTTGTCTGCAGCCTGCAGCATCAAGACAGAAATTAAAATGTCAGTCATCCTGCTGACTGCTAGGTATCTGTGATATTTCAGTAGCTGACTGCAAACTCACATATCTTTCACTGACAGATGACAGACAGGTCTATGACTCCTGGAGTTTTATATAGGTGATATTACAGGTCATTATTCTGCCTACATGAACAAATCTATCCACTCAGAGGGGATTAACCATAGTGCATAGTTAACTGATTCCCTATTACAAAATTTCCTAAAAATGCAACTGGGTTTAGTTACTGCTTTTAATTTGCCATCCACTAATGCTTTTGTTTTGTGATACATATGCAATAATGCTAGCGGTGTCCTGAAAGGTTGCTAGTTGAATGCCCTGGTTTTAGTGTTTTTTCCAACTCTTACCTTAAACCATCAGACAGAACACCAATAAGGTCACAGCAGCTCAAGCTACCATCCTCCATGAGAAAACAAAAGTAAAGGTCTTATGTGATGATTCCTACTAAATAGCAACAGCGAATTGTCTCACCCAACTTAGACCCACAGATAGAGGCTTCCAAAGTGTAGCTGTTGTTGATGCCCATCTTCCACATTACCACTCGACCTGTGCCTTCTTTGCTCTTTCGTACTCTGAAACGGCAGTCTCGGAAGGAGAACTTAAAAGATAGGTACAGCATTAGCCTTTGAAGTAAACAGGAAGATGCAATAATTTCATTTTAATCCTGCAAGTTTTTTAATATCTTATCTACCAGGTAAACAATTGTGAGTTTTCACTCTACTTGAATATTGCACACATAGCTCAGAGAATACTGTTATTACTGTTATAGAAATGTAGGTGAAATAACAGCCTTTTGATTAAAAGTTTATTTTACTTTAAGGATTTCTGAGACATCTGCAAACATTTTTTTAATGAGGCTGTACTTACTGTTTCTAAACCATCCTACACAGACAGCTGACCAGCTGAGTTACCACAAATCCTGTTATATACCAACACGTGTATTTACTAAAAAGTTGGAATAGCTCTTCTCTCATGAGTTAAGGGACCAACAATTTGATGTAACTGATCTGGAGCTCACAACCACCTTATCATTGATACCTGAGGAAAATAGCATTAGCTCCAAGTATGCAATGGCATCTAATAGGTTAGTTTGTGTGGTGTTTTATTCCTGAGCCTTTGCAACTTTATGGTTCAAAAGAAGCTTACTGCAGTCAGATTTTATTGGAAAACGACATATTTTAAAAGCCGTCATTTCCTACTGAACTTTTTTTTTCCTAATTGAAATATCTTACACAAACATGGTGACTTTGACACAATTTTCAACAGAAGTTTTCAAAAGGATTCAATCAGGAGAAACATTTTTCTTATTTAGTTTTTTATTTGCTTACTTGTTTGTTTTTAATTCTACAATATGTTTTAAATCTGCATTTAATACACGAGTAAAAAATACTTAATATTAGTTTTTGACATTGTTAAAACAATGTTACTTTGATGTTCTGTTTTTTTTTCATTCTTTAAAAAAAATGTTTAAAAGATGCTAACTTTATGTCCCAATTCAGCATGATACATTTTGGGGTGCTGGAATTTCAAAGGAGTTAAAATTTCACATTCCTACCATTTCTAGTTTTAGCCATTTGAAGATTATTTTACTGGGTGAAGTGTGGTCTTTTAGTGATAGCTTAACAAAAAATTAGGAATCCCAGATTGTGCTTGAATTTTTAGGTGAGTAAGTTTCTAGCCAGATGTTTGCTTACCTTATCTGGGCAGCTCTTGCTCAGCAAGAATGGGAAGATACGTGGATGCACGTATGGTGCTTTTGCTTCCTGCTTTCTCTCACAACCATACATGAAGACATTTTGTTTCCTGTTGTGTCCGTGGATGTCACAATACAGAAAAACATCACGTTCTCCCATCACTCTGTAATACGGGACGACACAGAATACTTCATTAAAAGTGGTTTTTTTTTTTCTCTAGCTCAGAAATAAGTCTGAGGTAATAAGTTATGCTGAAGCTCATGTGTAACTTAAAAAGCAAGAAATCAATAGAAGTTTCACATTCTGAGCTCTGAGTTAAACCTTGAGTGAGCTAGATTAGAGCCAAACTGCTCAGTTCTCTCCAGAATAAAACGTCACTGCATGGAAATAAGATATCAGTGTATGCATCATCAGCCTTTGTCCATGTGTTTGTTCTAATTCTCAGACTCGGTTATATATACATCCAGCTCTGCAGATGTGTATATGAGCATGTTGTACAGCTGAAACCTGCTATTCTTACCTGCTGCTCTTTCACTCTTATACATGTGTTGAATAACACATGCTGTACAATTATGAGACTGAAGCATAAACGGCAGTGAATATTATCTACTTTATCAAACTGTAGATATCAATTTTTATTATGTGCCAAGGTTCTGCAATGTATTATTGCTTAACCGACTAATTTTTAAAGAAAATTTGCAGGTAGACACATTGGGGTTTAGCAACCCACACCTGATGCCCAATTTGTGTCGAAGCAGAGTTCTACAGGGAAGATGTGATGGCACCACAGCTTGTCACCTGGGGCTTTACTGGGCAGGAGTTGGAAAACCACAGTGGAACTAAGAAGGAAGCAGTAATAAACATATCTGTCTCAGCTGACAGTGGCTGAATATGAGGCTGAAGGTCAGTAGCACCTCAGCAGACATAATTAATATTAATTACAGGGCACTCACAAATGGAGGCTATCTCCATATAGTAAGAGAGAGAGAGGAATTCTCATGGAAAAGAAGGAGAGGTTGCAGTGCTCATCCCCTGTAAGGGATCTACATGCCAAAACATTAATTTGAAAGAACACAGATCTTATTTAAAACAGGCTGTAACTAGACGAAAAACATTAAATGTACTAATTCTGACACTGGCTTTTTGCACGAGAGTCTTGTTTGCATTAATTTGTTACAGAAGTTAAACCAGAGGGATTTAGTTTACTGAATATTTAGTTTAATATCTGAAGGCTTAGTTTTATATCCAATGTCTCTGTGACTGGAAGACTGCATAAAAAAATCAAACATATTTGTAGCAAAACCTACAGCAAACTTGGCAATCTTTGCTGTCAAATGGACATCTGGGATCTATTCTCAACCTAACTTCATTCTGGGATGTCGTTGTATGCCAGAAAAGAAGTAAATGAGAGAAATAACGAATTTGAGAAGTAGATTTTGGCAAAGGACAGTGGGGAGAAATATGCTGTCCTGGTTTGAGGTAAAACAGATTTTGTTCAGTAACTTCGCTTCTTAGCTGGGCCTCTTCTAACTACTGAAATTAACAGCATATTGCGCAGACAGTGTTCACTCTCTCAGAGTGATAAGACCAATTGTTTATAGCTGATGCCCAGGCATGGTATGCACAGAGGCTCTTGCTTATTCTTATTTTTATAACAGCCAAGGCCAAACAACTTTGTTATTTGCCCCGTTGGAGGGTCGGAGGCAGAAAAGCATAGTGGGGTCCCACCTGCAGGGAGGAGTGGACAGGACAGGTGACCCAAAACTGACGGGAGGAGTGGACAGGACAGGTGACCCAAAACTGACCAACAGGGTATTCCATCCCATCTGCCTCATGCTCAGTATAAAAGCTGAGGGATCAAAGGGTCAGCTCTTCCTTCAATGGCTGACGTCTGAGGAGGACTCTGTTCGTCTGCCTGTGATCCTGATCCTGAATCCAGATCCAGAATCCAGTTCCCGTCCGTCACTGAGTCCAGTCTGGGACTGCCCCAGTGCCAGCCGGTGACGTGATTGTCATCTTAGGAGCTTGATACAGTTTTGTATATTTGTCATTATTTCTTTTTATTTTATTATTAATATTTCATTAAATAGTTTAGTTCCTTCTAAACTCATAAGTCTCTTTTTCCTCCTCTGCCTCTCTCTTTGAAGAGGGGTAGAGGGTAGCATCTGTTGGTTCCATCTGGGGTCCCCCAGGTCCCCAGTAGTGGATTTGGCCTAAACCACGACATATGCTGAAAATGTTTTGACGAAAACTCTTTTACTCTGGAGATATAACTCATTACCAGGGATGGAGAAAGGGTATTAAATGAAAACCTGCACAATACTGAAGAAAAAATAACCCACTCTGAAATGCAACTGAACGTAAACAAAACAGTCAGAAAGGCTTGGGTACAGGGCAAAGATGTAAACAATACCAAAACACAAGGGACAGAGAAGTCACACTAACAAAGAGACAGTGGAAAGGAAAATCATCTCTTCTAAAGGTAAAGAAAACGAGGTTACCTTTTGATCATGTTTCGGGTATACCAGATGGAAGGATAACATTTCTTCACATTAGATTTGTATTTGCGGTTCAAGTCCTGACCTGTTAAAGAACAGCGGTGATTTCCCACAATCACACCATCTGGATTCAACATGGGTACCACTTCGAAGACAAAATTGTCCCGCAGCAGTTGAGCTTTGCCTGAATCGCCAAGAATGTAATCCAGAAAGCCCTTCATTATCCAGGAACTGTTAGTTTCTCCTGGATGCACCCTGGCAGTTAGGATCACAGCCTTCCTCTCAGTGCCTTTGCCACTTTTGGTGTCGTTGGTGATAGTTAAAACATACACTATGTTTCCTGCCAGTGAATGGCACAAGATGTGAATCTTGCAGAATTTGGACTTCACTGGATCTTTAGAGATGGCCACCAGGTACTCCTGTAGGTTGGAGTAGGTATAAGGATAGCAGTGGGCAAAGTAGCAGGTGTCTCGGTCATGAGGGAACTGGAACGTCCAAGTGAGCGAGAAATACTGACGTCCACCTTGGCCCACATTGTTTTTGTAATACTTGATTTCATTTCCAGTCCTTCGCCAGCCAACCCTGTGTTTCTTTGCATCGGCTTCTGAGTACAACAGTGGCCGCAGGCCACGTTTATATAGGCTGTTACGATTGGTAAAGTTGACTATAGTGAAGCGATATGGCATCCCTGCCTGCATATTGCTTACTTGGAAGTAGTACCATTGCGTGTATCTGCTTGTGTAGAGGTCGGTGCGCAGGGTCAGCTGGTACTCAAATTCATTGCTGGTAGGCAGAAAGAAGACAAACAGTTGCGATGCTGGTTAGCACTGTAGTATGATGCAGTGTCAAATAACGAGGACTGCCATGAAAAAGCACTGCGCAGTGAGTCAGGTGCAAATCCAATTACACCGTCATAAATCAAAGTCTACGCAGCTGCCAGGAAAAAATGCCTAATCACACCGAATGTGTCAATAATGCAACTGCTGTCTTCATTAGGACTTTTAATAATAACTAGGACTTCTAAAAATGTTCTCCACACTATGCTTTAAAAGGAGGTGCTTAAGAAAATGTGTTGAGTTTGTGTGGATGATTATCACCTATAGAAAACATTCAGTGCTATGGAATGGCTATCAGACCATATCATGTGAAGGTTACCTGAAACTACTTTTGAAGCTTATTCAACTAATGTAAAACAAGTCACAAATCCAGAGTAAGACATCCTGCTCAGAAACTGATAGCAGGCTGCTCATAATAACCACTCTGGTAATAACTCCATCTTAATAAAAGTAGAAAAGATTAGAAACTTACACTTTGACCACCTTCTGCAAATTCCCACTCTCAAACCGTGCTTCAAAGATCAGTGTGTTGTCCTCTTTCTGGTGGGGGATCTGCTTCAAGGGGCAGAGACCTCGCACTCGGGAAGACGTAAAGCAGGAGTTTTTGTTAGCTAGGGGAAGGAGCAGAACAGATGTCTTTCGTTTCAGCCTGAGTCATTTTAGAGAATACCTGCAAATTCTGCAAATTCTTTCTAGAAACAGACAACTGCACGGAGCTGAACTTCAAAGCATATCTTAGGTAAGTGTAAAAGAAATTATACAAAGATATTGCTGCCCATTCCCACTGAACCTTACGGATGTCAGCCAGCTTAAGATCTGACTCTGTCTTGGAGGTTCCTGTGTCTCTCTGCATGAGCAAAGGGCAATTCATACTCTGTACTTAGGCCAAGCAACTGAGTTAGGCGGAAAGACTCTAGGACTCAGGTCCCCCAGTTCTTTTCAGCAGTCAAATGGGCAGCTTCTCTACTCAGAAATCACATGTAGCCACACACAACTCTTGCCATCAGTTTGGTTTTCACTCTCTGTATTCAATTATTTTAGTCTAGAAGTAAGATGACGCCCAGACCCAGCAGCAATCACTTTTATATTGCAAGTGATGTTTTCACATCACATTTAGCATGCAGTTTGAGCCCATATCTCCTTTTGCTCTCTTCTGCTACTTTTTTCTCAGATAAGAGGCTTACAGAGGCATAACTGAACTTTTTACTACAATCTTCATTGAATCACTGTTGCCATATGTAAAAGATGCCATATTCAGTGTATTATTCTTCATAATTGAAGCTACTCTAGACCCATAGGGGTTTTCATTAGAGAAGGGCTGTTAGCTTTGCTAGCTGGAATACCCACTTGAATAATTACTTTGTTTAGCTGAAATCCCATTCACAGTTTCTCTACCTTTCTCTTCCTCTTCATGCTCTTCCTTAACATTAAGGAAGAAAAATGTATCAGTGGTTAATCCAGTAAAACTGTTTCTGGAAATATCTGTATCAGTCAAATGCGACAGAATGAAATGCACAAATAATATCTGAGATCTCTGTCATGGTACTTTGATGTTTCTGCACGGGAGTCATCATTGGATTGTATTTTTCTCTCCCAAATCAGATTTTAGGAAGGCCTGTAGGAACTCAGCAGCAGGTAGTTTCCAGACAGGCAGTAACTCCCAGTTTCTGCTGAATTAAAATTCAAATTCAGTGGGAACGAGGAGAGTGCCGCTGCTGTCTCCCACAGGATGCGATGGCTCATTACATGCCAGCCAAAGTCTGTGGCACTCAGGTTATAAATCTGCATAAGTGCAGATGCCTGTCTGACCCTACAGAGCTTCTCTGCAAGGAGGATTTTAGGGTTTCAAAAATTATATTTATTTCTATATCACTTAGATGGCAAAGCTAACAAGCTGGAGGTTTCTGTCCCAGGAACAGAAAAGAGAAGATGAACTCCATGAGGCTCCAAAGTTCTCCTCCTCCTCCCACCTGCTCCTGTCCCCCAGATGGCCACACTGCCCAGCAGCCCAGTTCACACAAGGAGTCTACTTTCCCTGGTGCAAGCAGGGAAAGGGAAGTAAAGGTTCCAGGGCTCTGAAGTTCTCTGCAGGTCCTGCTATCAGCCAATCCCAAGGCTAGGAGGCAAAGCGGCACACTCAAGGCAGTGAACATACAATTACAGTCACTTGAAAACTCAACCTGTAGTGAACATATACCGTCTATTGCTATCCATATGTTTAGATACAGAGTCTTCACAGCGAGGGCAAGCACTCATATTCTGTTGCAGCTTATGTTTGCTAGCCCAGGAATTGCTCACTGCCTGTAACTACCCGCACAACATCCTTCCTCAGGAGCAGAGAGAACTGGCCATATTTAAAGACAGCAGTTTTCACCTCCTTGGTTGGTAAGTTTCATTAACAAAGTCTGAGAACCATGACAGCAAAACCACACTTTGCCAGAGAGTTGTACGGCTGAAATAAGAACCACTTCCCATTGCCTGTGTGTGACGTTCAAGTCACTAATAAAGGATGTGGAAAGCTGCATTTTTAAAGAACGGCAACTCAAGGACCGTAACAGAAATCACCGTCCTTGTTTTCAAGAAGGTGGGGAGCTGGGATTCAGAGTGTTCCTCCACATCTTATCCCTTGCAATACATTAGCAGGTCCAGTTGCAGAGACAGAAATTCCTTCCTAATCACACAGCAGTTATCAGTTTTCTTGGCCACCAAATGTATCAACCTACTTATTACTGAAACCTAATACACCCATACCACAGAAGTAGCTAATTTCTAAATAAACATAATGTCTAAGAATAGCAGTGCTTTTCGGTATAATGCAAGCTTTTATCAACTGTGTTGACCTCAAGAAGGATGCCAACTCCCTTTCAGTTTTGTGCTACTGCAAATTTTGTGGCCACATCTAGTTATCCTAGGATTGCAAAATTATTATCATCCTTTTTTATCTATGAAGAAGTAGCCAAAGACCAAAATCAACAACTGCCAGAAGTTCCAAGTTCATCCAAGGAAACTGGATCAACTTAGCACACACAGGAAAGAATAAATAACTCTAATTATCAACTGGCGATGGTGAAATAAGGCAACTAACTCCTTTCGATTCTGTCCAATTAATCCTTGCCAGACTTAGGAGCCTGTAATCAAGCACTGATCCAATCTGGCCAGATTTTATTTTGAAGTCTTGGCAAAACCACTATAGCAAAGAGGATAATAAAATCTTCTCTCAACACAGACTTTAGTGTTGAACCTGCAGTTAAACATCCCTCATCTTTTTCACTTTCTCTTTTGGGCGTTAAGTTATTTCTCTCCACTCATTTTCACAAAAAACTAATTTTAGGTTGGTTCATAATATTATTCACTGAGAACAATGGCTTGAGCTAAGCTGGACTTCTGAGATAATTAACAGTATGAGCAGAACTTATGGATGATGAGACAGCTGTGTAACTAATTTCCTTCCCTATCCATAGGAAAATAATTTATTCCCAAGTGCCATAAAATAACAATAGAAAATCATATTGATTTCATCAGGCTTTGAATTAGGTTCATAAAGGAGACCAAAGCAGGAGCTTCATCTACCTACAGTTGACAGCAAGATTTCTCAGGGTGTTCCCACCTTCTTCTCCTAGATAAATCACAGTGCCTTTGTCAGGAGTTTGGTATGGCGGCATCACCTCCAAACCTGTTGGAGTGTACAAGGGCTCAGGGGTAGTGGGTATCCAATCTGAAAAAGAAGAGATACACAGAAGTACAAGCAGGAAGATTGGTTTAGAGTCTTTATAATATGAAGGACACATTGAAAAGTGGTTCATCCTATTTACACCAGTTGCACATAAAGGAATAGGGAAGCCCCCTTTTGAACCTCATTTTTTTGAATCTGTGAACAAATCTTCACTACAACTCCAAACCAAAATACATATCAATCTGCACGGACTAATTTTTGCTGTTTAAGCATACCTATTTTCCTTGTACAGCTTGCTTACCATTAGTGAGGATGACAATGGTGAACATTAGACAGCATTGGTACCATTAAGAAAACAGATGCTCCAACTACACAGTGAAGTCATTGATTGCTGACCACACAGACACTGCATGGTTATAATGCAGCATCTCCATTTAAGTTGCATGACATCTGCCTGGCGTGTCAAAGACCTCTTGAACACCAATTCATTCTGACAGTAGGCCTTTCCTTACTGTAATATTCACAGCAGTCCTATCCCATTCCATTCAAGATACTGGGATCTATTTTCAAAGGTAACAGAATAAGGGCATAGATGTCTCAGTCCCGCCTCTGTGCATTTCTGATTTCTACTGATTACTTCCAAATTGCAATTGGTTGTATCTATAAAGCACAGGGACTGTTAGTCTTCACTATCTCGTAATAGGTTGGCAGTATGACTTTTGTACAGACAGCATAAAAGCAGTTATTAGCTGACACTCATATTTAACCATATAGCCCTGAAATACAGTACTGACATTGCTAGTAAAAGGACATGAGAATTGTACTGAATTTGCAAGACCTCAGGACTGAGGCTTGTCAGGTTTGCTCTGTCTGAACTTTTCTTTATCTGCCTGCAGCTTTGTTTCACTTAATTTAGCTGTGACGGCAATTTCTATAATTGACCAGGTATGTACAGCTAATGTGTTTTATTTTTGTTTATCTTTGCGTGGTACAACCATAAGCTTATACAGACAGCAGTAACAAGGAGTTGTTCTGTGTAGAAATGCAGACCTAGACCTGGACAAAACTCATTTATGGGTAACAAAGAGAAAAAGGAAATAATATCTAACACATGTAAAGAACACTGTATATGGTAAATTCAGATGTAACATGGAGCTGCAGACCGACAAAGAATGAGAAAGGTGTAAGAGAAAGCTAGCAAACATATGAAAATGACCCTAGAGTTATCTGGATCCGAGAGTGGGGAAGAAGAAATCACCAATACAAACTTTGTATTTCTCCCAGCAAAGGACTCCAGAGGCTGACAATTTGCAACAAACAATGCCTCCCCTCCACCAGAATGACGTCTCTGCAATGAAACCACTGACCTTAGGACCTAGAGGAGCAGTGCAAGGGGAAGCCAGGAAAAGGGTGCGGATTAAGCACATGTATAACAAATGTGACTGCATTAATATTTTTTCTTTTTCTGTAGCAATAACATCTGGACTAATAATTATTTGCCTGTTAGGATTTCACTTATACTAACAATAAATTCTTGGCTTTATTTATATATAAGGTGTGCTTCCTCTTTGCCCATATACAAGATTTTAAGCATAACACAGTAACTTACCAATGTGCTCAATTCTGTCCCTGATGACTTCACATTGGTGTGGCCAGTACACCAGGGAAAACTGACTGGCCAGCAACGAGTCATCAAGATTCTGAGGCTCCTGAGGGTGGGGTACAACTGTCTCCAAGTCAGATGATAATAGAATCTGTTTTGCCCTTGGAAAAAGATGAGCACAAACGGAATCTGTAAGAAAGTGAAAGAATCCTCACATCAGTCTCTCTAGTGGAAACAGGCTGCAGAGATTATCTATGAAATCAACATAACTAAGAATGGCACAATAAAATTACATCCCACTGAAATGTAAATTTAATGCTCCATCCTATAAATCACACTGAATTTAAAAGAGCATTGAATGAACAGTTAATTCATTAAACCACGAAGCACATCAAGTATGCAGCAGGAAATAGCTTATTTGGGTTCCTATAGAAAATGTTGGCACCTTTTATTATTACTGTTTTTATTACTAGTGTGTTATGGCAGGGCTTACAATCTCAATGTCTGAGTCAAAATCTGTGCTGTGCAATACTATACAAATAACAAACAAAGCTTATTCTCACAAAACTTATCACATCGAGTGTATGCAACAAGATAGTACTGGCTAGCATGACAGGAAAGGTAACAACCTGATGCTATCACGAATTTTGTAAAGCAACAGAGACATTTGGAGGGTGTGTGTGGGTCTTTGCTTGTCATCAAGGAATTCTTCAAAGTTATGAGAAGCCACCTGAATGAAAACATGACAGGCAGAGAAAAGACTTTGAAAAAATCTAGTAATTGGATGATTGGGACTGCTGGTACTGTGCACTGACCACAACACTGCCCTGAGAAAATTACTTGTCTTTGTCATAGATATGAAAAGATCCCCTTTCAAAGCATTCCCTGTCCTTTGTACTATCGGCTTAGAGCAGGTCAAAAGATGGGAGTTTGGTTTCATGGGAAATTAATTTTTTGTATGTGCTTTGGATCTGAATCAGATACCAGAACCTGTAGGAGTTATTTTACCAGAAAAAAATTCTGATCAGCTTTAGATCTTGTTTCTAGACCTACTTCGCCTCACAACAGAGTAACATAATAAGCAAAAGCGCTTCACCTGAAGGATCTGTTTTCGAGCGCAGATGACATCATATGTGAAAAGTAAAAGAATGAAAAATAAACCTGCTTAACCCATTTTTAACCTCTAGTGGATACCTAACTCTAAGGGATACCTGGCTATTATAATGCCAAATCGGTAATTGGTGATCAAGGGCATGCTGCAAAATGGGACTGAGATAACTACTCACCTAGGTCAAGAACCACAAAATGTCACTAGATCTAATTCCAGTTTTGTTTAGAGCTTGAGTGTTGTGTGAACACTAACACCTTTCTCCTTCCCCTTATTCTTCCACCCTGTGGTCTTGCAGGGAAGATCGGGGGAATAATTGAAAGGGTCCTAACCTGTCAGAACAGCACACTGCTGACTGGCTTCTGTCACAAATGAGTTAGGAGGGTCTTCATCTTAAAAAAAAAAAGTTAAAATACTAAAATAAAATCAAAAGTCCACAGCATGAAAGTTTGCTTTTCTTTATTTTCAGAGAGAAAAGCTGCCTCTGTTTTGGTTTACATTATGGCCTGAGTAAGAATTAGGCCAAATCTGCATGGTCCTGTACTCTCGTCATTATTCCTGGTGGCTGCTTCTCAAAGGAGACATGCTTTCACTTGTCCTCTTTTGCTCCCCCAGTGCCTCTCTTCTGCAGTTCTAGTATTCCTACTGATATAAGAAAAAAATGTTTGGTTTTCAGCTGCATTAATTAGCCCTCTGATCCCACTCATCAAACAAGCCTACTGATGTAAGAGCAGGAGAGGCAATGAAAACCAATAGCTAGGACAGCCCTTCTGGTGGCAGCCCAGACATATGGCACAATTACCCCAAAGCAATAAGGACTAGGACAGGGAGGTGAGGAACTTCATGCTAGGGAATTAAGGCATAACACTTGGCAAAAATTAAAAAAGCACCACTCCGCAACCAAAGCATACATGGGCCATAAAAAGCAACCAACTACCCTGGGTTAAACTGGAAGCACATTGGCAAGGCAGCAGAGACAACAATGCCTGTCCCCTTCACGGTGCTTTAACATAAAACATTTATTTCCTGGGTTTTCAATCTAGTCCCCGTTCATTAACATCACATTCAATTAAACCCCAAATTTCCTCCCTGAAATATGAATAAATGTTGGTAAGATCAAATGCATTTCACAGCTGGTAAAAATACTCCCAGCTTTACTGACTGCTCCTATTTACATTCACCACATTTGCAAATATAACACCAGGCTTCTAAAAATCTGCTAGTCCAGTAGCTGATCAGCTTTATTATTACAGGTCAGGAACTGAAAAAAACCAAACAAACAGTTCACAAACCAAAACACAGATAAAATCCGAAAGTAGAGGAGGTAGAGGACTTGACTTTGCCCAGTAACGAAGAGTCGTGCCGCTCTCCGTAACGCGGGTAGCGCCAGGGATGAGCTCTCAGGACAGGGATTTGGGTAGTGCCATACACAGCAAGGTCCCCAATTTTACTTTACTGCGCTTAATTAAGCACGCCCTGCGATGCATTTCGGGTGCCCGCAGAAACGGTTTGTCACTGGGGTTGCTCACGGATTTCCTTTAGAAGATAAGAAGCAACTGCTTCTAATGAATTACAGCCCATTTCCCCCACGATGTGGGACCACCTCAGACGAAGCGCAGGCGCTGAGGGGGACTTACTGAGCTGCCTTCCTCCCCGGCGCCGGGGCTCTCCCCGTCCCGTCCCGCCGCCCGGGCGGCGGGACAGGGCATCCCGGCCGGGCGGCGGCACCGCCGTGATCCCGACCTCCGAGGGGGCCGCTGACAAACGCCCGCCACAGCCGAGCGGAACCGCCCCCGGCCCCACAGCGGCCTCAGAGGCCGCGGCGGTGCCTCCCGCCGCTGCGCTGGCGCGCGTCCCAACGGCGGCCGCTGCCCCGCCCTACTCTCGCGAGAGTTCGTTGACGGGCCCTGTCAGAGCGGAGGGCGGCGGCGGCGGCCCCGCGTTGGGAGCCGTGGCAGCGGCCCTGTGTGTTAAGCCCCTGTGGCTGTCCGGGCGGGCAGCCGCTGCCGGAGTCACAGGGTAGTGCCGCAGCGTCCCCGGCAAGCAAGCGCAGGGTGGGGGTGCAGCCGTCTTGAAGAGCCCCGAGGCGCAGCGGGGGCAGATGCTGTGCGGCGGCTTCCCCGCACCTTCTGGGGCATCTGCAGGCTTGGGCTGTGTGGGGGGAACCGGTGTTTTCTGTCTGTTACCTGTAACCCTTCATCTTATTAAGTCAGGGAACACAAGCAGGATAAAATATGGCAATACAGTAAAGTGTGCGCAAATCCTATGTGCTTATGTCAACCAGGCAACACCTTCTGTCCTAATTCCTGTTAACTGCAGTGCCTACAACCTGTGCCGTAGAAGAGTAGCCACTCCTGGTTAATACCTTCCTGTAGCGCTGCGGTGGGGTGCAGAGCACAAGCGGATGCCTGGAGTGTGCCCCGATGTTGGCTCTTTGCAGCCCGTACTGCGGTAAGGTGGTGTTGTGGTTTGGGCCGGGTTGGCCACTGAAACGAATGGCGGATGCTCTCTTCTCTGCGCTTCAGAGAAGGGAGAGCGTCTCCCATGAGGGAAGGAACATCCCTGAGAGAAAGGGACTTAGGAGTTTACAGGAAATTAAACGGCTTTAATGAAATGCTAATAAAATAATAAAAAGAAAATAATGAAATATATACAATATATACAAGAGCAGTATCAAGCTCCCAGGATGATGATCATGTCACCATCAGGCATTGGGAAAGTCCCAGTCTGAATTTAGCAATGGACAGGAACTGGGTTCCAGATCTGGATTCAGGAATGCACGAATTGGGATCAAAGGCAGATGAACAGACAGAGTCCCACTTGGACATCAGCCACTGAAGAATGAGAGTTGACCCTTTGATCCCTCAGTTTTTATACTGAGCATGAAGCAGATGGGGTGGAATACCCTGTTGGTCAGTTTTGGGTCACCTGTCCTGTCCACTCCTCCCTGCGGGTGTGACCCCTCTACACTTTTCCACTTCTGACCCTCCAATGGGGCAAATAACCAAGTCAGCTGCCCGTGGGTGTTATAGCAATAAGTATATGCAAGAGCATCTCTGCATACCATTCCTTGGCATAAGTTATTACTAATCAGGTCTTATCACTCTGGAAGCAATGTCTGAAAAAAATGCTGTTAATTTCAGAGAGTTAGAAGAGACATAACTGAAAAGTAAAATTCTGAACACAAAATTGGTTGTTTTACCTCAAACCAGGACAGACGGCCAGCCAGTTGCTAGTCTGCATTAGACCTCTCAAGTGTCCTTCAGTGCCAGATGGGACCAAAGGCACCCACCTTTCAACTTTAGAAACTGCAAATGTGTGGCAGTTTGGTCAGGCTGCTGCACGCCTGTGCGGGGCTTGCTGAGTATGCACACTGAGCTGATGCTGCAGGCATTGGGCTTCCCCTGTGTGTGTGCCACTCACGTTTGTTCTTGGACAGCGTGTCCCATGCATTCCAGTCACCCTGTACATTAAGTTCGACTTCTCTGGAAAACACAGAGTCATGTGTTTCTCTGTCTAGGAAAACTCTCTGGGCTGAAATCGGGGAACCGATGTCTGCCTAACCACTGTGACCTACTTGAAGAACTCAAATGACAGCCTATGACTTGATTTAATTTGACTCCTGCCCGCGCCTTCTTCAAATGTTCGAAGGACAGCTTTTCAGTTGTTCAAGGAGGCAGGAGCAGGCAGCTCTGATGGGTTACACATGAGCCATGACCTGACAGACACACTGGGAGATACATCTACTTTGGATTCTCTGCGCCTGAGAGACAGAGGAGCTGCAAGCAGGGACATTTCCCGCTCTTCCAATTCTTATTGTATAGTAGAGACTATACTGGTGCCTTCTGTAGTTTTACTAGCCCTTTCATGGACAGAAGATGTCCTGCTCAGTAATCTTCTGATAGAGGAAAAGCAGGTCTCTTCTCCTCCATCTTATTTCTAGTTCCTTGTCATATTCTGAGGATTACCCTATCACTTTAGTCTCATGGCTACAATAATTAGACTTGCTATTTTTTTCACAGCATTGCCTTTGTCTACCATAGGTAGAAGGGAATGTAGGAGGTCACACTGAGCTTTAGGTGTCATTGCCGCACCACAGCAGGGCTGCAAACACAAGTCATGTGCAGGGTGAATCCTTCCTTGGCATCGTCTCTAAGAGGAGGATGCCCTCTTCATTTCTAGCTTTCTTGCCATAGTTCTTCACCTTTCCAGTGCCCAGATGGGTGACTCCCAAACAAGCTATCTTCCAGAGCAATGCGTCTGCAGGAGGCCAAAAGAAGTGCCCGGAGTCCAGAGCCTGGGCAGGGACCACCCAGGGCTCAGGGGAGGGAGGGTTAACCTCTTTGCTGACCAATGCTGGATTTGTTTCAGAGCCCTGCAGCTCGCTTGCTGGTGCCAGCCCCAGGTCCTGATGACCATCCTGGTGTGGGTGCCAGTGGTTCACTATCCCTGGCTGAGGGGATCAGAGAGTGAAGGAAGGCAAAGAGTGAAGAAGAGCAGTCCTATGCATTGATTTCTTAGGACGATGACAGTGGCTGAAGAGAGGAACAAAGGCCCAACAGAAAGGGGGATTTAGACAGGAGTTCAGTAATAACCGTCATGTTGGAGGTTGCAGCCACCTAAGCAAACTAGCTGGACTCCCTCAGCTTCCTCTGTTGCCCATGAGGGCAGGTTCTCCCAAGAACAATCCAGAACACTAAATTTTGGATCTGCTTGAGTTTGCTCTGGAAGACCTGTTTTTCCTCCATTGGTTATAGAGGGGAACGGTGGAGAGTTCCTTGGCTAAAATAGGAGGCCAAATTGGTTTAGTGTCAATATCCATCCCCAGAATTTCTGTGAATTACGATCAGGCATGACTGCCCAGTGCCCTGAACCTTGCCCAAAGCAAGTCACAAAGGTGACATGCGGTCACAGAAGGGACTGTGGGCGGTAAGCGTACTCTTTTACTGAGCAGAAGAGAGAGAATTTCAATCTGTCTCATACAGGCGTGACATGTCACCATGTGTTTTTGGTCTGTATAATTACGGAAGAACTATTAGCTCTACAAATAGTCTGCAGGAGCAAATACTCATGGGAGATTTGCTGTTTGCTGCCACAAGACAAATGCCATGACCTCTGTATCAGCAATATCAACAATATGTGTTACGGTTGTATCAATTTGTGCATGAAATGGGGTGGGGAGTGTGGGGTGTCACTGCTTCTTAGCGCATGTAGGAAAGCTATTTCCTCCCTGCAATAATCACATCCCACATATACAATCCCCTGCATCTTCAGCACTGGAAAGCAATGTATATGTTTCTCTCTGTAGTGAAGATGGTTCTGAGATACATGCAGGTGTGGAACATCTGTCCCATGCTGTTAAAATGTTTGAAAGAAATTAAGTCTCTCTGAGAAAAGAGATTTGAATCATAATTTTTCCCTACTTATGATGAGTGAAAGTTGTGCATTTAATGTAACCGTAGAGTACTACTGTGTGCCGCAAGAAAACCTTTGTCATACGAGCAAGTTATGGGAAAATCCTGAAACAGGCCTTAAAAATTATTCTGTTTTTAGTCTGAAAAGTAATATTAACTGACCAATATCTTGGTATTTCCAGAATTGCTTTTTTCATTTTCCAAAATGCCAGTTGAATAATCAGATTTGCTTCCTTTGTATAAAAAATAGTCTCTGGAACCTATTCACAAACCAAATAAAATCAAACATGCTCTTATTTAAGTTATTCACTTCTATTTCTATCATCACGGTACTTGAAAATCATCATGTTGATCAGAATCATGTTGCATTAGGTGCTGTGCTTTGCTAAGAGTCCACCCTTATTTTAGAAAGGTGAACAGGAGAGGCAGGGAGGGCAGGGAAAGGAGGCAGGAGTGATGGCAGAGAGGATGGAGTGGCAGAACTGAGACTGGAAACCGTGTCATAAATCTGTCCTGCCCACTGGGTAGCACTGTCCCTTACAGGAGCTCAAAAGTGAGCTGCTGAGCTGGCGGGGGAAGTTCGCAACCTAAACTTTAGTCTGTGGTCTCCAGGAACCTTTGGGTACCTCTGGTGAGAAGTTACGCATTGTTATATTCTTTCTTGAAAAACAACATTTGTGTTGGTAGCAGCTTGATTTAAAATGTTTTCTTTAAGCCTTACGTTTCTCTGTCTCAGTCTTAATTTGTTCCCAAATGAATCAAGGATGGGAGGATTTGGGGATGTGTGCATTAAAGCTCTGATTAATATTACAGAAATTGTTCTTCAGAAATAGTTCATTTGTTTCTAAAGCATCTGTGCTATCTTTCCTTAGAAGAGATTTATGTGCATTTGCACAATGGAGTGGTAGGTGCTATTTTGAAATCCTTGTGCAGGGTTTAAGAAAAAGCTTTTTGTCATGTTTTTCTTCAATGTTAATTCTTCTAGAGTGACGCAGTTCTCGCACAGTGCTTTGGGTTTGCTACTTCTTTCCCTAAAAATCATTTCTCTCCAGTGGAACAGCTAAGAGAACAGGAGAAAACAGAATTAACTCGTAAAGGTTCCCGCTGCTGTTGCCAACATGCGGAACAGAATGGCCACAAGGTGGTAGCAGTCTGTAAGGGAGGGACAGGAGGTGGCTCTGAGCTTTGTTGCTGGATCCAAGGAGGCAAATACTGCCTGTGTGCCTTATGCTATGCAGCGGAGCATTTGCAGTGTTCAAGCAGAGTTATTTTAGATCTACTTTTTGTTAGCTTGTGTTATATGAGCCAGCAGTGTGCCCAGGTGGCCAAGAAGGCCAACGGCATCCTGGCCTGTATCAGGAATAGTGCGGTGAGCAGGACTAGGGAAGTGATCGTTCCCCTGTACTCAGCACTGGTGAGGCCCCACCGCGAGTCCTGTCTTCAGTTTTGGGACCCTCGCTACAAGAAAGACATTGAGATGCTGGAGCGTGTCCAGAGAAGGGCAATGAAGCTGGTGAGGGGTCTGGAGAACAAGTCTTATGAGGAGTGGCTGAGGGAACTGGGGTTGTTTAGCCTGGAGAAAAGGAGGCTGAGGAGAGACCATATCGCTCTCTAAAACTACCTGAAAGGAGGCTGTAGAGAGGTGGGGGTTGACCTCTTCTTGCTAGTAACAAGTGATAGGACAAGAGGAAAATGGCCTCAAGTTACGCCAGGAGAGGTTTAGGATGGATATTAGGAAAAAGTTCTTCACCGAAAGGGTTGTCAAGCGTTAGAACAGTCTGCCCAGAGAAGTGGTGGAGTTGCCATCCCTGGAGGTATTTAAAAGACAGGTATACATGGTGCTTAGGGACATGGTTTAGTGATGGCTTTGGCAGTGTTAGGTTGATGGTTAGACTTGATCTTAATGGTCCCTTCCAACCTAGATGATTCTATGGTTCTATGATTCTGTGATTTCACTTTGAGGTGACCTTGTGTGAGGTAGAGCAATGGGGGATAACACCATGGCATCTCTCTTCTCAGCTGTAAGGCCCTGTAGGCTGGCAGCATGTGACTTTGCCAAAGATGCCAAGTGCAAATCCATTTAAAATTGACAGCATAAGCTAGCTTCTGGGCTTGTGCTGCTACCCGGTATAGCCCGTCTGCTTTTTGGGCTCTCCTAATGGCATCCAGAATGGCACGGACCCAGGCTGCAAAGTGCTGACCTTCTACGTACTCCTTCTGCCAGCTCATTCCGGTTCGGGGTAATGTAATGGGTTAACTTCATACAGCCTGGCTTTGTGAGAGATCAGACATCATCCATCCTCCCGGGGCTGACATAAAGCTCGTGTTAATAGAAGAAGACAGTGAAAACTCCATCATGTGCTCTGTCTGATTTGACAGAATGCAGTCATATGCCCACACGTGATCAAGATTAAATTTGTGCTGCTGAGTGATCTGGCAGTGTGCAAACCCCTATTGCTGTTCATGAAACCAGTTTTGGACAAAAAATATGTTTTTACTTCTAGTGCTCCTGCTATGAGAGAAGAGAAATGGGAGCTTCTGACAGATTACTGGGGCAGACAACTGCAGGGATCATTTTGGTCTGGGTTAAAATTACCAGAAAAGATCATAGAATCAGAATTTTCTAGGTTGGAAGGGACCTTTAAGATCATTGAGCCCAACTGTCAAGCTAACACTGCCAAACCCACCATGAAACCATGTCCCTAAGCACCTGTCTGCCCGCTTTTTAAATACCTCCAGGGATGCCGATTCCACCCTTGCCATCCAGATATAGGAAGTTGTTCTGTAAACTCTTTCACCGTGAATTCTGGGAGAATTTAGTCCTTTCTTGGTGCATAGTAATTATGGGAAGGTGTGTGAGGACTGGCAGCACTAACTGTATTGTTATCTGTATCTTTCCTCTATCTGGTCTACATCATGCTTGAGTGAAGTTTTTGTGTGTCAGCAGGACTTAATATAAAGGCAACATTCAATTTACAACATTATAAGGTTAATTCAGGTCTGCAATGAAGATAAGCCCTGCATTTCTTGCTGCATTTCTATGCATAAATGCTAGCTGTGCTGTGAATAGCAACAGCTTCATTTGGATGAGGTGCTCAGATGTGAATGCTCAGACACTTTGCAGGAAGCAGTTTAAATATTTCAAAGCGAAAAAAGGGTGTCAGTACTAGCATGGACTCAACATTCATCGTGATTTGCTTACTGGGAGCCATAACCAACAGTCCGAACTGTTGTTTCCTCCATGGAGTCCATCTTTACCCTTGTGCAAGCTTTTCTCCGCAATGCTCATGTTTTGAACACCTATTCATTGCTCAGTAAGACTCTGTCCCTGGAGGCAAGGGAGGAGTGAAAAAATGTCACTCAGTGTTGCACAAAATGAAGTCATGGTTTGTATTGGGTCCCTTTCACCCAGTGCTGCAAGCATGCACACATGCTTTAAATTTCTCACAATTTCTATAAGACTATTCTTAGCGGTATGGTGAAATGTGCTTATGTTAAACGTGCTACAGAGGAGTTTCAAAATAAATCATGTCCTGAATTGACCTGATTCCGTTCACTGTTGTTTTCCTTTGGCTGTAATATAGCTTGTGGAGTGACAAAATGCAGCACTGAAGGTAACAGTCTAGTTTGTTTCTCTCTGATAGAATTGTTGATACATTTTTCTATTTCTGACTTATTTTCCATGTTCTTTGATGCCACAGTTCTCAAAGGTGCATCCTTCATTTTACAGAAAACAAACTGTTTAAGGATGTATGTTCCAGCTACTTTTAGCTAAATAAAAATAATATACTCTCTGGATACTTATACAACTGTCTCACTTATGGGATTTAGTAAATCTCTATGAATTTTTACAGGTATTTGAGAAGCTCTTAGTCAAGCAAGCTCACTTAAATCCAGTTATTTCTGCTTTGTTCTTTTCTTTTTTTTCCAGATATTTTCTTCTCTCAGGCCATCTCATGAGAGTCACATCCCTGGCTGCCAATACTGATTCTTGTGTCCATGCCTGGGTTTCTTTTTTTTTTTTTGCCTTTTCCCAGCTACAGCTTTAATAAGCCTCCTGGGCTTTCTTTGAAGATTTCATCTGCAACTGCAAATAAACCCTTGTGTATCTCTGATGCTTCTATTTGGATTAAAAAGTCAAGTGACCTTGTTTTAAAGACTGAACAAAGAGCTCTTGAAGATACATAGAGATGGGTACTCAACACACACCTGAACTCAAACCTGGAGTACAGAAAAAGTAAACACATTTTTAAATATTTTTCTGCCTTCATTAACAAGTTGCTCTGAGCCTGTTGTGATGTTTAATTTCCTTCCTGTGTTTACTGAGTTAAAAAGGAGTTTTGTAATTTTTTCATTAGACGGAGTGTGTTTCTTTCCCATTTTCCCCCTAATGCTCTGGGTCTTGTGTGTGTATATATATAAAGTTCCCCCACACACTTGGGGAATATTTAGAATACTTTTCTTTGTTACCTCATTCTGTTTGAAAGCCTTGGCTGAAGCTCTTGAGACATGTTGAAACAACCTGACATCACCCAAAAGGAAATCTGAAATGTCATGGTACCAACTTGGCCTTGCAATGTCAGACAGTTTGCAAGCAGCAATACATGCCCTGTTCTGAGGCAACGCTGTTTTAACACAAGTGCTTCCCAAAATCACGTTACTATGTTCCAGAACAACTCCTTGAGAGAAAAGGCGATGGTGAGACCCCCCTGGAAATGGTTGGGAAAAAAAAGTCAGAGAAAATGGGAGGTGACCATGCACAGATCTTACTGCTCCTGCACACGTTCTCCAGGGATAGGGAGTGTCTTTATTATATGGTGGTACAGCGCTTAACACAGCAAAGCTTTGAACCCTGCTAAAGGCTTTTGGATGTTTTGGGAATGCCAGGCAAAATTGTGCTATTTAACTAATGGTTATTGTAGTGCTTTGAGAATTTGGTTTGTTCCCACAGGTTTTATTTTTATCCACATTCCCCAGCTACATATTGGTGTGACTGTCGCTGTCACTGTCGTGCCAGGATTGGTCCTCATTGAATTCTGGACTACTTTATTTTTGGATTCTGAGTATGACACTCACCTCCAATCACATGCAAATGTCTGCATCTGAGCTAGGCACCTTAGATTTTCTCCCTGGTCTGTAGAGGTTTAGTCAATGTAGCTGAGTCTAGGGTACGACTCATCTCACGCTGAAGCAGATGCTTGTGTTTGGTGAGATGAATACCTCCTTCTACTCCAGTGGTTTGATTGACTAGATGGCCCTTGGCAGCCGTGCTATAGATACCTACGGTTAGGAGAGATGAATCCCATCCTCTACAGTGCTGCTGGTATAAGCATACAAAGCTGATGTGTAGATGGTACCTAACGTGATCCCAGTCAGAGGGCTGAGTGCTGCAGGGGCTGTGTCCCTGGCCCAGCAAGGGGGATCCCATAAGTTTTTCCCTATTCTGTGAATCTGTTATAACCAGGCCCAGACTCAGCCACATCTGCGGCACAGTGTGATGTCCAGATAATAATCTTTCTCCCTTTTCCCCTCAGCCACATCTTCCCTCCCTGCCTGCCCTGCCCTGCCCTGCCCTGCCCTGCCCTGCCCTTCCCTGCTGCCGTTCCCAGTGCTCACGCTGCCTTCTACCCAGTCTGCCAGTTTTTCACCGGTTTCATTGTTTTTCTCACTGGACGTTTTTCCCCAGTGTCTTTCTAGCTACAGGGACAGCAGAAGTGAGAGAAATTCCTTCCTCAGCTTTTGAAATAGCTTAAGACATAAGACAAGCTGCACTGGGCCAGCCCCAGGTTTCACACACCCGCCACTGTGTTTCTGAAAGCCGCCGATAGTGAATGCTGGGGCAAAATGCAGGGCAAGCCCATGGTGGAGCTTCCAGCTTGCAGAGGTCTGACTCAAAGGTTTTCTAAATCGGAGACGTTATCTTTGAATCTAAATGGTTTCATAAACAGGGGGGCAGGGTGGCAGTGGGTCTGAGGTGGATACGTCTAACCCCTCCTCTCCCCAACTCAGTCTCAACTGGGCATTGCTGGCTGTGTGGCTGTTTTGTAAACATGGGGTTCACTTACAGGAACACACTCAATTACTTTTTCTCATTTCTTATCATGAAATAATAATTAATTTTTCCTTAGCTTTAAACTCCCTAGAAATTGGCTATGATCAGAGAGTGGAGAAGCAGTTAATAAAAGCATTGCCATCTGGGGTGAATAAGGGCTTGTGGCAGGCTGGTGCTTGCAGGGCTGATGCATCTCAGCGTCAGTACAGAGTCAAGGACTTTGAGACTTGCACTAAAGATTGCCTCTGATTTACCACTGAGTCATCCAGGACATGGACCCACTGGGATAACCAGGCTCAACCCTTGTGACTTAGGAAGACCTCTGTAAGGTGCAGTCCAGATGGAAGTCTTCTTTAGCTCGGAGGGTACACCCCCGAATTGTAAAAATAAAGGCTGGTCGTAAGCCACATTGTGACACCAGTGTTGGGAGGAACAGTGACAAAATGGCACAGAAATAGGGGAGGCAGTGGGAAAGGCTGATGGAGGAAGATGCTCTGGGCAGGGAAAAGTTTAGAGACCTGTTTCATGAAGGGGAAGGTGGGAAGGAGTATATGCTTACTGATGGCAAGCTCTGATTCTACAGCTCTGCATCAATAAACCAGAGCATTTAATGAACAGCTATCCAAAATGAGTACAACGTTAAGGAGTATGAGCTTGAATTTACATTTCCACAGCATGCAGTGATAGCCTAAAGCCATACCCTTCTGAAGTTAACCCAGTGGTTTGCAGTCTGCTTTCCTGCCTAACTCAATCTGGGAATGACACCAAGCGGTCCTCTGGTGGAATGGCAAATAGATTATTTTGCTATGGCTTCTTCTACCTGCTACATTTCTAATGTACTGCCCTTAGCATGGGCTGTTTTATGCTGCTGCACAGGAGCATGGAAAATACTTTGTTATTTGCTCATTTGTTTCATTATGCAAACTTGTTGTCTAGAGGTGATGTGGTCCGAGTAAAATATTCAGCATCCCTCCAGTGATTTCTGGACTAGCGCATAGGTGGCATGTCTGCACTTCATAGCTCAGATGTCCTGGAGTTCGCTCTAGTTATGGCTGGAATACCTGAGCAGTGCTGTGCTGAGATAGCAGTTTGGATCTAGAGAACAGTACAGCAGTTTCACTAGTGACTCCATTTCTCTGAAGGGAAAATAACCTGGCCAGGCTGCTGTGCTGAGGTGTTAGGCTGTTTCCCAGTCCAGAGCTATTTTGGTGGGCATTAACTCTGCTATCTTTGCACCAGGCTCTGTTGTACAATGCAGGTATGCTCCATTGCCTGTTTCTGCACCAAATGGATCCGTGATATAACAGGCAACATGACAAATATTAACCCAGCAGGGGTTATTTTTGTCCATCTGTTTCAAGATAGCTGTACCCAGATTAGAACAATATGGAGTATATCTGATGATGCTTAATGAGTCAAGAAGAAACACAGTGACTGGGTGAATCAGCAAAGCAGACCTATAATGCAGAAAACAAATAGTTCAATAATGTTCCTACTTTTAAGATGAAAGCAAAGCCTCTTGACTCAGTGAAACAACAACGGCTCAGATAAAGTAACACTAGAAAGGTGATGAAACCACTGCACTAGGTTTAAGCTATCTGGCATGGATGCTGCTGAGGAAATTGGTGCAGCAGCAAGAATTCTGCATGGGTTGCAAAATGCTGCTGAGAAGCTATATAAAACCACCACAGTTTCATGCTTCAGTCAGTTGAAACACCTATAATTCAGAAAGTGGTATGTATGAAGCAGGTTCCTGCTCTTTACATGGGTCTTTCCTAGACCACCTCCAACCTTGGATGATGTCTTTTATCTTTTTCCAATATGTTTCCAAACATTTTCTAATGGGGGGGTGAGTTCCTGCCCATCAAATTAAAGCGTAGTGACAAGCATGTTTCTTGCCTTGGTTGTTTTTCCTGGACCCTTTAGAAATAGTTCATAGAGTCCCTGGGGGCTGTAGAGCACAGGCTGAAAATCACTTAATAATTCTCTTTCCTGGTGCCTTGCAGATTCCTGGGACACAGCATCTCTTTCAGCAGGAAGACCAGGCTGATGCATCCACAAACGCAGTCATAGCTTATTTGAGACATAAGGCATGTTTCTTAGGTCAGGATAGTGAGGTATGCATGGCAAAAAGAGCCTGATAGAGAACAAAAGTGCTAAGTGACATTTAGTTCATGATATGAATTATTTTCTTGATTTGCTTTTGCGTGTGAAACGTTTCTTTGGGAAGGGAGGTGAGGTGAGGTGAGAGGTAAGTGAGTTTATAGGGTAGAAAACACTGGTTAGACTAACTCTGCTGTGGCTAGTTTTATTTTTTTTTAATTTTGACTTGGGGTTAGGAACAGTCTGTGGCTCTTTCTTTCTTCTTCAATTGTATTTTTAACTTTTGGCAAAGTCACACAGTTTTGAAGATGCTTATTTTCATAAATTTCTGAGAACAAAATAAATAAAAACAAGCTATTTGTATCTCTGTGCTCGTGTCATTCAAAGTCATAACTATGACTTTCACTGGTCGAAACAGGATCCAGCACCTGTTTTTCTACAGCTGTGGAGAGCTCAGATAATACTTGATCGTGCTAAAGGTACAACTTATTTTCCCCAAAGCTCCCTGTCTTTGCTTCCAGTAAGAGAAAGTTCTTATTTATGGGATGGCTGCCAAAAGATTAAACTCGTGTTATAAGGCTGCTTTTTTTCCAAGTAAATCCACGCCAGCAGCTGGCATTTCCTAGAGCAGAAATCACTGCTTCTTTGTAGGGGGAATTTATCCCGAGGTACACACACATCATTGTGGATGAGTATCCTGGCCCTCTTTATGTGGCTTCTGGCCCCAGACACTACGGTATTGCTCCTCTCGCGCATGGTGGGGTGGGTCATGGGAGGCAGCAGGGCTCCCTGTGCTCTGCATTCTGATGTCGGATATTGTTAATCCCATAGCTCCTCTGCCATCAGCTTCTGAAAACTCTCTAAATGTTCCTATCGATGAGGAACTTCCCGGTGTTTCAGTGCCAGTAATGGGAAGCTCGATTTGAGGACGTAGCGCGCTGCCACGTGCCAGCCGTGGCTTTACAACCCAACCATTGTGTTGCTGGGCAGTTCTGGCAGTGTGCTTTGGAAGGCAAAAGCTACTCCAGCTCTCCTTTCCCCCCTTTCAGATGGACTTGCAGAGCAACAAGAAAGTGGATAAAGGCTAGAAGATGGCAAAGGGCAGTGGGATGGGACAGTGATGCTGTGTCAGGAGGGTCTTCCCTTGGCACAGTCTCACTCAGAACGATTTTGCATCAGGCCTGAGAAACAAGCACGGGGTGGTAGGGCAGAGGTTTTAGGGCTCTGTTTTTACAGCCTCTTAAAGAATGCCATTGTCATAAAAGGAGCTTTCTGATATTTCTGGATCTAAAAAGTCCACTAAAAGTTTAAGTGAGAAGACATACCAAAGTCACCCTTATTTTCTGTATTTATAGCTCCAGTTCTCACAATACCCCGCAGACATTACTGTCTAACCATACAAGGCTGTGTCCTCAATAAGGGCATCTCTGTACTAAGGAAATTCCCCTTGAATTTGGCATGGGCAGGAGCTGAGCACCCAGAACTGCATGCAGAGGGGGAGTGGGGCACAGTGGCCCTTGGATGAACAGCCGGCAGAACCAGTACAAGCATGTGGGGACCCCCAAGGGAGCAGGACATGTTTGCCAGACACTGTCCTCATCCTCCAAAAGGAGCTTAAAGGAGGCAGTTGCGTACAGGGGGTGGGGAGCGAGATTTGGAGAGGGTGTCCACTCACAAGCCTGCAGCCTCACCACCTTCAGCACTGGAACAAAAACAATACCAGGGCAGTCCCAGTCTGTGGTTACTGGCACTGACAGCAGATCCAAGGGGTGACCTTGCTTCTGCAGCTGGGCTACGCTCTGAGGGAATAAGGATGTTCTGGCTGACTCCTTGTTAATTAAACCCCTTTTTTTTTTCCTCAAATAAATTACTAGCATCTCTGTGTTTTGATCCCCACAGGGATCTGCAGTTCTCCCTCTGATTCAGCTATGCCAGGTGCAAACCCTGCCTGCTGAACACACTTACCCCATCTGAACTTTAAGCACCCAGTTTCTGCCCTAGGTGTGTCTTGCCAGTGGTTCTAAGGCAGTAATTCTCCACCATAACCTTGCTTTGGGTAACCCATAAAATGTAATATCCTAGGGTAAGATATTAGTGAGCATGAGGCAGTGTCTTCTGGTTTGCCATAGCTGGTTAAAATGTTAAACCAACAAACTACCTTGTCTTCGCTAAAATATTTCTCCTTGCTAGTTACATCATGAAGGTTAAGAACTTTGCATCTTTTTTCAGAGTAAAGCCCTCAGCCCCGATGTTTCAATGAGGTTAGCTGGATTTTACTGGCAGGATCAGCTACCAACCCTTGGAGGAGCCCAAGGTTGATACTATGAATAGTGGTGCCTCAAAAACCAAATGTGGGAAAAGTCTGCTTGCTGGAATAAAACACAGTTCCTTGAAGCAGGGCACACAAGAGCACCTGAGCTTCTCCTAAGGACCCAGAAAGCTGCTCTTGCGACAAGTTGCAGTAAGTGTATGGTGACTTATGGGAGCAAGGTCAATATTGAGCAGTAGAGGTTCTGACTCCATGTGTAGGGGAAGGCAGTGAAGTGTATTTTTTTTATCTTGAAATTACCGGTAGAATGCAGTAATTGTAAAGATTGTTTTATTTGCCCACAGGAACTTTACTAACCCAACTTCCAGTAACTTCTACTAATCTCCACCATGTCCTATCTGAATTCTTGAAATGTAAGTAACACACTTAAGTAACACTGACTTAAAAGAAAACCCAACCTCCCACTGTCACTTATTGCAGTGTTTTGTAACTATATTTAAAGGCAGAATGTTTCCTGACCTCTCTAGGAGAAGAAGAATGTTGACATTTTAATATTTTTCAAGCAACCATGTTCTAACCTGGAACCTGTCATTTGCTGTTGGTTACAACTGGCCAAACGATGAATGACCACAGCATCCTCTGCTTTGGAGCACCAAGAGAAGTAGGGAGAATTTGGTTCTGTCAGTGTAGGACTACTGTATCTTCCAAGGCAATTACTGACGAAACTTGCAGGTGACAGCGAGCAAAATGAGGTATTTTTTTCTGTATTCTGAGATTTGCAAAAGGTCACACTTTTATTTATTTCTTTATTAGGTATGAATTGGTTTATTGCGTGAACTCCTTGCCTAAGGATACCATGGATAGTAAAGTTTTCTGTATGTTCAGAAAGTGTCTCTTCTGCATCATGAAGGAAAAATTTACCAAGTGCTATGAAACACAGACATCAACTCTGGCTGAGAATGTCCTTGAGTGCAAATCACTAGAAGCTACTAGATTACGTAAGTGATGTGGTGTTATATATTGCCACCTTCTTGTATCTTCTCCTTTGCATCCATTACTGGCCACAGCTGGAGACAGGGTATTGGGTTTGAGGGACCTTTTGTCTGTATTGGTAGAGACACTTCTGCCTTCTGATGCTTATCTGAATGTTTCTGATTTAAATTAGACATGCAGAAGGCAGCAATGAAGCCCTATTTTGTCAGTCCCGTAGCAACAGGCTAGAAATTTTGCAGTGCCTGTGTCAGACTCCAGTGACATTGATTTAATGGACATGCCCATCTCCATTTTCCCAAATATTTAGGTATGAGTATAAAGGCTATCGTATTTAAACACAGCCCTTGCTCGTGGGCTCCCACCTGTGCACCAACGGATAAGCATGTGCGATAGATTGTCAAAACCAGCTGGGACCATCCTAGTGACATCCTGTGTAGATTTGACTCGAGAACTTCTCCAGTGGTCCTGCACAAGAGCTCTGAACTGCCGGAGCCACAGATGTTAGTCACAGCGTATCTATCCTCCATCCTGTCACATAGTCTTGGTTTGAAGGCCTGCAGGGCACAGATCACGTGGAAAGTTGTGTCTGAGGTTCATTATTTCCTCTGTCAGAAATGAGCGATGTGGTTCTTATCTGAATTTGTCAAATGCTAGTTTCCAGCCACTGGAAATGGTTTTACTTTTGCTGCTTGGAAGAAACACTCATCTCCTATCGGAAATGCGTTCTCATGAAGACATTGCTGGATCTGATCAAATGGCCTTTTGACTGTCTCATTAGTAAACCAAACAGGGGTTATGGATCTGTGATGGAAAGCAATGAAGCCCTTTTGGGTTACTGAGTACCGCTCAGCAGCTGAGCGGCAGCAATGAGTTGCGCTTGCGTTCTGAGCTTGCTGCAAGCAGAAAGGATACATGCAAGCATACGCCACAATGAACTGCATTTTATTGGTCAATTGGAGCAGCCAAAGAGGTCACCTTCTCTAACCCAGTCAATGAGCAGCAACTTTTGAAGCTGTGGCAGCCCTCTTGCTTTGGATGTGTGTCTGAACCTTAGCTAATTTACCCCCTCTGTGCACATTCAGTGCCTCGTCACAAAGCCCGAGGGACTGGAGACAGACTTCTCTTCTTGTTTTTAAGAAGGGTCAAAGTGAAGACACTTGAAGGGCAGTGAATGGTTTACGCACTGTTGTGTAGCTCCCAGCCACAATTCCAGCTTGAAAGCAAGCCAGATTTGTACTATTGGGACCACTTGGGACCTTTATTTGGGGCTCAGAGAGAAATTCCAGGCGGTCCCCACAGTATGACTTTTTCAGTCCTTCAGAAGAGGTGATTTAAAATTTGCTCTGTAATTAAATTATTATAACTAGCAGCAATGTTCTCCTGCTTGCAATTTAGTTCATATTAAATTTATCTCTATCATTTTTGTCTGCTTGAACTTGGGAATCTTGTTTTTAATTGACTAATTTATATAGATCAAGAGATAAGGTTCTTCTGGGAGTAGGCACCCAAAGGCTCCAAACTTCTCATGTTGAATCATCATATCAGCCCAGGGCCAAGGTAGTGAGGGTAAGGAAATATTCCTTCCTGCGGAGTTTATCAAGAGCATCTTGGGATCAGGGTAGCTAATTATTCAGGTTAAACACTGCTTGAAGTTCCCATGAATGTAGATTTTATATACAGAGAAAAGCTACGTGTTAAAAGGATATAAAACCATAGCGCTTTTTCAGTCAGGTAGTTCACCAGTTTGCAGCGGGTTGGGGTTTTTTTGGAGCCTGACCTGATCCAAAGCCTGTGGAAGTCAGTGGAAAAACTCCAAAGACACTCCTGGCTTTAAGTCAAGGTATTAAGTTGTATGCCTTAGTGCCATCGGATATTATTGTACTAAAGAGCTTATTAAGATTAAAAATGGGATTAGGCATTACCCTGAATGAATGCAAAGAGGTTACATGGCTGGGATAAAGCTGCAAAGCTTTATTCTGCCTTTCAGGGAAATGGTCCCAGACTGGAGCCAAGAAAAAAAATTATGTGTCACAGCATTACACACAATAAGGTGCATCTTGTATCTTCCAAAGTGGAGAAATTTGGCACTGAAGGTGGGACGTGGAACTAAAATCTCACTGTTATTTTCCAAGAAGCAGTTCATGCTGATCAGTGAAAGAAAAATGTCTTATGTACTTCCATGTTCTTTATTTGGAGCCTTAGATTTTTGCTAGTTTTTTTATATTTGTTTTTCCAAATGAGCTTTTGTGTTAAAGTTTCTCCCTTAGCCCCTAGAGAATCGGCAAAGAAGCCCTGGCACTGCAGGGGAGGGGAGAGGAGGGGAGGGGAGAGGAGAGGAGAGGAGAGGAGAGGAGAGGAGAGGAGAGGAGAGGAGAGGAGAGGAGAGGAGAGGAGAGGAGAGGAGAGGAGAGGAGAGGAGAGGAGAGGAGAGGAGAGGAGAGGAGAGGAGAGGAGAGGAGAGGAGAGGAGAGGATGTTTTTTTTTTTGTTTTTCTTTTTTTTTTTTTTTTTTTTTTTTTTCCACAGAGAAATAACAACTCCTGACAGGTAACAGGGAGCACGGGTAAAAGCTCAGCTCAGATGTTTTTCTTCCATCTTATTAATGTGTTTCTTTTTCTTAACTGTTTTTTTTTTTTTTTTTTTTTTTTTGTGTCTTGTTATCAGAAGCTTCCAGATGGCTGCTAAACAGAGCTACCTGTGCATTTAACTTTGATATTGTAATGACTGAGCATAAATTTCACATGATAAACAAACTTACTTTCTATACATCGCTACAGTATAACTTGAGAAAGCAGCAATGTCGATGGCCCAGCGTGACTGTCCTGACTCCTGCAGGAACTAGGACTGATCCATACCAGATGTTCTCTGCAGGGGATTCTTGGATGCTTTCTACAGTCCAGTCACAAACATCCTAAGTAACAGAGCCTTCCCAGTTCCCATGGGACAAGAAGCCAGCTTTCCCAAGGAAGGCATTTTTTAGGACTTCTTGATAACAGCTACTTAAAACTTAGATGTCTTGTTATGTTCAGATAGATTTTCCTAGTTTCATCCTAGTTAATATGCGTCCTCCTTTGTTATCTATACCCTACAACTACCTCCAGATGGGAATCACAACTCCACCTGGCTGTTTCAGGGGGCTGCACGTGCTGGAGCAAATTCCCTGCTGCCTATGGAGTCCTTACTACTCCTTTCTTCATTTTTCTTTCCTCTCACCCTACCTTCTACATTAGCTTGAAATGCTTATCAGTTTATCAGACTCTGTCCTCAAAATGTCTAGAACTGAATGCAGGTTTCTGGGTGGGGATGCAACAGTGTTAAGTTCCTCTCAGGTTTCTCATCATATAGCTCCTTGTGGTATTATTTCTGCATAGTCAGCTTTAGCCCAAAATCGCTTCATTCACTTACCATATTTCATTCTGTTTTCATTGCTGACTTGCTTTCCCCTTGCTCTTGTCTGGGACTGGTGCTTACCAGATCTTCTCCTAGCTTAAGGTTTGTGTTTGAAAGGGCTGTTGCCTGATGCCCCCATCTGTCTGTTCCTCATCCCAACTGTCTATATGTGACCTGGCGATGTACTGACATTTTCAAGACTGTTTGTGGTGAATCTCACTGTGTCCCCCTTGTTAGTGAAATTCAGTATCCACAGGCTGGAATAGCACACTGGCTTGGAGATCAGGACTATTACTAATTCATTAGTTCCCAGTGATGTACTTACAAAGTGCCTAGCATGGAAAGATCCCAGCGAGGGTTTCTGGTAACACCGCAGTTGCTAAAGCCAGATCTAACACTACTTGTTGTTTCCCGTGTGGTTGGCCTGCTGTTTTTTTTCTTCCTTTACTTTCAGACCTGCCGCCAGCTCCCCTGGTGCAGACAGATGCAAGCGTGCTATGCCTGTGCCAGCAGCCGCTTGGGTAATCAGGTGGCTGTCTGGTGTAGAGGTTTGAGCTGACTTATATCCAGCTAGCTTGTGAGACGAGCAAATGAGCTTGCCTTCTCCTTGTGCCTAGAGAAACCAATGTAGGGTTTTGATGAAGCAATGTGAATTTGTGCCTCAGGTCACATGTGGGGCAGGAGACTCTGTATGGCTGAGGAACTGGCCCTGGCTCCCATCTCTTTATAGCCTGCTGCGCCCCTCTTCACCCTCTGTAAGCCTGCATAGGTCACACTTCCAAGGGATGTCTTCTAGCAGCTGACATTGGAGGGGGTGTTAACAGTCCTGGGATTTCCATCTCTTGCTCCTTCTGGTATCCTAACCAGCAGCGAGGGGAAACAAAACACATGTTATTGAGTTCTCTAATAACACAGGATACAGATTCTCCCACGGATGGTATTCCTGCTTACCTACTCTGTCACCCATGATTAGATGGCCATTGTGGTGGTAGCCTGGAGCACACCCTGCTCCCACATTTTGATATGTTTCTCTCCAAGCTCTCTTTCTTCTTGAGTGGTCGTGCTTCTTCAGCCACTGTCTCCCAGGCAGAGCAAGGCTGCTTGTAGGCGACCAAGTTCAGCTTGCTCGGTGGATGCCCCTTGTAGATAATTTGTGCCTTGTGCAGATGCTTTTCTTCAGCACTGTAAGAGGCTTGGAGCTCCTGCAAGTGCTCCTTGGCCACCTGTCATAACCTGTATGGTACGGTCTGCGGGGCAGAGCCTGGTGTACTCCTTTGGTAAGCAGCTTACAGAGCAGGGACTTCACCACATTACTGCTCCATGCTCCCCATGTTCTTGAAGGAATCTTTCCTTCCTATGCACTTTTCCTGTGCTTACCACTGTCCTGACCAAGCTCTCAGGGTACCAAAAGCCTTCTCCACTCCCAGTGCCCCCCTGAATAAAGTCATACTCTTCACAGGGTAATGTAGTTCATCTATTTGTGTGGTATTCCTGGTCTGCCCAGCTGTGGGGACAGCCTGGTGTATGTTGCATACGTGCTGGTGATTGCTATGCTCAGCCACTTCATTTACAGCCTCAGGAATGTGAGAGGCCCTCAGAAAAATGCCAGAGACAAGAAAGTGTTTGAAAATGCCTGAAGGCAATGAGCCTTCACAGTGAAAGTATCCGTTTCACCCAGGGGGAGCAGCATGTTCCAAAAATCTCACCGCAGTTATGCTAAGCTTCAAGAAGGGGAACCGCATAAAAAATAAGAGCACTTGTTAAAGATAAGCTAAACGTTGCAACTGATAGAATTAAATCCTTATGTTCTCCAAGCACAGAGTCTTCAGCCTTCCCACTCCCTACAGGTGGATTACAGTCGGTGTGGGGAAGCCTGGGAAACATAAACGCTCCCTGCCTTGGGCAGTGGGGACAACCTCTGGAGGTGCAGGTGCTCAACATCACAGTACTAAGCTGAGGCCAGCTTTAACAACCCTGGCAGCACTATGGGGACTGGGAGTAAGATTTCCAAGTTAAGCAGTCCAGTATGAGGAAATTCCAGAGTTGAGCACATTCAGAAGCACGTGATACTATCTTTAATTTTAATTGCATGATCTTCTGTTCTTTTTTTCCAATCTGTCCAGATTTGCATCACAGTGGTGCGGTGATGTGGAAACAGGCTGTTGGCTGGAATAACGTGCCCATCCTGAGTGATGCTCAACAAGTCATTCCTATGAGAATGATGGCACAAAAAGAAAACGCTTTCTAAGGCTGAGACCTGGCAGCATACGCCGGGAGGCAATTGAACATGACCAACTTGAAACCACTATGAATGTTTAGAAGGTTCAGCAACAACAAGAAGTGAAAGGAGATGAGCGTTTGCAGCTCTAACCTTGCAGTCATAGCAGTGAGAAGGAACTAAGTGGCATTCATGTCTCAGTCATTTATTGCTATAGGGTAGAAACATGCTGACACTCAGTTGCATAAGAAGTCCCAAAAGACATAAATGGCCAAAAGATTTCAGCCCGAAGGAAATCACGTGCACCACGTCCAGGAAAATACACCAGTCATCACTCAAGGAAAAACTGCTTCTCAGACAATGTCACAGTTAGTCTTTATTGCCTATTGTTTGGAGACAAATAGCTGGTTTTCTCTCATGAGGAGCGGTGAGTTTCTTTCAGAGCTTTCCTAATGAAAGGATTTTGGAATGAAAAGCTAAGTCAACTGCCTTTCTCTGGGTATTATTTTGTAAGCAAGTCAGACTACAGTCTTAGGATTTTTAAAATATTTTTTATTAATTTTTATTTATTTTGACTTGGTTTTATAGTAAAAGAACAAAGAATAACATATTACAATGTATATAGACTGAAGTCCTTCAACAAGCTACTTTAACACATTTGCTTTCTTGCACCATAGCCATCTCTCACTGTTTGAAAAATGGGAGTTTCAGGGGTTATAGCTCATTAGAAAAAACTCAGGACCTCAGACAAAACAACCGTGAGGATGTTTTAAGACTCCTCTTCTAAGTCTCAAAATTCCTTACAAGTAAAGGAACGAATGTAATCCCTATTACTGAATAGAAATTATTTTAAAAATAACTAACAAACTGTGTTGACTTAAAACATCTTCTGACACAGCTCATCAGCCAGGCATGAGAACTGGGGTTACATGTGCATTTTTGTTGGAATCCTCTAGGAAGGAGAATGGAGTAGCTCTCTGATGGGAGCTGGGGTTGTGGCAATCAGATGCGGAACTACACCAGTACCCTCCTATTTGCTGAAATGCTTTGGTCCCTGGACTAAGGAGAACTTTGCTTTTACCTCAGCACTTTCTGACATAGGATCTCACTATCTTTAGACTGCTTTCCTGAGGCCTGGGGTGAAAAGGGAGCAAAAGGACCAATTCAAAGGTTCTCCTCTTGTTGTTCTCCTACTTAAAAAAGGGAAAACTCAATGACCATAGAGGCAGCTTGCAGGGTCCAAAACTGGATCCAATGGATCTTTTCCCACATAGAAAAGGACAGACTGAGAAGGTGCAGTAAGGATCACATGCTACAGGATGGTACAACAGCAGGGAAAGCACAAGAGCATTGACATAGGAACATTCACGTTTAACCACAGAAGGAGAGGGCTAGCACATGAGCTTGAAAAAAAATGAAATCAGTCTCCTACAGTGAAAGCTAAATAAAATGTCATTTACATAAAGAACACTTAGGGAAAGAAGAAAAACCTTAAAAGGTGAGAAAGGCAGGAGAAATCGGGATTAAGTGGAAAGGACAGACCACCTCTGCCCAAGGAAATAGCTGTGTGCTGCAATTAGCTAAATGGTACATGACTCCTGCGCTGTGATTTTGTTGCGGTTCTGAACCACTCATTAGTTTACTGCCGTTTCTAATGGCAGGAGTGCTGAATAATAAAAGCTGTACTCTGGACTGCCAACAGGAATTTGCTTTAAGTTTCGGTGCTGCAGCTATATTTTAAATGAAAACTGCTAGCTTTTATTTCTGGAATAACAGTACCAGATAACTATAGCACAGCCATGGATTTATAGCAATGCTTTATGCGTGGGGATCGATCTTTTAGGCAGGATTTGCTCTCCTCTCCACAACCACTCCTTGCTCCCATGAACATGTTCAGCATAGGAACAACAAGTTGGGGGCAGGCAGTTCTCATGCAATGAAGCTCGTCAAGCTGAAGACAATGATTAAAACTGCCATCTCCTCTTATGAGTGTTACGTAGCTACGCCTCTGAACAAAACAAAAGCCTTTCCTTAATGCCAGGCAGCAGGGAATCCCGGTGCCTTCCCCGAGCATTTAAATGCCTATGAGTGCCTCCCCGCACACCAGCACTCGGGCTGCCGGAGACCAGGGGACGCAAATCGATAGGGTTAAGTGGATTCGCTCTGTGCTTGCCGGCACATACACATCCTAACCTCCCCCTGCCTCCCCACCTGCTCTGCTGTTACCTCTCTCTGGGGAACCACCACCATTTGCCTGCTTGTCCAGACAAGCTCCAGAGCTTGAAGTTGCAAGAGGGTGAAGAGAAAAGCCTTCCCGCTGACGGCGGCGGGTGTGAAGGGAGACTTGCCCCGTGCTTAATATAGGGAAGAGGGGAGCAACTAATGCAATACCGTCTTCTGCTAGATGAGGTGGGACTGCTGGCACTGTCTGGTGACAGATCATAAAGATCCTCTGTCTTCTTAACCCACAGCAAACATGTCCTGGGGAGCGAACGCCTCAGGTAAATAGGTATGGGCCTGGGGACAGTGCGAGTGTCACACAGGGGCCTCGCATCGAAGGAGAGGAAACACAGTGTCATCTGGAGCGCAGCTTCTTTGGAATTACAACCACTCGGGAGCACAAAAGGAATGAATAGTAGGATTAATTCATCATATTGATCTCAGACACAATCATATTGATCTCAGACACACACATTTTCATTTAACATTATTAGAACAGCCAGAGTCTCATGGCTCATCGCTGGTGGGCGGTACAGCAGAGACAACATTTGCAAGCCTTTTTCCCCTCTTGCTGATGAGGTAGATCTTAGCAGCCGCTTCCTTATGGTGAACCCCCGGGGAAGGGTCTCCTTCTACATAAAAACAGCCCAATGTCTGGACTGGTGACTCTGATCTTGTTCTCTACAGATATGCTCTCAGCAACGAGTTGGCGGCCCAGCTAATGTGGGGATATACCCACAGAAATCCTATATAGAAAGCTGCCAGGGAAGGAAGGAAGGAAGAAAAAAGAATGGGCTTGCTATAATTAGACATACATGCACACCCATGCACGCAGTATCTCACCTAACCAGGCAAAAAGTTAACCGGGGGAAAAGTTCAAATACAGCCTCCCTGTATTTCCATAAACATGAAGATCTGTGATAGTGGGAGAAGACAGAATATGGTGCAGGGAAGCATTAAGACATTTTTCAGTAGTTTCAGCACATGGAGCATGAGGTCTGTTGAGGGTCCTGAATAACTTCTTTGCCAAATTAATCTGCAGAGGACTTTCTCATAACTAGCTCTTACAAAACCACCCTGCGCATGAGCAGGTGGATGTAAGGGCCAAAAATAAGTGTCAAAGGTGATGAAGATCATGCTGGGATCTGTGGAGTCACCAGGTGACACCAGTAGAGATGCTGGCACCTTAGATGATCCCGAACTGGGCCAGCTCGTGCAGTTCCAGATGGCTGAAAGCTTCCCATGGGCAAATCACTGTGATATCTGCAAAAGAGAGAGAATGAGAAATGGGTTCTGGTCACGGCAATTCTTAGGGTTCTTTTGTATTAATGGAAAGGCTGATTTACTCAGGAAGCATTAAGAGATGGGAAGGGCAAGAAGAATGAGACTGCACTTGAAGATGAAATGGGCAGATGAATTCTTCAAATCTACCTACCAGACCCAACCAGATCACTGTATTTTCTCCTGTGCCATCTTTCTCTGTGAGCAAGAGCAAACCAGCATTTCCTATAGTCTCTTCAGTGACTGTGTAGACTGGGGTAAAAATTAATTCTGGCTATGTGTTTTTTCCTGTTCTTATAAACTGTTTGTAGCCAAACCATGATCTCCTTGAGGGCATGTGCAATCTTAAAGGAGAGGCTGAATAATTTGCTCTACAACATTCAGGATCTGTAACTCTTTGATAGGTGCAGTTGTTATTGATACCTAGAAGTTCAGACTGGTTACAGCTCATCCAGTGCGTGTTTCTCAGTCCCAGACGGGTGCATAAAATTCTTAAAATTAGGATTCTGGTGATACACAAATACTCAAGCAGCTGGGATTTAGTTCCTGTGATTTTTTGGTATTAATAGCTTAGCATTTGGCATTTCTTTGAGAACCTCATTCTGCTGAAATTCTTAGCCAGAGTATTAGCAGAAAACAAAGACAAACAAGCACATTTGCAGCCAAATTAAAGTATTCAGAAATTGAAGCATGCCTAAATACCCTTTCTATCTTGTAGCGTATGTAAGCATAAGCATGACTGTGGCAGCTTGCGGAGGGGGTATTAGCCTTCTCTGGTGACCCCGAGAGCTGCAGAGAGGCCAGGGAGCCAAGGAGCCCACCCCAGACAGTCGTCTCCCATGCTGAAGCGTGACTGCGCTTGTGTTAAAGCAGGGCACGACAACATCATCCTGCAGCGCTTACCTGTGCCCAGTCCCTCCATGCCTGGGATGTCATCTCCAAACCTAGGGGAGAAAAGAACAGGTGAGGGATGAGTTTGGGCCAGCAGCACCCGGGAAAGGGGAGCTGCCCCGCACCCCCAGCCAGAGAAGAAGTGTGGGAGGGCAGCAGACAAAGGAGGAGCAGCTACAGGCTGAAGAGCTGATGGCACCAAGGGGCAAGGGGAAGCCTCCTGGCTGGTACCACAGGAGCCCAGCTTAGCAGTGGGGAGCCACTTGACTAGCATGGTTTCTTTTCTTTCCAAAATGCCCTTACCCTTTTACTCCTTTTTTAGGAGGCTTGCTCTTGAACTGCCTTGTCTGTCTCTGCTTGAACTTGGGAGGCCCCTTGCGTGGTGTAGTGGGGCCGGTTGGAGCATCTCCAGTGTTGAGGTTGGTGGCTGGGTTCTCACTCATGGCTGGGCTGCTGTGTGTGGCAGGCGCACGCCTCTCTCAGATTCCTCTGTCTGCAAGATAACGGCAAGGACTGACGCAACGTTCTGCTTATCATTTCTAGGCATCAGCGGTCAGGTGATAGAATTACGGAAAGTATAATTGTGACAGGATTAAAGATAAAGATATTAAACCTAGAGAAAGATTGTAATGCATACAAACTAAGCAGGATAGCACTGCGTTTCATCTGGCATGTTTGAATTAAGATGCCAAACAAAGGACACGAGCTAAGGACTGGTTCAGGATATGACTACTAGGAGCCACAAAGACACGCTTAGGGCTTAGAGAAATATTTTATCCTTGGGAATCATCATGATATACTTCACCTGTTCTTATCCTTGTGCCTAAGCAGCATGTTTTGGACACTGATAGAGGTGGGATGCTGTGCTAGATGTGCTCTTAGTCTGGGGGCAGCTGCAATTAGGGCCTTATGTTTGTCAATACCACCCTTAAGGGAAATAGCACAGTGTCATTAAAAGATTGTAAAGAAGGCTTAGGCAAAGCATTGGAGACCGTCTTTTAGACAGAAGTTAATTTCTCAGGATTTAGGAGAGCAAGGCCTGTAACGTTCCCAAGGATATATCCATTTTGGTATTTTTGAGCATTATATACATAGAATCATAGAATCATAGAATGGTTTAAGTTGGAAGGGAACTTGAAAATTACACGCATTGACCTTGTCTGCACCACACCGCACGTGAGCCAAGCTCTACTTCACAGGGGCTAAATAGTTATCAGGGAGCAATTCTTGTGTGGGAGACATCTGCCTCGGAGGGTTGAACTGCTGCACTCAGAGCCCTTTTCTTCCTTTCCAGAGAAGGCAGCAATAACTTTCACCATTGCCCAAGGGGGAGCTCCCAGCCTTTCATCAAATTTTGTGCTGATTAGTACGCTCGAATGATCTGACCAAGAGCATTTATAGAACATAAGTAATTGCCAACTTTTTCTCCCCTCCTTGAAGCCACATTCTTCCCCATGACCATTACATAACTGCTGTCTCCAGGTGTTCATCCCTGTGCGGCCAGGCTGATGGAATCGCTGACGGAATTAACTTCAGGATTTGGTACTAAAGGCTAATCCCATTATGTCACCAGAGTGCTCTGGCCTAATCCCCAACATCACCTGCAGAGACACTCTGGACTTTTAATCTCAGAACTATAAATGCCATCAAAGATGGGTATTTTTTTTTTCTTAGTCTGAAGACAGTTCATGTCTTTGACAGTCCTGAAATAGCCAGAGTGCCAGAAAGCAAAGCCTGAGATGCAAGGAGAAAGACCATACAAGCAATCCTCCTGTGTCACTTCCACAGCAGTGCAAGAAGAGCTGTGTTTCTGTATCTGTGTCGGCCTTCACCCCTGACTTCTTTCCATCTGTGCTGGCAGTAGGATGGGTCCTAATGATAGCACCTAGAGGCATGCTAGTTCTTCTGTCACTTGGCGGTCAGGCTTCTGTCTCAGCTGTAATATCCCGAGCAGGAGACTGGATGGGTTCCAGCAGCCCCAAATGGAGCAGCAGATGGTTGTGTCTGCAGCTGAAGTATGCACAGATGCTATTCCCCTGCCTGTAACACAACGCTTCCTAAGCACACACTGTGCCCACAAACACAGGCATCAGCTCAAATCGTAGAAGTTACTTATTTGGCTGCCATCGCTGAAGCACTTGAACAATCACCCGGTATTTACATCTTTATCTCCACAGCGTGGTGGCAGGACAGGCAAACACTGTCACCTTCATCTTTCACAGAATGGGAATGGAAGTGCAGTGATCAGTATGACCTGGACTGCACAGCTGGGAGGAATAACAAAATCTTTTGACTCGCAGTTTTTTAGGGCCAAACTGAGAGGTGAAGGCAGTTTGGCTCTGAACCAAAGAGAGAATTTGGTGCCTCACTGTTACTTAGGACCAGGGAGAAATTCAGATGGTACTGCCTTACAGCAAACTGCTTTGCATTGGAAAACTGCTCCATGGCATGTCTGCTATACCCCATAGTATAGTATTATGCCTCCACCTCAGGAGCTGTGTCTGTCTCGGTGCCAGGTAGCCCTCTTGAACTATGAGAGACACACATCCACTTCTAAGCAACTTCAGTTCCTTTGACACACAGACATACTTGGCACCCCTCCCAAAGGCTGCTCCCAAATGTACAACAGAAGAAGCAAACTGGCTGACAGGTTTCCAACCCTTTGGCTTGACATCCAAAACTTGTAAGAGGCAGCTGAGCTCAGCCTCCAAGTGAATTCCCAGCATGGTACCTTAACCACAAAAATGTCTTTGAGGGTCAACTCCTCTTAGTTCCTTGAGTCCATGCCTTGCCCCTAGCCTTCACTCAGCAGAGAAATAGCTAATGGGAAGCATCAGTCCTTGTGGCTTCCCTTTCCCCCAGCCCAAAGAAGCCATGTCCACCTGCCAGCTACTTGATACCTGGAATTTGGTAGGAAAAAGAATCTGCCCAAATCACACTTCATCCTTTCTCTCACCTGCACGAATTCAAGAAAGCACACCGAATGAAACAAAAAGGGACAATTCTAACCTCTTCTGTGCCAACCTCCCTCTGCTTATTCTCCCACGCGTCACCAAAAGAAAGGGCAGAGAATGGAAAGCAAACATAATGCCAAACATAATGCCTCCATCTCGCAGCAGGAATCAAGCTGTCCTCCCACCAGTGAGTTGGTGGGACTCACCTGCCATCACACACAAGCCAAGATGCCTCCATTCATGCTGGAGAGGGCCCTGCCCCCAGCAAGGAAGCCGCCCCAGTTCCCACACCTTGGGAACCAGCTGCCCATGCGCACAGCCAGACATGGATGGGCAGGCAGCCCCTGCATCACAGTTGCAAAAGAAACACCCACAGCAGCTTCCCAGGGGAATTTCCCAGCCTTTCGCCTCCCCATACCTGGGTACTTGGATAGTCCTTGGTACCACACCAAACAGATGGCTTGACAAATGTTTGACGAGACTGGGTGTCCTTCTCTCGCTCTCTGCAAGTGCTATGCTGTCTCACCCCAGTGCTTCCCAGGCTGCCAGAGCTCTTCTGCTGCCGCCGGCACTGGGATGCAGCTCCTGAGGGAGAGCTGATGGCTGTGGATGCAAAGGCTGTTGAGGAACAAGATGTTCCTCCATGCACTTCCTCTGCCCCCTTCTCTGAAGAGGTGTTACCTAATCACCCCTGACAGCACTTCTGCTCAGTCCAGGGTTTAATCCTTTGGGTAAGAGCTTTGCTTGCGTCCAAATGCTAATTATACCTAATACACAGTAATGGGCTTATCTCAGTTGCGTCAGATATCCCACCTCTGGGTTGCTGGCCAGGTTAATCATCCTTCTTTTAGTTTTCTTTGAACTTAAAGAGGCTTGAATACTACTGACAAATGCTGACTCTTTAATCTGCCCCCTCCTTAATCTCTGATTTTCTATGGAAAATTTCCCTGACAGATAATACAGATGCCCTCACTTGAGCTTCTTCAGACAGATTCAGTGTAGGATCTCATCTTCCCTTGTCTGAAACCTTCAAAAATACAGACTTCTCCATGTGCACTTGTCTTCGTGGTGCTTCGGGGGTGTCAGACACAGAACCCCTATGGGCTGTAGCCCCTCCATGGAGTGATGTGCTGGGAGGAGACAGCAACCAGAAGGAAATAGCCTTGTTTTCACATTCTTTTTGGTGCGGTTCTTGCATGATCAGCTCTTGAGAGCTACTAGCATCATTCCTGTAGCTAGGCTTTCATCAGGGAATATTGTATCCAGTGTAAGATGCCTGTGTGGAGTGAGGAGTCTCACAGCTCCAATTTCAGTCGCTTGAGCTGTCTAATCATGACGATGGAAAAAGTCCACGCAGGTTCAGCCCTTTCTGATCCGTGCTTTTACACAGGATCTCAGACCCTTTGTTCTAGCAGCAGTTTTAAGACCAAGAACAAAAGAAAGAGGATGCGCTCTAAAAGACAGAAACTCATTTCAATTAGAACTATATTCCCACAACTGCTTGCCGGATGGGGATCATTGGAAAGACTATCCCAGATGAAAGAAGGGATTCAGTAACACCAGAGGTACAGCATCACACAGTATAAAGCCCCCACCAATGTGTCCTGCATGTACGGCTGGGTACCGGAGCAGGAAACACCAGCTCCTGTCCCAACGGCTCCTCGGGAGTCCCCCCGGTGCTGCTCACGTGCAGGCTCGGCCAGTCGAGGACACAAGCCAAGGGGGTGGCAGGGAGCCTCGACTGAGGGGGTGCCTGGCATGAGAAACCAAGTGGCCCCACAGAGGGCAGAGCTGCCCCCAGGGGAGCTTTGAGACAAACCACTGCTGCAGCACTTGCCCTAATGTCAGAGGAAACAGAAAACAACCACCCAAGAACCACAACTCCCTCTCTTAGCTACTGGGTCTGTTCATGCTCTGCGAGCTCAAATATCCACATTTTTCCCCTATGGGTTTTTATCAGGACTTTTCTCTCCTCCGGGTTTTGCAGCCAGTTTCTCTTTCACCCCCCTGCCGCCCTCGTTATCGCTTTGAGCTCCTGGGAAATACTTACAGTGCCAATGGCTCCTCTTGCAAATCATTCAACTCCCGTCCTCCAGCCTGCGTCGAAAGGGCCTCGAGGTGTCCTTTCTCCTCCAGATATACCCTGCCACCAGGTGACATCAGGGCGCCAATCATGGGCTGCCCCCGCACAGCGCGGCGGCGGCGGGGGGGGGGGATGTGTGGGGAATGCTGTGACCCCGGTGCCCCGCAGGCACAGCTCCAGCGAGGTCTGGGGGATCAGCAAAGCCTTGACAAGCTGCTGAGGGGACACGTGCCTCTTTCTGCAAGAAGAGGTTGTGGCTTCTCTGGAGCTCCTGAGGGGGAGATCTCTGGAGAAGCAAAGGGAAATAAAGAAATCACCTGCCCTTTGAGCGATGCTGTTGCTCGTGAACACACACACACATGCCTGCACATGCAGGGAAGGGAGGAGTTGGTCCTAATCACCCCAGATCCCTCCCCTGTGCTGCTGAACTCATGGAGGGGCTTCCAGCAAACTTTTCAGCAGTGCCACAGGGGTCAAGATGTACCTGACAGAGCGATGCACTCGGTCAGCCTCGTGCCAAGAGAGCTGAGTCCGCTCAAGGGAGCCATAGGGAACGCTGCTGAGATGCTGCGCTGGGCCCTGGGGAATAATTAGCTGCATCCAGCAGATGAGATGGCAGAGGAAGAAGGGTGGACATTTGTGTTGCATACTGGTGACAAACCAGTGGGGTGGCCTGTCACCTCTGAGACCCAAGGCACTGGGCTGAGGGTGACAGGTAGGTCACATCTGGGTACCACTAGCATTGCTGCTGTGAGGGTCTGTCTGAGAAAGAGAAGAGCTGGTCCCTCAGCCCAAACTCCAACCCAACAGAACTCCATGGATGGTGGCACACTGTTTTATCAGGTGCTTTTTATCTCCGATGTGTTTTAATAGCCTGATATGACTGCCTGGGAGATGGGTGTCAGACACATGGAAAAAGTTGCCGGAGTCTCAGGAAGAAAAGAGGGCCCTGCCAGAAGGTGCTGGAAGATCATCCTTATCCTCAGCTGCAGCAGCACGTCAGTCGTGGACTGTAGCTGTCTGGCTTGAGGCATAACCACAGGGTTAACAATCCTCTGGGGTCCGGTTAGCTCTGGTGAAGCACCGCTTACTTACCCTTGTTGAGCATCCAGCTCACAACACGAGACCAGGGCTGGCAGAGCTGATAATGGTGCCAGAGAGAGGACCTGTGCTTGGAGCATCAGAGCAGGGCAGGGGCAGAAGGTAACCAAGGTGGAGGTTTGTCTAGGGATGGGCTTCGTCTTTGGGTAAGGCTGGAGGAAGGGGTTTTGGAGCAGCCGTGCCAGCCAGGGGTGTGACTGCACGTGAACGAGAAAGGACAGGCTCTCTCTGACATGACAGATCCTGGCAGTGGGGACCAGTCCAGCACTGCTCTGGTACTGGGCAAAAGCCCCACAGCGGAGGCTGCTGGCCTTCCAGATGACTGAAGTCAGACAAGATAAATCCCTCAGTGATACTCTTAGCTTACATTTAAAAAATCGATAAGGTCTTAGCCCTTGAGTGGGTACAGAGAAGCTGGGAAATAAATCCTAGACGCAGCTGAGGGGCTTTCAATCTAGCAGAGAAGCAGCAAACACACTTCGCTTTCCCACGTGTTTGAGGACAGTCACACAGCTTTCGGAGGCTTGTGCGATAATTTCTGGGCACGGGAAAGAGGATGGGGGCAGCATCGTGTTGGCATCGTCTCTTCCCTGTGACGACTAGAGCTTGTACACAAATGCGCGGAGATTGATTGCGCTCAGCAGCTCCTGACAGCAGAAGTGATTACTGTGGGCAGGGACCTGCTTGTGGGGATATAAAGAGGTGCAGCCTGCTGGCAGCAGAATCTGCTCCCATCCCCGCTGCTCATTCCCATGCCTCCATCTGCTGCAGACAGGTTTCCGGGGGCTCCCCCTCCCCTTCTGCCTCCCTTCTATGTAGGTAGAGTTGCTGGGGAAATCAGCTCTACAGCTCCCTACTCCTCTTTTCTGAACCTTAAAAATTTACATTTTTTCAGGCTGTTTTCAAAACACTCCCTTTGTTTTCCTGTTTTCCCAGTGAAATCTGGCTCATTTCTCTTTAACAAAAGTGGACATGTGGGAAAAAAAATTTCCATGGTGTCACATGAAGCTATTTTTTGGCCACTGAGAAAACGTGGCAGAAACTCCCTAAAGGGCCCCGCTTATCATGTTCTTTCTTATCTCCCATGATTATCAGGCCATTTCCCCTCTCCTCCTTTCTCTCTGTCCATCTTGCTCACAAAGCAGGTGGCATTTGCTTTGTGGGGATGTGGGTGCACAGCTCCTTTGCCGAGCAGCAGACACCAGCTTCGAGTTGGTGCCCAGCTGCCGCCCCGCATGGATGACGAGTTCTGCCCAGGGATCAAGTACCCAATCCCTGCCCCTCCCTGTCCTGCCAAGGCTTTTCCTCCCCTGGCCCCAGGAAAGCCTTTTGGGCCCCTTCAGTTGCCACCCGATGCAGACCAGAGCTCTGCACCAGAAGCCGTGGCGTCCAAGCGGTAGCAGGAGTGCAGTCCCTGAGGCCCCAAAGGAAAACCCATGAGCTTTGTTACCTCTGGACGGATTATTCCCTATTCCAAGGAATCCCTTAAAAAACATCTCCAAGGTTTCTGACCCTATTTATGAGCTGGTGTAGCCATGGTAACTGTAGTTATGCCAGAAATAGCAGCTCACTTGAATGACAAAGAAAACACAAGTTTACAAGACGCTGACTTTTCCCGGGGCTGGCTGAGCTCATGGGACTGTGGGAGGAAATCCCAGCCGAGGCGCAGACTCCGGGATGCAGCGGCTGAGGGCTGTGGCTGGCGTGGGCCACAAAAACTCCTTTGAAACTCCTTATCTTTACAAGCTTGTGCCAGGTGCTTGGGAGGCTTTGTGCCTTATGATAGAGCTTTATCACTTGCCACACAGACGTATCTGACTGGAAATAAGCAGGTAATTTCCCAGGCATCTGCAATTAAACCTTGGTTTCCCTCCTGCTGACAGGCAGCCTACCAAGTGTCTCTGAATCCCTGGAGAGAGAAGGACAGTGGTAGGATCTGGATTTGGAATGAGATTGTCTATTGGTCTGGTAGGTCAGTGAGGTTGTCATGTCAACAGCATTTCAGTGAGAAACTCAGTGCACCAAGGTGCCTGCAAAAGAAGATTCACACGCTGTAACCCTCCTTCCCCAGTGTCCATCACGTTCCTAAGCTGTCTGATGTGTGTGTTAGTGAGAAAAAAAGAAACATATATAAAGGATTGGGCTTTGCCTGGCGCAGATGTTTAGCTGGTTGAATACATGCAAATCTGTCCATCAAAGACGCGGAGAAGAAGGCATCCGCGTGGAGTTTTATCCTTCAGGAAATCATGCGCCACTACTCTGGTGTCAGGATTAAGCATCTATAACAGCCTGCGATAAACCGGGTGTGCTGCCTTTGGGAATCTGTGCCTGCTGCCGGATACAACAGTTATATTGAGGTGTCTCTGAGCTCAGCTTGCAAAAGAGCCTGATCTTGATTCTCTCTTCCACTTGTGCCCTGGAGGCTGCTCTGGCAGTGGGGCAGAGACTGAAGAGGCTGAGGTCTGGTTTTCCACTGCCAGGTCCCTAGAGAGAGATTTCCACGGTCAGTCTGGAGAAAAGGGTCCTTTGAGGAAACATAAATCAAACCGTAAGGTTTAGGTGAACTATCAGCAATGGCCCTGTCTGTGTTAGAAACTAGGCGGCAGTGACGACATGACTAAGTCCGCAAGGCAAATGGCCACTGCCAAGGCTTCTTCAGGAAAAATGAAGCCCTTGCTTTTCTCATTTAGTCAAAGGTGCCCGATTTGTGCATGTCAGAACATCATTAGAGACCCCAGGCTTTCAGGCACCAACGCTTTAGGACATGCTGGGGCTTTTTATAGCAGATGATATAAAACCCATGTAGCCTGTCATACACTTCATTAGTTACCAGAGAGTTACATTTTCTTCTGAGTAGTGAATCTGGCCTTTCTTGGAACAAATAACTAAGTCTTACCATCTAATACCACAAGACTGCTACATTGGTATGATTTTATTAATTTACATGAACTTTTCCCTGGTTGGCATAAATAAAAGGAAAAACAGAATGAATCCTCTCGTTTTAGATAGCACTTTTCACCCACAGATCTCAAAGCACAGAGTTAAATTTTCATCATCTCTATTCGTAAATATGGAAACTGACGTATAGAAAGTTCACAGACCTGCAGGTGAGACCCATTGGTCCAGATATGTGCTGCGGGGACTGATGTGCTTGGCTGTGCAGCACAAAAAGCTCGGTACTTTGTAACTGCTTGATGATTCATTGATAAGAGCATCCCCCTGCTCATTGCAGAGCTGCCCCATGAGAAAGCAGTAACATTAGTGAGCGTCTTCTCCCTGCACTAACTTTGCTTAATGTCTGCATCCAGGCTGTTGGTAGTGCTGCAGTGGGATTGAGTTTGTTAGATCTTTTTAAAAAGGTTCCTCTCTTTCCTGTTTTCATACTGCCCACAATTAAAATATCTGGGTTTTTTTTCTTTTATAAGATTATTTTTCTCCTGAATGCCATTTACAGAACATACTCAACATTAATACAGTGAACCATGACCTAACATTTTGTCCCTTTTTTTGATCAAACCCAGATAGTTAATCTTGTTATCCATGTGACTGCCAGAAAGCAGAGTGTGTGGTTGCTCTTAAAAATGTACCTGAATAACACAGTTTTCACAGTATTGTCTCAAGGGTCTTCCTTAGGTTTTTCTTTTTCCATAATTTTTTCCTTCTCTGTGAATTACATCCCATATACCTGTGAACAGTGATTAAATGATCCACTAGCACTTACTAAAATGATCACACATTGAACTAAACAGAGAAGTAATACTGTCTTTTTTTTTAAAAAAAAAAAAAAAAGAGACACTGCAAGAGGGTGTTTTTATGTAAATGGAAGTAAGATAATTCCAGAGCTTTATTCAGTTTAAAACAGTGAAGCGAGTGATTCAGTGTCACTGGGCTAAGAGGAAGAAACCGTACACAAGTCAGCTCCAGATGTCTTCTTTCCTGACAGCTCCTTTTCTCATCTTTTTCTCTGAACGATCAATTCTTTCTCCTTGGCAACCAGCAGCCCAATAAAGAAAGGCTCTTCTAAAACATTTTGGTAAAATGTTTCTTTCTTCTTCTTAAGGGGACACATCTCTTCCTATGGCTTTCACACCATGCTACAGACATACTCTTCTTTCCTCCTACCAGATAAAAGCACCGCTGTGCGATCTCATTCAGTTCAGCTCTTTGCCACCATTATTATGACTTTTTTCATGTAACATCTGAGGCTTTCAAACAGAAATGATTGCTTCTGGGGAGCATCTCGCGCTCTCCTTGGGAGCATTCAACTAATGAGCAGAGGAGGAAGCTCTTCCCGCTCCATTATCTTGTCTCTTGGGTGGCTGTTCACCTCCCAGACACACTCACGCTAAATGCTCTAGCTGCCATGCGATAGCAGGTCCCTGGTGGAAATAACTGTGGAAGGGGAAAAGCCAGGGGATGAAAATGTGATTTTTTTTTTTTATTATTTTCTCCTTTTATTGCTCAGGTATATTGCTAGGAACTAAGCCTTCTGTTCTCCCTTCAGGATCTTGCAAATGCGTAAGGTTTAATGGTTTAATGGTTTTTTTTTTAATGGCCTTTCACTAGCAGATTCCAACCTTTCATTTAATTTACAGCCTCTGCACTCTGGCTTTCCAGTGGAGGTACACACCTCTACGAAGTGAATTAAAGCCTCTTACTGAGAGGCCCCTAAAGATATTTCCGTGCCAAGAACCTGGAACTGCAGCCCACTTCTGGGGTCCAGTCGAACCGCAGCCCACTTCTGGGGTCCAGTCAAGCATCATAAGCACATCATAGGCTCAGTGAACTGTTTAGGAGCCACCATTGCATGCTGGGCAACGTTCCGACAGTTTCATATACGCAAAGATTTATTTGTGGGGTCCATAGCTGATGGCATACTTTGACTGTAGAGAAAAATTAAAATAAAGCATGAGGAGAAAGAGAGGAAAAAAGGGGAAATTTTCCCCAGTGGCTAGCTGGGAAGGGCAATGGTGGGGTCCCATAGGGGCATCCTCCTGTAAGGGCTCTCTCCAGTGCAGCAGGTGATGACAACGAAAATGATGAGGATGATAATTTCTTTCTGTGCTTTCCCTCAGCATTATATACTTTTATTCATTATTAAACCCCCTGTTGGTTATTCCTGATTGTGGTTCTGTTAACTCTGGTAGGAGAATGCTCATCACGTGCAAATGTTGCACATTCATTGCTTCTGTGAATATATGTTATTGGGTAATATTTATTGAGAATTTAAATAGCTGTTAGCTGCTTTGTTGAGCACCACGTTTGGGTTTTATACACTAAAGTCTACAAAACAAGAGATAAAGAAGGAGAGGGAGGAGGGGCAATTCTCACACCGGTGCTTTCCGTGAGAATCCACCACAACAGCGCTGTGGGGGTTTGCAGAGGCAGGGCCGTGAGAGCAATAATACGGGAACAGCACAAGTGCAATAAAGGAAAAATGTTGCCACAGAGACGCTGATAATTACTGCCTCACGGCTTCGGAGGGAGGTTACGGACCTGCAAGCAGCATGCCCTGAGCGCTGCTAAGGCTAAAGCACCAAGACACCTAAGGCACCTGAGAGCTAGCGGGAGCCTGGACACAGCCTGACATGGGGCTGTGAATTCCAGTATAAAATCGTGGTCTCTGTCGAGAGGAGCGTTTAGCACAGGCAAGGCAGGGCGCAGCTGGCAAGGGAGATTTTCTAAGGCCGGCAGAGGAGGAGAGGATGGCACAGCTCTCCTCCTAATTTAGTTCCAGCTTCAGCCCTGGCTGTTTTGGAAGAGAGTCACAACGCAAGGAGGAGTGCTTGGATAAATACCTCCTAACGCCCTGCCTGGTGATCAGCTTAGGGCTGAGATTTGATTACACTTGCTGAGATTTGACCTTACATAACCACCTGTTTTCTGAGAGGACCTAAAATAATCCAGTCCTCTTTCAAATCCGGCTCTGGTGGGTGACTTCTCTAAGACACCACCCCCTGCAAGGCAGCGGCTCCCACCACGACATCCACTGAGGGATGGAGAGCAAAAGCTGCTTTCCTTCATGCTGGGCTCTGGAGTACAGGGGGCTGCAGAGAAGATATCCCTGCTTCCCGGTGGCAGGGACTTTCTTCCCTTCACCCAGCCCTGTCCTCTCACTCTCCCCCTTCCACCTGCTTAGCTCTCCTTCCCTTTTACTGGGCTGCTCTCTCCATCCTCAGCCTTTCTCAGGCCAGCCTCTGGAGGAAACTGGTTCCGTTTTGCCCCTAGTCTCTCATCCCAAATGAAATCCTTTTCATTTCTTTGTCTTGCTGTTCTCCTTGCTCCCCCAGAGGAGTCGAATCATCCAGAAGTGACATGTGAAGTCTTTGCGCACCTTCAGGCTGGAGATGGGAGTTACGGGATTAGCAAGTTAACCGGCCTGAAAGCTGCTTAGGCAAGCATTAAATCTCCAATCTTCTCTCCATCTTTCAAGGAAATCTCTTCTGGAGGAGCTGGAGAGTTGGAGCACCCAGCCACGTTTTCTGGGGTCAGCTCTTCATCCAGCTGAGAGCCCTCAAGTTGTGTGGCCGGGTGGTTTGAAGGGATTGCCATGGGACTGGGAGGTGGGAAACCCACCTAACCCCTTACCAAGGGCTCTGTGGCTGCACCCCGAAGTGCCTTCTTCCTCCTTGCTCTCCGTGCTGAATATTGGCTTCCTTGCCCAGCACCATGTCTAGCCCCCATCCCTTTCCTCCCTTCCCACCCCATCAGCTGCACACTCCCTTGCACACTCCCAGTGAGTGAATGGCACCGAGTAGGAAGAAGACGGGCACCACGTGTGCTAGGCACAGCAGGGCCAACTTTGGGATGCTGCTTTTTAAAGCAGATCCTGGGACACCTTGTGCCTGCGGTTTATTCACGCGCAACCAATTCATGTTTTGCAGGCTGCATCCCTCTGTTTATCCCACTTAACCGGGAGGCGGAGGAGGCAGTGCTGGGTTTACCAAGGAGTTGGGTAGCACCTCGTGATGCACTGAATACCCCCTCATATGGAAGGGAAAGGCCTCGTGTCTGAGCTCTCTGACCTGTCACCTTCCCCCATGCTCATCACCTCGTGACTGCCTCAGGCCTGGATTACCTCCTCCCATCTCTGGAGGAGAAAGGATCTCTGCACAGTAGCGAGGGACACCACCTGGGGACACCCACCTGGGGGACACCCACGGCCAAACTGATGATTACCTTGCAGCAGCTGTTGACTCGAATTTGCTGCGCCACGAGGCTGTCTGCCCAGTGTATCGCCTGTAGTCTTCCCAGAGATTGCAAAAAACTTGAGGGGGAGGCAAAGCTCATGACAATAACAGAATTTGGCAACATTATTCATTAGAGAGTAATGTGAGTTAGTAACATTATGCACTGAGTTCAGTGCAAATGCAAATGAGTACCTCCAAAACAAACCACTTTATAAAAGCATTAGAAAAAATATTACATTTTTGGGCCTCCTACAATTATAAAAATGGATTCTCTGCCCAAACTAAAAACTCTCTTTATTTTTCCCCACCAGAACTTCCATTCTGGAAAATTTCAGCTGCGTATTAGAAAGTTTTGGAATTAAAGAGTACATGAAAGCAAAGGATTCTAACAGGTGATGGTTTCCTGAATTAGTTGCTTCAAAAGGCCATAAAATAGTTCTTTTCCTCAAATGCAGCTGCTTCTTCTGCAGAACATGGGGATGACATTTAGCAGCACGCAGCAGCAGTGTACCACCAATCTAGAAAATTCAAACCCAGAAATGCTGGACAACTTATGACAGCAATCCAAAAGCAAATAGAAAAAAATTGCCATGCCTATTTTTTTCAAATCTCACATTTTTTTAAGAAATATCAAGATTTTTTGGGTCCAATAAGGTGCTACAGGAGACATATGACTGTTGAGAGTAAAGGTTGTGGGGTTGAAGGATATGCATTTAAAAATTTGCACCAGCTTTTGGCTAATTACTTGAAATAAGTTTAGATACTAGTGGTTGATTGCGTGTATTGATGTTGTCAACTAATCAACAATTAATTGTGATCAGTAGGGAAAAAGTAAATAAGACCTAATAATAGTAATATTTTAAGTAGAAAATACTGTTTTCCAACTAAGGACACATTTGAAATATTACCCTTTCCTTTGCAATAAAGTGGGTACAGTCTAGCTGCTGTCCTTGCGTCCTTCTGTCACAGAACTAAGAATTGGCTGGGGTTGGACAAAGCCTGCCAAGAGATGATCTTCATTGCATGGCATCAGTTTGTCAGAGATGAAATACTCTTTGGTAAGGATTTGCCTTCAGTGATATTCTGCTCCGAAGCGGTTGAAAAGCTGCCTTTCTTCCGGCAGATCAGTGATGTGGTTCCCCAGCGGGATGCTGGATATGCTGACCCAAAGGATGGTGCCTGGCTTCTAAGCTCCCATCTGCTCGGCATGGTGCGTATCCAACGTCCGCAGCTCCTTCTCTCCCCTCTTACCAATAGGAAGATGAAGCACAGAGCAATGACATGATTTGCCCATGATTACACACTGGCTAATTTCTAATCTAGGAGGAAAATCTGTTTCTCCTGCGTGCTAGGCAGACGTGCCAATATAGGCTGAGTGTACATACCTATGTGGCACACAGCTTCTATGCACGTTGGTGGATATACTGGTCTTGATGTATGCTTACATGTGTTCAGAAATAGCATGCAAATAGCTACACAAAGACACAGGCAGTCTGGTATGTCTCTCCATTAAAAAAAAAAAAAATGAGAGAAAGCTAAACTATACTATCCTACAGCAAAAATGATCATAATAATGCTGGAGTTATGATTGCACTGGTGTCTCTGTACACAGCCGCTAAACCCAAGGAAATCTCAAGCCAAGCCATGAGCACACAGTAACCTCAACCCACACACCCTCCCAGCCAAAAGAGTGTTCTGGTCTCCCAGTACAAATTAGGAAGTCTACTGAAATCAGAGATTTAGTCCTGACAGCACAGGAACCAAGACGAGAAGTTGATGTACAAGATGCAGGGGCTGCTTATTCAGCCCATTTCCTTAAAGCTCCCCCTAATTAACACATCTGACTCTTCACACCTTTTCCAGGTCAGGACTGTTCACATCAACTATTTGAGCCACCATAACGTGGCGCTGTCATTGAAAGAATTTGCAGAATTTGCTCTGTCCTTTCCCCATCCCTGTCCCACACAACTCCTTCCCTTGTGCTGGCACAAGGTTTTAGCCACATTTGGCCACTGTGAACAATTGGGAAACCTATCTGGGTTTAAAACTCACTGGTATATACTTACTATACTGGTATATACTTACATTTGCTTATGTATTTTTGCCAGGTATGTTTTAAACTTGGCTCAGTGCTGTATTCAGCTCGGTTGTGCTGGCCCATGGGAAGGGTTAGCGTAGGAGTGAAAAAGAATGAAATAATTTCTCTTGGTGGTGCAGCTAATTCGTGGAGGTTTCAAACGCTTCTGAGGCTACAGCCCTTGCTGAATGGAAATCCACTGCCAGTCAGACATGTGCTCTGTTTGTCCCTTGAAATGCATGAGGTCAGAATCAAAGTGCCACCCATAGCCTAAATGAAAGCAATGGTCAGCTGGGAAAATTGGTCCCCCTCTTCTGAGATCTGTCCGTCCCTGAAGGAAAGCCCTCTTACTCAGTTGTTTGCAACCTTTAAAATTTTGTATACGATACATGTTCTCTAATGGACATGTGGATCCAGGGCCGTGAATTTAAGCCCATTGACAATAGATTTGCTTTGTTTATTTTGCTTCTGCAAATGCATTAAGAGCAGTCAATCAGTCATTGCAGATCCAGATTTGTTGGTTGCAAACCAATGATCTAATTTGTTCTTCAATTCTGCACTGGGGATTGTGCGTGTAAAGGATTTGTGTGACTGAAGTACTAAGTGGGCACTCTGTGAGTGGAAAAGAAAGAGAAAATCTGCTGATATTTCAGAGGGGAAGTGGTGTAAAATCTTTCTGATCTTTAAGCATCCCTGGGAAATGAGAGCTGGTTCTGCCTGAGGTAGCTGATCTTTGAAACTGCTTGTGTGAAAATGGCTGGGAGTTGGGAACAATTAGCTGATTAAGTGCAGCAGGTAGCACGTGTAAGCCAGGAAAAATGAGGTTCATCAGTAATGACCCCCATTTGCACACCCCCACATCCCCCCACGTGTGCAGGAACACACTCAACCTGATTCTCCACTTAATTTTAATCGGTATAAATCTGAGCAAGCCTTTGAAATCGACCTTAATTAAAACAGGAAAACAAACAAAATAAAAAGCCAGGGCTGAAAAACAAAGGTACACTCCCCCCCTCCCCCCGCTCGCAGCCCGCACCGAGAGCCCCGGAGCCGCGCACGGGGAGCGCTCCCTCGTCCCCCCCGGGGCGGCCTCAGCCCCCGCAGACAAAAAAAAAAAAAACACACAACCCTGCGCACCTCTGCGCAAAAAGAGCGCAGCGCCGGCCGGGGGGCGCGCAAACAAAGCGCTGCAGCATGCGGGGCCGCGCAGGGCTTCCTTTGCGAGTGGGTTGGTGGCGGCTGCCTCCTTCTTCTTTTTTTTTTTTTTTTTTTTTTTCTCGTGTGAGTGTTATTTTTTTTCCCCTCTCTCTCTCTCTCTCTCTCTCTTCACCAACTTCCTTCCTGCTCCAACTGCCAAAGCTCAAAGCTGAGCGCTGAGAGCGGAGGAAGGACCCCGGCCGCAGGCGCCGCTCAGCCGGTGAGTACGAGCCCGGGGAGGGGGGGCGGCGGGAGCGGGGCAGGGGGAGAGGAGCGGAGCGGGCTCATCTCCCCCCTCTCCCCCGGCATCTTTCTGTCTCTCTCTCTCTCTCCCCTGGCGCCGCGCAACTTTGCGCCTTTGTTTGTTCCCGCGGGCTGGCTCCGTTACCCAGCCTGGCCCGGGGAGACCGGCAGGGCCCTGCCTGCACACCGGGGGGCTCTGCGCCGCCATGGGGTGGAGGGGCAGAGGAAGGGGAGGCGGCCCCCCGCGCCCCCGGGGTGGCGGGAGGGCCCCGGTGGGGTTGGTGGTGGGGTTGGGGGGTGATGGCGGGTGTATCCCTTCGGGGTGGTACCCGGCGGTGCCCGGGGATGGTTGGGCAGTGGGTTCCCTTTCTGCCCTCGCACCCCCAGGGGGGTGGGATGGGGAGGTCGCGGCTGGGGGCGCTGGTGGGGCCGATGTTTTACTCCCCCATCGGGCAAAAATTGCTTCCTCCTTGCCAAACCCGCATCCTGGAGATAAGCCCTCGGTCAGGGGGTGGTTTGGGGGAGTGGATTTGATGCAGAGAGGGAGCGCAAATAAAATGATGACCCTGTGATAGCGCTCTTTGTGCCCAGTGGTGGCATGGGGCGGGGGGGGGGGGGGGGCGGGCAGGGAAGGAGGTGCCCACTATCCACCATGTCTCCTGCCCCCATGGCCCCTCCTGCTGCAAGTGCAAGGGCAGCCACCCACCCCCACCACAGGCAGAGCGCAGCTGAGAGACGCTGGCACCCCGCAGCGGGGCATGAGTCCTCCCTCGCCTCCTGCAGCCATCTCTCTCTCTGGCTGGGGGTCCCCAGCGCTGCCCCTGCCCCTCTCTGTGCTGCTCTTTGGGTGCTGGGAGGCCTCAGAGGTGCAGGTGATGCACGACTGCAGGTTGGGGCTGCAGGGAAGCCAAAAAAATGTGGCCAGGCAGGGCACAAATCACCCAGATTTCTCCTTGTGCAGAGCATTTATGGGGTTAATTGTTTCATTTTTAATGAGGCTTTCAGGCCATCGGGGGGGGGGGGTGTCTCCATCTTGGCCCAGCCCTTGGCCTGGGCAGAGACATAGGAGCCCAGGAACCCCAACAGTCTGCGGAAGCACTGGTGCCTGAGCTCAGCAGCGCGTCTCAGCTTGCAGAAGGGACCAGTCCCTCAGCTGGAGTGAGTAGAGAGGTAGGGGTAGCTGAGATGTGAGCTTTCCACTTGGTCACCTGCTGGCTGGGAATTTGGCAGGAAGGCAGGGTCAGGTCCACAACCTGGGGAGAACTGGGTCTGATCATTGCCATCCTGATACTCGTGTGACCCAGGGGTTGTTCAGCCCAGCCAGCCTGGCTGGTGCTGTTCCCTGTGGGCTCTCGCTGTTGGAACAGCAGGTTGTCTGTCCACCTCTCTGGGAGGTTTTCAGAGCCTAAAAGCATCCCTCCCCTCAAGTGAGCCGCCCCCACGGACTGGCAGGGAAAGTCTCTGCGGCATGTGTGATGCAAAGAGAAGGTCTGAGGGATGGGGAGCAACCAGCTGGTGCAGCCCCGACTCTGTCTTTGCTTGTGGCCAGAGATGTCTCTCTGTCGCCTGGGTCTCTCCCTCTCCTATGATAAACCACAACACCCCCGTCCCCCCCCCCCCCCCCCCCATGGCAGACGGGGCAGGCAGCTCTACTCTGCTCTGTGATTGTAGTGGTGGCAGATGCAGCCTGGTATCACGAGAAAGCTCAGGAGAGTGGAAGTGACTCAGATCTGCAGCTGGAGCCCAAGTGGAAGGCAAGACCTGGCGGTGGCTGCTATAGCTCATCATGTCCTCTTCCTGTGCCGAGTGTGGGATGGCACTGAAGGGATCGCGAGGCTCTGAGAGGTGACTGTGCTGGGGCTGCAGAGCAGTGGGGTGTGAGCAATTGTTGCTTTCATGAGGGAGCTTCTGGTTTCCTTCCTCATGAGGACAAGCTCAAGGGCCTTCACGTGGTACGTAGGTCCTTCTCACTCCCAGGGCTGAGCATGAACTCAGCCAAGGTTATTCAGCTGCTGGGATGTGCTTTCTTTCCTGTCCATTTGAGTTGGGATTCCCTTTTATTTCCTAGCTGCCCGCTTTGCACTAGTTCCTGACTCGCCACAAAATGCCATTGCAAAGTAGTCTTGCGTCAGGGCTGTTGCCCATTAGCATGCCTGACTGAGCCTTCTTGTTCCTGTGCTTCTTGGTCCTTCTCTGTCCGTTTGTAACATGCCAATACACCCCTCATTGATTCCCCCCCCCCCCCCCCCCACTGGAATTGCACTGGGAGGTCTGCATATTTCTCACTGCTGCCTGATTCCACTTGCTGATTCACCCTGAACTGTTGCATATATTTTTTTTTTTTATTTCCTTTCCATTTTAATGAATGAGAAAACTATCCTGCTAGCTCCCAGTTTAACTTTTGGGAGCAGGGGCAATGTTAAGGCCACAGCTGCAGAGAAGGATAAAGGGCTTTCTGGGGAAATTGCAAATAAGTAGGCAAAAGGGAAATTTTTAGTAGGAAACGCCTTGAAGAAGGAGTTAACATAAGGATACGTGGAAGTGAACTGAATGATCTGTGTAGTTCGACCAAATTCCCTTGCTGCCAAACAGCAAGGAATGCCTTGGCCACTTGTGACAACCACCGCTGCAGCAGGGCACTGCTCTGTTTTTTCAGCCATACTCTGAAGAGCGGGAAGGTGGTTAAGGACCATGCGGCTGGCTCCCTGAGGCAGGCAGCTGACTAAACGGGACCTGGCACAGCGCTGCTCACCTCTCCTGCCTGTCTCCTGCTCCCCCATCCCATGCTCTATCTGCCCATCACTTCATCTCTCTCCACTCCGGCTCCCATTTGGGATGCCACCTGAGCAGCTTCGCTGCCCTTCGGCGTTCAGTGGTGCGTGTCCCAGCTGTGCTGGCTGCGGGCTCTGGCCACCCTGCCTCTCCTTTTTTGAGAAGCCCCACTGATGCAGCAGAGGTATGCATGGCTGCTCTGCAGCCGGGCTGGATGCGGTCACCGTCGAGCTTCCTTCCTCCGCGGGAAGGAGACCTGATCGATGCCTGCAGTAAGCTGTTCCTGGGAGCAAGCTGGGGGAGTGCCAGCAGATAGACTGCAGTGGGTACGTTTCCTTGAGGGCTTTGGCTAACTTGCTAATGTAAGGGAGTTGCCGTCAGGTATTTGGTCTTTCTATGAGATGCTGCCCGAGTGTGGCTTTTAACCCGTTATGAGAGGGTGAATGAAACCTCTGGCCTTGGCTTTATTCATGTCCCTCTGTGCCCCAGTGTGTGGCAGTGGCTCTTTGTGCGAGATAGCTGGCGAGCGCTAGAGCCTTGTACGGTGGCTTGTAATTGCAGGGTTGCCGGCCAGCAACCGTGCTGCAGAGTGGCTGTAAATCACTCTGGTTTCAGACTCTGCTCCCGCACCTCCTCCCCGGGAGGGAAGAATGGTGTAGGTCTGCGTGTGCGCGTGGTGCCTGCAGGGAGAGGAGCGGGGGCAGAGGGGGATTGTGTTCGAGCCAGAATATCAGCACAGCAGTGTCAGGATTGCAGCCGATCGCCGTCGCCATTTGCCTGTAACGATCCTGCTGCATTCGGCGCTGGGCGGATGCCTGCCTGCCCCAGGGGACTGAGCCACACCGTGCCCAGAGGCAGTGCCCTTGGGGACACTACCCCCCCTCCGGAGCAATCCTGTTGACTGTCCCTTCCTCTGTTACCCAGACCAAGTGACCATGACTGAGAAGACCCCAGAACCTCATGTGGAGGAAGATGATGATGAGCTGGATGGAAAACTCAACTACAAACCTCCTCCCCAGAAAACACTGCAGGAGCTGCAAGAGTTGGACAAGGACGATGAAAGCCTCGCTAAGTACAAGAAGTCCCTGCTGGGAGATGGACCCGTGGTAGTAGGTAGGCTGGGGCATACTGATAGGAAGGGACTGGGGAGACGCATAGCAGCAGCATGCTGTGGGGATGGGGCAAGGTGGCCTCAAAGAAGGGGGAGCTTGTTTGACCAGGCACATGCACTGCTTCTGCTGGAGGACTGGGGATGGACAGGGGGAGAGATGCATGGAAAGGAGACAGAGAAAATTCCCTCAGCATTAGCTGTAAGGTTACTCGGGAGTGCTGGCATCGGAAAGGGACTTGCGGTGGGAGATGTGATGGCCTTGGAGGACTCCTGAGGGATTAGAAACATGAGGGGACCAGCCGATGCTGAAAGGGGGCCTTACTGCTCAGAATGATCTTCAGAGGGAAGTCTCCTGTAGGGGAAGGATCTCCTCCAGGTATTGGGATGGAGGCTGGGGGGATCTGTGTTGAGGGAGTGGGGTAGATGTGTGTTCCTGTTGCGCTAAGAGAAGCCTGGCATTACTGGGTGTTTTGTGAAGTGCCATTTCTGTGTGGGAAAGCAACCTCCTTTCTTCAGTGTCATTCTCCTCCCCCTGCATTTAATTTTGCAAGCTGACAGCTTCCCCCTGACTTTCCTACCTGCAGACCCAACAGCTCCCAATGTGGTGGTCACCCGACTCACCCTGGTATGTGACTCTGCTCCAGGACCGATCACTATGGACCTTACAGGTAGGCACAGACTCTGTTCTTGGGCATGCAGAGGAACAAGCAAAGGCTCTGGCAAGCTTTAAATTGAAAGGGGGTTTGTCCTCGGGATGCTACAGTGGGTTTTAGAGGAACTCTGAGGGCATCTTAGCCTCGTTTCTTATTTTGAGGTATACGTGTATGAAAATGAAAAGGAGATGTAACAGAGGAAAGAGTCGAGGGTCTCTTTCTTCATCTAGGCTGCTCTAGGAGCTCCTGGGTTTCTCCTGCCTTCTCTTACTTCCTTTCAGTGAGACCTCACGAGCACAAGGGATGTACATGCGTTCGGGTAACGGGCTGTTTTGAAACTTCAGAATCGAGCAATACTGCAGTTCCGGCTCCTGGGGACATGGGGAGAGAACCAGGCTTCACCTTATATGGGCTTTTCTGCAGAGAGAGGAAGCTGGGCCCGGAGGAGCTGAGAGGCTTCCGGTTCAACCAAAACCACACAGAGCCCCGCAGGGACTGGGCAGCCTCGCAAGCTGGGCAGGAGCTGCGAAATGCACTCCGCTCGCCCAAGCCAGGGCTGGGCATGGGTCAAGCACGCACACACTCCTGCAGTTGCCTAACGATTAGTCTGCGCATAAATATCTCTGTGTATATGCACTCAGACCCGTGTATCTTTAGGTGTTATCTTCACAGATGCGGACACAGACACATAGGTATACCCAGGCTTTTCTGTGTATGTGCTCTCACAGTGCAATTGCTTATACAGACCTCCACCTACTCATTTTGCAGGTGTGGCATCCGTCAAAGGGATGCTTACCTCCAACACCAGTCCCAGCCCCATCCCACCCCATGTAGTCTCTTCTTGCTGTCACATCTCTGGCTAACGGCTTGATCCTCTCCTTACAGGTGACCTTGAAGCGCTCAAGAAAGAGACCTTTGTATTAAAGGAAGGAGTGGAATACAGAGTCAAGATCCACTTCAGAGTGAGTTGTTTTCCTTCTTGTTACTTCTCACCAGTTGCTGAGGGCAGTCACTAGCAGTCTGTCGGGATAACTAGAGACGGGCAGCATGAAAGATGGGACCTTGTAAAGCTCCCCTTGCTTCAGGCATTGTTCTACCCAACAAGGGACCAGATCTTTCCAGGGAATTGTTTCTGCTTGCTTGCCCCTTGGAAGAAGTTGCTTTCTGTCCGCTCACAGTGGTGAACAACGAGGGGTTTGGAAGCCAGATGGGTAGTTTTGGCTGAGTTTGGCTTGGCGTTTTAGCCCAGAGAAAATCTTTAATTCACACAAAGAGGGAACGGACAGGGAGAAGAGATAATGGCTTTCCATGAAGTACTGGTTCAGTCTGCATTGCTGGGCTTCATGTAAGCACAACGAAGATTTAATACTGTAGCAGTTGGCTGACGATACCTGAGTTCTTATGGATCACAATATACCCAAATGGGCTCATTTCTCCCTCTCTCCCATTAACCAGTGTGTCAGCCATTTCTTCTGTTTCCAGCTGAAAATGAAACTTGGCCACACTGCAGTGTGGCATCCAGCACTGAAGTGATCATCTCCAAACATTTGCTGCATACAAAGCTGGCTTTGGCAGAGAAGGCAAAAAGGAATGGAGAATAGCTCTCCTGAAATAGAGGAGGGAAAGTGTTAATGTTGTGGGTTCTGTAGGAAAGATCTCCCTTCTCTGAGGCTCACTCGCTGTCTCAGAGAAGACTTTGTGCCCAGAGACACCTCCAGCTCTCCTTTGTGCTATGAAATATTTCTATCTGTATCTGAGCCCTGTTGACAGGAGGTGCCTGGAGCCAGACAAGTTATTCTAACTCCCTCCCTCAATCCCAAGGCTGGTAAGAGCTGGCACCATCTGAAATCTCCCCTGGGATGTAAAAGGATCTCCCCATCTTGTTTCCAGCTTGAGTAGTGCTGCAGGGAGGCAGTGTATGCTGGAGGGGGACAGCAGGGGATACATCCAAGCTATCCACGGGAGATTTGAGGAAAGATAATGAACAAAACTGTGTCCCTCTGTCTCTTGAGGAGAAACTTGCCAGCTCCCCACGGAGCTTACAGGGTGGCTGGGAGCGCTCAGCTAATCTTGCCCGCTTGTTTGTGCCGGAGGGGTGACTCTAGTCACCCAACTCTGGCTTTCAGTATGGAAACTATTAACTGGGAACTCCCTGCTTTACTTTGTCCTCATCATCCCGTCCTGGGAAGCTGACTGATGCGCTCCAGTCAGCCTCAAAGTCAGGGAAGAGAGATGGAGAGAGGATGCTGTAGGTCTCCAGGTGCCTATGGAGAAGTCATGTTAGGACTTGCCACAGTGTGTTCTGTGCTGAGCCCTTGAGAGCAGTGGTGTAAGGAGCCAAGATGGATATGTCTCTAAAGGAGAGAAAACCAGCAGATACGGAACCAAACCCCTTCCTTTGACACTTACTTCTGGTCACTTCTTGCAGGTAAACAGGGACATTGTGTCGGGACTGAAATACGTGCAGCACACCTACCGGACAGGGGTGAAGGGTGAGTAAGAGACCTTTGTGCCCTGCGCACCAGTGCTCCTACCACCGTGTTCCCTCTGTTCAAAGAAGTGTTCCCGCAGCTCTGGGCCAGGACAGAGCCTCCCTTAGCCCCAAGGCCACCCCTGTGCCACCACGCAGGGGGCGAGACTTCTCAGCAGAGTGCATTAGCCTGCGCTCTGCATCACTCGGGCTGTTTCCTGTTCCTGTGTGAACTCAGTATGAGCCAGCTCTGATATCTGTACACTACACCACTGTCTGCAGCTGCGAAGTCCCCAGAGACACTGTTTAGACAGCGCTTGCCACAGATTTCCTCTCCATACAGAGCTCTTCACCTCCCGCCCTGCCCTCTGTAGAGTGGCTCAGCCTGTGTGGAGCTTCTCACCCCCTGAAAGCTCTTCCCAGGTGCTTTTGGTAAAAGTCAGAGCAGCTCTACAAAGCTTCCCGCTGTCTGTGGAGCGTTGTGTTTGCCCATGACCTCTCCTCTTTGTGCAGTGCTGCCCTGCCTGGACAAGGCAGAGGAAAGCTCCATTTAGCATGCACACATCCCATGTGCGTTTTTGCATGCAACCACCTCTAAGGCTCCTGTGTCCCGTTCAGCACACATAAGTGGTATCTTCTCACTAGAAAAGAGAAGTAGTGGGGGATCAAGAGACATCTCGAGCCATACGCTGGGTGCACCTGCTCCTTTCCAGCAGCACACACACGTGAGAGGGTACAGACTGAGTTGCCTGTCTATCTACCCGTCCGTCCATTTATCCTTCCAGCTGTCCTTGTGCTTCAGTAACCCACTGTTCTCACTGATTCTGTTCCCCTTGCTGACACAGACTGTCCCTTTCTCTTCCCACTATTTCCTTTCTGTCTGTGATCTGTGGTCATGCTCGTGGCTTCTTCTCTCCTTTATCATTCCCCACCTGAGGGGCTCATCCCTTGTGGATTGTTTTCTCCTAGTGGACAAAGCCACATTCATGGTTGGCAGCTACGGGCCGCGGCCAGAGGAGTACGAGTTCCTGACGCCTATTGAGGAGGCTCCTAAGGGTATGCTGGCTCGAGGCACCTATCACAACAAGTCCTTCTTCACGGATGATGACAAGCATGACCATCTCACCTGGGAGTGGAACCTGTCCATCAAGAAGGAATGGACAGAATGAGTTCACCCAGTTTGCCTTCCCCCTTCCCATCCCCTTGCCTCCTGCACCAGTCTCCAGGTGGGCCATGCCCACCACGCTGCTCCTTCCTGCCACCATGGCTGGCCACAGCCCTGGCAGCCCTCCCCGTGGGGAGCTGGGGCTCTGTGCCAGCCTTGGTCGATGCACAGGCCTGCAGGTGGCCTTTGCTGCTTCTTCTGATACACTGAAAATAACCCGCCCGTTCTTACCACCGCCCCGTCATGACACACAATGGGTTAAATTGGGAAGCATCTCCCTCCCTCTCTCCCAGTACTTCCTCCTGCTGCCTCCATCTCTCCTGTACCAACTCTGGTCCCGGAAGTGCCTTTTCTAGGAAACAAGATCACCTGGCAGGGCAGACTGGTCCCTGGAAAATCCCTGAGTTACACTTGCCATGTGCTCTGACTCATTATAAATGGTTACTTACCTCCCGTGATGGTCTCCTGGTCTGTATCTGGTGCCCTACCCCGTTAAAATCCATCCTTGTGCAGGCAAAACCAGTCAGGGGGAATGCAGCTAGATGCTGTAACAAGACTTCAATGTCCCAAGAATAAAACCGATTTCTTTCTTCTTTTCTGCATGTGTTGCATTCTTTTCTGGAGTATGTTTTTCAGTGGGGTGGATGTGGAGAATGCATGATAGGAAGGCTTAAGAGCATGTTTCAGACGGGAAATAGCCCTCTTCAAAACATCAGCCTAACTATAGGCAAATTATTTCAGAGCTGCTTCCTTCAAGGGCTTCATGAATCCTTCTTTGAAGCCCAAAGCCTGGCCCGTGATGGGAGTAGACTCCAGGGGTAGTCAGCTCCCACCTCTCATCCCATGTGGCAACTGAATGAGCCCAGGGAGTTGTAACATGGCCTTCCCACGTTTAATGCTTACCATGGCAGCTGTTCCCCATAGCCAGAGCCAGCAAGATCTGCGTGTCCCAGTGGGTGCTCCGCTGGCCAAGTGCAAAGGGAGGAACATCAGCCCCTCTGGGACCCAGTACTTGGAGAAGTGCAGTGGCTCCTTCTGTATGGAGTGATGTTCATATCCAGCTGGGGCACCTGGTCCCACAGGTGCAGGGTACCTGAGATGTCCAGCGCGGTGGGTGAGGACGTGCTGGTGGCAGTGTTGGTGAGGCTCTCCAAGGCTGGTGCCCGCACAGCAGGCAGGAGCTCTCTCCCGGCCAAGCGGTTATCTCAGGAGCTGAAGGCTTTGCCCTGGGCCAGCTGCTCCCTTCCCACTGCCCCGGGAGTGACTGTGGGCCCCTGCAGCAGCTGACGTGTCTCTTCCTGAGGAGAGGACCGGAGCAGGGTGATATAGCGAGGAGAAGGCAAGCTGGCACCATGGGCACCTCCGTCTTCCTGTGCCTCTTCATCATCCTGCTCACCGGGGGCTCCCCAGCAGGGTGTGCTGGAGATGGCAGCTCTGCATCCCACAGTAAGTGAGCTTTCCTCCTGGCTCAGGGAAAGGGATGGATCTGCTGCGGGGAGTCCTCCTTATGCTGGGTCTCCTTACCCGGAGCGTGCTGTGCAAGCGAGTTGAGCTTGCAGGAGGGGTGTGTGGGTGGGCATGTAAGGGGTGAGATGCTTGCGTGCATGTTGGGGCAGCCTCTTTGAGCTGCTCGTTGTGTACCCTCTCTCCAACCCTGACCTCTCCTATCCAGGCACAGCCTGCACTGGAGGGAAGCCTGTCCTGTTGAGCAACATCGGAGACGCTGAAGCTTTTGTCAGCGGTGCGGAGGTGGCGGTCATTGGATTCTTCCAGGTGTGTTCATAGCACCTCCTCTCCGCCAGCTGAGAGCCCTATCCCACCCTTGCGGGAGCATGGGGCTGGATGTGGCATAAACACCTTCCAAAGGCAGCTTCTGTCCTGAAAGGTGCTGGGGCTGTGACAGGAACGTGGAGGAATTTGGTGACAGGCCACAAGGAGAATGCCAAGAAGTCGATCTGTGTGTGGAAAGGGAGATGGAGGAAGGGAGGAAGGTGAAGGAGGTCGTAGGAGCCCTGGGGCAGGAGAGAGGCAAATGCTGCAGGGGAAGCAAAACCGGAACGTGGGTGGCAGAGAAATAGCACTGGTACGGGGTGAGTGGGAGCATCAGTTGTTTGCTTTAGTCAGCAAAGGCAGAGCAAGGCACTGCCTGTGCAACGGGGCCGAGAAAGCTGCGTCTCGGGGAGCAGCACTGGTGCGGGTCCTCTGAAGTCCAAGAGGATTTGGGCTCAAGCTGCAGCCTCCTCCCAGGAAGGGTGTAGGCATGGTCTGTCTGTCTTTCTGCTTCGTTCCCCAGCGTTGATATCCTTGGGATCTCTACTCTCTGTGTCTAAATTCAATTGAATTCAGCCAAAGGTATTAGAGAGACTGATGGGTGTGTGCCACTTGCCCCCAAAATGGCATGAACATTTTTCCTTAGGAAACAAGACAAAAATATTTATTGAGGTAGAGCACCATAAAACAGAGGCCTCTTTAACAGGATCTTCATTATTTTTAAGGTCCCCAAGCCGGACCTTTTTCTCCATTTTCCTTGAGCTCTGCCCTGGGCTTCTGCTGCCCACACACTACCTCACAGCTTCGGTCAGAGAAGATGTCATTCTTTCAAAACCAACTCCTTTTCACAAGCTCCTTCCTCCTCCTGCCCTGTGCTTGGGGCTGGAGGGCAGCCAAGGGAGGGCTTGGTGTAGGATGGTGGCATATCGCAGCCAGCACAGAGCCAGGACCCACGTTGCTGCCTACAGCACAGGCAGCAACAAGTGCGTGAGCCCTGGAGGCTTATGCCCGAGGGGTCTTGCTAAGCACTGATCACAGACCACCCGCCTCCTTGCCTTCAGCGCCCGCAGGAGTTCAGAGCTCCTCTGGGGTTGCTCTTGCAGTGCTTACAGCCCTGCAAACCAGGAGGCAATCTGCACACACAGAACGAAAGCGTGCAGAGCAGATGCCACCTTCCCCCAGGGCAGCTGCTGGCCAGGGTTGTGGCAGGGCTGTCCCAGCTATGGGCAGGGACCGTGGCATCTCGCTGGGCAAAGCATCACCGGGGCATAACCGCTGGTGTCTTGTGCCACCGCCACCTCCCTCCCGCTGCAGGATTTCATTCATCACAGTCAACGGGACACGGGGTCCCGGGGCAGGGAGGGATGGCTGTGCCGTCCTGCAGCGTGGGGACAGCCCCGGCTGCCAGAAGCATGGGGCAGCAGCCAGCCGCAGTGTCGGGCATTCAGTGCCTGAAGCATGACAGGGCTGCGTTTAAACAGTAGATAAAGACGTATGTGTGCCATGAGGGCTTGTCTTGGCCCTCTGCCTGAGACTATATTCGTCCAAATAATGTCCATGTTCTCTGTTCGCCATAAATTATTTCTCTGCTGCAGCCTTTCAGTTCGCTGCAGAGCACGGCTCGGCAAGCTCCTTGGATAATGAGTGCGGCCTCCCTGACTGGGAACAGCGTGCCACGATGGAAAAACAGCACGCTGCTCCAGAAACCCTGCGCGTCTGCTAGAAAGGGCCATGCTTGGCCTGATTAAACCCCAGCTTTCCCAGGAAGGCTCCAAAACTCAATAAGGTTGTGCCTACCCCAGGCTTTAGCGCTCTCACCAGAGCCATGTTGATGAGCTGGCATTTCCAAAACAAGTCACAAGCGTTGTTTTTCTTTGAATGCAGAAAGAATTTTGTTTTCCATTCTCTCTGGGCTTGCAAACAGCTGAGCTGACGGTTCAAACCAAAAAGAAAAACAAACCAATTTCCAAGCAGAGACTGTCTTGAGAATTTAAGTCCAATAAGTAGAAGTATCAAAAATACATCACTCAAAAGAAAAGTTGGGAATGGGAATAGCAAAGGAAGCTTTAGGGCTAAGGCTGTAGCTGATGCTCTCACTGCAAAAAAAAAAAGGGAACGAACCTCAAATTACTGAGAAACTGCACATTTCTATCCTTCAATGCTGCATTAGATACTTTTCAAAGGATATGGTTGACACCTTTTTGAAAGGAACGAGGATACTGCCAATGCAAGGTGTTTAAAAATTGTAAACCCCTGACTCCAGAATCAAGGTTATCTTAAAAATTATGGTTTATATATTTGTTATACAGACATACACATGCACACAGACATATATATGTGTACATATATGTGTGTGTGTATATATGTATATATTTAAACGTGCTACATCCAGATTTTGGGTTTATCCCCTCCCTTTTAAGAGCTCTAGGGCTTTGCATCATCACCGCGTTACCTGTTTGTGGTGTGGGGCGGTAAAAAGTGATGTTTCGGAGGGATGGAAACCGAGGTTCCCAGGCTGCCGTAGCCGCCCCGTTAGCCGGTGACGGGCCGGCTGCGCCCTTGGCCCCGCCGCCTGGTGACTTCCCCGATTTTGGAGGAGGAGAGCTGCTTGGCGGAGCGAGGGTGGTGGGGTGGGGGTGGGGGTCGGTCTCCCCCCGCTCCCCCGGCGGGGGGCTGTGGGGGTCTCTGGGGCGGGCGGGCGGTAGGTGTCGCCGTCGCACCACCTCGGGGCGGGCGGCGGTGGCGGTGGGGGGGGGGGGGGGGGTGTCCCCCGGGGGAGGCTCCGCTCCTCACCCGCACCCTTCCCCCCTCCGCCTTGTCTCTCTCCCTCCGCAGGAACCGGAGAGCCCCGAAGCGTCCCAGTTTCGCCTGGCGGCCGGTCGGGTCCCGGAGGTGCCCTTCGGCTTCAGCACCAGTCCCGCCGTCCTGTCCCACTACGGCGTGGCGGCCAACACCGTCACGCTCTTCCGCAGGGTGCGTGGGCCCGCGGCGTGGGAACGACTCGGGGGGAGAGGACGGGGGGGGGGGGGGGGGGGGCACCCCACGGCGCCGCCGCTGCCGTGGCCGGAGGAGGCGGGGGAGGTCCGCGGGGCTGCCGTCGAGCATCTCCCCCGCCCGGGAAACATGGTGCCATGCAAAAAGGTTGTATCTACAAAACTAACGTCTAGGGGTTCCCCTGCCCGCTGGTTTTTGGTGAGAGAGGCGCTAGGGCAAGCGCTTAAGGACTGCCCGCCGCCACGGCACAGAAGAAATGAAATCTCTGTACAGTGGTGATAAAAGAAGGTTACAGCTGCTCATCTCACCTTAGAGCAAGCAAAAAAAAAAAAAAAAAAAAAAAGGCTTGTCATTGATAGTCATTCTACCTGCCCACCTAAAAAGCACATCTGTAGAGCTTCCTGCCCCAAAGAGGTCTTCTGCTTTTCACTTGCAGAGTGCCCATCACTAAAACATGCAACACGTATTACACCTAATAAGGTTCTCCATTTTAAGATGTCGTGTGGGTCTGGTCCGGCCCCAAGTGCTTTGCAAAGAATGGGGCTTTGAGCAGCCTGGTCTATTGGAAGGAGTCCCTGGCCATGGCAGGGGGATTGGAACTAGATGATTTTTAAGGTCCCTTCCAACCTAAACCATTCTATGATTCTGATTCTATGATAATGATGTCTGAGTGACCTGTCTGGAGCTCAGTGTTACTTGGATGTGGTTTCCGTGGTTTTGGAAAGGCTCCTGAGACACATGAAAAGCATCTAGAGGCCATGTTACAATGGATCAACACAGTAGGCTTGATATCAAATCTTGCCAAATGTCATTTCAGGCAGGCAAAGCTGTCTCCCTGGGTGCACAACTTTTCCATCGTGACTGAAACCGGATCCAGACTCAGTCTCTGCAGTTACAGATTCTCTGCCACTAAAAGAAACCCCAAACGCTCTTTTCTGTCTCTTGCACTGTGGTTTGTAGAGTTATTCCCTAAATATGTGTTGGGCATGGGCCCATTAAAAAAGTTACTTTGCAGTTTCTTGGGGATGGATGCTGTGCAAGATCAAATTTTTGTTGATTCCAGCTGTAAGTGCTGGTGGCCCACTGAATTTGAAGCTGTGTGTCTAAATTTAAGGAGACAATATAGGGAAGGGCTGTGTACTTGCTTCAAGAGTACCAACAAAAGTTAAGAGCAAGTATTCTGCTGGTTGTATCGATTTCCTCGTGTTGCCCCTTCTCACACAAGTGGGGCACTTGAAAACTGGAGAGAGAGGTGTGTCTGAGGAGGAGAGGGGCCCTAGGTAGCACAAGATGTCCTAAAAGCCCATGAAGTGTTGTGTCACTAAGCACACGGGGGGGGGCGAGGGGGGGCGCGGCATGGGGACACGCTATGTGTACTTAGGGAAAATAAATGTGGCAACTTGGCCAAGTTCTAGATACAGGTTGTACGAAGGTTGGACAAAGCCAGTTTGTTCCCTTTTCTTTCTCGTCATTTCCTGCACCAAGTTTTCCACTGGCATTATCCAAATAATTCAAAGAGAGTGATCTAAGAGTGAGCAATAGGTAGGCAGGACCTTTTATTTAGCCTTCTATTTGCTACGTGCAGATGTTGCAATCTGAAGCAATACCCATCTCAGTTTTGGTTCTTAGTCATGGTGGATTTCTTCCAAAAATGTTGAAAAGATCCTTTGTTTTTGCACTGTGGCAGATAGTGAGGATGACTGCATTGGGAGGGTGTTTGATAAAAGAAACTCTGGATCGTTGGAATTTGGATTATATTGAATATTCTTTGTTCACAGTCCAGTTTTTGCAGCTGAACTCTTGTTTAATAGGAAAAAATAAAAGCCAACCAAGAAACTAATACACTAGTCAGGTTCAAATGTGGTTGACAATTCACTTGTCTAATTGTCCGTTTTTCTTAAATTAAGTTGTTCAGACATGATTTTTCCTTTTATTCTGTGCTGAATACTGTGTAGGAGTAAGGGGTCATAGATTAAAAGGAAAAGAAAAAAGAACTGAGACAGGAACTTGGAATCAAATACCCATTTAAAGAATACAAAGATGCGTGACCAGGATAGCAGTGAATCAGAGGCATAAACTCATTTTTTCTTTGCTTTTGAAGAGTATGAAACACATATAATGCTTAGACGTTTAAAAGATAATTACAGTAGTAGGAAGGGCTGCTGTCAACTGGTGAGTCTTCTTTGCATATAGCAGAGGGAAATGGGTTTATTCTACTGAAGAATCTGGCCTGACAGACCTAAAAAGAACATAATTAACAGATGCTAATAAACTAATTATATGGGGTGATGAAGACATTTTGATCAGAGCTTCAACTATTAGATGCAGAATATTTTCCAGCCTTATTTTCTTGAAAACATAAGTGTTGAGCGCAGATTTAGGATATAGTTATCCCAAAATGGATATCAGGTGTTTCTAGAAGCCCCTGAAAGTCAAGAAAAGGCTTTCTGTGGAGTCTGGGATGCTTTAGATTGGTTCCCAAGGCCTGTCTGAGCTCACCCGTCCAGGTGTTTCACCTCTCTGATCCCATTTACTTGAGTAGAGCTGCCCTTTCATATTATGCAGGAGCAAATCTGTGAGAGGAATCAGGCTGCACAGTCTGGAAAGCACCAGTTTGGCTCACCACACAGGGTGCTGTGGCCCCCTACCAGATCAAAGACCTCGCCAATGATCACAGAACAGCAAAAAGGCCTTCAGATGTCTGCACACCACTGGAAAAAGTAACACAAGCTCTTTCAGAGGTTGTACAGATGCAGAGAATAAAATCTGGGGTGTACACGTGGACCTTTCCTCAGCCCCAAGAACCTCATTCAACAATCAAAGGCCTTCAAATCTCAGACTTTGATCCTCTTGCGTGTTGGAGCCCAGCGTCCCCATGACCCAACTCAATTACGTCCCGTGGTGGTACTGCACAGCAGCTCCACCCCTTCGGGTGCTTTAGCTCTCATTCAATGGTTGCCTGCTTTTTCTCTGTTTACCAGGTCAAGCAAACCTCAATAAAATGATATCGTTTGGGTGAGGGGGTGGAGTGTGGGGAGATGTGTGGCAGGATGGATTTTCCTCTAAAGCTAAAATATGCTGGGCTTGATTTTTTTTTCTTTTCTTTCTTTTTTTTTTTTTTCTGCTGTACTGGAAAAAAAGATACTCTTTTTATTGGAGAGATTTCCTGCTTGCACAATGTTTCCAGGAAATCCATACAGGCCTATGCCAATGTTTATTGCTTGTAGAAGGAATAGAATAAGCAGATGAAGATTTAAAAAAGAGATGTAAAGCCAAAATCGATGCGAGGAGTTAGGCTATTTAATGATCTCTCCCCACAATGCCTAGAATAGTTTATCAGCTAATCCTCCCTGTCTCCAGTGCATCAAGAGCTGATACTGTAGGGATGTCTGGAGTCCTCAGTGATTTCTGTTATCCCATGAGTTTTTGCCTTGTCCTTAGGAGACTGAAGGAGTGTGGAAGATCCTTATCTGAAAGTGCAAGCTGATTTCTGTAGGTCTAATGGTTCTGGACCTCCAGAAGTGGGGATTACGTGCTGGGGGTGAGAGGAATGCGGTGTCCAAAGGGGTGGGTGTCTCCATGAGTGACTACCATCAGCACCTCTGGAGAAGGTGCTGAGAAGAGAGGACAGCTGTGACTGTAGGTGTCTTTGCATGTCTTCAGGTAGACAATGACCGGAGGGATCTGGATATGAACAGCAAAGATGTTGATGCCGAGAAGATGACTCGTTTCATTCGGATGAACGAGCTCCGCCTGGTGACAGACTACAACCCTGTGGTAATTACCAGCTCCCCGCAGTCCTCACCCGGGCACTTGGCCTCCTCCTCATGGGTGTCCTCTGGCCCAAGAGTTTGCATGCTCAGATGTATGCAAGTGCTGTGGCAACGGTGTGAATGGGGTTGGGGAGGCCACAAACTCTTTGCTGCTACTCCATATGGGGAGTGGAAGCAGATGCTGCACTGGAGCGTGTGAGTGGGGTGGGGAGAAGAATGGAAGCATGGCAGTTCCTTTACACTTCCAATAAATTTGGGGTGTTGATGGGCAGGGAGTTCCACTTCTTGTGCTGCTTCCTTCCATGGGCATTTGCAATGTTGTGCCATGCCTACAGACCCTGCTCAGCCATGGTCCCCTCTCTTTGGCTGAGAAGCCTTGAGAAACATGGAAACTTGAGTGATCTACTCTGAGAAGTCAGGCTTTTCTCCATCACCCAGCACATACGGCTTGACATAAGCCTGACTATTTGAAGGCATATTCAAGAGCCAGTTGGAAACTTCCCAAGAAAAATTTTTCCCATCCCCTCCGTCCCTTACTCCAGAATTCATCAGTTCAACAACAACAACAACAACAAAAATTAGACATAGGATGCTTCCGTGTTGGCCATCTTCATTAGCTCACCCACCTGACTGGCAGTCACTGGGTCCCAGTGACTATCCCCTATAGAGGGTCACCAAGGATTTAGGCTCCTCTGAAATCTCAGCGGTTCACTGGGCTCATTTTCCAGGTCTTAGAGCTCAGATGGCTGCAAGGCTTAGACTTTATCATTGCTGATGGCATCTTTTGTGGAATTCTGAATAACTGCAGAGGTGATGACCAGGCTGAATTTAATCAAATGAGAATGGGCCAATCTGTTTCAAAGCTATACCTTTTCAAATTGATGCCAAGAATCAGCTAAGAGGGCTGCTATATTCCCCAGTTCAGGTGCAGCCTGCCAGTTGAGAGGGCATTTTGTTTTGGAAGTGCAACATTTTGTTTCCAGAATGAAATACTGTAGAAGTTTTGGGTTTTTCTTTAAAAAAAAAAAAAAGGATTTTTTTTTTTTTCATCTTGATAAGTGATGTGAAAAAAACATTTCAAAATCACAGAATATTTCTGGGGACAGAAAAGCTATATCCTGCCCTGCTGTCTTTACAGCCCTTTGAGAACACCCCAAGTCACGTCAGCAGGGATGTTCTTGTTATCTTTATAAATACCCACTCCTTCTGAACCCTTGGAGCCTCCGCGGCATCTTTTGGCAATTCATTAGATTCTGTCTCTATCTTCATGTGTTTCTGCTGATGCTTTGGGCTCTTGCTCCATGGTGTCCCGTTCGGCACTGAGGCTGTCTCCCTGACTGAAAAGTCCCGAGCAGTTCAGCCGGTCCCCTCCGCCCTGACTGGCAGTACACATGTTGTTCCATTTTTTTTCCCTGATGCTCTGGAGTGCAATCAAGGTGCTACAATTAACAGTGCCTCCTGTAGTCCCCGGCCTGAAGCCCTCCCAGTTCCTCTAATGTAGCTTGGTTTTTCGTAAATATTTATTCCCAGTGCTATGCTGTTTACATCTAAGAATGCAGCAGAGGCTGGGGTCACCCCATCACGTGGAGTGCTGCCAAGAGTTTTCCTCCCCATCCTGGGGCCCTTACTGTTTCGCCTACATACTTTAGGCATTTTTAGGCGGTGCTAACCCCTGTGTGCTTTCCAGGAGAGTCAGATGTGACCCGGCCGTGTTGATGAGCTCTGCTGGTCGCTCTTGCACAAGGTTGCATGGACAGGCACATCTTTGTGTGGAGCTGCCGGAGGAACCGTGGCTCCAGCCCTGCCCGCTGTCAGCCCAGCCTCAGCACTGGCCGGCTTCATCCTCACCTTCAGCCCCATCCTCTCCCATGAGGTCTTCTAATGCTCTCCAGCCTTGGTTTGCATCCCCTCTACTCTCCCCTGCCCCATCTGCGCACCACCGGAGAAGTGAAGGGATAGAAAATGTCTGATAGACATCAGGCTGAAGGCAGAGTCTCGGCTGCCAAAAAATTAGACGCTTCGCAGTGCGTGGCCCTTGCCGATGTGCACTCCCTGACCCTTTCCATATTACTCCTGGAGCGTGTGGAAACTTTCTTCTCCCACTGGCGGGGAGCTGCCCAGTCTGTGCCACGGTGGTTTCAGTGGCAGAGGGGAGGCAGCAGGTCTGGCCCGGCTGCTGTTTGGTTTGAGGGAGAGGCTGCAGGAAGCGGGCAGGAGGAGAAGTGAGATGACGAGTGAGTGAGTGAGCGAGAGCCGGGAGATGGTGCGGCGGCTCCTCGGGCAGCGCCAGCCCCGTCTCCTCACAGAGGGGCCAGTGTGTGCTGCCTGCTTGGCCCTTGCTCAGGGGATGAGGGACAGCCAGGTCTTCTCCCGCTGCGGGACTGCAGAGGCAATTTTAACCCTCGGCACTCTGGAATGTCTAGGCACTGGGGTTGCTGGAACTCTGGACTCATCCCCATCCTTCCCACGGCCTAATGCTAAAAGAAGGAAACAAGGGGAGACACCAACCCTAACACCACGAATCCTTCCCACTTTCTTGCTCCTATTTCGTCTGGGTGCTGGACCTCAGCAATTCAGGACACCCTTATGTTCAGCATTTCCAGGCCTTCCCTCTCCGTTTCCTTGTCCCTCTAGACTTCAGCTTGCTGTATCCAGGCAGTCCCCCTGCCTAGTCACTGGCTATCCTGAGGCAGGTGATGAACCCTTGTGGTCTTCAGACTCTTGTCTCGGGAATAAGCAAAGCCAGGAGATTAAGCGCTTCCACAAAGAACCCAGATTGGATATCCCCTGCTTTAAAGATAGCTGTCCTGCTTGTGAGACTGATTTGCAAAGAAATCTAAGCTGGGACACGAGGGCTGATGTCCCTCTGGCAGTGCATCCAATGCGGATTGAATGTTCTCAGTCTCTTTGTCTGTGTGTGTTTCTCTCTCTGTCTGCGCTGGCCGTGTTTTCGGCAGACAGCGATAGGTGTGATGCAGAGTTCACTTCAGCTTCACCTCCTCCTGATCACAGACAAGATGTCCCCGAAGCACCCTGAGCGAATGCGCAAATATCGTGCGGCAGCAGAGCTCTTCAAGGGGAAGGTAAGTCCAAACAGAGAGGAAGGGGAGCCATTAGGGAGAAAAATGGGAGAACAGTGATTGCTTCCATGGATGGGGAGGACATAATCTCCTTCTCTGTGCATTAGGGGAGCAAAGGCCAAGTGGCAGGAAAAGAGGATTAGCTGGATAAGTAGAGGGGTTGGATCTGTTCACCTTTTGCCAGTTTGCCTCCTTGTGGGGAAAACATCCTTTGTATCCTGCTCCTTTGCTCCCTCAGTGGGACATTTTGTACCTCCTTTCTTCTGGTCCAGTTTTGTTCCTTTGTGCTGGGAGATGACAAACAGCTGCCGCGCTTCAGTCTGGCGATGGTTGCATTCCACTGGGGTGAGAGGTGATTTTGTGTATACAGCCTGCAAGATGCCAAGGAGCATTATATAAGTGACCAGACAGCAATTAATGTTGCGGTGCTTCTTAACCCGTGGCCTTCTGTTGGATCCTGGGGAAATAGCTGTTTTAAAGGAGCTGTAAATGGGTTTGTCAGATTTCCCACACTAAGGTGATGGGATAGATGGGGTCTTTCAGAGAAATTTTGCCTGGTTCCCACCCCTCTGTGGGCAGAGCTCCCCAGATAGTAAATCTTCCCATGGCTGCTTCTCTGCCAGCAGCTGGATTACAGGGGAATTTGTGTCCAGGGAACAGAGGAAGGAACTGGCAAGCAACGGAGGATTGGGATCAACAGGAAGGCATTTGGGGCAAGGGAGAACAGCAGATGGGAGGAGGCAGAAGATCATAGCAGCGGGGAAGGCTGAGCGGAGAGGCAGTGGAAGAGATCTTCCTGGGAGAACAGCGGAGCTGGAAAGAGTTGGGGTTTGAGAACAAGAACATCTGCATGCATCTGTTTGTGGTACTGAAGGGTCAGATTAAATATCAAGTATATAATCTTCAAATGGAGGGGCCACCTCAGAACCCTGCACCTTCAAAAGTCTTGAGACTTCTTTATGACAGGACAACTTTCGACCTTGCCATCTGTCCCACCCATTGGCAAGAGAGCAAGCAGAAGCCTTGCATCAAAGTCAAAAGGTCTCTTCAAAAGTGTTTTGCTTTGATGAACACATAATGATAAAAGAAAACTCATTTATCTGAAAAATTCCAGCCATCTCATGTGAGATGTCTGTTATAGTGACACTATTATCACTGTCCTCCATGAGCAGCAGAGTCTGACACAGGTCTCCCCCAAGCAGCTAACTCTTGTAACACAGCACATTGCTGTTTAGCATCACTATCCTTTGCTGCTGATGCAGCTGCAGCTAGTTTTCTCTTCATGCGACATGCCTAGATAGGAGCAAATGTGAATAATTTTCCTAGAAATACTTCACAAAACGTTGGATAAAATGTTGTACTGAAGTCCAGATAATTTATGAATAGCCAGCAAGCCAAATCCAACTTTTTTTTTTTTTTATTTATTTGTGCAGGCAAGTTTCCCACCGAATTAGTCTAGAAGTTTGCCAGAGTAAAATATAGAGATTAAAGATGTGGGATTTGACTAATTTTTTTCCACTTTACTGCAGTGGTACTGCAGGACACATAAATGAAGGGACTTAGAGTCTCATAAGTTGTTTTTCCCAAAGGAGTGGCACTCTGAGAAGGAAATCGTGATTTGGACTGCCCTTTTACAAAGCAGTAAGGGAGAGTTAGAATCCCTCTCTTGGAGTTTTAGATCTGGGTACTAAGGAGTAAGCAGAGCAATATGCCCGCTTAGGTTTGTTTCCATTGCTCTGTCATGTAGAAAGACATGAATTAGTTTGGGTATCAGAAGCAGCCACTGCACAATACCATGGAAATCTCGGCTGTCTCGTTTTCCTAAGTGGAGTTATCTGTTGTCAGGACTACCAAGTTAACTAAGGTTTACTTCAAAACAAGTAAGGCATTGAGTAGATTTTACCTTTTTGCAGCTTGCAGGCTGTCTGTGAATAAATGCAAGATTCTTGACTTGAATTTTATTCAGGATTACCAGTGAATAATTCATAGCCTGTGGGCTGGTGATGAAAGGCTTGTGTGTGCTGTGGGGTTAGTGCTGTCAGTGCTGTGAGCAAGGAATCATTGCTGTGCAGTGGAGAGAGGTGTTCGGGCTCCCTGTGAGCATGTACCACTGCATCCAGTGCTTCACAATGACTGCAGAGTGCCGGAACAGGGTGGGGAGACTCAGTGTGCGTTGCCTCTTCTCCACAATGCCAGTGCAGAGCACAAACAGAGCCTCGAGAGGGTTCCCAAGCAGGAGAAGGTGTACCAATCCTTTCACACATCTCTGCTGTGCTCTGAGGGAAGATGGGTCCTTGTTATTGTCATCACCAGGTGGAGGGAGAAAAGAAACTTATTGCTTGGATTGATGGAGAGATGAAGAGGAACTGCTGCTGCTGAGTGAGTGACCCCAAAGAGTGAAGAAGATCATAGAATCATAGAATCATTTAGGTTGGAAAAGACCCTTAAGATCATCGAGTCCAACCGTTAATGGATCATGAGGAGGTGATTCACCTGCCAGTTCCTGGGTTATGGTCCCTTCATCTCTGGTTTATGATCTTTTCATTTTTGCTTGAGAGGAAGCAGAGATTTTCAGCTGGAGGTTCCACGAGGCTGTATGGTGAGGACCATTATTTGAACACAGCATGAACTGCACCCTAAGCAGCAGTGAGTGTCTGAAGGCAGTCTAGATTTCTCTAGATTTTGTTGTGGAACCTGGGGGCTATAAAACACTGAAGAGGAAAGTGCAAATGTTAGATGATGTTAAGCCAGTGAGAGCTGACAAGAATAAGAAGAAATATGGTACTTTTCTAGCAGACTTTGAGAAATAATTGTGGGTGGATAACAGTGAACAGGCAGAGCTCAGAGCACTGCAGCTGCAGGAGTGAATCCACCAGTCTTCTTGGAAGGATCCCACTGCAATCAAATATGTGCTTACTTGAGAAAGTACTGCCAAGAGTCCAGGCTTTCTACTGGAAAGGGAGTGTCAGGATTTGCATCACTAAGCCAAACTAGCATCGGCACCTTCAGTTTTCTTTCCACAGTATCAGAGAGTAACATGACAATTACAGCTGGTGTACCTTATGGGTGTGTGCTGAAGTTTCAATAAGGTAATGTTGGGAGTAACAAAAGCAGCTTTTGCTGCAACTGATATAACTGGTTTACAATGTCAAAATGGTTTGGGTAGAGATGTTTGCAAAGTCCCTTTTCATTTATATGTAGGCCTGTTTAGAAATCAGTTCTGAGAAACTCCTGAGAGTCCTTCAGGAAAGGATGGTGCCCTTTTTCTTGCAGACAGTCATTCATACACTTTTTGTTTTTCTTGTCAGACATCAATGGCTCCAGAACTGAGAGAGGTAACAGAGATACCTCTTTTAGCCATAAACAGGGGACCCTGTAAATACAGATTGTCTACGTCACTTAACAGATACCTACAGTAAAATTGTTTTTGTAGCTTGCTTTTTTTTTAAATTCATGACTCGTTTTCATTTTGCTTTGATGTACTATGTAAGCTATGTAAGAAATCACTCAAACTTCAGAATTTGATCTTTTTGCTTATGCAGCCTCTTAAAGAATGAAGGTTGCAGCTCCATGAAGTTCAAAGTCAAACGCTGGATATGAGGCTTGGTCATCCTTCCTGTTTGTCTTCCTTAGAGGAAAAACTAAGCAACATCAAATTGGTTTCTACCATTGCAGTACTATTTTCTATTAACTTTAATTCCTTGGGCAATAACATCATTCCATATCTTAGTATTTACTAGGAACTCAATGTTCTAAAAGCACTGGGCTAGGAATCAAGTTGTCAAGACACCAAGACGGCACCAGTGTACAAAATTTTCTGAAAGAGAGCTTATTGTAGGTGACAGTGCACAGATGATACCACACTGTGTTCTGTGTTCTTGGGGTCTCATGTGTGGAGGGGAGAATTTGTGTCGGGAGCTCCTCATCCATGCAGTAGATCCTTCACTCCCTCGTTTCTAACAGTGATGTGAGAGTTGGCATCATAACTGGGGTTTGTTTTGGTGAATTATAGCTTTGGTAAGTTGTCTGAGCTAAGGCTTCAGGCTCCTTTCAGCACTGGTAGAGAAGGACAGATATGTCCTCCCTCCCCTTGTAAAATAAGTGGAATCAAATGCCAATTATTGTACCGTTTATTGTAGAGGTTGCCTAGATGACCGGCTCAGGAAAGACTTAAGATCTAGACGGCAGAAGTTAGGCAAGGTGAATCTTGTCTCATGGTCAGTATAATTTTCCATGGTCACTGCATTCGTTCTTTATGATTAGAGCTGGCTAGGAATCTCTGAACAAAATAAACTCCTCATGAGAAAATGCCAGTTCTACCAGGTGGCATCTATCGTGGAACTGTCCCCATTGAGAAACCTGCTTGGTTTCCAGCTGCTGTGGAGACCAGGCTTCCAGTGCTTGTGGCCTCAGTACCAGGGCACCTTACAGACTGCCTCACAGGTGTGACTTTGAGGCCACACAGGCCTTGGCAGCACCCCCAGAGCACATCCAGCACAGGATGCGTGACCTGTCCTTCTGCTGAAGGAAGACTCATCCCACATCACAGCACCTACCAGGAACGTCTCATTCTAAAATGCACGTAATAGGTACTGAGGTGTCTTCTTTTGAGTGACAGTGGACAAATGCAATTGCCGTCTATGCTGTATTTTGGGAATATAAAAGGGGAAGGAAACTTCTGCTGTACTTTGGCACCCTGTAACTCTGTGAGCCAAATGTGAGTCATTAGATAGATCCAAGTCAGGAACTGTGAATGACGATATCTCAGCCTTTCTAGCTGAGGGGCCAGTTGTTTGTGTGTTTTTGTTTTCTTCTGTAAGAAGGAAGGTGTTTGGAGTTCCAAACCCCAACATTTTATTTTTTTATTCTTACTCTGTTCTTTGTATTTGTGGATAAAATGTGTACAGCTTTTTAGTTTTGGGGTTTTTAACAAAGGCTGGAAGCTTGATGAATTGAAGAACGTTAACATTTATTTATATTACCATTTAAAAATGCTACTCATCTTTTTTAAAGGCAGAGGAGATTTTGTCTAGAAAGTGACGACTTTTAACAACCTAGGTGTTCTAAATGTTTCTTGTTTTTTTTTTATTAACTTCTTGTTTAACATTTGATTAAAATAAAATGTTGTTGTCTAGTGAGTCTTTCACAGAGAAAACCAAAAGCTGGTGAATGAACTGGTGAAAACATGATAGCATTTCCTGTACCAACCCTCTGAAAGTGCTTCCCTCCAAACTGGCCTCTGTTTCCAGCTTGCTAATTGTAAGGAGAGCCCTAAAACATAAGTATTGCTGCTCCAGCTGAAAGTCTCTTAGATCAGGTCCTTAGACCTGTGACCCTTAGATTTGTGACCCTTCTCTAGCTCAGTGTTTTATCCTGAAAAATGATGAATTCAGCACTCCAGAAGAAGTTCCCCACAATCTTTCTGCTTACTAGCCCGCTGCCCTTGGGGCTCAGTTGACTTTTGGAAGAGAAATTGCAAGTGGTAAATATCAAATGCAGTAAAAGTGTTGTTCCTGTTTCTGTATCGCAGTGATTAACTGCAATTAAACCTTACACTAGCCTAACTACCCTTCCTTCCCATAGGCTGTTGCCTAGGAAAGTTTCCAGATATATTTGCTTTTTTTTATAGAACATAAGTTTAATAAAGTAAAGAATTTGAGATTTACCAAGTTTATTTTTAGAGAAGAAAGAAGTTTTGAACTAACTTGAGTGTTCTTGATTGAAAAGAAAGAAAAACATGAGTCACAGCCTGGGAACTGGACACATCATCTTCACATTGCATTACTTTTCTTTTTTTAAACTCTTCTTTTTTTCTTGTGTAAGTTAAGTCATATCCATGTCCATAGGTACATTGAATATGCTTGGCCCAGTAGAATGCACACGATAAAGAAAAGATAAAATTATGCATGTTGGCTGGATGTTGGTTTCATTGACTTGGATGTCACCTGCCAAGGAATTCTATTTAATCAGGTCACTGATTAAATTGTTCAATTGCTGCATTTATTTTCTTTTATAAAATTTATACATGAAGTTTGTATTTAGTATTAACAGATGATTTAACAAAGATTTTGAGATAACTGCATATTTTATTGATAATCTTTCAGATTCCAAAATTTTACATTTTTGCCAGTTCCTACTGCACTTGTAAGATCTCAGTTGAAACTTGCTCTTAAAATAAAAACATGGAGTTAGTCACCAATTCGGGTAAATCCGTACTATTGAATCATCCTGGCAGAGTTCTAATCCTTGGGTTGATCTTGCCCTCCAAGACTATTTGGGAGCCTAGAAAACTGTAGGTCATTCTCATCCTGACTTAGTCATTGTTGAGCTTCTCTCCCCAGGTCTGGACAACCCTCCACTGAGCTGGGCTGTATGGACATTGGCGTCTTGCCAACAACTCCTGTTTTATAAATGATTCCATCTTCATTTCTATTCACTGCAGCTCACTTAAATATGTTGTTTGTGTTTAGTACTCTCATGTTCCTATCCTTGCAGGTTCCTGCTGCCCTATACTTCGCTCCCACGTTCTTGCAATTGAGTTTGATTCTCCACACAGCGAAACACCTTTTTACTCTGCCACTCTAGGTCTTGCATGGATGTAAGCATCGATCCAAATAACATGCAAGTAGAGGAGTTAGCTTCTTTTACATGTGCCACTATGATAAAAGACATCGTGTTTCCTCATCTATTAAGACAATAGAAGTGGAAACTGCCTTCCTGCCATACTGTAGATATATGTTTAAAGAAGGTGAAAGGAGATATTTTGTTTGGTAGGGTAAGTTTGGGCTTGATAAAATGCAGAAAAATGCACTGTATGGAGCAGTTAGATAGTGGCAGAGGAAAGTGTTGTCCTAAGAGAGTATGGTAGGTTTTCTCTAACTCTTTATAAAAATATCACTGTTAATCTTCATATGATCAATGTTTAGGGATCTGTTTTCTCTCAGTTTCTGTTTTGCTCACCTTTCCTCTCCTATTTCCATCACAGATTCTCTTTATCCTGTTAGACAGCAATTTGAAGAGCAATGAACGAATAGTGTCATTCTTCAAACTGAAGAAGTCCCAGCTGCCAGCTCTGGCTTTATTTCACGCACCAGATGAGGAGCAGGATGTGTTGACTCTGGATGAAGTCTCCGTTGAGCGTGTACAGGACTTCTGTAATCGTTTCTTACAAAGAATGCAGAAGGTAAAGGGGGACTCCTGTACAGTCTACATGAAGCAGGAATCTGGTAGGACGATGCTGTTTCTTACAAGGCTCTTGAAGAAGATTACTTCAGTTCCTTGAACTCCCCGCCCCTGCCACCTCCTCTTTCGTTTTCATTTGCACCTGAATATCAGAAAAGCATTAGATCTAGAGCAGAGCAGAGATGGATGTCTTTGCAGAATCTGTTTCTTCATTGACCTCCGTCTTCTAGTCTACAGCAAGAAGACCTCACTGACCTCTGCAACTGTATAAAGGTCTTGGTGAAGCATCTATTTTCTGGGAACAGCAGCTGGGGAGACAGTGAAGGGTGCTTTTGGACACTAAGGATGGCGGTGGTGGATGGCAGCACATAAGAGAGGATCAGAGAGACAGTGGCATGGTTAGAAAGGAAATCTATCAAGAAGGCCACAGAACACATTACACAGAGAAGGGCTCAGGATTCTATCAGAGGTCTCTGCTGGGAGAGGGACAATTTAATCTCCATGTTCATTCAGTGTTAAGGGTTGTCTCTCTGTCAAAGCTCATCTTCCTACAGCACAGAGGCTTTGTGTGTCAGGACCCTGTGTTGTGCAACTGAAATGGGATAGGCAGGGCAGTGGCACAGACAGCAGAGGGAGGCATTTAAGTTGGTTTATTTCCTTTTAGCACAATGCTAAGAAACAGAGCAACATCAAAACTGATTTCATGCCTCTAATGTGTTTCAGAAAGAAGACGAACCTGAGGAGAAGAATGAGGAACTCTGATTCTTTCTCAGCTAACAGGATGATTGTGCCCAGCATCACCTGTTTCTGGTGTATGAAGAGTTCACTGAGCCCCACAGCACAGGAATTCCTGGGATAGTAGGATTAAGGGGCCAAGTCAGTCACAGATTTCCACCTCTATGTACATATATGCTGTCTGTCCTCTATAGGAATCTCTTCTCCCTTCTCATTTGTTGGCTCCCACTCTATTTTCTCAGTGCTCCAGGAACTCTGGTGTTGCCCTACACTCTGTCCTTCCATGCCACCTCTGTTGGAGCAAAGGGTGATACGGCAAAATGGCAATATCAGAGTAAAGCTTGTAGTTCCCAGAGATCTGTTTCCCTCATTCTCTTTGCTTTTGGTGCCATGCTGGGATCCACAGCCTCTCCTGACATTAGGAACAGATTGGTTGCTTGTCGTCACATGAACTTTTCCATTTATTTTACTAAATAAAGCAGAAAGTGTATAGCCTGAATTTTTATGCAAATATGTGATTTCCCACTCCCCATGTCTTTCACTTAAGGACAAAGGCTGTGTATTTCTGAGTGAGTAAGCTCAAAAATCTCCTTTCTCTGAATTTAACCAGGCTTGCAATGCCTGGCCAGTCAGATTGGTTGCTAAGAATCATTCCTCATGGAACCGGACCCATCATCAACAGATATTTTCACCAGGATGAGAGATTTCTGTGGAGGTTTGGGATCAGAACAACACTGGGTACGGCAGGTCTGAGCTGGTACAGCAAAAATGAATGAGCCTAAGATGCAGATTGAGGCTAAGAGGAATGAGAGCTGTGGCAGAAGAGCAGTAGAAAGTTGCATTGCAAGATAGGGGATATCTCCACACTACATTGGAGGGAAAGGTTAATGTCTGTGTATTGACCTCAGGCACTCCTCAGAGGTCCCAATGCTGGTGTATGGGGGATGGGGACTTCACAGGAAAGATGTATGAGCCATCCCTGTTCTGCTGTACTAGATGCATGCAGTAGGCTTGCCTCATACTTGGCTCAGCATCCTTTGGCATGAAGTATGGATGCTCCTATCAAACAGTGACTGCATTGTCTCTCAGGGCCTGAGAGACTTGGCTTGGGACAGGGAGCCTAAGAGGCATAGAGCTGCAAAACCTCAGCCCTTTCTCAGAGATTAGCCCAAGGCAAAGAACTGGGAAGAGAAAGAAGTTGTTCTTGGGGATGAGGCAAACACAGCTCCCCACCACAGAGGGAGAAGTCGGGAGCTGGAAGGGATGCAAAGTAACTGCCAGCCACCATGATGAAAGCCACAGCAGGGAGGCTCTCAGTAGAATAGAGGCAGGTGCCAGCCCTCTGTTTGCTCATACCTTCTATATGTGGATCAAGCTGGTGTCTTTCATCTCCTTAAGGCTCTGTCTCCCATACAGCTGGACTTACGTCCTTTAGTGCTCTACCCTCCCTTCTCCTCTGCTTACCTAAAGCAAGCTTAATGCTGTAACAGTTGGTATGGGGAATCAAAATTGCTGCACATTTTCAAGGAAGACTGATATGACCAAAACGGTATTCAGGATTGTGCCTTGTGTTGACAAGGCCGCAAAACTGTCTTCTTGCATAGGGACCTCTCCCCTAAGAGGCAGGACGGTGAGCAATATGGGATCTCAGAAGCTCCATGGGCATCGCAATAGCCAAGAATTGTTTCCTAAATTAGGCAGTTCAGAAAAGAGCAGGAATAGAGGGAGGAGAGGAGAGAGAGGCAAACCACCTCTGTTTGTTCAGTTGTCCCTTGTCACAGCTGAGTGCGCCCTAACCTCTGTTTGACATGTGGCCTGTAAGAACCTGTGGTATTGCTTCTGGACACAGCTAAATAACAACACTAAAGATGTCAAGGAAGGGGTGAGTTTGGGGCATTATGTGCTGCATATTTCTTTATTTAGGCTAGTAAAAGTGGAGGCACCTGCTCTCAGCCTATAAAACTGTTTTACTTGGGTGTTCTCTCTTCTGAGCAGCCATTTCACAATGACCTTCTGCCACTACAATGTGGTGCCAGAAATGGAGATGTCATCAGCTGGAGCCTACAAGGTCATAAGATTTGGCCCATGGGTGTAGTGTTCATATAACAGCTGGAGTAAGCCATCTCTGCAGACTTCTTAAGTGCCTTTTTCTCCGAAGCATGAGACTGTTCAGGGTAGGTCACATACCTGCCACTGTTTGGTGCATTGGATTTACATGCTAGTCCTGGCGCTGCAAGCGAAGACTTCTTCTCGGCAGCACTCCCTGGCACGAGGGGCCTTGCTTGGTAATATCACGTGGCTGTGCTGCAATCTCTCTCCTGCTTGGTGATCTTACCCAGGAGATGCTGTTGGTGAGCAGAACAAGGCATGCCCTCACCATCATTAGGGCTGGGGAAGAGAACCGTCTGCACCAGATGACCTCTTGAATGAGCGTGTGTCTAGTGGCAATATATATGCTTGAATCCTGCTAGATGCTCTTGTGGCTTTTGCTCATTGAAGAAGGGCTGCAGAAGTACACAAAAGATGCTGAGAGCAGAAGGCTGAGAGCCTCAAAGAGAGGGGAAGGGTCTAAGGTGTCAGAAGGTACTGCTGCTTTCGGCTGGTGACTCAGCCCCTGCGTGTGGGCAGAGGTTGCAGTGCTGGACTGGAAGAGCTTGAATGAAGCCTTGACTTTGGTGCTGGAGTTCCCTGTGCAATGCAGGTGGCTCGCTAGGCTGCCTGTGCCCTGTGCAAGGGGCATGGTTGAGGGGGGATCAGTTGTCTCTGATCCTGGGGCTGTGTGAAGATGTGAGCACAGGGCTCAGCCCTTCTGAAGCACTGAGGAGCCACAGGGTCTCATCGCAGACTGTGTCACACACTACAGCTTTGAGGATCAGAGATGGATTACCTCACACTGGCCCAGAGCACAAGCAGAGCAAACACACACCTGCCTTCCAACACCCCTATGTCAGTGGTGTGTGATGGTTTTGAATTCCCGATTTTATACCAGTCCTAGAACATGCAGGGCTGTATCTCCTGGTGAGAACCCTGCTTGCTTTCCCTCAGTGGGAAAATTGCTCCTTTTTTTGGCTATAGCTCGTTCCTTCCTAGGAAGGGTTGTGCTGTTTTCTCTGCAGTAGGGTAAAGTGGGAAGGTCTTCTGTGGAGACATCTGCAGATGTTTCCAGTGTCACGCACCTCTGTGGTCCAGACCAAACAGTGTGAAGGAACCTGGCCTGCTGCATGGGTGTCTGAGGTTCTTGTCTAGGCCCTGTGCGGACACAACAGCTGCAGGAATTGGGCACAGCGACGTGACTTTTCCTCAGTGCTGGAGGGAAACAAAACAGGACAGGAATGAAGCTCTGGTTCTGCAAACAAGCCTGGGAGCAGAAGCAATGCCTCCGGTGTCTGTATTCGCTGTGTACACAGCTAATTATAGGGACAGCTTTTCAGGAGTTTCATTAAGTACACTGGGGAATTTAGTTCCCTCTGCACCTTCCAGAGTTCTTCACCTAACCAACAATCTTGGGAGCCATAGGGCAGCTACAGGAAAAGCCTCCTCCTCCTCCAGCTGCTCTGGGACTTGCACAGCACTGACAGCCCTGGAGTGCTGCACTTGGGATGCCCTGGGCACAGACAACGGTGGCAGTGGAGTCAGAGTGTCTGCCTTAATCCCTGTGCTCAAGGCTTCCACAATGCAGCTTTGGTGGGCTTAGCCACTGCAATGGGCATCTGAGGTAGAAACCAGTGGCAGAATCTTGTGGAGGGACAATCCCGTGATTGTTGTTTTATTTTGGATTCTGTCCCCTGTTGTGTTATCTCTGATTTAAATTTGTGACATACTTGGCCCAGATGTTTTGAGCCGGCTGGAGGAGGCTGGGCTTGTTTTCAAAGGGAACTGACAGAGGGCAGATGAGGGGGTTCCCTTTCCCCTCAGTATTGTGGAGATATCGTGGTGTGAGAGCCCCTGCTCTGCAGCAGCGCCTGAACTCAAGGGACATTCAAAATAGGTAAGGTAGCAGCTGACCCCGCCTGACAGCAAATCGAGGCTGTGGAGGCGCGTGAGAGCTGCCGTCTTTACCCCAGGGAACAAGAGAATTGGATTGCACCATGGAAGATGCAACTTTGCTTTCATCCTTGGTGAGAAAGGATTTGAATGCCTCCAGAAGCAGTATACAACAAAGACCTGGAAGTTCAGCAAGGGGACTAACATTTTTGTGTTTCTCCCCCTGAACTGCTGCATATGGCACAAAGTAAGTAAATGTTCCTTAGAGGTGAGGGCTGGGTCCCAGGAGTGCTCCCCACATACCCTACCCAGGTAGAAACCAGCTGCCAGGCCCTAGTGGCACCATTCAGCTCTCTTGGGCACTTCCCTTTGGTACTTGCAAGTGCCCTGGTGATGCAGACGTTTTTGTTACAGCCCTTTGCTCAGCATTTCCTACTGGTTGGCAGGGTGTTTCCCTATGCAGTGTTCAGCTTTCATCAGCACTTCTCCTGGGTGCATTAATCCCTCAGGAGTCTGACTCAGGGTTAGGGATGCCACTGAGCAGCAAGAGACCTGAGTTGGTGCTGAAAGTTGTTGCTCTTCTGTCCTGAGGTCCACAGGACAAGGCTCAGCTCTCTGTTGCTTTTATTCCCCTCTTTTCCAGCAGCTGATACAGTGCCATCTTCATGTAAATCATACTGAATGTCAGCTTGAGCAATGCTTTTTGGGGAAGAGGGGGTTTAACAGGATACATGCGGTGCATCAACTATTGGGGTTGCCATCTCTGCTCACTCTTGTCCTTTACCACAGAATTTTCTTTCTTCCTTTTGTGTAGTGTTGGCCCAAACAAAAGTCTGAACATTGCTGAATGCAAGGGAATTAGACCTCTGAACTAGCTCCCATCTGCTGCAGGTTGAACCAAGACTTTCAACGTGAACATCTCTGCACCTCAGCTTTGTCACTCCAGTCCCATTGCACATGGAGGGTTGGGTCTGGCCATGAGTGGCTGCTGAGCTGCAGGGAGTCTGGTTGGCAGGAGAAGGACCAGAACAACTTTTGCACCTACCCTGAAGAAAAGGAGTGGGCCCTGGCCTCTGCGTGTGAGTCTGGTCAGGATTGCTCCTGCTCTCAGCAGTGACTGGGAGATGCTGAGAGGTCTCTGACTGCCAGCATGAAGGGAAGAGACACCTCCCAGGGCATGCGGCCCCAGTCCCTTAAGCATGCAGAGGACAACTACCAGCCCAGCAAGGCTGCCTGGCTTGCTACCCAGGCAGGACCAAACCTCCTGCCTTTGTTCTAGGCCTCAGGACCCTGCCAACTTCAAACAAAAATTTTAAAAATCTCTCTGTTACATACCAGAATAGCTGTCACAGGATGAACTTTATGGTGCCCAAGTCAAGACCCCATCTCATTCACAGAAGTCCAGCACTGAGCTGGGCCTGGGTTCCCAGGAGGGGGAGGAGACAGTGAAGATTTAGCGTAAGATGTGGTAGGAACCATTGTCCTCCTCATAATAAAAGGAGGAAGGACACAGCTGTCTGACACCTCTGTTTGTCCAGAAGGAAGCTGAATCAATAACTCTAAGCAGCAATAGTAGAAGCAAACCCTCTCTTGCAGGTGGACAGACCGCAAGGCTTAGTCACTCTGCACCTCCGCACAGGATGGCTTCCCCTCAGCACCACTAAGGGTAGCCCACGGGCTGGCGAAGAGGTGGGGGCAGTTGACACAGAAGGGGGAGATGTTGTCTGAAGGATGTGACTGGGGAAGTGGTTTGCAGGACCGTGAAGGAGGAGGGCAGGGAAGAGCCAGAGGCTGATCTGGGAGGAAGAAGGATGGTGTGGCCAGGGACAGGCAAGGGTCAGTGAGGGAAGGTGCTGGGCGGGCACCACAGGGAACTGATAATGATGGAGAGGAGAACATAGCAGTGTTTTTTCTGGGGCTGCGAATCAAGTACCTCTTTGACCCGTTTTGGCTCAGTCACTAAGGAAACTTCAGAGGAATATTCTCAGTGGAAAAACCTGCAAAGCCACAAGATGCACATTGAAGAAAAAAGTACTTGTTCTCCCTTTTGAATTTCTCCCTTCTCTGCTAATGTACCTACAAATCCAGGCAGGCAGGCTAGTCCCATGAGCTGCAAAGCAGCACATTTCTCCACGTTAGAGGAAAGGCCCATAGATAACTGCCTCCCTGCCTGCACCAGGCCTCCACGTGTGGCAGCTGTGCAGAGTTGCCTTCTGTATCACAGCTGCAAGCAGCACTGTGTCCTCCTCCCCACGCGCCCACCAGGGCTCAAGCCTTTGAATCCTCTGTGCATCACAGCAGCCTCTGGAACTCCCCACGTCCTATACATGTACAGAGTGAAAAGCCAGACCCGTCTGCTTTCCAACCTAAACTCATGGGCTGTGTGTGCACTCCAGGTTTCTCCCTGTCCCTGTGTTATGAGTATTATATACCCTTCAGGTCTCCCACCTCGCTCTCTTCCTAGGACAGAGTCCACATTTCATCACCTTGTTAGGGGTTTTGTGCGACTCTATGCCACCCATGTCATGGGGTTTGTATAATACCTACATCACCAGCATTATTTCTTGCAGCTAGCAACAGTCTAGCAGCTGAGGCGTTTATAGGACACTGTAGAGAGGTTGGCGCTGGTCTCTTCTCACAGGTAATTAATGACAGAACAAGAGGGAATGGCTTCAAACTCCAACAAGGTAGATTTAGACTGAACATTAGGAAAGAATTTTTCACAGGAAGAGTGGTCGGGCATTGGAATAGACTGCCCAGGGAGGTGGTTGAGTCACCATCCCTGGATGTGTTTAAGAGACGTTTAGATGTGGTGTTGGGGGATATGGTGTAGGGGAGGACTTTGTAGAGTAGGGTAGATGGTTGGACTCAATGATCCCAAGGGTCTCTTCCAACCTAGACAATTCTATGATTCTATGATTCTATGTGTAACTTCCTCAGACAGGACTGAGATAGCATGTCATTGCTTCCATAGTTACCAGAAGACATAGTTGGCATTGGCGCAGTCCACTTCTGGTTCCTCGATCTGTGAGCAACTACAAAGAAATGTCAAGACCTTGAGCCTGCTGATCAGCTATCAGGGGAGTAGGACAGGATCTTGCAGTTTTCCTAGGGTTTAGCTGTTAATCACTGGAATCAATGGAATAATCAGCCCAAGAGAAACTCTTAATCTGTTTTCTTATCCACTGAATAATACAGGGCTGTATGCCTAAAAGATTGAGTTTTAAAATAAAGGCATGATGCCTCCATTATAAATCTGTTGTGCTCTGAGCTTTTTGGCATTTTGGAACTCAGTGTGGGTGTTGACCTTATGCTATTTCATGACTTCCCATTGTAATCAAGACTTTATTTTCCTTGGCCAATTACTTCTGTTCTTTGGCTGAGAAACAGAAGAGACAGACAGTAACTTACCCCAGATTGTTGAGGAAGCCTGTGGGCAGCATTGGAGAGAGAACCCAGATCTCCTGCATGCAGATCTCCTGAGCTTTAGCCACATGGCCACGCTTTCTCTTCACCCTCCATCCCCCTGTGACTCCCAATGGCTATTTTTTAAGTTGAAATTGCAGTTTTTCACCATTAATCAATGGCTGCCTCGTCTAGTTGCTCTGGTTTGGCACAGGTGAAACTGAACACTTCTGGATCACTGTTTTCTCTCTCCATCTCTCTCTTCTTGCCAGTGAGAGCTTTCCTCCTGGAGCAACTGCCTTATCCTTGTGGAGGCCAATGAGGAATGTGCTCCATGTGGCTTTCCCGATGCATTTGCAGTGCTCTCTTGCATTCCTGGGCATCCTGGATTTCAGACCCCATCTTGTAGTAATATTTTGAGGTTTTCTCCCCTGTTGAGATTCTGGCAGTAAATAAAATATTTTATTAAGAAGACATATTTGCATATCAAATATTTTAATATAACTTTAAATTATAAACAATTATTTAAATATTATTTTATTTAAAATGTCTTATTAAGAAGATAGCTTTGCGTATTAAGAAAAGATCTACAGCAGGTTAGAGGGAAATGTGAATGAGTCCCTGCTTGGTACATTTTAATTTTGGCAAGACAGTAGCACTGCAGAAAGGAAGGGATTGTTAAAATGAAAGGTAAACAGATGATGGCTATTTCTGAGATAGTGGTGTTTGTATCAAAGAATCAACCACCTCTAAATGGTCGCCAGCCTTCTTTTCACATATGTGTGCTGTCATCCAGGAGTGTGGATGCTCAAGCAGTTAATGGGTCTTCCAACTGCTTCCATCTTGCAGTTCCCTAGCGTGGAAACAGCATGTCTTTGGTGTCTCTCCTGTGACCTGATAACTCACTGCCATTGCACAGAGATACAAAGCATTCTGGAAAGATGCAATCCTCCCACAGAGAAGCAGGCAGGAGTAAGGTGACCCAAGAATCATCCCATTGGGGTTGTCCTCAGTATCCCAAACCAGGATCTCTTCTTCCTGCCTTGCTGTCTATTCAGCAGCGTGGAGACTTTCGAGGGTACAAACCACTTCACGTGGCCCCTCTCAGACTTCTGGATAGGGCTGGCTCTAACCGCACCCTCCTCCCCACTGGCTTTCTGTCTCTGAGCGAGTGACAGACCTTCTGACACTTGCTATGATTTTATTTCTCTTTTTGCCCACCCCACTCTCTGGAGGCAGCTCTCTCCCGAGCATAACCCTGCTGGTCCCAAGGGAAGGTGCCTGCCACATTGCACGTGCCCCGGGCACTCTCTTTCAAAAAGAACAAATATCCCCCCCAAAGGGAGAACAAAGAGAACCCACCAGGCACCCCCTATCAGAGTGGTGATGAAGCAAGACTTAAGCACCACAAGGGAATGGATTAGCTGCCTTGCCCTGGAGGGCCTATTCACCCACCGGTTTCTGTTTGGTCTCTGGGTCCTGCAACTGGTATTTCCGTGGAGTCCTTCTTGACAGGTCTGGCTCTGTGACTTAGGACAATAAAACCCCGCTTCTTTTAATAATAAAGACAACTGTATCCAGGATATTTGGAAGCTGAGAAACTGGTTTACCAGCATTTCACGTGATAGGGTGGGATTATTTCTACGGCTGTTCCTGTGGAAATGAGGTTTGTGTGTCCGTTTGTCCTGTGCCCCACTTCCAAATGCTCAGACACACCTGACAGAAGGGCAGTGGTCTCTAAGTGGTGCTTACTGGTCTTGTGATACCAGGTGTTGGGCAGAGGAAAGTCCCAAAAGCTGCATCGTTAGCTTTGTTATGCCAGGGGTACTCTGGTCCTGCTCATAACATGCCCTCACATCCTTGCTGGGACCCTCTACCTCCCCAAGATGAGCTGCTTGGGAGCTGCTGCTTGTCCATTGCCTTAAATGGCACCGATGTTCTCCGACTCACCTCCGTGCCTCCTTCTTGAAAATCCAGGCAGGAGTGTTTACTTTGATTGGGGCTGGGGTTAACTGAACGTCTGTCCTTGTGCTGGGAATTCATCAAGCGTGCAAACCCAAAGCCCCTGAAGTGGTTGGCTTCTATTTCTAGCCGTGACGATCAGCCAAAGGCTTGGCGCTGGTTTGTTTATGTTTAATATTTTAAATCTGTCTCTGCAAATTTTGCTGTGACAGACAGACATGCCACGGATGGGTGGTGTGTGTGGGAGGAGGGTCCGTTTCCAGACAAGCACCATCCTCCTCTGTTTCTCCTCGAGCCCCACCACCCACTTAGCAAATTCCCATAGAGCCCGTTCCCGAGGTCACTGACGAAAGCAGCAAAAGCTCCCACTAACAGCAAGGAGGAGGAGGCTGGGAGGAATGGCATGGTTATCTGTCCCAAAATGCTCCCAAACAGGAAGTGGAGATGCCAGGCTCCTGAGATGAGCTCCAGGGTATCAAGATCTCAGTTTGCTTCCTCGTTGGCTATGCAGCTGCTATTGGCATCTGCTTTGCTTCGTCATTTGGACTTGGGACTCCACAGTCCCCCTGCCCAGCAGCTGCGGCCCCTCTCCAGGATGCTCCCCTGGCCATGGCACCCTCCTGCAGGCTCTTCCCCAGAGCCAAACAGGGCCTGGAGCAGGTGGGAGGTGGCAGTGCCATGTCTGTGGTGGAGGGGACAGCCAGCCTGGAGAAGGGGATGGGGCTGGTGCCATGATGTGTCCTACTGGCCAAGAGGGGCAGGGATGGAGAGGAGAGGAAGTGGAGTGGGAGGGGGGAGCTGAAGTTGGTGTGGGCTGTGTTTTATAGCTGCTGTTGTTCAGCCCCATGGTTTGAGCATGGTGGGCAGGTGCAGAGTGAGGAGCCTGACGCCTCTCCTGCCCAGGGCTGCTGTTCCCATGTTACACTGTGGCTCCCTGCAGTGATGGGACCCCAGTTCTGGAGCCAGCACCAGTGTTAGGCTCAACTTCACCATGATCATCAGCAACCCTAAAAAGACAGAAAAGGGATGGAAGTACACCCTGGGTGTCCCTTTGCCTTTTGATTCAGTTTCTGGACAGCATGGCAGATCAGGTAGCAGAAATGCATGCTCAGGAGGACACATAGACATGCAGCTCTTGCGGGAGAAGCTGAGGTGCTTGAGTGAGCAGTGAGACAGGGCGCAGGGGACCAGCAATGTGACAGGTGGGGCAGGTCCCCTCACACCCTGCAGCTGAAGGCAGGTAGAAATTTCACAGTATCACAGTATCACAGTATGGTAGGGATTGGAAGGGACCTCAAAAGATCATCTAGTCCAATCCCCCTGTCAGAGCAGGAACACCTAGACGAGGTTGCACAGGAAGGTGTCCAGGCGAGTTTTGAATGTCTCCAGAGAAGGAGACTCCACAACCTCCCTGGGCAGCCTGTTCCAGTGCTCTGTCACCCTCACTGAGAAGAAGTTTCTTCTCAAATTTAAGTGGAACCTCTTGTGTTCCAGCTTGAATCCATTACCCCTTGTCCTATCACTGGTCGCCACTGAGAAGAGCCTGGCTCCATCCTCATGACATTCCCCCTTTATATATTTATAAACGCTAATAAGATCACCCCTCAGTCTCCTCTTCTCCAAACTAAAGAGACCCAGCTCCCTCAGTCTTTCCTCATAAGGGAGATGCTCCACTCCCTTAATCATCTTAGTTGCCCTACGCTGGACTCTCTCCAGCAGCTCTCTGTCCTTCTTGAACTGAGGGGCCCAGAACTGGACACAATATTCCAGATGCGGTCTCACCAGGGCAGAGTAGAGGGGAAGGAGGACCTCTCTCGATCTGCTAACCACCCCCCTTCTAATACAGCCCAGGATGCCATTGGCCTTCTTGGCCACAAGGGCACAGTGCTGGCTCATGGTCATCCTGCTGTCCACCAGGACCCCCAGGTCCCTTTCCTCTACACTGCTCTCTAACAGGTAGCTCCCCATCCTATACTGGAACCTGGGGTTGTTTCTGCCCAGATGTAGGACCCTACACTTTCCCTTGTTGTATTTCATTAAGTTATTCCCTGCCCAAATCTCCAGCCTGTCCAAGTCTCTCTGGATGGCAGCACAGCCCTCTGGCGTGTCAGCCACTCCTCCTAGCTTAGTGTCATCAGCAAACTTGCTGATAGTACACTCAATTCCCTCATCTAAATCATTAATGAATATATTGAATAATATGGGCCCCAGTACCGACCCTTGAGGCACTCCGCTGGTTACCGGCCTCCAAGGTCATGGGCCCATCCGTTCTGCAGGCTGGGGCGGGCGAGCTGGTCCCTGTGGTTGGTGTTAACACCCTTGCCTCGCCCAGGGCTGCTGATCCAGATGTTCACCTTGTTTTGTATTTGCTGTAAACATAAGGTCGTTGTCAGGTCTGCCCTGCTTCCTTCCACCCTGGGAATGCAGCTGGCCTTCTCCTGGGGAATGGCCCTGCTGCTGCGTGCAGCCCTCCATGTCCTGCTCGCAGCTCCTTTCCCTCTGATGTTTTGGAGACCTTAATATGGGGATTTAGATCTAGCTAGTTAACTGGAATCCTTGTCTTCTGCTTCCCGTTTGGGCCCACAAGGATATTTTATTACTTCATTCCTATTTAGCAACTCCATCTCCCAACAAAATCAAAGCCTGCTGAAATCAAGTGGAGTTCAGAGACATACGTGTGAGTTAGCTTCCAGTGGTCATCCCAACCTGGTGGCTGTCAAGAAAGTCCCTGTGCCCTTTTCCCTCATCTCCTGAGCCACCTTTCTCCACTGCAACTGCTGGACATCAGTGCGGGTAGTGAGGTTTCATGTCACCGCAGGAGCAGCTGCAGGACAGCAGTGCAGAAGAAACCCTTACTGGGGCCCAGCAGCTTTTCAGGGAGCTCACACAATTCAGCAGACTGCAGGAACGAAGGACAGCAGCCACCGGGCAGGCAGGGATGGGCAAGAAACAGCTTCAGCAACAAGCCAGCAGGAACCTCTTTCTCAGGAGCAGCTTGAGGTCAGCTTTGTGTCTCGGTGTTAAGCGTTGCACAGAGAAGACAGAAACCTGACCACAGCAATCTCGGGTGATTGCTTTCAGGCAGGAGAGAAGGAGCTAAAGCCAAGCTCTCAGCTGTCACTCCAGACTTGCAGATCTCTCTCTTCGGTGGCTGTACAGAACTCCTCGTAACACTCCCGCTGCTGTTTTGCTGATGGTGCCCCTCTCTGGAAGCACAAACCCAGTGTGATGATTTTCTTATGTTCTTACTATCTCAAGATCTCCTCAGCTAAGGTATAAAGACAGCAGATTTCAGTCCAGTGCCTGCAATAGTTGCTGGGGGTCAGCAACAGATTAGAGCGATAGGGCTGAGGGGGTCAGAGAGATCAGATAATGCAGGTGAGTTCCAGGGGCTGAAAAAGAGGGTGAACTTGAGATTCAAGCGTTTGGGATGCCTGTGTATCATCTGTCATCACCAAGCCCCAGGTTTGGGAAGGCCAGGCAGTGATAAGAGGGTCCTTGGCTGAGGAAGGTGCTCCTGCCAGACAGGTCTCTTCTCCTATGGAGGGGTGAGGACAGGCACGTAACCACACGTCTCTGCCTTCTGGGGCTTGTCCGGCCCTTGGCACAAATGGGACCTTACTCCTAATGAGGTCCCTGGGGGATTGTATTGAAATGAGTGTCCTGACTGCAGTCCTTACTGGAGTTAGATGTTCATTTCAGGTTGGCACAAATGGGACCTTACTCCTAATGAGGGCCCTGGGGGACTGTAATGAAATGAGTGTCCTGACTGCAGTCCTTACTGGAGTTAGATGTTCATTTCAGGTGTACGCTCAGGTTTCAAAATAGACAAGGGTCTTTATAGGAGTTAGTGAGTATGTTTTATTTATTGGGTAGTATTGGTATTTTATTTATTGGGTCCTCCAACAGGTTCTCGAGTGAAATGACCATCAAGAAAGACAGGCACCTACCTCAAAGAGCTGAAGTTACAGGCAGATCATTGGCTAAGTAACATGGGGAAAGGTTTGTTCTACAGATGTGTACAGACGTTTGGTAAATAATACATGCACAGCAGACATTCTCATAAAATGTCTGCTTTAGGAAACGGTATGGTATTAAACAATGTCCTCGTTAATCTTAGGCTTAGCCAGCCAGCAGGGTTGTAAATGCTTGTGTACCCAACATGTGACTCAAGCAGTGTATTTTGCTGATAAATGTACAGCAACATTTGCCAGTCCAGGCATGGTTGTAAGTGGGAGACAGTGGGAAGAGAAATCCCAAATAATACAGCCCAACTGGTGCCAGGAAGTATTGTAAACATATCCTATTACAAGAACATAGGGGAAAAAACATCAATTAAAGCCCACGAAGGACAAAAGTGTCTTTGTTGGCAAGAGTCTTTAAAGAAAGGTCCTGCTATGGAAAAAGCTCTGTGCAACTTCTAGGACTGATACATGCTCTAAGTCATATGTATGATTTTACGTGATTTTTGGCATCTACGTTGAGTCTTAAAATGCCATCATTTATCATGTATGGAGAGAAAAAAGGGCAGATAGTTTCAGCACAGCAGACCCCAACCAATGTTGACCAAACCAGGTAAGGAAGAATGTTGAACCCAAGCATGTCACCTCATGCCTTCAGCACTGCTGTCTTGCTCTTTTCCTTGTGCATTTATCCCGGGTTTCCTCCCAGTGTCTGACTCAAAGGACCATGAGCCAAAGTAGAAAGAGCTCTGAAAGAAGTTTCTTACCACACAGACCACTGCCAAAGCTGCAGAATGATGTGAGATGGTCTTGGATGAAGACTTTTCCATACTGAGGACATCACAAAAAGTCTTCATGTTACCCTTTGATACTTCATTTTGTAGTAAATACTGTTGCAGTATTGGAGTAACGGAGGTCAATGTGAGACACTATGGTAAGGGAAGGGGTTTTTATTTTAAGCCACACTGATTTCACTCACTCAGACTAACACTCATAACCACATATTCACAAGTGCCAAGATGCATTTGTTCATGCTATACGGTTTTCTTGCGATCACATAGAAGATTCCAGGCACAGGCTCTGGAGTCCTCATCATGTCTTCTGGGTTTCTCTTAGTTTGACCACCATATGCTCATTTTAGATCCATCTTTTGCATCCTTCAGGATCTGGCAGCGACTGTGGTCTTTTGTCTCTCCGTCTTTTCCCACCTCTGAGTATCATTAGGTCTCATCATCTTTTGTCTCCTTATGTAGGTATCTTATGGCTCAATCTTGTTCTTTGTCTTAGCACCATTATCTCTAGCGGTTTGAATTTTTCCTTTTATTAAATTTTAGGTGTACTCTGTCCCTGGTTTTAGGACATACCTTGTTTTAAACTGTGCTTTGCTGTTCCCAGTCTGGATGTCCAGAGGACCTGTGTGTTGATATGCTGGGATCTTAATGATCTGCTAATCTAGGTGCCATCAATATGTGCTGTTCTTGTAACCTTTCTTATGCCTTTCTTCCCAGTGCTTCCACACCCAGACCCCTCCTTTGTTCTCTATTTATGCTATCCTTATTGTTTCTTTTATAATTTAAAGGAAATTATGACCACTAATGACAAAGATATCTCTGGTAAAGTGGTGACTTCTGGAGTCCAGTGCCATTTTAGGAAGAAGGAAAAACTAATCGAAAAGCAATAAAGATCGATCTGATTTATCTTTCCTTCTCCTTTTAAAATTATTTCCTGCTTCATAAGAACACAAAATTTCTTGATAAAAAGAATCAGTTGCCAGTTTCAATACAAATAAACAATAAATATGTATCCAAAGAGCGTATCATCAGTGTGTGAAATTCATTACTAAGGAAGGTCATCAAGTTGAATGACTTGGCTAGCATGTGATGTTAGGAACATTAATATAATTTGTAGTTATGCACAGGAAGATAAGAGTAATCAGATTTCATGCTTCAAGGAATAAGAATGTCTTTTTTCTTGCCACAAAGAGCATTTCACAATTAGCTGGGTATCATACATTTCCCCCCACCGTCTAGCCTTCCTTTGAATTCTATCAGATATTAACAACAGAGGCCAAGGCCGGGGGCCTGGTGTGCCACAGAAAAAGTTATTTACTTACCGAAGGCAAAATTTATGATACTATAGATAACGAACCTGAGATAAAACAAAGACACATATAACACTACCGGGATGCTTGTAAATATGTCAGTGGCCTCCTGCATTCAAGACAGACAGAACAGAAATGTTTCGGTCCAATCTTGGCTTCACAAGGACTAGCAGATTCTGGATCTAAGGTGTTGTCTAAGTTCGTTGTTGAAAAAAGAGGCATTATTGTTATTTTTTATTTACCAGATGGATGAGAAGAGTGAAACCACAGCTGCTTTCTTATCACTCTGCATGTCTGGACAGGAAATAAGGCTGGTAAATCTCATCTGATCCCAAAGAATGAATCAGGTCAGGACATTTTTGTGCTCATGTGGTGAAGCAAGGGGGATGGGGATGGAAAAAGAAGAGAGATTTCTGCTTCCCTTTCCCATAAGAGTACAACCCAGAAGCACGCTCTGTTTTTACAGTCAGAGTTCAAACTTTTTGCTTGCCTGTTTTTTTCATAGGATACTTGAAGTACAAGCAATTCTAGCTACTTATATGGATTATTTAATCAGTACACATGAGCCTCTGCCAATTTTTTTCAACATCCGAATAATATTAACATTATTCTTTCTCTTCCTTCCTTCCCAGACAGCAAGAGAAATAGGCTGGTCAGTGCATGTGGACATGTGTGGGTGGGTGGGGGTGAAGCCAAAAGAAGCGATGGAGTTAGCTCTCAGCTCTGAATGCTTTGGTTGCTTTATTCAATAACCTTCGTCTGGCTTCTGTGAAATTTTAGTTTTCTGTGCTCATGAACTTCCCGTTACCAGTAATCTTTTTTCATTGTTTCAGCCAAACACAGCTGTTCTGGGAAATCCTGGCCAAACAGAGAGGGTCAGTCTTTAAGGTAACTCAGTGATATCCCATGGAGAGTGCTGAGTATTGCAGTTGAAGGCTTGCGCCAAGCTCACATTTTGCAGCAAGCAGAAAGGGAGAGCAATGAGTTCACGCTGAACTGTACTGCTGACCCCAAATGCTCCTGTGTTTATACCCAGACCGACATTTTTCCAGGATGCTGGGCTTCATTTTGAAGTCTGGTGGATTACAAGGAGTAACTTCAAGGATCACAACTCCATAGATTGTGGCTGTGAGGTTGTGTCTGTCCACTAATCTTTGAATTGCAATAGTTTAAAGATTTTCCAGCAACGACAGAATACAGTGGCTAAAAAAACCCCAATCTACCAATGGACTAGCCAAATAAACCCCACAGCTCACCAGTTAGAGACCTCTCCTTATGATAGTGGCTAATGTAGAGACAGGCCCACATTCACTAGGACACTGCATGTGGAAGAAGAATTATCCTCTCACCCTCTTTATTTGGTCAGGAAGGCAGGCAGGATCTGCACCTTTTCATGGTGTTTAATTTCAGTGCCACCCCTTGGCACTGGGATTCTGAGCAACCAGTTTTCCCAGAGTCCAGAGTAACACCCCTGAGGTTGAGTGTGCGGGTGTGCTCCACATCCATGGTCAGGAGAAAGTCACTGGAAGTCATCGCATAGGACGGAAAGGGGAGTTTCTAAAATACACTGTGGCCCAAAATGATGGAGGAAGCATGAAAGAAGATAGCTATGAGCTGGCACGGGCACCTTCCTCCCCAACAGGAGACTGACACTATCTGTAAGCTTCAGACGGTGGTTGCTACAATACTCCTAAGACTATACATAGATTCACTTTGTTAGAAGAAGTTGCAATTGGAACCAATGCATATTTTTGCATTAGAAATGTTTTTGGGGTTTTTTTTTGCACAAAGTTGTAATGTTGGGGGCAAAATTCTTCTCAGGGGAAAGGTGGAAACAGATTTCAAAGATATGTGTTTAAATATTTTTTTGGGAAAAAAGTCTTCTTGTTTGTTAGGAAATTACTCTTTTCTCCCCACCCTACCACTGAAATGGAAATGAATAATTTCAGTTATTTTGAAAAAAAAAAAAAAAAAGTTTGATTGCTGTTTCTCCTGTTTATGTGCTCCCCCTTTCTTTTAATCTTTGGAACTTTTAAAATCTAGTTTTGAAATGTTTAAATCTGTGTTTTTCCCAGGTTGAACTAGCCTTTGAACTAGTTTTAGGGTTAATTTCGGGTAGCTGAGTGAGTTTGCTGCCAGAGCTAACACACGTTCAGATATGTATATCAAGTTCTTTAAATGTCTGAAATGTGTTCTGTTTATTTTTATTTCATAGTCTTTTTGACTAGCTCCTGTGTTTAAAAAACATCTCCCTTTCTAAAGCTTAGTGTCAGTATGCTAGTTTTCAGCACGATTTATTCCATGAGGTTGTTGACTTTAATTATATTGTGTATACTCGGACCCTGTTACTTAGTGGCTCAATTATACTTGCTTCTTGGATCAGTTCCTAGGTATTACTTAGGACTAAATGAAAAAGTAAAAATAAAGTCTTGTTTTCTCATGTGCTGTAGAACTAGTTGTTCTGAAAAGCACTTGTTTATCATGTTGAGAAATCGCTTCCTAAGCCATAGACCATGTGGTGGTTGACTAACTTACATCCTGAAACACAGGAGCAAGCTTGGAAACGGCTGTCCAGATTGGTGAGTCCAGTTACTTGATACTCTGGGTATCCTGGATTTTGAAATCTTGCTCTGTCATACAGCTGGTAGGGGTTATTCCCTTGCTGCAGTGTTCAGCGACTCTGTTGAAGCCTTCCTGGCATGAGCCGGGCACTTGATGAGGGACACATGGATATGGGTTGTGGCCCTAAAGACACAGAGGCTAGAAATGGGACTTCTCCTGATCATAAGAGCTGTGGGCTCTGAAACGGCCCCTGGAGGAGTACTGGAAACAAAACCTAATTGCTAGGCCATTGTCCTGCTGGAGAAGCCTTATGGACAATACGGGGAAGGAGAGGCTTGGTGACTCCCACAGGCTATGGTGAAAAGGTCTGTCATTTTGGGGGTGACTGCAAATCTCCTCGCCTTGTTAGTCCTCATCTATACCACTTCCCACAGGAATCCTTCATCCATGAACATGGGTGACCTGGGTCATACAGAGGACTCCTGCTGAGGTCTCACTGGCATCTTATCCAGTGGCACTAACAGGTGCCCATCTCTGCTGGCACATTGTCACTAGACATCTCAGAATCAGTATTATGTGATCACTTTTATGATTGTTGATTCATAGTTGTTCCTTTTGTTCCCTGTTTACTCCCAGTTTATAAGGTCTTAATTTACAGCAGGATTCTTACTGCTAATCCCCGTGGAAGACCTTCCCTTTGGGGTGTTGCATATTACCCTGTTTCTGTTACTCCAGCTGTCAAGGTCATCCTTTTCCTCCTGTGGGAGCTCTCAGGCCTCCTTTCCACTGATGTTGCTTTCTTGCTTGGTGTTATCAACAAACTTCCTCGACAAGTATTCTCTTTTTAAGGCAGTCATTAATGGAAGTATTCAGTAAAACTAGTCCCAAGAGAAATTAAATTAGTAATTTCTCAACTTTTCTCCTTTCCACTGCTCAAGCTTCTGCCCCATTTGTCTGGTTCCTTACCATCTCACAACTTTGGTTTTAATGCCTGTTTTCTCCAATTTAACCAAAAACTTGCCAGATGGCACTGGGACCAAAGCTTTTCCAATATCTAGGTAGACGAGGACGACCAGATCTTCTGGGTCCTGATTTCTTTCAGGGTTCAGCGTGTCACAGGGCTGAATATTCAGCTGTCCCTGAAAGGTGGTAGAAGAGGGCAAGAAACATCCTTGTCTTTTGCGCTCCTTTTCAAAGGTGGCTCATAGCTCTGTGTCCTATGCTTGGTTAGTAAATAGATGTGATGGATTTTCTTAACCTCTCGAGCCGCTGATTCTGCAGCTGGTCATCCCCACCATCTCACCTCTGCTGAGCTCAGTCCCTCAAGCTGTGTCAACCCTTCCTTAAGGACTGGACCTGCCAGCACCCACGCCGAGCATGCACCAGGTGTGGATCTCCGCTGAGCGAGGGGGCACTGCTGCGGGTTGTTACTCGCACGGGTTCAGCATCCCAACGTGGGGAGTGTGTGCTCTTGGCTCGGGTGCAGGCAGGGCCAGGAGCCCAATAGCCCAGTCCAGCAAACACATGTCCTGGGTTGTCTGACATCTTGTCCAGCACTCTTGTGGGTCTGGTGTGAGCAGCGAAGGTGCATCTCGGGGGCTTGAGTTTGTGTAAGCCAGCCCGTTGCCTCACAGGGTTTATCACTTTTGGAGGTTTCAGAGCTGCCTCCAAAAGAAGACACCTTTGTTAGGTGAGTTTTCAGTCTGACATTAGCCTGCCATTAGGAGGGGGGATCAGACTGGTGCAAAAGGAGCATGAAAGCAGACAGAAGGCGGCCCCTGGCCTCCTGCTCCTCATGGAAGAACAGGTGCCCTGGCCAGCAGGGTGGCTCTAGTTAGACCATGACTGGGGAAGAAGAGGGTGGAAGGGGGGGGTGGGTGTGTCTTGATACAAAGAGGGAGACAGGAGCTTGTCCTCAGACCTCTGCCCACTCACTGCTCCTGGGCACAGAAAGGCAGCATGGATGTGGCTGTGCACCCACCAGCCCCTGGTGTCTGCTCCGGCTCCCTCCTCTCCCTCTTGGCTCAGTTTCTTGAGGTTGTTGGTTTCCTGGCTGTGGGCAGAAGGTGTTTTTGACGGAGAAGGTGGCAGCCTGGGGGTGGATCGAGAGTGGGAGACAGAAGAGGGGAGGAGTCACTGATCAATGCTAATAAATAAAAGGCCCCTCTTCTTCAGTCCAGGGTCCAGGACGCCGGGAGAGCTGCCCCCTCAGACGAGAGCTGCAGGCTGGCGGGGAAGCGGCGGCTTTGTGAGTATGCAGGGACGGCTTTGCTTTTCCTGGACGGCTGCTCGTTATTAATGCCTTGCTGGTGCTTCACAGCTGCAAAATGTTAGGAGTAGTTGCTGTGGCGTGCGTTAAGATTTGTGATTCTCCACTCCAGCAGCAGACAGGTCAGAGGGCTGCTTTTCTGATGTCCCCTTTTTTGGGGGGACTGCGGTGATTTCCTTGGCGTTTGCAGGCAATTCATCTTAGCTCCTCTTTCTGTATTTCTAACCAGTGGATGCTGCTAGAAAGCAGGGGGATTGGGCTCGCTGTGCTGTGTGGTGTGTTACCTCTGGGGCAGCCCACTAATGCTGGGGAGGGGAGATGCATGTTGGAGAAGTATGGAGTGCAGGGGGAGTAGAAAGGGCATGTACTTTTGCAAGGGAAAGTGTTCCCCGAAGGAGATTTGTTGCTATTGGGCTGTGTAGCCGACGTGTTCATTCATCCCTTGGAAAATGCATTGCCTCTGTGGTGAAAAATGAAACATTTGGGTTAAAGTGGTGTTTGTGGCTCTTCTGTGGTTGATGGCAGGGGATGCTCCAGGCATTCTGGCATCAGAGTCCTCTGAAATGGGAGCAGAGTCTTCTAGGGAGCAGAGGGCTCTGCCCTGAGTGAAGACAGATAAATAAAGAGGGTTTGGCTGTAAAATGCGTTGGAGTTCCCTGCTGTGCAGCCTCACCTTCATTCCAAAGTGCTCCCAGCATCTTCCCCTCTGTGCCCCACTGCTTTCCCACTGGGCTCTCTCCTCCAGCCTCTCCCTTAAGCCTCCCTTTCTTGGCAGCTCCCACAAACTCCTGGAGAGTACAAGACATTCAGGAAACCTATGAAATCCACATTCAACACTAAGGAATGCAAGTGATCCCAGAGCAGAGAATTCCCTTAAAGAGACTGGAGTGGCAGGGCTCGGAGGGGCAGCAGAAAAGTCTCATTTCTCCTCTGACCTTGTGTCTATTGCAGACTTCTGGCTTTTGCCCCAGCACAACCTCCTCATTCCAGGCTGAGCACTGAACAGGGAGGACGTGGATGGTTAGGGAGACACTGATAGTGTGGGACTGACCTGCTCTCTGCATGGCGTGGGATAATGGGGAAGAAAAGCAATTCTTTCTCTTTGGTCTGAAGCCAAAGGCCCTACTCAGGTTCTCTCCCAGAGACCACAGGCTTCAGGCAAGGGCCATGAGTTTGGGATTGAATGGGTAAGTTGTAAAGCCCAGAGTAATCCTGTTCCACTGAAGTTTCACTCCCCACCGGGGAAGTGTTAGGCTCTGGCTAGATGTCCCTGTAATTCTTGGCTGTGTGACCTGCTGCATGGCTCCCCAGACCAGTCCCTGTGGGTGACAGCAGTGATAACACCACACTGGCCTGGGGGAAATGGTCTGCACCCAGAGTGCACTCAGTCTGCACCCTGTCAGTGAGAAATTCTGATGCCTGCATGTACACGTGGATAAAACAGGTGGTCACCACAGCTTGGATCAGACATAGCAATGATTACTGTGCCTTAGGCTCATCCCCAGGCAGCATGCATGGTCCCAGCCCCACCACTGCCATGAGAGAGGGATGGAAGGCATTGGGTACCCACCTTCCCTCCCTGTCTGTAGCAAACTACTCCCCTTTGCCTGTCACCCAGCAGGGATGGCCATTTCTGTAAGTCCTCCTTTCTTCTTTCAGTCCCTCCTACTGTACCACAAAACTGGAGGGGCGAACAACCCATCTTTTGTCCATCACTGCTGGCCATGATATTTGTCCCAGACAAGCTTTTTAGGTGCTTGAAGGTGAGGTAATGCTCCCAGAGACTGCTGGCCTGGGACATTCATCCCAGCTGAAAAGCCTTCCATTGATGTCTGACTTTGGCACCCAGTGGGACAAGGACTGATAGTGCTAGACCAGAGAGGCAGCAGTCCTGAGAGATATGGTTACCTCTGCCTTCACCAAGATGTTGTCCCTTGGGCTGGAAGAGCTGTGTAGGAGCAGGACCACAGTGAGGACTTGCGGAGATAGTGTTCTGAGTGCTGCTGTCATCTCAGTGCAAAAATCATGATCCCTCCAGCAGAAGGGATCCTTCTATGTTGCTGCTTGTCACTCCTGGAACGGTAAAGTAGGAGAGGGGAAGGGGCAGTAAGGTTGGATTCCTCCTCTGACGATTGGCCAGCTGGAGGGAGGGGGGCCGAGTGGAGAGGGACTATTTGAAGCCTCATTCTCCATGTCTCTGTCGGCAAAGCTGACAGAACCGTCTGGGCTGGGTGTGCCCAGACAGAGGATGGTGAGGGCAAAGAGGGCAGATCAGAGGAAAAGTTAGAAAGGCAAACATTTACATTTGGGATCAGCATACACCTCTCCCTCTGGGCCCCCGGCAGCCCCTGAAATTCCTTCCACTTGCACAGGCCAGCTTTTCTGAGCATGGAGTGCGAGTGACATGCTTGCCTGTGAATTATGGCCCCCAGCCCTGAACTGGGACAAGAAGGGGGCATGCCCCCTCCTTCCCGAAACCTGATTCAATCTGCTAATAGAGGATGTTTTGTAATGGGTCCATAAAGAGTGTGTACCAGCCAGCCATCATGTTCCCTAGGTTCTTTCATGGGCCCCCTCCTGGCTCTGTTTTCATAATAAACATTCCACTGCTAATTTTGCAGGCAGCCCAGGCTCTCCAGCTGCCCTCAGTGGGAAGAGAGCAAGACACAGCGAGAGAGACAGAGTGAGAGATTCCTCCCTGCACTGGCACAATGCGCACTCTCATCGTCCTTATGCTCCTGGCTGTCTTGGTGATGGTTGTTACTTGCTATGGTAGGTGACCTTTTTTACCGGGTAGAGTGATAACTCCAAACCTGCAGACATCTTTGGGTCTGTTCAGATGCTTTTTATTCAGCTTTGTATCTTCTTTCGCCTTAACTTGATCTCTTGCCTGCTTTCCTGGTCTTGTGTCAGATCTTCCTAGCCCTGTTCCCAGTCATTGTGATTTGTGGTCCAGGATGCTTCAGCCCCTTCCTCTCTGTTCCAGCTCACCTCACAGACTGCTCCTCTTTCTGCCTCTCTGTTGTCTGGACTACAATAAGAGTTCTTATTCTTAATTATTCCTTGTTAATGGGTAGATTTCCCTTTCTCTTTTTGTAGTATCAGCCCCCTTTTCCTGTGAGGCACACAGTTCCATGATAGTGGAATTAAGATGCTGTTTCATGTAAGAGTCAAGCACAACTCACTGTGCTAATACAGTCCCTAAGCACACATGCAGGCTTTGAAGGCAGGCAGGTATCATATCTACTGTAGCGTCAGGAACATGAAGGTGAGAGTCACACACTGGAAGACCAAGCACGAACCCTGAAGTCCTGGCTAAGACACCAGGTAGCTCCATTCTAAACTCCTGAATACCCTAAACTCCTCATATAAATGCTAGGTAACACCACTGATCCCTTTCTCTCCCTTGTAAACAGGTGCCTTAAAACCTGGCTTCTCTGATTTGTGTGTGCGTGTTCTGTTGATCTGTGGTGTGTGAAAGACTGTGAATCCCATCAATACAGTGTCTTACCACATGTTTTACTCTTTTCTTTCCCCAGAGTCCCGGGAGAGCATGGAATCCCATGAGTATTTCAGTAAGAGACTGCTTTACTGTTTTCTTGAACTTGAAATGTGCTACAGACATCTCCAAGACAATTTCCTTGTACTTTACCATAGGGATTAAATAGGTAGAACCACTCAGCCCAGGGAAATTGAATTTACTGGGTGATGAAGTTTCAGGATGAAAAGGGAGAGAGTTAAAAAAAGACTCTACATGTTTGGGCACAAGTGCTTACCACTGTTTTTCAAAGAATATAATGAGAGTTGGAAAACAGAGTCATGAGCTTATATCCCTGCCGCATGCACCTAAAACAGGTTAAGTGGCACTAGAAAAGGATGTTGGGATGAGCACGGAAATAGGTACTACAGAAGCCAGTGACATGATTTATTCTTCCCCAGGGATAGTGAAAGCCTTACTTTCAGCCCCTTGGAAGAACAAGGTGGCATGTGTGGGCAGGAGGGATCCTTTGGCTGGAAGCAAGAGTTAGTGTCACAGGAAAAGCATGAAAGGGTGGAGAGCTTCATTCTGGAAAACGCAATATCCTGGAGAGGTTAGAGAACAGATGGGTCGAAACTAAAAAGAAATTAGACCATCTGGGAGAAGGACTTCACAAAGCAGCTAGTCAGAAGCACAAAGGCACATGTGGGAGCCAATACCAAAGACCTCCGCAGACTCCTCAACTCTGCGATAGGACTGTGATGTTTCTCAAGAAGGACAGAAGAGACCTTCAGGCACCTCAGTCCAAAACTGCCACACAGACTGCTCATTGACTGTCTAACCTTGGAGGCAGATAGACTTACTCAGGCCCTTCCCATTTTTACCTGTAATTTCACGATTCTGCTAATTGTGCTGAGCATGCCCAGAGCTCCCACAGCCTGTGCAGCTTGGCATCTACCTCTTGGCCAAGCTCCACTCACTCAAAGGGGCTGTGGAAGCAAAATCACAGCAGCTTTACCCCAGGTGGCTTGAGTAACAGCAGAGCAAGAACAGTATGTGCACTTCCATATGGGCTGCACAAGCCAGAGGGAGAGCCTGTGCACAAACCAGCAGGGAGGACAGCAGGGAGTATTAAAAGGTCCTGGGTTTCACTGTGCTTGGGAGGGTGGACGAGGAGGCTGTTATAAACATGGAAGATAGTTTTTGTTGAAATCTGGCCTTGAAAAAGTGTCTGTCTACTCTGAGCAACCCCTTGCCTTCTCAGATCCCTTCATCAACAGGCGAAGGGCCAATGGCTTCATACAAGCTGACAGGAGACTAGAAGCCATCTCTCAGGAGAGGTATGTTATGGCTTTGGGATACTGAGGATGGGAGTGGGGAGAGGTCTCTCCTTGCCAGGCACAGGCGGGTACCAGGGGAGGAAGCCATGGTGAGAGAAGCTGAGAAGCTTCAGCCCCTTTCAGTTTGAGGTGCCCATGAAGTCCCCAACTCTGGGAGAAACTAGAACTCAGATAGCAGAGAGCAAGCCCTTGTGTTTAAGGACATGTCATGTGCTGGGAGGGATCTGTTTAATTTTTCTAAAGGAAACAACAGAAGGAGAGGGAATCAGTGTGGGGTGGCCAGAAAGGAAGCTCAGTTTGAGGTCTTGATCTAGTCCTCAGCTCTCATGCAGTATTTGCATGACCTTTTCTAAATCACAGGGCCATCTGGGGGCCTCCTTGCTTCATCTATAAAAAGCAGATATAGGCAGTTTCATACCTCATGCAGGGCTTGTGATAATAAAGGCTGAAGCACAGAAATTATCTCCTAGCGAGGCATCAAGGCAAAGCTTCTCCACACTACCTGGTGGCCCCTTTGCGGGATGTTTCAGGTCTTTGTTCCATGAATGGCTTTGGGGAAGAGCGGAAGAGCTGAAGGCAGCAGGCTGGGGAGGAGGGCTGCGGAGGGAGGACTCTTCCTTAGGTTGAGGCAGAAGCCATCCCTTTCTCCCCACCACCTTACCTAGCCCTGAAATAAAAAGTTACCTGGGGAGGCAAAACGGTCTTCTCGTAGTCACATCGCTCCCCTGGGTGTGGTGAACACAGAAGCTGGTATAGTAACATCTCAGTAGCTGGATGATGGAATCAGGTGATGGACCTTTAATCCTGCTGGGGAACTGTGGGGCAGGAAAGGACTGTAGAAAGATATTTAAGATGAGAGCACTTACCACTCCTCTATCCTACTTTTGCAGGATCAGGGAGCGTAATAAGGCACCCCATGAACGTCAGAGGGAGATCTGTGAGGACTACTACCCCTGCGAACTGTACGCTTTTCGCCATGGCTATGCTGCTGCTTACAGGCACTATTTTGGGAGGAGGCGGAATGAGTAAAGGATGACCTGTCCCCACCTTGGGGCCTGGAGCCCAGGGTATCCTCCCAAAAAAATGCAATGGCTCTGAAACATATTCAGTTGCTTGTGTCCCTGTATGTTATCCTGCCTGCTGCTTCTCTCCCATGTAGCCATGGATTCCTACACTGTGTTAATTAGCGCTGAGCTGATGTAGCAGAGATCAGAGAGAGTTCAGGATGTGGGTGTTTACTACACAATAAATTGCTGGTTTGATACTATCTTCTCATGAGTCACAGTATTTTGGGGGTGGGGGTGGGGTGTGGAATTCTCCACGAAGAAGCTGAGTTTGTTTATCAAAGAATCTGGTGCGGATTATGGAATAAAGTCACTACTTTGCAATCATATGAGTTTGAAAGGATCTACAATGTCTACAAGTGGTTCCTTTTAGAGGTCACTGGCAAATTTCAGTTTCTAGTCTTAAGACATCTTAAAACGGCGTGGTGTTCAGAAAGCAGGGTGAGATGCACTTTTTGAAAATGAAATCTAGATCTTTCCTCAGTTGGGAAAACAAAATTTAGAAGGTGCCTGTTTAATCTTAAAAACAATGTTAAGGCAAGAGTTAGTGACAGAAAAAGCCTGTAAATTGCATCTTGCCTATCCAGCTACCCTCAGGTCCTGATGTAGGGTGCTCCTGTAGAAAGGAGCAAGTGATCTGGACTTTACTCGTTTCCTTTTGGAATCCCCTTTCATGCAATTATTTCCACTTGGAATGATGCTGGTAGTGCTACAAAGCTGCAGAAACCAAAGGTGAAAAGCTGCTCCAGGTGATAAATAAAATAAAAGAAAACCAGCATTTGGGGTTAAGCCCAACTTTGTTCACCTAGAACAATTTTATTTTACTGTTCATAACTCACTCAAAATCAAGATGTGGCCTGACCCCTTGCACAGGTTGCTGAGCACCTCTTGACCCATTGAGGAGGGAACGTGACAGCTGCTGGGTTGTCACCAGCACCAGGGCAGCTCACAGAGCCTGTCCCTGGGCCAAGAAGAACCAGTGCTGACATGCCCAGGAATTCAATACTGCTCCGGGCTGGAGCAGCCACAGCAGCTCCAAGACCCCTTGGTGTGGGGTGTGTAGGAAACATAACATCTTCTATCTCAGCTCAGCACAGCTGGTTTCAATATTCCCATCTCCAGGCTTCCACAGACACCTGCAAATTACAGAAGTGGGAAAGATTCATGGCATGCTATCAAAGGCTATGAGGCATAAAGTATCAAATTGTTGACTATTCGGTGAAATTAAGTCTAGAGCCAAAACTACCTGCCACGTTAGAAACACACATTTTCTTGCAAGATATGTTTGAAGGCTTTGCCAGCTTTGAAGATGAACTTCTGGAAAGAAATGTGATTTATTGAAAACATTTCTAATCTGAAGCTCCAACCTGACAGCTGCTGAAGTTTTGTCCAAAGGAAAAAGTGAGAGATAAATGAGTGTAAGGAAAAAAAGTCATAAGGATTACGTATATTTGCACCCACACTTGTTCTGCATGTTCCCAAGTAGGTGAATCTTATGATCACAAACCAGGGCAAAACTTTCATACCCTAAAGTCAACAAGTCTGTAGTGTCTGGATTTGACTTGACACTGTGACACTACCAAAATGGAAGGCACAGGGTTAGTGCTGTCTGAATCTGTGTCCAGAAATATCCGGTGATTCCAACCTCTGGTTTACCAGTATAAATAATGAATAATACCAGAGATTTCTGTGGGATTTCGTTAGTGCAAGCATTAAACAAACATGTTTAAGAGACTACATGTTGGTTAGAAAGCTTGGGAAAAGTTGGGAAGAGAAGTAAAGCCATTTGGACTACTAGAAATATATATTTATATTATTTCAAGTTTTCTTTTGGAAGCATAGATTTCCTAGAATACCTATTATTTTTAGATATATATTTATTTATTTTTAAGCTGTTGCTCTTTAAGGTATTTTCTTTTGCTGGAAGTTGTTAGTATATATATTCAGTCTTCCCTGGACTGTAGAAGAATTAAACTTTTTTTTTTTTTTTTTTTTATTTTGAAATCTCTTTAGGCTAAAAAGCAGTGTTCTGGGGATTGGCACAATCCCTAATGGCTCTGACTGCCCTTGGGAGCCTTTTAGGCTTTAATTCTGTAACCCTTGGATGTCTCCCCCGCGTGTGGGGCTGAGGAAGACTGGATGTGAGGTGCAGGAAAATGTGATCCATGTGCTGAGTTTGGGACATGGCTTTGGGAACTTGGCTGGTGGGTTTGGGGAGTATGGGCTTACTGGTAGACAGGCTGTCGAATAGCCCATGCAGAGCTCTTGACATACCATGCAACCACATCCACTCAAGTCCTGAAGAATAAAACACTTTTGGAGTCTCAAGGTTTATTCGATTTTTAGACAAGAGAAGACAAACTAATAGCCTCCATACATGAAGATTTCTAGGAAGAAAAAAGAAAGACCATCCCCCAAACTAACTACCGAAGATCCCAGCAGTATAAAAATCTCAGCACTCCAAAGTGGTTTGGTGAAACTGTCTGAAGAGAAAATCTACTGTGTGTTTGCCAAACTGTTTCATGGGTTTCTTTACCTTCAGGGGAATGGGTCAATATGGGGTGGGGGAAAAGTGTTACCATTGGGCTCAATCTCATTTGATTTTCCACACGAGAGAGCACAATCACATGAAAAGAGCTGCTGTACTTGAGGGTGTGCTGGTGTCTCCTCTGGCTTTCTGGCAAGAAGCTGAATAACTTTCATGTTTATAATAAAACTAATTTTTTAGCCAGCTGTTTTTCTTCAACTGTCCCATTCAAAACCTCTGATAAAATCTTCTGGAAGTGTTATGAGTCCTGAGATGGATGTCAAAATTGTTGCCAGGACCTAATATCTCCCAGCACAAAGGACGGGCTTTGTTTTGGAGCTGAGACACAGGAACACAAGCCAGAGCCCCGATCTCTTCAGGCGATCACAGGATATAAACTGCTGCCTGAAAGCAAGCTCTGGAGAACTTCAGTAACCTCCAGGAAAGCTCTGAGGTTAGGGAGACTAGCACAGCCAAAGAAGATATGAGGAGTCTGCTGGCACTGCTGATCGTGACTGTGGCCCTGGCAGCACTCTGCTGTTGTGAGAAAGGTAAGGAGATGTCTTCCTGGGAAGGCTCCCGGGAATGCTGCTCAACCCTGCAGCTTGCCATCAGCCTCCCTTCGGTCTGGGAGAGACGCACAGCTTCAGAGGGAGGAGGTGCATTGCTGCTCATTGCACAACTTCAGATCTCTGTCCGAGAGAGAGAATCACGGATGAGAGAGGGCTTGGGGATAGAGAGCCTCATCTCTTGCATTTAGGTGACCTGGCAAAGGTATGCTGAGTGCTCCCTTTTGAGTAAGAGGGTTGAGGTGCAGCCACAGTTTTGTCAACCACAGGGAGAGGGATTTTTGTACCTGGCAGCCCTGGAATGCTGTGGGATCGCAGAGACAGGCACTGAGTCAAGCCTGTACCTGTTGAGAAATGTGGGATGTGGAGAATTTCTGTAGGGAAGACAGCTCCTATCTGTGGTTAAAAAAAATGGGGGAGTTGTCTCATTGAAATAAGAGCAAATCCCATTTGAAGGTGATTTAGCCACGGTGACTTAATGATCAAAAGATAGTACTGTAGTGGTAGCGCTATAGTTGGTGGAGAGGGAAAAGGGGAAAGATCAGAAAAAACAAGTGTTTTCCCTTTACAGCAGCAAAAGAGAAGCTGAGCAGGAGAGGGATTTGTCTTTTCTGTGTTATCCCATTCAGAGTTAAATTTCATTTAGTCCTTGTCATCAGATATGTCATGATTCAACACCGGGAAATATATTTCGTTCTGTCAGTCTCTCTCCCTTTTTCACTCTTGAGTATGTATCTGCTTTTTTTTTTTAGTCATTTATTTTTATTTATATTTATTCATTTATTCCAGATTGCTTAATGGTCTTGGAGTAACTTCTAATTTATTTCTTTTTAAATCCAAGGAATGTATAAATAGCTTAAAAATAGAACTACACATAACCCTTTTCACACAAAGTTTTTGTTTAAGCAGAGTTGGTTTTTTTTTTTTTGGTCTCTAGAGTCCTCTTTCTGCCCATAAATATACTGATGCCAAATACCTGGTGAGTTGGGTGGAACTGACATTGTTGAAGAAAAATATGGTGAAATCGTGGAAGAAAAAAATAGTGAAACAGGGCAGTGTGGGAGATCCAAGATCAGGAGACCTACCATTTATCTTAGAGGATGCTTTCCTTGGGTGTTTGGAGGGAGCATTGAGGATTAAGGGTTAATATTAGGAATGAACACATAAATACAGCATGTAAATTCCTTTTGGGAGGGCTGCTGAACCAGGTACCTCAACCCTGAGCCACAGAGCTCTGAGGGTAGAGTTGTTCCTAATTTTTGGCCCTATTTCCCTTCCGTATCAACAGTTTGTGATTTCTCCCTAGAGCTAAGGAAACCTCTCTTTCCAAATATAGAGGAGATGGTCAGCTATCTTCAGGTTCTGTCCAAATATGGGGTTTTGCTCAAATGGTCCCCTATCTCTATCTGTTCCTGCTTTTAGCAAGGGTGGGGAGAGAGAAGGAGGAAGGTCTTCCTCCAGCATCCACAGTGGTTAGGTGATTATTGTTTCATTTAATAGGGCTCAGAGGAAGTTGAAATTAAACAAATCCAGGCATAATGGGTGATTTTTGCTGTGGTGAATTTTAACACCCTAAAGGGTGGGTGTTAATATAACCCTTTTTTGTGAGGAAGAGGCTTTCTGGGAAAGAGGGGGAGATGGATCCACTCAGTAGGCAGAGGGATTCAGTTAGGGTGGAGCAGAGGAGGAGGACTCACAATTAAACTCCCCTCTGTCTGTCTGTCTTCCAGATCCCAAAGACCCCTCAGGATCTCCTAGAGCTGCCAGTGAGTATATCATTGTGACCGATGCTAAGCTCCATTCTCCCACATCTACTTCCCTTCTTCCCTTTGATAGGTTCAAGGGATGAAAAAGAATCATCAAATCATAGAATGATTTAGGTTGGATGGGATCTTAAAGATCACCTAGTTCCAGTGCCCCTGCCATGGGCAGGGACATCTCCCACTAGACTAGGTTGCTCAAAGCCCCATCCAGCCTGGCCTTGAACACCTCTAGGGATGGGGCATTCTACAACTTCTCTGCCTCACCATCCTCATAGTGAAACATTTCTTCCTGATACCTGATCTAAATCTATCCTCTTCTAGTTTGAAGCCATTACCCCTCGTCCTATCACTACATGCCCTTGTAAAAAGTCCCTCTCCAGCTTTCTTGTAGGCCCCCTTCAGATACTGGAAGGCTGCTGTAATGTCTCCCTGGAATCTTCTCTTCTGTAGGCTGAACAACCCCAACCCTCAGCCTGTCTTCATAGGAGAGGTGCTCCACCCCTCTGATCATCTTTGTGGCCCTCCTTCTGGACCCACTCCAACAGGTCCATGTCCTTCTTGTGCTCTCGCTGCTCCCTGTTTGCTCCCTCAGCACTGTGGTCCCTGAGGTGTAGCAGCACCTGCAGCGAGCAGAGGGGCTGCCTTTCATAGATGTGGGAGCAGGGGACACCAGGGAGGTCAGCCCCCTGCACCGGCCTGCATCTCCACAACCCTTGAGCAGCCCCCAGGCAAGATGTGGGTCCTGCAGGTTGTTATCAGCTGGATGTATCTGCCCTCTGTGAAACAGGGTGATGTGAGTGGAGAAATACAGCCAGTCTCCCAGCTTCTCTGAGCTGGCCTCAGGGACCTATTCAAAGTGACTGCTGTGTCCCCAGACCGTTAAGGGAGCAGAACTTGCCCCAGGGCCTCCAGGCACCAGTCTTTTGGATCTGCTGAGAAGCCAGTCTGGTGTGCAGGATCACAGTGGAGAAAGGGTTGGTGGCACACAGCAACAAGTTGTGACATCTCTGCCAAATTCCACAACCAGCAGAGCTTGAAAGCAAGAGCCTTCCTTGCTGCTCTTGAGGGCTGCAGTCTCTCCTCTGTCAGGGCGCCTGCGACATGGGGATTTGCATACTTCGGGATGTCCACAGCTTTTGCAGCAAGCTGATCCTGGCAGAAATCTGTGTGGAAAATCCCCCTCGTTCTTCCCTGTCTCTCCTTTCTCACACCTTAAAGGATAACATTGCTGAAAGCTGGTATTTCTCCAGTGAGCCAATGCAAACAGATTGGGAAAGAGAAAAAAAACTCCAAAGTGTGTTTAGGGAAAGGTGGTGATTTCTGACAGCTTATTAATTGGCAGTTTCTGTGTAGTCGGTATTTTTGATCCAGACTAAACCTCAGCTTGCTAGAGAGGGAGCACCTCTGACCTGCCAGACAGAAACAGGGTCAAACACCCCATGATGATGAGGAAAAGCCACAAACGCCACCGTCTCCCCACAGACAGAGGTCTTAGAAACTGTGTTCCCTCAGTGACAGTGCCAGTTTGCCGGTTTCTCTGCTGAAACATGTATTGGTGCACAGTTCTCTGTGTTGCTGATGTGCCGGCATCCGTGCACACCTCTACTGGGCCTCCCATGGAGTGAGGCTGTGCTGGGCTGTGCTGGGCTGTGCTGAGCACTGGCTGGGACTGGGGGGGGCAAAATGGCCTTACCTGCTGTTTGCGGGGTGCTCCACAGCACCCTGGTGTTCGCAGAACCACAAGTCCAAGAGAAAAAATAAGCAACTCCATTGCCACGGTGTGTTAGCAGAGACCAGTGGCTACTGCTGTCATGGCAGAAGGACCCCTCATGTTCTCTAGGTGCCTGAACACCAGGATCTTTGCATCTACTTGGTGTATTTCTCCCTGGGCACTGTTTACTCTCATTATTTTACACCCTTCATCTTTCATGGGACCCTGCACACGTGAGCACTGGTATTTCCATGTGCTGCCTGTTGCTTATGGCTCATTACAGGCATTTTTAAGGCCTGGTGGCTGGTATCGCACATCATTGAGTCTAAGTCAAAATACAGAAAGGAAGCTAAGACTCTGAAGTTAAGCGGGCTAGGGAGAGTGTGTGCCTTTCCCTTCATTCTCTCCTTATTCATATTTTATGCTGTCAGGACTTTGCCTTCTGCACGTTTGCTGTGGACTCAGATCATGCTGTGTGATAAGGAAATTGAGTTTATGACAGAAAAGGCCCTTGCTCCATGTAGATGTGCAGGTTGGAGCAGGGAGGGAGCCCAGCTGTTGGGCTTTGAATGGACAGTGGGGTGGGGAGAGATGAATGGGCAATTAGGACCGTTCGTGGCAGTCATCTGCTTGTGAAGAGAGTAGACTGTCCATTTTCAGAGGTTAGACTGGTCTCTGTTTTTCATAGACCGTGGCCCTGCATCTCTAACCTGCTGTGTTCTCTCTCGGTAGGCATCAAAATTCAAAAGGAAGTTGCCAATGCCTTTATGAAGAGGCAGAAGAGATCTACCTTGTATGAACGGTAACAACTCACGAGTCAGGCTGCGAGCTGGACTCTGGACCTGTTCTGAATAGCGGGTGGGAAAGCAACAGGACACGACAAGGCATTAATTTGTTGTACATCTATGTTATAACAAATGTTGAAGAAAAAAGGCTGTAGGAGACACTTATTGATAGATAAATGGTTCTTTTTTCATCCTTTTGAGAACTCATAGGTGGACTCTGATATTCCTCCCAGGGAAGAAGACAGTACTAGCTGTCTGGGCAAGCCATGGGGATAGCAGGATACAAGTTAGAAGCTGTTCTAACCTGCAGGGTCATCAGAGCTGGTTTCCAGGATAATAAGCATCACAGAGCCTTGGTCATTGCCTCTGCCTCCCTACCATGGAAGCACAGCTCTGTTGCAGGCATGAGGCTAAATCAGAATAGTTGTTCTTTCTGAAGCTGTAGATCCTACACACCTTCGTGTGGAAATCCTAGGCACAAAGATTTGGAGAAATTCTAGACGTAAACATTTGGAGAAATTTGAGGTCACACAAAAAGGTTCTTCATGAATTTCCTGGAAGAGATTGTTAAGCCACTGTCTCATGTAAGCCTGTGCAAAAAGAATTTTTATTCAATCCATATTTGGACTGTAAGGACAATGTTGGTTTTTGATAATAGAAGATTGATAGTAGAAGATTGGGATGCCCCATCTGTAGAGGAGAGGGTCAGAGTATTTTAGCAGAGGAACTGGCTGATGTTGAAACCTGGAGTGATTAAAAACAAGACAAAAAACAGTAGCAGCAAATCTATTGTCTGTACTGATGACCCCCTTACAGGTGGGGCATCGTTAAAGCAGCGTCTGCTATAAACATTAATCAGGACGGACTGAAGTAGACAGACAGTCCGGTGTATTATTTGATCATGAAGTAAAGTTAGTCCAGAAATACAGATGCAACAAATGGAATTCAAGGGTGCTGCAGTGCATTTCCAATACAGAAATAAAGTAACAATTCATGAGATACTGGTGGGACTCCTGCAGCAATGTGTAGTCTTCAGGAAAGATTAACCAAACCTAGAAGAGGAGTTGAGACAGGCATCCAGAGTGTATAGCTGAGACCAGGAGATTTGGGCTTGCTTAGCCTGGCGAAACAAATCTGAGTGGGGATAGCATTGTTGTCAGCAACAGAAATGAGAAACTGCTTAAGCTAAAGGAAAATAGTGGCTAGCAGGAAAGTGAGCAGAAACTGGGTGCAAATAAAGGTAAGCAGGAAATGATAAAATAAACATGTAAAATAATAATAATAATAATAATAATAATAATAATAATAATAATAATAATAATAATAATAATAATAATAAAGATGTCTGCGTAGTTGGGAAATGGGGTTGGGGACAACAAAAAAAACCCCCTAACTGCTTCTCTGGTCTCCTTTGCTGATAAAACCTCAACAACAATTGCTTTAAGTTGGGTTCAGTTCCGACTTTTCTCAGCATTAATCACGTAGTCCATCCCCACGTCAGTAGGTGTTTAACTCACCATGAGAAGTCCCCTGTTGGGGCACTCTAAGGAAGCAGTCTTCTCATGTCAGTGTCTGGGATGGGAAACCTCTCCAACCGCGTCGACTGAATCTGCAGAATGGCATCTCTCTCTTTGTCTACTCCAGGTACTATGAGTATTACAAAAATCCAATGGAGCAGATGCATGAGCGTTGTGAAAACTACCCCCCCTGTGACTATCTCTCTGACCAAATAGGATTTTCCATGGCCTACAACCATTTCTTCGGGAGATACTAAGGATGGGATGGTCACTTTGCTCATTTTGCTTGGGACTACTCTGAACCCTACAGGAGAATGAAGATTGTGGGTGGGAAGGAGGGAAGAAAAACATCTAGACTAGGGCCTTCTTCAGTAGTCTCCCTAACCAGCTAGAACAACAAGGCAATAATTATCCACTTGTTTAGCTTTCATTAGCTTTCTTCCTTTCATAAAAAATGTTTCTCTTCAGTTGTCTTCTGTGGTATTTTGAGCTTCATCAGAAATGATTGAGAATTCCCTATTTGAATTCCCATGATGCACTAGGTGAAAAAACTGTGATTCCGCTCAAGAAAATCAATGTAGGCCTTAGAAACATAACAAGACCTTTTGTCCTTTTCTACCAAATGCAGGAGGATTAAAGGATAATGTCACAATGTACGTAAATGTGACGGATCTGATCCTGGGATACTCACTGGGAAGAAGGTGGAACAGCTGCCTCCTGGTACAATGACTGGGAAGGCTCAGTATTTTCAGGTGGAATAATCACTGTAAACATGTGCCAAAGTAGGATCATTTTGTAAGGACAGAAGTGTGGAAACACTACCACACAGCAAGAAATCCAGTTCCTGTGCACTCTTCTGATTATTCTGTAATAAAATTGGCCTGTATATCAGTAACAGATAAATCCCCGAAGGTGTGTTTTAGGAGTCCTTTTAGATGAGCCCTCACATTTGTATGGTGCATTCAGTGACTGACTGTAAAAAGTAACTTGGAAATCTCTTGTTGTTTTTGTTACAATTGGTTTCTGGTGAAACTGAGTATACCCAAGCAGAACAAAACCCCAATCTGTTCCTCTCTAATGCTTTAGCATTTATGCTTGAAAATAAAAGTGTCTAAAAAGCTCAAAAAAAAAAAAAGAAAACAAACAAAAAGAAAGCAATAAACTTTGTGAAATAAACAAAAAGAAAATCTGTTCAAGGATGGATTGAAGTTGTGTCAGCATTTGGTTTATTCAAGGCAGCTTGTATCTCTCTCATATATATATATATATACAAAATATATATGTGTCTATTTCTATACATATCCTCTTCTGCACTACTTCGTTCTGTCCCCCTGTATGAATATTATACTTTAGCAACTCTCTGCACAGCCTCCTTTGAAGTGCTCTGTCAGCTTTCCTTCCCTGAGAGGTAGATGGCAGATCCCATTTCCAAGGTCAGAGACTGCTGAGCCTCAGGAGACTGAGAAAGACTGAATCTGGTTGTGTGTATGCTGGTGCAGCCAACCCTGGCTGCTGATTGCAATAAATACTGCTTATATAAAGCAGGTTAGTGTGCTGCTTCTCTCTGTCCCTCTGTACAACGTTTATCTGCAGTTGAAGAGATGTCTGGGAGGTAAAGCCTGCTTCTGTGAACCCTGAGGAGCAGGATCCAGGTGCATGAGGCTTCTTTCTCCTCTCCCGTGCCGCAGTGTGAATCAGAACTGACTACACTGAAATCCAGGTCATGATCCCAGTACACGGTGACAGTGCGGGAGAGGAGGGCGAGGCTTTTCCTGATTCACCATCTACTGAGTTCAGCATTTCTCTGAAAGACCTTGCCCTGAAGTAAGGACACGGGATAAGTCCACAAAGACGGCTGCCAGCATGAGTGTGAGCATCTCTTGTTTGGCAAACTGCTATGACTTGCACCGGCTATGCTGACCTTGGCCAAGGAGAAGACAGTTAATAAGTACCACTGTTTGTCTTGGTCAAACACCTGGGACCGGTCCCCCTATTGGCATAAACTGATGGGGTTTCACTGCTCACAGCAACACTCTGAACACCATCTTGTAAAAACGAACAAAGTGCTCATTGAAAGCAGTGAAATTTTTGCTGGGGAAAAATACTAGAGAGATTAGTGAAATCCTAATATCTGCTGTACTAACAAGTTAGGGGTTTTGCTGTTGTATGGTTTTATTTGCTGAAAAAGAAAATCAAGCTTCCTGTCTCTATTTGCATGTTTCTGTTAGTTCTGTACTTTTTTCTCCCTTTCAGTAAATATTTGTCCTGGGAAGTTGCACACAAAGGCCTTGATCATGTCATCTGCCCTGTGTCACCAGTTCTTCATATGAGCTGAAGTCATTATGGCCTTTGGGGATCCGAGTGTGCAAATCAGATTACAAATTTACTGCTGGACTGAAGGAGCTCAATTTTCACCTGATCAATGCAGCTTTAAGTACCATTATAGTTCCTCTGCTGCCATCTTATGGGCATTATATTTATCGCCATGTGATAAGTAGTATGCTATGTTGCATTAGAAGCGTTTGACAACGTAAATTCAGTGGGCTTTCTTCCTCATTCACCTCATACTGCAACATATGCTAAGAGGCCAGAAGGGAAAAATAGGGACATAATCTGCAGCTGGATTATATACAGCTGAATCGACATTCTAGTGGGGCTGTTTATCCTGATTGTCAAGTTCCTGCTGGAGCCTGCCACAGTTTAGCTCCTTTTCATCTCTACATGAATAGAAGAGGAGATGCCTTCGAATAAATTCACAACCTCTTCTCTGGACTCCCTTTTAGCAGTCGAAAGACAGCCCAAGAGGATAGAGCAATTCCAAGAAGAAGAAGAAGTAGATAGGCTGCATTTATCAGTTTGCATCATCCTTCATGTCATCATCTCATATCACCAGTGGCTGCAGATACTGTCAGCAGCATCAGCTGGTGTAGTGTTATAGATCACTTTGAAAGGAACGCAGTATGAGACCTTTAAGTCGTCTCTCACCCTGTTTCAGCAATATTCAGCAAATGCTTTCTCTCCACAGAACCCAAGCAGCTGCACAAACATCCCTTTTCCCAGGGAATCACACCATGACTGCAAGTGCCCCTCTCCCCCAGTCTATCACTAACAGGCAATGGAAAATGGACTTCACTTCTCTGTAGTCAGAACGAAGCCCTGACACCTCCTCTTGACTCTTTTTCCATGCAGAAAAGTTGTCAGAGGCCATGGGGGGCTTCGCAGGTGAGTAACTCACTGCCCCTTTATTGGGATGGGTGACTGGAAAGCAGCTACTAGAGGGGTTAGTCCCAGTATAGAATCTGTATTTACACACTCAGTCTGCGTGGTTTTAGTGTAAACAGTTCAACAAGGTAGCACTCTGCAGTGGTGTATGGGTAGGATTGGCCACACACTATTAGAAACCAGGAGGAGCTAAGAAGAAGATGGACAGTTACGTTATCTCTGCTTCCAGATGGGATCCCAACCTACCCTGCATTTCTGTGTTGGTTTTATCAGAGCTCTGCACTTCTTTAAAAGGGCTTTTTAAGCTCTTGACCAAGGAGTGCTCTCCACCTCATCCTGACGCATCACTCCTCAGGAGAGAACTGCCTTAGACTTCTTCAAGCTGGAGTTTTCTTCCTTTTTGCAAGAACAAGAACACCAGATACCTTGGAAATAAGAAAATTGCCAAGGTAAAGGACATCTACACCAGATGGAGTTGGTGTAACCTTACGGATTGGGGGCACACTTCTACCAGTAAATTGTCTGTTTGGTTTAATTAGTGACTTCTGAATTGCTGAAGAATCTGGTGACTCTTTAGTTGAAGAATGGTCATCAAAACCTGAGTGCAAATTACAAACTGCAGAATTTTCCAGTTGAAGAAAAAAGGGAAAGAAACAAAGAAACTGATGTAAATGATGGCTACTTGAGTTCAATGTTCTTTACAGTGCCTTGGGTGGACTCTAGGATGGCAGTGCTGCTGGCCAGCCTTCTGTTGCTGATCTCCTGGCAAAGGCTGGTAAGAGGGGGTAAACATTGTTATTTATTTGAAATGGTGAAATTGCTCATTCCACTGAAAGAACCCTTTGTCTTTTTTTTTTTTTTTTCATCTGAAACATTCTTTAAGGAGCTTTGGATTCAGCTTAAACTCTTCTGCTTTCAATTACTGTGTTCCATTTCCTACCTGTCCTAATTTCTTTTAACTACTTGGTTGGAAATTTCTTCTTGTTTGGAGTCAGATGGTTTCCCAGGTTGTGTCTGTGAGTAGATCTCATGTTCCTCTCCTTTTCCAGCCTGTCTCAGTTAAGGCTCTGACAAAAGCAATGTGCTATTGGATGGGACAGTGACAATATTGCTCTATCCCTTGTGACTGCTTGTCATGGCCTTTTAGCTCTCTGTTAAAGCAATAATGGTATCATGGAGAAATAAACTGAATCCCTGTATAGTTTATGGGCCAGTATAACTTCCAAGGATAAGAAAGGTATCAATTTGGTTATATGTCTAGGATGAATAGATGAGATGAAGCGATTATCTACTTGTAGAACTGAACTGTCAACTGACTACAGTACTTGACTAGTCTACTAGGAGATCAAAAAGCAAAAAGGACAATTCATAACTCATGTAATTTCTTAGGTCTTATTACATAAGTTTTTTATTATTTAGAAATGCTGGAAACAGATAATTACTGTGCCGTTTCATAGACAGGATATAGTAGAGGTTATTTTCCTGTTATAGCATCCAGTTGTATAAATCCTTATATGTTTAATGCTTATTTGCATTACAGGTCCAGCTGGGCTCTCTAAGACAAACTGGATGAATAAAAGTTTTGGTACAGTGCTACTATATTTTGCTTTACTAAACGTCATGCACTAGAACCAAAACATGTCTGAGGGGTATTACAAGACAGGAAGAAGAAATGCACCTCTGAGATGTGTTCAGGCTGCACTGCCCCAAGCACACTGTTTTACTTATTCTTTCCCTCTTCAAAACCTCTTACTAATCATGAGCAGAATATTTAAATAAATGGACCACGAGTCTGTCCTACAGACTCTATACCCTTGGCCTCCAAAGGGTAAATTCTCCTGAAGTTTTTAATGCCACTGATCCACATAAAATAAGGACACTGGCATCATGGCTGGCATTTGCCTGGGGTGAGGCTTGGACAATAACCTGAGGTTGCTCAGGAAGGGCTTGTCAAAGATGCCTACCTGCTATGCTTGCTCTGCCAATAATGACAAAGAAGAGGTTAGGGAAAAAACCTGGCTTGCATCCATAGAGATACACAAAAAGTTCACACTTCTGATGCCAATCTTCATTTGCTTTTATGTTGCAGGCTGTGTCCCAACTCATGATGGATATGGCTCTGCATTCCTTTGATGACCAGTATCTGGGGTGCAGAGAACAGGTAATGAAAGAATTGGAGCGAGGAGACTATTTCCAAAAGGAAATAGCTGCTAACAAGGACTATTTGAGTCTCTGGAAGAAGGCTCAGGAGGCTTTGTTAAAGAGCCCTGTAGGTCTCCTGAGAGAGATGCATGAGAGCCATGCCATAGTCCTCATGGCTTACACCATGAACTCTTCCCTGCACTCGCAGCTGAACTGGGCCACATCTACAGCAGGAAGCTCTCCGGAGCACTACAGACACAACTTCACCTTCAAATATTTTCATTTTTACCTAACGACTGCTATCCAGATAATGAAGCAATGGCAGAGCAACAAGGAGAGCATGGGAAAATATAAGTGCTACCGGGTGCACAGGGGTGTAAAAGACTTATATATCGAGGCCATGGTAGGCAGCAGGGTACGATTTGGCCGTTTCACCTCCACCTCCCGCCTCTGGAATGAAGCCCAGAAGTTTGGGAATGAAACTTTGTTCACAGTGACCACTTGCCTGGGAGCAGCTCTGCAAGGCTTTTCTTACTACACATCTGAGAAGGAAGTCCTCATTCCTCCTTATGAGATATTCCTTGTCAAAAGCTTCTTTCGGACACAGCATGGTAACCGGCTGCATCTGCACTCTGTGGGGAACTACAGCAAGTACCGCTGCCAGCTCGTGGAAGGTATTGTATATAGGCCTTCAGGCAGTGGGGGCACAGGACAGTCTGGTCTCAAGTACTCCAAGAAGCCCTCACCAGCTGTACCTACTTGGGGCCACACTGAAGGCCAAATCTGTAGCTTACCCACTGTGTTTGCCTACAAGATCCATATGATCCAGTTTTCATCTGGTTGTTGTGAAACCTGGGAGTAGCTCACAGCTCACTAGAGATGAATCCAACTGATACACAGCAGGTCTTGGGGTTTTCTGCAGCCTCCATTTATCCCATCTGCCACTGCAAGGATGTCGTAGGACACAAGTATTTGGGTCCCCAGCATTCCTGCTGCAAGGGCAGCTCCAACTGAGTTGCAGGCAGCTTGAATTCAGATATTTATTCTGGTGGCTTGCAAGGCTGCTACACTTCAAGCCTCTGGACAAAACTATTGCTGTTTTAGTGGTGTTCTCTCTCCTGTGGCAGAAGGGAGGAAAGGTATCCTTTGGCAAAGCACACACTGTGAGTATCCTGGCTACAGAAGTAACTGTTCTGTTCTGGAAGACCTCACTGGGCCTGTTCCACAGCCCTGCCCTTCTGTGAGTCCACCACCAATAGAGGACTCTTGCTTCTGTCTCTCTGAGCAACAGTGTGTCAGTGCAAACTTTGAGCACAGAATAATCATTCAGGCATGAGAGTCTGTGCCTAGACCTAAGCCAAAGTATTGGGTAGAGTGGGGGAAATGGCTCATACGGGCAAAGGCCATGCTAGCAAGTGCAGGAAGCTTTGGGCAGCCAAAAGAGGTCTAAATGACTGCTCTCCTCTTTCTTTCAGCTTCAAGAAGCAAGAACCGTGGTTCCACTGCCCTCGCTTCTGCTGTTCTTCTTAGCATAGTTGGAGTTTTCTTGTGCTTGGCCCGCAATGACTGATTCTCTGGCTGCATCCAGATATATACACTTGAATAGTGGGCAAGAAGAATTCACAGGAAATCAGTATCTGGAGTTCCTGTTGTTACAGAAGGTTCAACCCTCCCTCTGCTTTCAGCTGCAGCTCTCCAGTCGAGACTGGAGCATCCAGCCTAGTTCATCAAAACAGACATTCCCTGGACCCATTCAGGTAGGAGAGCAGTTACCTGTGGCCTTTCTGAAGACTAGGGCAGGGCCACCCTTCAGTGTAGGTGGCTTTTCCCATAGGCATTCAGGAAAGACACACATTGACTTTGGACTCTTTACAGATCTCTTACTACCTTTACTTTTAGTGAGAAAGAGCCTGTCTGTGGGATGCAAAAGGCACCACGGTGGTAAAGTTGAGTGGGTAACTGTGCAGCCTTGCATATCTTCTTTGAGTGCAGAGTCCCAGGGGACAGCAGCATAGCAGTCTTTCCCCGTCGCATGACCCCATGCACCAAAGCCATAGGTCTCATCTCAAGCTAACTGTCTGCATCTCACACATGGGGGACAGAAGCATAAAGCTGCCTTGAGATACGAACTTAGCAGCAGAACATCACAAGACTTCTCAGGCCTGTCTTCAGCTTTCATGTTTGACTTTAGCAATTATTTTGAAAAACTTGGGCAGATGCTGTATTCATTACAGTTCTCAGTGGCTGATGAATACACGCTGGTTATTTCATGCTGAAATGAAGGACAGTCTGTGGAGCCCGCTGCTGTCTTCATGAGTGTTGGATGTGACTGAAATTCATTTATATGCCTTTCTACTGTTCTTGTCTGCAATGTCTAATGCTGGAGGCTGAATCAACATCACAAATTTGAATTGGAACTTCCAATTTAACTATAGACTCCTCTCACTTTTATGTGTTCATTTAGCTCTTGAGGAGCCTTAGACACCCAAGCCAGAACAGCTATGAAGTTGTCCCATCTACAAAAAATAACAGTGTGGAAATAATAAGAAACATTTTCTGCCCGCAATTACCCTTTCCAATATGCCTTGCTTGCTTCTTTGTCCCTGGTCCCTCACCTCTACTGCCGCCATCCTTGGGTTGAGGCTACGATCAGAGAGGTTATCTCACTGGTTGAAGGAGACTAGTCACGGTGATTTAACTTTGCAGTGGAATCATCAAATAATTGAACTGAAACTCACTGACACATTTCACAGATGGCCCCGGCTTTCAGTCACTGCTGGTCTTGGCAGGAAGCTGGAGTTCTGTATTCACCACCCCCTGTCCGAAACACTAAGCAAGAAGTTAGCTATCCAAAAGAGATCTGAATATAAAAGGGCTGCACAAGCTGCCAAACGGTTGGTCAAAAGTAAGGACAGTCAAAAGCACCTGTGTGAACTGCTTGCCTCTTGGAGCAGCTCCATATAAGCTTGGTGCTGCTATTCCCTCGGAAATCCTGTGGCAAGGAAAGCAGAACTTAGGCACACGAGAAACATTAGCATTAGAAATGTAGGCACTTAAGGAATTTGGATGTCTTCTGATTTTAGCAGATGAAATGGAGGAGTTTGAGGCTCAGCATCTTGTGTATCAGATTCAGGTGTCTGTAAAGGCAGGGGCCATCATCTAATCATCCAAAACCTAAGTAACATGTTCTGTGAAACTGAACTACTGCCCCTGAAATCCTGAGACGTACTTGTCCAGGCAGCTAAACCAGATTTAATACAATACTATTTTGCTATTGGCTTGTTTTCTATCTATATTTGATATTACTTTCTTGGTGCTCTTGGTTTAGCAGTGATTTCAAATATAAGCTGACAGAACTTGATTTTCACCCCTAAATGCTCACAGATACTAAGCACAGATTTTAAAAAAGAATGAAAAGATTAGAAACAGCTGCTGCAGATACTGTTTGTATGTGTTCAAACATGCTTAAACTCTTTCCTATGTGAGAATTACAGGAATCAAGATGTATTTCTGATACAACAGCACATTTATGTCTCTTACTGCTTATCTGTTATTGCTAGGACACAGGCTTCAACCATTTTAACAACGGTTTGCAATCCTTCACAAGGTGGCTTCAGCACCCTGAAAACCTCCTCTAAGTAGTCAGCTGCTATTTTCTGGCTTTTCTTTATGGACCCGTGTCCTGGATGGATAGCCTGTAGGAAAACAACAAGTGAAGAGGAGGAGGGTAGAGAGTGAAGCCTGAGGTGTTGTGATGTTCCATTGGAGGAGGAGCTGCCTTCTGTGGTACTTGGTGTCTCATATTGTCGCAGTATCTTCACAATATCAGCGTAGTCCACAAGAAGTTCTGATACTTGGAGGGATAAGGCAGGTGAACTCAGCAACTGATGAATAGCAGATTCTACTGTGTCAGGGAAATTGCTGTGTTTCAACATCACTGCAACGAGTGCACCCATGATGTTTTCTACAACCCCCTTGTAATTCTCATAAAGTTCCTTTACTGCAGCGATCTTGTCCTGCAGGGAGGTGGTGGGATCAGCAATCTTAGCATACAAACTGTGACTGATGCTTCCCCATACATCTTTGTCTTCTGTTTCCACCATGGCTTGCATCTGTTTCAAAGCACTGATCACGAGCTGCAGATTCTGTTTAATGCTGAAATTTTCTTTTACTGGCATGATGGGGAAGTTGGTGCCAAGATGTGCATTGAGGAGTCGGAATATTGTGTTGGTTGAAGAGACATAGAGGTACACCAAGTCATGCAAATTCTGGCAGGCCTCAATCAGCCTTTCTTTATCACTCTTCAAACCAAGGCGGGCTAACATTTCTGGAGTGGGGTCTGACTCTGAAAAGCAAACAGAAGAAACCCAGAGGACACAGGGGAATATAACTGGATATATTTTCAGCTAGGATGTTACATTTCTGAAACCAGTATTACAAATTCTCAACCCACCCTCCCCCAAGACATTAGAGTTAGAAGAAAACACAGAAAAAGCTCTTTGTCAGCCTTTGCAGGGGTCTTACCAAGCAGGCCAGCAAAGTATGGTGTAAACAGCTGCAAGTATCATTACTCTTATGACTGCAGGAAGTATGACTCTGACCTTCAGCATGAAATCTGAAAAGCAATGGAAGTGCTATAAGTGAATTATTTTTGCCTTTTGGTGTTTATTGGTAAATTTATGGGAGTCCTAGCAAACAATCTATTTCACAGAATCACAGAATGGTCAGGGTTGGAATCTTTCAGTTTGTATACATTGGTGGGTCTACACAGAATTAAACTCATATGCTGGGGAGGGGGAAATAGACACAGCAAAGTCAAATGCATCAGATGTCTACATTCAAGACACAAAGCAACTGAAGACTGAGTAATACAATGTTTTGTCAGGCTACAGTTTCCTGTGAAGTGACCCATATCTGTCTGTTTATACAGTGACTAGATGTTGCAAGCATCCCTTGATAAGTGGAAGCACAAAACATTCTCCTTGCTTGGGCTCTCATCTTGCTATCATTTTGGCTACTAAGGAAGTTACAGCCTCCTGCTTGCACCTGAGAGGTCTCCCAAGGCCAACTGCAGGTCCAGTCCTGGGACAGCACGTAGCTGAGGGACTGCTTCTGATATTGCCTTTGATTGTGCCAGAGCCCTGGAAATCCAGACTGGTTGCAGCAGACATGTTGCATCAGCTATTGCTGTGGCTAAATATGCAGTTAGATGTGTCCAAGCAGTTGCAACTTCCCAGCCCGCTGCATACTTTTCTCTCACTGCTCAGCTCAACCCTCTACCTCTTCCTCCTATCCCTTCCCATGGCAAAAGTGATCCGAAATTCTGTGAAATGGCAAAACTGATTTTAGCCTCCACTGCTGTTCAGCCAGGGCTGGCTCTGGGTCTCCACGCCACTTCTTTCACTCTCATGGCATCAGAGGAGAGGACTGCAGCAAAGAGGGGTGGCAGACACTCCAGATAAAGTCCTTCCCCCTAACTTAATAGGTCTGAAACAATAGCTATTAATCTTCCCTCAAGTCCTGGAGTAAAGCAGGAACCAAATTGCTTGCTTATTGTTTAAATGATTTTCTGCTGTGTTCCAAATGATAGAGTAGGGACTCTAGAAGAGAAGAATTTGCATCCACTGTAAAGCCTGAAGACCTGAAATCAGTTTCCAGCCTACAGAATGTGACACAGAGGCAGTTGCCAGCCTGATTAATTCAATTCAGTCCAATATTGGAAGAAGTATTTCAGGATCACATGGTATTCTCAGTTAATAACAGGAGTCCCAACTGATTGATTGACCATTGCAGAAATGTAATCGTTAAATCATTAGTGTTCTCTCTCAGCTCATCTTCTCATGCTTACGGCTCTGAAAACGAGGGGAGTTTGGTGCTCTGGCTCTGGGTTGAATACAATAGCTCATCTTTCAGGGGAAAGCAAGCTGGCAGTTGCAGAGTACTCATTTTAAGCTTGATCTTTGACTTTCATCTGAGAACTCAACCATTCTCTACTAGGGAGGCAGCATTCACGACCAGAGCCTAGTGGGCAGCAGGTCCATCTTTATAAGGATCAGCGCATGGAAGATGTCTAGCTGGGATGAAGGCAGAAGTATAAACTTGTCTTGGGGGGACAGACAAAGCCTGTTTTTACTGTCTGTGGCATCTATTTTTCTATTTGCATGAGATTGTTCATTTTTTTATCCATAATTCACAGGTGTACAAACCCAGTCATGGCAACAACTCATTATTTCAAGGAATAGCTGCAAGCATTAGTGGCTTTTGTTTATACTTATAAACAATAGAAATTTATAAATCCCAGTACAAAACCTAATCCTGTATATGTACGAATGAAAAGTGCTGCCCTACATGTTCTGAGAACAGCAAGTAATACCATCCCCTTTCAGCCATGGCTGTAGGTACCTGCAATGGTACCTTTGTCATAGGCAGAGGGATTCATGCTGTACCTATTCTCTCCAGGAACAGAAGGCCTTTGGAGGACCTAACAATTGGGAACTAGCATGAAATAAACTCAAATGTGTTAAAATTGGAAGGAAGGGGAAAGCAGAAAGAAAATGAAACAAATCTGGGTAAACATCACACAATAGAATTAATAACAAGCAGGCAGGACATGGGACCCAGCTGAAGCCCAGCCTCTGGATCCCTAACTCATCACATGCTGCTGGAAACGACCAGAGGAACACAGGGGAAAGAGGATGGAGTCACTGTCCCGTACACATTCAGCTGGTTGCAGGAGCACTCAGACAAAATCAGGTAGGCAGTCTAAATGTTTAATTAGAAAAGCTTCTGGAGAAAATTTCCCTGGAGCTGGAGAAATAGTCAGAAATATGGAAATATATGTGGCCTGCCTAACTCCAGAAAGCAAATGTAAAAACTTGTAAAAGTGTTAATGTGAAGACTAATAGGTAATTTTAGCATTAAGAGAAAAAATCTAGAGCAGTTATTGGAAGCTGAAATAATCATGCTTAAATAATAGGCGCTAAAAGTCTCCTCCACACCTGTCTATTATGTAAAACGTTTGTTGAAGTGCTATTCCTCTTAGAACATTTGTTTGCTCAGTTTCTACAAATAAGGAAAAACAAATGACCTTTCAACAAAACATCACTGGAGCGGAAAGGATCTAATACACTGAGTCAGAGAGCAAGCCAGCAACATCCCTGAGGCAGGACAGATATGAATTCATACCTTGTGTTGACATGGCTTTATGTTTCCTGAAAATCACAAACCTTTACTGTATGTGTACTTTGCTCCCCCCAGCTTGAAGAAAAAGAAAGATGTGTTAAAGACTTTATTCTCTTGACAGAGCCACAAGGTAAGTGGTTGGAAGAAACATACAGTACTCTGCAAAAATATTGTGAAAAAAAAACTCATCAGACTGGCTTGTATTTCAACACTCAGACTAAAAGTTGGCTAGGGGACTGTTGAAACCATTCTGTTTTTCTACAGTGTTCTTGTGGGGGAGGGTGTGTTTAGTAAAATACAGCTGGGTCAGTGTCAGATGATTTGCAGTTAGCAGATAATGCAAGAATTACAAAGGACCAAAATGGCACAAAGGTATCATTTAAGAAGAAAAATTGAGCTAGTCTCCTACACATAGCTATTTGTAGCTATAGCTGTGATATGCGGGCACCAACAGCAAGAAGAGGTTTATCTTGGAAAAATGCGAAGCACTGCATAAAGGTGGCCCAGATTTACAATAAGAGGGCCGAGAATGCAAAAGTACCAACAAAGAAACGAGTCATCCTACTCATTCATAGTTTGCCCCTGTTGCAAAGTAAGACACATGCATTTAGGTCAAAATCATGCTAAAGCATTTTTACTTTGCAGCTGGTGATGGGCTAAAACGAAGTGGCACAGAGTTGATCACAGAAGCTCAGTGATAAGGAGTAACTCCATGGTCACTGATAACCCAGTCACTTTGGACTCTGCATATTGCTATGCAGGTGATGAATAAAAATGTATTAAATATGCCCTTTTGCTGGCAAAGCCATGATGGCTCAGAGAAGAATAATGACCATAAGGATTAGAGAAGAATAATAACCATAAGGATTAGACACAAGTGTTTAGGGCGGGGTAAAAAAAATGAAGAAGTTAAATTTTGCGCTCTGGTCTACACAGCAATAAGGAAGGGCCTGATTCTACCCAGCCGTGTCCTAGAAGCTTGGTGAGCACTCAGCGATATTAGCTCCATACATGACATGTGGGGTATGGAGAAAGTGGGGCTGCACAAGCAGAGTTCTCCCTGCAAGCCAGTGGGTGCTGCTCCAAGGCAGTCTGCCATCACAGACATCCAGCTGGAGTAGGTGCACCTCAGGGTGGCATTCCGAACATCACGGGGCTGTCTGCAGCTGCTTGATGTTCATGAGTGAAAAAACAACAGGGAATCGATTACAGCATTAGGGAGGTGAATAAACAACGAGGGAACAGGGGTTAAATATCAGGGAAGGAAACAGAGTGGGAGATGCGTGTAAGGTGATATAGGTTAGGATGGGTTTATTATAGATAATTTTACTGTTCTCTATGAGTTCCCAAGTATGTTTATTAGTATAAGCACAGAGTGCTTATATAGTAATATTTTCTCTTGAATGTGAGGACAAATAAGCTAAACTGGCATAAAACACCCTTATGGTGATATAGACTGTGCCCACTCCACCAGTCAGCATAGTTGTTTAAAAACCCGATGCCAGTAACTGAAAAAAATAGGCTGATACAAAAGTGTTTCTAGAACAGGCCTTTTATTTCCACAGCTTATTTTAGATTTTGCTGATTAGATGAGATTGTTCCACTTTTTAGTGAACTGGTTCAGCTTCTACCATCTTCAGTTTCCAAGGTGAAAAATGACCCATGTTCATTTTAGCGATCTGCTAATTACATATTTGTTAGTTATTTTTGCTGCTCTACTTATGTCCAATGTCTCATAAGGTCCTTTTCCAACCATTTGGCTAAAGATCCAAAACAAGAATTAAGATTTCTATATTTACAAGCTGTGCCTTGGGATTTGACTTGCTGAGTATAAAAAGAACCAGTGAGGCAGAGACAAAGCAGTTTCACTGCTCTTTAAGGGCTAGGCTTCTGGGTGTTGAACAGACTAAGAGATTTCTTTTCTCTCTTGAAGTAGCCTATTTCTGAAGAATGGCACTGAGCGACCTCCTTTACCCAGATAACCCCAAGAGAAGGGAAGAATTGATCCATCTCCACCAGGAATTGCTTGACTCCATGGCCACAAATTTCCATGCAACAAATGAGCTGGCTGGAGTGCTGAATGAACACCTGGGCTGTACCATTAGCCACATTCAGATGAGAGAGGGCAGCACTGTCAAGGCAAACTGTGACATTATCATTCAAGCGATGAGTGAGATTCAGCATCAGGTACAGAAGATTGATAGCGACATGAAGAAAAAGCTAGAACCTGTGTTGTACCAGAAGCTGTATGACATCAAAGAGCCTGAGCTGGAGAAAATCGCAATAGCCCAGAAAGTTTTTTCAATTGTTCTTGGAGAAGCGACTTCAACAGCTGGGATGGTAGCTATCAAACTACTTGGCTCCAACCTTATAACTCTCACAGTGAGCAAGCTCGTCAGTCTCCTTGCACAGATCGGGGCATCTGTTCTTGGGGGAATAAGCATCACCATTCTTGGGCTCGGCATTGAAATGATTCTCCACGCCATCCTGGGAGCTGTGGAGAGGAATCAGCTTCTGGCAGCTGTGAAAAGCTATGAGAAGCACCTGGCGGAGTTTAAAGCAGCCTCAGAAAAGTACCAGCGTGCCATACGTGAAGTGACTTCTTTGGTGAGACAGCAGGTTCAGTAAATGAAGTCAGAGGTCTCGCTCCTGCTGTGAAAGAGACTGCAGCAGCTATGTCTGCAGAAACCTTTTTGATTCATTACGGTAAATGAATTACCGATGGCTTTTTTTCTTATTAGTGGCAGCAGAGCAAGAGATGTAGCAGATCACGAAATTGCCACTGAAATATATTAATGGGGAACAGGTTTATAGGTGCTTCTGGGAGGCAATGCTTCAAATACTTCATACCTTTCCTTCAGCTGTTTTCTGGATTCATTATAGATAACCTTGAACTGTAATTCGTACTAGTGAGAATAGTATTCACTGCTGGAGCAGTAGTGGTGAGAAGGTGTGATTTTTCTCTTACTATGTTTCTGTATCAAAGACAACAACATGATGGGAAAAAACAATTTCAACAAGCCAGTCCATGTCATCATCTGGAGGGCTCATCAGGACAGCTGTGGCTGCTAAACTCTTAGTGTGGTTTAGTGCTAAATCTAATAGGCTGAATTCCCTGTTCACTGAACTGCTTACAAGGACTAGCTGAAGCATATTTAACTGCTATTTCCTGCCGCATCCCTACCTAAGGAGCCAGCCAGAGATCTTCTTTAAATATAAACTCTAATCCCAATAGATTAGAATGTAAGAGAAGCATGGGCCTCGAAGCAAACACACACAGCCTTGCCCCACAACTGAAAGAAACTGGCTGTAGTCTTCCAGGCATGAATAACCTCTTATGCTCAGTAATGCCCTGCTCCTGCCAACCCTCAGGTAAATATTTCTGTGCAGAGCTGCTGCTCTGTTGATTGAAATGGGATTATACACATGTACAAGTGTCTGTAGGATTACAACTCTATTAATGCACTCAATTTATCTTCAAGTGCTTTAGCCAGTCCCACCAATGTAGGACTGCCAAGAGCGTGCTCAGATTCTGCATTTGGCAATATGCTACCAAATGTCCTTATTTTTCAGATTTTAAAAACAAAGCTGGAAGCAAGAACATGATTTGCAGTCTCTTGCTCTGATTTGCTGTGGTTTGTTTTTTTTTTTTTATCTTTGAAAAAATAGAAAAAGCTAATTCAAGAATTAATAAAGATGTACCTGAATATTATAAAACCTCTCTTTCCTGTACTTGGTTTGGTTTTTTTTTTGTTCTGTCTGAAAAAACAATCTTAAAAAATAATGAAAAAACCCTAAAAACTTCATTATAGCTGCAATTTATAAATTATTTTTTATATCCATGATAGTCTAATCTAGTAAGATTGTGTATAGGTCGTGGTTTTTGGTACCACCATCCGTCATACTAAAAGCATACTTGAATTCATACTTTTTATTGATATTCAATATTAGCAATATTAGATGATTATATTAATAACTAGATCGTGCCTGTGAAAGTAAAGAGATGGGCGAGATTGCACCAGGGAAGCTCTCCATTGACTTCATAACCCTTCCATTCTTGGGTTTGATGTTTTGTGTCCCCCCCCCACCTTCCCAGTTTTAATCATCTTTTCTGACTCCTCTTTGCTTTTGTGTTCAAAAGCCACTAGATGGCAATGCAGCTGTTGACTCTCTAGGAGCTCTGCCAGACGTCAGGGAGAATGCCCAGGGTGCAGGAGCATGGATGGGTGCCAGGGACTGACAAACTGGGACCAGCACAAGCCGCAGACTGGGCGATGTGGGTCAGCAGAGGGAATTCATAGGAGACAAGAAGCACTGCCTTGCCTCACAAGAGGTATTTTGGTGGGTGACATGGAGACCTGAGGCATCATTTCTCCAAGATGTGACATCTCCCATCTTCTGACACAAAAGGTACTTGTTTAGAGGCATGAGGCTGTCGATCAGCAGAACTGCAATATTTGAATGCTGGAGAGGCAGGAGTTCCTGGCTCCTGCTGACTTTCTACGTGCAGATGTACATTCTAATTTAGGAAGAAAACCCACCAGCTCTGTCCGTATCTTTGCGAGACTGCCAATCACTGCAGTATGAGAATAGTGGAGTCAAATAAACCCAAATCTGTTGTATTTTCCAGGCAGTTCATCCACATTTTCTTGAAATCAAATTCCAAGCAGTGTCAGGGGAAGTGGGATACGCAATAAGAAACATAAAGATATACAATTTCTATTCACCTCTTGATAGATCCTTATTCCTGGTGGGCTTAAAGGAAAGCTGACTTGCTCGCAACAGCAGGTGTGGCAGGTGTCCTCATGACGATGAGATGGTGGGAGACGTTGAAGGTGTTGGAGGCTGCTGGGTGGCAGCGTGTCCTTCTGATTATGAGGTAGGAGGCTGTGAGCTCACAGAGGCCAGGCCAGCATCCCCAGCCAGCCAGGAGAGCCAACCATGACCTTATAGAAGGGTATGGCAACATCCAGCCATAACAAGGTGGTTTTGAGGTTAAAAAAAAAGCTGCTGATCATCTTGGGACCTTCCCAAACTTTCCCCCCCAATTCTAGCAATAAGAAAATCAATGGGTTTTACTTGCATTATGGACAGTTATATACTTGAACTGAGTGCAGCATGCATTTAACTGGCTAGATACAAGGGAGAGCACCCAGTGGAGCAAAAATAGCTTATCTCTGCTTGGGAACTGAAACTGTCTCACAAAATAATTCCTGCTCTCTCTAGCCCTCTGACCAGTCTTACACTTGGTCCTCCAAAGATGTCATAACCTGTCTGGGGTTAACCAGTCTGACGATGCTTCTCCTTCAGATTCCCTGGAGCTGCCACTTGATGTGACAGAAGCACCAAGTGAAAAATGTGAGAGGACTATCGTCCTCCAAGTCAGCAGACACTGCTGGAAGAAAGCAGTTAGGGCTGCAGCAGTACCACTGTCCCCACTGAGCCCAGTGTTGTCATGACAGAGGACCCCAAGCCCTGTGAGGAGCAGCCAATCTCCAAAACCTCAGCTGTCCCCCTCTCCAGTGACATGGGGAACACCATAGTGTTCCCATCACACCCCTTCAAGCATTCTCCTTCTGCTCAGTCTGTTGCTGTGGACAAAGGATTAAGAAATAGAACTGTATAACATGCGTGTTCCAAATAAGAACAGCCCCAAAGAAGAAAAGAAACTGTAAACCAGCCAAAACCAGCCTAAACTGCTTTCAAACCCGTGGAGAAACACTGGATGGCTGCAACCAAAATCTGCCCTGCAGCAGATTCTTTCTGGTAACAAGAACAATATGAAAGAACAGGCCAAAGAGGCTCAAGGTGCGGATGGCTCTGCTGTGTACACGGTGAGACTCCCTAGGCAGTGAGACCTCCCTGAGTCCTGGCTCTGAGGATGCTCCTGGGCTGGCCATCTGGTAACTTGGATATTGTGCAGTTTGCGACTAATGTTGGTGTTAATATGATGCTTAGCTTATAGTCTTACTTTTACCCACCCTGCAATGATCTTTCATAAAGTTCCAAGTTTGCCAACTAAGTCTCTGTTATTTGAAAAACTGATAACAACGTCGTGTTACACGGCACGTCCACCCAAAGCAGGGGGTCTACACGTTCTGCTCAGAGATAGACCACCTCTGCTCCCAGGTGCACCTGCGCATAGAAAAAATGTCCTCCCTACACCTCCCTCCAGTGTATTAGTTCTTTAAGCCTGCACCCACACTTTATTGCTTGTCTCCTCCCTTATTCACAGTGATGCAACTGGTATCCAACAAGATGTTTCATGTATCTTTATCCTGGTTCTTCATGTGCCTGGGGACTTTTGCTGGGAGAGGAACTTTGGACAACGAGGCAGAACAGTTCCCACCGTGTCCATCAGCCTCTGCAAAGCTGGTCACCAGTTTTGCTGGCTGCAGTTTCCATGGCAGGGAAGACAAGTAACAGAGTAAGTCCTGTGGTCTCTCCTGGAACCAAATTAGCTCTCCTGTTGCCTTTGTATGGCCCGAGCTGCCCGATGAATGCCATCCAGCCACTTTTCTCCAGCCGTCCCCTGGAACGGCAGCTGGCACGGGAGCCCAACAGATGGATGCCAGCCACGTTCACAGGGGAGCCGAACTCAACAAGAAATGCACGTAACATCCGAGTCTACCGGGAACTGCTGCTCTCTCAGTTCTTTGCCTTTATTCCCCACAGAGGCTTCTCAATACGCCCCTCAGCACCACCTTATTCCAAGACAGGGCGGGGGACGTTTTGCTGACTTTCCCCAGGAGGGCGCGGGGGAAGAACGGCCGCACTGAAGCACCTCCCTTCTGTCCCCGCCTATTTCCAGCACCGGCCATACCGCCGTAGCACTCCCCCACCCCAAAGGAGCCCTTCTCCCCATACCCCTCCCTAACTGCGCCTTCCCCCGCCCCCGGGACCGGCAGGGAGCCTCCTGCCCCTATTCCCGCTCCGCCGCCTGAGAGGCCGGAAAAAACGGTCGCCCCCAACGGCCCCCCGCCCCCCCCGATCACGTGATCCCCGGCGGGCGCGCGGCGCCTCGAGCCACGCCCCCTCTCCGCCTCCCGGCTCACCCTCCGGCCCAACCATAGAGGAGCCTCCGCGAGGGGGAGAGAAGAGCAGCGGAATCATAGAGGTGGGGTCGGCGCGCTGGAGTCCTCACTTCCGGAGCGCGGTTCCGCGCGGCGCGGCGCGGCAGTCGCGCTTTACGGCGGCGCGCCACTCGGTCCCGGTTCAAGATGGCGGTGGGGCCGCGGCGGCGAGGAGCGCGGGGGTTATAGAGGCCGCTGCAGCGGGAGGGAGTCGGGCCGCCCCGGCCGGGCGGAGGGGTGAGAAGAGCGGGACGAGACGGGCCTAGAAGGGGAAAGGAAGCGAGGCGAGGAAAGGAAAGGAAAGGAGGGCGGTTTGCGCTACCGCCTTCTCTTCCTTCCTCCCTCCCTCCGTCGAGGGAGGGGGGGAAGGCTTTCGTGTGCCTCATGGGAGACTTTCTGCCTCGTTCTCTAGTGGCCAGAAAAACCATTAATTTAGTGGTCGTTTAGTTTTTCCCTATCGGCTGTTAACTTGTTGCGTTGAAGCTCTTTGCTTTGTGTCCTGAAAGAATTTGGGATCGAGGTTTCAGAAGTTTATTCTCTTTCCTTTTACATGTTAGAAATCTGGGAAATGTGGGGTGCAAATATAACTCTTACTTCTGTTTGGTGAGGTTCCCACCTAAAGAAATAATAGTGTCTTGCAATAAAATCGGTGTAATCTTGTAAGTAGGAAGTATGTTATCGGTGATCAGAAGCTATGGGGTGCTCTTGCAAACATCAGGCCAACTGAGAGCATAACTGGAAGCATGAGCCATCAGCAGAGCTCTGTAGAATTTTACTAGTCAGCACATTGGATGTGGTCAGTTCTTGAAGCTTGCTGTAAACCCCTTCTGCCAGGCCTTGAAGCATGAAATGAGACACTGTGATTGAATCTCTTTTCAGGGCATAAGGGGAGGCACATCATTTAGTGTTTTGAAAGTGGTGTCTTTTGTAATTAGGAAGAAGGATGCATATGGCGACTGTAGTGAGGCAGCAGAGAACTTCTGACTGAACTTGTAAATACTTTCACTTTGGTTGCGGTCTCTTTGGATGCAGTGTGGTGACTAGAAAGCTGCATCCCATCAACTCCCAAATTTCAGAGAGTGTTTTAGGTTTTGAGGTGGAATCTGTTGTGTGTTGTGTTTTTTTTTTTTTTTTTCTTTTTTTTTTTTGGATGGTGTTTTGACAAGGAATAAGGGGTGGAGGTGGGGAGAGATTATAGCTGTGAGAGAGCCAACATGACTGGCTGTAGTTTGGACACTTAGGTAGTTGTCTGTAAGTTGAAGAAACATCTAAAGACAAGAAATAATTATTTCCAGAATAACCTTTTCTTTGGTCACCATAACACAGCTTGAAATAATACTGATGAAGGTAGAGAGCATAAGGGCAGTGTCATAGCAGTGGTCTGTGGGGAGAAGAAGATGACATCGGTGTGTGTGCAGAACGCTTGCTGGTGGATAGAATTGGTTGCTAGAGTGAGAAATCAAGGGCAGCTTAAAAGTCTGAGGAAAGGAGAAAATTTGTGGGAAACATTTGAAATAGAGAGGAATGGGAAAGTAAAAACTGAAGAGCTTTTATGAGAGTAAATCAAAAGCTAGAAGGACTCTGATATGCTCTTTGAAAAACAGAATGTGTGTTTCTCTCTCCCCTGTGCTACCTGTAGTGTAAGCAGGAAGGTTCTTCGTTTGAGTTTTGGAGTGAATAACAATCTAGTTGATATTTAAAGTAGGTACTTAGCAAAGCAGTAGTAAGTAGGTACTTAAATAGTAACACTTAGTTAATGTAGGGTGATTTCAATGTGAATGTCTGATCTTGTAGTAGCATTTGAGGATCTCATAAGTATTTGAGGTTTTTGAGGGAGCCACCTGCATGTATGGAGAGGAGAAATAAGCATACTCAAACTACTGGTACATAGGACCTGAAATCATGTCATCTTTTCCAGGTCTCTCCCTCTTTTTAAAATTTCGGTTTTGAGTTGGAAGGAAAAAAGTCAAAATGGGGCGGAGATCTACATCATCCACCAAGAGTGGGAAGTTTATGAATCCCACAGATCAGGCCCGTAAGTATCCATAAAAGCTGAGCGAATGGGAATGGGGAGGGGGTTGGGGAAGCAGATATAAGGCTTTCTCTGAATATATGATCCTCACTTGTGAATCAGAACTGAGTTTCCCAAACTTGAAAGGCATTCTCTTGGTTTTGGCTGATGTGAAAACTTCCTGAGAAGGCTGCTTGCTTGCAAGCTATTGTTTCTCTGCAGTATTTAGCTCTTAGTTTATACTGTAATTATCAGTGTTCAAAGGTCTTTATACTTAGCTGTTGGCTAAACTGCAAACTGCTGCTTGGGACATTGTTAATCTGTCTGAGGCTACAATTTGAGGAACACGTCAAATTTTGCAAGTGGTCTGGTTAGATGTGGGAGTTGCCTAACTGTGTTTTTCCTTTTGGTAACATGCCACATGTTATCAATACTAAGCAGCTAAAGCAAATCCAGACTTCCATGGTGAATATGCTTTACTTGAGATGTGTGTTCAAAGCCGACATGTTTTTAAAGTGCGTTTTCTGTTGTTGGCTCTAATTCAGCTTCTAGGCAGCAATCCTTTCATGACTGCACACATCACTATGACTTTTGCGGCCTATTGTTCTTTTCTGTATAGGAACACCCCTGCTTCAGAAGACACAAAGACTGTTTTATCTCCTTTCTTTTCTGTATAACACACATGAAATAGAAATCTATTTCATGCTGTATTTCACTCTCACTGGGAAGATGAGTGTAAAAGTTACAGTCTCTGTAAAATGAGTGAACTGTTGAGAAACAGCACTAATCTCAATGAAGGAAAGGTTCTTAATGGTTTTGGTTGTCTTTTTCAAGTTATTTTCTCTTTCCCCCTCCTCTCTAGGGAAGGAAGCTCGGAAAAGGGAGCTAAAGAAGGTAAATAAAGTGATCAGAAATGTTTATTTGTCATTTTCTGTACTATGTATCATGTTTGTGATTGTAATGGGCCGTAGCTGATGAGTAGGCTACAGCTGTTTTGGTTGATACTGTAAGATTGACTTTGGAAAATATTGTCCAAACAAGTAGTTTTAAGAAAATGTAGACAGAAATCTTGTTTTGAGTAACCATATCTCATCATCTACTATTTTTTAACTTGTGATGATTACAGATTTTTGAAACATTATCGTAGGTACCTGGGAATTAAAAAAACCCAACCAAACAATAAATAAACCACCCAAGACTCACATACTTTTTAGTGTATTTTACTGTATACCTTTGTCAGTTTATCTTGTTGATTGTATATGCCTTAGTTGGAGTGAATGAATTGTGGAAGCATTTGTAAATAGCAAAATAGTGGAATTAAAATTTCCAGAAGTTTTAATTACCTTTGCTGCTGATTTGTCATGGTTAGTATTTGCTGGGCATTTTGTGGCACGTTTCTTTCTGTGGACTGGGAATATTGGGAGGGGAGTATTTGGTACAAATGTTCTGTTTCTTTCTCTCTCCTGTGGTGTTTTTCTGATCTGCTTGATCTCTGATTTTCTTAGAACAAAAAGCAACGAATGATGGTACGAGCAGCTGTACTGAAGATGAAAGATCCAAAGCAGATTATCCGCGACATGGAAAAATTGGATGAGATGGGTGAGTGAGAGGTACCAGGTGTTGGACTTAGGCAATGGTTTATGTAGACGCATAATATAATTTTAAGGGACAACTAAGACTAAAATAGAATATCCTTTTCCCTTTCCTGGTAGAAGGGAAGATTCTGTGAATAGTTGGGGATTGATTATGATTTGAGGTGATGCGGTGTCATCAAAGATGACTTTTATCAGCCGTCTTCTTGGAAAAAAAGAATAAGTAGTATGTGTGATAGTAACTTAGAGTTGAAAGAGGGGATTATCATAAGGCTGAGGATTTGCTGTAGATGGGGATTGGAAGTTGTTTGCTTTGAAGTTTGATTCCTGTTTTTTGCTGTCTCGGATTAGAGTTTAACCCAGTACAGCAGCCACAACTTAATGAAAAAGTGCTAAAGGATAAACGCAAAAAACTCCGTGAGACTTTTGAACGCATCTTGCGGCTCTACGAGAAGGAGAATCCTGACATCTATAAAGAACTGCGCAAGTTGGAAGTGGAGTATGAGCAAAAGAGATCGCAACTCAGCCAGTATTTTGATGCTGTCAAGGTAATGCTTATTGTATTTCAGACTTGTACTGTGGCAGTGTACACTATTTATCTGCTTGTTAGGTGCGACAATTGCAAAGGAAGGGAACTTTGTAAGAGACCGGCATATATGTTATGTGGCCCATACTAAGTACTTATATTAAATGGTGTAGTATCTCTGGTTACAGCATTTCAGTGAGGACAGCATGGGGCGTTGTCAAGTCTGTGTTTATCTCTGATATTGATTTAGTTCAACAAGAAATTACAGGGGAAAGGAAAACTTATGTTGTAAATCAACAATATCAGAATTTGTTTCCTGTATCAAAAAGAGAGTGAGCCTGTGGGTGTGCCGTTGATATTTCTGTGAATTTCTGTTGAATCTGTCACTGGAAATTATGAGAATCCTTTGGCATTCCTTTAAAGACCTTTCCTTGACATTCTTCTGTACCATATTGGAGAACATAGTGTTGCCCAAGTGGAAGTATCTGTAAGATTTTTCTTTTTTTGCATTCTTTAGAATATGCAGCAACATGTGATTTGTGCCTTCTGGATACTCAGAAAATACAGGTGTACTTGTCTGAAGTCCCCTTTGGGAACTGAAGGTCTGAAGAGATATAGAAACATGACTGGATTTTTAGTAAAGTCTTTCATGGGCATACTGTGTGTGCTTTGTTTTGTGTTGAAAGCTTTTACTGTTGACTTTTTCCCAAATGTCTTTCATGGACTGCTGCAAGATAACATGCCCTGAGAACAGACACCTTTGGGAAGTGGTGGCAGGTGCTGTGTGTTCTGTACTCTGAAAGGTCTTGAAGTTGTGCAGTAGCTTCTGTGGGAGTAACCCATTGTCTCTTTTTTCTTTTTTTTTTTCCCCAGAATGCTCAGCATGTTGAAGTAGAAAGTATCCCCTTACCAGATATGCCGCATGCTCCCTCCAACATCCTCATACAGGATATTCCCCTTCCAGGGGCCCAACCACCTTCTATCCTCAAGAAAACATCAGCATATGGGTAAGCAGAAAAAGAAACTTGGAGGGGAAGTAAAAAAGGAGCAGTCTTATTACTGGGGAGGAGCTAGGGGTAGAAGCAGAAGTAATATTGACTAGCAGAAATCAGGAATTCTGTGTGAGTGAATTGTACTTTCTTTTAGCTCTTTAATCTTTACTTACTATTACAGGTTTTTGTTTAAATTGCTATGAAGAATGCTAGAAGACACTATGTCTTCTAGAATGTGTCTTTCTGCATATCAGTAAAACTTAAAGCCCTGACAGTTGAACATAAGGATCCCTTAAATTGCCATGTGTGTTATTTTGTCTTGCTAGTCTATTCAATTTAAGCTCCTGGTTTACTTATTTATCAGGTTTCTCGTTCTAGGACTAGTTCTTTCTATTTCTTTCTGAATAGCCTTCTGTTTTCACCAACTTTGTGCTTACTTCATTCTGCTTCTGTGGTGGGATTCAATCCTTATTTATTTTTTTTTTCAGTATTCTCTTCCGTTGCCTTCTGAGAAGCTTGCTCTTGTCTTGTCTTCCAGCAATCATGTCTTTGTATGAGGTTGTAAACTCCTTGGGAAAATACTATAGTTTATAAATGTTCATGTTTCTTTTTACAAGGTGTGTAAGCAATGATGAGAGAAGGCTAAAGAATTATATTAAGTGCATGTTTGCTTTTGTTTGTTTGTGTTTCTATATTTTTCATTTCCTTTCTTTATTCCAGACCACCAGTTCGGTCCATTTCTGTACTTGCTCCTCCTGGCCTTGGTGTTCCACGTTTACCTCCAGGCAGGAAGCCCCCTGGACCTCCTCCAGGGCCACCTCCACCTCAAGTCCTACAGATGTATGGCCGTAAAGTGGGTTTCAGCTTGGAGATGGCTCCTCGAAGGCGAGAAGAGGAGATTTCTTATGGTTCTGAAGCAGGTAAGGACTTTATTGTTAGTCTGGGGTTTTCCTCTGTTTTGCTATGGGTAGTACTGCTGTGAATGTAGTGTGCCCTAGACAAGGTATTCTCAGGGCAATATGGGTGTTAATACTACTTGAAGGAGTCCTCTTAAGTGATTGCACCTCTGAGGTGATTCTGGTATATTCCATATCATCTGCAATTTTGTTTCCAGCTATATTTTTAAATGTTGAAACTTCTATGTACAACTTTCAGATATTTTTTTTTCATTAGGTTTCACAGATCGGATATTTTCCCATGTAGTCTTAGCAGTGCTGTAATGTTGTATGTATTATCCCCTAAAAAACCCAACCGTTCTCTAGGAAATCCTCCCTTTTTCAAAAAAAAAACCCAACCCAAACAACCCCAAACCAATAACAAAACCCCCAACTGATCCTGGGTATGCATTTGCTAGGGGAACCTAGGTCCTCCTTTTCGCATGGTTACTGTATCATCCCTAGATGCTTTGTGAATAGATAGATCAACTTTATTGCATACCAGAAAGTGTCAAAGTATTTCAGTGGTGGGCAATTGCTGAATAGAAATGTACTAATGAGTTGCATATAGGAGTTGCCTTCCCTTGTTTGCTGTGCAAATTAACCAGCTGGTTAATAGGCAATGTTATAAATACACTCTCCAAAATATTCTTTCAGAAGATGTGCTAAACAGTAGAGGGTTGACAATATGCCCACGCTGTTGCTGGGGGGGGGGGGGTTCTAACTGTAGATGTACAAAATATTCTGTCTTTCAGTGTATTTGGAGTTTACGTATTTCCTAATACTTTGCTTCCTGCAGGGCAGCGAGGGCATGATGATGATATGTCCAGTACCAGTGAAGATGAAGGTTATCCTGAGGATATGGATCAAGACAAGCATGATGAGAGTAGCGATGACAGTGACAGCGACAGGTCAGATGCAGACAGTGAGGGCGAGGACTTCCTGCATCGTGATAATGACAAGGAGAGGGAAGGTGGTGAAGAAAAGAAATCAGGTATGATAGGAAGTTGTAGAATGGGGTGTGTGGTGTTTTGTGTGGTGTGTGGTGGTTTTGTTTTTTTTTTCAAAAGAGAAAAATAGCTTGTGTCTGTTTTCCTGACTAGGAGGGGAAAATAATTTGTTTAGCCAGCTAACTCTGTTCTAACTCACCTAAATTCTAGCTGAAGAGTTTTAATTAGTAAATGGATCGGAAGGAAACTATCTGGAAGTGAAGCATCTTTTTTTGGATGGACCCATTTTCTTAACAGTTGAGTTAGCTTAGTAAGGTCTTTAGCCATTTTTCACTTGAAACATTGAATTGGCAGAGTACCCTACAAAAATTAAGCCTCACTGTAAAATACACTCACTGTTCAGTGACTTGAACAACTAAGACAACTAAATTTCATGCCGCTAATGCTTTTGGATAATATTTTTTTCTCGATTGAGACCAATCGATAATGAATACTAGGTTAGCAAGTCTTCAAATAATCAGTAACACCAATATTAAGCCTTATGTAAGCACCATCACTATGTTAGAATCCTACATTATCCATACTACGTAGAAGACTTAAATCTATCTCATTTTTATTATTTTCCTCCAACGTCCTGCCACCCTTGCCCATGCTTTCCTTTCCCCAGGTCATAGTGTACGGTTTGCAGACATGCCTGGGAAGTCACGAAAAAAGAAAAAGAACATGAAAGAACTGACTCCACTCCAGGCCATGATGTTACGAATGGCAGGTGAGTGAGATGGATGTATTAATTGGAGATATGCTGTTAAGCTTCCAGTTAAGGTTTCTCTAGTAAGCTTACTTTGTTTGCATAGGTTTTTATTTTATAAAGTAAATATTTTTACTGTCATAATGTAAGATCTGCCAAGAGTATAAGCTGTGGTTAGGTATTTGTTGTCTTTTGTAAATTCTTTTTAGTTTAGTAGAGTGTGTGTTTTGCATAGCAGAATTGAAGTTATAGTAGCAACTTACGGGGTTTTTGATGTACTGGGATCTAAATTTTATCTTGCTTAACTTTTCAACAATTACTCAAATGAAATATGAATATCTTAGTGAAAAAGAAAGGGTGAAATTGTCTGTGGACTCAGCCTGTAATCTGTAAGGATCTGTGCTCTGTAAAAATATCTTTTTGCAGAAATAAGGTAACCAATAGAGTGAAGACTTTGTTTTAGAAAGGCACCCCAGTGTCTTTCAAAGGTGCCAGAGTTTCTTGGACGTGGGGGTTGTGTTTATTTTGTGGTTGTGTCCCCATTCCCCCCCTCCCTGCAAACTCCCACAAACTGTAGATCAAATAGCTGTCATTTGGGTTGGTAGTAGAAGTTTCAGCTCTCACAGGAACACATGGCTCTTGGTGGCAGAACTGTATCTAGAACAGTGATTTATTTTTTTTTTAATTTTTTTCTTTCTGTTTTTCCTTTAAAGTAAGGTTTATCTTTCTTTTTCTTATTTAAAAAAAAAAAAATAAAATGTGTGCTCAAGTTCTCTGCTGTTCACAAATACCTGTAGGGTGATTTTATAAATACATCTCCATTTCCAGGTCAGGAAATCCCAGAAGAAGGGAGAGAAGTGGAGGAATATTCAGAAGAAGAGGAAGAGGAGGAAGAGGACTCAGAGTCTGAAGAGACATCACAACAACAACAGCAACAACAACTCGGCGAGGAAGCTCTTGCAGAGACTGGGTCATCTACTGCAACCTCCCAGACACAACAGCAGCAAGCACCTCCACAGCCTGTTCCTCCAACTCAGATACAGGCACCTCCTATGCCTGGGCCACCTCCGCTAGGACCACCTCCGGCCCCTCCACTGAGGCCCCCAGGGCCACCTACTGGCCTTCCACCTGGCCCTCCACCAGGTGAATACTTGATTTACTCTGGTTTGAAGGATGCAGGCTCTCCGTACTACAGCCAGTGTATCAGTTTGGGAGTTTTGAAGCTGCAGAATGTGTTGCAGATGAGATATCGGAGCCCAGTGTGGTCTCTTGCTGTGTGATCTCTTCTGCGGTCAGTCTGTTGTTGCTGTACTGTGCTTTTGAGGCATCAAGCTCCTGTAGCTGTAGTCAGCCTGATGGACATTGCCTTTTTTTTTTTTTTTTTTTTGCACTAAGACTGAAGCAGTAGCAGAGACGGTGTTGGAGTATGAAGGACAAGGCTTGGTGCCATGTGTCTCTACAGTGTTGTTGGTTGTTTTTCTTTCTTTCTTGTGTTGTTCTCCTCACACTCTGCCCTGAACAAGACATGCAAAAGAGGTTTGGGAGTCACTACCTATTTAGAGGCTTTGATGTTGGTGGGTTTTTTGTGTGGTTTTTGGGTGGGTTGATTTTTTTTTTTTTTTTTTTTTTTTTTTTTTTGACAAGCTGTGTTGTGAAGGCTTCTGCTGTTCTACCATGTGATTGTATTTCAGGTCTGTTAGGGGAAAAAACTATCCTTAGATGAAATAAGTACTAAATTTGAATTTATGTCAGTATTAGATTGCCTGGAGACCACTAGCAATGAGGCCAATGAGTGACTTATTTTTTTTTATAGTGTATGGTTTTTTTTTTTGAGGGCAAACACCTGAGTGTTTTCATTTAGTTTTTATACTTACGTTGAAAAGATTAATAGTCGGACTGTACTGAGGAGCAGTATACTAGGATTTTAATGTATTGTATTCTATATGGATACATTAACAATGAGATTTTTTTTTTTTTTCCAAGGAGAGTGGGTGGAGAGCAAAAGTCTTTCCAGTGTCTTCCCCACAGTTTTATTTCTGATATTCCCTAGAGAAGGAACCTCAAAACAGTTACTTTCAATAGAGAAAAACTACTTACTACTTCTCGGTCCAGAAGTTCCATCAAATGCCAGAGTGAGAAATTCGTTCCCTTTTAGCTGTTTAAATTCTAACGACCTCAGGTCAGTAGCTGTTCTCGGCCATTGTTTCATTACATGGGGAAGAGCCCTTTACAAGATCTGTTTAATCTGGCAGCTGGCTAGCATTAGAACAGTTTTCAAGTTCCTGTTGAGAATCTTTAGTATTAGTTGATGGGATAGTTTTGGGTTTTCTTAACCATGAACTAAATTTCTCTTTGTTTGTCTGCATGCTTTCAGGAGCTCCTCCATTCTTGAGACCTCCTGGCTTACCAGGGCTGCGTGGGCCTTTACCTCGACTTCTACCACCGGGTCCTCCACCTGGGCGACCACCTGGTCCTCCCCCAGGCCCCCCACCAGGTCTGCCCCCAGGTCCTCCTCCACGTGGGCCTCCTCCTCGCCTGCCCCCTCCTGCCCCACCAGGTAAAGTGTTCTGTCTGCTTCAGCGCCCAGTCTCTCCCTGCTTTATTTTCCCAGTTTCTGCTGCGGTGACCAAGCAAGGAAGTATAAGTGGTTACCAGTTTGCTTTGTTCCTGTCTGTGTGGTTGCATTGTGCTGTATCTTTTTCTGTGTAATAACAAGAGATAATTCCATACTGCTATGTGCAGTTTGGTAGCAAGAAATCCCTCAAAAAGGGAATTTCAGAATTTAAACTTCTGCTGGACTGTTTCTAAATAACCCCCGGGTGCTATAATAGTGTTCCACTTAATGAGTTGGAGATAGGGGTATTTATTTTTTCTGTCTGGTCAGACATTTCTGATGACTCTGAAGTTCCAGTGGGATGGATCATCAAGAAACTTTATTTTCAGATTATAACTTTAAAATTTGAAAGGGAGCAACACACGGGCTTCTGTAGCTTTCAAAGTGTGAGGAGCAGCAGCTTTTTCAGTGCAGCATTTGGTGCAGTGTTGAAAACACTTTTATTTTTTTAAAGCTGGTGCTACCGCATCTTGTTTTTTGGGGGGGGGTGGGTTTTGGTTTTGGGGTTTTTCATGTTCTTTTTTTGTTTGTTTGTTGTTGGTTTTTTTTTTTGTTTTGTTTTTTTTTCCTTCTTGGCTTTCCGAGCCTGTGCAGTTTTTGACCAAAGATTTTAAGACTCACAGGTGTGGAGTCAGTTCACGCTTTCTTTTCTTCTTACAGGTATCCCTCCTCCTCGCCCAGGCATGTTACGGCCACCCCTGGTGCCTCCATTAGGACCTGCTCCACCTGGGCTCTTCCCACCAGCTCCCATTCCAAATCCCGGCGTACTGAGTGCCCCACCCAGCTTGATTCAGCGCCCCAAGGCGGATGACACCAGTGCGGCCACCATTGAGAAGAAAGCTACGGCCACGATCAGTGCCAAGCCGCAGATCACTAACCCCAAGGCAGAGATCACTCGCTTTGTGCCCACTGCCTTGCGAGTGCGCCGAGAGAATAAAGGGGCTTCTGCTGCCTCCCAGAGAAAACAGGATGATGAGCCTGCTCTCCCATTAACCAAAGCTGCCCCTAAGGCTGGATCATCTGCCCCTATCTCTGTACAGACAAAGGATGATGTGTATGAAGCCTTCATGAAAGAAATGGAAGGTCTCCTGTGACCTGTCGTAGTCCTAGTTAGCTTTCCTGCCCCTCCACACAGATCAGACCACCGTGGAGGGAGGAGAAGGAAAGGTCCTCCTGCAAGCAACAAAAGGGCTCGCATGACAGGGAATAGTTCCCTACCCACAAGTTAACTTGCCAGTATGCTCTGAATAGAGACTGCTGCAGATGAGGTGTGGCTGGGGACCTCCTTTCAGAGCTAGCGTGTCCCCTTGGTGGAAGGAAGTAACAGTCAAGAAGGTGATGCTGTGTTCCTCAAGTCCTGCCCCTTCCTTGGAGGGAGATAATGGTACTCTGGGGAGGGGGAGCGTGGGGGGTGACTATGCTCTGTCTGAATCCATGCACATCCTGAACACTGGGAGGGTAGCGGAACTGGTTTTTAAGGAGCCAGAAAAGTGTTAGCAGCTTTTCATACACATATGGTTGTCCAGTTTTTATTTTCTGTACTGTTCTTTTCTGTAAATATTTTATAATCCTGTTTTTTAGTTGCAGTGAGATTGATCAATCATCTTTCTTCCAGGGTAGTCAGGGAGGTAATTTGTTGCATATACTGTACACTGGAATTTTGCACCCTGTCCCCTTTATGGTCATCTCGATGGCTTTTCATTGGCAGGGGAAACTTCATTTTGTCTTGTGAAAGACAATAAATGTTCAGTGTATCAAAATACTGGTTTCCTTGTGATCTGTCTGAAAGTACTATGTAGATGGAAAGGGGGGAGATTCTTTGCTGACCTTGCAGGAAGGTAGAGGTGTTCTGAACCTCAGAAAAGAAAAGTAATAGCTACATTATAAATAACATACACTTTTTTTTTTTTTAGCTAAAGTTCTGCCATATTCTTGTCTTTAAGTTTCTAAATATCCCTTTCAGCGTTTGTTGGTAGCTAGTAGAAACTTGTCCTGAAGTACTACTAATAATTACAAAGCGATTTCTTTTATATACTCTTATTGAAAGGTTTGTTGTGTCAAGCCTCAGATACCCACTAGATGCATCTTGGACAGACTACCTTAAGTAAAAATTGGTAAACAGTTTTAATTCTGAGAGCTGGACAGGTAATTTTAGTGGTGGAGAATCTCTGATTTCAAATTATGTGAAGTTAGTGATTTTTAAGGTGCAGATATTTTTAAAAAAGGACTTTCAAATTTCCAGCTTAAAGCGTTCTTTTTCTGTTTCAGTGGAAGTATTCCTTTAGCTTTATTCACTAAGCCAAATATTCCAGTAACCCTTACCACACGCAAGAAGCGAACTTTTGTTCTCATTTGAAACAGACTGCAAAATCTCCTGGGGTCTTGTAAACAAATCAGTTTTAAGACCAATGGGATCAGTTGTGTGGGTAATAAGTCTTTTTCAAATGAGCTGCTGCTTCAGAGAGATAATTGCATTTTTGAAATATTTCAAGTTTTGTCTGGAATGATGAATTGGAGGAGAAAGTGCTCCTGGAATAGGCATTGAGACCACATGGGGAAAAATGGATTTGACAATGGAAATCATCCAGGAACTGCAAGATGGGTTGGGCTGGGTTGGGTTGGGTTTGGTTTTTCTGGGACAAGTCCAAGGCCAGGATGTCTACTGCATTGTGTGGCACTCATATAGGAGGCTTCTCTGTTGTGGTTTTATTTTTGGATAAACATGTGAGTCTGGGAGCTGTATTACTATCTGGGACTGTGTGCGTAGAAGCTGGCTGCACGTGGGCCTGATACTTCATCTGATTGACCAGAACTGTGGTTTGTCTTCAGCTTCTTCAGCTAATTTAATATGGGGGTGTGTGGTTTATTTTTTTTTTTTTTTTCCCCTTCCTTGCCTTTAATGAAGTTCTAAGTGGAAAGAGCACAAAGAAGTAAACTCTTCCTGTCACTTTTATGAAAGCAATGGGGTACGTGGATGCCCTGACTTCAGTCTGTGCGCTCAGGTAAACACCTGGTTGTCGATCAGCCACACAAATCATGAACTGTGTCAGAAACATCAAATCCAGCTTTGAGAACTGCTGACAGCCTCCCCCCCCAGCAATTTCTTTGCTAATCTGGCAATGCTTGCATCAGCCAAATGGATTTTTCCCTTGATCCGTGTGTTATCTTTGCTCTCTGGTAATGACTCTGAGTGAGTGGAATCCTTAAAGAACAAATCAATGAAATTTGCTTTGGCTGAATATCTATTGAATTCTGTAAGGTTTGTGCTTGTACTTCTGTCAAGAGGAAATAGGGAAATGCTCCCTAGTATCTCTACTGTGTCTCAATACTCTGATACTGGTCAAAAAACAATGGAATACTGTTCAATTTGACATATCAAATTGATACTGTTTCTTTGTTGAGGGAGAGTTGAATCGATGTTTGAATATTGAGCAACCTGGTCTAGTGGGAGGTGTCCCGGCCTGTGGCAGGGGGGTTGTAACTAGGTGATCTTCAAGGTCCCTTCCAACCTAAATTATTCTGTGATTCTATGATTTAAAGGGAAATTGTTTTGTTAGAAAGGAGAGAAGAACACAATACAAAGGTTGTGGCATATTCAAGAACAGTCTGTGTTTCAACACAGCCTGTGGAAACAATTATGTATTTACCTTATGATGGCACTGGTTACGGGCGCAACCCTGGAATACCATCTTCTCTACAACTCCAGAATAGATGTTCTCAGCTCTGGACAACTGGTAATGTAAAACCAGTCTAATTTGTTCATGTCTTTGTGTGGTCACAACACAGAGCTTTGGAATTCTTCTCTGTAATACCACCTCCATCTTGGGGTCACATTTTTCATCTGTGGCCCTGAGTAGTGTTCACAGAATAAGAAATGTTCATGGGGAGGAAAGGGGGAGAGAGAAGGGATGTGACTTGCCCGATGGATCAGAGATTAGTGATGGCCCAAAAAGTGGAAATATGGAAAGATTCCTGAGATTAGTAAATTTGGTGTAATCCACTGAATCACACCACTGGGGAAAGATGCTGTCTAAAGGTTACTGAACCTGCAGAACAGGGAGCTTGTCTTGGTTGCTCAAACATAAACAAGTTGTGACTGTCCTTTGTGTGGGCTATGAAGTTGTTCTTATTTTGCCTTGTTTGTAATCCTGCCACAACTGACATATGCTGTACAATTTAGATCAGAATTCCTACTACTGTACCCTACTGGAAACAAGGATGCCGTGAGTTCTCTCTTGCTCTCTGACTTGCAGAATTTAGGTGAAATGTGTTTTTTTTGTTTGGTTTTTAATTTTATTTTATTTGTTTGTTTTGTTTTGGTAGGCTATCGTGGATGATCTGGTGGGAGTCATGTCTGTCTTTCCCTGAAATAGGGCAATGCCAGTGTCCAGGGCGAGCAGCATAGCCTGGCACGCACGCTACTCGCTTCACTGTAAGTTTTTGATATCCATGTCGTAGGATCTGAGTTGCATTACAAAGAGCCACAAGTTAGAGTAACAAAAGCAGCAAGGAATGAGGATGGGAACAAAAAAATCACACAGACTGGGGACGTATGGAAATGAGAGAAGAATCCCATGCTGTGGGGAAATGGAGGAAGATCTCTCTGTGGAACAGAGGGGGAGCGGAAGGATGTGGCTGTCCGGGGTCCAGGCTGCTTCATTGCCCTTGCTAGAAATGCATGGAAGAAAGAGCAAAGGATATCGAGGAATAAAGAGAAACTGTGGGTAATTAGAGCAAGGGGGCAAAAAGTGATGTGGACTCTCTTTGTCTGTAAGACAAGCCCAGGCCCCACCAAAGAAACATCCTGAATCTTGATGAAGTCAGTTCAGCTTTTTGGTGCAGTGAGATATTCTCTAGTCTGAATAAAAGCATCACAGCCTGACTTCTAATGCTCTGTAGAATAGCCTTGTAAATGATACCACGTGAGTTTGATTAAAGTAGTATTTGAGTGATTTGTCTCCAGAATCAGAGAAATTTCCTGTTACATGGTCCTGTCTGGTTTTTACACATATTGGTAGGAACACTTGCAAGCCAGAACTACTGAAAGGAACGTTTCTATTTTGTAATAATAATATTTTATTTAAAAAGTTATCCTGTAGTAGCATTTCTGAGGTTCTAAATACAGGATGACTTCTAAAACGACAGCGATGGCATTAGCAGAGGCTCCCACTGTTCCTGGCAGGCAGCTGCGCACACATTCGCCTGTGAGAGGGGCTGCTGGAGCACGTCCGGGGGAGCGGGGGGGAAGAGCAGCGGCGGTGGTTGCTCGGCCGAAACGAGCAACGACCGGAGCCGGGGGGAAAGTGGGTTTGGACCCCGCCCCGCGCCGCCGCTGCGCTGAGACCGCCCGCCGCGGAGCTGCCTCTTGCCCCCCCCCCCTTCGCCGGCCACCGCCTGCTGGTGGGTGGGGACAGCGCGCAGGGCGGGGCATTCTTCTGCTCCCCCATTGGGTAGATTTGGATCCGCAACGCCATTGGTCGGAGAGAGGGCGAGCGTGCTGCAGCCAATCAGAAAGCGGGCCGGGGCGCGCGGGGAAGCTATAAAAGGGGCCGGGCGCGGGGCATAGCGACGCCTGTTTCACGTCAGTTTGGGCGGCGGCTGCGAGAAGAAGTGTCCGGAGTGATGTCGGGCCGCGGGAAGCAGGGCGGGAAGGCGCGCGCCAAGGCTAAATCGCGCTCGTCGCGGGCCGGGTTGCAGTTCCCTGTGGGCCGCGTACACCGGCTGCTGCGCAAGGGCAACTACGCGGAGCGGGTGGGCGCCGGCGCCCCGGTGTACCTGGCGGCCGTGCTGGAGTACCTGACGGCCGAGATCCTGGAGCTGGCGGGCAACGCGGCCCGCGACAACAAGAAGACGCGCATCATCCCCCGCCACCTGCAGCTGGCCATCCGCAACGACGAGGAGCTCAACAAGCTGCTGGGCAAGGTGACGATCGCGCAGGGCGGGGTGCTGCCCAACATCCAGGCCGTGCTGCTGCCCAAGAAGACCGACAGCCACAAGGCCAAGAGTAAATAAAACTAATCCGAGGAGCGTTCCCACTTCAAAAGTAACCCAAAGGCTCTTTTTAGAGCCACCCATTTCCTCATGAAAGGAGCTGTAGATCCTAAAAAAAAACCCTAAAGCCCAGAAAACAACCTAGTTTTGCTGTTAAAAATGTTAACATGTTCAGCATAAAAAAGTCCCAAGAAAAAACTTAAAGATTTGGGCTTCAACGTTGCAAAATAACGTTAATTGCTGGTAACTACGTGTTAAAAAGGGGATTTATTCCCCATGAAAGGTGGTTTCGCTCTGGTCAGGGTGAAAAGGACCCGAGGTGGGAGGTTGCTGCAGGACGGAGCCCCTGGACCCCACCAGCTGCTCCTCTGGGCCCGGCCTTAAGTGAAATAGAGGCAACACCGATGCCTCCAAAAACAACCCGCCCCCTCTCTATAAACAACCTCTTGACCTACAGATGTCATTTTTTTTTTTTTTTTGTAATAATAGTAGGCATTCTGAATTATTAATTTTTAATATGGTTTTCTCATGGCTTTGTCTGAGCTGCTGTGCCTGTGTTCTGCTGGAGTGCTGGCTGGGTTTGGGAGTAATCGGTAACGGCTGGACAGGTAATTTGGGGTGAAAAAGACTGTTGCCAGTTCTGATTTTTATCTAACATGGAGTGCTGAACATTACCTTGGAGATGTTGAAATAGAAACGGAAAATCAGTGGTTACAGGTCAATAAACACATTTTAATAACCATCCATTCGAAAACATAAATTATTTGAATTGTAACATTGTACAAAATTCTAGTTCTGCTGCCAGTTGCAGTCACAAGCAGTAACAAACAGTTTACGGGCCTTTGGCAGAACAAAGGTTTGTAGTCAACAAAGAAAATAGAGAATTAAAACAAGTATTCTCTGATATGTTATGAAAAATAAAATGCGTTTATTTTTAACTTGTTTAAGCATGGTCTTGGTAAAGCACAAATGAAGACTGTCCACTTCTTGCTCGCCGCCAGTCATTTTTGGCACAACAGATACATCGTTTGGATAAGTTATTTTTAATATTGCTTCCAATGTGAGAATTAATCACTGGACATTAAAAATTTGAATATTTTGCAATCTGCTGTGAAAGGGGAGCCTGAACTGATAATTTGGGCAAGTTTTGTTGTGCTGAAGTAGGGGAAGGGGAGGGAAATAAATCAGCTGCAGCAGTGTCTCCTCAGATAATGCCAACTCAGATTTTCACCAATCAAACTGTAGCAAAATAAACACACTGCTCAATTATAAAGCGATAGGGCACTGATTGTAATTGTTATCTAAAGCTGGCCTTGTTAAGTTCTTATGTCGCCTAATTTATTAAGAAAATAACGATTTCTGCAGCAGAGCACCGGGGAACCATGTCTGTATTGTGCACCCTGAGTGACACAGTATGAGCTGCTGTGCTGTAGATAGTCACCTCCTTCTGGGGCACAAATGGCCCTTCGCAGGACTTTAATCTGCTTCTTGCCTTGTTGCATGATGCCCTAATTTAATTTATTTTAATTATTTTGAAAAGGGTAAAGGATTTTGGACAGAGGAGCTAATTTCTAATCCATATTCAGTGCTCAAGATGAGCCTGTGTTACTTCCTCCTCTTTGAAATCAATTTGCGATTAAGATATCGGTTCAAATCCCCGATTTTCAGTTCAGATTGAGAGAAGACCCTTTAAAGAATAATAATTAATTACTTTGGAGATTCAGCTGCCCACGCCGCGGATTTTATTTAGAAGGAAAAACAAAAGTTTCTGCCTCCCGAGGTCTGCCCAGGTCCAGGACTCGGGGTTTATCGCCTCTTTTTTAACCCACCCTTCGCCTCTCCGGAGGGAAACTTCGCCGAGGGGAACGAGAGTCTTCCTCCTCCACGCCACTGCCAACTCGGGGCGGGTGGGCGGCGGGAATTCTGATAAAAACCGGCTTTTTCGACTCCTAAGAAACACAAAATGAGCGGGGAGAAAGGGACCTTTCTGCCGTGCAGCGGGGCGGGCGCTGCAGCGCACCAATCACCGCCCGACTCCGCTCTATAAATACGAGGCCGCCGCGTTGCTCCAGGCCCAGTGGTTTCCCCCGATTCGTGGACGACGGCTGCCACTATGTCGGAGACCGCGCCTGTTGCCGCTCCCGCTGTCTCCGCTCCCGGGGCGAAAGCCGCCGCCAAGAAGCCGAAGAAAGCGGCGGGCGGCTCCAAAGCCCGCAAGCCGGCGGGCCCCAGCGTCACCGAGCTGATCACCAAGGCTGTGTCCGCCTCCAAGGAGCGCAAGGGGCTCTCCCTCGCCGCCCTCAAGAAGGCGCTGGCCGCCGGCGGCTACGATGTGGAGAAGAACAACAGCCGCATCAAGCTGGGGCTCAAGAGCCTCGTCAGCAAAGGCACTCTGGTGCAGACCAAGGGCACCGGCGCCTCCGGCTCTTTCAAGCTGAACAAGAAGCCCGGCGAGACAAAGGAGAAGGCAACCAAGAAAAAGCCGGCAGCCAAGCCCAAGAAGCCGGCGGCCAAGAAGCCCGCCAGCGCTGCCAAGAAGCCCAAGAAAGCGGCGGCCGTGAAGAAGAGCCCCAAGAAAGCCAAGAAACCTGCAGCTGCCGCGGCCAAGAAAGCGGCCAAGAGCCCCAAGAAAGCAGCCAAGGCAGGCCGCCCCAAGAAGGCGGCCAAGAGCCCGGCCAAGGCGAAGGCAGTGAAGCCCAAGGCAGCGAAGCCAAAGGCGGCCAAGCCCAAAGCAGCCAAGGCGAAGAAGGCGGCGCCCAAAAAGAAGTAAAACGCCTGAGAAAAAATTATAGAGTCTACTCATTTAAATAAACCCAAAGGCTCTTTTAAGAGCCACCCACTCAATCTGAAAAAGAGCTGGAACACTTCGGTAGTCGTAGTAGCAGAGTGGAATCGGCTGAAGTGATTTACCGTTCCCAAAACGGGCGCGTTCGGTGCAGCCTGCACGGGAAACCCGCGCTTCCTTAAAGAGAAAATGTTTTCCTAAGTGCAATTAGGAGCCCGGCGCCTTGCTCCACCCTCTCGCAATTCACCGGCGCAGCCGGGAGCGACAACAGGAGGAGGAGAAGGAGCAGGAGGGGGCGGCGGCGCCGACCCCGCGGCCCAGCGAGTGTCTCTCACTGCGGGTCCCCGGCGGAGTTTAAAAGTCCCGCGCTGGGCGGGGATTGGCCCCTTCCGCCCACCCAGCCCCGCCCCTCCCCTCCTCGCCAGGCACCGCCCCCCAGGGTGGTGACTCGCCCCGCCCTCGGCACCGCGTCGCCCCCTCCTTCCGCTTCTCACGGGCTCCGGGGGGCGATGTGGCTCGGGATGGTGAAAGGCGTGTGCCGCGCTCCGGCTCTGCCTTTGCCCTTCCGGAGAGAGGATCCCCGGCAGCGCGGCTCCGGCGGACGGAACTTCGCCTTCGCACCGGGGCAGGAAGAGCTGCGGCCCCACTTTCCCAGCCCCCGGGTACCCTGCGCATCACTGGCCGCCGCCGGCTTCACAGCCAAGAACACCAGCTCCTTCGCAAGCTTGGACGTCGGTGTTTTAAACCGTAAAACGCTTCCGTAAAGAAAAGTGTCCCTATTTCCAATCGAGTAGAGGCGGTTATATCACTGAAAAAAAAGATGGGTGGGGTGGGGTGCGCACTGGAATGTTGGAATGTACAGGAAAAAGAGAAACCGAGCTACAAAACTGCTACGGGCAGACTTGTTTCAATAAACTGCTTTAAAAATAGTTATTAGTTGATAAAAAAAAAAAAGTAGAAATAAATCTTTTCTTAAGTTTATTTTGCAGTTTAGAGCAGAGAAGCAAGGTCTTTGCTATTAAGCAAAGATTTTCTACCGGACCCATCAAGTACAGAGGCATTAAACCCCTTCAGCAATAAGAGACGACGTGCGATCCCCCCCGCGGAACTTCGGAGCTCTAAAAAGAGGGTAAACAATAGAACAAAGTCGCCGCTGCTTTTCAGCTGTACTCAAGTGCGCGCACTCATTTCTGAGGTTCAAACAACGAAGTAGAATTCTGCAGACTGAGTACAGGCTGTTAACAGAGAACCAACCCCCCCACCCCAAAAATAACCTTAAAAAGTAAGCGGCTGCCTTTTACCTACTTAAAGAAACAAGTACTTAACTTTTCAGTTACGTGCAAACAGGCTACGTACGTACCTTTTAAGAAAAAACAGTAATTCAGCTCTCCTACGTGAAAAAATTGGTGGCTCTTAAAAGAGCCTTTGGGTTAAAACTGGCGGCGCGAGAGGCTCTACTTGGAGCTGGTGTACTTGGTGACGGCCTTGGTGCCCTCGGAGACGGCGTGCTTGGCCAGCTCGCCGGGCAGCAGCAGCCGCACGGCCGTCTGGATCTCCCGCGAGGTGATGGTGGAGCGCTTGTTGTAGTGCGCCAGGCGCGAGGCCTCGCCGGCGATGCGCTCGAAGATGTCGTTGACGAAGGAGTTCATGATGCCCATAGCCTTGGACGAGATGCCCGTGTCGGGGTGCACCTGCTTCAGCACCTTGTACACGTAGATGGAGTAGCTCTCCTTGCGGCTCTTCTTGCGCTTCTTGTCGCCCTTCTTCTGCGTCTTGGTCACCGCCTTCTTAGAGCCCTTCTTGGGCGCGGGGGCGGACTTGGCCGGCTCGGGCATGGCAGCAATTCTCGGGTGGCTCTGGAGCACCGGAGTACCCGATAATGCGATTACTCCCATATTTATAGGGGCCTTATGCAAATTTACGGCCTCAGCGATCTGCGTTTCTATTGGGTAACGGAGCCGCTGACGTCAGCTCTCGTACGAGAGACTGTGTAATTGGTCCGTTTTAAATCCCACGCTAGCATTGGCTAATAATTCGAATACTATCAGCCAGTCACAGGGAGCTCTTTCGATCACGCGGTTCGGTGGCGAAGCTCGTCCGCTGCTCTCTGGCCTCGCCCCGCCCCCGGGGTCACCCCGGAGCACCCGGGCCCGTGTGTCCCCTGCAGCCGCCTCCTCCGGCGGAGCCGTACGTGCAAAGCGTAGTTATCAGCAATTTCTTCAGGGGAAGGAAAAAAAAAAAAGAAAAGAAAAGAAAAAAAGAAAAGAGAATTGCAAGGGGTTTTGCTACTCTTTTGTTCCTTCAAAAAGTATACCTGCATACCTGACGTAACAGTCTACATTTGTAACAGCCACAAGTTACATATAAAAGGGAAAAACTAAAACAAAAACAAACCAGAAAAGATATAGAGGCTCTGGAATATTGAGCTTTCTTAACTGTGTTTGAAATTAATTCTTCTGGCCGACAAAACAGGGCTTGTGTTTCAGGACTTTAAATGAGGTGGAAGTTCTGATTTAGCGTGTCAGTTGAAAGAATGCAGGCTTCTTTTGGGATGTAATAAATATCGGCTGAATTTCTTTAAGTCAAAGCAAGATATTCCTACTAAGAAAAGATGAATCAGTTTTCAAATTGAATTTTGAATTTATTGTGCCTCAGAAGTTCTGGCTGTTTTCTCGTCAAATTGACTGAATTGTTCAAGAAGAAAAAATAATTGTTTAAGCAGTCTAATACGATCAGTGGTATTAAGAATTCTGATGCAGTTCTGCTGGGCTGTTTTACGTATATCATAGAGGAAGCGTTCTTTAATATAGTATTAACCTATAAATTTAGAATCACAATGTTTTTAAATTAAAATTCTCTGTGGCCACATTATAAATTAGTTATAAATTCATTCATTGGTAAATGAGAGCGCTATGATCCATATCTAAAGGGATCAAGTTAATTGGTGGTTGAATGACTCTAGGACTGGATAACTTGGTATCATATAGCCGGTGCTGTCATGATGCTATTTCCTTTTGGAACTTTTAAAGGTCATTCAAACTCTAGACTTTGTTGGTATCAGAGGAGCTGGATGGCATGGTCCTGTACAAGCAACTTACCTGGCATGGGTAAATGTCACTTAAGGTGAGTGAGATTGCTAAAATCATAACAAAGCTAATTGTTGAGGAGATTTGTAAAGCTAGTGAGAGAGATTCTGGATACCGGTGCAAGCAATAAAAAAGATCGCTCAGCTTACCAGGCTCCTTTTGCTTCTGCTTTTTTTTTTTTTTGCTTTTACTGTGCTGGGGACAACTCTGGATGCAAAAATATTTCCAGCCTATGTCCAAAATACTGCTGTCTCAAGACAGGGAGCCAGATGAGGAAAGAGTGGGACTTTTCTCCTTCCCAGTGAGTAAGGCTTGCTTGCAAGCTCTTCTGCTGTGCTCAGCACCTAAACTGGGAGGGGGACAAAACCAGCCACCCGTGGTGAGGGGAGCAGCTTCATGCTGCCTCTGTGATACTGCGGTGCTCTGGTTTCGTGTCCACCTCCCCCAGCTCTTCTCTTTCATCAGAAATGGGCATGCAGCGGGTGCTCATCCATCTCCATTTCCTCTACTTCCCCCACAGCTGCTTTTAGCAGGTCGGTCAGCTTGGAGAAAACCCGGGGAGGCAGGAGGGAGCTCTATCTGCCTTTCCACGAGAATAATATTCCTCTTTTTCAGCAAAGCAAGAAGAGAAGCCAGAAATCCAGGTTAGAGCCTCTGTTGAAGAAAGGTGGCTGCTGCGAACCGAACAGCTACTGCTTGGTTCTGCCTTCCAGCTAAAAAAATCTCTTAAAACAAACAAAAAAAAACCCCCAAACCAAACCAAAACACAAACCTTCAAAAACAACAACTGGAGGCTAGTCATTCCTGGTGTAGTGTGGTTGTGTGTGCTGCCCCGTCACAAACAGGTACTACTGGAGAGTGCTGAAGTCGAAATAATTGTGGAGGGCAATAGGAAGAGGGTTAGAAGGTATTTATAAATGGAACTCAAGTTCTTGGAAAGAACAGATTGTGGAAACCTTATCAATAATGGCAGAAGAGCTGAGTTTTCTGCACTGTTTAGACAGGGTTTATGGAAAAGAAATCTAGACATTGATATTTCTCAACAGTCAAGAAAACCCCCATTTTCACTAAAGGAAATGGATAGGAACTTGTTAACGACCAGTCACTCATCATCCACACTACTTTGATAACAATGGAGTTTCCAGTGACTGACCAAGGCTTTGGAGCATCCAAAAGAAATAATCCTTCAGAGTCAGAAAATCTAAGTCTGGTGGGAGGGAACAGAGAAAAGGCTTCAAGAATAGCTCCGGAACAACTCAAGGAACATCAGACTTCGAAGGAGTCCCCAGCCTATTGCATGTTACCAAACCGTATGAATTATGGGATTCTTTTTCCCCAGTTGGGGTGTTTCCTGCCAGGTGAGCACATTGTGCTACGGGCTGTCAGTTTTCTCCTGTTCAGGTAACTGCTCCAGCTGAAAATTTCTAGGGGGCAATGGGAAGACACAAAGGTAAATCAGCTGTTAGTGTTATGCCACTGCAGCAGCTCCTGGGTGAGCTCTGAATAGATTTTTCTGGAAAATGCCTTTTCTTGTTCTGAAATCTCGAGGCAGACAGATAATCCTTTTCTGTCTGTGCTTATTGCCTGAATGGGCTTCAAGGGGAAAAAATGGAATTTTTGAGTAGTGCCTTGGCATTCTGCAGTATCCCACCTCTGAGGCCTCTTCAACCAGAAATGCTGGAGGACCACTTATCTGATGAAGGAAAGTCAGAGACCTGTGTATTATCTTGAGCTTATAGACTACACCTTGGCAGTGCCAAAACCTCCTGAAAAGCAAGCAAACAGAAACCATTAACCAAAACAAAGCAGCAGAGACAAAAAAGATTGATTTTAAGAGCAGTAGGATAAGCATTAGAGATGTGGATTGGTATCCGAACATAATTTAGTTTGGTGTATTCCACTGCGGTAATATGGAGGAAAAAAAAAAAACAAACAAGTCTCATGAAGAGTTACAGAACTACTAGATAATAGCACATAGAATTAGGGGATATTCCAGTTACACTGATGATGAATCACAGCTCTCTAGAAGTTCTGACTATTTTGGAAAATTTCTAAAGTGCATGGTGCACCTTAGATTTACATTTGAGAAGTCCGGTTTTAAGGTTATGGGTAAGTACGGTAGATCTTTTAGCCATTTAGACTGAAATATTAAACATAATCGTATTAAATGCTGTGTACGTTGCCATCTACAGCTGCAAGTTTTCTGGCCTTGTAAATTGTTGACTGTCACTATTACCTGAAGACCTTATAAGTATTAAACAGTAAATATATAGGTACTTTTCTAGAGCATAAGATAGCTGTACTGAAAAAGCCACAAGATGAAAGTAAAGTATAAAGGGGGGGGAGGAAAACTTGCTATGCATTTTCAGAAATAAATTACATTTGGAAACTTGAGATTTCTCAAGATGAACGAGGCAACTCATTAAAATGATGATTTCTCCACTCTGAGAGCAGATATAGAACTACAATTTACAAAAAATATTATCTGCCTGAAAATTAAAACTCTGTGAAGGAAAAAAAAAAAACCAAAAGGAATACTTTGAGATATTATGTATCAGTAAGGAGTAAGGCCATGACCATGAGAAACACAAGCCAAATCTTCAAAAGCACCTGAAGCAATCTCAATTTTTTCGATGGGTACATGAATAAGATAAACAAATCAGTTTCTTCATCAGCACCTCAGTCCCATAAGCACAGAAAAGCCCCATAATCATGCAGAGACGCAAACTGATGCAACCACCTACAAAAAAGGGAACGTGTCATCTCCATGGAAAAGAAATAATGAAATGTATTAAAGGCGTTGCTCAGCACTCCTTATAAAACGGTGGATTTACTCGAGCACAGAGGCCATCCCGTCCCTGTCCACCCCAACGCCCCCCGGTCGGGCCCTTTGTTGGAGTGGGAGGAAATGGCGGCGGCGGCGCGCGGGCAGGGCGGGGCGGCAGCGCGCGGGCGGGAAGCGGCGCTCCCGGCCCCGCCGCCCCCATTGGTTGGATTCTACTGCAGACCCGCCGCTGCCGCCCACCGCCCCGCGCCCACGCGGCCCCCCAGAGCCGCCACGGCGGGGCCGGCAAGCCGGGCCCTGTGCGCGGCGGGAAGGAGGGTGTCCCCCCCGCCCGGCCGTTTGATCCCGCGGCGAACGGCCCGAGCCGGCGGCGGGGCCGGCTGCCTCCCGGGGCCGCCCTCCCCCGCCCCCTGTCAGAGGCGGCGGCGCGAACGTCCCTGCCCGCAGGGGGAAGGGCGCGGAGAAGAGCCCGCCCTTGCCCTGCCCCGTCGCAGTTCTCAACCAGGTCCGACCGCTGCACATATACACAGCCGCTGGGCGCCCTTTCTGTCACACGCTGCCTGGGTCGTGTAGGTCGAGAGAATGTCTGGCAGAGGCAAGGGCGGGAAGGGGCTCGGCAAGGGGGGCGCTAAGCGCCACCGCAAGGTGCTGCGCGACAACATCCAGGGCATCACCAAGCCGGCCATCCGCCGCCTGGCTCGGCGTGGCGGCGTGAAGCGCATCTCGGGGCTCATCTACGAGGAGACGCGCGGTGTGCTGAAGGTCTTCCTGGAGAACGTGATCCGCGACGCCGTCACCTACACCGAGCACGCCAAGAGGAAGACGGTCACGGCCATGGACGTGGTCTACGCCCTCAAGCGCCAGGGACGCACTCTCTACGGCTTCGGCGGCTAAACTCGATTCCTGGGAATAGGTTACGCTTTTAGAACACAAAGGCTCTTTTCAGAGCCACCCACCTTTTCTGAAAAGAGTCGTAATCACCGTTTTCTGTGTGCGTGTATTGGTTTTGTAGTCGCACTTAAGTAGATTGGGGGAGCCGGGGGGGGTTGGAGCTGGATGTTCCCCCCTGCTCACGGTTCAGATCCTCCAAGCAACAGGGGAGTTTAAAACACAGCGGCGGAGTTAATCTCGATTGCTTGTTGCTGCCTGGGGTCGAAAGAAAAATACGTCGATTATACAAGATCTATGTCTTTCGTTTCTCCCATCCCCCACATTCCCCTCTTCTCCACTGCCCTGCTCCGAAACAGGAATAAAATGGAATAGCACGTAAGAAAACCAGGATGCCAGGCAAGCCCACGCGCCCACCAGATTCAGAGCAGCCCCCTCCGACGGGGGGGGGGGGGGGGGGGGGGTGTCATGATATGGCGGCGCTCTCCTCTCGGCCACTCCAGTGGGGGGGACAAAGGGGGAAGGTGCCGCGATGAAACGCGCCACAGATCGCTGCGGGGAGGGACTGCGAGCCCTGTACTAAAGCCCCTTCTCCCTTACTCCCCTCGCTCTCTTTTCTCTCTCCCTGAAACGTTCCCTGTTCTCTACAGGCACTGCTTTCTACCACATTCCTCCCACTCCGCGCCGGCAGCTTTCAACGGGGAACCCCAGAACTGGCCCCACACGCGCATCGGGGCCGAGAGGGGGGCGGAGGAGAAGCGTCCGCTACGGTCCCCCGCGGCCCGAACCTCCCCTCCCGTTTTAACCAGAATCGGCGCTGCATCAAGCACCGAAAACACCAGTGCTACCGGTGAGCTACAGGTCAGCTACCACTGCTCTGAAAAACACCCAGAGACACAGCTCCCTTTCGTGGCCGCGTGGTGGCTCTTAAAAGAGCCTTTGGGGTCGGTGGTGGCAGGCCAGCAGCCTCAGGCGCGCTCGCCGCGGATGCGGCGGGCCAGCTGGATGTCCTTGGGCATGATGGTGACGCGCTTGGCGTGGATGGCGCAGAGGTTGGTGTCCTCGAAGAGCCCCACCAGGTAGGCCTCGCTCGCCTCCTGCAGCGCCATGACGGCCGAGCTCTGGAAGCGCAGGTCGGTCTTGAAGTCCTGCGCGATCTCCCGCACCAGGCGCTGGAAGGGCAGCTTGCGGATCAGCAGCTCCGTCGACTTCTGGTAGCGCCGGATCTCGCGCAGCGCCACCGTGCCGGGCCGGTACCGGTGCGGCTTCTTCACGCCGCCCGTGGCCGGCGCGCTCTTGCGGGCCGCCTTGGTGGCCAGCTGCTTGCGGGGCGCCTTCCCGCCCGTCGACTTACGCGCCGTCTGCTTCGTGCGCGCCATACTTGAGAATCGTACCTGAACCACTGAGCGAAGAGAGACAGTGGTTGTTGCGACTCCTATTTATTGTGAATGGTGGCCCCGCCCTCCCGCCTCTGATTGGCCGAAAAAGCGAAGATTTTAATTGGTTATTTCGGACCGTCCTGTAGCCGCGGCGGTAGCTGAAGTCGCCCCGAGCCCCAGCCCTTTCCAGAGAGAAGTAGCGCCCCCCCCCCATTTTTTTTTTCTTTTTGGGAAGATTAAAGACCTTAAAAAGATTGATTTCTCTAGTTTTTGCTTCTTCTGCCTTTTTTTTTTTCTGCTTTATTTGTGACTCTGAATCCTGTTTACCGGATTTGCGTTTAAAATATGTTATAGGATAAGGTATGTGATTTTAGTTGCTAAAAGGCCCACTAACGTGGTATTTTTGATTTTGAATTATAAATAAAACATATGATCCCTCCAGAAATGCTTCCCTAAATAATCCAGAAAGATTAAATATGCGACTAGCTTTTTACATACTTGCATTTTAGTAATGAAACAACAACAAAAAAAGATTGTCCTCAAAAAAACCCAACTATAAAACAGGTTACATTTTACCCTTCTTTGGTATCAAAGTCTTTTTGCAGGTTGTATGAGAAGAATTAACTTAACAAAGGGTAAAATTAATAAAGGCAAGTCGTTAAGAAGAAGAAAAGCGATTTTCGAAAAAACGGAAGATACTAAGATTAATGCTGTGTCTTGACTATTAAAGACCGCGGCTCAGCACAGAGGGGGTTAACGCGGGATTTTCAAATTGGCCCAATGAGATCGGCCCTTTCCATCAGCCAATGAACAAACAGCGCTCGGATATAAAAAGGAGTCGCGGTCGGCTGCGTTAACCGCTGTTCTCTTGTTCGCGGTGCACTAGCGGGACCAGAGCGGCTCTTAGCAATGGCGCGCACGAAGCAGACGGCGCGTAAGTCGACGGGCGGGAAGGCGCCCCGCAAGCAGCTGGCCACCAAGGCGGCCCGCAAGAGCGCGCCGGCCACGGGCGGCGTGAAGAAGCCGCACCGGTACCGGCCCGGCACGGTGGCGCTGCGCGAGATCCGGCGCTACCAGAAGTCGACGGAGCTGCTGATCCGCAAGCTGCCCTTCCAGCGCCTGGTGCGGGAGATCGCGCAGGACTTCAAGACCGACCTGCGCTTCCAGAGCTCGGCCGTCATGGCGCTGCAGGAGGCGAGCGAGGCCTACCTGGTGGGGCTCTTCGAGGACACCAACCTCTGCGCCATCCACGCCAAGCGCGTCACCATCATGCCCAAGGACATCCAGCTGGCCCGCCGCATCCGCGGCGAGCGCGCCTGAGGCTGCTGGCCTGCCACCACCGACCCCAAAGGCTCTTTTAAGAGCCACCACGCGGCCACGAAAGGGAGCTGTGTCTCTGGGTGTTTTTCAGAGCAGTGGTAGCTGACCTGTAGCTCACCGGTAGCACTGGTGTTTTCGGTGCTTGATGCAGCGCCGATTCTGGTTAAAACGGGAGGGGAGGTTCGGGCCGCGGGGGACCGTAGCGGACGCTTCTCCTCCGCCCCCCTCTCGGCCCCGATGCGCGTGTGGGGCCAGTTCTGGGGTTCCCCGTTGAAAGCTGCCGGCGCGGAGTGGGAGGAATGTGGTAGAAAGCAGTGCCTGTAGAGAACAGGGAACGTTTCAGGGAGAGAGAAAAGAGAGCGAGGGGAGTAAGGGAGAAGGGGCTTTAGTACAGGGCTCGCAGTCCCTCCCCGCAGCGATCTGTGGCGCGTTTCATCGCGGCACCTTCCCCCTTTGTCCCCCCCACTGGAGTGGCCGAGAGGAGAGCGCCGCCATATCATGACACCCCCCCCCCCCCCCCCCCCCCGTCGGAGGGGGCTGCTCTGAATCTGGTGGGCGCGTGGGCTTGCCTGGCATCCTGGTTTTCTTACGTGCTATTCCATTTTATTCCTGTTTCGGAGCAGGGCAGTGGAGAAGAGGGGAATGTGGGGGATGGGAGAAACGAAAGACATAGATCTTGTATAATCGACGTATTTTTCTTTCGACCCCAGGCAGCAACAAGCAATCGAGATTAACTCCGCCGCTGTGTTTTAAACTCCCCTGTTGCTTGGAGGATCTGAACCGTGAGCAGGGGGGAACATCCAGCTCCAACCCCCCCCGGCTCCCCCAATCTACTTAAGTGCGACTACAAAACCAATACACGCACACAGAAAACGGTGATTACGACTCTTTTCAGAAAAGGTGGGTGGCTCTGAAAAGAGCCTTTGTGTTCTAAAAGCGTAACCTATTCCCAGGAATCGAGTTTAGCCGCCGAAGCCGTAGAGAGTGCGTCCCTGGCGCTTGAGGGCGTAGACCACGTCCATGGCCGTGACCGTCTTCCTCTTGGCGTGCTCGGTGTAGGTGACGGCGTCGCGGATCACGTTCTCCAGGAAGACCTTCAGCACACCGCGCGTCTCCTCGTAGATGAGCCCCGAGATGCGCTTCACGCCGCCACGCCGAGCCAGGCGGCGGATGGCCGGCTTGGTGATGCCCTGGATGTTGTCGCGCAGCACCTTGCGGTGGCGCTTAGCGCCCCCCTTGCCGAGCCCCTTCCCGCCCTTGCCTCTGCCAGACATTCTCTCGACCTACACGACCCAGGCAGCGTGTGACAGAAAGGGCGCCCAGCGGCTGTGTATATGTGCAGCGGTCGGACCTGGTTGAGAACTGCGACGGGGCAGGGCAAGGGCGGGCTCTTCTCCGCGCCCTTCCCCCTGCGGGCAGGGACGTTCGCGCCGCCGCCTCTGACAGGGGGCGGGGGAGGGCGGCCCCGGGAGGCAGCCGGCCCCGCCGCCGGCTCGGGCCGTTCGCCGCGGGATCAAACGGCCGGGCGGGGGGGACACCCTCCTTCCCGCCGCGCACAGGGCCCGGCTTGCCGGCCCCGCCGTGGCGGCTCTGGGGGGCCGCGTGGGCGCGGGGCGGTGGGCGGCAGCGGCGGGTCTGCAGTAGAATCCAACCAATGGGGGCGGCGGGGCCGGGAGCGCCGCTTCCCGCCCGCGCGCTGCCGCCCCGCCCTGCCCGCGCGCCGCCGCCGCCATTTCCCCGCGCTCCAACAAAGGGCCCGACCGGGGGGCGAAGGCGGGGTGGACCTCGGAGGCTGCTGCTGTGGCGATCTGGTCACCCGATGTTTTCGACTCGGAGGAGGTCACTGCGTGGCCACGTCACCTATGGCGTAGCCCTTTGTTTTAAGAGTATCTTTAGAGCGTTGAACGGTGCCGGTTCAGCAGCTTTATCGTTTCGGGCGGAGATGTTGGGTTTTGCTGAGGGTCTGTGGCCACCGGGGCTCGGCCGCAGCTGCTGCCGTGTGTCCCGGAGGCACGACCCGCGCAAAAGGCCCTCGAACCACACGGGCGAACACACACCATTTCACTTTTCACTTAGTATTTAAATTCACCGTCGATATATATTTGGGGGTATTTTTACTTTGTTCTCGAAGGATCACCAAATAAATGCAATTCCAAGCATTTAGTATTTACAGTCTCGTGCTTTTCAGGAGTTTTTCCCTGGTTAGTTATATCTGACTGAGTGCACTACACAGGTTTTATTTTTTGTGTTTGCTTGGTCAGGTATCTGTAATTTTGTTTGATCTTCTCCATTTTCCCCTGTTTCCTCATGCATCCCCATTTCTATAATGCTTCCTGTTTGTGAAAAGCTTTTTTTTTTTTTGTAATTTCACAGCTCTTTCCCTTTGAGCTGTCACTTGTGTGGGTTTTTTTTGTTTGTTTTTTTTTTTTTTAATTTCATTGTCCTTTTCATCCTTTTTTCTTGAAATAATTTTCTCTTTCTTTGCTGCTTTGTGAGGGTGTTTTGGGATCATTTTGTTTTCTCTCTGTAGCTTTCTTGTATGTATGTTATTTAATTCAGCTTATGTTTGGCCACCATTTTGATAAGTATTTTCATGTGCAGATGGGTGGTTTTGTAGTGTTCATATCACCTTTTATTAATATCACCTGGTTTAGTTTTACAGGAGTAGGAAAGATAAATATATATCTTTGCATATCAACCTTAATGGTGCCGTTGGCACAGCAGCGCCTCAGTTTATATTAGAATCACTCTGTCTTTGCACACTATTTATCATTTCACTTAGTGTTTGAGGGGAAAAAAAAAATGATATGCAGTCTTTTTTTCTCATCCATTTACAGGTTACAGCGTTAATACATTACAACAGAGAGCTCAGTAAAGCTTCTGGATAACAATAAAGTGTATTCTTTCCTGCCTGTTACTTCTCTCAGTATTTAATACACACCTTTTCCCTGGTAGTTACTAGTGTGGTTTTTCCCTCTATTTGTCTAGATTCAGAAGACCCTTTTTGTTTTCTCCAGGACTACTGGAAGAATTATTTTTCCCTTCTCATCTGGCACGTATGTTTTTAAGCATGTAATTTTTTGCCCATCTTTTCTAGAGCTTTGCTTTCATTTCACCTGATGACTTCAGTTGTGTAGGTGTTACTATTCTGGTAGATTATCCACTTAAACAATTTAATTCTCTTTATGTGGTTTAGTGGGAATAGGTATTCTGCCTTGCAAGCTGCCCTGTTCACTTCCCACGCCCAGTGTTGATTGGCACTTTGTCAAAAACTTGCAATCATCTCCTTTAGCGTCCATTTCTGCCTTCTTTTTAGTTCTCTAGATCTCTTTTTGTGGCATTTGTTGTGTGGTTAATATTGCTTCCCCCCCCTGAAATTTAACATTTGCTTATTTTTCATCATACCTTCTTGATTCTCTCTATATTAGACTTCCTTAAATAATCAACTTTTCATCCTTATCCGAGATCTGTTATTTCTTAAGAGTAACAACCCAGCTGAAGAACCAAAACTGCTAAAAATGTAATTTGTTCCTGACCTAAGCAATATCTTAACTTCAAAAGGGATGAAAACCACAGATGCTCTGAAGAGTGAATTTTTACTATGATCGATTTTACACAGAACCTTTTATAGATATGATAGCAATGTTCAGGCACACATAGATTGCTGCATTACAGTGTGCTTGGGTTATTTGAGGAAATATTATTCGATAGTTCATGACTGTGTCACGCCCCACTCGGAAGAGGGGGGGCAAGCGACTCAGATTCTCAAATCCCCAGTGGTGTGGACTAAGGTGAGACAACTCTCAAGGTCCTTACGAAAACATTTATTAGATTCCCACAGTGATTAATATATGTCTTAACCAGGTCCATGATAATTGGGGAGGTATATAACAAATTATGGCAAGCGGTAAGGTATGCCTTGCGTTACTTACCAACAGGTGTATGACAAATTATGGTATAAAGTAGTACGTAGCAACAGATATGCAATGAATCATGGCGAGTGGTAAGGTATGCCTTGTGTTACTTAACAATTTTAAAAGAAAAGAGAAAAGAAAGAGAAACAGAGGGATAGAGAAGAAGAGACAGAGCAAGAGAGCAAAAGAGATCACCAGTCCTGGTTCCAGCGTTGGTCCAGCCCACGGGGGGTCTCTGGTTTGTAGAAGTGCTCCTCTGTGTAAGATCTCCCCAGGGAAAAAAAAAAAATCCCTCTAGGGGCACTTATTTTCCCTTTTTCGCCTTATCAGTACAAACCCCTCCACTGTTATGCTACTCAAGTTCCCCCCACCCCCCAGGTGACGTGTAGCATGATTTGGGTGGAGAGACAAGTGCTATAGTCATATATATTTAGCATGATCTTCATGAGCATGTACAGGGGTGTCAATTTTAATATGCATTTTATGGATAATGAGGCAGAGGTCATTATCGGGCATAGCAGCCTTCCAAAGAAACAAAACAACTGCACAGATTCTCGTTATCTTCTCCGTGCCGATGAAAAGCAGCGCTGTCCTGTTTCCCTCCTCCAGATTCAGGTGAGTTTCTTTCCCACCTGCAGAAGCAGGTGTTGGCGTTATCATGGCTTTGAGCATAAGGCCTGCATAATTCGCCCCGTGGCTATAGCTACATTTCAGGGTAGTTGGGAGATGTTTGGAACTTGGAACCTTTGACAAGTTCCTCAGAAAAGCTCTGAGAGCCTCCTCCTCCTCCTCCCTCTCCCTTTCGTCTCTCACCATTTGTTTCAGGGAATTTACAAGTAGTCTCTTACAGATCATTAAAGTCAAGTTCTGCTTACTCAGTTTTATCGTTTCCACACCAAACAACAGCCAGTTCAATTTTCTTGGCTTTATTTTAGCGTAGCGTATGTTTGTGGTACTTTTCTAAACTTTTCACTGGCAGCTGTAAGTATAAAATAACATTGTGTAGATTACTGAAATGTTGAGGGACTCCTGAAAATAGACAAAATTAAACCAAAAGGAGAGGCATATATCCTGTTTACAGCAGCTCAAACCTTTCCATATTCCGGAAAAGGAGGAGGGAGCTCTGAGCCATTTGCATTGACTGAATTCTGGAGTAACACTTCGTTTCCTAATATGACCTCTTGGTCTCATATTTTATGGCCAGTGTCCATCCATCACCCCCAGTGGTTCATTTAGAAGGATTTTGTTACTCGGAACCAACAAGTGAGTATATGAAATACCCATTAAATTTATTTATTTTATTTTATTTTTTTTTTTTTTTACAGTTTAGCTTTTCCCATTTTTCAAGACAGTCTGGGGAGGGTGAAGAGTTCTGTTTTCCTCTACTTGATCAGTCAACATTAGTTGGAAGAGCCTTGAGCTGTCTGCTATGGTGTGGGAAGGCAGCCAGGGCACACTGGAGTGAAGGAGCAGGTTGGGTGAGGGCAGGAAGGAGCAAGGAAATTACTTTATTCCTCTTCCCGCTCTGGGTATGTCATAGAAGATCATAATGTTCCTCTTCCCTTCTGCATTGGCTTTCATTTTCCCATCCCACCATTCCTGCTAATGCTCCTGGCCTTCCGAAAAGACAACCATCCCCTTGAGGAAGCTGTTAAATAATCTGAATTTCAAAATTTGTTTTCTTTTCGATGATCTACTTTCCTTTGGGGTTTTGAGGAAAACTTTTTAGTTATTTGAAGGAGCTGCTGATCTCTCCCAGAACATGCAATTTCAGTTCAATAGGAGAATTAATATCAACTTAGAAACTCTCTGTGGTGTCTTTTTTTTAAACCTAACCAAAAGTATTCTTATAGAAATGTTGCAATTTGTTGAGATTTACCTCACCTGCTAAAGCCAGAAGCTTGTGATAAATGTGCTATTTTGATTATGGGCTAAATTTATGAGGGAAAGGAACAAAACTGCATCACATTCTAAGGGAAACGTAAGTGTTCTCAGAGCATAATCACAGGAAATGCAAAGTCCAGGGAAATATGGAGATGGATTTTTGCCTGGAGTGACAATCAATGTGATGAAAATATCACAGAAGTTGTCTAACTTCATGAAAACAAATTGTTTTTGTAAGTTGTATTGCAAATATGTTAACTAAAGCACAAGAAAAATGAATGCTCTGTGCGTCCTACTCGTATGGAGTCTCCAAGCTGTCAATCTCTGCCCAGGCCACCTCTTGGGAAAGTGAAGACAGGGCTATCAGAATGACTGGTGGTTATTCCCTGTCTATAAAGGAAAGTCCCACATGTTGCTCCTCACAGCTCAATATGCCCCTAAATTACTGCTGGATTGTCTGAGATTTGGTCAGCTGAGCCCTGGCTTTCATTCTCGTTTCACCTGGACTAACCTGATGGATCTGTCACCTTGACTGACTGTTCCCTGCGGGTCTGTCTGCCTCAGGGCACAGCAGGGTTTCTTCTTGGATGTGCATTTACCTTTGGGCTCTCTACTTGCAACTGTGGGCTGAAGGCCACCACTTGTGCGTTCTGACCTGTTTTCCTCCAAGTGGAAGCTGGAAATCCTTGTGCAGTGTGGATCGCGGCAGCTCCCACCCAAAGAACAACAGGGTCCTTCTCTGACAAAGCTTTATAAACCTCACTAAAATCATATAGGTATTTATTAGTTACTGATGATGCTTAAAAGTGTTACCTTTTCATGCTTTGGTGTGTTTATGCAGTAATCCTCGCTGGGTATCCCCAAACTTGCGGAGATGGACAAGGGACAGCTCAGGCTGAAAGCAAAATCAAAAGCACACAGGAGAAAGTTACAAAGTCCTTTGCAAGGTAATGACCTATTTTATCCTCCCCTTTTTTCAATAGATAGTAATTTAATATTAATCTTATTGGTATTATCTTGACAACAATTATCCTATGCTGTTCTGTATGATACTGTCCTTTTGCACCTCCAGTGTGACATCTGCGCATACATACACACACACATCAAGTATGACATATTCTGTTGAAATCCCTCCCACCTAAAAAAAAAAGCATTAGGGCTGCTTCGATATGGCTGCAAGGTCCTTCAGCAATTAGGAGTTTGTGCACAAACAGGACTAGCAACTTCACCGCCTATAGAGACATGTGGACTTGGATCATGCTGGATGGTGGCAAATCAAACCATCCTTTTGATTATAAACAAGATTTCCATTTGCCTGAGCAGTAACAATGCTCTTGCCATGACCGTTATGACATGCGCATCTTGGATTCTCCAAGCTTTAGGCATTTTGGATGTCATTAAGTGAAAAAAAAAAAAAAAAAAAAAAAAAAGACTTCATCTCTCATTTATTCACTTTCTTTTTGACCACAGTTTTCAGTTTCACTACCTGTCCCCGATCCCTGACGCAGTATTCAGAACTGTCTCACCACCACCTTCCACCTTCACTGAAATCTCCAGGTTGATCCTAATAAAAAAACCCAAAACAAACTTCCACAACAGAAAACAATAAATAACTAAATAAATAGTTTGTTCAATGGTCTGAAGTGCTAAAATTAAAACATTTTGTATGTCAAGAATCACCAGAAGACAAACAGAGAATAAAACAGAGGATGTTGTGTCTTTGTAGCATTGTGTGAAACAGTTGCAGCTCGAGTAGTGGGCACATTTCTGGCCTCTAAATGAAAAAAAAAAGTGTAGTACAACTGGAAAAGAAAGTTCTGAGAAGAGTGATAAAGATGATAAAAGGTCTAAAATGGCTTCCCTACTAAGCGGACTAGGACACTTTCAGAACAGAGACAACTACTGGGTGAAGAACTTCTTACTGATCTTCTTAACTATCCATAAGGCCAGTGACTAAATCTATCAAATTTAGTGAGGCCCAACCTAATCATAAAGTCAGTTCCCAACCAAAAGAGGCCAGAAGAGCTGCCTAAATATCACTGGTGGTTTCCTTAAGTAAATGGACTCCTTATCTCTATACCTTTTTTTCAAAATGACAGAGAAAAGCAGAAGGTGAGTGAAAAGCTGAGGACACAATCATCTCCTCTATAGAAATTAATTCTGCAGAGCACAGCTGCTTGCATAACTATGAGCATTTCCTAACATTGGTGTTAAATAGTTCTCATCTCTTAAAAACTTCTATACTGATCCCTGGTGGTATCAGCTGCCATTCAATTACATGCATTTGTTTAGGATCAGTTTTGTTTTTCTCATAACTTCGAAGAAATACCACACAGTACCCGAAAACAAACAAATCCCCCACCAAAACCTCCTATTCACTTAACTGTTTGTTTGTTTTTTCCAGGGTTTCCAATTTACATAGTATATCAGTTTGTATAGCTATTTCCACGATTCTCTCACCTGGGGAGGCAATAGAGGAAGTTCCACAGCAGGAAAAAGCTGCAGCATCTGTAGGAAGAGCGGAGGACTTGGTTTCTATTTGAAATCCCTCTCTGCATGTCAAGAGCAATATGGTTCATATACGGAGTTCAGAGGCTTGAAATAACTGAATGCTTAAAGAGGTGATATATAGAAATACCACCTGCAGAGGAGAAAGGTTTGTCCACGTCAGCCTAGTTAGTACGGTAGGGTTGTTTCTGTACACCCTACACATGCAGTCATGCGTCAAGTTTTCTAGGACAAAATGAACAAGGGGGAAAAGACTCTAATGATCTCAGGCTCCTTACAGGAATTGTTTTACCAAGCAGGATGCTGTGTTGCTTTCTCAGCAGCAAAATTTGCAGACTCAAAATAACTTTTTCTAACAAAGCAAGCTCACGCCCCGACTGCTCCTTGTTTGGTGTGGGTTTGGTTGGTTGGGGTCTTTTCGTTATTTTGTTTAGTTTTTGTTGTGTTTTTGTTTGGGTTTGTTTTTTGTTGGTTTTTTTTTTTTTTTTTTTTTTAAACACCCTGGGCAGCAGCCACAGTAAAAAAAAAAAAAAATCAAGCAGAATCGAAATAAAACCAGCAGTCGATGCAAGAAAAGCTGGAGGTATTCAAAAGGCAGGTTGGTTTGATGAGCAGCAAGGGGAGGGGGGGTGCCCCCCACCTCACGGGGGTGTCAACCGCTGGATTTCTCCTCCCGCGCCTGCGGCTTAACGGAATGGAAACGACCCGGGGAAGAGAGGGGAGGGAGTGGTGGAGAAGGGAACTGGAGGGAGAGGGGAAGATAGGAGGAGGAGGAGGAGGAGGAGGAGGAGGAGGAGGAGGAGGAGGAGGAGGAGGAGGAGGAGGAGGAGGAGGAGGAGGAGGGAGGGAGGGAGGGAGGGAGGGAAGCTCCTTCCCAGGCGGGATTGGTCAGAAATTGCTGCAGCGGGGGCGCAGCGGCGCCCGGGGCCGCGCCTCCCCGGGCAGCTGCGGCCGAGCCTGGACCGGTTCACAGTCTTGGGGGGCATCCCCCAAAACCATCGATATCCCTCCCCCAAACTCATCGCCCTCCGCCGTTACTCAGCTGTGCCACAGGAATATTAGGGAGACCCTCCGAAGATGCACAGAGAAGGACACACAAGGACTCGGCTACGATTTACAGCAATCTGCTTCTCTGTTCATATTAAATACACTCAGAGCATATATTCTTACCTGCAAATGAAGGTCTCCGCTGCGTTTCTACCGCTATAGCGCAATTGGCTTTCAGACTTCACTTCTGTCATTCACATTTCCCGAATATCAGCATTAGTGCCCCTGAAATTGTGTGAATGAAGACATGCGAGTTTCTTTCATGTTTACCAATATCTAAATCAATCCTTGTAGGATATAACTGAGAGAAATAAACAATGTCAATAAGTTTAAAAAAAAAAAAAATTATTTGGTATCTAAGCAGGCCTGCTTTCAAGGGAATATATAAAGTAAATTACTGAATATACTATTCAAAAGGTTTCTATATATTACACCAGATTTGTAAGACCACATTTTGGTTTGCTATGTATGATTGTAGAAAGATACTAAAGGAACTAAATATTTGAGTAAAGGTGTTGGAAAATAGTTTATGAACAGACTCGTAAATGTTTAACCTTTGTGCAGACTGTGTCACATAAATGTTCAAGTCACTTTTACAAATAACAGCCTACGGTTTCATGGATATACCTGCAGTAGGAGGCAAATAATCCCATTCACTTTTGTAGGCAAATGCTCTAAGTTGCCTACATTTTTGTAAATATAGTAACTTAAAGCAACTTCTCCTGAAAGATGGGGGGAGGGGGGAGATTAAAAAAAAAAAATCATAAAAATCACACCTTTCTCTGCAGAAGACTGCTTAGTACCAAGGGAATTTGGACAAGGACTTTATGCTGTTCACACTCAGGTTGCTACAGAGCACACAAGCAGTCTTTTTCAAGAAAAACGTGAGCAAGATTTTTTTGAAGGAAAAGAACATTTAAGGACTTTTCCCATATGCTATTGTCACTATGAAGAAGTCAATCACAGTATCAGTGTTCTGTTATCAATTGGTTCTGTTTTACTTGTCTGCATACTTGGGAAGGTTTCTGCAACTGAGCATGAGTTTTGTTGTGTGGGGCTTTTGGTTTGGGATTTTTTTTGTTTGGATTTGTGTTTTTTTTTTTTTTTTTTTTTTTTAATACATTACCATGCATATTATCTTCTAGTGCTTTATGGAAAAACAGAGAACTATGAAGTAACTACAGGGTGAATAACATTGAGGCCAGGTTATCTGGGAGATTGTACTACCTATGCCGTAGCCAGTACTTTAAAGCATAAGTGTGGACTTAAAGGTCAAAAGTAGTTTAGGTCACCTCTGACACTGAATGTCTTTTCATGACCACCAGTGCGGTGCACTGTTCTTAAATCTAAAACCTTCCTCCTCTGTTCAAGAATTTAGGCTGAATAGTTGGAAAGAATTTTGAAGAAGGATGCAGACTAATTAGAAATTTGGCATCTGAACTGAAATAAAATACTTGTTCTTAAAGTATTGTCTTATAGCTAAAATTTTAGCCAGTTTTGTTAGCATTAAAATTAGCTAGACTTGTTAACCGTTGGCATCAGCTGAACTTTTGATATAGGGTCTTGCATACGAGCATTTTGCTGTGTACTTGGCCAGATGGTTGGCCCTGGGGATGTTTTGCTTTACAAGTGTGGGGGATGTTTAGTTGAGGAACTTCTGAGACTCATGGTTAATGAGGATTCTATCCTTGAATCTGTAGTGAAAGAATTCCTAATCAAGGAAAGCCAGTATTGTTATCATTCCTGAAATGAAACATCCTGGAGCATACAAGCATACAGACCCTGAAAATGCTACTAATTTACATGTTTCGAAACTTGCTAGAAAAATGAAAATTCTGAGTGTCCTAAGCCAAACTACCTTCATTATAATACTAAAAATCACCCCCATAGGTCAAGACCCTGGCCCAGGTGAAGACCTTCCCCCGAGCTATAACTCCACTGTGCAATCATATGTAAATTCCTAACTAATCAAATAGAGATAGGAGGTACTAATATGATAATGATATTGTAAAATGGGTATATAAACCACACGGAGTGTCCCGTTTGGTGTGCATGATTTGTGAAAATATTCCACCTTGCACCCTGACCAGAATAAAGCAATGTCTCCTCTCTAAACATAGTCTCTGTTTCGGGAGAATTGGAAATTTGACTTTTTTTTTTTTACAGGTACCAAAAGAAAACTTTGTCTCATCTGTCACATAAGCTAATATGTGCTATACTCCAGTTCTATTTTAACATATATAGGACTGTTATTTAACTATGGTATGCAGACAACATGTTCATTTGTAACATAGTGGCATGAGGTGGAAGAATATTGCCATTCTACATTAAACATGGATGGCTGGTCAGGAGAAACAAGGAAAAGAACTATATGCAGCAACTGTAGGAAAATATTCCAGTCATATTTTAGCTGAAGGAAAAAAAGATTTTTAATACAGAACTCATCAGTTTGCCTGTACTAATAAAAACATGCCAAAAACCATTGTGATAATACTGTTGATGGCAAACAGAACATTAGTCAAACTGCTATGCAAGGAAACCAAGCTTTTTATATGCACCGTCTCAAGGAGGAAACATGGGTAGAAAGGCAGAGAACAAAATGGTAAATTTATTGAATTACTATTACTGACCGTAACTAGTTTGTAGTGAAGAAAATAGAAAAAAATACTTTAAACTAGGTTTCAGTCTACCCCTATCTTATTTGAATGTGAAATATTAGAATCCTTGTGTTTTCAAGTGATTTCTCAAACGTCACCGGGGAAAAAAGACCCTCTTTCCTTAATTTCCAAGAGAAGCAGAACAGAGATGCATCCTTCTCAGGCATTTCTGTGTGAGCATTCCTCTTGAAAAAAAGAGAAATGCTCCCTCCTCACGGAGCGTTCCGAGGGCAAAAATGAAACCTGGGAGGCCTCTGTTTCAAAACACGGGATTTTCAAATGGCCCAATCAGGACCTTCTGCAAATCAGTGCTGTGCTTCAGACCTACGCAATCTCTTTCCCCTCATAGTAAATATCCATCAGTAGAAGGTTATTTTTCTTAATATACTGCATAAAAGAAACTGAGATTATTAAACAAAAAAAAAAAAAAATCCTCAAGTGTTTACACCAGTTCTAGCCTTAAAATTCAGCATGGCTACTAATAAAGTCCTGCCGTTGATATGGTTCAAAATCCAACTCTAAATGGTAGATGATTAATACCTAATGCAATTTCTTTCGACGAGATGGAGCTGATAAAAAGGAGAAGAAAAAAAAAAATAATAATCCTCTGCTTGTTCCAGGGCAGGGAGGGGAGGAACACCACCACCAAAAGCCCCACAAACAACACAATACTAAAAAACCAAACCCCCCCCCCCAAACTCCCACCAACTTGAAAATTGTGTAAGAAGCAAGTACCGTTTAAAACAAGTCTCGCGATTCTCATCTCGTTTCCCAGCAACGCTGCAGCCGGCCACTTCTCCGTCACCTCCCTCTGCTCGAAAAACATTTTCCATTAACACATTGCCACGATGACTCACTCCTCTGCCTCCTGAGGGAGGACGCTGTAAAAAGCAGCACAGTTTGCCTCGCCTTATTTCTCAAGGGCCCCTTTTGAAGAACAAAGGAAACACCACCCCCCCCCGCACTACCCCCCCTCCCCCCCTTGCCCTCAGGCAGCCTCATTCGGAGGCTCCCAGCAGTATATTCCTGGCTGCCCTTCGGCCGGTTTTGTTTTCTTCCGCATAAAACATGAAAAAGAAAGAAAATCTTGTTTTACTTATATGTGCCTAACAATGGATGGAATGCAGTGTCCCTTACAGTGAAAAAAAATAAATATGTATATATATATATTCATTCTGTTCCGAGGAAACACAGAGCAGAGAGGAGCCTTCACTACCTTCCAGCGAGATAGACTCCCTGAGGCAGCAACGGCAGAGATGCTCCTCCTTATAATATTGGCCTCTCACTGATTATCTTGATTTATATCCCCATGACACCCCCCCCTCCCTTTTTGAAAGCTGTCTCTGACCATGTCCGAGAATACACACCGCTCCAGCCCCCACCTCCAGGGAGCCGAAGGCTGTAGTGGGCGGCTCCAAAACCCGCGGGCCTGAGTCACTAAGCTGATCACGGAGGCCATGACCGCCTCCACGGAGCCTGAGGAACTCTCACGCTCAGAAAGGCAAAGGCAGCAGTGAAGTGCCCTAAGAAGGGTGGCAATGAAAGGCTCTGCCAAACCAAAGGCGGCAGCACCCAGGGGAAAATACCATAAAAGGAAAGGAAACTTTTCCAGATAAACCCCATAGCGCTCTTAAACACCACACGCGGTGTCAGAAAGAAGTGAAACACCAGTTTGAGTCCAGACTGGTATACGATGATCCTCTGCTGCACATATATGTGACTGTCCACGGTGCTTCTGTAGGAGCTCAGATGCTGTGGAACAATACACTTTAGCCTATTTTGTTTTAAACCGTGATCCTCCATGATGATTTCCACCACCGCCGCCGCCATCACTTACTTAGAATAGCTGAGGCTGTCTTTTGGAAACGATCCTGGATTAAACATGGGACAGCACCCCGGCGAAACATAATTTTATCACTATTGCCTGCGAGCAGTAAATCGCAAACAAACGAGCCTCAGGAGACAGAAAACAAAGCAGCCACTACTCCCAAAGCTCTGGGACTACTTTTCCACCCGCGAACCCAGGGCGGCAGCGGCTGCGCGCCAAGAGAAGCGCGCCCCATCCCGCCCCGCGTTTGAAAACCGCGCGCTGCCCTCGGATTGGCCGGCGCCCGCCCCGCCCCCGCCGCGGGTGGACACGAAAGCTCCGCCCACCTCTCCAGCCCACCTCCGCCGGGGTTCGCGGGGCTTTCCCCCGACTGACACCACGGGGCGGGGGGCGGCAGCGAGCCTTTCACCCCTCCACGACCCTTGCCGGGTCCTCATCTCCTCTCCTTCCACCACGCTGCGGTGGCTGATCTCATCAGTCGTAACTGATTTTTATTTTCTTCAAAAAAAAAGTCAAACTGAGAAACGTTTACATAAGTATGTCGACTTTCTTAGAAAAACAAAAAAGCAGGGACCTACACCGATCAGTAGAAAAAAAAAAGTTAAAAGTATATATGGAAAGAACATTTATGCTTTAGACACCTTCCCTCGACATCTAAAGTTCCCAAATATATCAAAGCACACTAGAAAAGCGAGTATATGAAGGGCCAAGCGATCCTGCTCCTTCCAGGAAGCTTTGGGTGGCTCTTAAAAGAGCCTTTGGGTTGTTCGTTGCAAGAGAGTTTTTACTTGGCTTTAGCCTTGTGGCTGTCGGTCTTCTTGGGCAGCAGCACGGCCTGGATGTTGGGCAGCACCCCGCCCTGCGCGATCGTCACCTTGCCCAGCAGCTTGTTGAGCTCCTCGTCGTTGCGGATGGCCAGCTGCAGGTGGCGGGGGATGATGCGCGTCTTCTTGTTGTCGCGGGCCGCGTTGCCCGCCAGCTCCAGGATCTCGGCCGTCAGGTACTCCAGCACGGCCGCCAGGTACACCGGGGCGCCGGCGCCCACTCGCTCCGCGTAGTTGCCCTTGCGCAGCAGCCGGTGCACGCGGCCCACGGGGAACTGCAGCCCGGCCCGCGACGAGCGCGACTTGGCCTTGGCGCGCGCCTTCCCGCCCTGCTTCCCGCGGCCCGACATGTCGTGAACGAGAAGTTTAAAAAAAAGGGAGGGGAGAGGGAGGAGAGGCAAAAAGACTAAAAAAATTGCAATAAAACACAGGAATCCAGCGAGGGCCCCCACCCGGCCTTTTTATCCCTTTCTTCTGGGGATCGGTGGGATTTCTGATTGGTGGAGACCGCGATTGTGAATTTAACCAATGGGAAGGCAGATGAAATCGCCACCAATCGGAGGTGCCGGACGGTGTGACATCACCATTCCGTATCGTCCAATAGAATTGAACTGTCTGGAGTCATCTCATTTGCATACCGTCCCTATAAATACGGGTGTCGCCGTTATTGTATTTACGTCGTTCCTGCGCCAGACAGGTAGTGACAGACTTGTAAAATGCCGGAACCAGCTAAATCCGCTCCTGCTCCGAAGAAGGGCTCTAAGAAGGCTGTGACCAAGACGCAGAAGAAGGGCGACAAGAAACGTAGAAAGACTCGTAAGGAGAGCTACTCCATCTACGTGTACAAGGTGCTGAAGCAGGTGCACCCCGACACGGGCATCTCGTCCAAGGCCATGGGCATCATGAACTCCTTCGTCAACGACATCTTCGAGCGCATCGCCGGCGAGGCCTCGCGCCTGGCGCACTACAACAAGCGCTCCACCATCACCTCGCGGGAGATCCAGACGGCCGTGCGGCTGCTGCTGCCCGGCGAGCTGGCCAAGCACGCCGTCTCCGAGGGCACCAAGGCCGTCACCAAGTACACCAGCTCCAAGTAGAGCCTCGCGCGCCGCCAGTTTTAACCCAAAGGCTCTTTTAAGAGCCACCCACAAATTCACTAAAAGAGTCGTTTACACTTTTGCTTCGGTGAGTGGTATTTGTATTTGGGCACTGTTTTAGTTCCTAGGCTAGCACGTACTGTATAAATAGCAGTGAAAATGTTTATCGGGTTAAAAGTATTGGGGGGTTTTGATCGTCACGTACGTGCCCTTCCCCAACTGTTCATCGGGCATGTCTTTAAAAATAACGTCAAGCACCTAATTAACTTCTAAGGCTATTAAAGTTTTCCTTCCTCATTTTAAAGTAATTACCTCAGCTGTAGTTTTGAGTAATTACGGAGAAACATGCACGGCAGTGTTTAAGGTGTCACTATTTTATGCCGTTCTGATAGGAAATAAAGCAGGGGGTTTTACAACGGCACCCTTATTACAACGTCATTTATACCTTTTCCTAATAAAATATCGTCCCCTTTAAGCATCAGCTGTCATGTCACGACCTGGCCGAGAGCCAGAGCGGCTTGTTTACGTGGAGAGCTCCATAGGGATTAACCTGTTTATGCGTGCTGTTTGGAAGACAACGTATCACGAAATCTATTACGCCATGCACAGCGCCAGTGAATGGTGCAGAGGAAAGTATAATTTCATTAGTCCCGGAGATTTCGTATGGAAGTGGCGTAGGTTTTTTCGGTCCTCTCATTGATGGAGAATAAGCACGGCAGAGATTTGTCATAAAGTGACAACGTGATAGGAAATCCAAACAAAAAATAAGGGGTGCTTTTTTTAAAAGAAAAAAAGGGGGGGGGGGGGATATATCGAACATGAGGTGGCGCATGATGCGTCTGGAAGGCTGTTTTTTCTTAAAAGCCTTCTGCAAGGGGGGGGGGGTGTGAAATCCCCTCTGCCCGGGACAGAGGCGGCGATAGACGCGTGTCCGTGGCGAGATCACAGTAAAACCTCCGCGTCCGCCGGCAGGGTACGGCCGTGGCAGAGCCGCACTGCCGGTCCCGCTCGGCGGGGCAGCGCGGCGGGATAAGAGAAGCGAAAGCGCCGCCGCTTCCAGCGGGGGAAGGGAACTGCAGAGCGGGAAGCGGCCGTTATTCCCCCCCGCCCCAACCCTGCGCCGCGCCGGACGGCGGGCTTTTCAAATCCTTCCTGTCGTCCAATGGCATGTGCTCCTACACGCTAGCCAATCACAGCGCGGTGCTGGTTATAAATAGCGGGCCCCGCGGCCGCTGCCTGCATAGTCTCATTCGTTGCTCAGTGGTAGGAAGTTGTTCAGGGCGAGATGGCGCGCACGAAGCAGACGGCGCGTAAGTCGACGGGCGGGAAGGCGCCCCGCAAGCAGCTGGCCACCAAGGCGGCCCGCAAGAGCGCGCCGGCCACGGGCGGCGTGAAGAAGCCGCACCGGTACCGGCCCGGCACGGTGGCGCTGCGCGAGATCCGGCGCTACCAGAAGTCGACGGAGCTGCTGATCCGCAAGCTGCCCTTCCAGCGCCTGGTGCGGGAGATCGCGCAGGACTTCAAGACCGACCTGCGCTTCCAGAGCTCGGCCGTCATGGCGCTGCAGGAGGCGAGCGAGGCCTACCTGGTGGGGCTCTTCGAGGACACCAACCTCTGCGCCATCCACGCCAAGCGCGTCACCATCATGCCCAAGGACATCCAGCTGGCCCGCCGCATCCGCGGCGAGCGCGCTTAAAAGTTTCTAGCGAACGGATCTTCCAGTCTATCGAAAACCCAAAGGCTCTTTTAAGAGCCACCACATGGCCACGAAAGAGCTGTAAACTCTTCTCTCTGTAGGAAGTAATGTGTTTTTCCATATGCTTTTCGGGTAGTCTTACAGTGACCAAGAGCCGGTATCTCGTCAAGTAAGTACTAAATGTGTAAGTCCTGTTTCAAAGGGGTCTAAAAGGATCCTGAGTGTCGCAAAATAGTACGGTGGGGTTAATTCTAGTTTAGGCGGTCCTGCTAAGACAAATCTTTTGGGGTGAGAATTGCTTTTTACGTGTGTCCTCAGAGGACTTGTTATCTGTTATAGAAAAAAAAAAAAAACCAACATAACTATATGCTTTACTTTTCTGAATGAAAACATAGCGCTAAAAGGCTTGTAAATATTTTTGCTATTTGTGTCTTAAGAATCATTCGTACGAGCTCCTTTAATTCGTAAAGGTGATTACAGAACTCTTCATTCTCGAATAGAGAAGACGTATTCAGGGATTAAGGGTATCGTAAACCCCTCTTGCTCTGCTGCGGTCATTTCGTGTTCTTATAGTAACAACACTACAATTTATTGTCCTGACCGAATATGTTTTCTAACACCCCCCCCCCCCCCTTTTGTGTGTGTGTGGGGGGGGTGTTGGTGTTGGTGGAGGGCATTTTGTTTCTGAAAGCAAAGAAGTCCTTTCCCGCCCTTCCAGCAAAAGCGCTCGGTCGGTAGTTCTGACAGTGATTTTTATCACTCGTGACCTGATTGTCCCTGTCGCAGGCGACGTTCCCTGCGCATCTTCAGCCCTTCTCAAGGCCTTCTCCTTCATTCCGGAGATAAATGTATTTCCAGAGAGAGCTGGAGGTAGGGTGCTGGCAAGGGTAATTTCGAAAACGGGAGTCGCTGAAGGAGTTGTCTTTTTCTGGGACATCCTTTATGCTTATAGGTATCACGGCTGAATGATTAGACACCCCCATTTAGATAAACTTTCTCTATCTGCGTTTATGCTCCCGGTAATATTTCCTGCACTAAGCGTCGAGGAAGTGTTTTCCCAGCAGTATTTTTTGTTTAAAAACTTGCCATCGAGATGAGAATTATTGTTAGATGGAGATTCTTCCTTAGCCCTTCTATTTGGTGATTTTTGTGAAACTACCTGGAAAACGAGGTTTCTTACTGACTGTAAGTTCAGCTGCATCACCTCTTGCCCTCCTACTCAGTAGATCTGTAATTAGCGCCTGAAAAATGTCGATTTCAAAAATGTCCTCTCATATTCCATCCATCGCCTTTCTTTTTATATGCTGCGCGCGGTTTTGTGTAATTTGAGGAGTTTGCTGTTCCGTTGAAGTATTGGAAATAACGTCTTTTTGGTTTTTCAACGCTACAAAGGAGTAGCTGTGCCTTTAAGAAGCGGTTGGATTGCGTTGAATACAGCTTTCGTTTAAGCTTTAGAAACAAGGAGCCACGCAGAATTGCTTAGAGGAAATATTTCTTTTGGAACGCCTAAAACTGCAGTACTCCCGCTTTTCTGCTGTACGCTTCATCTTAAGAAATTTTCCTTTCTCTATGTCAGGAACTTGGACTCTGCAGCAAAATCTGACCAATCAAGTGCCTCCATACACCATTTTCTATCCCTTGTTTTTCTCACTTTCAGCCATTTTCTGTTACTTAACCTTGGAGGGGTAAAAGGGAGGAGGGAAGGTATCGGGAATAGCACTTTGGGAATTAAGATGCGATTTCTCCTTCCCCCCCTCCCCCCCTTATTTGTTCATTCATATAGGATTTGTGTTTTTCAGAACAGCTTTTTTCTTTTTTTTTTCTTTTTTTTTTTTTTTTAGTACGTGATTACCAGTGTGATTGCAGAAATGAATCTTAATGAAAGCAAACTCATTTCCCGTTACTGTCTGTATCAGCGAGAGATCTATTTATTTCTCTAAACCTGTTTATAAATGTTCATGATAAAATTAGTAATAATTAAATCAAGTGAAACAGCTAGTCTTAATATTTTATATAGTGGATATCTAATAACTTAAGCCAAGGGTCAGAATACTTACATTTCAGCATGGACTGAAAAAAACCCACAAGCTTGATGCTTTTTTTTACACGTTCAAGAAAGAAATGATTTTTGAGGAGTGAGAAAGGGAAACAGTTTATATTCATCTTAATCACTATCATTTTTCTTCTAGTCTTTTAAAGACCTTGGATTTTTAATAAATGTAGTATTACTTGGACTCATTCTAAGAGTTGTATGCTTGAACTGTAAAAAAAAAGTAACATTCTATCAGCTGAGAGGGAAATAGATTTGCAAAAGGTTTGTGGGTTTTGGTGGTGTTTTTTTTTTTTTTTTTTTTTGCAATAATGTCCGAGTCTGAGGTAGTTTGGGGGTGTAATACATTATGAAAGGATGCTAATAATATTCTATTGTAGCTTGTCTTAGTGGACCAATTAGAAAGACTTTACTGTGTGGATTCTGAAGTCTGTAAGAGCTGCAGATGGTTGTAGTAGTGATATGGTGAACTCAGTGGCACACTGACTGCAGCTTATTGCTCTTCCCCCCTTGTGCAAGTGATAAATCCTATCTGGAATCCTACCAGTTTGCATATGGTGTCGAATCACTTAACTATAAAAGAGCAATAACAAGAAATCCCAAAACAGACGTAGGCTGGGGGAAAATTCATAAGTAACGAATAAGAACTGATATCAGGAGTATTTGATAAACTTTGGGGGGGGGGGGGGGTGAGCAAAGACAAATTAATTGGGGGATTGAAAGACATCTTGCACTTGCTATAAAATTCAGGAAAAAAAATTTCTGAATATCAGTTAAATCTGATAAGGATTAGATCCTGGGAGGTAGTTGATAAAACAAAACAAACAAAAACCCTCGAAGACAGCACAAAATAAAACGGAATTTGCCATAGATAGTTTATTTGATGTTAAATTTGTTTAGTCGAAAACACACAGGTAACTTAGTGCAAGATTTCCTGACGGAAAGGAAGAGTGAAAGTGAAGGGTCCTCTGGTACCAGCAAGGTGCAGAAGCATTTCTGTGCATTTTGCGGGAGACCCTGAGCTAAGGAATGGTGCCAGGTAGGAGCTGGCTCTGCCCAAGACCAGTGTGTGGAGCAGCTGTGGACTGGCTTGTAAGCTGCTGGTGCTTTGCTCGGTGTGGCTGTTGGTAATCATATAAGGTGCTTTTGCAGGTGGTCTTAGACACTTAGTGAGATATTTGGTGAAGAACTGTTCCTGGCTGTTTTGCCATCGTCCAGTGCAGTGCCAGATCATTTATGGTATCATCTGGCTCAAATCACTGCTTAGAAGAACGTACTCCCTATCAGTCCAATGGATAACACGGGACATAACCACTGAGGTTCTGGTGAAATACTTCCTTTCATCAGAAATATAGAAAAGAAAGTCTGATGAAAGCATTTTTTTCCAGAACAAAAATATTTGAATCAGCCCTTCTTGATGTTTGTTATTTTCTGAAAAGCCCTAAACAGACCTATTCATATGAAAAAGAAGTGAGGTTTTTATTAGGCTATTGTATTTTAATAGGCTATTGTAATGTAAAAAAAAAAAAAAAAAATTGTAAAGGTGATATGGTGGTTTCCATGCAAGCCAGTATGTAAAGATAAATCCTAAACATCCTGTCGCATTCTTTTGATTTGCAAATCCCTCTTCAGGGCTGCCTCACAGATGAATCGCCTGTTGGTCACAGTTTTCAGTAATCACAAAGAGTGAAGTCTGATCTGGATCCAGCCTCAGGTTTCCTACTGGCCTGGGCGGTGCTGCCTAGCTGCATCCTTCTCTCCCGCTTTCAGGTCATGTTGTATCTTCAGCTGGATATAAGCATCTTTCAGATTATAGGTGTACAAACACCACTGTGACAGCAGTATGAAAACTCGCTATGTTTTTTATGTTATATATAGGTGAGCTCTAGGAGGTACTGTTTGTCAGCTACTATGAAGCGATAGTTAAAAGGGAAGCTCTATTCTCAGCAAAGCTGTTACTGAAGTAAAAACAGCTAATAATAAGGCAACTTGCTTGAGGAATGTAATATATAAACCAGTGCAAACCCAACTCAAATTTGTTTAAAAAAAAAAAAACAACAAACCTGGTACTTCAAAAGAGTAATCTCAATTTGATACCTTGGTTTTGGGATGCAAACTCTTCTAACTATTAAATGGTGGTGTTATAATTTACTGTATATTTTAAAATACTGTATATTTTGTATATTAATGAATATTAAATACTTTATATTTTGTATATTAATATACTGTATATTTTGTGCCCTGGTGGCCAAGAAAGCCAATGGCATCTTGGCTTGTATTAGAAATAGCGTGGCCAGCAGAAGTAGGGAGGTGATTGTGCCCCTGTACTCAGCACTGGTGAGGCCACACCTCGAGTATTGTGTCCAGTTTTGGGCACCTCAATACAAGAGAGAGATGGAGGTGGTGGAGTGAGTGCAGAGGAGGGCAATGAAACTGGTGAAGGGCCTAGCAGACAAATCGTATGAAGAGCGGTTGAAGGAGCTGGGACTGTTTAGTTTGAGGAGGAGGAGGCTGAGGGGAGACCTCATCACTGTCTACAACTATTTGAAAGGACACTGTAGAGAGGTTGGTGTTGGTCTCTTCTCACAGGTAATTAATGACAGAACAAGAGGGAATGGCTTCAAGCTCCAACAGGGTAGATTTAGACTGAACATTAGGACAGAATTTTTCACAGGAAGAGTGGTCGGGCATTGGAATAGACTGCCCAGGGAGGTGGTTGAGTCACCATCCCTGGATGTGTTTAAGAGACGTTTAGATGTGGTGTTGGGGGATATGGTGTAGGGGAGAACTTTGTAGAGTAGGGTAGATGGTTGGACTTGATGATCCCAAGGGTCTCTCCCAACCTAGACAATTCTATGATTTTATGAAAAGATGTGTTGCCTTAGAAGCTCTAAAACTGGGTCCAAAAAGCATTTCTACACCTTTTAAAAAGTTGGGAAAATAGAACACTGTATAGACTCCAAAGAACTGTAGCATGTACTGCTTGCCAGCACATAAAGTTCTTTGTAATGTGAAAGTCCAGGAGATGAGACATTTCTAGCCTTTTAAATTTCCTTTAGCCACAGATTAATTGATTATAGGACAGCACTGTGGCAAAGTGCCGAAGCATCCAGGCTGCAGCCTGTGTGAAAACTCCAACCTCCCACTTGTAGGAGTGTCCTAGGTGACAGGACAGAGCTGCAGTGTGCAGCAGCGTTACAAAGGCCACCGTCCTGATTTGGGGTGAACACTTCATTATTCTGCAACTGCTAAACCCTGAAGCCTTAACCTCTCTCAGAAAAGAGCGGTGACCTTTGCCACTCTGATGGGTACTCATACAATATTAATAACTGAAATATTGAGCTTAAAAAAAAAAAAAAAGTCCAGAAATGTGAAAAAAAAAAAAAAACAAACCCACATATTCACATAAATGTGGAAACCCATAGTATATGCAAGCACCAGAAAGAAGAGCTGTAAGTAGGGAGGGTGTCAATTGCACCTAGATAGTAGGTGATCAGGATCCCAAAATATCTACCTGCAGCTTGTCTGGGATACTCGGGCTTCAAAAACAAAGCACGGCATAAACCGAGGGACAGTATAACAAAAAGCAATTGAGAGAAGCCGCCAGGAAGATAACGATCAGTCCTGGACCAATAAGGCATTCAGCTACGGGAGGCAGCAGTTGGTGAGTAAATACTAATGGTGACAGAAGCGTTAGAGGTTGGAGAGACAGAAGAATGGAATTGCTGTTGGCTTCGAAACTGCTCACATTGCAGCCAACACCTCCCCCTCCCTGGAGACCTGCTGAGGGCTCATAGCAAGCATTCCTTTCCCTGCCTGTCCCTGCAAGCCATACTGGCCTGCCCACTTGCCAGTCTGTTTGGTTTTGAGCGTGTGTTAAGATGTGCGGGTGAAATCACTTCTGCTTTAAAATAAAAGCGCCTTCGTTTGCTTGTAAAGTCTTGCGCTGAGCTTTGCTGTAGCATTTCAGTGTTTATACGTCGTGGATTTTTTTTTTTTTCTTCTTTTTTCTTAACATCAGTTAACTGTTAATCACAAAGAAATATGTTATCTAGCTTCCAGGCAGTGGCAGCGTATTGTTCTTTTCCAGAACTGATTCCCTGTCTTTCAGGCTGTTTTACCCCCAAACACCGTGACAAATTGCTAGCACAGGACTGGGGAAGAAAACCTGTTACTGGGCTTGATTATCCCATCTTCATACATCAGCAAAGGCAGTGCTGTGTCATCTGTTCTGATGTACATGTGGAGATTCAATGTACTCAAGATATTCGAAAAGCTGCTCAAAACTCCTCTGTATCCTTTTCATTGATCTCTTTAACCTTTATCCTGACCCATCACTACATGTTTCTGAAGACCTTCCATTTTTTTCCCTGCATGCCTGCCTCATATCATGAGTATTTGAGGTAGTTATAAGCAGCCCCGTTCTCTCTGCACCCGTGTTTCTTTATGTTATCGAAAGTGCAACACTGATCCATCAAGACGAATCAGTAAAGCCATACAAAATGTTGGCCTGCAAAAGCTTCGATCTGTGAAGCCACTAATAAGGAATAAATTGTTCCAGAGGGCACGTGAGATAATTCTCAATAAACGTTCAGTATGCTCCCATGGATTTTAGCACAGTGCGCCAATCTTGTAATACACATGTGTATGCAGAGCTTAAAGCAGGATGTAAGAAACACGATGGAAAAGGGAAGAAGGATGGTTGCTGGGACGCAGCCTTTCAGCAATAGCCAAAAATCAAATGCAAAATGTCCCGTGTGTTTCAAATGCCAGTTCAGCGAGTTGAGCTCTGAACATTTTCAGAATTAATTCATACTACTGATAGTCCATGAAAAGCAGTTAAGATCCCCACTGCAATGATAAGCAGCGTTTGAGAATTTCTGTGTGCTTTGCTGCAGTCAAGCAGCTCGTAAAAAATCACTGTCATGCTGAGATTTAAGGCCTTTTAAGCAAAGAACCATGTTAGCTACAATTCGTTAGTTATATAGTGAAATAAAACATTAAGAAAGTTTGTTGTTTTTTTTTTTTTTTTTTTTCTTCCATTCTTCTGAATGAAATACAATGCTGATCATTGAAACTGAATGTTATTTTCCTTGGCTGTACCAGTTTTGATCTTCCCATCTGTTCTTCCAAGCAGGGTCACCTCACAGATTTTGTTGTTGTATTCCTTTTGTAGGGAAAAGGAACATGTCCAGAAAAAAAAAATGAAGCTCATTTACATGGATATAGACTAGTTCACTTCCAGGAGAGTTTATTTTAAAAGTCTAAAAGAGATAACTATACAAACACCAAAGAAAACGTGGGGGTTGCCAACATTTGGCACTCTCGGGCCACTTGGGTAATCTCTAGCCCAACATAACACAGAAGTTTCACCAGACCAAATGTGTCACCCCACCTCAGCACCCAATGCCTGAAAACCATAACAGTCAGCAGCCTTTGCCAGGCCAGTTCTTGCTGCTTCACTGGTGGTTTCGGCAGATTTGTGCAGAGTTTGAGTTCACCTTGTGGCAGCAAAAGTGCGATCTACACAAATAAAATGAACAGTCAGTTTAATGTGAAGTAGTCAATACTGTTTACATGCCATGAAGACTGAATAGCAGTTGTTACATGTGTATGTGTAAGTGCAGTTGTTATACATTTGAAGATATCTGTAACTTCTGGGAGCTTCAGACTTAGCCCAAATAGTATGATCTTAACTTATCCCTATGAAATTTATTCAGCCTGGTGGCCCTGAAATGGATGTCACTAAGAACACATTAGAGGTATTTCAAAATACATTGTATTTTATGAACACTTTTGTATACATTGTATTTTAAGAACACTTCCAAATACTGATACTCTGTATCCTTAAGAGTTTTCGAGGGTTTGGTTATTTTTTTTTAACAGATTAGAAATAACATTTAAGAGTTACTATTTATCTACTATTTAACTGAAAGTACAATTTTAAGTCCCCACCGATTACCACACTGTCCCAGTATAGATGTGGAACTCCACTACTATACTATATAGCACAGCCACTCTCACCCTTGTCCCCCAGGAAAGTAAATCAGAATTCCCAGAGCTTCCCCGAGACCCTCCATGAGGCTCCTCCAGGTTTTTGATGTGGCAAAAGGGATGGTATTGTGTGTACCCTTTCTCCTCCTTGAGATATCTTTCCATCACGGTTTCATTTCTCCATCAGTCCTATGGATGTCTTTACTTAAGAGTCGGATTTGGAGGTTGGAGTTGCTCATCATTTTTGCTTTTTAAATATAAAAGACTCATCTGACTGGAGGCTGACCCACACACGTGCTAATGGATCTACCACTTAATTGTACAAGACTCTAGTTGAAATGTAGGAATCAAACGGAAAGCTGACTGGTGGTGTTCATTAAAAGGTGACTAAGCAGAAGAGCCAAGAGGGCCTTGTATCAAGGAAAAAAAAATAAAAATCAAATGGGCTATGACACTTCCTTAAATGCTGTAGTAACAATTCCAAAGCAGGCAGCTGCCTGAATTATAAAATAGATGCTATCAATAGATTTACAATTTCGTAAAAGAAGGCTGAAGAGTTTTGAACAAGGTTGCCTGGTGAGGAGGGAAATGGAAAAAGAGCTAAAAGAAAATAACAAATATTTAAAGAAGAAAAACCCTGTTGCCTTGTGGTTCTGTTTGGAAAAGCAATATAGATATAAAGAGATATCTAAAAATATATATAAAATATATCTTTTAAAAGGATAGCAATTTCCTTTTGCATGTGTATCTAGTACACTCTCTAGTGGATGAGGAAGGGGTGGTAAAGGAAAAGAACAAGCTAAATTTCTTACCCCAATAATGTGTGAGCCATTATGATTAATAAATAAGAAAGGTGCAGGGGGATAGGGAGTTTACTGCTAAAACACTTTTTTTTTTCTTATTTCCAAGGAAGTTACATAAAATTATTCCAGTGAAGGTCATTTATAATGCTATGAGTCCTCAGAATACAAAGACTAAATGGAAATTGAAACAGAAACCACACATGCATAAAAAAAATACTTGGAAAGGTTTTCAGGAAATTCTAATTTTCACATATCTTCAAAGCTTATTTATGTTTGTCTCAATATTGCTCTATTAAATGGATAAATATTTATTATTACCAAAATCACCAGAAATTTGTGAAAATCTGTGCTGTTAAAAAGGAGAAAGGAAAAACCCCAGGTAGCTGAAAAAAAAAATTAATTATGAAATTGTGTTTAATGTTAGTATAAATTATTTGAATGTTATCCATACCAGGAAGTAAAGTTTAGTAGTTTGAGCAAGTCTGCCTTAAGTCAGGAAAGTTAGTAATGATAGACCACTGATCTACATTTTGTTGTTAACCATTAAAAATATGAGTGGCATTCCTATTTTAAATGGCACGGGTTTAGCGAGGAGAGTTAGCTATACCAATCACTAGTGTGAGAGGATTTTAAGTTTTCATTTCCATTGAGGTGCTGAGCAAGAACAGGTCTTTTGCTTTCTCCATTGAAGCATTCTCTGAACATGACATTGTGACTTGTGTTTCTCCCTCACTGTCTGTTCTCTCAAAGAATTTTTTAGGTATTGGCTTTTCTCACAATGGTCAAAAATACACTGGATAGGTAAAGGTATGACAGATATATGCATATATTTGCGTGTCTCTGTGCATGTGTCATGAGAGAGAAAAAAAAAAAAACAAAACAAACAAAACCCAACCCACAAAATTAATCACGTTCTAAATTACACGAAGGAAATTCTTCATTACATTTTAAAAAGGGAAAAAAACACGTCTTATCAGGCAGCCTGGTTTTTTCCCTCCACACCTCTTTTAAGCAACACGTAGAATGATTTAACAACGTAAAGAAGCTGTAGGTCGAAGAGGACGAGGTTGCCAGAGATTATTTAAATATGCCCGAGGAAGGTCTCCACGCAGGCAAATACTAAAAGCTAAAAAATTAAAAAGCAACACATGAAGCGTCCGAAAGCACAGGCGGGGAGGGCGACGGGGCGGGGCGGTACCGCCGAGCGCGGCTCCGGATTCGTCGGATTTTGCCGCAGACCCGCGGGCAGCGGGGACGGACCGGCACCGGCACCGCCACGGGGCCGCGACCGCCGCAGCCCCAAAACGCCGTCCCGGGGCCGCCGCCGCCACCCCTCGCTCCTGCCACCGGCGGAGCCCCCGAACTGCCTCGGAACAGTCACCCGCGAAAAGGGAGGGATGGGGGGCAGGAAAGAAGCCAAGAGCGGCGCGCGCTGGCTGCGGGCAGGGGCCGCGCGCGGGGCGGGCAGCGCGGGGCGAGAGCCGCGCGCCGCTGGCCACTGGCAGAGCCGGCGGACGCGGCGCGGGGGCCGCCGTCTCGAAGGGAGCCCGAGCCGAGGGGCCCGGGCCCGAAGGAGACCGCCCGGCGGCGGCGGCGGCGGCGGCGGCGGCGGCGGCGGGCGGGGGAAAGGGAAGGCGAAAGGGCGGAGACTGCGGGCGAGTGCCCGCCTCCCGCCGCAGTCCTCAACCAGGTCGGATCCCGGGCCATATACCGACGCGCCGACGCCCCGGCGGCGTGCAGTGCAGGGCTGCGGGGAGCGTGACCATGTCTGGCAGAGGCAAGGGCGGGAAGGGGCTCGGCAAGGGGGGCGCCAAGCGCCACCGCAAGGTGCTGCGCGACAACATCCAGGGCATCACCAAGCCGGCCATCCGCCGCCTGGCTCGGCGCGGCGGCGTGAAGCGCATCTCGGGGCTCATCTACGAGGAGACGCGCGGCGTGCTGAAGGTCTTCTTGGAGAACGTGATCCGCGACGCCGTCACCTACACCGAGCACGCCAAGAGGAAGACGGTCACGGCCATGGACGTGGTCTACGCCCTCAAGCGCCAGGGACGCACTCTCTACGGCTTCGGCGGCTAAACTCCCAATCACAAACGTTACACTGTCAAAAAACACCAAGGCTCTTTTTAGAGCCACCCACCAATTTCACAACGAGAGCTGTTAATTACTGAATTCCCCTTTTCTGAAGTGTTTAATATACCTGTGGTATTAAAATATTTTTTAGTTGGTAATAGCAATAGGACTTGAAAGTTGCTACAAAAGAACTTCTTCCTCTAAACGTCCTGAAAAAAATGAATTTTGTAAAATACCCAGTGGAGTAATACCAGACGTTTTTAATAATTAGCGTGTGTACTGAGTACACATCTTTTTACTATGTATCTATGTAACTTTCGTTGGTGAGGGCAGTACCGCCATTACCGTAACTGCAAATCACAATGATTGTATAGATGCAGCTCCTAAGCTGTGACGGGTTACAGCACGGAAGTGCCTGTAATTACGTTGATGTTTTTTACTCCAATAGGAACGGAACGATTACAATCCTCTAATTTGCATAACGTCCTTATAAATAGGGGGGCAGGCGCCATTTTCGATGTTGTTGAGGTACAGTGAAGATCTTGCAAACTAACTTTTAAGGATGCCTGAGCCGGCGAAATCTGCTCCAGCACCCAAGAAGGGCTCCAAGAAAGCTGTCACTAAGACGCAAAAGAAGGGTGACAAGAAGCGAAAGAGAGCAAGGAAGGAGAGCTACTCCATCTACGTGTACAAGGTGCTGAAGCAGGTGCACCCCGACACGGGCATCTCGTCCAAGGCCATGAGCATCATGAACTCTTTCGTCAACGACATCTTCGAGCGCATCGCCGGCGAGGCCTCGCGCCTGGCGCACTACAACAAGCGCTCCACCATCACCTCGCGGGAGATCCAGACGGCCGTGCGGCTGCTGCTGCCCGGCGAGCTGGCCAAGCACGCAGTCTCCGAGGGCACCAAGGCTGTCACCAAGTACACCAGCTCCAAGTAAAATGGTTTTAAACTCTAACCCAAAGGCTCTTTTAAGAGCCCCCACGGTTTCTTAAAAAGAGCTGTAATTGCAGATAAATATAACGATTTTCTCCTTAACTTACCAATTTTATGTTTGTACGAATAGCATGTGTACTGTTTGAGTAAACAATATTATATAACCCTGAGCTACAAAATTTCATGTTATGTATATTGTGTAGCAAAGACCAGCTCTCATTGTGAAATTGGTGGGTGGCTCTAAAAAGAGCCTTGGTGTTTTGACAGTGTAACGTTTGTGATTGGGAGTTTAGCCGCCGAAGCCGTAGAGAGTGCGTCCCTGGCGCTTAAGGGCGTAGACCACGTCCATAGCCGTGACCGTCTTCCTCTTGGCGTGCTCGGTGTAGGTGACGGCGTCGCGGATCACGTTCTCCAAGAAGACCTTCAGCACGCCGCGCGTCTCCTCGTAGATGAGCCCCGAGATGCGCTTCACGCCGCCGCGCCGAGCCAGGCGGCGGATGGCCGGCTTGGTGATGCCCTGGATGTTGTCGCGCAGCACCTTGCGGTGGCGCTTGGCGCCCCCCTTGCCGAGCCCCTTCCCGCCCTTGCCTCTGCCAGACATGGTCACGCTCCCCGCAGCCCTGCACTGCACGCCGCCGGGGCGTCGGCGCGTCGGTATATGGCCCGGGATCCGACCTGGTTGAGGACTGCGGCGGGAGGCGGGCGCTCGCCCGCAGTCTCCGCCCTTTCGCCTTCCCTTTCCCCCGCCCGCCGCCGCCGCCGCCGCCACCGCCGCCGCCGGGCGGACTCCTTCGGGCCCGGGCCCCTCGGCTCGGGCTCCCTTCGAGACGGCGGCCCCCGCGCCGCGTCCGCCGGCTCTGCCAGTGGCCAGCGGCGCGCGGCTCTCGCCCCGCGCTGCCCGCCCCGCGCGCGGCTCCTGCCCGCAGCCAGCGCGCGCCGCTCTTGGCTTCTTTCCTGCCCCCCCATCCCTCCCTTTTCGCGGGTGACTGTTCCGAGGCAGTTCGGGGGCTCCGCCGGTGGCAGGAGCGAGGGGTGGCGGCGGCGGCCCCGGGACGCGTTTTGGGGCTGCGGCGGTCGCGGCCCCGTGGCGGTGCCGGTGCCGGTGCCGGTCCGTCCCCGCTGCCCGCGGGTCTGCGGCAAAATCCGACGAATCCGGAGCCGCGCTCGGCGGTACCGCCCCGCCCCGCCGCCGCTCCCCGCCTCCTCCCGTGGAGAGCCCACGGAAGTCCGTTTCCCGGACAGCCCTCTCTTTGTTCGTTTCGGCCGTGGCGGCTCCGCGTTTTCTTTGTTTACCGGGACACCGCGCTGCCCACAGCTGCCCCCTCCTCCGCACACCCCCACTTCCCCCCCCCCTCCGCGAAACTTCAGCGCTTTTGTGTCGGTGCGAGAGGCAGAAGGGAGCGGAGGCCCGAAGCGGCGCGGAAAGCGGTCCGTGAGGGTCTCCGGTGGGAGATGCTGAGACCTTGAGGCTCGTGCGAAGGCACCTCCGAGCGGCCGCGCGGGGGGAACCGTCCGAGTTTCTCCTCTTCAGCCACCCGCGTCCCCGCAGCGCGGTCCCGCGGGCAGCTCTGGCCGCAGGGCGCCGGGAGCTGCCGGCCTCCGGAGGAGAGAAGCGCTCGCTAGCCTGCGGCTGGATCCGACGGACGAAAGAAAACAAATATTTTTCTTTTTTAAATTTTTTTCTTCAAGTAAGCTATGCAGAAATTTTGGGGTGTATTTCACACTTTTGCCAGCAAACCTCGCGTCCACGCTGCTTACAGTAGGTCGGACTGTATGTGTGAAGTGGGAATAAATACTGAAAGAGCTATGAGGCCATGTTTTTTTAATTAAATTGTTATAAATTTTAAATGGTACTTACAATAGAAATTATATGGCTCTCGTATTTGCCAATTGTTTTATTATTAGTATTTTGTGTCCCTCAAACATGTTTACCTTTTAATGATATCCTTTTAAATTTGTAGAGTTGTTTATGTAATTTAATTCCTGAATGTAATTTACAGAATTTAGGCAAAATCTCCAGAATATTTCTTGTCAGAATATATTCCCTAAATTCAGGGGAAAACACGATTCAGATATTAATATATTAATTACAAGTGTCAAAAAAAAATTGCATTTTTTTTTCTGTGATTATCACTGTGAATTCCATTTTCTTTCAACTGTTCCTTTGAACAAATTAAAGTGAAAAAAGTGCCACTTACATATATATATGACACGAGCAGGCAAAACTAGCTTTAATTTAATTATGTTTGCTTTTTGACTGAACAGAATGAACTAAAGCTTTGTAGACCGAGTGGAAGGTTTGCTAGTGGACCTGCCAGGCTGGTGCCTGATGTTACCATTTGGCTCCACAAAGTCTGCTTTGTTCTTTACACCTGAAGATTTGTGTCTACATATGTTTCCTAATGCAGTTATAAACAACATTCTGAATGCTAAATGAAGCCTAAATGAATCACACAAAATCTTTTAGGCCGTCAAAAATCACGATTTTTTTCTTAACTGTTCCTAAATGCAGGATGAGTATCCTAATATAACTTCTCCCTCTAGCTGTATAACCACTGGAAGACTTGGAAAATCATCTTCCAATGTGTCCTGGCAGAAATGGGTGATGCAGGGGCTGAGGCCAGTAGTTTACAGATTAATTAACTGCAAACACCTTTCCTCAAAGCATGGAGCACATTTGATATAATTGAATTTCATGCTTTCTAGAAGGCTGACGTGCCTGAATGTTGCTACCAGTAGCCACAGATGTGTGTCCCAAGTGTTAGCGACATCATCGGTTCTCTCATGGACCAGAGGGTGTTCTTAGACAAAAACAATTAAAGCAGAAAGAAAATCTTGCTGCTAAATATAACGCCGAATGAAGTTGTTTTTGCTGTGGATTGGAGCCAATAAACGTTACTTGGATCAAAGGTTAGGATCCAATCCCCAGATTATAGGAACTACCTTTGGCTCACGAGTTTGGACCCATTGTACTGAGACTTAAATGAAAAAGGAAACCTTTGCAAAACTCTCTTCCATTAAACAACCAAAACAAAAACAATATAAAAAAAAAAAAACCCTAGCTTTTCAGGTGTGCTTTAATTAGGACTGTCGCCCTATTCTCTCATTAAACTAAAATAGGGAACTTGCATTTCACTCAGTAAGGCAACTTCTTACCATGACTGCACAAGAAAGTACATAATTAGTAAAAAAATCATCACATCACTGTATTATATCAAACTGCAAAGTTGCTCTTAGTTTTTCTTGAGAGGTTATATGGCTATTTAGATCCATGGCTGTATCTTCTACAACTGTATTAATAATAATATGCAAACTAAAGTCATGTAAGATCTTTTTGATAGAGTACATTATTCCTAACATTGCAGAAAAAGGAAAGGTGAAAAACAGATAGGAAAGCCTTTCATCTTACTTTTTTTAACTAGGCAATTCTAAGACTTTTAAGATATAGACTGACATTATTGAGTTATTCCTAAACATAACTGTGACCTGCAACATTTGAGGGAGCTTGACTGGAGGTGGTTGGGTTTTTTTTTTTTTTGTTTTTTTTTGGGTTTTTTTTTGCATCACAAGTTCTTTAGAATGTGAAGGTTTATTGGAAGCCAGTGATACAGCTAAGGTACCATATGGTATGAATTTCCTCTTTACTACTGTTTGCTCTATATGCAAATGAGAGAAAGCTCATTTATTTAAACTTGCTTTGCTACACTCCTCCATCCAGTGAAATTTGCTTGAAAGTCACAAGTCTTTAATGCCAGTCCATTTGCTAGCACTCTTTATCATATAAACCACCTGACTTAGAGGACATTTACATTTGAGGCCTCATCAGTGTGACGGCAGCACACGGTTCACAACTGGCACAGGCACTAGTGGCTAAGAACAAAAATAGGGAATGTGAAGAATTGGACCTCAGTACAACAGAGAGTGTAACACCAGTTACTGAGGTGAGCAGAGCAGTGAGTGAAATAAGAGGTGTTTGGAATGATATTCTGAAGCAAAGGATGAATTTCTGGTCAGATAACAAGAAAAAAAATTGGAGAGAGGTGTTGTATTTGCTTCTGCAGGCAGAGAAGGGCAGGGCCCTCTCCCGTGGTACCAACTCTGATTTCGATATACAGGAGTTTGTTTAGAGAGAAATCTCACTCCTGGATACAGATATCCCCACTGCCAGGGGCTCTCTCTGGAATTCCAGTGCTTTGATCTAGAGGTGTGCGCTTGCATCCCAAAAAGCGTGTCATATCCTGGGCTGCATAGAAAGCAGCATGGCCAGCAGGTCAAGGGAAGGGATTGTCCCCTTCTACTCTGGTCTTGTGTAGTACTGTGTCCAACTGTGGGGTCCCCAACACAAGGGAAGACATGGACTTATTCAAACTGGTCCAGAGGAGGGCCCTAGATGTGATCAGAGGGCTGGAGCACCTCTCCCATGAAGAAAGGCTGGGAGAGTTGGGGTTGTTCAGCTTGGGGAAAAGCAGGCTCTGGGGAAACCTTCTTGCAGCCTTTCAGTATAGAAAGACTAAGAGAGACTTTTTACCAAGGCCTGCAGTGACAGGACAAGGTGCAATGGTTTTAAACAAAAAGAGGGTAAATTTAGGTTGTATACAAAGGAGAATTTTTTTTTTTTTTTTTTTTTTTTTTGCAACAAAAGTGGTGCAACACTGGACCAGGTTGCCCAGAAAAGTTGTGGATGTCCCACCCCTGGAATTATCCAAAGTCAGGTTGGATGGGGCCATGAGCAACCTGGTCTAGCGGAAGGTGCCCCTGCCCACATCAAGAGGGTTGGACTATACGACCTTTGATAGTCTCTTCCAACCCAAACTGTTCTATGATAGCTATCTTCCAATAAGCACATATGCAGGGATCTGTTCTGGAAACTAAATATAGAAGACTTGCACATGTTAAATCACAGTTTCGATATCAACACAGTTTTGATATCATTACAGTTCTTCAAGAAGAGAAGTATAAGTGCCAGGAGATATGTAGCTGCAGCTAATGAGGATCAGTAAAACAACATAATGAAAACATTACAGCTCTAAACATATCTGCTTGCAAACCAAACCCTTAGGTTTTGTTTGATACTATCACCACATCAGAATAGTCTGATGCTCCAGGCAGCTCTCTTATATTTCTCTCCACAAATAATCCCTGATATTCCACTTTGGCCAGGATACAGTTCTACCTTTTAGGTAGGCAACACTTAAGTAGTCCTACCTTTTTAAGCCTCTTTGATACAGCTTAGGAGTGGAGGGGGGAAGAGGGGTGCAGGGGGTAGCATCTTGGTATAGGTGGAATTTTCCTTCCTCCAGGCCAGAGCATTCCGCCTCCTCCCCAGGGGATGGGGAGGGCAGAGGAGCTGCACAGGTGGGAGCTGTGGCCCTAACACAGAGCGCTGCAGACCATCAGGTACAGCTTCCAGGAACATCCTAGCAAGAGGAATCAGCCAGTCTTTCTCACAATTTATAACAGCAACTCTAAAAAGCTTTAACACTGTACTGTTGGGTGATACTTGTGCCAACAGCATGGAAGATTAATTCAAATAATATCGCCCGCTGTTAACTGATATAACAAGAGGAACAGCTATGTACAGTAAGGGAATATAAAAATGGTAAGCTTGAAAAAAAACAAAAACAAAACCAAAACAACACAACCAAGAACCCCCAACCCCCCCAAAAAACCCCACAAAACAGGAACATACCAGCACCACAAATAGTTTCTTCTGAATGGAAAGACGCTACATTGTTGCTTTACAGTGCAGGTCTGACTAGTTAAGTATCTAGATGAAAATGAGCCTTTCCACTAAAGCATTTCTCATCTTGTTTCTAAAGTCACAGGGACACTTCACATCCTTTACAGAAAAGGAGGCCTGCAAAGGGAGCCTTTCTTCATAGATATAATTACCTGGCTTTAGAATGCTCTCTTATTTATTTTCATCCTGCATAGCTCCATCCACCCCCCCATATTTTACACTACAAGTAGCCTGTGAAGTCATTAAAGTTGAGCAGATTCAATTTTAAGAATAAGCTTTTTACTGATTCTGCTACATGAAAGACACAAAACAATCAACGAATCACAAATGTAACTGGTGTTCTTTCATTAAAAGGATGAGGACTTAGCAATTGTATCACGACTCTCAGGCGGGAACCAAAAGTTAAGAAGCAACCATAGAGCATAGTCTTAACTCCTTAACAACATCAAAGAAATACTTAGCACCTGTATAAAGAAAGCATCACAACTCTTTTTTCTGAGCGTGTGGGTGGCTCTGAAAAGAGCCTTTGGGTTATAATGTTGCCGTTTACGAAGTCTGAGCCGCTTCGCTCGCTGAGCTTATTTGCTTTTAGCCTTATGACTCTCAGTCTTCTTGGGCAGCAGCACGGCCTGGATGTTGGGCAGCACGCCGCCCTGCGCGATGGTCACCTTGCCCAGCAGCTTGTTGAGCTCCTCGTCGTTGCGGATGGCCAGCTGCAGGTGGCGGGGGATGATGCGCGTCTTCTTGTTGTCGCGGGCCGCGTTGCCCGCCAGCTCCAGGATCTCGGCCGTCAGGTACTCCAGCACGGCCGCCATGTAGACGGGCGCCCCAGCCCCGACCCGCTCCGCGTAGTTACCTTTGCGAAGGAGACGATGAACACGGCCCACGGGGAACTGCAGCCCGGCCCGCGACGAGCGCGACTTGGCCTTGGCCCGCACTTTGCCTCCCTGCTTCCCGCGGCCCGACATGCTTCAGCCGCCTAAAAATAAGAACCACAACAGCCCCGCGCTGAAGGAGACAGAGACAATCATCCTGACGCAGCGGCTCTTCCCCTTTTATCCCTTCCCTGGGCGGGTTTAGCGCTTGGTGATTGGCTGGAAGCAGCCGGTGCTTACACAACCAATGAGAAGACGGATCGTGTTGGGACCAATCAGAAGGAAAGGTACGCCCCGAGTCGGGGGAGGGCCAATCGAATTGTACGAGTCAGAGGTTCGGTATTTGCATAACAGCACTATAAATAAAGGGCGCCGCGGCCATTTTATGTGCGGAGCTGCTTGAGAAAGTAGCCGAATATCAGTTCAAAATGCCCGAGCCGGCCAAGTCCGCCCCCGCGCCCAAGAAGGGCTCTAAGAAGGCGGTGACCAAGACGCAGAAGAAGGGCGACAAGAAGCGCAAGAAGAGCCGCAAGGAGAGCTACTCCATCTACGTGTACAAGGTGCTGAAGCAGGTGCACCCCGACACGGGCATCTCGTCCAAGGCCATGGGCATCATGAACTCCTTCGTCAACGACATCTTCGAGCGCATCGCCGGCGAGGCCTCGCGCCTGGCGCACTACAACAAGCGCTCCACCATCACCTCGCGGGAGATCCAGACGGCTGTGCGGCTGCTGCTGCCCGGCGAGCTGGCCAAGCACGCCGTCTCCGAGGGCACCAAGGCCGTCACCAAGTACACCAGCTCCAAGTAGAGCCTCTCGCGCCGCCAGTTTTAACCCAAAGGCTCTTTTAAGAGCCACCCACGTACTCCCTGAAAGAGCTTTAACACATTGGTATCTCACTCTTTTTGGGTGCGAAGATGTACTTCAAAAGCATAAAAAGAATTTGCAATGAATCCGTTTAATCAGGGTATCAGCTTACACTGATTAATTAATCTGTTTCTGAAATCTTTGAATGTTTTACAGCCTCAAGTACATTCAAATTATTAACCATTCATAGATGTTAACATTCAAGTACTTTTGCAATAAATTTTCAGCAGCCCTGTTAAGCTTTTCTACAATAGAGATAGGAGTTCTAGTGCATTATACTACAAGCTCCATCATAAATAAATAAATTCACAGAGGTCCCAATAGCTATGTTAAAGCAGCCTCCCCAAAAAATGAGGATGAGGGGAAAATAGAACACACTTTTTTTTTTTTTTTTTTTTTTTTGCATGGCAGTGCCGGAGCGGTCTAAGCTTAAAATTTTCCTGTTCTGTATGAGAGGACGGGATGCAGCCGGGAAAGACCAGGAGAATAAAACTGGGAGAAGCGGGGACACCTATAAGGTGGGGCAGATGTTTGGGGAGGACGAGCTGTCCGGCGACGCGGGACCACCGGCCGCCGCGCGGGCTTTTCCAAATTTTCCGATCGTCCAATCAGCGGCTGCGGCTTCTCCCGCCAACCAATCACTGCCGGCCGTGGGCTGAGCTCCCGGAGACTCCGTTGCTGCGGTAATCTCCGCGCCGCTCTGCCTTTGCGCTCCGATACCGCCCGCAGCAGCCCCCGGCGCAAAGCGCTCCTGCCCCGCGGGGGCTCGGGGGCGGCTGCCCGGCACAGCTCCTACCGCTCCGGCTGCATCGCCACCAGGGTGCGAAAGAGGATCGCTGGTAGCTCTCATTACCCCCTCCTCCTCCCCCAACCTTCCCGCCCCGACAATCTCATTCTCGGGAAAAAAAAAAAAAAAAAAAAAAAAAAAAAAGAAGCAGGTCGGTGAAGTCACGCAGAAATTAAAAACTCCCCAACAACGGCGCTGCCAAGCGGAAAGGTCACTGCCAAGCGAGCGGGAGGAGCCTTGCTGACAGGTCCCGGCTACGGTCAGCAAGAGGTGTGTGGCGGTCGCACTCAGGCTGGTTAGGAACCGCGCTGGTTAAAGCACCGAAAGAAACCTCCACGCCCCCAGCGGTCCCTTTTACACATACACCCTCTCGCGGTGCTCAAAAAAAAAAAAAAAAAAAAAAAAAAGAAAGTCAACCTTTAGAAAACGTTTTCGCAAGGGAATGTGAACTTTATTATTCCAAGTCTTAGCGCAACCACGGCCGGAAGTTTTGCGTCCCATCCACTCCACAGACGAACGTCCCACACGGATAGTGGCGTGTGGTTCACTCTGCTGCAGGCACGGAGCTCGGTGACGGAGTGTGTCAGCCCTTTTGCGGACTATAGTGGGTGGCTCTTAAAAGAGCCGTTGGGTTTCAGTATTTCCACTTCAACACTTCACTTCTTGGGCGCCGCCTTCTTCGCCTTGGCCGCTTTGGGCTTGGCCGCCTTCGGCTTCGCCGCTTTGGGCTTCACTGCCTTCGCCTTGGCCGGGCTCTTGGCTGCCGCCGCCTTCTTGGGCTTGGCAGCCTTGGTCGCCTTCTTGGGGCTCTTGGCCGCTTTCTTGGCCGCAGCGGCCGCCGGCTTCTTGGCTTTCTTGGGGCTCTTCTTCACGGCCGCCGCTTTCTTGGGCTTCTTGGCGGCGCTGGCGGGCTTCTTGGCCGCCGGCTTCTTGGGCTTGGCCGCGGTTGCCCTCTTCTTGGGGGCCTTCTCCTTCACTTCCCCGGGCTTCTTGCTCAGGCGGAAAGAGCCGGAGGCGCCGGTGCCCTTGGTCTGCACCAGGGTGCCTTTGCTGACGAGGCTCTTGAGCCCCAGCTTGATGCGGCTGTTGTTCTTCTCCACATCGTAGCCGCCGGCGGCCAGCGCCTTCTTGAGGGCGGCGAGGGAGAGCCCCTTGCGCTCCTTGGAGGCGGACACGGCCTTGGTGATGAGCTCGGTGACGCTGGGGCCCGCCGGCTTGCGGGCTTTGGAGCCGCCCGCCGCCTTCTTGGGCTTCTTGGCGGCGGCCTTGGCGGCGGGGGCCGCCACGGTGGGAGCGGCGGCGGGAGCGGTCTCCGACATCGCTGCAGAGACTTCTTCCTAATCAAAAGAAAGTAATTGGGCTACAGTAACCCCGATGCCTGAATTTATAGCGAAGCGGTGATCTGTGATTGGTGCTTTGCAGAGCCCGCCTAACTGTTAGCCAGGAAGAGCTTTTCGTCCTCCGAGTCTGTGTTTCTTCGGAGTTATAAATTCATATTTTTTGTAAAATGCGTGCCGCGAAATCGCCCCAGTTTCTTCGGGGAGTGAAGAGGAGACGGTGGACTTTCATTCGGGGGAATTTCTTGCTGTTGGGACCTCAGATGAGAGAGAAAAGACGTGTTTAACCCCGCGTTGTGAAGCCAGAGAGACCCCGGGAACGGCAAACTTTTGTTTTTCCTTCTAAATTAAAATAAAACCCGTGGATAAAAAGTCTCCCCCGTAATGCAGACTTATTCTTTAGGGGGTTGTCTCCAGATTAGGATAGAAACCGAGGGGGCAGCTTCAGTATTTTTGTCGTAAATTGATTTCAAAGAGAAGGAAGTAACACAATTTCATGGCTGAGCTTTGAATATGGATAAAGATTCGACTCCCTTAACCATATCTTTAACTATTAAGGACACAGTATTTCCACAGAATTTCGTGTTTTGGGGAAATAAGAGACATTCGGAGGAATATATATATTGTTGAAAAGTGTCTGGAACTTGCCAGGGCTCTGCATTTTTTGTGGTGTTCTGTAAGTGAATAGCACGATTTTAATATTTTTAAAAATAGTTTCTGTTTATAAAATGAATCTGTCAATGCCTAGTTAGTGCCTATGAAATCCGGATAAAGTGTTAATTTAACGCTTTCTCATTTATAGTAGTGTATATTATTGTTAAGACCTGCAGAAATCAGAAGCAGACTTGTAGGGGAAAAATGTATAGATACGCCAATATGTATTGCATACTACTTAAACATTAATGGAGCCGGATGAAGCCTCGATTTTCCCCGAATAAATTAAATTATATGGAAATCTGGCCTGTGTTACCAGAATGCTTCGGCCTCAATATTATCTATAAATATTCGGGCACACATTGTTGGCTTTTGTTTTCTTTTCTTCATCGGTTTCATAAATCCTGCCATTCTTTTCTTTAAAGGAAAAGGAAAACACTTGCCAATTTAGGTTTTCATCCACATTCTCAGAATGTTAAAATAATTTTCAGACAATCCTCGTAAATCAGAATAAGCTTTAATGGTTATGTTCCCACTTAATTATTAAGCCCTCACAAAGTGACAACAAAAATTAATTACTTTTTTTAAGGGCTGCTATGAATTGTTTGGGATAATTTTTATTCAATCAGAAGACAAAAGCCTCGATTTGCTTCTAATTAAAACAACAACAACAGCAACAACAAAAAACCAACAGGCTTTTTTTTCCCCTTGGTTGAAAAGAGCAAATTAAGCCCAAACCTAATATTTCGCCCCATTGTACTTTGTAAAAACTTGTAATGCAAAACATCAGCGGGCTATTTCAGCAAAGGAGCGTCTTTTCTAGGATGGATGAATTTGAGATTCCAGAAGATAAGCAGTATGTTGCAAAAGGCCCTGACATTTATTTTCATATGTTAAATGTTGAAGGCAGAATTAAGTTATACTTAATAGCAAGTAGTTTTAGTTGAAATGAGATCGATTAAAATTACAAGGAAAAATGGGGTACATTAGAATAACAAAAGTGAAAACAATGAATGGTCACTTTTTCATGTTTTCTTTTAGTTCTATTTTTAGGCCAACTAATAAATACTTTGAAAGAGAGAAGGACAGGAAGGCAAAAGCAGAGAAAGGGAAAAATTAGGCTTTTCCGTACCCCACAGTAAAAACCAGACTGTAAGGCATATTGAAGCGGGCTGTGAAATCTGCCACGCTCCTCGTGTGAACGTGACATCGCTATGACATAAACAGGTAGGACAAATCCACGGGAGCCATAGAGTTGGAAAGCTCAGGCTGGTAACCCAAATGAGCTGTAGGAATATTTTTCTAAGAGGTAAAAAGGCAGTTGCTGGTAGCAAAATGAGGGCATTATGCTTCTTTTCCAGGTTAAGTGGATGGAGATGGGCATAAGGCAGAATCAGACTGTAATACAAAAGACAGAGCCGGGAAGGGTTGTCATCTATCCAGGTCTGTTTAATGCACATTCTTCTGAGAATGAGGACTGAAAGAAGCTTAACGTGCCTTAATCTCTGTAGCTTTGATTTAGTGTTAGATCTCTGCACATCTAGTTTATTACACTTGAAAGTGGTCAGGAAGCTGGGAGCAACTGGGAGTGGACAGTAACCGCTGGTGGAAGAGTGCAGCTGTGGCCCCAAGAATGGGTCCTCTTCACCAGCTCCATCCCTCACGTTCACACATTTGGGCAAGTTTCCCTTCAAGCTTGGGCTTTGTAAACCTGTTCTCAGTCCACCAGAAGAGGAGAGATTTCCTTCCCCTCCCCCACAGACAGGCTGCAGGTTAAAGACAGGAGGTAGAGAGAGGTGGAGGAAGATCTCTCGCTCCCTAAGTAGCGGCAGTGACTTGAACTCCACCCACAGCACATAGGCATTGCTGTCCCTACTCTGTGACAAGTTTTAAAGGGACAAGACCGTCTCCATTTTTGTAAAGAAAGCAGAGGAAGAAGGTCGTGAACGGAGGATTTCAAGGAGCGGAATTTAGGACTTCTCCCACTTTTAGTTCTGGATAGGTCCGAGTAAATCCACCTGTCTTTTAAACAGTTCCTTCCTTCAGGTGCTGACTATTTTGAGTTACACTTCTGAAGTTCTTTGGGTTTTTTTTCCTAATAGTCTGTGACACTGCAAGACTTAGCAGTTGCCTTCCAGTATTATGTGTCAGCATCCTTTATTGTACCTAGTCCTCAACGTCAAACTGGCCCTGTCCCGCATTGAGCATTATTCCTGGCCTACTTCTGAGTGGTGAGAATTTTCCTGGTCTTACCAACCATTTCTGCAAAACGAGATTTTATTTATTGTTTTTGGGGGTTCTTTTTAGAGATATGAGGTGGTGTGAAAAGGGGAGGTTTTTCTAGGATTATTCCCCCCCTGGCCCCAGTAGTGACATTTGCTAGTTAATTGGATAAAATAAACTTGCCAGAAGCTCTGAACGATTTTCAGATTTGCGTTGCTGGAAATAGCTGTTAAATGCAACACTGCAGCAAAAAAAAAAAAAAAAAAAAATTTTCTCAGTTTTTAGAGACACACATCACAATCAACCTTAGAAATAGCACTGATATTGCCCTGGGTGTTACACAGATAAGGAAAATAGAGAAAGCCAAGCAAGCATCCCACCATGTGATTTAGCAAATCAGTGGTAGAGTCTTTCAAACTGACACAGAAATTTTCTTACTGTCAAGAAACCTTATCTGGAAAAAAAATTAGAGAGTGAGCTGGTAATAAAATTTGTTTGCAGTTTCCATGTGGAGAGACACCTTTTATACTAGACTTTTATACTAAACTTCAATCAAGCAGCAAAGATTGAAAGTTCACCTGTTTTTCCTTTCCAAGCACCCTGCCCAAATGCAGGCTCTGTTTATCTCGTACTCAGAACCTCAAACCAATTCCTTATGCCTCTTTAAAATGCATTCCCTTATGTCCCTAAAACAGAACTTAATTTCCATGCATCATCGCATAACGTGCCCTGGGTTCCTTCTTTGCCTAGCAGTATAGGTGCTAGTGCAGATTACAGAAGATCATACAAAATGCGAGTGCATTTTCTAATGCAAGGATCTTCAAAATAAAAATAGTTCACATATAATGTAAGAAGTCATTCCTAAAATTGTATAGCAGTTCTTATCAAGACAGAAGCTCCACATGGAGGAGAAACAGATTAGACATTAGACAAATAGAGGCAGATGAGACATTCAGACTGCAGGAGGAGAACAATCCAGATAAGCTGATTAGTCAAATTTAGCTGAAAGTCTACACTCATTTAATCACAATTACTATTGTTAGCATCGTGAAGACCCAGAGAAATGACGATCTTCTAAGTGAAGCATGCTAGCTTCTTGACAAAGAACGATTTTGTAGACATTCCACTAATCACTCTCAACGTTAATAATAAAAACACCATGCGAAGATAAAAAGACATCAGTCAAGTCTCTGACATGGTGCAACTATATTGACAATACTGATTCAGCAATTGCAAAGTTTATATAGTAGGGAAGAGTTAAGATGTCAAAGGGCTGTCAGTAGTGAAGAAGCCTGTATCCTTTTAGATATATACTTCAAGTAAGCTAACAAAAATATATAGTTGATATTTCACTATTAGAACAATCATGATTCCTAAAAAAAAAACCCTATCTTGCCTTCTAATCTCACACCTAAGGCAATAAGTTCTACCCCCATGCTCAAAGAAGGGTCAGCTAGAGCAGGGAGACACTTCAACCTCTCTGGGGAGCTTGGTCCAAAAAAAAATTTCTTCTGTTTAAGTAGAATTTCCTGTGTTTCGGTTTGTCCCCATTGCCTCCTGTCCTGGGCAGTACTGAGAAGCCTCTGGTTCTGTCTCCTTTGTTCCCCTGATGAGGTATCTGAACACATGGATAAGATTCCTCTGAATCTTTTCTTCTTCTGCTTGAACAGGTTCTGCTCTTTCAGCCTCTCCTCTTGGGAGAGATGCTCCAGTCCCTTCATTATCTTTGTGGCCCTGCACTGGTCTTACTCCAGTTATATCCATGTTTCTGTTGCACTGGGGAGCCCAGAACTGAACACAGCACTCCAGATGGGTCTCACCAGTGCTGATTGGAGGGAAACGGTCATTTCCCTTAGGACTATTTTGCAAATAATACTTCTCCTGATTAAGTTGTGAAACCTATGTACAGATTGACTCAAAATGATGCTCTTGCCACTTTTACATTTTTGGTAGTTAATTAAAGTTAATTTCTAAAAACATTGTTACCTCTCACACAATACTTAGTTTCAAGGCTTGTCAAGATCGGTTTGAACTACCCTGATTTCGCTCAGTGGTCATGTTGTCCATGACTGTAGGACTTGTTAAGGTTGATTGGAGTCTTAACAAAACTGCCACTTAAAAAGAAAAAAAAAAATCCCTACATTCTGGGGTGATCAAAAGGTGGGGAGAGTTCACTCTCCTGCCTGCCATAACTGTTAGATAATTCCTAATGAGCGAATTTTAATGAATGCATTTTAATGAATCAGCCTCAAAATCTCCTTGCCTGTCCAGAAAATGAAAGCCTAAAGTATCAAAATATTCCTTCTAGCTTCTGAAAGCCTGTGGATCAGAGATCCTCTTGTAACCAGGTTTTACTTCTCTCCACCCATCTCTGGGACTGAGAATTATGATTAGCAGTAGCAGCAGCACTATTAAACATAGGGATCCCATTTATGATCAGGAGTTTGTTCTACTGAGTTATGTAGATTATAAATTTTGTATTGTTTTCAGTTGAAGAAAAAGAGGAAGCAGATAAATAGAAAAAGATGAAGGAATACTGGGGTCTTATGTGTGAACGTGTGAAAATGTAACCCTATCTGTAACTCTCACTGAGTGCCCGGGAAAAAAAAAACCAACATATATATGGTATCTAAACCTATGTCACATGCTGTCTTTTCTCCCGGGTGCACAACACAGACAAATGACGATTCTTTCTTTGTGAGTCAGATTGCAAATACTGGTTCAGTCAGAGATGGAAATGGAAACTAGGCCATCGATACAGAAAATCTACGTCCTGCCCCTTCAGTGGCACTCAGGATGTACGTGTTATTAGATGCCATTTCCTAAGCTATCAAAGGTAGTTCTAGCCCTTCGTGCTGAGTGAAAGGGAAATAGGATGCTGAAAGTTTTTCTGTCACAGTACGCGGTAGACCCAACAATTCGCCCAGCCTGTGCAGCCACTCTGTTACTCTTAAGGCATCTGAAAAATATGGGCAAGAACTAAGCACGTGATAAGGCATTCTGTTTCACAGATTTCTGCATTGCTCAGGTTTACCGACTCAGCACACCCTGGGGAAGGAATACTTCATTGATACCGAGTTGTACTATTTACCAGCTCAGCCGAATTCAAGGAAGACATGAATAAAATCAAGATTTTACAGTAGTCAAAACAGACATCGGTTTTAACACATAAGGGAAGAACTTAAAACCACGTTTAACTGGCTTGCTCCAAAATTAACTTTAGAAAGACTCTCAGTAGAGATTGTAATGTTTCCCTAGAGCTGGCTGATACACTGCAGATTTTCCTTTCATTTCATTGTATTTCATTTTAGAAAAATATTAGAATTGAAATTAATAATCAGTAATCATACCTAAAACTTGGTATAGCACAACCCACGGCCCGCCTCCCCCCAGGGCAGAAAGTTATATTTAAATGTTTATGACTGTCAACTATGAAATAAAAATACTGTACCAAACAGAGTTCTGCAAGGATCAGTCCCAGACCTGGTATAACTTTATTTATGATCTGAATGATAGTCTACAGGGCATCTATAGAAGTACAATGGGTGCCAACAAGCAAAGAAATGCTAGAATGATGGAGGACAGTTTACGTATTGAAAAATGCCAGATAAATGGGAGGCACTGTCTTCAAAAATGCGTAGGATACTTCACCTGGAAAGACATATGTAAGTTTTATAAATATTGGGCAGTAGAAGTTGATTAGCACCTGGTAGATCTGGACCTTCAGGTTTTAGTTATGACAATGAATCAACAACAGTATGCTACTAGGTATTAGGAGAGGAACACAATGACACCATCTACAAGACAGATGAAGATCTGACTCTGTAGCATGAAGATGATCTTACTCTTTAGTCAGGAATGGTATAGTCTCACTTGGAGTTTTAGGCCTAGTTTTTAGTACTTAACTTCAGGTAATGAGAAGAATACATAGAAGACAGCAACAGTAATTATCAGAGAGGTCTAAGAAGTATTCCCTAATGGAAAGGCACATACTGTTGGAGTTCCCAAAGAGAAGGCTAAAAACTGAACTTTCTTCTCAAACACTTAAAGCATGAAGAGGAAGAAGTCATCTTTCCTCGGTATACATTGTAGGAAATAAAATAACTAATGTTCTTTGCTGTAGCAAGTTAGCAGTAAGGAAATAATTTCTAATATGGAGTAGAGGGACACGCCAGAAAATGTTACCTGGGAAGACAGCGGGACCTCCAAGAATCAGTGAGACTGAGCAACTGTCAGAAATAAAATGTGTTCAGTTGACTCCTCATGATGGGTGGAGAGCAACAAAAATTGCTGATGTCTAGGTACTGGTAATTATCACAGAACTGTGGATTAGAGAGAATCTATGCAGACAGGGGAGGAGTGGTGTACAATACACATGGCATTTAATAAGGGTTTTGCAACCACAGAATCATAGAATGGTTTAGGTTGGAAGTGACCTTGAACATCACCTAGTTCCAACCTTCCTGCCATAGACCAGGACACTTTCCACTAGACCAGGTTGCTCAAAGCCTCATCCAGCCTGGACCTCCAGGGATGGAGCTTCCACAACTTCTCTGGACAACCTGTTCCAGCGCCTCATGAGCCTCGTAGTGAAAAATTTCTTCCTAATATCTAATCTAAGTATACCCTTTTCCAGTTTGAAGCCACTCCCCCTTGTCCTATCACTACATGTCCTTGTAAAAAGTCCTTCCCCAGCTCTCCTGTAGGCCCCCTTTCGGTGCTGGAAGGCCACAATGAGCTCTCCCTGGAGTCTTCTCTTCTCCAGGCTGAACAACCCCTGTCCTCATAGGAGAGGTGCTCCACCCCTCTGATCATCTTTGTGGCCCTCCTCTGGACCCGCTCCAACAGGTCCATGTCTTTCCTATGTTGGGAGATACAGAACTGGATGCAGTACTCCAGGTGGGGTCTCACGAGAGTAGAGTAGAGTAAGAATCACCTCCTCTGACCTGCTGGCCATGTCTCTTTTGATGCAGCCCAGGATCTCACACAGCATTCTCATTTGCGATTGGAGGGAGTATGGGCAGGATCATCAGCCTGTTAGATGTTTGAAAATTGACTATAGAACAAGGTCAAAGGGCTGTAGAGAACAACTTAGTGACTGTGGACACTCAGTAAAGAAAAGAATGTCCCAGGGCTGAATGAATACTTGATAATAATCGGTGTTTTCAATAACAACCTGGATGATAAGAAAGAATGTACCCTTAGCCTGTGTGGATGATACCAAGTTAGGGAGGTCAGACAGAGCTGAAAGTAAGACACTCAATTAATAGAGACCCAGGGTATAGGCCGAAGGAAATCTTGTGCAGTTTGTCAAAGAGAAGTTCTGCACATGAAGCATGGGCTGGGAAATGACTGGTCTGACCTGGATGGAACCTGAGGGTTTTGGTGGCTTTCTCAACTGCTGGATCCTTAAAGGCAAGCCTGCTTCTGTGTCCAGAGCCTAAGCATAAATAAACCCCTGTAAGCAGCTGGGGTTTCCAAGCCAAGTATTTGGTTTTCCAACCAAGTATTATTGTAACAAAGACAAAGCACAGCAGTAGGGTCTGGAGAAACCGACACAATACATGTCACCATTTTCCAGACTTGGCTTCCTCCAGAAACGCAGCCCAAGACAAAATTCAAGACATTCCTACAGGGGTGCCCACTGCGGATTCATTACTTGGAAAACTACACCCCAGAGAGACTGTTTGGACAGACGGTGCTTCAGCTGCTCTTAAGTACTTACAACTCTGCAAGAGTTGGCAGAGTTCGACGGGGAAAATTACTGCCCAGTGCAGGTCTGCTGGAGCCCAGGCAAGGAGAGGAGCTGATCAGTCTTGGCTACGCAGGAAACATTGTGCTTTCATGATACATCTTTCCAGCTTAATCAACGGTTGATGTGTCAGGAGACTGTGTTGTTTTAATGCCGGTTTAGAAAGCAAAGTAATGATTTAAGAGAAGCAGTCAAGTATCAGCTGTAGTTGCCGAGTACCTGGTTTGCTGCTTGCTGCCCCTTACCCAAAAGCAGGAGCAGATTTGCATGGTGTGGTATAGAGCTCTGAACTCCATGGACCACCTTGTACCTGGGAAACTGCCTGGCGTGCCTGTTGGAGAGGTCTGACTGGGCTTGATCCTTGATTGTCTTCCTGGGAGAAGCCCAGAGCACAAGGAAGAAAACAACATGGGCAAAGGGGTGCCCCTGCCCTGAGTTGCAGGTTATTGACCCTGTTCTTTCTCTTCCATGTCCTAAACCAGCTTCACATGAGGAAATGAGTATATTACTATCTTCCCAAGACTTCAAACCTGGTCTGGGAGTTCTTCCAGCCTTTCTTCATAGACCTATTCAGCTCCACCAGCTATTCACAGAATCACAGAATCGTCAGGGTTGGAAGGGACCTCTGGAGATCATCTAGTCCAACCTCCCTGCCAGAGCAGGGTCACCTACAGCAGGTTGCACAGGATGGCATCCAGGCAGGTTTTGAATGTCTCCAGAGTGGGAGACTCCACAACCTCTCTGGACAGCCTGTTCCTGTGCTCTGCCACCCTCAAAATAAAGAAGTCCCTCCTCATGTTTAGGTCGAACTTGCTATGCTCAAGTTTGTGCTCGTTACCTCTTGTTCTGTCACTGGGCACCACTGAAATAAGGCTGTTCCCACCTACCTGGCACCCTCCCTTTAAGTATTTAAAAGTATTGATAAGATCCCCCCTCAGCCTTCTTTTCTCCAGACTAAAAAGACCCAGGCGTTTAAGCCTTTCCTCATACGAAAGATGTTCCAATCTCCTAATCATCTTTGTAGCCCTTTGCTGGACCCTTTCCAGCTGTTCCCTGTCCTTCTTGAACTCGGGAGCCCAGAACTGGACACAGTACTCCAGATGTGGCCTCACCAGGGCAGAGTAGAGGGGGGAGGATGACCTCCCTTGACCTGCTGGCCACACTCTTCTTGATACACCCCAGGATGCCGTTTGCTTTCTTGGCCACCAGGGCACATTGCTGGCTCATAGTCATCCTGTTGTCCACCAGAACTCCCAGGTCCTTTTCCACAGAGCTGCTCGCCAGGACGTCAGCCTGTAACCTGTACTGATGCATGGGGGTTATTCCTCCCCAGATGCGGTACCCTACACTTGCCCTTGTTGAATTTCATTAGGTTCCTCTCTGTCCAACTCTCTAGTTCTCTATTCGATGAGCCTGCCAGCACCCTGCTCATGACGAGGGAGCAGACAGGCTGTAGATTGGGGAACTGCTAGGCTGTAATCAGAACTCATAAGTGGATGTTTCCTAAAACTTTGATGATGGAGAAAAGAGGGACCTACGTATCTTAGCAAGGCTGCAGCTTGTGCATGGTGTGGTGAGGATGAGGCCCATGCAAGCCTTCTCCTTCCAAGGCAGAGTGAGGCACATCACACTCACTACTCCAGAGTCATGCTAGGTTGGCTGAGGACATCTGTCCTGACAGCTGCTACGTTGTTGTGTGAGACAAACACCCCAGAAAATGTATTTCTGCAATTCTAGCACAAACAGCAGTGCTTTGAAATGAACCCTGAACCATCTGGCCTGGTGAGGAGGAGGTGCGAGTGGTGGCAGGGCCACGCGAGTGCTTGGGTGTCGGTGCCTGCCAAACACAACATTCCTTCGGAAATGCGTGTGCAGCGTCCCTTCCTGCGCTCCGCTGTTGCGGAGACTAATCCTGTGATGTCATTTTCCATGAGGAAATGGCATCCAGCTCCTGCAGAGCAGCACAACGGTGACTCAGCCAACATGCATTCGCCCTTGCCTGCAGCTGGCACGGCGCAGGGGAAAGCGAGACAACTTCTGGAAGATTTTGCCCCTGAATGGATCATCTTCTGGTCTGTAAGAAGCCACTCTCTGCATGGGGCAAACTGCATCCTCAAAGGCTCAGCCCAGGCTGATGGGCAACCACAGAGGTCTTTTCGTGATTTGTCAGTCCCTGTGTAGTTTCTGAGCTTGGCAGCAAGAAGAAGGTTGGAAACAGTCCAAAGCAGGGCGGCAGCTCAACCTCTGGTATCTCTGATCGAGGGGAGCCTTTAAATAAAAAGGTGAGAATGGGGGTCTCCACCTCTTACTGTCTCAGTAAGGGGAAAGGAGAGATGTTATCAAAAGATTAATCATCAGACTAAATTCATTATCACGCTCCTCCGAAATCTTGTCATACTTATCAAATAGATAGATATGATCAACACACTGGGAAGCTGATAGCTGTGACATTTAAACATTAGGTGACATTTTTTTGCTCGTTTTACTTAAGCAACATAAACCACGTGTTCAACTATGGGACTGACAGGAGATTCCTTCCAAATGGCAAAGCCACACATGCAAATGTTGACTTGGGCCTGTCTCAAGATAAAACCTTTCTGTGCTTAAAATACTTCTTACCAAAATCACGTGGTGTTCTCGATCTCAGTAAGCTCAGCTTTGTCACGCGGCTTACATGCTGGATCGAAGGTGGGATGTGTGGCCACAGGGATGCAGAGAGCGAGGACCACTGGGATAGATTTAGAAGCCTCAAGTGTGCCAACGAAGTCAGATCTTGTGCAGTTTTCAGTCTTACCCACATATAGAGACAGATCTCAGTCGATCACATCTCCCTGTTGTCAGAGTTGAATACTCTCCAACCAGGTTCTCTTAGATATTACAGTGTTTAATGTCAAATTTCCTTATTGAGCATATTTGGCGTTACATAGGATTTTGATATAGCAGAGTGATACAGCAAAGTACTGAAATTGCATCACAAGCATAATATAGCATTTGCAATATACAGTATACAGTAGAATCACAGTGCAAACATTACTGGTTTCTTTATTGTCACGTTACTGGGCCTCCCCAGTGGCTGGGAAGGAGTACGTTGGTTGGAACCATGTCAAGCCCGTCGCTTCTTCAAACTTTGTTTTATTTATTGTCCAGTTGCTATACTTTATGTTGAGCTGAGGCACATATACGCTGTTCTCCCTGCCCCTCATGCTGGTCTTGGTAGCTCAAGAAGACATTGTTATTTGTTCGTTGTCTGAGGGAACCTGATGATTCACTGGGGCAGCTGTTTTATCTAAAACCGTGGTAACCCTCCGGTCTCCCTGGTGTTGAGATAAGTGCAGCTTTCTTTACAGCACATTATTTCTCAAGCTCATTGTCTTTTTACGCTTCTCCTCTGAGCTCTCCTCCACTGTGGGGGTGTGCTGACCTGCCAAAATTGCCCCGGGTTTTCAGTACAAAGGAACGATTTTCTTCTTTCCCCCAGATAGTCCAGATGAGATGTGCTATGTTTTCGGTGTGGCAGACCACAGGAGCACGATAACAGTGCAAAGTAGGGGTCTGTACAACCTGCCTCATTTACAAAAGGACAGATTGCAATTCAATTTTTCCTTTGAAAGTGACAGAATGTTTTGAATAGGGAATGACGCGCCAGCTGCCAGTGAGTGGAAAGCACAAGGAATAGGAAAACCTGTCCAATACTCATACAAAATTCAAAACTACTAGTTTGAAAAATATGAATCCCTTTCCAGAGGTTTATTCATATATATTCTTACAATACAATGTCTGACAGTAAATTTTTTGGTCTAAAACTTGAAGCCTGAAATATTAGCATTTCATTAGGATTAAATGAATAACTGTGCATTCTAATTACCCTGAGGTTATTGATACACAATACCCTACAGGAGCCCTATCTTACTGTCCTAAACCTTAAACGCATATGAAAACACATCACCTTAATTACCTAGAGGATGCAAAACCCAGGTGCATGGCATCTGAAAACTTACAAACAGAAACCAAAAGCTGAGTGTAAAAATCAGGGGGACAGACAGCAAAGTGTGCTCACTACACTAGAAGCTCAGTCATTTGCCTCTATCTCGCCAAATCAAATCTGCCTCGATTTCATCTTGTTCTGAATCTGTTCTTAGCCAATGTTCTAATTGAACAAAGTTTTAAGTGCTGTTGCTTGAGCACTGTCACTAGTAAGTACGGGCAGGGGTTGGGGAGCAGAATGAGAGGGATATTGAAATTTGGTGTTCTGCTGCTAGTGAGGCACTAATAAGTGAAGAAAAGAAAGCCTGTTATAATGAAAAAGAACCCCAAAACTATTCTGGAATACTTCTTTAGGGTAGTTATAGCAGAAAAGGCTTGAGTTTGTTTGCGACCTATCAGTTCTGTATAAACAAGAACTGTAGCAAGCATAATACATTTTTTAAACCCCAGTATCTTACTCAGTTCACACATTCACTCCTCCCAGGAAGAGAAAGGAGGTGCGCTTGGGACTACACCTAATCTAAAGAAGCTTCCTATTATACCTATGCCTTCCTCTGCAGCTCTGCAACATGAAGCACAGTTGCTACAGCCTAAGGTAAAAGAAGTGAATGCCTCTGCTCGGAGAACAGTAACTGATTAGAAGACTTCAGCGAGGGTTGCTTCCTATCGGAAGTGGGGAAAAGCAAAGATCATTCCCATGTTTATTAATATACTCCTTTCCTGAAGTGATGCAGACTAGCTAGGGAGAAGAAAATTGCCATCTAAACCATATTTGTTATCCTCTTCTCAAAAAAATCCCCAAAACAAACAAACAAAAAACCCCAGCATCCAAAAAGACGTAGATTTGATATTGACCATGGAAACATCTAAGGGCAGTATTAGAAACAATATTTGAGATGTTAGGATAATGAGCTCTTATTTTAAGCTTTTAATATGACCATAGAAAGCAAAACACTTCTTTGGGTTTATGATGGAATTAAAAGGAATGAAGGAAGCTACTCCTTCCCAGTTTAGCAGAACAACAGATATGAACTACTTACTACGTGTTCTAATATGGCATACTTTAGAAGAGTATGTAGAAATTATGTTTGCATTTTCTACATAAAAGGTCAAAAGAAAATAAAATTATAGCCTTTTTTTTTTTTCCAGAAAAAAATGAAGCCATTCCTTATGGGTTAGTTATTCCAGCTCAGGATGTCCTTGTACTGTGACATTTGTAACATCCTTAGACAACGATTGCTCCTTACTTTCATTACTACAAATTCAGAATCTTGTCTGTTTCCAGTATTGGTTTAGACTCACAATACAGCAGCTAAAGATTGAAAAGCTCGATCTGCAGTACAAGAGAAAGGTGATTTTCTTACTAATTAGGGTAGCAGAAATTTAAATCTATAGTTATACTAAAGGACATTTTATAAAAAATAAGGGAAAAAATCCCCACAGCAGTAACTCCAAATGAGCAAAATTAGTAAAAGTCCCAATCTATATAAAGGCAATAATGTCAAATAGATTCTATTCTGCTTTCTGGTTAATACATGCTTACAGACTCAAAATTGCTTGTATAAAAATCAGAAGAGAGTATCAAACTTCCCATTTAAGAAATTTCCATTTAAAAATTCCCCATTTTAGAAATGGGAAGTGGAAAGCAAAATACAAAGCTAATATATTAGAAAAACTGACAGCACAGGTGCTGTGGAAGATTCCCTAATGCCAGTAAGAGGTATCAAAAAATTAAAATTTCTGGAAAAAAGTTTATAGAGCTTTGAACACAAATAAAACTAAATGCTAAATGAATAGCAGCGTAAAAATAATGAGAATTTAAAGTTATGCAAGCAAACCTCAGTCATTGCAAGAAAATAAAACCCACGCATCTACGCACAGCAAATGGGTTTATACAAATCCAGGGAGGGGAAGAAACCCTTCTAATTGTTCCGCACGTGTACACCGTTGGAAATTTTTCGTTCACGGGGGATGGGGTGGGTGTAATTTTTTGTTTCCTGTGTAGCGCTGTTTAACAGGTAACAGTAAGCCATGTTCCATCACGCCCTGTGACAGAGGCAGAAAAAAACTGGCGGGAACCCCGCCCCCCTCTCCCTCCCGCCCCCCCCCCCACGCTCTGCAGTCCCCAACCAGGTCGGACCACAACACATAAATACCCGCGCGGCGCCAGAGTCTCGGCAGCTGCGTATCGCCGGATTGAACACCATCATGTCTGGCAGAGGCAAAGGCGGGAAGGGGCTCGGCAAGGGGGGCGCCAAGCGCCACCGCAAGGTGCTGCGCGACAACATCCAGGGCATCACCAAGCCAGCCATCCGCCGCCTGGCTCGGCGCGGCGGCGTGAAGCGCATCTCGGGGCTCATCTACGAGGAGACGCGCGGCGTGCTGAAGGTGTTCCTGGAGAACGTGATCCGCGACGCCGTCACCTATACCGAGCACGCCAAGAGGAAGACGGTCACGGCCATGGACGTGGTCTACGCCCTCAAGCGCCAGGGACGCACTCTCTACGGCTTCGGCGGCTAAAGCCTTTTCTCTCTGCGCACCATCTCGACAACCCAAAGGCTCTTTTAAGAGCCACCCACTTTAACTGCAAAAGAGCTGTGTTGCTTCAAAAGTCTTAAAAGAGATGTACGTGCTTTGAGGCTTTGTATTTGCTAATTAATCGTTACTGTTATTAAGCTGTTCTATAGAAAAGTCTTAAAAAAAAAAAAAAACAAATACTTTAACTATGCATTGGTAATACTCTAGAGGCCATCCGAGTTAAGTAGATCAAGGAATCAAAGCTATTAGTTTCGGTATCAGTGTAATGGAATCTAATGGGTTCAGGATTTTTCTTTCCTTGTGCTCCGATAATTCGAGCTGAATAGCAAGACACCCCAAACCTGCTCCTGTTCCGAGCTGGTGAGCTGGCCCGGCTCAGAGGCGGGCACGCATCACCCTGCGGGCATCTCTCGTTGGTCTGTTTACTAATTGAGCAAACAGTAGTAGAAATAGACACGTACTGGTATTTAAATTACGCTAATCCTGGTAACGATGCTCGGCCCATGGTAATGTGCGGGCATGGGGTGGGAGGTGTCACAGCTGATCGTTCCCTGAGCCCCCACCTCGTAACGCTATGCTGGAACGATCCCAAGTCTGTCCTCTGAAAGCTGTGTTTTAGGGAGTCATCCATTATTCTTAACATGTCTGCTGTGTTAAATAAAGCTTGGGAAGCTGCTGCTTTTGATGTGGGGTCGCTGAAGCCGGAGCAGTTCTCCTTACCCAGGGACAGCACCAGTCCTCCCTTCGCCCAAAAGCTCTTCTCCGCTCGGGGTCTAAGGACAGATCTCCCGGCTGGGGAAACATGGCAGAAACGCGTAGTAGCAAAAATGGAAAGCTCGCGAATTAAAAACGTTTTATTTCGGCAAGCAATAGCCTTAAAATAGAGCGTTTTTCACATGCAATTCATCTAAATCCAAAAGCATTTGCCATACCAGCTATAGTATTACTTTCTACTATTTCCAGATTAAAGCTGCTCGGGGGGGGAACCTACAAAACAAAAACCCCAGCAGAAAACAACAAAAAATCGACACTCTTCCTTCCCCCCCCTCCAAAAAAAAAAAAAAAAGAGGGGGGGAAAAACCAAACCAAGGCTTAAAAATACAATTAGAAAGACTCCAGTTAAGGAAAACCTATGCACCCCTTATTTTTCTTAGCTCCAGTCTCTGTCAATTAATGCAAAATAGACATGAATCTTCTGTGCGTTCAAGGCAGCATCATTTGCAACAATTTCCCTTTTCAACAATTTTCTCTAAAGGTTTTCATTTTCAAAACAGACTGCAAAAATTTCAACAAGAAAGATAAAACCGCAAACGAGCGGCGAGCACAAAGCGGGGGGGATGGGGAGAAGCGCTGGGCGACTGGGGAAAAGGCGCGCTTTCGAGGCGGGCTTTTCGAATTTGAAAGTACCCAATAACAGCGCGGCATTGCTGACAGCCAATCAGAGACGGGAACACTCTATAAAAGTCGCCGCCGCAGCAGCGCGGAGCTATTCCGTACCAGCGGTTCGGGGAGACGGTTGTGTTCTCTCGGAGCGATGGCGCGTACGAAGCAGACGGCGCGTAAGTCGACGGGCGGGAAGGCGCCCCGCAAGCAGCTGGCCACCAAGGCGGCCCGCAAGAGCGCGCCGGCCACGGGCGGCGTGAAGAAGCCGCACCGGTACCGGCCCGGCACGGTGGCGCTGCGCGAGATCCGGCGCTACCAGAAGTCGACGGAGCTGCTGATCCGCAAGCTGCCCTTCCAGCGCCTGGTGCGGGAGATCGCGCAGGACTTCAAGACCGACCTGCGCTTCCAGAGCTCGGCCGTCATGGCACTGCAGGAGGCGAGCGAGGCCTACCTGGTGGGGCTCTTCGAGGACACCAACCTCTGCGCCATCCACGCCAAGCGTGTCACCATTATGCCCAAGGACATCCAGCTGGCCCGCCGCATCCGTGGTGAGCGCGCCTGAGGCTCCTGCTACACGTCTCACCTCCACAATCCTTTATCCCCCCACCTTAAAGGCTCTTTTAAGAGCCACCACGTTGCACAAGAGAGCTGTGACACAGTCTTTTGTTATTTGGGTATTAGACTTAAATGAATCATCTGGCAATTTTTTATGTTGGTGCAAGTTTTTGTGTGTTGTAGAAGTCCAAATACTGCTAGCATTTAGTTTATTTCTCTCCTGTCCTCCCCAGCTTTGTCATTAGCTGGTTTCTCTGGACGCTATTGTCAAGAGGCCTTTGCAATCAGATGTCTCACTTCTACTGAACATGTCTATAAGCTGTCATCTCAAAGGGCTTTTTTTATGAGCAGTCTGTTACATGCTTTTATAGTGAGAGGCTTGGAAGTGTCTAATCAACTGCAGAAAAAGATAACTGCACAAATGGAATGCTCAGATAAGGTAATTGAAAAACACTTCATTTAATACTCACAGTGAGAAGTATGATCTTAAAAAAAAAAGTCAGAAAGCTTATAGTAATTGTTCCTCTTCCCCAGACTTTGTTTCCAGTAAAGTATTTCATTTTGTAATGGTTTTATGGAGCAGTGCAGGGGTTTACTTCCAAGAAATGTGGAAGGCGTAACCTGAGTTACTATTAATATATGTTTCGAACGCCTTTTTATTACAGAAAAAAATCTGTAAATAATACAGCCTATCATCGCTTTTACTAGAATACACTCTAAAAACCTTAATACTGGATTGAATATCTGAGAGCCATACCTCTCAAATATGAGATGAATAAAACAAAAGTCTAAGAAGGTAAGTTTGAAGCAAGGGACAAAAATAAGAAACTAAAAAAATTAATCCGTCATTTATGTTCTCAGTTTTCTTTCTTTGCTTTATGACTTCAAGGAACGTCTGGAGTAGAGGATAAAGGACAGCTTAGATAAAAACAAAGAGAATGCAGTGGCTGTTCCTGGGAAATCCCACCTCCCGTTTTCAAAATACATAGAATAGAATCATAGAATTGCTGAGGTTGGAAGGGACCTTTAAGATCATCAAGTCCAACCATTAACCTACCCTGACAAAAACCACTTCTAAACCATCTCCCTAGTACCACATCTACCCTTTTTTTGAACACCTCCAGGTATGGTGAATCCACCACCTCCCTGGGCAGCCTATTCCAGTGTTTAATAACCATTTCGGTGAAAAAATGTTTCCTAATATCCAGTCTAAACCTCCCCTGACATAACCTGAACCCATTTCATGGGTGGCCCATTCTATAACTTGAACATGGGGAGCACTGGCACAGGGGAAAGTTTTTTGGGGGGACTAAAACAGCTGGGGGAAAGGGAGCAGCTGCAGAGATGGGGTGGCTTCATAACCAATGAGATGCCTGTAGGAAACATGCTTATGTGGTTTTGGGGATTGAAGACAAATGTTCAGTGTTTGATGATAAAAAGGTGGAATCAGTGGAGGAATACACGGGGGGGGGGGGGGGGGGGGGGGGAGAGATGGTCGAAATTTACTAGAATTTAGCTGATTCAATAAAGTTTTGTAGTCGGGAAATTACAGTTGGCCTTTAGCTTACTTCAATTTTGTGGTTGACTGTCAAGTCTTGCAGACTCTTGCCATTTTAATATTTCAGAGAAGTCCTCGTTTCTATGCATTCACAAATAAAACATTCAGATTCCTTTGGGTTTTGCTTCTGTGTTGTCACAGCATCTTTTTCTCTGCCCTTGATAATGGGGTCTGGCCTGTCCAATGCGCTTCTGTAAATGTTTCCAGCCAAATCAGTCTGAAGTGAAAATTCTGGTATTTGAGTGTGGCATCTGGGGAATCCTGCAAGAAGTTTCATAAGGTGTGTTTCAGAAACACCACACGGGAGGTAAAACATGGTGGGTACAAGAAGTAATCATAGCATAATGATGTAGGGATGAATGTACATGCACACATATATGTACGTGTTCTATATCTATACCTATGTGACCTGGTTTGACGTAAAACAGGACCAAGTAACTTTTCAGTAACTTTGCTTCTTAGCTGGGCCTCTTCTAACTACTGAAATTAACAGCATATTGTGCAGACAATGTTCGCTCTCAGAGTGATAAGACCTATGTTTATATTGATGCCCAGGCATGGTATGCACAGAGGCTCTTGCTTATACTTATTGCTATAACACCCACGGGCAGCTGACTTGGCTATTTGCCCCGTTGGGGGGTTGGAAACAGAAAAGCATAGTGGGGTCCCACCTGCAGGGAGGAGCGGACAGGACAGGGGACCCAAAACTGACCAACGGGGTATTCCATCCCATCTGCCTCATGCTCAGTATAAAAGCTGAAGGATCAAAGGGTCAGCTCGCTCTCTCTTTCTTCAATGGCGATGCCTGAGGAGGACTCTGTCTGTTCGTCTGCCTTTGATCCTGATCCTGAATCCAGATCTGGAATCCTGTTCCTGTCCGTCATTGTGTCCAGTCTGGGACTTCCCCAGTGCCAGCCGGTGATGTGATAGTCATCCTGGGAGCTTGGTATTTCATTATTTCCTTTTATTTTATTATTAATATTTCATTAAAGTAGTTTAGTTCCTTCTAAACTCATAAGTCTCTTTCTCCCTCCTCTACCTCTTTATTTGAAGACGGGTAGAGAGGATGATCTGTCGGTTCCATCTGGGGTCCCCCACGTCCCCAGTAACTGATTCAGCCTAAACCATGACAATACACTTATGTTGAGGCATATTAATTGTTTAGCATAAATAAGTAAGTTTTAAGTAGAATAAATTCCTTAGGATTATAATTTGGTGTGATTTGTGCTGTGTGCTTAGCTCTACTTAGCACAAGTAGCTACATTTGCTGAAATATTTAGCCTGTGAGAAATCTGTTCTTCTCAGCACTTTTCCTAGCAGCCAGTAGTTGTTTAAGCTTTTATCATGGGAAAGTGCTGGATGTCATACTGATGTTTTGGTAGTGTTTCTCTTAAGCCCAGGACTTCTCAGTTCCCCGTGTTCTGCCAACAAGGGCAGGTGCACCAGGAATGTAAACCAGAAGATACGGAGGCTCCAACCCTCAGCTGAAACTGAGAATCAGTGAGGTAAGAGACTGCCTGGACACAGGGAAAGAATCCGATTTGATGTTAGAAAACCCCAGACCAAAAATCACCATTGGACTAAATGATATGTGAAGGGCACATGAGGGGCAGGTGTATAGATCACAAGGCTATAATTTCCCAGGGATTTCTTTGGTCAGGGTCCCCCTCTTTGGAAGCAGCCAGCCCGGGCTGTACTTCTGCTGTGCCTTCTAATTAAATTAATTGTTTTATGAAATCTGATGCCTGATATTCTGCAGTAGGAAACCTGGGGTCAAGCCTGAAGAAGGAAGAAGCATGTCCAGGACAGTGTCTCTCTCTCGTGTGTGTGTGTGTGTGTGTGTGTGTGTGTGTGTGTGTGTGAGAGAGAGAGAGAGAGAGAGAGAGAGAGAGAGAGAGAGAGAGAGAGAGAGAGAGAGAGAGAGACCATGGATGGAGTGAATGCTCAGGGAGCAGCTTCTCCTTTAACAGCTATTCCATTCTCCACTTGGTAACGTTGCAGCTCTGCTTCCATTGCAATCTGGTTTCATTATAAGGCCATGAAGATCAGCAAAATTGTTGTGAGGATTTGTATGGGAGTTAAAAAAAAAAAGAGGAAAATAAAGAAAAAAAAAAGGAACAGGGGAAAGAGATCCTCAAACAAACCTTAATCTTGGCTGATTGCTAAACTTGGCAAGTATTTGCACCTTTTCTTCTCATCCGAGTGCTGTCTCTGACAGATTGTGTACTTAATGCAGCAAGGATGGCTAAAAGAAAGCATGGAAATGGAGCTCAGAAGCCTCTAATGACAACAGGTGACCGCTCTGCCTTCTAACAGCTCCATTCAGTGCCACCCAGCCCTCAGAACTGGTACATCCCAGGTACCAACTGAGGTTTCACAGACGGGAAGGAGATGGGAAGGTGTTTCTCAAAACAGTGGGAAAAATGACAACTACTCTTTCACATATGAATCTGCGGCCTATTCTTAACTTCCTTTTTTTAATGCTCAGGTTCTTGTTGAAGTGGTCACTACTGTGTGCATATCTCAGTGACGATTTGAGCAAAGGTGGGTCCTTATAAGGAAGGTTGAAAGCTACATACCTATATACTGCCAGTACCTTCTGAAGAATCCTAGAAATCTGACTGCAGATATCTGACAACTCAACAATTTTTCTGACTGCATAGAAGTTTGTGATTACTACTCAGAGAAGTACAAGTTGAACAACAAATACATGTACAGTTATTATTGGAAGAATACATGAATTTCTACTCCAAGATTATTATAAAACTCAATAAAGATACCCCCCCCCCCAAAAAAAAAGAACAAAACCAAACAACCGTCAGTAAACACATGAACTTTTTTCCACTTTTTTTTATTATCAATAGTAACATATGCGGGCAAACTTGATAGTTATTCCCCTGTACAGTACTTTTTAATCATAGTGTCTGGCATTTTTAGGTATGTTTCTGTGCTGTGATAAAGAAGCCTCACATGTTATGTCTCATCAGCGTGGCCATCCATTATTTTGAGACAGATGTTCTTCCTCCCAGTGTTAATAAGTGTCGGAGCAAGGCAGCAAGTCCTCTTTAAAACAGGCGGCCTTCGCCAGGTTCAACAGGAACACAGAGCTCCAGTGAGCTGCGGGAAGTTTCTGCTTTCATCCAGACCCATCCAGCCGGGAGACGTTTAAGGCACAGATTTCCTGGGCCCAGGTCTGTCCTGGACAGAGCCGTGTCTCACTCCCCCTCTCCCTTCCCTTCTCCCTCAAAGTTGTTTCGATGCCAGTGTAATCACAGCAATGTAAAAACCTCCATTGTGCCCCACGTTCTCTGGTCACCGTCCTTAAACCAATATGTTGACCAGACCCATCCGATTTGGCTTCTCCGCCCCTACCCACTGTTCATAAAGTACCCATTATTCCCTTTCAGTATTTGCAAAGCACAGCGGTGAACTGCAGAGCAGGAAGTGTAAAGCCTTGTAGGGTCTATAAACAAGACAATTGTTTATACACAGGCACTCCAGCAAACAGTAAAAAAAAAAAACCAAAACACAACACAAGAAAAAGCTACCCTCATAAAGTCAAATATTGAAGTCTAAAAAAAAAAAACCCAAACACCAACCAACAAAAGAACACACCCCCCCCCATTTCTAAAAAACATCCATTTAAAAGCAGCGCTGCAGCTCTTTTTATTGTGCACGTGGTGGCTCTTAAAAGAGCCTTTGGGTCTGTGTGGGCTGCCTCGGTGTCTGCTGAAACCGTGGAAGAGCAGCGGCAGAAGCCTCAAGCGCGCTCACCACGGATACGGCGGGCCAGCTGGATGTCCTTGGGCATGATGGTGACGCGCTTGGCGTGGATGGCGCAGAGGTTGGTGTCCTCGAAGAGCCCCACCAGGTAGGCCTCGCTCGCCTCCTGCAGTGCCATGACAGCCGAGCTCTGGAAGCGCAGGTCGGTCTTGAAGTCCTGCGCGATCTCCCGCACCAGGCGCTGGAAGGGCAGCTTGCGGATCAGCAGCTCCGTCGACTTCTGGTAGCGCCGGATCTCGCGCAGCGCCACCGTGCCGGGCCGGTACCGGTGCGGCTTCTTCACGCCGCCCGTGGCCGGCGCGCTCTTGCGGGCCGCCTTGGTGGCCAGCTGCTTGCGGGGCGCCTTCCCGCCCGTCGACTTACGCGCCGTCTGCTTCGTGCGCGCCATCAGCCACCGTATACGAACCTCCCTTTGGAACAAACAGGAGTGCTTGAAATGTGCTGCGCAGCGCCGATATTTATAGAGCTGCCTCGTCTCTGATTGGACGACAGGAAGAGAGATCTCATTGGCTACCGTGGAAATCCCAGCCTGGGCGCGAGGAAGCCGAATTCGCCGCCCCGGCCCCTCTCTCCCCCACCCCCAACCGGCTCCGAGTCACGGCTCCCGGGGGGCGAGTCGAAGGCCTGGGGTGGGGGTGTGTGGAGGATATTTAAGACACAGCGCTTCCATCCTTCTGTTGCTCCGGCTTTTCCTCTCCGCCAGGCTCCTGACAAATTAAAAGCCGTGTGGCAGCTCAAATTCAGGAACTGTTCTTAAAAACCCCAAATTATTCTAATTTTTTTTTTTTTTTTTTTTTTTTTTTGAGTAGGCTGATTAAAGAAGTTCATTCAGCGTCGTACAGAGTTCTCTCTTACAGTAACAAGTACATTATCCCCTAAACCGCTAATGAAAGATCGCCTGGTACCCCAAAACACAGTCAGAGACTCTTAAGAAATCTTGTAATGCAAGTTTGTAGCTGTAACAATCCAGATGCATCTTTTAAGCTATTTTTCTCATATTACTTTTTTTTTTTTTCCAGGAAAATCAGCATGACAGATAAGTATCGTCAAGTAAAATAACGACTTTGATAATGCTTAGAAAATTAACTTATTTGTGAAATGAAGAGCTTTAAAAGGAATACATAATTCATCTATTATTTAATTTGCCCCTACTTATGAAGGTTGTAAGCATACCAGAAGTGAACACGAATATTTATTGATCGCCCCTTCTTTTTGTGAGTGGTCAGTGAATACCGGTAGATTTATATAAAGCTGAAAAATTGGTTTTGCATTTTTTTCCTCCGGTGATGAGGGAAACACACCACCAACACTTTAGAAGCGCTCCTCGGACGAGAATGAGAAAAACCTTCGCACGACTGCTTATGACGCATTTTCTAAAAATGCGTTGCCAGGGCCACAGTATTTGATAGTGTTCCCTCCCCCTACCCCTTAATACGTACTCTATAAAGTATTTTAAATTTACTCCTAAAATTCATTTTAAAACGAAAAAAAAAAAAATACCGAAAAGAACTGAGGACAAGTTATAGTAAAGGCAAATATTTATTTAGAAATATCAAAAAGAAAACTTTCATTTCAGAACAACCTTCATGTTTTCCCGAGGTAAATGGCTTCCTTTTTTTCCTTGCAGTACATGAATAACTGATAAACTGAAACTCTGAAGTACAAGACTTTAAATATTCCAGATAATTATACTTAAATGGGCGAAGATTTAAACAAAAGTTAAAACATTGTTTTGATTACAAGAAGCACTTGAAGGAATTTTCATAGGGGTACAAGGTTTCCGAGAAAAAACTTTTACGCACGACAACTTTGCCATTAACAGCAAAATTTTAAACGGGAGATCGCATCCGTCTTATCTTGACAGTCTTTTAGCCGCATTTCACAAAACCAAATTCGAGAAGCTTTAAAAATTGACTAGTAGACGTTTCAAATGTCCGTTCAGAAGAAGTAATACAGCTCTTCTCAAGAGAAAATGGGTGGCTCTTAAAAGAGCCTTTGGGTTGTCGAGATGGTGCGCAGAAAGAAAAGGCTTTAGCCGCCGAAGCCGTAGAGAGTGCGTCCCTGGCGCTTGAGGGCGTAGACCACGTCCATGGCCGTGACCGTCTTCCTCTTGGCGTGCTCGGTGTAGGTGACGGCGTCGCGGATCACGTTCTCCAGGAAGACCTTCAGCACGCCACGCGTCTCCTCGTAGATGAGCCCCGAGATGCGCTTCACGCCGCCGCGCCGAGCCAGGCGGCGGATGGCCGGCTTGGTGATGCCCTGGATGTTGTCGCGCAGCACCTTGCGGTGGCGCTTGGCGCCCCCCTTGCCGAGCCCCTTCCCGCCCTTGCCTCTGCCAGACATGATGGTGTTCAATCCGGCGATAATCAACTGCCGAGACTCTAGCGCCGCGCGGGTATTTATGTGTTGTGGTCCGACCTGGTTGGGGACTGCAGCGCGGAGGGGCGGGGCTTGGGGCTCGCTCCCGCCGGCTCTTCCCTGTCGCGCGCTCCGCTCTAGCACAAAAATGCGGGTTTCGGGCGAGTTTCCCTTCCCACGGCACAAGCGGTTCCATGTTGCTGCGTTTTCTCGCTACGTTCGGGTGGGGTTTTTTGTGGTGTGTGTTTTTTTTTTTGTTGTTGTTTATTTTGTTTTGTTTTCAGATAGCAAAGGCATTGGGCCTGTACAATAGTTTATATGTATATATTTAAAGTCTTTGATATATCGTGATCATTTAGAAATAAAAACCTCGAACGTAGAAAAGTATCCCACTTACTGAATCTCCTAAATTACTGATTTTTTACTGTAATTGTTATTTTAAAATATGGATATATGTTATGTATTGCAGTTTCACCCGGTTGCATTAATTCTCACGTTTGGTTTCAGTGTTTTAAACAGCTTTTTTCTTTCTTTTTTTTTTTTTTTTTTTAATGGAGCATCTTGCAGCAAAATCTGTCCAATCGTGTTTCTGAGAAATTCTCCCCCTCCTGGAATTTCTTTCTCATCTCCATTTCCCGCCCTTTCTGAACGTTTTCTCAAGGAGAGTTTAGCAGTAAAGGAACACTAATCAAGTTTGACCCTTATGTGGCTCCACTTTAATTTTTTTAAGGTAAACCGGTTCTTTTTGACGAATAATTTTACACTACTTTCCTTTCATGTGGTGGCATAGACAATAACGTGGCTATTTTTTAGAGACTTCACAAAATTAAATAAGTAAAAAGAAGAGTGCTATTGTCTTTCAGGGGAAGGCACAGAGCTCTGTTTTTTCTCTCTTTTGGGGAGGAAAATCTTCTGAGGTTTTATTGTTTAAAACAAGAAAGAGTATTTAACTCATATCATTCGGTAGCTGGCATTCGACCTAAAAAATGAAGAAAGGTGAAGCAAGTTTCCAGTATTGAGCGTTTGCTGCCCTCTCATGGACGACATTTGTTGTGTTTTTTTTTTTTTTCCCCTTAAAAGCTGAGTGGCTATATATAACGTATCCTTTCATAAAGATACTACATACGATTGATTAATCGATAATCAGCTTCTATTTTCGCATAGGCCGCAGTTACAGATGATGCATCTGCTAGCAGAGAAATCACTGTTCCAGTGGCTCCTCAGTGGCAAATGAAAGTAATGTAGTCTGCCGTGTTGTTCGTGCACAATCTTTTCAGCATAGACCCAAAGGAAACCCAAATAGGGCAAGACAAACACCAAGACTCTGAAGGAGACATCTGAAAGCTCAAACCAGTAACAAATGTCCTGTTCCACAAGGAACTTGACAGTATCCTAGGTTGGACTATGAAGATATTTCGGGGGTACAGTGGGGAATCCATGGCTAAATTTATGCTGTTCCCTTTCCTAAGGCCACTTTGCTCCATCCGGGGGGGAAATTCAGGGACCATGACTAGAGTGTGGTGGGAGACCAGGCCACAGTGAGAAACTAGGCACTCTGTAGTCGGGTCCTCTGTCACTCCCAGAAGATTTCAAGAGTAAAGTAGCTGCATCTTGCACTGGTATTATGGTTTGAGAAACCCGTAACAATTTATTGTCATTTACACAATTATCCTATCACCTGTTGACCCCTCCCCACCCGGGAAGGGGAATCGGGAAAAACCAAGGAAACACAAGGGTTGAAATATAAAAAGATTTAATAGAATAAGATTAGATAATTAACATTAATAACACTAAAAAACCAATATTGATCCCAGTGCCAATACAAAACATACAAAGATTATACTCAGCCAATTCTATCAGCAGGAAACTGTGCCCTTCCAGCAGTGGACAGTAAATGTCAGACACTGTGAGCACTACGGCTTCGGAAGGAAGGGAAGGCCTCAGGTGTCCGACATCGGGGCAAGAAGTTCTCGGGATTTTTGCAGCCATCAAGTAAGAGAGAGACTTCACAACAAACTTTCTAATTTATAATGAATGGCACATTCATGGTATGGAATAATCCTGTTGGCCAGCTTGGGTCATGTGCTCAGGTCTCACTCCTCCTCATCCCTGCACCTGGCAAGCTTGAAAATGCTGAGACCTTGAAATCTGCATACCATAGCTGGCTATAAAGTAAATATTTTCACCAATTCAGTCACTAGAGTCTTCTAAACGTGCAGCTTTCCCAAGCATTAGAAGATAAATTAGTCCTGTGTCGCTCAAACCAGGACAACTGGTAAGGAAAGATACTTGGTGTAACATTTGCTGCAGGCTTTGTCACTCTCTGGTACACAGGCACGTCCCCAGGACATTACTAACAGGGTAGTTTAGCACAACCTGCTGCAGAGCTCCCTGAGTCTCTTCTGCCATGACAATCCAGTTCTTCAGTCTGTTCAACCCTTGGGAATCTGACTGTATCACAGACTCACCCGGGAGTTATTACCACTTGCAGACCCCTGCCATGAGGTTACTGGACAACCCTGGGCTTCACCAAATCACATCTCCATGCAGTCCCTGATGAGCTGCATTTTTGTTTCTGCTTTTTTCCCTTGGATCAAATTAAATTAGAGCTTCATGCTATAACCCTGTTCCATAATTAGCTCCTTCTGCCTGGGAGTCTGTGACTACACGTAGTATTTTCCCCCTGTCTCTTGCTGTCTGTTTCCTTGTCTCCATGATCTCCTTGGCAAAATGTCAGAACCCATTAGGAAATGGATTATTTTTTTTTTTAATAAGTACATATGTACTTATGTAGTAAGTTCATAGCACTGTTTTTCAACTTATGACAGAAATTCATCTAGTAAAGTGAAGCAAGGTTGGAGCCAAGTTCCCTTTCTTCTTCTGTCCCAGGTGATTCCAAATTATACATCATATTTCATCTGGTCTCTTTGGTCTGTATGGTAAAATTAAACTATAACTGTAACTTGAGGTAGAAAAGTAACAGCTTGTGGAAAGCTTCTAAGATTCATCGAATCATTTGCATTGGAAGAGACGTTCAAAGACCATCTAGACTGATGCCCCTGCTGTGGGTACGGGCAACTTCCATCCAGTCAAGTGAAAGCCTCATCCAACCTGACTTTGAACACTTCAAGGGATGGAGCATCCGCAGCTTCTCCGGGCAATCTGTTCCAGTGTCCCACCACCTTCCTCATAAAAAATATCTTCCTTGCGTCTAATCAAAATCTCTCCTCTTTCACAGTAAAAACCCTGTGCCTTGTCCTGTCACTGCAGGCCCTTCTGAAAAGTTTTCTCTGTCTGTCTTATAAGCCCCCTTCATATATTGAAACGCCACAATAAGGTCTCGCCTCAGCCTTCTCTTCTCCAGGCTGAACAATACCAACTCTCTCAGCCTTTTTTACATGGGAGAGATGTTCCAGCCCTTCATGGGGTTCACATGGGCCCACTCCTCAAGTCTGTCAAGGTCCCTCTGGATGGCATCCCTTCCCTCTAGTGAATCAGCTGCAACACCCAGCTTGGTGTCATCCACAGACTCGCTGAGGGTGCACTCACTCCCGCTATCTGTGTCACTGATGAAGACATTGAACAATATTCGTCCCAGTACAGACCCCTGAAGGACACCACTCTTTACTGGTTTTCATTTGGACTGTTCGCTGTAACTCTTTGGATACAGCTATCCAGCCAATTCCTTATCCATTTACCAATCCATCCATCAAATCCACACTTCTCCAATGTAGAGGTAAGAATGTTGTGGGGGACCATTTCAAAGGCCTTACAGAAGCCCAAGTAGATGACACCAGTTGCTCTTCCCTTATCCACTGATATGGATAAAGGAAGTGTTATGGTTTGAGAAACCCATAATGATTTGTTGTCATTTAGACAATCATTCTATCACCCAGGGAAAGGGAATTGGGAAAAAACAAGGAAGGACGAGTCTTGAAATATAAAAAGATTTAACAGAGTAAGATAAGATAATTAACATTAATAACACTAAAGAACCAATATTGATCCTTATACCAATACAGAATATGTAAAGATTATACTCAGCCAATTCTATCAGTAGGAAGCTGTGCACTCCCAGCAGTGACAGCAAATGTCAGACACTGCGATTGCTATGGCTTCGGGAGGAAGGGAAGGCCTCAGGTGTCTGGCACCAGGGCACGAAGTTCTCAGGACGGCAGACATCAAGGGAGTGAGCGAGCTTCACAGCAAACTTTCTAGTTTATACTAAGTGTGATGTTCACGGTATGAAATAATGCTGTTGGCCGGCTTGGGTGAAGTGCTCAGGTCTTGCTCCTCCTCATCCCCACACCCGGCTAACTCAAAAACACGGAGACCTTGAGATCCACATCCCATAGCTGGCTGTAAAGTAAATGCTTTCACAAATTCAGACACTAGAGCCTTCTAAAAGTGCAGCTTTCCCAAGTGTTAGAAGATAAATTAGTCCTGTGCCCTTCAAACCAGGACACGCAGTAACCGAGATGAGTGGGAATCCACAGGGGTAACAGTGCACAGGCTGAGGGGAAGGAGGAGAAACGATGAATTAGAGGTACTGACTGGTAGGCCAGTGGTTCAATTGGCATTAACATAACGTTACACTTGTCCCTGCAAGCTCATTCTCCTCAGGCTCCTTGCCACTGCACTCTCCTCTTCCAGCTGGGAAAAACGATCTCCAGTGGGCACCTATGCTATGCTTCCCAGGCAGCTTTACAAGATAAACCAGATTTTTTTGTTTTGATGTTAATTTTGTGCCTGTACTTGACAATATATCCAGCGGAGCCTATATAGGCTATTTCACTCAGTGTTCCTGCATAAACATACACCTCCTTTCTGTAGCATGGAAAAATCTCTTACATTACTTGGCAGCTATCTCCAGCTAAGGACTATAAAGCATATTCACCTGAACCCACAGCTATATAATACTCTTTGCCTGTAAAGGTATTTTAGACTGGTATCATGGGACTTAAGCTGGTGTTCTCCATCACCACTTGGGTCCAGTAATGTCCTAATCTTCTAAATCCCAACTAGGGCAATATTCGAGGCGGGTAACTACTTCAACCGAATTTTCTCACAAAACACAGTTACAGTAATTTGAGTTTTCCATCTTACCTCTCAGAAGAGGGAAAGAAGCACCCTGATGACTCCCGCAAGCAAGGAGGGAGGGAAAGTTGCAACAGGCCAAGAGTGAACTCACTGTCATTACCCAAACTTGTTCCAGAGGCCGAAATGTTTATTCCAGGGCCGCCCTGCCGAGGTCAATTCAATTAAGCAGGGATGCGTTTGGTATGGTTTTGCTCATGCTACTGCAACTGTTTGGATTTTGCCTTTTTGGGCTCAGCTGTAAAGGAAAAAAACTAAGCATGAATGTCACATTTTGCTCCAGCAGTGTACCTGTTGTTTGACAGTCAAAATCTAATCCTTTCCAGGTAGTTGCAGAGGGCTGGAAAACCCCAGCTGACGCACTCTCCTGGGGTCAGTGCACCCAGGTGGGTGAAACCCTTTGAGAATTAACAGGTGTGACTCCCAACACCCCTTGCTTACACTAACTATGAGGGTCTGCTAGACATATCTCCATCCCAAACCGGGGCACAGGCGTGTGAGCTCAGGATTTCGGGCTGTCAGGGATATGGCCCGATAATTTGGGGAAAAAAAAAGTGGGATGTGTATGCAGGTTTGTATGTTACATAGAAGAAGAGGTCGTAAACCGGAGCAAGGACTGAAAAGTTGGATGCGCCCTAAGAGGCAATGCGGAGGAAAAGTAAGAACAGCGTTTCAGGAACAGGGCTTAAAAATAGAGGCTCTGTTTTTTATTTCTTTCCCTTTTAGTACAGAGATTTAGGACGTGGAGAGTCTTTGCAAAAAAAAAAAAAAAAAACCAACAAACCCACGAATACCGGCGAAATCCAATCCCACCATTTCTCCTCCAAACTGCAGGGACCCCGTTCCCAGGTAATCCCTTCAGATATACGAGGTTAACAGCTACGGACCTGAGCTCAACCATCTTTGTTGAAAGATGAACGGGTAATTCCACGAAATTCCCCCTTTTCCTTCCCCCTGGGGAATTCCCCCCCCCCCCTTCCCCCCAGCTGCTTCTCACTGTTGACTCCCGGGCAGAGCTACGCGGAGCGAAGGGCATCGCTTGAGCGCAGTAAAGGCGACAGGAGGAGGGTACGGGGGACTCACTGGGAGGACGAGGCGGCTGCGGGGTCGGGGTCGTGTCTCCCGGACCCCGCTCGCCCTTCGATTTCCAGGGGAGAGAGAGAACCGGACTGGGAGCGAAAGAGCCCAAAGTTGGAGGGGGGGGGGAAAGAGCGTGTACCCTGGAAGTTCATAAGGCCCTTCCGCCGAGGGAGCGGAGCGGCGATTTAACCCCAAAACTGCCGTGCGCCGGAAAAGCCCCGAGAGTCGCGGCCAATCTATGAGCAGCGCGGGCTTTTCGAAACCGGCAGTGCTCCGGGGGACAGGCGGGAGCGCCTCCGAGCGCGGCTTTTCGGAGAAACTACGGGGAGCCGCGGCACTCCCCCCCCCCCCCCCATCTGAACCGGAACACCGTGAGCGCTGCCCGACTTCCACGGGGACACTCGGCTCGCCCTGGTTTCTTGCGGCTAACGGGACGTTATTCGCGCCCGCGGGGGGGGGGGGGGGAATGATGAAGTGAACTGTACCGCGGTGAACATTGCTGTGGTGCTGCCCGGCAACTGCAGAGAGCAAAAGCGCGGAAGTTCGCGCTGTAACCGGACTGACTTTAAACAAGTACAATGCAAAAAAAAAAAAAAAAAAAAAAAAAAAAAAGAAAGACACTTCAAATTACGCGCACACAATTCAGACAAAGTGTTTCAGCTCCTTTTAGGAAAGCTGGGGTGGCTCTTAAAAGAGCCGTTGGGTTTATCTGCAAAGCAGACAATTTTTCAGGTTCATTTATTTCTTCTTGGGCGCCGCCTTCTTCGCCTTGGCCGCTTTGGGCTTGGCCGCCTTCGGCTTCGCCGCTTTGGGCTTCACTGCCTTCGCCTTGGCCGGGCTCTTGGCTGCTGCCGCCGCCTTCTTGGGCTTGGCAGCCTTGGTCGCCTTCTTGGGGCTTTTGGCCGCTTTTTTGGTCGTAGCGGCCGCCGGCTTCTTGGCTTTCTTGGGGCTCTTCTTCGCTGTAACCGCTTTCTTGGGCTTCTTGGCGGCGCTGGCGGGCTTCTTGGCCGCCGGCTTCTTGGGCTTGGCCGTGGCTGCCCGCTTCTTGGGGGCTTTCTCCTTCACTTCCCCGGGCTTCTTGCTCAGGCGGAAAGAGCCGGAGGCGCCGGTGCCCTTGGTCTGCACCAGGGTGCCTTTGCTGACGAGGCTCTTCAGCCCCAACTTGATGCGGCTGTTGCTCTTTTCAACATCGTAGCCGCCGGCGGCCAGCGCCTTCTTGAGGGCGGCGAGGGAGAGCCCCTTGCGCTCCTTGGAGGCGGACACGGCCTTGGTGATGAGCTCGGTGACGCTGGGGCCCGCCGGCTTGCGGGCTTTGGAGCCGCCCACCGCCTTCTTGGGCTTCTTGGCGGCGGCCGCAGCTTTGGCCGGGGCCGGTGCAGCAGCGGCTGCGACGTCCGGCGCGGCGACAGGAACGGTCTCAGACATGGCGCCTCCTGCGGAGTCAGCGCGAACAATAGCAGCGGCGCTGCCGCCGCCCCCTTTTATAGCGGCGCCGCGCGCGCTGATTGGTGGGACCCGCCCCGCCCCGCCGCCCGCCGCCGCGCCCGTTGTGTTTCTTCCCGCTCCAAAAAGGGCTTTTTCCTCCCGAAATTTACCGCCCGTGCACCCCGTTTCTTCCCCAGCGGGGAGGGGGACGTCTGTCCTGGCAGCTAGCGGAGTTTCCCGTGGGAAGGAGCAGAAATGAGGGGAAAGCGACCCCAGAAACTCCGCGGCGTGGAGGCGCAGAGACCTCGGGAGAGACAAACTTTCGATTTTTCTTTTAAATTAAAATTATACCATCGGCTAAATGGGCACAGCCGGCGTCAAACCTTGTGCTTTAGAAGGTCCTCTCCAGATCAGGGGGGGGAAAAGAGCGGTTTGAGCCATTGGTCTCGGGGTAAATTGATATTAAAGCCGAGGAAGTAACACAGCTTCGCCCCGTGGTGCCGGACGGGGACGCAGAGACGGTTCCCTCGGCCGAGCCGCTTCCCTCCGAAATCACATAATCCCGCTCAGTGTCCCTTCGGCGACCGCGGTGTCTTAGCTGATGGCTTTTGGGGACACGTTTGTGTTTTAGCAGCGTGGACGGAAGGCGATGTTACTTGGAGTCTGCTCAGGTATTTCAGTGGAACAAAGCAGCGACGCGCCCCTCTGAAGGCTGATGTTCCCGTCTTTGCACTTCCCACGTAACCTTAGCGAAGCCGCTTTCGTCTATTAAATTCAGGAGTCGAGATATTGCAAGATGTCGTTTTTTAGTCTTAAAAAGTGTAAAAGCACTTGTCTTTGCATCACGAATTGTTAAAATTGATTGCGAAATATAACGTGGGGTGTAATGAAATTTTCAACTTGGACGGGGAATTAAAGCTGAAAATTGCGTCCCCTGAGGGTCCATTCGGTAATCGGGACATTTTATCACGCAAAACTGATTTCTCTGTTCTAATGAATGTATGTTGATGCTGTAAGTGTTTCGCTTTGATAACAGCATCTGGTGATTCACCTTTTTGCTCCTTTCAGAAGTAAAGTAATAATTCACACCTTTTCAGGAAGGTCCCTTCCCCGGGTCAGTGGCACCTCCGTATTCCAAACAATGGATGGATTCTCACCTTTTTCTTTCGTTTTCAGTTCTTTTTAATACGAAACAGTTAAGAGTCTGCACGCAATAATAATGTGCTTCACACACAGGGGTGGGCAGACCTATCCAGGACTAAGAGAGTGTAACAGGGTGAATGAAATGAGGGTACAATGTAGAGTTTGCGCTGCCCGGGACTGTGAAAATATGTAAATACATTGACTTGAATCTCCATGTGACATGTCATAGTCTTTTCTGATTACGCTTGTTTAACTGAAAACGCTAAAAGGCTATAATCAACCCAAGGGCTAGAGTTATTGTAGGGATTTAACATACCGGTTTTTTTTTTTTCTCTTCTCGGGGGGGAAATGTGGGAAGAAATATAGCTTTGTGACGTCTTCTAGCATTTCAGCCTGTAAAACGAAGGTAAATGCGTGTTTTGGGTGGTCTGGCTGCGATAACTTTCGTGATGGAACTGCAAAGTGTGAGACTGCAGAACTGTGCGTTGTGTGTTGATTAAACACAGAAAGTGAAAACTAATTTTAATACCGGTTTTTATCTGACAGTTATTTCCTGTAATTGGGAACCGTGATTTCAAGTCCTCCCAGAGGCAGTGGAGCTAACATTTTTTAACGGTTTTTTTTTTTTTTTAACATAAGTGGGTTTTTTAGCTATTGACATTTAGCGGCAGCTTTCTGTCAATTCTTTGGACTCGTACAACATAGATTCCTAGTAACCTTTTGGTTTCTCCCCAAATTCTTTCAGGCAGAAACAGGTTCTACGATTCCTGGAAACAGAACATCCATGTTTACATGAAACTAGGAAGTGTTTAGAGATTTGATTCTGATCTCTCAAGCCCGTCATTGCTCCATGTAGGATATATTTCTGTACATTGGAGTTTATCCCCATCCACTATGGTGAGATTTGTGACCAAGAAAAGACAGATTGGTGGTATCAGGCTGTGCGTTCTCATAGGGAAAAAAACAAACAAACAAACAAACAAACAAAACCCAAACAACAACAACAACAACAACAACAACAACAAAAAACAACAAAAAACAACCAAACACATTATGATTTCCCCTACAATGTAGGTCAAAGCAAAGACGGGCATAAACCAGAAGACAGGAAGGGCAGACCTGAGGGCTGAAGATCATTTGCCTCCCTATGGCTCTTTTATTCAGTTACATTTTGATTTTGGATGTTCAGGTATAATATCCTAGAACTATCCAAGTATTTGGGTTGTAATCCAGTAAGTGGATTTTAATTTCTCACCCATTGTAGGCTAAAATTTCTTTTTTGTCAGCCACTGTAGAATATAACCCAAAACAGAGAACGTGCTCAACACAGGAACTTGATGCAGTTAGACAGGTACACCAGGGAGGCATCTCCAGGCTTTGATATTCCATCATTTCTTCGGTCAGAAGTTGTATTTGGGACCATTCCATCTACATTTCCTTCATTTCTCGAATCAGCAGGTGTCAATAAAAGTACTGAAATATTTTACTAAAATGTTGTAACTTTCCTTCCAGGAAAGAAACACTTTTATGAATTAGCTCAGGCCTATAGAGAGATTCGAGCCCGAATTTCTTTAAGAGTTACTAGGAAAAAAAATGAACCATTGAGAAGAGAATGTGATGGGTTCAGTTCCGCTTTTCATCAATTCAACATTATGCAGACTGCTTACTGAGGCTGGACATCTACCCTTGCTCCTGTTTCAAGGAAGAGCGAGGTAGGTAGTACCAAATGATTGTTGCCCTGTGTTTTAATGCCTTCTTTCAAAGTTGTCAGGTGTCACAATGTTCAGTAAATCATGAATTCCTCCTTCCTCCTGTTTTAAAGTCATAGGCTCCCATTGTTTTCCCTTTTTGATTTATTTTCCTGAATTACTAGGAAATTCAAAATGTCCTATAATAAATGTTGATGTGGTATTTTTGTCACCACCATGCACAAATCAACAGCAGCCAATTCCTTCACTGTGAATTGTGGCTTCTGCAATGGTGAGGCTCTTAGCTTGTTGTAGGCCAATCTTATTTTATTCTTCTGACAAATTTCTGGACATAGGCTATAGCTCATAGTAAGTTATGTGCTACAAAATATTCAGAACAATCTGTATTCCACATTTGAAAAACCTCTCAAAATCACGCCTTTTTTTTTTTTTTCATAAAATAAAAAAAGCTTTATTGAAGCCTTATTGTCAGGAATCAAACTATTTTTTAAATCACAGAAACACCATTCAAATACAGATTAAAACTATTTCTCTGTCTTCCAGCCTTTGCCCACTGGCACTCTCGAGAGGATGGAAACCCTGCTACTCAGCATGCAGAAGCTGCAATGGACTGGAATTTTTAATTTTTATTTTTCTCTCATGTGGAGCAGGAGCAGTTTCTGACATAGCATTAGACCTAACGGCTACTGCTGGAGCTGGCACAATGGCACAAGGATGAGAATGATAAGAGGGAACAATTTACGCTTAGTCAACAGTATAGATCTAATAATAAGTATAGGTTAGAAAAAATCATTTTCCAGGTGGCAGATTCCCAAAGCTAACTAAAGAATGAGGTGACCTACAGTGTTTTTCTAAAAGGCGTATCGGAGCTCCTTCCACAGTTGCAGGGTTAGCATGCGAATGGGGCCTTCCTGCCCACAAGCAAGTGGCCGTTATTGCTCTTTGGAAACTCCGGATATGGCACAAGCAGATAAAGTTTTGGTATAGTAGTGAGGGAAGTCAAGGATGTTTGCAAAACTCCTAATGCACTTGGAATCTTTTTTTTTTCTTTTTTTTTTTCTTTTCCTCCACGTGGCAAAAGCAGTGCTTGGGGTTCCCCAACTCCATTGATACCAGTTAGCCTAATTCCCTCATTCCTGCTACTTTGTAACAGCCAAAGCTTCGAGGGCTACTTTAGACCAATCCCTACCTATTTCTACACAGAAAGGAATGTCTCTCTGCCTGCTTCAAAGCCCATTAAATCAGTGCTGTAGTTTTAACATTTAAAAAAAATAAACTTAAATTGTAACATAAGAATATAACCGTGTTGTTGTTTTTTGGTTTTTTTTTCTTTCTATTATGCTAACAGAGAATGTCGATTGCCTCTTCTGCTAAAAGAGAGATTTCCTCCTTTAATTCTGGAAGCTCCTCCTGTCCTTTTATACCACGGTGATGAATCTTTTAACTGAGCATTTACATAAAACAAGAGAATGATTTACTTATAACCTAACAGTTGCAAACTGACAGGGGAACCAGGCGAGGCTGTCTAGAGAGCTTCCACCCGTATTTTGACGCTCTGAATTCGTGAATAAACTCATAAAACTCAGGGGAGAGTGTGTCCCAGCAGCCTAAACCCCGCCGCTTTGTTACATTGTGACGATTTTAACCCTTTCACATATTAGGAGATTATCAGCTGAATTCTTCAGCGTCCACTGAAGTAGAGAGAGTGGGAGAAGATAATCAGATGAGTCATAACCGAAAGGAAATGTAATTCAGAAAAATGTCAAATTTAACGTGTGCGAAACGTTGTTTTCTAAGGCTCCACATATTTGAAAGCATTTAGGGGCGTATACAGGAACAAAGGCCAGGGCAGCCCTTTCAAAGGGATTTTCACTATTTGCTGCGGTTGGGAGTCATTTTGAAAGTTTGAATTGCTGCAGTTGGAAGTAATTTTACCGCTGATGTGCTCTCATTTCACATCTTTAACGCTGGTCCTCACTGATGAAATGTAAATAGATCAACTTTGTGTTTGCAACATAATCCAGAAATTCATCCGCCTATAACAATATATTTGAGCTGATCTTCTAAAAAAAAAAAAAAAAAAACCACCAAAACAAAACAAAAAAAAAAACCAAAAAACACACAACCAAAAAAGACCTAAACAAAAAAAAAAAAACACCTAACACACAAACTGTGTTCACTAGGCTGATGATAAAGTAAGAAGCTAAGAATAAAAAATTGTAAGAACAATTTAAATCGAGGTGATAGAACAGGGAACAGAGTTAAAAGAAACTGTAAGAAGTGCCTTCAGAATTTTGACAGAAACTTAATATCCTACTTGCTATAGTTGGTCTATTGCTTTATAAATTATTGACAACTGTTCGTTAGCTTCTGGGCAGTTGTTTTCATATAGAAAGCTATTGAAAAGAGTTCTGGGGCATATCACGCAATGAATCACAGAATGGTCAGGGTTGGAAGGGACCTCTGGAGATCATCTAGTCAACCCCCCCTCCCAGAGCAGGGTCACCTACAGCAGGTTGCACAGGATGGCATCCAGGCAGGTTTTGAATGTTTCCAGAGTGGGAGACTCTACAACCTCTCTGGGCAGCCTGTTCCAGTGCTCTGCCACCCCCAAAATAAAGAAGTTCCCCCTCATGGTAAGCTAGAACTTCCTATGTTCAAGTTTGTAATGTAATATATAGGCCACAAACCGGTATCTAAAGAAGGCGAACAGGAGAAAGGAAAATAAACACATATTGCTTCTGATGATCATATTCACTTTAAAGTCTAGTTGTTTCAGGTAGTTTGTATTGTACTGTCATATTCGTTCTCTGCATACAGTACCCAGCATCAAAAGAACTAGAGAGTAAGAGTTCAACGATTTAGTGCTATGCAGGAAGGAAAATCAAAGCAAACACAAACCATAAGATCTATGCCCATTGTTGGAAATAATTAGTACCCACAAGTGATAAAGGAATTTATACACAAATGTTGATATGCGAAAGTACGTTGTACTACAGGTATAGCAATACAGTAATATTCAAAACATTCATGATAACACTGTTAAAAAGAGAATAGCAACAACTGAAAGTCCTATAGATGCTCCTTATGTCATCAGGTCGAAAAAACCCCACAAAGATGTTTGAAGAAAATAGAACGTTGCCCAGCAGATGGCAGGAAAGAATAAGACTGGCGAAGCCAAGAGAAGTAGCTCCCAACCCTTTTCGGTACAGCCCTTTCGGGCGAGCTCTGCGCCAACCCATTCGAAGACTCCGCGGGGGCCGGTAGACCGCCGACTCCCGCCTCATGGGAGCACTGGGCGGCGACCCACAGAGGCTCTTGAGACCGGGCCAGACCGCTCCGAGAGGCAGGCGGCCGCGGGGGCGCACTCGGCCCCTCGTGAAAACGGGGCGGGGGGGGAAACTGACGGGAAACGGCACTTCAGGGCCACCGAGGCTAGGGGAAGGCGAGCGAGGCGGAGGCGAAGCTGACCGGGCCCCGGGAAGGTGCCCGAGAGCAGCGAAGGCCCCACCCTGCCGCGTCCGCGGAGGGGGCGGAGATCCAGGCCCCGCCCCCGCCGGCGGGGCCCGCCCCTGTTCCCAATCAGGTCGGACCACAACACATAAATACCCGCACGCCGCCAGACACAGCACACCGCTCGGGTCAAAGACTGGTTGCAGCATGTCTGGCAGAGGCAAGGGCGGGAAGGGGCTCGGCAAGGGGGGCGCTAAGCGTCACCGTAAGGTGCTGCGCGACAACATCCAGGGCATCACCAAGCCGGCCATCCGCCGCCTGGCTCGGCGCGGCGGCGTGAAGCGCATCTCGGGGCTCATCTACGAGGAGACGCGCGGCGTGTTGAAGGTCTTCCTGGAGAACGTGATCCGCGACGCCGTCACCTACACCGAGCACGCCAAGAGGAAGACAGTTACGGCCATGGACGTGGTCTACGCCCTCAAGCGCCAGGGACGCACTCTCTACGGCTTCGGCGGCTAAAGTCTTTTCTCTCTGTGGACTGACGATCTCGACAACCCAAAGGCTCTTTTAAGAGCCACCCACTATTTTCTTTAAAGGAGCTGTGTTGCGTTATTATATTTTTTTCTGTTACTGCCATAATGCTCTTTTAACATTCATATTGCTCTCTCCCCCCATGTGTCCCTTTTGCTGAGCTGCAGCCGCACTGGCTAGTCTTGCAGTTCTCCGGCTACGAAATTCTAGTACCCTGCTGCTGTATCCTTCTGCTTCCCCTTTCCTTCCCGCCAGCCGCTTAAATGGGCGACACTCATCCAGTTCGTGGCTTTTCTGGAGGCATTTATCGATGCTGGGAAGCCCTAGAAACTGCTACGGCCCGAAGACACGAGTTTCACTTCTCCCTTTGTAGCTTTACTTAGAAAATAACAGAAACCAAGAAAATAGTTTAACTACACCAACAAAATATAAGAAAAAAAGGTAAATCCCGACTCTGCCTTGCAGAATTCTGTACTATAGTGCAGCAGATCCTTCTTTTTCACCTGTCCCCGCTCATACCTGTAGAGGGAAAGCGTAGCGACTACCGCGGGTTTGCTTCAGCCTCTGGGACACATAAAGGGTCTCCGCGCTCTTGCGCGAGAGATGGCGGTCGCTGTAGCCGGCCCCGCCCGCAAGAGAGGGAAGCGCTCTCGCCCTTTCCACCAGCCCGCGAGGGCGACCATTGGCTCCAGCCGCTTCCGCGGTCGCCAGAGCCCGCGCTCCGCTCCCCAGGCACTCGACCCACCACAGCCCACCCGGGAGAGTGGCACACTGCTGCTCCGACTGACCGCTGGCCGAAGCACACCAGGAAAACGCAGACTTCCCGGCCGCGCCCGAGCTCCCTGGCACAGCAACTGAGCCCCAGCAACCTAAACAAGTCACCCCCCTCGCCCTGCCCACCGCTCCCAGCAGCATCTCAAGCTCTTTCTCGACAAAGTGGGTGGCTCTGAAAAGAGCCTTTGGGTTTCGCTTCTGTGCTCGGGACGGACGCTGCTCCCGGGCCCGCTTTACTTGCTCTTGGCCTTGTGGCTGTCGGTCTTCTTGGGCAGCAGCACGGCCTGGATGTTGGGCAGCACCCCGCCCTGCGCGATCGTCACCTTGCCCAGCAGCTTGTTGAGCTCCTCGTCGTTGCGGATGGCCAGCTGCAGGTGGCGGGGGATGATGCGCGTCTTCTTGTTGTCGCGGGCCGCGTTGCCCGCCAGCTCCAGGATCTCGGCCGTCAGGTACTCCAGCACGGCCGCCAGGTACACCGGGGCGCCGGCGCCCACCCGCTCCGCGTAGTTGCCCTTGCGCAGCAGCCGGTGCACGCGGCCCACGGGGAACTGCAGCCCGGCCCGCGACGAGCGCGACTTGGCCTTGGCGCGCGCCTTCCCGCCCTGCTTCCCGCGGCCCGACATCCTCACTCGGTCGCTCGCTACCAAAACTTCCGCTGCCACAGCAAACAAGCAGGTGAGGTGCTCGTGCTTGCAGGCCCGCCCTTATATCCCTTCCCCTGCGCGGCCGGCGGCTCCTGATAGGCCGAGGCGCCTATCGGGTATCGCGCGCCCAATGGCGGAGCGAATCTCGTCCTGACCAATAGCGAGGAGCTCTGCGGCGGAAACGCCTCCGCCCGCCCTCTCGAGCCGCCCAATGACGACCCGCGGGGGGCGGCCTTCAGCCGCCGGCTCCGCCCGACGGTAACGCCCGCTCCCGCCGCCGCCACAGACCAGACCCGCGGGGCCGCCCCGCGCCGGCCCTCTTTCCCTTGTTTTTTTTTCTCCTTGTTTTAATGCTCGTTTGCAAACGGACGGGTCGGCAAAGCGCGGGCTGGCGGGGCGGAGTTGAGAGGAAGAGGCAGTGCGGCTGTGTCACTCAGCGGGAGGATAGCGGGGGGGCGGGAGGTACCGGGAGAGGCAGTACAATTCCCCATAGTGTGTCACGCGGGGTCTTTCCTCCGGCGGAAAACTTCGCCCCTTTCCAGCACCGGGCAACCCAAAAGCATTTCAACCTTTCAACACAATCTCGTTCCCTTCTCTCCCCCCACCCCAAATGTTATTGGGGCAACGTAGTTAAACAACCTCTGCTCCCACTGCCTGATCACATCTAACACTTCAGTTACCTCCATCACATAGTCACCATGAATAATTAATAAAGTAAAAATTGGGAACGTTTTACAAAAGTAATAAAGTTGCTAAAAAAGATTACATTACCGCAGTATCACAGCTCTTTTTATGTTGTATGTAGTGGCTCTTAAAAGAGCCTTTGTGTTGCTTGAAAAGTTTTCTCCAAATACACATTAAGTGTGCTAAGCCAGTTTATGCACGTTCACCGCGGATGCGGCGGGCCAGCTGGATGTCCTTGGGCATGATGGTGACGCGCTTGGCGTGGATGGCGCAGAGGTTGGTGTCCTCGAAGAGCCCCACCAGGTAGGCCTCGCTCGCCTCCTGCAGCGCCATGACGGCCGAGCTCTGGAAGCGCAGGTCGGTCTTGAAGTCCTGCGCGATCTCCCGCACCAGGCGCTGGAAGGGCAGCTTGCGGATCAGCAGCTCCGTCGACTTCTGGTAGCGCCGGATCTCGCGCAGCGCCACCGTGCCGGGCCGGTACCGGTGCGGCTTCTTCACGCCGCCCGTGGCCGGCGCGCTCTTGCGGGCCGCCTTGGTGGCCAGCTGCTTGCGGGGCGCCTTCCCGCCCGTCGACTTACGCGCCGTCTGCTTCGTGCGCGCCATCGCTCTCAAGCAAACAAGTAGAGCACTGCCAAACAGAAGCACTGGCAGCGGGGCTGTGTTCGCGGAGTATATATAGCAGCAGTCCCTTCTCTGATAGGCGGATGGATATATGCTGAGCCTCATTGGTGGATTCAAATTTAAAAATCCCGCCAGTGGTAGGTACCGCTTGCACTTTTTCGTCTTTGTTCCTTTATACTGTCCGTCCTCTAAAGAAGCTGTGCTATTTATATCTGTGTTTTCCCCTTTCCGCAAACCCTTCGCATATTATTTATTGTAAAATTTTGAGACAATGCATGAGCTTATAATATGGACTTCATTTTTTAATAAGTTTTTTTTTTTCGTTCACTGTGAAATTTCCTTCCTTTTTTTTTTTTTTTTTATTTTGCAGGGATATTTCCATGCAGTGTTAACAAGGATAAAATTACTCTGGAAGATATAGGAACTTTTATTTAAGTATGTTAAAATATTTCAGAAAATCAAAAGGGAACAGAAGGAAAAAAGCTTGTAGTTAAAAAAAATAGTTGGAAAGAATAATGAAAAACTGGATGTTGGAAAATTTAAGTTTACTCAAAGAATGAAAAGGCTCATGCCTTTTAATCCGTATTGATGCTATATGAACGCATTAACTTTAATTAAGAAATGAGGACGGGAGGATGAGTATAGGAATGAAAGGCCGTAACTGAAGTGTTAGATGGAATCAGGCAGTGACAGCAGACATTGCCCCGCTGTACATTTGGGGGGGAGGGGGGGGATAGAAGGGAACGAACTGTGGTGTTTTTCCGATGCAAGGAAGCGTGTGCAGTGTGGGAAGGTCGGAAAGCTTTGGGGTTAACCAGTGTTGGAAAAGGGCGAGATCTTCCCGCGGAGGAAAGACCCCGCGTGACACACTATGGGGCATTGTACTGCCTCTCCCGGTACCTCCCGCCCCCCCGCTATCCTCCCGCTGAGTGACACAGCCGCACTGCCTCTTCCTCTCAACTCCGCCCCGCCAGCCCGCGCTTTGCCGACCCGTCCGTTTGCAAACGAGCATTAAAACAAGGAGAAAAAAAAACAAGGGAAAGAGGGCCGGCGCGGGGCGGCCCCGCGGGTCTGGTCTGTGGCGGCGGCGGGAGCGGGCGTTACCGTCGGGCGGAGCCGGCGGCTGAAGGCCGCCCCCCGCGGGTCGTCATTGGGCGGCTCGAGAGGGCGGACGGAGGCGTTTCCGCCGCAGAGCTCCTCGCTATTGGTCAGGACGAGATTCGCTCCGCCATTGGGCGCGCGATACCCGATAGGCGCCTCGGCCTATCAGGAGCCGCCGGCCGCGCAGGGGAAGGGATATAAGGGCGGGCCTGCAAGCACGAGCACCTCACCTGCTTGTTTGCTGTGGCAGCGGAAGTTTTGGTAGCGAGCGACCGAGTGAGGATGTCGGGCCGTGGGAAGCAGGGCGGGAAGGCGCGCGCCAAGGCCAAGTCGCGCTCGTCGCGGGCCGGGCTGCAGTTCCCCGTGGGCCGCGTGCACCGGCTGCTGCGCAAGGGCAACTACGCGGAGCGGGTGGGCGCCGGCGCCCCGGTGTACCTGGCGGCCGTGCTGGAGTACCTGACGGCCGAGATCCTGGAGCTGGCGGGCAACGCGGCCCGCGACAACAAGAAGACGCGCATCATCCCCCGCCACCTGCAGCTGGCCATCCGCAACGACGAGGAGCTCAACAAGCTGCTGGGCAAGGTGACGATCGCGCAGGGCGGGGTGCTGCCCAACATCCAGGCCGTGCTGCTGCCCAAGAAGACCGACAGCCACAAGGCCAAGAGCAAGTAAAGCGGGCCCGGGAGCAGCGTCCGTCCCGAGCACAGAAGCGAAACCCAAAGGCTCTTTTCAGAGCCACCCACTTTGTCGAGAAAGAGCTTGAGATGCTGCTGGGAGCGGTGGGCAGGGCGAGGGGGGTGACTTGTTTAGGTTGCTGGGGCTCAGTTGCTGTGCCAGGGAGCTCGGGCGCGGCCGGGAAGTCTGCGTTTTCCTGGTGTGCTTCGGCCAGCGGTCAGTCGGAGCAGCAGTGTGCCACTCTCCCGGGTGGGCTGTGGTGGGTCGAGTGCCTGGGGAGCGGAGCGCGGGCTCTGGCGACCGCGGAAGCGGCTGGAGCCAATGGTCGCCCTCGCGGGCTGGTGGAAAGGGCGAGAGCGCTTCCCCCTCTTGCGGGCGGGGCCGGCTACAGCGACCGCCATCTCTCGCGCAAGAGCGCGGAGACCCCTTCCGCGCCCTACCAGCCGAAGCGACCTTGCTGCTGTAGTCATTACGCTTTTCCCATAGGGGCCTGAGCGAGCAGAAGGAAACAGAGAATCCGCCGCACTATAGTAAAACACCTGGGAGGCGAGACTGGGATTTGCTTTTTTCCCTCTATTTTGTTTTTGTTGGTGTAGGGGAATTATTCTCTTGGCTCCTGCTCTTTTCTAAGCAGAGCCCATGAAGGGAGGCACTAAGGCTTGTGCCTTTGCGCCTCGGCAGTTTCTAGGGCTTCCTAGCATCGATAAATGCCTCCGGAAGAGCCATGAACCAGCAGAGTACCACAGCAAGCTCCTCGCAGTAAGAAAAGGGAAGGCACAACTAGGGAGGTGAACAATGCAGCAGCAGGAAACTAGAGGAATCTACAGCCAAAGAACCACAAGCCTAGCCAGTCTGGCTACAGCTCACCAAAAACGATGCGGGGGGAGGGAGGGGGAATACGTTAAGGGTGCAAAAAGCAGTAATAGAAGAGAAGGAAACAATACCGAAAAGTAATCGCTTGACACGACACAGCTCCTTTAAAGAGAAAAGTGGGCGGCTCTTAAAAGAGCCTTTGGGTTCGCGAAGTAAGATGATCCACAAAGCAAAGAAGCTTTAACCGCCGAAGCCGTAGAGAGTGCGTCCCTGGCGCTTAAGGGCGTAGACCACATCCATGGCCGTCACGGTCTTCCTCTTGGCGTGCTCGGTGTAGGTGACGGCGTCACGGATCACGTTCTCCAGGAAGACCTTCAGCACGCCGCGCGTCTCCTCGTAGATGAGCCCCGAGATGCGCTTCACGCCGCCGCGCCGAGCCAGGCGGCGGATGGCCGGCTTGGTGATGCCCTGGATGTTGTCGCGCAGCACCTTACGGTGACGCTTAGCGCCCCCCTTGCCGAGCCCCTTCCCGCCCTTGCCTCTGCCAGACATGCTGCAACCAGTCTTTGACCCGAGCGGTGTGCTGTGTCTGGCGGCGTGCGGGTATTTATGTGTTGTGGTCCGACCTGATTGGGAACAGGGGCGGGCCCTGCCGGCGGGGGCGGGGCCTGGATCTCCGCCCCCTCCGCGGGCACGGCGCGGCGGGGCCTTCGCCCTTCGCTGCTCTCGGGCACCTCCCCGGGGCCTGGCCGGCCTCGCCGCTCTAGTCACCGCCACCGTCTCTGCCTCCGCCTCGCTCGCCTTCCCCTAGCCTCGGTGGCCCTGAAGCGCCGTTTCCCGGCAGCTTCCCCTGCCGGCAGGGCGGCGGCGCACGGTTCTTCCTTTTACCAAGAGCCGAGCGCGCCCCTGAACAGGGAACCCGTGGCCTTGCTGCCCCCACGGACCGTTGCTAAGGTCATGCTGACCATGTCTCAACAGCGCTGAGCTGACTTCTCAATGACTCAATGGTAGTATTGAGATCTGGCTGCTAAATGTCTGAACTGACAGGTTGCCTTCATGGCCTTGTACTAGGATTTGCCTTATGCTGTAAACCATCAGGAAAATTACATCTATGCCTTCACTGCACCTGAAAAAAGAAGTGTGCACGTTTTTCTTGAAGCTGGCTGTGCTTGACTCAGACTATAGCAGCATGGGCAAGTCTGCAAAGGGCTTTTTCCATATAGAACAGGACAAGGCTCTTTGTTTTCTATCCTACATCTGGAATTTTGATTCATATTAAGTCCCAGACATCCTGGTAACATTCAAAAATCTCCATGTTTTCAAACGCCTTACATCATTCTGAGTGTATAGATACTCTTTTTTTCATGTAATATATTTTCCTCTTACCAGTGTACATAGCCAGTGACAAGATTTCTCTTTGTTATTTTGGTATCACTTCATGACTCTGAAAATCAGTCATCAAGACTGTTAAAGCTATACCTCATTTCTCCTGGCTATCCTTGCAGTCCTTGCTTTTTGTAGCTCAGCACCCACTGGGGCTATGAAATTAGCATAATTCCAATATGGACTGTTTGCCTGTGCTCATTGTGGCCAAATACACGCATCATTATCCACAGAGAGAGAGAGGAGATCTTTTCAAGATGAAGGGCTCAGGAAGATCTTAATGAATTCTGACAACCTTTTTTCTTGCTGACATTGGTATTTGGTTCTGCCTCAGCCACAGTGACTCCAGGAGGGAAGGTCTGTGTGAGTGATGGGATCTAAAAATATAATGGTGAGGTAATTCTTTCCCAATTGCTTTCAGTTCTGATATTTTATATATGAATGTCTCTGTCTGTCCCTGCCCAATTTCTTTTTCTTTGTTCTTTCAAATGGCTTGTCATTCCCTTTGCTTCAAATATATCCCCTTCATCTCTCTTCAGCTACAGGCAAAGGAGTTCAGTTTCCTATGCTGGTTGCCACTTTGTCCCACATCATCTACACCATAGAAAGCATGTTTTCCAGCACCATTTTGTAACACACACACGCTGAAGACACTTAAATGTATATAAATGAGATTTTTCTATGACAGGGATGCACACCCTATAGTATACATGTCCGTCACCCATTTGTCCATCTAAGCTCCCACTGTACCTCTTCCTCAGCCTTTTATAATTTGTCATGCTAAAGCCACATCCTAAAAGATGAAAAATGAGAGTGCTATATCCAGAGAAAGCAATTAATAAACACACAGGAGAAAAATCAGTTCAAAGGTCTCCGATTCAAATACATCCTCCCTCACTTGGTGAATCCCTGGCTTACAATTCACTAGGACCTAATGCATCATTTTGATGAGATATCAGTTATTGTTCCTACACACTTTTTTTACCAGCATCTCCCAGGGATGGGATATTGGCCCAGATGGAAGTTTCCTGTGAATTACTCACTTCTTCCAGTGTTATGTTCATAAGTCACTTTGCAGAATGCAATCCAAAGTGCAGCACAATCTCAACACTGTCCCGCTCATATTGCCCATTCATTTCTCCCCACTCTGGATCCCTGATGACATTCCTAACTGCAGAAACAAGTTCTACTACTACACTCTGCCATCATCTTCTCTTCTATCCCAGAGTTAGGGCTCGTGTCCCCCAAATAGTAGCCCAATAGAGCATGAGCTAGTGTCTCCTGTAACACTGAAGAGACCATAACCAGGTGACAAAAAACCTCAAAACAATCCAAATTAGAGCTAGGAGGATCCACCATGTTAGGAGAGTAATCACATGCTGTAAAATTAAAAAGAAAAAAAAGAAAAAAAGAAAAACCTAAACCCCTAAACTTGACAGTTTGCAAGTATAAGAACCTTTTATTTTCTTTGCAAGTATAAGAACCTTTTATTTTCATTAGTGTCATATGCAAACAAACATTCCTGTCCTCATTCAGCAATGTCACCACCAGCGGTAACCCTTGAAAGCCTTTCCATGTACTCAACATGCCAAGGCCTGTCTTATTCTAAAGAATTAATAAAAAAAGCAGAGATTATACCTCTGCCTCCACTTAAGTTTTGGTTCAATTGTTGAGCCTAAACCCTTTTTTTGCCTTTTCTCTTTTTCTCCTTTTTTCTTTCTTTACTCCCCCCTACCCCACCCCACCCTGGGAAGCTGTTTACATAAAAGAACATGCATTAGATCTGGACAGTCAATATCAGAATTACCCAAACGTTTACTTTATTGTTCATCAGGCCCTTTTCTCAACAACCTTGGCTAATTTGGAATATTAAGTTTCCTTTCTGGTAGGTGCCCCATATTGTAATTTGGGTAAACCCAAAGCTGATTTCTTTTTACTTATCACCTCTGTTCAGCCGGACACAGGCTGATCCCTGCTCACAGCTACTCAGTGCTGGTCTTGTGTGTTGGTCTTGCTAACCACACGAGTAAATGTTAAGATGTTACAAACTACTAATCTCACACAAAAGTTAAACTTGTTATTCTAGTCCTCATTTCAAGCATGAAGAAAACAAAATTTGATTGCATTTTCAGTGTCCAAACCATAAAAAAAAATATGTCAGGAAGACCCAGATTTAGACTTATTACACTTAATGTGGAATCTGATCCTTCTTTCTGGAATCAGTTCATACAAGGCGGGTTGCAGGCAAAACAGGTGAAATATATTCTTCTTGAATGTGCCCACGCTGTATACACATACTTCCACGAGCTTGTGAAGCCAGATTCCTGACTTCCGAACTGTCTGATAGCAGGAGCTGAGTGACTGGCCTCATTTGTATATTGTGGGGCAATCCAGGCACCAGCCGGCCCTTCCAGTGCCCCTGGCAGTCTGGATGACATCCTAACCGGGGACAGTGCCGCTCTGGCACCAGCCCATGGACTGCACAGCTGCAAAGCATCTACTGCAAAAAAAACCATAAGTTACTTCACAGCACCCTTACGCACTGAACAACTCTTCAATACCTTTTTGCTCCCTTCTATGGGAAGGCAGTCAGCCTATATTGCAGGCACCCAAGTGCTACCTTCCGATACTCCTGCTCTGGAAAGATGGCACAAACAGCCTTATCTGGAGCAGGTACCTGCTTCACCCTCACTTCTCGGAGGAAAACAAGCAAGGCAGCATGGCTTAATGAAAGCACCTTCACGTGGTGTGTGCCACAGTACTTTGGCTGTCATCGATGGCAGAAGTCCAGCCTATAGTGTCTCTGGGTGCCAACATCACTGCCTGTGTGTCAAAAAAAAATGGGTTGCCTGCCAACCCAAATACACCTGGAAGCCTGTCACATCAGCGCCTGGGGTGTCACCAGCCAGGGAGATTGATGAATCGCAGACAAGCTGTGCACGCATTACGTGCCCAAAGACACTTCGTCCCTCCATTGGTCACATTGCTCCCTCCTTCTTGCCAGCACCCACAGGAAGCACTGGCACACAAATAGGAAAGGGTGGAGGGCAGAAAGCACGCAGAAGAGCCAGGGTGTCATGGGGAGGAAGACTGGGTTGCTCAGCGTTGCTCTGGGTGGGCTGCCCACTGCTCTGAGCAGCCCAGCTTCAGTGCTGGTGGAGATGCTAATCTGAAGAGACAATGTGGTGGCACCCTTCCTCGGTGGGATTCACTATTAAATGCAGGTGAAAGAGAGGCCCTGTAGATTCAGGAGGAGATGATTTCTCTGTGGAGCCATGGCTGCTGGAGCTTCTGTTAACATTGCTTACCTTTCATGGACAGTTTGTCTCAAGGACTGAGGTCCTCAATCGCTGGTTGATGACTACATTCGAAGCACACCAGCATGGTCCAGAAGACAGTTTAAGTGCCTTAGCTTAGCTTTAGAAGACCAAAGTACTTTAATACACAAATAAATTCTTTTTTTTGACAGCTGACTGACAGTGAGGATCTTTTCTTTGCCTGTGTGTGAGAAAAGTAAAAATGTGTTAACCTGACAAACTCCCGTAGAGTAGAGAACAAAATGTATCTTTTTTTTCTCATTAGCTGTTCTGGGAAGGAAACAGAAGCTGTTCTGTTCTGTTTTGGTCCCCTGCATTTTTGCTGGTTTTTTTTTTCCGTCTTTCCCAGGAAGGGCATCCTTCCCAGCACCTCCTAACTATGGACGTATCCAGAATTCGGGCTATAGGGTTTTCAATTGCCAAATGACATGCCACGGCCATGATGAAGGGAGGCCACAATAGGTGTCCCAACCCTTAACGAAGAGTACAGGGAGGAGTGTGCAACATTCCAGGAAGCTGAGTCTACAGGGACAGTCATCCGTTGCCCTACCCTCTTTGTCCTGCCCACTACAGATGCTCAGCCATACGCTGGCTTTAAAAGGCCTCGTGTGGCCTCGTTTACACTTAGGAGTCTTAATAACAGCAGCAGCAGCAGCAGCAACGTTGGTATTATGTAGGCTAAGATTTGTTTGCTGGGCTGCGACGAGTTTGTAGTTTGGTAGGTACCACTTTAAAATTGCTTAGCTAAGGGTTAAAAGCTGTTAAACTGTGCTGGCTGGTTTGATGGCACGAGTTATTACATTTGTAACTCAGATGAAGGATGAAGTCACTGAGGGCAAGTAAGGCATGGGTGTAACGCTGTAATAAGAGTGTAATCACGGTTGCAGGGAGTATTTACACCTCTTCCCTGTGGAACATGTATGCGGGAGGGCGGCACATAACTTAAAGGCCCTCTCCTAAACCTCTCTGGAAACTGTCACTCGAAGGAAGGAGAGGGGCTGCGGCGCACAGGCGTATCAGCTGTACTACCTCCGGCTGGCTAAGAAGGACCGAGCGCGACACTCGCCGACAGAAGTAGAGCAGCCCATCAGCCACATTTCTGCGGCTAGCTCTCATGCTAATGCCTCCTAACAAAATTGCCTGAGAAGAACAACTACCGTGCCACCTCTCATTATTGCAAAAATAACTAAATATAACCCAGAGCTCGTTCACTTAGGAACAAGTACCGGCAGGTCCTAAACTGGAGATGGGAATGTTTGATAGCTCTCAGGTGCAGTGCCAGCCCTTGGCTGTGGTTCATGTGTCTCCTTGCTTACGCCAAGAGGTCTTAACTGCAAAAGTTGGACAGATCTGGGTATCTGAAGGGAAGTGACTTGCAGGGTTCAGATTGCAATCTCGTGCGGGTTTGCGATGTAGCGTGGCCTGCTGGTGTGCCCGTGAGGTGAGAAGGATTGAAGTCATTCGGATGTTGTAGTTACTACAGCGATGCTTTCCCCAAAAGTTTCGCTGGAGATCCTGTTATCGCGCCCCTCCTCTTTTAATGAATGATGAAGCCTACCTCCCTCCCACCTCATTGGGAAAGCCAAACGGCATGTCAGAATATGTGTGGTGCCTTCTTCCTCAAGTCTTTCTACAGTATCCTATAACTAAAACAGGATTATTTCCTTTTCTCGTTTGCTCAGCTGGAGGTGAAACTGCCGTTCCTGCCATTTATATAATGCTTTGTCAGATTTTTTTCTTTGCCTGAGTACATCTGTCCATTCCTTCAAAATTATCTGCTCTGACTGCAGAGCAAACTCTTTTTAAAATTGCCGAATGCACTTTAACTTTCCAAGATTTTGTTCCTGCGTGTATTCCTTTCATGTAGAGAAGAAGACATGTTCCAAGCAGCAATTGTAAATAGCTGGTTATTTTATGTCTTTGCTGAGAAGCCATTAAAAAGGAAAGATCAGGGCTTCTCTTCGTGTTGTGAAATTTCTGAAGTTACTTCAGTTTATTTTAAGATAGTAGACTGTAACTTTTGGAGATCGGAAGCTGCTACACATATCATTAGCTATCCCTATTGGGAAGAGGGAGAGGGTAGCAACTGCTGGGAGAAAAGCCAGGCAGACAACTGGGATGGTGACCATTTTAGCCACCTCAATTTCAGCCTCCAATAAATGGGAATCAACACTCTGTGAAGCCACAACTGAGGACTGGAGTATTTAAATCTCCCCCAGTGAAGGTTACCGAAGGAAATGTGTATGAGTTCAAAATAACAAGGGTAGGCAACTTGAGTTTTCATTTTGCTGACATGTCACTCGCAGTCTACGCTTTTCCTCTGTCCGTGTGCTATGAAGTGTCTTGGTACATGCTAAATGTCATCTCCTCACAGCATTGCTACTTTATTTCACTGTGTAGTAAAGTCAACAGAAAGTATCATTAGTTTACAAACACCTATAAGATACAGGCTTAAAAATCTATATTTATTTTACTTCATTTTTTTGGTAATTTGCAAAGGTATATCTTCAATACCCACATCCACTTCCATTTATTTCATTCCTATATCCTTAATTTACGCTACATAACTTTTACAAATAAGACCCTGAAAGTTCCAATTCGACTAGCCCTTCTCTCAACTATCTTCTTGTTGAAGCATTACAGAGCTCACATGCACTTTTCCTGCAACTTTTTTTCTGATTTTATTTTTTTCTTTTAGGGTGTGAGTTGCGATTTCTCCCTTCTTTGCATTTAGTCATAGTTTCATATTCACTGAAACACAATTTCACAGCAAACTAAAATGTTTTCATGTTATATACATATTTAGTATTTAGAAAGCAGACATTGAAATGAATCAATGAGGTGGAAACAGGATTACCTAAAACTACCTGTTCGTACAATCTGAAATTTTAGTTGCTAACATCTACTTAAATACTGTGTTTACATAATAAGTTACATCTGGTTATATCAAAGGAAGTCAGAGGGCAGGGCTGAAGTGTAGTCTTTGCGACTCTTAAATAACTACGAAAGGCAATGGATAATACCTTTGGTTATAATCAGGTAGAGATTCGTGAAATATTATTCCAGAGCTCTGTTCTGTTCAGCATATTACATCACCTTCATCCAGATAGCGATATTGATTGAATTCTTCCTGGTTCTTTAGGAACGACCTATGGCCTACCTCTCCCCTTGTTAAAACTCAGATTATCACAAAGTGCTCCAGTTTTTGTCCTGAAAGCATTTCCTCATTTCAGTGATGGCTGTAAAATGCACAAGGGAGAATTAGGTGGGTTTTATTTAAAGTGGGAAGAGGATTCAGAGTTGGCTATAGATAAACCTTTGTGTAGACATGCCCTGGGAGATGTGTTAAAAAAAAAAAAAATAAACAGCAATACGGTTTTAAATTCTACTACTGATAGAGAAAATACACGACAGGATAATAATCTCTGGGCAGGAAAAGCATTACTAAACTGCTACATGAGCCCTCAAACATCTTAAATTACTATAGAGACCAAGATAATTTCAGTAAACATCCTCAGAAGTTTAGGAGCTTGCTTTCTTTTACAAAGCTGTAGTTTTGTAACATCAGATATCAAATGACAGTTTCCTTGAAAGTGACATACCAGATGAAAAGCAAATAGCTCGATTTACTTAATAATTGGTACAGAAATTAATATGGAAAACAAACAAAAGAAAGAAAACACCCAACACAATGTAGCAGGGTAAGTTTGCCTCCCTTCTACTGAAATTCCAGGAAGGCAAAATAAAACAACTGTGTGTTCATAAATCTCCAGATATTAACAAATTGCTTATGGATCTATAATAAGTGCAATAGGAGGTTGTAGAAGACACTATTTCACCGGACTTTAGCGTTTTAGAAGGTAAAACACATGGTCAAAGGAACCGGTTCTTAATCCATATTCAGAGCTGAAAGAGGAGTCTGTGTTACTTCCTCCTCTTCAAAATCAATTTAAACTGTCAAAATAGCTTTAAATCGGCAGGTTTCAACTTTAACCCCAAGAAAACCCTCTAAAGAATCAGACTGAGTCGTTGCTGTAACATTTATGTCAAAAGGAAATTTTTAATTTGCAAGGAAAAACAAAAGTTTCTCTCTTCAGAGGTCTCTCCAGCAGCAGCACACGGGATTTATCGCCTCTCCTTTACCTCAGCCCGCGCGTTTGCGGCTGGAAACTCTCCCGAACGCAAGTACCTGCTCTTCTCCTCCCTCACCGGGGAAATGGGGCGATTTGGTGGCAGAAATTCCGAGGAAAACACACTTTTGTTAGTCCAAAGAAACACAAATCGAGCACACCGAAGGGCTCCCCGGCCGTGCAGCGGGGCGGGCTCTGCAACGCACCAATCACCGCCCGGCTCCTCTCTAAAAATACGAGCATCTGACCCGCGGCAGCCCAATTGTGTTCGCCTGCTCCGCAGAGGACTCCGCCGCCGCGATGTCCGAGACCGCTCCCGCCGCCGCCCCCGATGCGCCCGCGCCCGGCGCCAAGGCCGCCGCCAAGAAGCCCAAGAAAGCGGCGGGCGCCTCCAAAGCCCGCAGGCCGGCGGGCCCCAGCGTCACCGAGCTCATCACCAAGGCCGTGTCCGCCTCCAAGGAGCGCAAGGGGCTCTCCCTCGCCGCCCTCAAGAAGGCGCTGGCCGCCGGCGGCTACGATGTGGAGAAGAACAACAGCCGCATCAAGCTGGGGCTCAAGAGCCTCGTCAGCAAAGGCACTCTGGTGCAGACCAAGGGCACCGGCGCCTCCGGCTCTTTTCGCCTTAACAAGAAGCCCGGGGAAGTGAAAGAGAAGGCCCCCAAGAAGCGGGCAACCGCGGCCAAGCCCAAGAAGCCGGCGGCCAAGAAGCCCGCCAGCGCCGCCAAGAAGCCCAAGAAAGCGGCGGCCGTGAAGAAGAGCCCCAAGAAAGCCAAGAAGCCGGCGGCCGCTGCGGCCAAGAAAGCGGCCAAGAGCCCCAAGAAAGCGGCCAAGGCAGGCCGCCCTAAGAAGGCAGCGAAGAGCCCGGCCAAGGCGAAGGCAGTGAAGCCCAAAGCAGCGAAGCCGAAGGCGGCCAAGCCCAAAGCAGCCAAGGCGAAGAAGGCGGCACCCAAAAAGAAGTAAATTATCCCAGAAGAGTTCTGCTCTACATATTGTTATCCAACGGCTCTTTTAAGAGCCACCCACACTTTCCCTAAAGGAGCTGAGGCACCGAGGTCGTCAGTAATCTGCAGCAAGGATCCAGTAATTCGTAAGTCATCAGAGGTCAATTGTGTCTTTCCCCCCCCACCACGATTACTGAAGGAAACGCCAACGAGCGCGGTATAACGCCGCGGCTTTAGGGAAGTGTAGACTCTTACAATTTTTTTGCCGAGTGATTGGTTTGACTACCAGGAAGCAATGTTTTATAGTAGTGATTTGATAAAAATCGGATGTACTTTTTTTTAAGAATATGTTTTGTAACAAAAGCAATGCAATTGTCAGGCACGCTATTACTGAGCCATGTCTAAATCTATTGTATTATTTCTCTTAAGGTGTCTCCTTAATTGTTTTTTGTCTGTTTGGGGGAGGAGGGGAGGGTTTGCTTACTGACCCGATAATAGCCGAGCTTTCCCATTCCTTTTGTTCCCGATAAGAAAGAAAAGGAGCTTTAAGTATTGAAAAAGCCCGCCCTGATCCAGGATTGGCCAGTGGAGAGCCCGGCCCGCTGCCCCTTCCCCTCCCCCGCCCTTCTCCTTCTGTCTCTGGGGCTGTTTCAGCCACTCTCGGAGAAGAAAAAACGTGGGGGAGGGGGGTGGAGGGACGGCAGCTCTCACTGAGACACAGCGTTCCCGTGTTCTCCGCCTAAAAGGAAAATATCCCATCCCTGGAAGAAGCTGCTTTGTACGGACATTTTGACACGACTTTATGTTAAGCGAAACGTGGAAAGCGTTGCTACTATCACCAACCCAAAACTACTGTTAATAAACATGGGGGGAAAAAAAGGCAATACGGGTTGAGTAATTAATATAAAACGGCATAACTATAGTATGGATAACTAAGCTCTCTTATGATTTTGTGGGTGGCTCTGAAAAGAGCCTTAAGGTTATCTTCTCCGGAGGAGGCAACGTGCCACTTTTCCGTTGCGTTCACTTGGCTTTAGCCTTGTGGCTGTCGGTCTTCTTGGGCAGCAGCACGGCCTGGATGTTGGGCAGCACCCCGCCCTGCGCGATCGTCACCTTGCCCAGTAGCTTGTTGAGCTCCTCGTCGTTGCGGATGGCCAGCTGCAGGTGGCGGGGGATGATGCGCGTCTTCTTGTTGTCGCGGGCCGCGTTGCCCGCCAGCTCCAGGATCTCGGCCGTCAGGTACTCCAGCACGGCCGCCAGGTACACCGGGGCGCCGGCGCCCACCCGCTCCGCGTAGTTGCCCTTGCGCAGCAGCCGGTGCACGCGGCCCACGGGGAACTGCAGCCCGGCCCGCGACGAGCGCGACTTGGCCTTGGCGCGCGCCTTCCCGCCCTGCTTCCCGCGGCCCGACATCCTCACTCGTTCCCTCACTGCTAAGAGCGTTCCAGCAGCAGAACGGAGGCAACAGCCGCCGCTCCGCAGCTATAGCCTCGCTTTGCCGCCTCGCCCCGTCGCTGATAGGCTGAGAAGTAGGTCTCCGCCGGGCAGCCAATGAAGAGGCGAATCGCATTCCGACCAATGGAAAAAGGGCTGTGGGGGCGTTATGACGCGATGATGTCTTCTGACCAATGCAAGCAGGCAGAGGGAACGCTACTCATTTGCATAAGGGAGTTATAAATACGTGGCACGCGGCTGTAGGGTCTCAGTTCGCTTTTTGCTTGTAGCAGTACAGGCTGTTCGGTCTGTGACAGGCGCGTTTCCGACGATGCCCGAGCCGGCCAAGTCCGCCCCCGCGCCCAAGAAGGGCTCCAAGAAGGCGGTGACCAAGACGCAGAAGAAGGGCGACAAGAAGCGCAAGAAGAGCCGCAAGGAGAGCTACTCCATCTACGTGTACAAGGTGCTGAAGCAGGTGCACCCCGACACGGGCATCTCGTCCAAGGCCATGGGCATCATGAACTCCTTCGTCAACGACATCTTCGAGCGCATCGCCGGCGAGGCCTCGCGCCTGGCGCACTACAACAAGCGCTCCACCATCACCTCGCGGGAGATCCAGACGGCCGTGCGGCTGCTGCTGCCCGGCGAGCTGGCCAAGCACGCCGTCTCCGAGGGCACCAAGGCCGTCACCAAGTACACCAGCTCCAAGTAGAGCCTCGCGCGCCGCCAGTTTTAACCCAAAGGCTCTTTTAAGAGCCACCCACAAATTCTCTAAAAGGGCTGTACAATCAAATGCTGAAAAAAACGTGAGTTCTTGATTTAAGTTTGTTAAGTTTTGATAAAATACTGTTCTCGTTTTCTGTTATGCAACATATACTTTTAGTTGGCAATAAATGATTTGCTGTAACTAAAGTTTTTTTGTAGCTGAAGTTTTGTATTTTTTTTCTAGCTGATACCGTTAACTCACAGTTCTGTTGCACTTAAGTTTGTGGTATGTATATTTCTCGTGCAATACATCGCTGTTTCAAGTGTTCATATTATACGGGTTGTAAATTGGGGGAATAAACAGCTTCTGTGGTTTTCTATTCAGGAAAGAAAATTAATTGCTCGATGGAAAATTATCTAGGTATGTCGTTATAACTGCCATAACAATATCTACCGCTTGATGGTGCTCAGTCTTTTTTTTCCTAGCATCTTGAGAGGTCTGCAATGCACTGTACTATAGAACAATTTATATAGTAACAAGTTACATTTGTCTTAATAAGCTTTTACCAATAGCCCAGTGATTAGTACCACACAGAATCCCTTTCTAAAATTACTTATCTTCATTAACTTTCTCAGTAATTCTGCTGTGCATGTGATTTTTACAGTAACTTGCACAGCTCGTCCCTAGGACTGCTTTAGGGAGAGAATATTCCCCTTGTGACTAAAAGCACACAGTAAAAACAAATATTATTTCATACCTACCCGACCTTTCCTGTATTTATGTGTCATTAATTGCATTTAAACTATTAAAAACTAAGAAACTAGCCACTGTGGGCTGATCTCTTAAACTGTGGGTGTTTATCATGTATAGCTACTAATCAGTCCTAAAGTCTTTCAGCCTCAAGCCACAGGCTCAATTGCTCCATCACATTCTTGGGTAATTAGACAGTGCTGTAGCTGCCGATTCAAGCCATTGTCACCTTCTCTCAAACTGGATCTGAATAATCCTGAAGTCCAAGCATATTCTCTGTAATTGTGAACACAATTAGTCCATACAGGGACCACGGGATCACAAAAGTCAACCTTTCTACTAGTGACTGCATGTTGTTTGGTAGTGCAGGTACAGAGGCAGGCACTGGGTCTCTCTTAAAGCAGCCACCAATTTATCAAAGTTAATTTCAGCTTGAAGGCTAAGGGGCATCTCTCAGATTGGACTTCAGATAATCCAGTGGTAAGAGGCATCCTCCATACTCAGTTCTCCTGCTGCTTCAAATGGAGTTTAGCCATCTATTTTCCAAGTACCTTAGTGCAAACTTTGAAACAACTTGCATATTCTGGGCCGCTCTGTATGTCCGGTACCTAAAAAGATGAATAAAACTTAGTATATTCCAGTCTCTAGGTTTTTGTGTTAAGGGATGTATGGGTTGCTAGAAAGGAACTTTAGAAAGCATATACTAAAAGTGCTCAGATTTTCACAGTGGTGGTGATCATTTGAACAATGTGTCAGTGGCTATTATTCTCAACGATCAGTCATGTAAAAGTCAATCAATTATGTTGTCCTAAACAAAAAAAAACTTGGTTCAAACTGCAGCTATTATAGGGCAGCCCAAGAATAGAAGCTCGGTGGTGCCTTTTGGCCTCCCTCTTCAGGAGTCCATAAGCATTCTTTTTGCCTTTCCTGACTTTGTATGCTCTGTACTGCATGCTTCATTAACACAGCTTTCATAGAAATTCCAGGGGATTTAAAACAAAAAAAAAAAAAAAAAAAAGAGGCTGTTTTGGTATATGAAATTGTTTCTAGGCTCATGAAACTCTTCACTCAACAGAAAAGAAAATGTTGCTTACAATTGCTTCTTCCAATCTCAGTATGAATAATAAGGCAATATTAAGGGGTTATAATAGGAAACAAGCATTTCTACCTGCACACACACATCATCAGATCTGATTCTAACATGGACACTATTTTTCCATCAGTGCTGAGACCAAAGTTTCTGAAATGACCAAAACCAACCACCTTGGAAAATTTGTGTACTTATTCTTTTCACCAGAGGTCAAAGTAGTAGGATTTAGGCTCAGCAAGAATAGCAAACATAATAATTTCATCCCACAGGAGGATGAACATTCCAAATTAATAAAGCGAATAGTGTGAATATAAAATCACATGACAGCATATTCTTCCATCTTTTATGTTCTTTAATGTTCTTTCCTATTCAGTTCAAACCAGTTTTGTTTGTATTCTTGAATCCACTCTACCCAGATGACATCACCCAGCAACAGTAAGATGGAACAGTGTTCAAACACATCATCCAGGTGTAGCAGGCATGATGCTGCCACCACCTAGACCACAGTCTAGAACTATGTGGATACCATCTCAGCAGGGCTCGAGGCCCTACGTTCAGCTCGAAGAAGACGAGCCTGCAGTCTGCTGAGTAAATAAGTAGTTTATTTCTCTGACATGCAGAGCAGCTTGAGCTGGGTGCCTCCAAAGAGGGACCCCTATCCCAGATTGTGCCCCCATTTATAGCTGTATCCCCAAGACTAATCACTTAATTCTGGCCAGTGATCTCTTGATTTCTTATTGGTTTTCTTGGTCATTGGGCTGGCCTTCTTCTGATGTTACCTCATTCTCTTGGAATTGTTTCCTTGGTCCTTATCTTCTTCATTCTGCTTGTGTTTGACAGTTTCTGCTAGTTACATGTTTGCAGCATTAGTTTTATCACAACGTTTACTCTCGGTCAGCCCTTGTGGCCTTTTGGCTCCCAACGTGGGGCTTGATGGGTTGAGATAATGACAAACCTGATAAGAGCGCATTAGAACAAATTTGTCATAAGCATTCATTGTATGGGATCAATAGTCACAATGTTGCTTTTGGGGTTGTGTCTTGTAATACCTATCTGCTGTATGTGCTCCCTGTTGTGCTGTTTATCATCCTTGGGTCATGGGTCAAGATTATTGTTGTGCTGTGCTTTGTAGTGTGGGCTTATGATATGATGAAATCGTGTGTGCTGTGGCTGTACTCGTTAATGATTAAGAGCGATGAACAAGGCGAAATGGAAGAGACGCTTTCATCTCTGTACTTCAGGAGCTATTTAATGGAAACTTTTAGTATCCAGTAACTTTTAGTAATTACACTTTTCACATTTTCAGAGAACCAATCTGTGGAGGAGACAGCTTCTTTCACTTCCATCTTCTCCTCCAGGCTAATTACAACAGCATTTGAGACTTTTGTATACCCTTGGGATGCTCAAACCAGCATCCTTCTATTGCTAGGTGCTTCATTACTTCTGAATATGTTTCAGGTCTTGCCAGCAATGTGCACTCGCAGCCCAGAAAGCCAACTGCATCCTGGGCTGCATCAAAAGAAGTGTGGCCAGCAGATCAAGGGAGGTGATTCTACCCCTCTACTCCACTCTTGTGAGATTCCACCTGGAGTACTACATTCAGCTCTGGGCTCCGGAACATAAGAAGGACGTGGACCTGTTGGACTGCATCCAGAGGAGGGCCACAGAGGTGATCAGAGGACTGGAGCACCTCTCCTGTGAAAACAGGCTGAGAGAGTTGGGTTTGTTCAGCCTGGAGAAGAGAAGGCTCCAGAGAGATCTTATAGCAGCCTTCCAGTAATTAAAGGGGGCCTACAGGAAAGAGGAGGAGGGACTCTTCATCAGGGAGTGTAGTGATAGGATGAGGGGTAACGTTTTAAAACTGAAAGAGGGTAGATTTAGGTTAGATGTTAGGAAGAAATTCTTTACTGTGAGAGTGGTGAGACACTGGAATAGGTTGCCCAGAGAAGTTTTGGATGCTCCTTCCCTTGAAATGTTCAAAGCTAGATTGGATGGGGCTTTGAGCAACCTGGTCTAGTGGAAGGTGTCTCTGCCTATGGTAGGTTTCCCTGCCCATGGATAGATGATCTGCAAGGTCCTTTCCAACACAAACCATTCTACGATTCTATGATTAGGATTAAACATTGGTGTGTATGAAGGCACACTATTCCAATGCCCTGCGACAAGCACTGCAGCTATTCAAACCCCGGTGAAGGGACTGCAGCAACTTCAACCCTGCGATGAGTGCGGTGGCTACTCAAACCCAATGACGTGTACTGCAGCTATTCAAACTCTGGTGACAGGCACTGCAGCTACTGAACCAGAGAAGCCACCTGTGCTGGAATCAGTCACCCCTGTACAGAAGAAGAAACACACAAAAAAGTCAGTTCACTTTGTGAGGGATGAAGATGAACAAGGGTCATCATGAGAAGAGGAGGAAGAACCAGAAGTAATCACCTGATCCTTATCCCTGGGTGAGCTGTGAGATATACAAAAAGATTTCAGTTGTCATCTGGGCAAGCAAATTGTCACCTGACTGCTCCAATGCTGGTGTAACAGGGCCTGTGGCTTGGAATTAGAGAGTAGGGAAGGCAAGTAGCTGGGATCTTGGTCTAGGAAAGAGGGTATTGACAAGTGATTGGAAAAAAGAACACAAACCCTCAGCCTCCAGAGATGACTTCTGTTAGCCATGAACAAAAGGTATCCCTTTAAGGAAGATATTATATGTCACCCAGACAAGTGGACCATCATGGAGAGAGATAACCAGTACCTGAGTGAACTGACTTTGAAGGAGCTGATTTGTCATGACCTGGATGACCCACGGTCAACCACGGCTTCAGATGAAGTCCAATATATCTGACTCATATGGCAGAAGTTTCTACAGAGCACACCATCATCGTATGCTAGCTCATTGGTAACAATGAGCTGAGGAAACGAAGAGACACCAACGGTGGATGCAGTGGCTGACCAACTCTGGCAATATAAAGAAAGTCTTTCTACTTACCTATGGGCTTGTGTCTCAGCTGTGGAAAGACTGGTCCGGGAGTTCCAGCAACTCAAAGAGGATAGGTTGCACTCTGCACCTGTATGGACTGGTATCTCTGCTATTAGAAGTAAGCTTTTTCCTGCTCAAGAGAGAGGATATAGAGGGTACACCCCATGAAGCATCCTGTGGTTTTACCTCCATGACCACACAGAGGACATGATGAAGTGAGATGGAAAACCCACCTCGTTGAAACTATGATCAGAACTCGTGGGGCCCTGCCTCCAGCTAGGTGGAGGAAAGGGACTACTGGGTTTACTGGACTGTGTGGAATCAATGGCCTGGCACATCATATCCCCAACAGTATAAGGCTCTGGTAGACACCGGTGCACAGTGTACCCTAATATGCCAAATTATGGTCTGATTGTAAGCCCTCTCTATCAGGTGACCCAGAAGAACAATTTTAAATGGGCCCCTGAGCAACAACAAGCCTTTGAATAAATTATGCAGGAAACAGTTCATGCAGTAGCCCTGAGGCCAGTCCAGGCAGGACAAGATGTTAAAAATCTGCTCTACACTGCAGCCAGAGAGAATGGCCCTACCTGGAGCCTCCGGCAGAAAGCACCAGGGGTAACTCGAGGTTGACCCCTAGGGTTTTGGAGTCCTGGATACAGAGGATCCAAAGCCCACTACACTCCAATCGAAAAAGAGATATTGGCAGCATATGAAGGGGTTCAAGCTGTTTTGGAAGTGGTTGGTACGGAAGCACAGCTCCTCTTAACACCTTGACTGCTGGTGCTGGGCTGGATGTTCCAAGGGAGGGTCCTCTCTACACATCATGCAACTTGGAAGTGATCATGGACTGGCCAGCAGGCAAAGATTTCAGAAAATCACCAGAGGAGGCGACACATGCTGAAGAGGCCGCACTATATAATAAACTACCAGCAAATGAGAATATGCCCTGTTCACTGAGGAATCCTGCCATATTGTAGGAAAACTTCAAAAGTTGGAGGCTGCTGTGTGGAGACCTAAACAACGAGTCACAGAAGCTACTGAAGGCCAAGGTGAATTGAGCCAGTGTGCAGAGGTTAAAGCCATCCAGATGGCTTTAGATATTGCTGAATGAGAAAAATGGTCATTACTTTATATCTATACTGATTCGTAGATGGTGGCAAATGACCTGTGTGGGTGGTTACAGCAGTGGAAGCAGAGCAACTGATGGTGCAGAGACAAACCCGTCCGGGCTGCTGAATTGTGGCAAGATATTGCTGCCCAGATAGAGAATCTGGTTGTAAAAGTATGTCACATAGATGCCCACGTACCCAAGAGTCAGGCCACTGAAGAACATCAAAAGAACCAGCAGGTGGATCAGGTGGAACTGGACTGGCAACATAAGGGTGAATGATTTATAGCTCAGTGGGCCCACGATGCCTCAGGCCATCGAGGAAGAGATGCAACATATAGATGAGCTCGTGATCGAGGCTTGGACTTGACCATGAGCGCAATTGCACTGGTTATCCATGAAGGTGAGATGTGTGCTGCAATTAAGCAGGCCAAGCGGTTAAAAACTCTCTGCTATGAAGGACAACGGCTAAAATACAAATATGGAGAGGCCTGGGAAATTGATTACGTTACACTCCCACAAACCCATCAAGGCAAGTGCCATGGGGTCACAATGGTGGAAGCAACCACCAGATGGCTGGAAGCATACCCTGTGCCCCATTCCACCACCACCAACACTATCCTGGGCTTTGAAAAGCAAGTTTTATAGCAACATGGCATCCCAGAAAGAATTGAGTCAGACAACAGGATTCATTTCTGAAACAGCCTCATAGACATCTGGCCAAAGAGCATGGCATTGAGTGGGTATGTCACATCCCCTATCACGCACCAGACTCCGGGAAGATCAAACGATACAATGGACTGTTAAAGACTACATTGAGAGCAATGGGTATTGGGACCTTCAAACATTGGGATATACATTTAGCAAAGGCCGTCTGGTTAGTCAACACTAAAGGATCTACCAATTGAGCTTGCCCTGCCCAGTCAGAACTTTATGTACTGTGGAAGGGGAAAAAGTCCCTGTAGTGCACATGAAGAATATGTTACGGAAGACGGTCTGGGTTAGTCCTGCCTCAGGCAAAGGCAAACACATCTGTGGGACTGCTTTTGCTCAAGAACCCGAGTGCACTTGGTGCATAATGCAAAGGGATGGAGATGTCTGATGTGTACCTCAAGGGAACTTGATTTTGGGTGAGAACAGCCAATGATTTAAACTGTGTGACAACTGTTAAATTACAACTATATCTCATCACTACTATGGTTGCTATATGCGATATCAACAGTATTATAATAAGAATCACCCAAGCTAATGAAGAATGAACTTTGATGAAACTGAGCGAAGTGCAGCAGTGATGGAACAAGAATTAGCTTCAGCAACTGGTGCCCAACAACTTTCTTGAGATTGACATCCTCAACCTCCAGACTGTGGGCATGGACCACACCAGATACACCAGCTGAGAGCTCCAGATGCAACATGCCACAATTCAACATCATACACCTGCCCTGAAAGACTGTTATGAGAGATGGACTCCAATGCTATGGACTAAATGAACTCAGTGGACATTTTAGAGGGAAAAGTGGCGGTGATTTATTGAAAAGTGTAAGACCTGGGCATGGCATAAATGGTATGGAATAAAGGGTGCATATTTGTCCCGATTTCAGCTGGGGTAGAGTTACTTTTCCTGAGAGTGGTTGCTGTGTTTTCAGATTTGGTATGACAGGAATGTCAATAATGCATATTGCTTTAGTTGTTGCTAGGTGATGTTTATACTATTCAAGGACTTTTTTTCAGCTTCCCATAGATGCTGAGAAGGAGCATAGACATAACAGTGGAACGGTCAGTGGAATATTCCATACCATAGATGTCATGCTAAGTATATAAATGGGGGTTGACCAGGTCACTGCTCAGGATGAGCTGGGCAACCAATTCACCCAGCAGTGAGAGTGACTTGTATTGTTTTACTCTATCTTGTATATTCTCTTACCATTATTGTTGTTATTTTCCATTTTCTGTTATTGTTCTATTAAATTGTCTTTACCTCAAGCCATGATTTTTTTCCCCTTTCCTTTACCCTCCCTTTCTCCCTCTTCTCCCTACCCTTCTGGGTGGGAAGGGAGAGAACTGCACGAGCTGCTGGGTTGTCCTAGCCATCGGTGGGGGTTACACCATGGCAGGCTTCAACTACTTTAGCTTCCAGTGCTGAGTGAGGCTATTAATCCTAACAATTCTCAGCAATGGGAAGTGCTAGAATACATAATCTTTAAACGGGCCCTTTATGCTGTATTTTTCTCTACCCTCCATGTCTACCTTTAAAATACCTCTTTATTCACAGCAACTGAAATAGAAGGAATAATTATTTTTAGTTGTACAAACGTTTTTGTCAACATACTTTTTATATCAGCAAAGTTTTGTATATCAAATTATCAGTTACATTACAGTTTACTCCTACAGCCATAAAGAATACTGAAGGACAATTCAAACAGTGTAAAAAATTTCCCTTATCTTATTTTTAACAGAATAATAAAGTTAGCAGCCCTCTTGGAAAGATTTACATGTTCTCTAGATCAGCATACCTACAGCAAAATTTGTATTTATCAATCATCATGCTTAAACATTGTGCTTTTATTTCTGCAAAAATGAAATACACCAGCTGGGTAAAGAAATAATTGTATTCTCTAGTTAACTGACCAGACAGTGAATCAGAAACAAGAAATAGATGGCATACACCTGATTCAAAAGCTGAAAAAATCACACACAGGCTATAGCAATTTTATACTACTTCCTCCTTTTATTTTTTTATTTTTTTTTTTATGGAGTAAATCAATGTCTGCTTGCCTACTCAGGAAATCAATTTACTTTTCCTAGTGGCCAGAGATTACAATTACTCAACACATAGGGCAAATTATTGCTATGTTTGTTTCCCAGAGACTTTCTTTTCCAGTTTTAATAGAAAATATCTTTTTTCAAAATAGTTAGAGCTGAGGGAGAAAGTATTTACTGCATCTATGGAAAAAAAAATTGGTCTTATATAGACCTTGATGTAATGCTTTTGGCCAGTGATGAAAATGTGCCTGGTTCAGATTGGAAAGGAAAAAAGTCCTTGGGCTCCAAAAACCTGGTCTCAGGGTTGTGCTATAACAGAGCACAGCACAGCTCAAGATGTGACACACATCTCACTGGAGCAGAGGGCTGGAAGTAGAGGGGGATGCAGCTAGGAACACCCCTTCTCCCTCGCTGGCTCACAGACCCTACAAGGAAGGAAGAAGCATTACAATGAGCAAAGACAGCTCTTTCCTCGAGAACTGTGGTCACACAACCAGAGGCCTATGTAGGTGGAAAAGGTTTTTTACGTTTTCGGTTGGGTTTCTTTGGTGGCAGCAAAGAACTAAATTATTTGACAGCCCATCCTGACGGAGAGGTTGTTCCAAAAGCATTCCTTGTCAAAAATGATACTAAGTATTAATCGCAGAAGTTCTTCCATTCACTTTTTAACACAGAAAAGCTCAGGAAGTAATTCTGGACATACTTGCATTTTAAAATTAAAAAATAAGTAGTCTGTATGTGAAAGGAGCATCAAGACAGCTCAGAATTTTCATCACCAGTAAAATCCACAACCTTTTTGTACTTTTAATCCTACTTGCATTGCATGTAGATTTTGTTCTTGAAACAGTCAAAGGAAAATGGACGAAATAATTCCCAGAATAAAAAGAAGGCACAGGTGGAAAGTTACAGCTGAAATTTGGACTTCGGGCAGAGTAAAAGATTTTGCACTGCCTTTGTGCAGCATCAGACCTGTGAAGAAATACGTGCATCTCTTGTATGCATCCCCTTTTTCCTTTGTAGCAAGTAGCAGCCTCTGTAACACGAAACAATCAGAACACTCCACACGATAAAGGGTTTTTTTGCCTTATGCGCTTGGGCCACAGCAAGGTTAGCGTCTTTGATCACCCCGCTTAGAAAAGAGGACAAGAAATACCATAGGAAGGGCATAACCCAAATCTTTCTACACATCGAAATACGTCTTTAAAGAGGGCCGCCTCCTCCTGTGCTCCGCGCACCGGCAGAGCGGGCTGACAGCACGACAGGCAAACCCTGGCTCAGCTGGACTGGCTCAGGAAGCCCAGAAAATATATCTGAATCGGTTCCACCCGCTACGTGCAGGGACTTTTAAACGCCGCCTTTTGAAATCGCCGGCACAAATCCCACGGAAGAAAGAAAAGGGTCACAGGCGGGTGTAAGGCACGCTTAGCTCCCCGAGTTTTAGCCTTAACCGATACTGAAATGTCACGCAATAACCTCATGGGATGTGTATGTGTTGTACTTCACACTTATAACAGCGGCTTCTATTGGCGCGTTTATTGGCGGGACACAAATCAAACAAAGAGGGTTTCTAAAACATTGATAGACACAGCGATTAACCCTTTTCCTAAGACCACGAAGGCAGGTAAGTCTTTTACTCTTTTTTCCTTTTTTACCTTATTTTCCACCTGATAATGTTTTCATGACAGACCGCATTTCTCAGCAGGAAATGGCAGAGGGCATTAACAGGGGACATCAGGAGGTTTCAGAAGCACTGGGGTTCATTAACAGCATTTCTCTGAACCGAATAACGTGGACTCTTCCGCTTACACTACAGGTTTACTTCTTGACAATGAAAGAGATTTTTAACTTTGTTTAAAAAGAGAAAATAAAATGTGATCCTAGATTTAAAAATCCGGGGTGCTCCCTCTGCCCTTCCCGGGGATACATGACTTTTTTTTTTTACTACTCTTCCCGCTGTTTCCAGGCTCCTCTGGCAGCGCAGCCCCTCTCAGTCTCCAAACCCCGCAACTCCCCTGTCTCCACTGTGTCCTCCCTCCCCGCTTCTTTCCTTGAATCAGCCCGTGATACACCGCACTCCCTCCTTCCCCTCGTCCACAATGGACTCCGGCTCCCTCCTCCCTCGGAGCCGGGTCAGTCCTTAAATCCCCTCCTCTGGCAGCGGCGTGGGGAGTAGGAAAATCTCCGCTTGCCACCGCCGGACCGACAAACCGGAGGGGGTTCGTCGTCGCTGAAGAAATGAGGGATCCTGGTGGGGACTCGCCGCCCGCTCCGTTATCCGCCGCGTTCACGTAGCGAGGCGGCAACTCGGCTGCAGCCTGAGCTCTCCTCCCTTAACTTACCCAAATTACGCTCGTGGGATTAAATCACACAGTAAAGCTAATAACGCTTATTAGCTATAAACCCCCTTCGAGTGTTTTGGTTCTTTTTCGGCTTCCCTCCCCCAAGGAATAAAACGCACAACGAAGAAAAAAAAAATAAAAAAAGAAGCAAATTCATACATAATTGATTCATATCAATGTGTAGCCAGATCTTCCGTCTGGGTGCCGAAACACACTCCCCCCTCCTTTCCTCAAGCTTGTTGAGTGAGGAGGTGAGGATGGGTAGTGGCGGCTGCTGCCATCAGCCGCCCACCTGCTCGGAAGGGCTCCGGGAGCGGGGACCCGCCGGGAGGGGGGGGGGGGGGGAAGGCGGCGGGCGGGGGATGCGCTGCCCTTTGCCGCTCCGAGCGCCGGTTCCACAGAGTTGCTAAGTGGTCTCCATTCACACTGACTGGAGGGGGCAAATGCGTCTTTGTCTCTCTATCACAGGAGTTTTCACCTTCCTCTCCCATTCTGCTGTTGCAAAACCGAGTTAATGTGAAAGAAATAACCTGGAATCCGTCTGTACCGCTTATAGGAGACTGCAAGTGTTCACGCTCGCCTTTAGAAATATGCTTTCAAAACCAATCTGCCCACTTAGCGCAGTTTTGGTAAACCAGATCTATGAAGCACCTTGATGAAAGTGTCTGGCTGCACAATATACATTTGAGGCCTTCCGGCCCTTCACATTTCAGACCTCATGGAGCCCTGTCGTTTTCTAAGGTTTTATTTTCCAGATACACGATTTGGAACTAGAGCTACATAACGCCTAAACGCATTCTGCAACAAGGAAATAAGAGGAATATCTAATGAAATAATAAGGAATACTATATCTTCTGTACTATCGCATTTGTACTGTTGATACCAGAGCATTCGTTTATAAGGGAAAAAAATAAAACAAAAAATGTCCTCTGGAAAGTTTCTACAGTCTAGAAGAAACTAGAATTTAAATCCTCTCACACGACATTAAGATGACACACGTGTACCCAGGGGGTTTCACCGGACCATTCCCCAATTTTGCTACAATCCCCAGCGGTTCCGATATAGAGACAACGGTTTAATTACATGGAATAAACACAGACGGGGATAGAGACTTCGCTCCCCTGTAGGTAGGTGAACTTCTTAACCACTCAATTTTAGGAAAGCTAAACTCAGCGAATACCAGGTCCACAGATACTTTAGCCCAAACATTTCTTTTCCACATGCTAGAGAACAGAGATGGGGAAAGACTGTAGTCATGTTTAAAACCGCTCCTATTGCTCCAGTGCCACCGTGGAGCTGATCACCAGGGCCGTGTCTGCCTCCACGGAATGCAAAAAATAAGAGCCCTAGGAAAGCCAGGAAACTGTTGGCATCTGTGGCCGAGGGCCTGCACAAAACTAAGGTTAAAACAACAGGGAGGAGCCCCGCTAAAACCAGAAGGAAACCAGAAGGAAGCAGGGCAGCACCAAAACAGAAAAATGACTTTAGGGCAACACTGTGCTGGATGCTCTGCTGGAGCGGCAGCATCTCTTCTAAGAACCACTTGCCTTCTCCCTAAACGAGGGGAGGGAACTGGAAACACCCCGTGTCTCAGAGAGGAGAGGGGCGGATCCGGTCAGTAATGCCAGAAAAACGAAATTAAAAGCGATAGTGCTCTTCCCAGTGAAACGCAGCGGCCGTCACCGTGGTGGCACATCACCATCAGGGAGCACATTGAGAACGCTGGTAACCCTGCCCGGCCTGGCATCCTTCCACGCTGCTCTGCAGAGTCAGTTCTACCAAGGAAAGCCAGCGGGACTCTCTCACAAGACAGCGTTAAAATGCAGAGAAAACTGGAAATCAACAAGGGTCCCGAGGAAGGGAACATCGCTCCTCTTGCGAAAGAATTGATTTAGAGTCGCTGTCGGAGCGCGGGATTCCTTCAGGGTTTTATTTTGTGTGCGTGCACTTTGATCCCTCCCCCCGAGTTTTAAAACTCAGAAGCTGCAACAGCTATCGACTCTTTGATATCCTCCAACAGAAGAAAAATAATTTAAACTGATAAAAACACTTCGGTTTACATCACCCTCTAACAAATACTGCATAGACCACTTACAGCAAAGCCAGATTTTGCTTACCAAGAGACATAACGTTTACTCTAATATACAAAAAAAAAGTTGCCACTGCTGACACGTTAAAGATATATAGACTTTCTTAAAGCATGAATATATTTTATTAAAAATAAAATACGAAGCAATTCTAAAAAAGCAACAAGCAACTAACTTGCACCCCACAGCGAAACAATTTGTTGTTTTTAAAGTAGCAATTAACGCTACTAAAACCACAGTACAAAAAGCTTAAGCAGGAAAGGTGAACAGCAGAGAAAAAAAAAAAATAGCTTACATGTTTCTGCCTGCATTCAGAACCGAAACTGCAGAGAGCGACTCAACCCTTTATGACCATTGTGGGTGGCTCTGAAAAGAGCCTTTTTTTGGTTTGTATAGTGTCCTGATTCGTCTTAGATGCGTTCACTTGGCCTTGGCCTTGTGGCTGTCGGTCTTCTTGGGCAGCAGCACGGCCTGGATGTTGGGCAGCACCCCGCCCTGCGCGATCGTCACCTTGCCCAGCAGCTTGTTGAGCTCCTCGTCGTTGCGGATGGCCAGCTGCAGGTGGCGGGGGATGATGCGCGTCTTCTTGTTGTCGCGGGCCGCGTTGCCCGCCAGCTCCAGGATCTCGGCCGTCAGGTACTCCAGCACGGCCGCCAGGTACACCGGGGCGCCGGCGCCCACCCGCTCCGCGTAGTTGCCCTTGCGCAGCAGCCGGTGCACGCGGCCCACGGGGAACTGCAGCCCGGCCCGCGACGAGCGCGACTTGGCCTTGGCGCGCGCCTTCCCGCCCTGCTTCCCGCGGCCCGACATCGCAGCGACTCAGCGAACACACACGCAACAGGTCTTCTGATGAAGAAACTGTCCCGCCCGCACCCGCCCGCCGGTTTATATCCTGCCTGGGCGGAGCGGAGGCGCGTTCTGTGATAGGCTGTTAGGGAGGCGTTGTTTCGACAGCCAATGGGAAAGCGAATCGAGAGGTAGCCAATAGCAAAGCTTATCGGGGAGTGACGGCCCGAAGTAGAACTTCCAACCAATGGCGATGCAGCGCTGTGGACAGGCTGCTTTGCACAGCACCGCTATAAAAAGGAGCTCCCGCGGCCTCGGTGTTATCCCGTGTTTTGTGAGCGCTCAGACAGACAGAGTGAGAGGCACTTTTGCTGTGATGCCCGAGCCGGCTAAATCCGCCCCCGCGCCCAAGAAGGGCTCCAAGAAGGCGGTGACCAAGACGCAGAAGAAGGGCGACAAGAAGCGCAAGAAGAGCCGCAAGGAGAGCTACTCCATCTACGTGTACAAGGTGCTGAAGCAGGTGCACCCCGACACGGGCATCTCGTCCAAGGCCATGGGCATCATGAACTCCTTCGTCAACGACATCTTCGAGCGCATCGCCGGCGAGGCCTCGCGCCTGGCGCACTACAACAAGCGCTCCACCATCACCTCGCGGGAGATCCAGACGGCCGTGCGGCTGCTGCTGCCCGGCGAGCTGGCCAAGCACGCCGTCTCCGAGGGCACCAAGGCCGTCACCAAGTACACCAGCTCCAAGTAAATCTCTGTTTAAAAGACTAACCCAAAGGCTCTTTTAAGAGCCACCCACTTTTCCAGTAAAAGAGCTGTTGTACACCTATCTTTGCCCCGTACTTGCCTCTTTACAGCTCTTTCTGCTCTGCTGAGCGTAGCTGTTACCAGTGAGTCTTCATACTGCCTGTTGTGTGTGCTCTTGTAGGCTGCTTCTATCACCAGATGTTTGCAGGGCACCTTCCTTTCACTGCCCACTTCCTGCGTGCCGTTGGTCTGCGAAAGTCCCAAGCGTCTGAAATGAGAGGAAGGGGAAGTGGTTAAGGTGATCGCTCTTCCCGAGTCAGGGCAGTTTCAGTCCTGTTTTCGTCCTTTCTCCCTAATTCTAATGCTATGAACTTCTGTGTTATCAATCATGTGCATACACCAATATAGGTGTAGAAGATTTTAGCAATTAGTAAGGAATTTATTTTTTTAGTGCTTTGTTTCACTTTTTTTCCCTATCTGGAAAAAAAAAAATCCTGTTTAAAATGTGTACCGTAGAGGATTAATTAAGCTATTTCATATTTTTTCTTTATTTTAAGGTTCCTAATACAAAATTGTTAATGATCCCAGAATAGACTAATTTACAGATAGTTAAAGTCTAATCGCGCGTCAACGACCGTGATTCCTCACTCCCTGCTGCCCCCTGATGGGCGTTTCTGAAATCTATCGTTTTGCAATATCGGGTTAAAACTTCATCCTCAGAGATATAGGAAAACTGCAATAACCCATGAAAAACTGGTCTCTATGCAAGCAAGACTTAGAGAAGCTAAATAACGGTCGGAAAACACCAGTGACCAAGCTCTTCAAGTGAAAAAATTGGTGATTCTAAAGAGAGCTTTTGGGTCGAGCAGGTCTGGCGCAGGGTGCAGAGACAGCTTACTTGGAGCTGGTGTACTTGGTGACGGCCTTGGTGCCCTCGGAGACGGCGTGCTTGGCCAGCTCGCCGGGCAGCAGCAGCCGCACGGCCGTCTGGATCTCCCGCGAGGTGATGGTGGAGCGCTTGTTGTAGTGCGCCAGGCGCGAGGCCTCGCCGGCGATGCGCTCGAAGATGTCGTTGACGAAGGAGTTCATGATGCCCATGGCCTTGGACGAGATGCCCGTGTCGGGGTGCACCTGCTTCAGCACCTTGTACACGTAGATGGAGTAGCTCTCCTTGCGGCTCTTCTTGCGCTTCTTGTCGCCCTTCTTCTGCGTCTTGGTCACCGCCTTCTTGGAGCCCTTCTTGGGCGCGGGGGCGGACTTGGCCGGCTCGGGCATCGCAGCAAAAGTGCCTCTCGCTCTGTCTGTCTGAGCGCTCACAAAACACGGGATAACGCCGAGGCCGCGGGAGCTCCTTTTATAGCGGCGCTGTGCGTAGCAGCTTTTATAGACTCGATTACGAGCGAGGAAGCCACACCTCCCGCCGGCCCTATGACTCAGTGAAATCAGAGATGGGGTTGCCGGGGTTGCCCGCACCGGCGAACGTGCCCTTCGATCAAGCGATGCACCTCGTGTGTTGTCTTAGGGAGAAAACGATGTGTTTGTCACAGCGGCGGCCCCACGCGCGCGACCCTCTGTGTGTCCTGGGGAGTAAACGGTGGCGTGTGGCGCGGAGAGGCAGCAACAGCGCGGGGCGCGCAGCGATGTGCGGCCCATCGTTGCAGAGCGATAGGAGCGACACGATGTGTCCGTCCCTCGGCGTGTGTGTGTAGGGGACCGGCGGAGCGATGCACTGCTCCGTCGCGGCGCAGGGCGATACGTTTCGGAGAGGCATAGATCGATATATGTGTCGGGGGGTAAAGGGAATGAGTTTTGGGGCGCACAAAACTATGTATTTCCGGGGGGACGTGTGTTTCTGGACACGCAGAGCGATGACCGTGTCGGACGCAGGGGAATGTGTGTCCATCGGCGCAGCGCGATGTGTTTCGGAAAAGCGCGGCGGGGGGCCGACGCCGCGACTCGGCGATGTGTGTTTGGGGAGGTGCAGAACGATGGGACTATCGTACGATGGGACTATCGTACGCTGGTCGGTGTGTTTGTGAGCTGGTACAGAGCGATGGGAGTGTCTTCGGGGAGCGGAGAGCTGTGTGTGTCCGTGGGCGTAGAGCGATGTGTTTGTTGGGGAGGAGCGGAGCGATGAGTCTGTCATCGGCGGAAGAGCGCTGTGTCTGTGCATCGTAGCAGAGCGCTGTGCGTGATCGTCGGTGCAGAGCGATGTGTGTGTTATTGGGCATAAGGCTAACGTGGTTGGGGAGCGCAGAGCGGTGGCTCTGTCGTACGAAGGGCGATGTGTGCGTTGTGGGGAGCGGCGCGATGCTGGTGTAGGGCAGGAGCGCAGCGCTGTGTTTGTGCATCGTAGCAGCGCGATGCGAGAGTCCGTCAGTGCAGAGCGCTGTGTGTGTTGTTGGGCTCAGGGTGCAGCGTATGTTTGTGGGGGAGCAGAGCACTGCGTGTTTCGGGAGGCGCAGAGCGCTGCTTGTGTCGGGGTGTAAGGGTAATGTGGTTTGGGGGGGAGCAGAGCGATGTGTTTCTGGGAGGACGCAGAACGACGGTGCTTTCGGGGGAGAGACAGAGCGATGGCTGTTGTCGGAGGCAGGGGAACGTGTGTGTGTGTTCGTCAGCTCAGAGCGGTGTATTTCGGAAGAGAGGGGGGTTGGGGGCGACGCCGCGACAGGGCGATGTGTGTTTCGGGAAGTGCAGAACGATGGGACTATCGTACGCTGCGCGGTGTGTTTCAGAGTCGGTGCAGAGCGATGGGAGTGTCTTCGGGGAGCGGAGAGCTGTGTGTGTCCGTGGGTGTAGAGCGACGTAGGGGAGGAGCGGAGCGATGTGTCTGGCATCGAGCGCTGAACGCTGTGTCTGTGCATCGTAGCAGAGCGCTGTGTGTGGCCGTCGGCGCAGAGCGATGTGTGTTATCGGGCGTAAGGCTAATGTGGTTTGGGGAGCGCAGAGCGATGGCTCTGTCGTACGAAGGACGATGGGGAGCAGAGCATTGAGGGGAGCAGAGCGATAAGAGTGTCTTCGGGGAGCGGAGCGATGCCGGTGTAGGGCAGGAGCGCAGCGCTGTGTTTGTGCATCGTAGCAGCGCGATGCGAGCGTCCATCGGTGCAGAGCACTGTGTGTGCTGTTGGGCTCAGGGTGCAGCGTATGTTGCGGGCGCAGAGTGCTGTGTGTGTCGCGGGGTAAGGGCAATGTAGTTTGGGGGGCGCAGAGCGATGTGTTTCGGGGAGGACGCAGGACGATGTGTGCCTGTCTGTGCTAAGTTCTGTGGATGTCCGTCGGTGCAGCACGATGTGTTTCGAAAAAGCGGAGGGCGACGCCGCGACAGGGTGATGAGTGTTTCGGGAAGTGCAGAGCGATGGGACTATTGTACGCTGCGCGGTGTGTTTGTGAGTCGGTGCAGAGCGATGGGAGTGTCTTCGGAGGTGATGTGTGAGTCCGTGGGAGTAGAGCGATGCCGGTGTAGGGCAGGAGCGCAGCGCTGTGTTTGTGCATCGCAGCAGCGCGATGCGAGTGTCCGTCGGTGCAGAGCGCTGTGTGTTTTGTTGGGCTCAGGGTGCAGCGTATGTTTGGGGGAAGCAGAACACTACGTGTTTCGGGAGGCGCAGAGCGCTGGTTGTGTCGGGGTATAAGGGTAATGTGGTTTGGGGGCGCATAGCAATGTGTTTCTGGGAGGACGCAGAACGACGGTGGTTTCAGGACAGAGCGAGCGACGGCTGCGTCGGACGCAGGGGATTCTGTGCGTGTCGGGGCGCTGAGCGCCGTGTGTGTCCGTCGGCGCATCGTGATGTGTTTCGGAAAAGAGGGGGGGAAGGGGGAGCGACGCCGCGACAAGGCGATGTGTGTTTCGGGAAGTGCAGAACGATGGGACTATCGTACGCTGCGCGGTGTGTTTCAGAGTCGGTGCAGAGCAATGGGAGTGTCTTCGGGGAACGGAGAGCTGTGTGTGTCCGTGGGTGTAGAGCGACGTAGGGGAGGAGCGGAGCGATGTGTCTGGCATCGAGCGCTGAACGCTGTATCTGTGCATCGTAGCAGAGCGCTGTGTGTGTTATTGGGCGTGAGGTTAATGTGGTTTGGGGAGCGCAGAGCGATGGCTCTGTCGTACGAAGGGCGATGTGTGCGTTGTGGGGAGTAGAGCGATGAGTGTCTTCGGGGAGCGGAGCGATGCCGGTGTAGGGGAGGAGCGCAGCGCTGTGTTTGTGCATCGTAGCAGCGTGATGCGAGTGTCCATCGGTGCAGAGCGCTGTGTACGTTGTTGGGCTCAGGGCGTAGCGTATGTTTGGGGGGTGCAGAGTGCTGTGTATGTCGCGGGGTAAGGGTAGTGTGGTTTGAGGGGCGCAGAGTGATGTGTTTCGGGGAGGTCACAGGACGATGGTGGTTTGCGGGGCAGAGGCAGAGCGATGTCTGTGTCGAACGCAGGGGAATGTGTGCGTGCGGGGGTGCTGAGCGCTGTGTGTGTCCTTCAGCGCAGCGCGGTATGTTTCGGAAAAGCGGGGGGAGGGGGAGCGACGCCACGACAGGGCGATCTGTGTTTCGGGAGTCGCAGAGCCGATGTGACTATCGTACGCTGCGCGGTGTGTTTGTGTGTCGGTGCAGAGAGATGGGAGTGTCTTCGGAGAACGGAGCGCTGTGCGTGTCCGTGGGCGTAGAGCGATGTCTGTGTAGGGGAGGAGCGGAGCGGAGCGCTGTGTTTGTCCATCGCAGCAGAGCGCTGCGTGTGTCTGTCGGTGCAGAGCGATGTGTGTGCTTTTGGACTCAGAGCGCAGCGTATGTTGGGGGGAGCAGAGCGCTGGTTGTGTCGGGACGTAAGGGTAATGTAGTTTGGGGGGCGCAGAGCGATGATTGTGTCGGACTCGGGACGATGTGTGCGTGTCGGAGCACTGACAGATGTGTGTCCCCGTCGGCGCAGCGCGATATGTTTCAGAAAAGTGGGGGGGGAAGGGAGGCGACGACGCGGCAGGGCGATGTGTTTGGGGAGGCGCAGAGCGATGGGACTGTCGTAGGCTGGGCGGTGTGTTTGTGAGCCGATGTGGAGTGATGGGAGTGTCTTTGCGGAGCGGAACGATGCCTTTATAGGGGAGGAGCGGACCGCTGTGTTTGTCATCGGCGGAAGAGTGATGTGTGCGGCTTCGGCGCGGAGCGAAGTGTGTGTCGGACGGTGCACGGTGCTGTCTGTGTCGGGGAGTGCAAACCTAATGTGTGTTTCGGGGTGCAGTGTCGTCTTCAGGAGCACAGTGCGATGTGTGTGGGGGACACTGTGTGTGTGTGTGTGTGTTTGCACATCATTTTATGGTAAACGTGTTATGGAACATTAAGGAAGTGAAGGATCTTTTCCCAGAACAAAGCAGTGTACTGGAACTCAACAGTGGGCTGTTGAGAGAAGCGGTCTCTTAAGGTCGCTGTAATAAGTGCTCCTTTTTGGGACCCACGAACACTTGGAAGGAGACTTAAGATCTTCGTCCTCCTACTGCTTAACGACGTGGGGCGTGAGAGTGTTGTGCGCTTCACGCAGATCATCTTTCATCTCGGGTTTCTTCGGTCGAGCTTGCGCAAGTCGCGACAGCACCGCGCCGGGATTACTTACGTACTCGTGGATTTCCGCGTTCCTGATTGCCGAGCGCGGCGCTGCCCCGCTGCTCGCCGTGCCCGAGGCTCCCTCGGCGGCGGGATCCAGCCCCGCTCGCCCCAGGTAAGACGAGATGGTCGCGAAGGTGCCCGCTGCTCCCAGCGTAAAGCCGCGGCTCTTTCCTCTCTGGCACCGACGACGCGTCCCGCCGCGCTCTGCTCCCGGCCGCGCTCCCGGCTCCTCTCCCGACCCATACATCTGACCGAGATGATAATTACAAACACATTTCTGTAATGAATTTGTATTTGTCTTATCTGGCTATTCCTTTCTGGCAACATACGCGTTAGAGATTCAATTACCTCTGTTTCTTGCACCGCTGCCGGATGCCCTTTGCACGGAGCTATCTTACTCATGAGCCCCAAATTAACCCTTATGGGGCTTCGGCGGTAAGCGCGGAAACAAAAGGGTCCCGCATACCGTGTCACAGAGCAGCTCCTCTCCCCCGCAAGACGCTGCATCCCACCTCGCCCGCCCTGTCCCGCCGGCAGCAATCCTGCCTTGTTTCTCCTCTTGCCGCCGAGGCTCTGTCTTGGGTGGGTGTTGAGGGAAAAGCGATCGTAGGTGGAAGTGTGGGAACTGCCGAAGTAAAATCTGTGGTTTACCCCGAATGGAAGTATCGGACTCCTCCCCAGAGCCCCCGTCCCTCCGTTTGCTGTTGCTCGGACTTGCGGCGGAGCTCACTCATACGGGAAATAGCCGCGAATGGGGAGATGGGAGAGGAGAGCCCGCGGCGGTCAGGCTCGGGGCTGAGTCACGGCAGGGCACTGACTGGTAGCCTCCTTACACGACCCCCCCCTCTCCCCCCCCCCCCCGGCCCCCCTCCTCTCCACTTCCCCACGCTGGTTCCTCCAACGATTTCCTCGAACTTTAGGCCGGCAAACTCCTCCTCCTCTCCGTGGATCCGAGCCCCGGGCACACACACGGCCGTGGGAGGGATCCCCGGCCGGGGCGGGAGGGAGGATCCGGCAGAGCCCACAGCGAAGGGGCGGCGCGGAGTCCTTAGTGTCCCCTGGCTCCTTGTGGCACGGGGCAGTCCGGCACTGTGCCCTTCAGCAGTCCAAACTCTCCTCGCAGCCGAGACAAGAGGCAGATTACCAGGGAGCAGCACCCCCACCCGCTCCTTTCATGTGCACAGATTTGGCAGGGAAGCCACACTTCGCCTCACATTAGTTATCACTAATTGCTCTGTGTTATCCTTAGCTGTCCAAGAACAGCTTCATACGGTCCCTTTAGAGTGAAATAGTTCACAACAATGGTGAGAATATCTTAGCGTTAGGTGGCGATAAAGTTCCTCTTCTCAGTGGTGGGATAAAGTGCCTTATCTCCACAAAACTATGGCAACCATCACCGACATAAACAAATATTTTACAAAAAAACTTAACACTTTCGCTTGCATACGATCTGTGCCCTTATAAAGTCGCATGGTTCCAGGATTATTTTTTTTTTCTTGAGATGAAGAGAATCTAAATTAAAACCCTCTTCTAGTTGGATTTTTGCAGACATGTGTCACCTTTCTGCCATTTGTCGCCTGCCAAAGTTTTCTCCCTAAAAGACTGTTGCGTATTGCATATTGTCTGGGAGAGAAAGTTAAGTGCCATGGCAAGAGAAGGAATCAGCACCAGAAGGCGTGGTTAAAAAAGAAGTAAAAAAAAAAAAAAAAAATCCCAGGCAGTATAAATCAGTTTTCCTTTGGGAGCTGCTTACCAAACTTCGCCCGGCAGCCACAAGCATAAGGAAACAAAAACATTCGAGTCACGAAGGTTAATGTGATGCCTTTCTAGCCATGAACTAAATTGTATGGAGACCTGAAAACGAGTAAGCTGAGCTCATTGCTCAGGGCGGGTCTACCAACCCTATGTCAAAGGAAATGGGAACCTATCTAAGATAAAGAAAAAAATTTGCACATCCGAAGACAGGGGCTTTAGCACCCTTTTGTTCTTGAAAAGCATTGTCTTTCCCGCCGGAACAGCCCACAAAGATTCGGCCAACCTGTCCCTCTCCTAACTTTTCGTGTGTTTTCAGATCTTACGGAAGAATTAATTCCCTAAACATAGACTGACATTTGGAAGGGGAGTTTTGGGCACCGGTTCCATACCATGGAAGATCCGACCCTGCGCCGGCAATGTAGAGCAAGAATGCTTTATTCATCACATCAACTAGAAACAGGCAGATTTCATTGCAGCTCTGCTCATACTTCTGCATCCAATTGTACTCCGTTCCCATAAGGGAAACATGCTTCTTGTTGCTGGAACCTTCTTTCTCCCTTTCCCTTTGCCAGACTTGAAGATTACTTGTTTGAGGATTTCTTGAGATCTTGTTCTCTGCCTCTTGGCTTTGGGGTTGCATTTAGGCTCAGGCTTTAGCTTACATGCTGTGCCTGTGCATGTCTGCATCCACCGGCTGCACTTTCCTGGCTCGACCTTGTCCCAGCCTTGTCCCTGTGGACCTGCTCAGTGATCCAGGGCTGTGGCTGTTCCCAATGACTGCCACCGTCCCTGCCCCACTCGCCATGTGTGGGCCCTACCTGCCATGCTCTCCCCCTCATCTCCCAGCTCACCTGCCCTTGTGGGGCAGCCCCCTTCTGCTGCTCACTCACAAACTTTGTTGAACTTGTTTGTCCACCGAGGAAGGTATTTACTGAAGTTAAGTTAGACTTAATACAGAATCTCCTTCAAATAGCCATCATTTACATATCTGTCCCCACCTAATGTGTTAGTGATGGTAGCACAGATATGAGGACTGATAAAAATTCAGCCGCTTCCAAGCAGTTCCTGAGATATCAGCCTTCACTGTTGATCCTGCACAGTTCACTTTTTTTCTAGCTCAATATGCCCCGACCTTCTCAAATACCTGATGTTGGGACAATATCAGGGCATGGTCCCCTTGATTTGCATAAAGATGGCAGATTGCTGACTTGAAGTGGCACAGTTCAGTATTGCATCTGCTTCTATGAATATTGGCTGCCGAGTATCATAGGTGTCAATAATAGTAGCCATCAGCCTGTTCTGTCTTTCCTTCCTCTTTCCTTCTGTCCTTCTTCCTATCCCCCTCACCCATCTGAAGGTGACTCCTGTTTGTTATTCCCCTTGTTCTCAGGATGTTGCTATGTACCAGCCCTCTCCCATCCCTACTCCTCCTCCTAGGGAAGGATTGTTTTTTCCTTAAAGCATGCAAGCAGTACCTGTCATTACTGAACACATAGCATCCACCTCTTCCCTGCCTCATCAAATGTCCTGATTCCTGATCTGTGGCATTGAATTGTGGTTTTGAGCTGCAGCCAAGGAGTGTGCTGAACATCGCTATGGTGGGTCTAGACAGAATTTTGTGGTGGGTATTCTTAAGCACCAGAGAAGATGGACTATTTCTTTGTCCAACTGAACAGAAAATAGTTACCATGCTCACTAACTTGCTTCAGTTGTCTGTCTGCAGTCAGGCAAAAAAAAAAAAAGGAGAGAGTTAGTGTCAGAGGTGACAGTGACGCAAGTGCATGATATCCTGAGGAGAGGAAGACATCCTTGGGAACCTGTGAATCAAAGCTGAGCCGTACTGACTACCTGCCTCCAGTGCCTGTATGCCCAAGTGATAGTTGGCAGCATCCTGTAGGGAAGTGGATGCTGGTGGTGTCCCCACGCTTTCCTCTGTGGTCCTACTGACAGATGGGGCAGTCAGGATACTCATGAGCCAGGTTAAGAGAAGAAATCATTAAAAATTAAGGGTGTCGTAGGTATGTTCTGCCGATTCTGCTGATCTCTTTCGGTGAATGAGATTCATTTATTTTGTGAATACTGGGCTGCATCCAGAGCAACCTTGTCAGACAAGATTTCAGAATAACCTTCAAGGCCTGTAACTTTTTTTTTTGAGGAGGGGAAAGGAGGAAACAGCAGTTATGGACTGTAGCAAACAACTTAAGTGACTCCTGGGAGCAAAAAGCCCACTATGGCTTCCTGGGTATCACCTGGAAGGAGAGGAGCACAAGCTCTTTCTGAAATGCATAGGTCTTCCCAACCTCAAAATGTCTGGGAAAGACCCATGGATATCAGCTTTCCAGGGTCTCAGCTTTCTTCTCAGTGCTCACCTGTAATGCTCTGCTGCTCATTTATCGCAGCCTACAAGGAGGAAGAGTAGCTTAGATGTCTTCCACATCCTGAAGTACTGCAGCTGATTGCACTTTTCCCATCTTTGTAGTATCATCTCCCACCATCGATAATGGGTCTTCTGAGCCAAGGCACCAGGCAGCTAGGGAGCGGGTCAGCCACTCCATCCCTGCCTGCGCTGCCTGCAGATTATAGGAGACTGTACAGGACAGTTCAGCTCTGCAGCAAGCTGTACCATTACATGTTTGTCGCTTCTTATTTCATCCTGGTGAAAAACAGACCCACATTGCTGCAGGGGCCAGGCAGTAGTCAAAACTAAACTTTTGTTCTCACCATCTCAAAATACAAATGAAAACTTGGCCAGCTGGCACAGCACCTTGGCCGAGGCTGTTTGTGGAGTGGATGGCCCAGGAAAGAGAGTGTCACCTCCTTTCCAAGAGTAACCCACAGTGGGAAGGAGCTGCTGTGCCCCAATGCACAGGGCGGGCAACAGCAGTCCAGACATGCTACATTGGGAGGTCGCGGATGACAGGCACAAAGTGTGCAGCAGCAAAGGAAATGTCACGTTCACGTAGCATTGTAATGCTTTATTTCACATGTTCATGTTCCCCCCAAAAGGTCTTGAACATTTGCCTGGACTATTAGAAATATTCAGATTAGTGATACCCAGAATTTCTGTTCTATACAACCTTCTGGGCTTCAGCTTGTGCACACATTTTCCAGACACATCATATTTTGCATACTCTATGGCCCTCCCAGTTTCTTAAAGGAATGGGTTAAGCAGAAAGGAAGAGTGGTGACTGGCTATTTTCTCTCTACCTCAATTCACATTCTCTACTGGCAAAATTAGGCTTTAAATTAAACTATTATTATACACATATAAATTCATCCAGTACAGTAACATTTTCATACATATTATATTAATATTACATTGAAACATTAAATGCTAAACAAGAAACTTTATAATTTCACAGATTAATTGCTTGATTGCTTGATCAGAACAGACTCTTAGAATTATCCCTTAACTGACCTTGGAAGTTATTGAAAACTATGCGGTCTGGAATGATCAAGGAGCTATTTCTCTCTTTCTTTGAACCAAAATAAAACTTTTTAAAAATCTAAATATTTTTTTTTCACAGAGATAAGTTTAAGAAATTGAAGAAAGCTGTATCTATGCATCCCTTTGTATCTTAATGCCTACCATACCTCCGGTCCTGGTTTCCTTATTTTAAAAGATTAATGATCTATCTGGGGATTTTAAATCTATATGAATACAAAAACCTTTTGTCATGGGGAAGAGTCCTTTTCTGGAGGCTGAATAGCATGGAGTTGTCACCCCTTCCCTGTTGAGACATGAAGTCTTCTTACTCATGTAACAATGTGTTATGATGTATAACATCATGATAAATAAGTTTTTAAATAAAATCCATCACTCACAGACAAAAGATATCTTCCAAATCATCCAAAGTCTGCAATTACATCAAGGGCTGATTTGAATTGCCTTGAGTGACTCTGTGAATTCATTTATGTTTCTTATGTACCTGAAGCACCCATAAGTCTGAATGAACTTAACTGGATCGCATATATAAAGTATGAATGCTCGGCAGCACAGGCATCATTAAGAGCTACTTGCCTGAGAAAATGTGGAAGATGCTATAAGGCCTTACGGAGCTCAACGTGAAAAACATGCTAATGGGGCTTCCCAGCTATAGGCTTAATGAACGACTTTGATGACCCTGTTTGGAGTATTCCCATGTATGCTTCAGTCCTGCCTCCTCTGCTGCATCTGTGTGATGGGTACCTCCATGTGCAAACAGTAAAAGTCCAGCAGTCATAGTTCACGTGATGGGATGAATTGCCACATTGGAATGCTGTAGTTGATATTAACAGTTCAGAAGGGACACACAAGGAAGGAGAGGTGGGTGTGTTCGCGCACTTTCTATGTAAAAAAAAAAAAAAAAAAGGAATTGATTGCCCAGAGTTGTCTTTAAAAAAAACAGTGATTAACACTTGAGAGTTTATAGGTAAATATTAGAGTAAATATATAAATATTAGGTAAATAAATATATTACCAATAACGATTGGTATATACTACAGGCCACCTGATCAATGGGAGGGTGTTGAAGAAGCTTTCTTAGTGCAACTAGAGGAAGCATCATGCTCACAGGCTCTGATCCTTCAGGGGGGTCTTCAATCAATCTGACAACTGCTGGAAAAGTGGCACAGCAAGCTGTAAGTAGTCCAGGAGATTCCTGGAGAGTGATGAGGGTAATTTTTCAATCCAGATGAAGGACAACCCAATCAGAGGAGAAGTACCATTGGACCTGTTGCTCACCAACACAAATAAATGAACTGGAGAGGTCCAGGTTGGTGGCAGCCTGGGCTGCAGCCTGGGTCCAGACGCATCATGAACTTGAGGGATATGGGCTGGGCAAAAAGTAAAGTCAAGACATTGAATTTTAGTAGAGGGGACTTTCAGATGTGTAAGAAATTAGTGTACGGGTGTGGCAGATGCACCAGCCCCGACAGAGCCCTGAGGAAGTTCTGATAAAGGCCTAACAAAGACCTGACAAAAGCGTGGGAAAGTTCCCACCACAGTTTTTGTTACACCCACAGGGTGGTAGCCAGCAAACACACGTTTAGGTCGAAAGGTGAGGAAGTTGGGGTATTCAGCCAGTGGGGAGGTTACATGACCATATATGACCACAGATCAGATTCGAACAGGGTATAAACGGGGTCCTCTCGAGAAAAACATTTAGAGATGCACCTCAGAGCAGCGGGTCTGCGGTCAGGGACTCTCCCTGTGGGCGGGGACACCATTCCACGGTTCATCTCCTGTACACGCAGGAGTGTACACACTCTCGGTGCGTGATTGTACACATTTTGAATCACCATTTCTAAAGCTTAAGAATCCTTAAGTTGTGCAGTATGAATTTCCTCATACATTCTAAACCTGTGGTTTACTAATATTGGAGTGCTAAACGATTTCGGTACACCTCATTTCCAGTCCTCTTCTAAACAATTTTGGTTAGAATAAAGTTTATTTTCAGTTTATCACCTGTCTAAATTTGATTTTGTGAGCCTCTGCGAGATTAAATTGACGTAATTGGCAGGATAATGTCAATAGAGGAATTATTACGGAGGCACGGTGGTAGTTCTCCCCCAGGTGTCCCCTGGGAGAAAGAGAAGTGGTTTTACCCAGAAGCGGTAATAAAAAGAGTAGAAGAATGCCGCGGAAATAACCGAGATGGCAGAGATAAAGGGACTATGTATGCCATCCTGGGTCCCCGTTGAATTCAAGCGCAAGATCATTATAATTATTCCGGAGTGTTAGAGAAGGATAATTTAAAGAAGCGATGAGAAATAGATAGTTTAAAAGCGGAAATGAAAAGAGAAAGAGAGTGGACACATCTATTAGAAAAAAAAAAAAAAAAAAAAGAAAAGAAAGAATACTAACACAAGCGGAAAGACACCCCCCCCCCCCCCCCCGGCATTGCTGAAATCCAAAAATTAATTGCGGGTGCAGATAGGGAGACCCTGATGAAAACAGTTCTGAGGAAAGAGAGGAACTGGAGGAAGAGGATGTGCCTCCTCTAATTAGAACAGTAGAACAGTGACAGACGGGTCTGCACGGCGGGAATCCCCGCACCACCCTCCCCGTACCACCCCCCGGGCGGGCCCCGGGATCCGTGAATCGCAAACAAAATTCGCGCGAAAACCGGGAGAGACGGAAAGGGAGAATTTACGGAGAGCTGCTTTAACGGCGGCGGCGGGGGGGGGGGGGGGGGTGGGTGCGGGGATCGGGTGCTGTTGAGTGATGACGAGACTGAGGGGTGCGGACCCCAAAGAGTGAGGGGAGCTTATTACTGTCTGGGTTAAAGGATTTTCGGAGGTAGCGGAAAGGGAAAGAAAAGCCGTTTGTATTCAAACAATGTATGAAAGAAGACAGCAAGGGATACCGATGGCTGCACCGGTGGACCCCAGCCACCTCAACCCCCCGCCCCTCAAAATTAGGGGATTGCTTTGAAAATAGATGTTCAATCCCTGAGATAAAGCATTCAGAAAGCCGTTGAGAGCGATGGGCGAGACTCTCAGAACACCCCTCATCCCACCCCCCACCCCCGCACGCTTTGACTTGTGCGGAGACGCTACACAATATAGTGATTTATGGGCGCGATTTAGAAAGAAATAGCCTTTGGCGAAAAGCATTAGCACTAGGGGTACCCCAAACAATGTTGCGTGGACAGTCCACAGTTCATATCCAGAAACTGGTGGAATTGCTAGAGGGGAAAACTAGGGAACAAAAGAGCCAGCAACCTTCCCCCCTCAGGAAGGGAAAGGTAACCCTTTCACGTCCCTTCGAGGGGACTGAATGAGTTAAAAAAAAAAGAGAACCCCTGGGCTGGAGTTCGGGCCGCCGACTCCTCATTGTGAATTCCTGCCGATGGTCGGCTGACAGGGAACCTTATATACACACCCCCGTGGGCCGAAAGCGAACAAGTTTTAGATTTTTTTCGTTGATCTAGGGGCCAAATTAGTGTTTTAAATAAGCAACACGCCACTGAGTTAGGGATTAAACTATCAAGAAAGCTCTAAACATAATAGGTGTGATGGGTGCAACAAAAAAAATGTCCCATCAGCTGTTAACACCGCCACCAGAAATCAGACAGTCCAAGGGCGAAGAAAGTGGTTTAGTATTTTACCCCTTCCTGAGTGCATACAAAGTGATGATGGGTCCCATTTCACTGCCACGGTGGTACAAGACTGTGGATGGGGAGAAGGTATCAAATGGGTGTTTCACACCCCGTATTATTCCCAGGCTATATAGCTGAGTGAACCAATAATTTGATTAAAAGACATGCTGATGTCTCACACCATAATTAGGACATATGATTGCCACAAGCAGTCTTTACTGTTAATAACCAGTGGGAAAATTGTGGAAGGCCAAAGATTCAAGCATTTTGTCCTGTGGGAATATTGATGGCAACACCTCCCATACCTGATGTTCAAAAGGGCCAGTTCCCTGCATGCGTAGGCTACCCTGTTGTGGTGAAACTACCTTCTATTGGCATTGTACCCATGACCCTGGCAAAACCAAGAGGTTTATATGTCTGGGAAACCCTGGACGGAAATGGAAAAAAATACTGCATTAGTGCTCAGTAGATAATCCCTGACTTCTAACCCCGAAGCCTGGTTTCAAAGCCTGAAGCCAGTTCTGTGTTTTCTTACAGGACAATGGAAAACCAGACCACCTTGGTGCTCATACTGGCGATGGTGACTGTGACCAATAGAAATGACCAGGACCTGGACAACAGTATGGTAGCAAAAATGTCAGTGGGATTTGCCCGCTGCAACAGTTTGTCTACCCACACCTAAGACGGCAGAAGACTCTTTGCAAATCTTTGTGTAGGATGTTAACATATCTCTGTCTCTTGAGCTTACATGGAAACAGTATAATAGCTATACTTCAAAGAGTGAGGGATCTGGAAGATACATAGTTAACTGGTTATCTGACATGATAAATACTGTCTCTGTATGGGTTGCAAACTGTAATACACTTTCCTGCCCACCAATGCGGCCATGGGGTGGATTGTAAAGGGTATTGAACCATGCTCTTGATATTCTATGGGGAACTGTCAAAGATAATACTTGATGGAGCACTGATGATCATTCTCTACAATATACAAAACTATTAAATGCCTCATGGTGTATTAAACACCCTGAAAGGGCTAATAATGAGTGTCCCAGCACATGTAATTAAAACTCATTTTATTGTCCTCTCAACCACATGTGGGCTAGATATGCCTATATACCTAGTTGGGACAGGGAAAAGGATAAGATACTTCCAGTGAAAAAATCTCCTCCCTGGAACTGCCAAGTAGAAATCGGGTGCAAAAACATTGGTAAGACGCCATTGCTATGGTTATACCGTCCTGTTAAGAAAGCTCTGATACAGGGCTGTTTGTGCAGTAATACCAGTTACTCATGAACTTCTGTCTTAGATAGTAGCAAGAAAGGCTATTGTCCTCCTCTTACTTCCGTGGCGTTCATGCCCTAACTTAGTATGGGCATGCTCCAATGGCCACCTATATTCCCAATTATATTCAACTATGACTGAGCTGGCCTATACACTGGCCGTGCTCTCCCTCTGCCCCATTTATCTGGAAGAGCCCATGCCACACAAGTGGTGGGATTGTAGACCAAGTGATTTACGGAAGGGATGGCAAGAAACCCCGACCTGAATTGGGTGGTGGGTGGAATAATTATTTGGAGTAGGAATTGCCCTGATACAAAACCGACAATCCATTTTGGAAATAGGCCTACAACTGTCGGCTTTAGCCAATGCCACGTCTGACAATCTGGAGTTTTTAAACAATCAATTACAACATACCAGTAAGATGACAATTCAAAACCAAGCCATATTAGACCTGTTATTAAAGGAGAAAGACATATGTGGCATATGTGAATCTGTCAGCAGATGAGTGCTGAGTCTGCATCCCAAACGTACCAATGCTGCTTCAAGACCAAATCAACAAGATGAAGAAAGTAGCCAGAGATTCAGAAGCCATCGTTGCTGCACTAGGAACAAACTGGTTGGGGGAAGTTTTTGACATGTTTGGATTTCCTCTTTCTGGGTGGCTTGCCGGCGTCCTTCAATCTTTGATAGTGATTGTGGCTATGATAGTTGTAATTTGTATTATGGTAAATTGTATTAAGCCCGTGATTGTGAGATCTGTGTTGGTTGTGAAATATACTCCCTCAGAAGCTGTTCATGTAATTGATATCCCCGTATAACCATAAAACAACTGAGAAACTGTGATCCACAGTAGTCATCAAGACTCAGCAAAACTGCGCTGTCTTTTAACCTTGGAGGCAAGAGATGACTACCACCACTGCAAGGAAACCAGGCAAACTGTGACTGTGGTCATAGGGTGGATTGTGTGGCAGATGCACCCGCCTTGACAAAGGTCTACTAAAGGCCTAACGAAGACCAGGCAAAAGCCCGTGAAAGCACAGTTCTTGTTACTCTGGAGCTAAATTTGGCCAGGGATGTGAAGAATAATAAGAAGGGCTTCTACAGGTACATTGATCAGAAAGGGAAGATTAAAGAAAGTGAACCCCCCAATAAATAAAACAGCAGAACTAGTGACAACCAGCATGGAGAAGGCTGAGGTACCCAACAAATTTTTTGTCTTAGTTTTCACGGGCAATCTCTCTACCCACGTCTCTCAAGTCCTTGAACCTCAAGGCAGGGACTGGGGGAAGAAAGTCCTTCCCATCGTAGGAGATCATATTTGAGATTGTCTGAGGAACATGAGCATACACAAGTCCATGGGACTCAGCAAGATGCACCCCAGGGGCCCAAGGGAACTGGCAGATATAGTTGCTAAACCATACTCCATCATATTTGAAAAGACGCGGCAGACGTGAAATCCCCAGTGACTGGAGAAAAGGGAATATCACACCCATTTTTTTTAAAGGCTAAAAAGGAGGATCCTGGGAATTACTGACCAGTCGGCCTTGCCTTCGTCCCTGGTAAGATCCTGGAACAGATCCTCCCGGAATCTATGTTGAAGTATATGGAAGACAGAAGGTGACTGAGAGGAGGTATTAATTTTATGGATGGACTATTAGATGGATAAAGAATTGGCTGGATGGTTGCATTCAAAGAGTTACAGCCAACGCCTCAATATCCTAGTAGAAACCAGTAACAAGTGGTGTCCATCAGGGGTCTGTACTGGGACCAATACTGTTTAGTACCTTCATTAATGATATAGGTAGTGGGACTGAGCAAGTTTGCAGATGGCACCAAGCTGAATGGTGCAGTTGATATGCTAGAGGGAAGAGATTCCATCCAGAGGGACCTCGACAGGCTTGAGGAGTGAAGTTCAACAACGCCAAGTGCAAGGTCCTGCACCTGGGTTGGGGCCATCTCCAATATCAGTACAGACTGGTGGATGAATTAATTAAGAGCAGTCCTGCAGAGAAGGACTTAGAGATACTGGTGAATGAAAAATTGGATATGAGCTGGCATGTGCACTTGCAGCCCAGGAAGCCAAGCATATCTTGGGCTGCATCAAAAGAAGAGTGGCCAGCAGATCAAGGGAGGTGATTCTCTCCCTCTGCCCTGCTCTCGTGAGACCCTCATCTGGAGTATTGCAGCCAGATCTGGGGTCCCCAGCACAAGGAACACATGGACCTGTTACAGCAGGTCCATAGGAGGACCATGAAAATGATCAGAGGTCTGGAACACCTCTCCTATGAAGAAAGAAGTTGGGATTGTTCAGCCTGGAGAAGAGAATGGTGTGGTGAGAGCCTATTGTGGCCTTTCAATACGTAAAGGGCTTATAGGAAAACTGGAGATATTTCACCAGGGCCTGTAGTAACAGGACGATAGGCAACAGTTTAAACTGAAAGAGGGTAGGTTTAGATTGGATTTACGGAAGGAATTTTTTACAATGAGGGTGGTGGGATACAGGAACAGGTTGCCGTGATAAGTTGTGGATGTTCCATCATCAGAAGTGTTCAAGATCAGGTTGGATGGGGCTTTGAGCAACCTGATCTAGTGGAAGATGTCCCATGGCAGGGAGGCTGGACTAGATGATCTCCTTATGCCCCTTCTGACCCATATCATTCCCTGATTCTACAGTCACTTGGGCTCAAAAGGATCTTCATGAAAGCATTTACCCAACACCAGAGTAGGAGAAAAATGAGTCCTCATATTTCTGCCTTAAGTTCTGAGAAATTTCTGTCACATCCAAATATCACAGTCCACTGTGAGCACTCCCTTCTGCCTTTCCAAAATTCTTTTTCATTTTAATAAATGAATTATTTAATTCATTTAATAAATGAATTATTTTCAGGGAAAAATAAGAGGTGGAAGTAACTCTGTCTTTTGATAAATACATCATTTTATAAAGCTTCCTATCAGAAAAGAAAGGTTAAGATAATATTTGAAATAAATAATTTTTTCTTTCAAAAGAAGGCTGCCTATTAAATTAAAGGAACTAAAGGGCACTTGCAAACTTATTTTTTCTTCCTCTCCTCCACCTGATAACATTTGAAAGATCTCTTTTCATTTTCCTCCTTTGCTGAGCCTAAAACTGTCTATGACTGTAAAAAAAAAAAAAAAAACAAAAAACAAAAAAACAAACCAAAATTAAAAAGTCCAGATATGTGGTCAAACTACTGGAGCACCAGAAAAAGCACCTTTTAGGAGAGCATATAGACTGCTCCAGGATTGTGCTGCTCCAGCAGGTGTTTGGAAGAAGGAGAGAGGCCCAGCCTAAACCTAGTAAAATGCATTTGCAGCGGACCAAAAGAATTTAGTAGAGGTAAAGCTACCAGCGGAGTGACGCTGATAGGAGTGATTAGAAGGCAGTAAGATACAGAATTTGAAGGAAACGTGTATCTTACAGAACTAACCCCCAGAAATTTCTCCTCAATGGTACATGCGAGAACATAGTTCACAACCCACAATCCACAGCAGGGTCAGCAGGTGAAACTACCGTAAAATACAGCATCAGTACAGACAAGCCGGCAAGCTTTTAAAACTGCCCCCCCCCCCCCCCCCCCAGCCAAAACTCGACAAGATGGTGTGTAATATTATATTATCAAAAGGCAGCGTGTGATATTATATTATCAAAACAAAAAATGAAAGAAGCTATGAATATGAATTATGTGAAATAATCAGAAGGGTCTCCTATTCTTTCCCACGTTGTACTACATATTTTTGAACATGACACTCCTCTGTCCATCTCATCCCGAGAAAAAAATATTTTATGTTCATGCCACATCACAAAACTCATGGGTTGGAAAAAGCCATGCCTGAATTTATCTCGGCAGATCCGAGGATAGAATTCTTCGATTAAGCCACTTGATTTAAATCATATTATAAAAGACACTATTTAATTAAATATAAATTAAATACGGTTAATTTATACAAATTTATTAAAGAAATGCCTGCAGCCTGACCTCTATTTTCCATAAAGAAAACATGTACACAATTTTTTTTTTTTTTTTGCACAACTGCTGAATCTGGCTGACAAAATGCCTGAAGTACAGTGTAAAAGTAAGCACAAAAATAAACCCTATCCTAAAATAAGGACATACAAATGAATGTATTTACCTATTGGGCTTCATCAAAAGAAGTATTTTGCAGAATAAAGTGGGACTATAGTTCATCAAAGTATTAATATAAGGACGCAGAAAACTGAGGGAAACAGGGAAGGAACTTTATGTTATTTCCAGATGTTGGAGGTACCTGCTGGTTTAAGAGATGATTTTCACATTAAGGTTTCTAGTGAAAACCCTCTTTCCTTTACTTTTTATTAGCTCCGAGTAGAGCTAATCGCAGCACTACGTCCAAAGGGTTCATTATTTTGAAGAGATGAAGTCGTATTACGGGAAACAAATCATAACCCAAATACAGAGCTGCGTGGCTGCTGTGTGTTACTTGCTTCTCTTCAAAGTTCATTTACGCTGAGAAGATGTCTCGGCATTACCTCCTTTTTGCACTACCTAGAAGAAAAACCGTCTCAGGAACATGAATCCGCTGTCACTGTGACAGTGCTGCCGGGAGCAAATTTTTAATTCAAAAGGAAAAATAAAAATCTCAGCGCCCAGCTCTGCGTGCAATCCCCAAACTCGGGTATTGTTTGCTTGCTGGAAGCTCATTTTAACTCTCAGCTAAAAGAAACGCAGCAAGACAAAACTCTCTTCTGTCCCCAACAACATTGCTAAGAAACGGGGTGCCGCGATCACGTTCTTTTTACGAAAAACACACTTTTTTGAGGAGGAAGAAACACAAGCCGGAGCGGCAGAGCGCGCCGACGGCGGGGCGGGGCGGGCTCGGCAACGCACCAATCAGCGCCCGCCGCGCTGCTATAAATGGGAGCGCCGCCGCCGCCGCAGCGTTCGTGTAGCGTCGTCATGTCTGAGACTGCTCCGGCTCCCGCTGCTGAGGCAGCGCCCGCCGCCGCCCCGGCCCCCGCCGCTAAGGCCGCCGCTAAGAAGCCTAAGAAGGCGGCGGGCGGCTCCAAAGCCCGCAAGCCGGCGGGCCCCAGCGTCACCGAGCTCATCACCAAGGCCGTGTCCGCCTCCAAGGAGCGCAAGGGGCTCTCCCTCGCCGCCCTCAAGAAGGCGCTGGCCGCCGGCGGCTACGATGTGGAGAAGAACAACAGCCGCATCAAGCTGGGGCTCAAGAGCCTCGTCAGCAAAGGTACCCTGGTGCAGACCAAGGGTACCGGCGCCTCTGGCTCTTTCCGCCTGAGCAAGAAGCCCGGCGAAGTGAAGGAGAAAGCCCCCAAGAAGCGGGCAGCCACGGCCAAGCCCAAGAAGCCGGCGGCTAAGAAGCCCGCCAGCGCCGCCAAGAAGCCCAAGAAAGCGGTGACAGCGAAGAAGAGCCCCAAGAAGGCGAAGAAGCCGGCGGCTGCTGCGGCCAAGAAAGCGGCCAAGAGCCCCAAGAAGGCGACCAAGGCTGCCAAGCCCAAGAAGGCGGCAGCAGCCAAGAGCCCGGCCAAGGCGAAGGCAGTGAAGCCCAAAGCGGCGAAGCCGAAGGCGGCCAAGCCCAAAGCGGCCAAGGCGAAGAAGGCAGCACCCAAGAAGAAGTAAACCCCCGTAGGAGAAAACTCTTGCTCCGCACTTAAACCCAACGGCTCTTTTAAGAGCCACCCACCTTTTCTTAAAAGGAGCTGAAATATGGAGAATGGTGTTCGGGGTTTTCTCTTTAATGAACGTTGTGCTTAAATGGTGGAAACGGCTGTATATTCTTCAAATATGAAACTATATACTGTAGGTACGGAAAACGCAGCTTCCATGTGGAAGATCATAAAGCGGCCGCTGTGACTGGGAGGAACTTCAAGGCTTCGGGAACAGTTTGATGGTGCAGTAGGGGGGAGTAGATTTCCCTTCTTTGAGGAGGGAGAGTGCTTCGAGGCGGCTTAAGTAATTCGAGACTTGAAATGTATTCCTTTGTTTTTAAACACAGCTTTATAGCCAGTACTTACCGCTTTTCTTTCCCGATCAGTGGGTGTGACTAAGGGAGAGGGGAAGGGGGGGGGGGGGGTTGGTTTTCGATTGCTAACAGATTGTTTAAGATGGGATGTGACAGGGAAAGATTTATTTTGAACTGTAGGATCCAAATCATGAAACTACTTACTATCAGGATGATACACTCGAATAAGTTAACCTCAGCTGAGCACACAAATACATAGTCTTAAAGACATTTTAACGAGCTTTAACAAAAAAAAAAAAAAAAGAAACTAGGTGAGAGTGCTGTAAGTGTTTTCTACGAGTTTTAAGGGCGCTTAAAGCAATACAGCTCTTCAATGATCAAGTGGGTGGCTCTGAAAAGAGCCTTTGGGTTTCTCTGGGAAGGGCTCCCCGGGCGCTGTTCTTCGGCGTTCACTTGGCCTTCGCCTTATGGCTGTCGGTCTTCTTGGGCAGCAGCACGGCCTGGATGTTGGGCAGCACCCCCCCCTGCGCGATCGTCACCTTGCCCAGCAGCTTGTTGAGCTCCTCGTCGTTGCGGATGGCCAGCTGCAGGTGGCGGGGGATGATGCGCGTCTTCTTGTTGTCGCGGGCCGCGTTGCCCGCCAGCTCCAGGATCTCGGCCGTCAGGTACTCCAGCACGGCCGCCAGGTACACCGGGGCGCCGGCGCCCACCCGCTCCGCGTAGTTGCCCTTGCGCAGCAGCCGGTGCACGCGGCCCACAGGGAACTGCAGCCCGGCCCGCGACGAGCGCGACTTGGCCTTGGCGCGCGCCTTCCCGCCCTGCTTCCCGCGGCCCGACATCGCAGCGACTCAGCAAATACACACGCAACAGGTTTTCTGATGAAGAAACTGTCCCGCCCGCACCCGCCCGCCGGTTTATATCCTGCCTGGGCGGAGCGGAGGCGCGTTCTGTGATAGGTTGTTAGGGAGGCGTTGTTTCGACAGCCAATGGGAAAGCGAATCGAGAGGTGGCCAATAGCAAAGCTTCTCGGGGAGTGACGGCCCGAAGTAGAACTTCCAACCAATGGCGACGTGACTCTGTCGAGAGGCTGCTTTGCACAGCACCGCTATAAAATCTGTTCCTGCGGGCGGTAGTGCTATCCAGTGCTTTTTGAACGTTCTGTGTTAGTGACTAAGACGCGCGTTTCTTACGATGCCCGAGCCGGCCAAGTCCGCCCCCGCACCCAAGAAGGGCTCCAAGAAAGCTGTCACTAAGACGCAGAAGAAGGGCGACAAGAAACGCCGTAAAAGCCGCAAGGAGAGCTACTCCATCTACGTGTACAAGGTGCTGAAGCAGGTGCACCCCGACACGGGCATCTCGTCCAAGGCCATGGGCATCATGAACTCCTTCGTCAACGACATCTTCGAGCGCATCGCCGGCGAGGCCTCGCGCCTGGCGCACTACAACAAGCGCTCCACCATCACCTCGCGGGAGATCCAGACGGCCGTGCGGCTGCTGCTGCCCGGCGAGCTGGCCAAGCACGCCGTCTCCGAGGGCACCAAGGCCGTCACCAAGTACACCAGCTCCAAGTAAGCTGTCTCTGCGCCCTGCACCGCATCGACTCGACCCAAAGGCTCTTTTAAGAGCCACCCACCTTTTCAGTAAAAGAGCTGATACCGTAGTGAGTTCATATTAGCTGTCCTGGTTCCTCTCGGGAAAAGCACAGTGTGAAAGCACTGTCAGTTTTAAGGAACAGGGGATATGCGTTTTTGCGGTAACCTACGTCTGCTCTGCTGCAGCGTAGAATGCTCACGATTCGCTAAAAATACCCCGGGGGCCCGCTTCGCTTCCGCGTGCAGTTAGGGGTGGTGGGTTAAACAAACAAACGACGTAGTTCTTTACTTAAATGCCCGAAACAAGCGTGTTCTGGAGAGACGATTGTCTTTTTCCCCGTCGGGCACTCCAGCGGAATGGAGCACAAATCAAAAGCACAGGCGGTCCAAGATGACCAGCGGGTTTTTAATTTCTTCAGCTAAAAGCTCCAGGCTGGACCCCCACCACACGCACCCCATTAGCTTTCTCGCGGGCGACCGGAGGAAGCAAAGCGGAGGGTTTCACGGCCCGCTCGCCCCGGAACCGCGCAGCCCCGCCGCTGCTCCCGAGCACGGTCTACTTCCCCTACAGGGCTCTTCCCCGGCTCTCGCCCGCTGCTGCCTCCACCGTCCCGGTCCCCGGCGCCCCGCAAACCCCGCAGCCGCGGGAGCGGCGGGCGGGCGGGCGGAGTGACCGGGAGGGGCGCAGCTGCCGGGCGGGGTCGGACCTGAGTGAGGACTGCACGGCGCTTCCCCAGCAGGCGGGCCCGGCGCGGCGCGGCTCCCCGGAGGGCGGTGATTGGTCGCCGTGGCGCTCGCGCCTCGGAGCCCTTCCCCGCCTCGCCGAGCCGCTCTCCCGGGCAGAGACGGACTTTAAACAGCGGCGGGAGAGAACCCGGGAAACGATCGCCTGTCGCGAAACGCCGGCTGCCGCCTGCGCCTACAGCGTTCCTGCCGCGGCTCTGAACCGAACGCCGTTACCAAGCGGGAACAAACAGCGGGCCCTCGAGCGAGAGGAAGGCTGCTGAGCAAGGAACGTTAGCCAGCAGTCCCGATGGCGGGAGATGGAGGAGCAGGTTGCAATCATAGAACCACGGAAGAGTTCGGGTTGGATGAGACCTTTCAAGCTCGTCTAGTCCACCCCCTCTCCAATGAGCAGGGGCATCTTCAATAAGACCGGGTTGCTCAGAGTCCCGACCATCCTGACCTTGGATGTTGCCGAGGATGGGGCATCTCCCACCTCCACAGGCAAACTGTTCCAACGTTTCACCACCTTCGTTGTAAAATAACTTCTTGATGACAACTAGCCTAAATCTACCGTCTCTTAGTTTTATATCATTACCCCTTGTCCTATCGCAACAAGCCCTGCTGAAAAGTTTGCCGCCGTCTTTCTGAAAAGCTCCTTAGCAGGCTTGAAGAAGCCGAGTCCGAGGCGTGGACAGCGGGGGGCTGCTACACCCGTCACCTATGGCGGTTCCTGTTGCCCCCCCCCCCGCCCAAACGGCTGCTCGTGAGGACGGCCCACGCCTTCCTCCTTCGACAGCGAGTGAGCCGGCGCTAAAGCGGTCTAGAGAGCCCGGAAAGGAGCAAGCGGCAGGGCGCGGCCGTGGCGGGAGGGGGAAGGTCGGGCGAGTTCGGCAGCTCTGGACACGGAGAACACAAAGGAAGTGGGGCGGGGGAAGGGCGGGCGGGTTTCCCGCCGGCGGCGCGCGGAGCCTTTGGAGTGCCGGCGTCGCCCAATGGCAGCCGGTCTCGCGCGGACGGCCAATCGGCGGAGAGCTTCGGCTATAAATACCGCCGCCGCGGAGCCCCTGCCGCAGCTCGGTGTCTGCGAGGCGAGAGTGAGTGTTGGTGAGTGCTGAGCGATGGCGCGCACGAAGCAGACGGCGCGTAAGTCGACGGGCGGGAAGGCGCCCCGCAAGCAGCTGGCCACCAAGGCGGCCCGCAAGAGCGCGCCGGCCACGGGCGGCGTGAAGAAGCCGCACCGGTACCGGCCCGGCACGGTGGCGCTGCGCGAGATCCGGCGCTACCAGAAGTCGACGGAGCTGCTGATCCGCAAGCTGCCCTTCCAGCGCCTGGTGCGGGAGATCGCGCAGGACTTCAAGACCGACCTGCGCTTCCAGAGCTCGGCCGTCATGGCGCTGCAGGAGGCGAGCGAGGCCTACCTGGTGGGGCTCTTCGAGGACACCAACCTCTGCGCCATCCACGCCAAGCGCGTCACCATCATGCCCAAGGATATCCAGCTGGCCCGCCGCATCCGTGGTGAACGTGCCTGAGGCTGCTGGCCTGCCACCACCGACCCCAAAGGCTCTTTTAAGAGCCACTACATAAACAGTAAAAGGAGCTGTTATACTGCTTTTTGTATTCTCGTGTGTGTTATAGCTTTTTTTTCAAAATGAAATTACTGGTTTCCAGTTTCATGCAACTATGTGAGGAACAAAATAGGCATAAGTTTGCTTAAGAATAACTGAGTATCATGAAAAAAATATAACTATGCGAAATAAAATGCTTTCATAATTCGGTAGCATGACAGCTCTTTTTATTGTGCATGTGGTGGCTCTTAAAAGAGCCTTTGTGTTGGTTAAAATGTTTCCTCCAAATTAACAGTAACTGTTCTAAACCAGTTTATGCACGTTCACCACGGATGCGGCGGGCCAGCTGGATGTCCTTGGGCATGATGGTGACGCGCTTGGCGTGGATGGCGCAGAGGTTGGTGTCCTCGAAGAGCCCCACCAGGTAGGCCTCGCTCGCCTCCTGCAGCGCCATGACGGCCGAGCTCTGGAAGCGCAGGTCGGTCTTGAAGTCCTGCGCGATCTCCCGCACCAGGCGCTGGAAGGGCAGCTTGCGGATCAGCAGCTCCGTCGACTTCTGGTAGCGCCGGATCTCGCGCAGCGCCACCGTGCCGGGCCGGTACCGGTGCGGCTTCTTCACGCCGCCCGTGGCCGGCGCGCTCTTGCGGGCCGCCTTGGTGGCCAGCTGCTTGCGGGGCGCCTTCCCGCCCGTCGACTTACGCGCCGTCTGCTTCGTGCGCGCCATCGCTCAGCACTCACCAACACTCACTCTCGCCTCGCAGACACCGAGCTGCGGCAGAGGCTCCGCGGCGGCGGTATTTATAGCCGAAGCTCTCCGCCGATTGGCCGTCCGCGCGAGACCGGCTGCCATTGGGCGACGCCGGCACTCCAAAGGCTCCGCGCGCCGCCGGCGGGAAACCCGCCCGCCCTTCCCCCGCCCCACTTCCTTTGTGTTCTCCGTGTCCAGAGCTGCCGAACTCGCCCGACCTTCCCCCTCCCGCCACGGCCGCGCCCTGCCGCTTGCTCCTTTCCGGGCTCTCTAGACCGCTTTAGCGCCGGCTCACTCGCTGTCGAAGGAGGAAGGCGTGGGCCGTCCTCACGAGCAGCCGTTTGGGCGGGGGGGGGGGCAACAGGAACCGCCATAGGTGACGGGTGTAGCAGCCCCCCGCTGTCCACGCCTCGGACTCGGCTTCTTCAAGCCTGCTAAGGAGCTTTTCAGAAAGACGGCGGCAAACTTTTCAGCAGGGCTTGTTGCGATAGGACAAGGGGTAATGATATAAAACTAAGAGACGGTAGATTTAGGCTAGTTGTCATCAAGAAGTTATTTTACAACGAAGGTGGTGAAACGTTGGAACAGTTTGCCTGTGGAGGTGGGAGATGCCCCATCCTCGGCAACATCCAAGGTCAGGATGGTCGGGACTCTGAGCAACCCGGTCTTATTGAAGATGCCCCTGCTCATTGGAGAGGGGGTGGACTAGACGAGCTTGAAAGGTCTCATCCAACCCGAACTCTTCCGTGGTTCTATGATTGCAACCTGCTCCTCCATCTCCCGCCATCGGGACTGCTGGCTAACGTTCCTTGCTCAGCAGCCTTCCTCTCGCTCGAGGGCCCGCTGTTTGTTCCCGCTTGGTAACGGCGTTCGGTTCAGAGCCGCGGCAGGAACGCTGTAGGCGCAGGCGGCAGCCGGCGTTTCGCGACAGGCGATCGTTTCCCGGGTTCTCTCCCGCCGCTGTTTAAAGTCCGTCTCTGCCCGGGAGAGCGGCTCGGCGAGGCGGGGAAGGGCTCCGAGGCGCGAGCGCCACGGCGACCAATCACCGCCCTCCGGGGAGCCGCGCCGCGCCGGGCCCGCCTGCTGGGGAAGCGCCGTGCAGTCCTCACTCAGGTCCGACCCCGCCCGGCAGCTGCGCCCCTCCCGGTCACTCCGCCCGCCCGCCCGCCGCTCCCGCGGCTGCGGGGTTTGCGGGGCGCCGGGGACCGGGACGGTGGAGGCAGCAGCGGGCGAGAGCCGGGGAAGAGCCCTGTGGGGGAAGTAGACCGTGCTCGGGAGCAGCGGCGGGGCTGCGCGGTTCCGGGGCGAGCGGGCCGTGAAACCCTCCGCTTTGCTTCCTCCGGTCGCCCGCGAGAACGCTAATGGGGTGCGTGTGGTGGGGGTCCAGCCTGGAGCTTTTAGCTGAAGAAATTAAAAACCCGCCGGTCATCTTGGACCGCCTGTGCTTTTGATTTGTGCTCCATTCTGCTGGAGTGCCCGACGGGGAAAAAGACAATCGTCTCTCCAGAACACGCTTGTTTCGGGCATTTAAGTAAAGAACTACGTCGTTTGTTTGTTTAACCCACCACCCCTAACTGCACGCGGAAGCGAAGCGGGCCCCCGGGGTATTTTTAGCGAATCGTGAGCATTCTACGCTGCAGCAGAGCAGACGTAGGTTACCGCAAAAACGCATATCCCCTGTTCCTTAAAACTGACAGTGCTTTCACACTGTGCTTTTCCCGAGAGGAACCAGGACAGCTAATATGAACTCACTACGGTATCAGCTCTTTTACTGAAAAGGTGGGTGGCTCTTAAAAGAGCCTTTGGGTCGAGTCGATGCGGTGCAGGGCGCAGAGACAGCTTACTTGGAGCTGGTGTACTTGGTGACGGCCTTGGTGCCCTCGGAGACGGCGTGCTTGGCCAGCTCGCCGGGCAGCAGCAGCCGCACGGCCGTCTGGATCTCCCGCGAGGTGATGGTGGAGCGCTTGTTGTAGTGCGCCAGGCGCGAGGCCTCGCCGGCGATGCGCTCGAAGATGTCGTTGACGAAGGAGTTCATGATGCCCATGGCCTTGGACGAGATGCCCGTGTCGGGGTGCACCTGCTTCAGCACCTTGTACACGTAGATGGAGTAGCTCTCCTTGCGGCTTTTACGGCGTTTCTTGTCGCCCTTCTTCTGCGTCTTAGTGACAGCTTTCTTGGAGCCCTTCTTGGGTGCAGGGGCGGACTTGGCCGGCTCGGGCATTTTAACAGCAACCTCAGTGACAGCGTCGCCGGGAAAACCACAGTGACGCACACAAAGTCAGCGTAATCGTCCTCCTTTTATAGGGACGGTATGCAAATTATGGTGTTCTCTACCCTTAGTTTTTATTGGCTGAGAGATGTTTAACAGTCATAGCTCTCGATAGTTCATCGCCATTGGTTGCAATTCGATCCGCGTTCCCATTGGCCGTTTTCCCAATGTTCCCTTCTCAGCCTATCCAATTTCGCTCCTTTCTCTGAGAAGGGATATAAGCCCGAGTTCCGGAGCTGCCTTCATTTCCCTACGGCCGCTACTACTTTTTACTGAGTTGTTGCGATGTCGGGCCGCGGGAAGCAGGGCGGGAAGGCGCGCGCCAAGGCCAAGTCGCGCTCGTCGCGGGCCGGGCTGCAGTTCCCCGTGGGCCGCGTGCACCGGCTGCTGCGCAAGGGCAACTACGCGGAGCGGGTGGGCGCCGGCGCCCCGGTGTACCTGGCGGCCGTGCTGGAGTACCTGACGGCCGAGATCCTGGAGCTGGCGGGCAACGCGGCCCGCGACAACAAGAAGACGCGCATCATCCCCCGCCACCTGCAGCTGGCCATCCGCAACGACGAGGAGCTCAACAAGCTGCTGGGCAAGGTGACGATCGCGCAGGGCGGGGTGCTGCCCAACATCCAGGCTGTGCTGCTGCCCAAGAAGACCGACAGCCACAAGGCGAAGGCCAAGTGAACGCCGAAGAACAGCGCCCGGGGAGCCCTTCCCAGAGAAACCCAAAGGCTCTTTTCAGAGCCACCAACAAATTCAAAAAAAAGAGCTTGAACTTCATTAAATAAACTATTAAGCCGCGCCCCCGAGACTGACAGCGGAGCACCCGCTCTGCCTGCGGGGAGCCACCCCCCTGCACACGCCCCCCCACCCTGCGTTGTTTCTCTGCCCCTTTTTGGGGCGGGGTTGGGCGGTTCTTACGGGGCTCGCGGGAAGCAGCTCGGCCCTTCCGCATCCGCAGCCAATCCCTGCGCGCTCTCCACAAGCACCACCGCCCGACTCCGCTCTCCCCCGTAAGCGGAGAGGGAAGCGCAAAAGCAGCTTTGAAGTTTGACGCTTTTTCACCTGCCTGTTCCCCCTGAAATAAAAGTGCTCCCGCCAGCTAACTGCCGTTCCCCGAAAAACCTCCCCGTTCTCTTTTCCCAATCGTGTAGTAGCCCCACAGCGTTTCAGCCCCTTTAAAAAAATGTGGGTGGCTCTTAAAAGAGCCGTTGGGTTTAAGCGCGGAGCAAGAGTTTTCTTCCACAGGGGTTTACTTCTTCTTGGGTGCCGCCTTCTTCGCCTTGGCCGCTTTGGGCTTGGCCGCCTTCGGCTTCGCCGCTTTGGGCTTCACTGCCTTCACCTTGGCCGGGCTCTTGGCTGCTGCCGCCTTCTTGGGCTTGGCAGCCTTGGTCGCCTTCTTGGGGCTCTTGGCCGCTTTCTTGGCCGCAGCAGCCGCCGGCTTCTTCGCCTTCTTGGGGCTCTTCTTCGCTGTCATCGCTTTCTTGGGCTTCTTGGCGGCGCTGGCGGGCTTCTTAGCCGCCGGCTTCTTGGGTTTGGCCGTGGCTGCCCGCTTCTTGGGGGCTTTCTCCTTCACTTCGCCGGGCTTCTTACTCAGGCGGAACGACCCAGACGCACCAATACCCTTGGTCTGCACCAGAGTGCCTTTGCTGACGAGGCTCTTGAGCCCCAGCTTGATACGGCTGTTATTCTTCTCCACATCGTAGCCGCCGGCGGCCAGCGCCTTCTTGAGGGCAGCGAGGGAGAGCCCCTTGCGCTCCTTGGAGGCGGACACGGCCTTGGTGATGAGCTCGGTGACGCTGGGGCCCGCCGGCTTGCGGGCTTTGGAGCCCCCCGCTGCCTTCTTGGGCTTTTTGGCGGCGGCCTTGGCGGCGGGGGCCGGGGCGGCGGCGGCAGGCGCTGCAGCAGGGGCAGTCTCAGACATGTCGGCGGCGCGGGGAGCACTGGGCGGCGGTGGCGGCGGCGCCCCTATTTATAGCAGCGCGGCGGGCGCTGATTGGTGCCGCTCGCCCGCCCCGCCCCGCCCCGCCGCCGCGCGCTCCGAGCTCCGGCTTGTGTTTCTTCGGGGGGAATAAAATGTGTTTTTTCTTCTTTATTTGCCACAAAATCCCCCCTTTTCTGCACCTGGGAGGCCGTGGAAGTGCCTTTTCCCCCCTATCCGTGTCTTGTGGCAAAAAGAGTGGAGTTTGGGTAGAGAGGGGACAATAAATCCCGAGTCCTGGAACCGAATGGAGGTCGAGAGGGCGAAAGTTTTGTTTTTCTTTGTAAATTAGAAATTCGCCTTTGAAGTTAACGTGAGACAGGAAACGCAGTGTTAATCTTCAGAGGGTCTTTTTCCCATTAGAGAAGAAATTGAACAGTTAGAGTCTCATTCTTGAAAATAAAATCGTTTCAAAGACAGTCAGGTAGCACAAACTCCCACAAGCCGTGCCTCCGCTTCCCTTACCGACGTTTATACCTCTGGCTACTGCAAAACATTCAATAAAGGATTTTTTTTTTCCCCTACTTCCAAAGCTAAAGTTTCCGGAGGCTACTCGTGAAATAACAGACACCATATACTTTATTTACCTTAGAACAGGCTATTTTCTCTGCGACTCTTTGCTGTTGTTAACACAGCAAAAGGCTGTCTAATGTTAATGGGATAAATTGGGACACGAAGAGAGATGAAAAGGTTTGTGTCGAATCACTGAGCTTCATGTAAGTCTCTGGGATACAGAAACAGACCACACTCTAAATAAAGCACACAGTGCTATTTCTGTTAAATCTGTTGGTATGATTCAGTAACATGGGAAAAAATTGGCAGACATAGAGTCTGCGAGAGATGTGAACGCACCATTTTATTCACGTTTTGATGCCAAGCTAGGAAGAAAAAAAAACCGCAATTTTTGCTTGCTGCTCTTTTTCCAGGTTACAGATCAAGTCACAGCAGCTTCTCTACATAAATCCTTTGGCTGCAACACAAAATGATGCAAAGCTCTTTATCCACAATGTGGTAACTGCGCCGTTAGTATGAACACCTCCTTATCAGCTAAAACTTTGTATTTACATTTGTGTCTCTGACAGGAGTTCCTAATTCATTTAACTTGAAGTTTAATAGCCATCACCCAGTTTAGCACTGTCATATACAAACTGCACTTGCACAGTTTACATACGGTGCTGACCAGATGATCAACTTTACTATTGCGACAAAATGCAGGATCTGTGAGTGAAAAAATATCACCTCGCTCCCCTCTCTCATTCCTCTACAGGGAAGATAAATGAACGTCTTGAAGATTTTGGGTGACTCTTCAATTAATTCACAAAGTCTCATTCTTTAAAATTTTGTATGGGCAATTTGACCTTTTCTCGTATCCCTGTTGTAAAAAGGACTTCAGCAAAATAAACATATTTTTCTCTCCCACTGATGTTTTCTTTCTAGCTCTTCCTCATCATTGAGGTCTCACAGCTGAGAAGCTATCCCTGAGGCAGGGATGGCAAATAATATGGCAAAATCAGCAAACCTGTGTCTGGGCTACCCAAGCTGTGTTGGAAGTGGGATGGCTTATAGGGAGGGCAATATTCATTAGGAGTTTTACAAAGGCAAGAGAACTCGACTGTAAAACATTTACTTCATATAGTAACAGGGGGCATAAAGCATTGAATAGTGAAATTATGAACAGCTCCTAAAGTTTCCTGAAATCAGGTGGGTGACTGTATGGGTTGGGTCCCATCTAGGTCTGGTAAGAGCCCTGGTGTCCTTTAAAAACGGAACTTGTTACAGTGCCTCTAAGCTGAATCTTACCACCAACTCACCAGCTCTTCTTGCGTTGTCAATGCCAATACTGGGGTTGGGACAGAAGCCTTTCTACCTCACAATAAAACAATTTCCCCCATTCTCTACAACTCTTATTTTGCAGGAGTAGCAATGCAGCACGATAGCACATTTTCCTCCAATCTGTAATCTGATATTCTCAGGACCGTTTTCCTTGCACGCACATAGTTAGATGGAATACAGATGTATGTCTAAATCCCATATAGCAGTGATAACTGCAACACCAACCATCTCCAGAGGAAAAGCGTCTCAGTTTGTGCCAGAACAACACTGCAGCACATAGTTGTAGACCTTGTCTTACTCCACTTTTGAGGCTATCGATCTCCATCAAATGTTAAATGGCCATTGTGCAACTTGAAGCTATTTTTTTAAATTATGTTAAGTGCTTTTACTTATTTGATTTATTGCTTATGTGTTTACTCCATTATTTCCTGCCTTTATTGTTAAGAAGATGATATATTCTCATGACCATCTCATAACCAAGCAGCCAAGCCATGTGTATTAGGGGGAGGATGCAGAAGTAGCAAAGAAAAATCAAGGCACCTCATACAGTGGTGAATACACAAGGACCATGGTTTGCCCTCCTCACCCAAATACTGCTATTCCTTGTGTGATTAGCAGCACAAAAACCCTGAAGTTACACACCAGAGGTCATTAGGCTAGCCATGATCAAGCTTAATTAGGATACACGGAAGTAGTACACAATTCCCTGTGACACAGACACAAAAAAGGAGCAGATAGGGAGAACACTTGCTGAGAGAGATTCTCCCTCCCTCTTACGCATTTGCTCTCACAATTACAGCAAACTTTGCTGCCTCGCCTTGGAAGAGGTGACCATCAAGAACAACAGGACCTCAGTGGTATTCCATGCTGTGGGTCTCTAGATGCTCCGTTGGCGTGGACAGAGATATCTGGTAGAGTAACAAAGATCTGCCAGCAAATCCTACAGAAAGGGTCTTTTGCCACTGTTGTCAATGTGAGCCAGCTCAGACTGCAGGGCTAGATCTGGAAACCTCTTCAGAGCGCATCCTAGCCAGCATGAAAATTATAGATCATTATAACCGGTAACATATGCAAGCAATTTTTGCAAGAATAGGGTAATTTTCCTATTTTGCATGTCCCTTTTGTGATACTTAACCTGGCACTAGGTGACAAAGCACAGTGGCACTAGGTGACATAACAAGTCCTAGGAAGAGCACCTTACAGAGGTTCAGTGTTCAGCTGTTTGTACACATACTGAGGATAATCATTCCTGAACTGTTTGCTCCTTTTCCTCCTGTTCCTTATGACTTTTCCACATCAGTATCTAACTGCACTGCATTTATCCATTTCACGTTGCCAAACCTTTCCCAAACATGTAAAGCTCATCCCCATTTTGGAGATGGGAGAACTGAGAGTCACTTACCCACATTGCTTAAAGATGCAGTTACTTGGACCCTCCAATTTTTGTCTGGTTCAGGTTTTCCACCCTCCTCTTGCTGAGGCCCAGCTGATTCTCACCATTTCCTGTCGGGAGAAAAACAGTTTGGAGATGATTCATCTAATTTCACAGGGGGAAAGTCTGTTCAAAATGCAATGAATTTGTCTGCTCATTTCAACTTCTAATTTGTCACAAACCTCAGGTCCCTCCCGTACGCACACAGGCCAGGCCAGGATGTCAGTCTGCAGGTGGGGTCAGGATCAGGCCCGGTGAGGGGCTCTGGGGTCAGACACAGCCCCAGCCCCGGGTATTGGGTACCCCCCTGGTGCAGTGGGGCTGTGTCAGGGCAGCCTTGTGGGGACCCGGAGACCAGCCCTGCTGTGGCATCACTGGGGCAGGGACTGATCGCCCTGGGGGGCTGAAAAGGGGTCCTGGGACCTGGGCAGGATGGGTGGAACCCCAGGAGATGCTGGGCAGGGACAGGCAGGGCTGGTGGTGCCCTGACAGGACCCCTCCTTGGTGTAGCAGGGACTATAAAAGGCTTTCAAAGCTACTGCTTCCGCAACCCTATAGATCCAGACAATAAAAAGCAACTTTGGCCAAATAGCACACAGATGATTGATTACAGTCCTAGTAGACAGAGAAGTAGATTTCAGTTATAACAAAACTCTACTGCCACTTGCACTTATCATTGACATTGGATGTAGTCACCAGCTTTAGGTTCAAGATGGCTGAGAACAACAGTTCCCACACCTCAGTTTAGTGATTCCGAACTCTTTTGTTGTCAAACACATCAAAGTGTGGAAACGGCTTGGCTGACCTTGTATAGGACCCACAGTGGTCAGTTGGATCTGAACTCTTCCATCTTCATTTCATTGACCCTCACAGGGAAATATCTCAAGAGGTTTTGGAGTAGCAGCAGCCAGCTTCAGTTGTTAAACTGTCCTTCTAGATAACAGCATTTCCATTCCCTCCAGCACAGTGGCAAAACCCAAAAGGCGGCAGTAGAAAGCCATTTGTTCCACCTTTTAGCTGCTACCTGGAGAAAATGCTGACCTACAGTTTTGGTCTGGGTGACAAGGTACAAGTCTCCCTACTAACTGTGCGTGGGTACATCCATCCTTTCCTGTCCCACCCTGAACCATGACACTCATGTCACAGGGGTGCATCAGCCAGTTTCATTTCTTCTAAGGCAGCTGATGTCAAACTTCTAACTGGAGTACAGCCCTTGGGGCTCACCTGCTCCCCATGGATATCCACCCTGGCCAAGGAGAGGATAACTGCCTTTACTTGCTATCAGCAGCTATGCATATTAGCTGTTCTCTGATTAATCTAGACACGTAAGAGCCACCTTTTGGACCTGTTACACCTCTTGAGTGCTGTGACCCACAGTTTGAGAAAAGATCTGCTTGCAGAAGAGCACTCACTGCATTCAGGCACCTCTGCAGTCTCCATGAGAAGATCCTGCATTACTAGTTTTGTTCCTTCTTTACTGACTGATAGCTTTGACTCTTCTCACTTCCCTTCTTCCGCAATCAGTGATCCACAGTGCCCAAACACAACCCGGAACCCCTCCATGTTCTGCAGAGAATCATGGAATGGTTTGGGTTGGAAGGGACCCTTAAAAGGCCATCTAATCCAACACCCAAGGAAGCCAAGGAGATGAGCTGCCACCTCACAAAAACAAGCCCACAGTGGCTCAGCATAGGTGGACAAACGTCCTTGAAGGAGAAGAGATTGGCCCTTCTCCCTCGGTTGCTGGAGGGCAGGGATTGAAGATGACGTTCCCTGCACTTTTGCTGGAGGCCGCTGGGATGCAGAGTCTGCAAAGGAAAGGATCGGTGTGACACAGAGGTCCAGCAGCTGAAGCGCTGCCCTGAGCTAAGCGCAAAAATAGCTGCTGGCACCAGTGCACCTGGAAAAACAGTGGAGCTGCGTGGAGCTGGGCAAGCAGACGTCTTCGGAGAAGAGCTGGAGGAGGAGAGACACTTCTGGTGGGTTGTTTTGCCACCTTCTTTTTGAGCATATGTGAGGTGTGTTATGTAAAGCGCTTAGTTTTGGGATCCTGAATACATCCATGTCTCATGTTGCTTTTCCACTAGACTCCTCTGGTAGTTTTGAACAGATTAATATCTTCTAAGAGGTTTTTAAAAATTACCTTCATGAAGCAATATTCTTTCCTTATTGTTGGCATGTATTCGGATGAGAATTCCTATGACAGCTGTCCCATCACTTCCATATTCAGAAAAAAATGGAATTTTGTCCCGGAGGCCTTACAAGGGAAAGATTCCTGTTGGCCTACTGGTGCCTTTTCTTTTCCAAGAAACACAAAGAAAAGAATGCTGTGGCCTTGAAGGCTGAATTAGTATACCTCGCATCAAGCTGTCTAGAACCAGAAGTATGATATACACTTAAAAATGGGAAAGTCTCACTCTCCAGTCTTGAAGAGGCCCGGAACAAGGGAATTTAAAATCATGGCCTGATAAGTATTACAAAAGCTGTGCTAGGTCACAGGGTAATCTCAGGGAGCAAACATTCATCTGAAACTGAGGCCACCTACATTCACCATTTGGTTCTGCCCACGAGGAAACAAGCAAACCACCAGCTTCCTCCCCACCTCTCCTTCCCGGCATATCAGGTAATAACAGGCTTCATTGAAATTGCTGCAGAAAAGCAAGAAAGCGTGAGTTGTCCGTTGCCTCCTGTTGGTAATCAGAGGTCCTGGACCCAAACTGATGTGATTTTTGAGGGTACATCAGGAAATGCGTCAGCCACCATATGCTTCCTGAATATAAAAGGTGGTGAAAAGTAGGCAGCCTCATTACCAATGCCTACTACTGTGCTAAGAAGGAAAAGACTCCTATTGAGGAGGAGATTTTAGGGAAAGTGACGGCTTTTTGCTAGGCTCCTTTGTGGCCACCCACCACATGAAGACCTCCCTATAGAATAGCTAAAGATGAAAAAGTGTGTCCGGTGCAATGCTTGGTCTGTACTAAAGCTGAAGGAAGAAGGATGCTCATCTTCCGACACCTCTCTAAAGAAGCATAAAATGGAGCGACACATTTGCTGTCTGAGACCTGATCCAGCTCCCTGACTGCACTGTGTTCAAGCAAGGGCTCTCAATAAGAGGCCATATCCACCCTCTCTGCCCAGTTCCAGATCTCCAAGCCTGCAGAGCTGCTTCAAGTATGAAAACATTTTTCTAGAGCTCTACCAGTTCAGTACAAAATGTTGGCATCTGATCTGTACAGTCACTCAATCTCTGATGTGCTGCAAATATAAAATAATACCCAGCCTAGAGGGGAGCCCTAGGATACTCCAAGAGATATTAGCATGCATAATTTTAGTCTTGTGGATTTGGATCAAAATCTGATCCAGGTATCAAGAACGCAATTTGTCCCTAAAGTCAGAGTCCATAACCAGTCTCCAAAGCAGGTTCATTAAATTCAGCATTTTGGTTCAAGATGGACAAAAAGGCCATCCCAACAGCCAAGTACCTCCCGCCAAACATCACGGATGACAGCAGTGGTGCTTCTATGAGCAATGTTTGGGAAGTACAGAAGGAAACCTTCCCTAAGATCACCGCCATCTGATGGCACCACCACAGTGCGCAGCACCAGTCTAGGGAGGTCTGGGGTGTCTGGAGGTGGGGATGCTCCAGGCAAAAGTGCCTTTGCTCTCAGCAGCAGTAGCAGCAATGGCAGACCAGTGACTGCTCTCCACACTGCAGCTCTGCTGCCTCTCATGTTAACCTATTGCAAAGCTTCTCAGCTTGAATGAGGCCTACGATCACTAATAACAATCAAAAGGCTCCAGTTAGAGTTATGTTTTATGGGTCAAGGTTCCAAATCATCTTTTTTTAATTATCCCCCTGCCCCGTCCCCGACCTGTAAGATGGATTGAGATGATACTTAGTGGACATCAACCTCACGTTGCATTTGTGTTGATATTCACTGAAACAAAAGCTTCTCTAAACAAACAACTGCACCAGTGCTTTGGCCAGTCATATTGTCAGCAAAACCCATCATCTCACTGTTCACCCCTTTTTCCACATCATTCAGGAACTTGTTAAAGAGCCCAGATCCTAGGGCAGATCCCTGCAGAACTCCCTGGCGACCTTTCTCTGCTTAGTCCTATGTTTTCTTCAACCTTCTATCAAATGACTATCCATGCTAGATTTTCCATTTTATCCTGCTGTTGTTGACTTTTCTTTAAGGTCTTTTCAGAGAGGGTTTGTCAAAAGCCTTTGGAAATACAGGCAGATCATATCGCCCAGGTCACCCTTCTCCACATACTAGTTGACCTTGTCAAAAAAACTCCAAGATGTTTGTAAGGCAGGACCTCCCTTTGCATGCTGAAACTATGCTGACATTATTGAAAAGGCTGTATTTATTCAGGAGGCTGTTCTGACCCTCGTTATAGCTCCACCAGTGTGTCTGGCACAGCTACTAGGCTTATAGACCAAGAATCCTATGGTCTGACAGGCTCCCAGGCAGGATTTTTGCTGCTGCTGTGACAGATGGATGATTTAGTACTAGTTTTGATTTTTTAACTAGCTGATCTTCTAATCCCTTTTTGGACAGTTCAGTGATTATTTTTATGCTTAATCTCCTAGAGTTTATGTTTGTTTCTGTGTTTTTTACTCAGACGCACCTGCAGCTTTTTGAATGATGCTTTCTTACTCTCAACCCTCCCTCCCGTTATCAGCACCAGCATCTTTCCCTTTCTCAGGCCTCGCTGGGTGGGTGGTAGGCCTACCACTGTGTCCCCAGCATGGTCCCTTCAGCTATCTCCACCCACCTGTGAGGATTTAATCCTCCCAGCTGTTTCTTTGAGCTTCTTTTTAACAAGTTCAAGATTTCCAAAGTGCCTACCATGTCAGCAAAATTTGCCAGTGCTCCTGTCTTGTTCCCCAGGCTTCAAACCCTGATGTTGAGACAATCACAGCACTGATGTAGTTTCTTGGCCTTCTCTTTGAATACTAACCCTCTTATTTTATGCTATCCCCTGATGTATCCTTCCCTAGAGGCTACATAATTTGCTATGTCTTGTCCTTGGGAACACCATCCTGAAAAATGTCACCACTAGTTGACTTTCTCCACTCCTCAGTTAAAAAGCTCACTGACAACCTCCTGCATGCTCATAGCCAAAAGCCTATTTCTCTTTTGATCCAGATGAGGTCCATCCCCCTTGCGCAAGTGCTTTGTAGTACAGAAGAATTCCCAGCTCCTGCTGAAACCTTATTCTCAGCCAGGTGGTGAAACCGCCATCCACATCCCTCCCTGGTCCCAAGCAGCTTTTCAGCAGGAGGTAAGCATAGACATCATGATTTTCATCTTCTTCCCTGGGAGGTTATACATTGCATCCAGAGCTTTTCTCCTTCCTTTTCCTATGACACAGGTACTGAAGCAGACCATGACAATGCACCCCTCTCTGGCTTATCCAAGGAGCCACCAATGCACCCTGTGAAGTTTGTCATCTTCATGCCCTTCCCCAGAGTAGTGGGAAACTCCTCTGCCCCTCCAGCTCCAGTTCTTCCCCATCTGTGTCTGAAAACATGGAGTTAGACTGGAAAGCTGGATGGTGGACCTAGCATGTGTACACAAAGCGGGGACTTGGGTCTGTTGGGGACATGCAAAGAATATGCATTGTAGAAGAAGGTTGTGTATATATGGTGTGGAACAAGCACGAGCCACAAGACCCTATATGCACGTGGGAACGGTGTACTTCAATCTGGCAGCTTACTCCAGGGTTGTTCTCTGGAGCACTTCTCTCAAGCCACATGGATGTGTCCTCTAATGAGGAATGGGATAGGGATACTGAATGTGAAAGCTCATATGGTGAGGAGACAGACTACAAAATAACATGGGAAAAGCTATCTTAACAGCTAAACTAAGCACGTAGCCACATGTAGCCTGTGAGGAAATAAAGAGGAGATTGCCTTCCACACAAGCATCTCTTCTGCATAGTATGGACCGTAATCCTGACATAAGCATGAGTCAGAAGAGTAATCCTTGGTAATCTAATTCTTCCCTGGTGCATCTTAGGGTTTCCATTTCCCCAGAGGTCCAAATGTCATGGAGCTCAAAGGAAATGCTGTTGTTAAGATGTTTTTTTACACAATATTCCTTGAAAATATTTTTTTTGGTATTTCAGAGGAGAATCTCCTCAACTCACCCCAGCAACCTAGGGTGATACAAAAAGGTTTACTGTCTTCTAAAAGTCTTGTCCTAGGCCCAGCTCAGACCCAAAAGCCAGGCCTCTCTTTACTGTTTGTGCCTCAGGTGCATTAGACAAAGTCAAAGAATAGCTAAGGAAATATATTTTTTTCACTTTTGCTTGTTTGCTTACTTTGGTTGGTTGTGGGGTGGGCTGGGGTTTTTTGTATTACTGGACTGGTAAAAAAGAGGCACTACCTGATCTTTTCAAGTGCTACATTTGATCAAACACTACCAGAGAGGTTTATTGCCACTCCAAGACTTCGTACCTCCCAGAATGATGCCATTTTTAGAAAGTATTTTTTAAAACTGCATGTGTTTGCAAACCACAGGGTCATTCAGACATGCCTTGCCCTTATGTCTTCTGCTAACCATGCAGGTGCAGGGTGTATCTACAGATGCAGGGAAGCGCGTTCTCTCCCAGGTTTCCTTTCCTCCCTCCCATTTATACAGGAGGGTGCAGGAAGCGGGCTGAATCCACCCGGGTCAAGAGCATTTGCTGACCATCCCTATAGTCTCGTGAGATTGTTTCAGGGACACTGGGCAGCAGAGCACACAGACACAGCACACATCTGAACTAGGAGCCTGGGAGAAAAGCCAAGCACCCATCACTCTGCAGCTGGACAGCTTCCCCTCTTCTGGAAGCACAGGATCCCAGGCCTCATGGGAGTGGTGACTCGCTCTTGACAGATATCCCATTAACAGATTTGGTGCTGTGCATGAAAGATGCCCTCAGCTCCTTCATGAGACTACCACCCCCTTTGCATAAATCCCCCTTCAAAGAGGTTTATATTACTGACAGTTATTCTCCCTGATCAGGCCTGGGTAATGTGTAATAAGTAATTTCTGAGGCCCTCACACTAGATTATGTCTTAATGTTAATGCTAACAAAGATACAAAAAGATCTATCTGGCCTTTAGTGAGGAAGCATTTCCCTTTCTCCCTCCCTCTAAGCACACTGGAAATAGGACAAAATGTTTCTGATTATTTTTCCCAGCCCTGGAGGGTTACTAAGATGAATCACCTTGCAGCTACCATATTTTTAGAATGGAAGACCTGACCTGAAAATAAAAGTCGTGGCTTGATAAAAGTAATAATGGTTTGGATTGGTGGTTGTTTGTTTTTTTTTTTTTTCAGTTCAGGTTCAGCCATTTAAAACTGGATCTTAGTGTCCTTGGACCTAGAAGAAACCATTAGGACTGCGATGCAGTGACGTTATCCATCACATGCTTTCTTTGCATTCCCAAGTGCAGCTCTGCAAAGCCCTGTGTTCTTCTGTACATGTCCGGCTTGTACACGTCCTCTGCTAATCCTGAGAGTGTGACTGACAATTTGTCACTCACGAGCATGATGGGAACCACATGCCACGCACTGTGCAGTGGCGGATCACCAAGCCCTTTCTTCCCTGATCCCACACAGCTAGCATAAAGGTCACCCTATGAAACGAGTACATTAGCTGAAAGCAGGCAAAAGAAAATACTTCTTCATACCATGAGTAACTGGGAACTTCTGGATTTTACTATCTCAGGAGGCAGCTCGTGTCAGCAGGGTCAAAAGGTACCAGATAAATCCGTAGGCAAGCGAGGCCTGTTATTGAAGGGGACAGACAGGGATGTACCACTGCCACTCGCACTCTTCCGCAATAGCATCTCCTACTAGCACTGCAGGACACCAAGTGCTGGTTTACAGGGACCATCTCTGGCCCAGAGCAGTCTCTGTGGGACAGAACATTTGAAATTGGAGCATAAACCTAACAAACCTGGGGGACGTTGAACGGGGCAGGAGAGAGATAAAGAATTGCTGTCTATAATAAGTCACGTATTTTAGAGCAGGTGCCTGAAAGAGATGGACTGAACCAGCCTTTGGGAATGGTGGTTCCTTCTCCTGGCTCTAGAGGGAGCTTCGGAAAGTGAATAAACTGGCTGCGTGTGAACCTCTGAAGAGGGCTGAAATTAGGTGAGATGCACCCCTGTCTGAAGACCAAGGTAACAGTTTTTAACTTGGAAGTCTTTAGGCCGTTGTGTGTCTGCCATGTTTCTGCAGTGCCAGATGGGAAGGTTAATCAATGTAATGAATGCCATTATTTTGTTTTCATCAAAAAAAAAGGTATTGCAAGTGTTTAAAAAAACTGAGAGGAGACATGAAAAATTTAGAGTAGTCCAGGATTTGGTCTTCCATCACAGTCCAAACCTCTCAACTTTTGATTCATCTTCTTCAAGTGTAGCGCCAGGATTGTTGATAAATTCTCTTATTTGATGATGAAGGAATGCAACAGTGACACATGACTGAGAACATTCAAGGTCAAGTCAAATCCCCCTTTATAAAATTTGAGGGTTTTAAGCTGAACATTCCCAACACAAAATCAGCATCATTGGTAAAACTAGTATGCAGACCTGCAATGCAGCCTCAATCTATCCAAATCACTTTGTCTCCAATACCTAAATTTGATTAAAGTTCTCTTCTCTCAGTTACTTTTCAGTGAAATTCTCATGTATTTTTATGGATATTAAATATCTCGACTAGCTGCAAATTATGTACAATAGAACAGTTAGTTAATCTGAAGATGGAAGAGAAGAATTAAGATCAAATGAAAGCACGAATTCTAAAAACATACTCTTTTTTGTTCATATATTTAAAAACAAATACTAGAGTTCATAAAAATAGTAAAAAAAGTTTTCTTTAAAAAATTGTAGTCAGACAATGTCAATGCACTGAGAACCCATATCGTCTCATTTTTTGGTTTGTTTTTTTTTTTTTTTTACATTCTTGGTTCAATATCGGAGCAGATGCTTTTTTAGCACGACTGAAATCACATTGCCCAGCCACTGCCCGGGTAGCTGGTAGGGAAGTGCACAGGGATGTGGAGTGAACCCAGTTACTACAGCTTTCTGGCCTTGGTCAGTGACAAATACAGAGACAGGATCAGGACCTTTTCATTGTGCAAATACAAGATGATACCAAATCCAATTTTCCTGAAAAAAAGTATGTTTCCCTAGCCTTCCCCTCCACTGTGACCAATTGGTGAATTGTTGCTTGGCGCCCTCAAGCCTCTGAATTTAGAGTTTTTTTAGGTACCCTCAAAGCTGTGACTCATTACCTCACCAATGGCCATATCAGAGCAATTGAGAGCAAGAATTGAGGAGCAAGAGACAGTGAGAGTGTCTCTGTTAGGTATCATTAACCCAGACAGCAATCTGCTACCGGGAGGAGGCAAATGAGGGGGGCAGGTAAAAGCTCTGTCCTGTGCTGCCTGACACAGACACTCCAAAGATAGGCTAAACACTGCAAAATTAACAGTGGCAAAAGGCAATAAAAAGCCATGGACTTCTGTGCCTTGTGTTTGAGTTGTAGGACACAGGGAGTTGTTCTAGCCTGGCTCCCTACAGAAATGAGGGTTACGGAATGGGGCTGTTGGCAGTTTCATCAATCAGTAGCTTTTGACCTTCCTGGGCAATTACAGCCATAATTTGACAAAGCGGTCAAGGTTTCAAAGGCACCAACTTCTTGCAAGTTTCATTAAAGTAAGTAGTTTTGTAGATGAGAAGAATCCAGGCTCTTATTTCCTTAGAGAGAAATGTTGCAAAGTTACCTCAGCTATCAAGAAGTCTACAGGAAAAGAGCCACAAGAAACCAAGCTACTTAATTGCTACTTTTCACCAAGCTATTAGGTTTCTTTGCAGTTCTGGAAATACGGTAATAATTCTCTATTCGCTACAGTGCTTGAGGGTACAGCAGCCGGACTTGCTCGCTGCAGTGCTGCTGATGCCACTGCTGAGAGACTGAACAGAGAAAAGTCCTCCAGCAGCAGTGGTCTCAGCAGAACTTGCATATGGTGGCACTTAGTCGTACCAGCTGTGCCACAGGCAAAGATGGAGAAATATGGGCTAAGTGGGGACTTGTTCTTTTGTGTGTCAGAGAGAGAGCCTTACGCCATACAGCCTGCACTGAAACCTATAATTAAAGGTGGTAAATGGCGATATAAGCTGGTCTGTTTACGTCCATTGCAGAAATCCACTCTCCATGTCCAAATACATACTTGATCTCCGCAGACACTGCTGGCAGTGTTTTGACAAGGCAATTAAGGATGGTATTTTTGTAACATGAATGCTTGCTCACAAAGCAGGAACAGGCACAGTCAATGCACTTGGCTAATATCCTACTTAACTGGAACTTACAAGAGGTGTTTTCATCCCACAGGCTGCCCTGTTCCCCCACCCTGCCCTGCTCTTTGTAGCTTTCTCCAAACCCAGTTCAAGTCCCACACACACTCGTGACCAGAGCCCAGAGCAGACTGTCTCATTCTGGAATGCTTTCAAAAAATTAATTTGGATCTACTAGTAAGGTTACTAAAAGCTGATGTGGCCCTTTTTGATGTAATTTGCTTTATTTGTTTTAGTTTTGGCCTATTTGAGTCCCCACTGAATCTGAACAAATGTCTTGCTGTGAAGAGTTAAAATTTGTTCTTGATTCAACTGACCACAGGAAAAAGAAAAGAAAAAGAAACAACCAACTTTTAGCCCCAGGATCCAGCAGTTAAGTTTGAAAGTACCAAGCATGACAGAAATCCCCTGTTAAAAAGATTGTATTTGAATGTAAACTTACTCAAATTTACTCAATTATTTGATCAAAACAATGTTAATAAAGTAAGTGTATCTTTGAAACTCCAGCTTCAAACATTAGACATTTACATTCTAATGTTACATTGCAGTAGCTCCAAACAGCCCCAGAATAAACACTTCTGCTATATATCCCTTCTGCTGGAGAGAACAAGAGCAGAAAGACCAGTCCTTTCTGCCAAAATCCACTGGAAGGAAGAGAGCTGAGGCAATAAAACATCCTTCCTTCCCCTTGCTGGTCACCTGCTCCCACAAAATGCCTTCGGGGGCAGATTTTACATGGGTCTGGCTTCTGCCCATTTCAAAAGGATGCGGCTAGATGGGAAAGGGTGGAGCAGAGGGACCATTTTTGGCCAGGGTAGTTGTGAAACACCTGCTGTCCCCCTTCCACCCTCAAGCCCAAGAGCTTCACAGGCCAAGAATGAAGAGACTGCAGAAGCAGAGAGGTTGGACGAAAACGTACAGCAGGCAGGATGGTGAGGCCTCCGCTAGCTTGCAGGACTGCCCAGTAAAGGTCAGACCTACCCTACACATCTCGAGTTCCCTGGTAGCTAATATTACCTCCAAGCAGGCCTCTGGGACCTACTTGGTGACTTGGCATATGTGCTCACATCTGGGCAGGTGTGTTAACAGAAGTGAAAGTCTTTCAGTCGCTGGGAGGTGCTCAGAGAAGACATTCCTCTCCCATCCTGCTCCAACTCCTGCCTGCTAACCTTTCCTGGAGAGGGTCTCTCTAATTATCGGTGGGAGAGCAGACTGGCACTCTAACCAAAGGGATGCTTGTAAGAGTGTCAGCAGGGGCAAAACCAGATCACAGCATACTGCTGTAGAGCAGCTCTCTGGGAAATAATATTTCTTACTCTAATACACATTTCTTTTTTAAAATCAAGCTGACATCTGTAGCTCCTCGGGGGAATTCCTTACTTTCTGGGCATGCACCTCATTATTGGGATGGATTAGGGAGAAACATTCTCTTAAGATGGTGAAGGAGCCCAAGGATGATTCCTGTGAGAAACCATCCCAGGCTGAGACCAACATCTCACCTTGTGTGAAGTGCAGGTCTTTCAGTGTGCAGGAAACTCTGTGAGGGAATACTATAAAAAAAAAGTGAATTGTTTCTTCTGCACTCTAGTCATGTCCTCGCCCACGCACTGAGCATCGCAGGGGTTTCTGACAACATTTTGCAGCTGAGTATATTGAAAGAAGAGCACTGGGAAAGGAAGAAGAGCAACCAAAAATGTGTCATCTTCTCAGGCTCATTCTAGACCTTTTTTTTTTTTTCTTCATTATTTCATTTTTACCAAAACTCACTGTCCTAACAAGGACATCTCTGCTGGCACAAGTCCTACCACAGATGCAGTTACATAAAAAAAGTGCCTATTCTATTTGGGAATGTGGGAAAGAACTCTTGTGTCTATCAACTGCAAACTTTCACCAAGGCAGATGGGCTCAAATTCAAGTATATGTTTGCTAAAACAAAGGGAAGGGCTAAAGCACAGTTTCCTTCAGTGTCAAAACTCACCTTCCTGTTAACGTGCAGTATGTACAAAGTGTAACAGACTAGGATCGCTTATTTAAGCATCTTCAAAACAATGTTTTCTCTTTTCAGGTCTGTGTCAGATTGAAGTAGCTCTTCAATGCTATTTATTTATTTGTTCATGTCCTATCTCATGCGGGTCCACCCCTGACAAAACACTTGACATACTGTTTCACAGTCATTTTAAGATGATCTAAAACCAAGCTGCCACTGAAATGAATAATCCCAGCCTTCTCCTCTCCCTGCCTGCTGCCTCTCAGTCTTTGTCCCTTCCTAAGATCAGCTTCAGCAATTGTGCGGCTACGCATCTCACACATTCAACAGTAAAGCCTCGCCACTCAGTGACAGCTAAGTAGCTTTCAGATTAGCCAGGCCAGGGGGACACTAGGGCACAGTCAGAGGTTCCCTGTCAACAAAAAGACCTGAAGAGTAAGAATCCACCACCCGATGCCCCATCTTCAAGCACAACTGCTCAAAACAGATGCTTCTGGCATCACAGGCCCTGAGTCAAGAAGGACACATGCCACTTGATCTAAGGTGGACTGCACCACTCAGTGCCACAAAAAAATCCCTTTTTCCTTAACCTATCCAAAGAACCTGTCTTTGGTTAAAGCTGGCCCTGGCTCAGTGTGAAAGGCAGCACCAGGAGTGTCACTTAAGCTGTTCCTCCCCAACACCTTAATCACTCCCTCCCTCTGGCCACATCTGTATGTGGGTACAACTGTCAGGCAACAGAAGGCAGTAAAAGAGAGGATCCCAATAACCCTTGATCATTGATTGCTGGGCAGGCAACATGGTTGTTTCTCAGCCATCACGGTGCCCATGGTTAAGAAAGAGAGCAAAAACACAGGGAGATCACTCCTTTTACAGGCTGCTGCATGGTTTTGTCTACCCAGAAGGAGAAAGGATGGGAATTCAGAGCAATCATCTTGCTGTGGAGCTGCTTCCCTTTTATGGAGTGGAGCACCACTCCAGCTCTCACACAGCATTGCTGTGCTCCAGCTGGTCACACACACGATTGTCCCAAGGAGCTGGGATTTTAAAAGTACACTGGCCTTGAATGAAGTAGCTGGCTGGCTGATGCTCCACTGGCTGTAGACGTGTGGTGGGGGGAAACTTCAGTCATCAAGCAATTGGCGGCTCCAGCACAGAGTAAAGTCAGTTGCTATTTCAGGGAAAGGAAAGGCAACTGTTCCCTGGGGGGAATGACTGCACTAGCCCAGCGCCAGGAATAGGATGAGATTTTTAATTATTTTTTTTTCCCCCAACACTTCAGGAAAAGCGAACACACAATGTTCATTCGCAGGGATCGTTTCCTGAACATGATGTGTGCTCGCTGTCCCGCAGGTCACTTTCCAGTGTGTCACATCCTTCTGCACAAGGGAGAGCAGGAAATAGCAAACTCCCAGTATGAGGCAAAGCATTCCCATCGCAGCAATTGGTCCACAGGAGCTATAAATTGGTCTCCTCCAGAAACAGATCAAAATTTGTCTTTGGGGAGGTCAGCTGGAAACTAAAGGTAAGTTCGAACCAGTATTTTTTGAAGTCTCTCCATGTACTGTATTAGGAAAGCTTTTGCAGGTTTTGGACTAATGTATACCTTTATTGCTGTGTAGATTTTTCTCTAAGAGCAGGAGTTGGTTTTGCTTTCCTTTATGCTGGCATAAATCAGTGTATTCAAAAGACATGCATCACTGCATGGCTTACGCTATATATTGAATGACTGTTCTACTAACTGCAGTGAGATGGCCGTTGTTATTACCTGAGACTGTTCTCTGCATGAAAATCTGCAGAACAAATTGTTAAGAGGCTACAGGAGTTGATATATTTAATAATCATCATATTGATCTGTTGTTAAGTTATTGATGACATGCTCATTGTTCATTTCAATGCTGGTATACATTTAGCTTAGTGTTAGTCCTTGTGCTTTCACCTTCATCTCTGACTATATTGTAAAAAAGAAGAGGACACTGCCTCCAGTTAAGAAAAGCACAACATACTAACTGGGTCAAATGATGATACCAAGAGAGACTGAAGCTGTTGTTTTGAAGGGTATACAGGGAGGTCCTAAAGGATTCTGCATGAGATGGATTAGGACAAGTAGAAGGGAAAAAAAAAAATGCAGTGAGAATTATTTACTTACGTACTTCAGATAGAAAGACTCTCTATGGTAGGAGGTTTCCTCCTTCTGAAACACAGGGATTCTGCAGAATGAAAGCCCCAAGGCTTTAACTATACAGTCTGCTCATGTGAGGGATCATGCACCTCCAGTTCAAATGGTACAGAAGACTTAGGAGGGAAAAGGTAGCTGCAGCAATGAATAGTTTTTCTTAGTTGGCCCTAGGACAGGATCTCTCTGCTACAAAGGGTTATTTTGGCTATGAGGACATTATGTACTGCAAAAAGCTTCTCAGCTTTATGGCTAGACCTTGCTAGGTGCAGAGGCACCACAGCCTTGGGCACAGTGTGGTGTTCTGGAGCACAAAACCTCTGCTTCCACCAGATAACTAGTGATGGCACATCACTCCTGTTGCCTCCCTTGGTTTGGTTGCCCTGTATGTAGGCAGGGTTAAAGATGCTGGCTTCCTCTGTAAAGCACTTTGCAGCCCTATAGCAACCTGCAAATGCTTATTGGAACATTTCTTTCTACCCTTGTGACAAAGAACAGAGAAAGCAAACAGATCGCCTAGCACTGAAACCCTGAAGATTCACCCTCTAGAAGGAAAGACACTCTCCTGCTATCTTGCCAGGGGAGGTTGCCATACCCATCAGTTTTTAAGTCATTTCTATTCACAGGTCCCTGTATTTTCCCTGTTCCCCCATCCCCAAGGGAGTGTGCACAGAAACTGGGCTCACTTTTCTAAGGTACCCTTGATGAACCTTTTAAACTGGCCCATAGGCCTCCCTGCCACTGTCACTGGGGGTCCACCAACACAGGTTGGACTGAGCACCACAGAACAACAGTTCCCATCTTTGTCCAGACTCTGACGCCAGGTTACAATAGGAAAAATATGCTGCGGGACCTTGAGTTGCTTAGGCTTAAAGAAAGGAAGGATGTTCACAATACCCGTCTGAGGCGTCAACGAGCTTCTCACCTCCTAGATGGAAAAGCCAGACCTTGACTCCCCTCAGCAGCTTCCCTCTGTCCTCCTTTAATGGGAAGTGGCCCCTAAATAGCAACCTGGGATGGGTGGCTTTCACCTCCTCGGAGCCTGGCTTTTCTTGTGAAAGATGCCCTTGAATATTGCAGATCCTCTGAATCCCATTGTGAGGAAAACATATTAGTTCTGACAGCATTACTACTCTGGGCAGTGAGTAAATCTCAAGGGAATTTCTGTCCCCAGGGTTGGAAGAGACGTTTTGTGTCTTCACAGAGGTAATAACAACAGCACCTCTGATCCCAGCCCTTAAGATATTTCAGTCTTCTCAGGGAATAAGAAAAACTTCTAAAAGTTCCTCTGTCTGAAAATGTTCCTCTGTGTACGTGCGTGTGTGTGTACGTGAGTGTGTACGTGTGTGCAGAGAGCAAACCTTTCATGTAGCTGGGTGAAGCAAAAAAAAAATTGGCTGGATGCCATGTCTGAAGTGGTGGTCCAGGCTGAGCATGTCTCATGTTTTTTTTTAACATAAATCCCAACCCAGCCTTTTCTGTTTCTGGACAGAGGCCATGGAGAGAAACGGTGCTGCTTTTCCCCAAACACTAGACCCCACACACCACTTCCACGTAGTGCTGCTGGATCAGAGACGGAGGTTGCGTGGCCAAATTGCTCACCTTCACAAGGCGGCTCATAAACTCAACAAGCTCCGCAAAAGGTCCCTGATTGCCAATGTCAGCGGAAGCACCCTGACCGCCGCAGGAGCAGTCACAGCCATCGTGGGGCTGTCCTTGAGCCCGGCAACACTGGGAGCCTCTCTCTTGGCATCAGCTGTGGGTCTGGGCCTGGCCACTGCCGGGGGGGCCATCAGCATCACCTCCGATCTCTCCTTAGTGCTCTGCAATTCCCGGGAGGTGAGGAAGGTGCAGGAAATTGCAATGACTTGTCGGAAACAGATGAGGGAAATCCTCGGCTGCCTGGAGTTCCTTCGGCGGGGGCAGGGCCCGGGGGACCCCACACTGCGCCAGTCAGAGAAGAGGGCCTCCATCTCGCTGTACAACTCCATCTGCTTCATGGTCTTCTGTGGCTCCCACAGCTTTCTCGTGCCAGAATACACAAAGGAGGTCACAAAAGTGAGCCAGGCTGTGCTGAAGGCCAAAATCCAGAAGATGGCTGCCAACCTTGAGACCTGCACCAGGGCAATGGATGAAGTATGTGAACTTCTTGAGTCCAGGACAGAGGTTTCCCCATGCACAAGGAGACTCAACTTGGGTGCTAAAACCACTGCTGAGATCCCGAGACCATCCAGCTGAAACAGTGTTTGACCCATACTTAAAACTGGTCTCTGAGACATCACATTATTAATTGTCACCATTAGCACTGCTACCTGTTACTATCATAATATTGGTGGTGGTAATCCACACAGGTGCGCACATCTCTTATGTGCCATATCTATATCTGAACACAAACTCCTTCCTGATAGGAAGCTAAAGCTTCCAGACACATACACCGCCTACTGACAGTAGCCACCTGATTCATGTTGGAGGTTATGATGGACACGTGGACTATTGTGTACACAGCAGTAGATCCCAGAGCCTGAAGACAGGGGTAGGTGCCTGTTCCTCAGACCCATATTTCCCCAGCCATCTCCCTGGCTCTGCTTCCCCAAGGCAGCAAAAAGAAGTGGGTCAGGAGGCTGATGGAATCCCTGCAGTCCTGGTCTTATGAATCCTATCAGGGCTTATGAATCTATGACTGGTAAAAGGACTGGGGTACCCTCAAAAAAACAGCAGCTGCCAATTTCCAGTAAAGTTCCATTACTGAGGTACCTCTGGAAAGGCTGTTGAAGGAAGCAGCTCCAGATATGTAAGACTGTACAGATGTCTCATCATCCCAGGGTGAAATAGCAGGGCCAGAAATTGTTATCCCTTTTGAAGAAACCTCTCCAGGCTGAGAACTGTGATGTTTGTGTTCTATTTATTTACATAGGATTATTTTAAGGTTTTGATATCGTATTTAAAGATGTACATTTTTTCTCTTTTAAAAAGGAGGCCTCTGCTCCAAAGGAAATCAGCTGTTCTTGGAGGCAAAGCAAGTCTGTGGCATGTGAGAGCAAGTTACCCGTTCTTCGGCTATGAGGGAGGGCAAGTCCCTGTAGGAAAAGGAAAGCATGGCCTGAATGCTGGTAGTTATAAAACTGGTAAAACGCAGTCAACCAGTGACAGATCTTAGGAACCAAAAGAGGGAGAAGGACAGGTCAGTGACCCCGGGACCAGAGCCTGCCTCAGGGCACTAGTGGAAGAAAGCAGTTATATCTCTTGCAGCAGGAAGGGAAGCGTAGGTTGGCGTTACTGGTCTGAGCTGGAACCCAGCTGTGATGGGAGCACATCTGAGAGGTGGAGGTGCCACTCTCCATGCAGTCAAGCAGCCCGTGAGACCCATAGTGGTTTGTCCATGAGGGTGGAGGCAGCACTTATGGAGAGCTACCCATACTCCTAGCAATGCTTGCTCGGGTAAGCTTAACATTAGAGATATATATACTGGTACTAATACTCCAGAGGGGTGCAGAGGAGTAGGATGATTCAGTGGCAGAGCACTTACAAAGGACTAGGACCCTGTTTCAAGTGACTGCTCTGATAAATATGTCCTTTGTGATTTTGACCCCTCAGTGCCTCAGTTCTCTGTCTAAAAATGGGGATAGTAGCACTTCCCTACCTCACAATGATGTTTCTGGGACAAATATTGCCAAGTGCTCAAGTACTGTGATGATGGGGATGATGTCAGTCCCTTGAAGAGGTACAATGAAGAGACCCTGGAAACTAGCTTGAGACAACTAGATGAGTTAATGCAGGGATAATTCCACCTCCACAAGTAGGCCCCAGTGGATAAGGTAAACTTCCCTGCAGACGCACGAATCAAAATGATCAGAAAACTCACTTGGTAATTCTGTAATGCTGAGCAAAATCTTAGGAAGGACAACACTACATTTCACAAAGCTTTAATCCTTGTCCTTTTTGTCTCTTCCGCTCATGACATCAACATTTGTTTTTACACATAAAAAGAAAAAAAGCTTTGGTCCCTCAGAGTGTGACTCAGATGCCTGTAATGCCAATGCCTGTTTGCCAGAAATGAAGTACACTGCTAGTTCAATTAAATTAATATGAAGCACTTTTGTGTCAGCGTCTCTCTGCACACCTGCATGTGATCACACTCCTGCCCCCTGGCTCACTCTGCTCAATTTCACGCTCCAGACACTGGAGCCAGGGAATCCATAGGAGCAGCTGGATGCATTCAAAAGGGGTAAATGAAAAGTGAGTTCATCAGCTCCGTGCCACACAGCTGGCATTTGTGTATAAGTGTGTTTAAGTCTGTGTGAGTGCATACCCCAGTGTGCAAATTAGACCATGTACACTGTGGATGCTGATCTCTGACATGCAAACACTGAGGTGCATATGTGTGAGCAGGTAAGTGTGTTTTTGGCATGTGAACTGCACACTACGCAAACGCAGACATGATGATAAATTTTCCTTAGTATATCCAGCATATCACCAGCTAACTCTACCAGATCAGTTAGGACCTAACTACACATCCGAGATGGCTGGTTTTATCATCACAGAGAAAATTATAAAACATAGAGCTCTCCTACCTCCACCTCAGTTTTCTAGTAATGCTCTTTTGTCCACATGTCCACACACACAGGGAACACATAGGAAAAACAACAGCTCTGAATGGACTAAGCTCACTGGTAAAAGAATCTGAATTTGATAGCTTAGAGCTTCACAAGGGCTGATTTGCTCTGCTCAGCACAGTCCTGCACTGCAATCACAGCCACTGTTTCAGCAGCTGGGACAAATCACAAACTTTTGCTTCCATTCTCAGCCACACAGGTCAAAAATATCCAACTTCTGTTTTTCCCTAGATTAATCCTTCACTCGAGGTCAGGATTTGGGTTGTTGCACAGTGCTGCTATGTGAGTGTGATTGAGCGCAAGGTACAACACTCCCCTGGCCAGGTCTCAGCCACTTCCCTCTCCAGGTTTGTTTGCTAGGAACACAAAGGGAGGCTCAGGCAGGGTGTGAGGCCTGCAGGCTGGAAGGTCTGTAATCCTACACAAGACAGAGGAGCTGTGTGGCTTTCTTTGCTCCAAAACCCATCCAGTGCTCTTGGACACCTTCTAAGCTGGCTGGTCCTGTGAATCTAAGTCTGTGCCCTCACACCTCAACTACACTTGATCTAGCAGCTAGTAGACAGGGCAGGAGTCAGATCCTCCTCACCCAGCTCCGGGCATGACGTCCTGTCTCCTCCCATGCAGTCAGCACTGGATCTCATGTGATACCCTGGGGAGCCAGCTTTGGGAGCTGTGCTGGCAGAAATCTACAATTTTGGGGCCAAGATTAATTTCTTACTTCTTCCTACTCACTGCCGGGTCAGATGAGCACCAGAGCTGGTAACAAGAAAGCATCAGAAGCAAGTGGCCTGGGCTGGGACAGGGGTACACATACTCCAGTATTAATATTGGCTTAGTTGCAATATCGTGACTCCCTTAGAGTCACAAGAAACATTTGGGGGAAGTGTCTTTGATAAGCAGCTTTTTTGCTAGTAGTTATGTTATTTACCCTTAAAAGTAGCAGATGTGATGGTGGAACCCTTCCTTTGGTAGCTAGGCAGTGGGTTGAGAAGACTACGTGTGTGATTTGGTGTTTAGCCTGGGCTGGCAGTTATGAAGCCTGGCCTCCTGATGCCATTTTTACTCCCCTTTTATTGAAACTGCTGCATGGAGGAACGATTCAATGGTGAAGCAGGAATGCAAACATCATTTTAACACAAAGTCCCATGGTATGTTTTGAAAGCATAATAAAAGGTATCTATGACAAAGGAGCCCAAGTACAGTCAGAGAGTCAGGATACCCCAGTAGCCTACCTCTGGGCATCCCAGTGGGAAGACAAGACCATTTACGATTAACTGTGACCTACTATACACACTGCTCATCTTGTGTTATTATGCAACCCTTATGAAACAGTTGGCATTATACCTGCACTAAAATTCACCTGCTGTGGCTGCTCCCACCCTGTCCCCCCTAAGGAAGATTGAGCTTGCAACATGCAGTAGGGCTAGAAACATATTTGGTCAAAAGTCAAGTCTAAAAGCCCTGGAGTGAAAATTTCTAAATTCAGTATAATCTGCAGTGTCCTGTGCTGAAAAACAAAAAGGGAATCATCATTTAGAAGTGGCACTTATTTTATCACACACGAGTGCTTCCAACAGCAGTTTAGGACACAAGGGAACTTTTATTCAAATGCATCTACTAACAAAAGGGAATTACCCAAACTGGAATTTTACCAGAATAGAATTGCTCCACCTTGCTCCCCACCAAAACAGCACCTATCGTATTTTATGGGCAATGAGTTCAACAAAGAAGTTGAAGTCAAGCAGTGACTTCCCATCACATCCCTGGCTTCATTTCCTGAGGCGTCCCAGTGACCCTTATGAGGGTTCATGCCTAAGCGCTGGCCAGGCTTAACCTTTAGTACTAATGATATATAGCAAGCTCATGGCTCAGACTGCTGTAATTTTTGAAACATGTGGCCATAACTGGTGTCTACATTGGGTGTTTCTTGTTGGGTTTTTTTGTTTGCTTGTTTGTTTAATTTATTTCAAAATCATTGCTCCTGAGCACAGTGGTATGCAGCAGTTTCATTTCCACTGCTGCCCAGTGAATTGTTTCAGGTTTCCTCTCCTTTCTCTGTCATGCAGAGAGTTTGTTCGGATTTCCTCTCACTTTCCTCATTGTTCGGGGAGCAGAGGAAACGGCACGCTTGGAATCCAGTGACAGATGCTCAGGTACGTCAGCATTTCCACTGCGAGCACACCCAGTTGGGCTTCCCAACGAGCAAGAGAGGAAGGTCTGTTCAAAAATGCAGTCACGAGTTCCATTTTGCAGTCAGCTCTGCTGTACTTTCGAAGCCTGAGCTCTTGGGTACATTAGCATCCTTTTCCCTAAAACAAAGGATGTTCACCTAGCTGCAAGGTTGCCCTGCTGCAATCAGCATCGGGACTACAGGTCAGAGAGGCCATACCCAGATCAGATGGAAATCAATGAGCTCAGAAATACCATCATGACATGATATTTTGATGCTGCTTTCCCTCAAAAGACACTAAATCCATCACCATTTTCACCTCTCACTGTGCACTTGCATGCTCCCTGCCTGAGTCACAACAGCAGCAATCAAGAGAGCTGAGGGAGTATTTGCCTCTATTCCCATCCCCTATTCTCTCATTTCATGCTGTGAGTTCCAACAGTTCAGTTTATTTTATGCATTTCTGGCACTTCAAAGCTGCACATTGGCAATTACCATAAACAGGAAAACAAGGTAGAACAATGACAGTTCTTGACTTTTCTTCTTTTCCCTTCAGTGGTAATTCAAAACGCTTCATACCAGCACTTCTGAAGTTAATTTGCTCTTTCTGTGTATTACATATGTAAGTTTAAATATACTCTTGTATTTTTGTGCCTGGCTAGCTCATTTTGACTTGTTCTTTCACAACTGTAGAACTTACATAACTGCCTAAGCAATGCAAACGTAGAGCTGCAGGCCGGAGGCTCATCCATTTGTGGTTAATGCCAAGCAGGCAGGTTTTAACACAGCCAATTCAGTGTGCTTTTATCCCAATACAGGTGGCTATAGATCCGTAACTCCCACTTCTTTGGAGGCCTCTCTCAGGGAAAATCCACCCACGGTTTCTAATTGAGCAAAGCATCACACTTTCTGCATAAATCAACCCTTTCTTGCAGAAGCGTAAGCCCAATTAAGTTTAAAGGCAACAAGCCCTGAAGACATTTAGAAGAAAGGCCCCCTCAAGTGCGCTCCTTGACAACCTTGCCCAGGTTGTCGGGATGTTTCCACAGACGCGGCAGCTCGGCTGACGTCGGCTCCTTTACACCCGCAGAGGAGAAAACGGCAGCACTTGCCACGCCGAGCATGTCACCCGCTTCCCGGGGGGCTGCACCCTGAGGAGCTTCACACGCGGAAGACACCTTCTGACCGCCCCTACCTCGCGGCAGCACCACCACCGCCACGCTCCTTTGACGGGTGACGGGTAACGGCCAACGGGTGACGGGTGACGGGTAACGGCCAAGCGGCCAACGACCACAACGCCGCGCGTGGTCCATCGAGCCCCGCCCCGCCCGCTCCGATTGGCTCGCTCCTCCGAACTACAAATCCCATAACCCCTCCAAACTGGGGGGAACTACAACTCCCAGAGTGCTCTGCCCTGTCTCAGAAGGGGACGGTCCAAAATGGCGGCAGGAGGCGAGGAAGGGCAAGCGGCGGAGCCCGAGGCAGTGGCGGAGCCGGAGCCGGAGCCGGAGCCGGAAGAGCCACGGAGCTTCAAGGACCTGGTGAGGCCGGGCTGGAGCCACTTCATCCCCCGCTGCTCCTTCCCCCGCCCCGAGGAGCACCCTCCCGTTCCCGTCTCTCATATCAGGCGGCGGGGGGGGGGCAGCTCCTCGCAAGGGCCGTGCCCCACGCCGTCCCGTCGTGGCTGGGCCCCGGGCTGCGTCTCCGTCTTCCGCGGGCTGTAGGCGGCCTCAGGCCCGACGGAGCCGCCGGTGCTCGGGGGGAGAGGGGGGGCAGGCACGTGTGCCGCCGGCGCGTCGGTCGGCGGGCGTGGTGGCGTGCTCGGGCTGGAGGTCTGGGGAGTTCGGGCTTCTGCTCCGGTGATGTTGGCGTTGCTGCTCCGGTCTGTGCTCCTCGGCCGGCTGCCTGTATTTTCAGTTGTGTTAACTTGCCCTGGCGTTTTCCTTTTTCCGTGCGCATGGGATTCCACACGCAGAGAGCTCTCTTCCCCCCCCCCGGGGGTAAGTTCCTTGTGTAAACTAGGGAAAAAATGACTCGCTTCTTACAGGTGGCGGTCACCTCCAACAGTTTTGAATAAATCTATGAAGTTACTGATAGAAGTGGGGGTCACTGTGACTAGTCTGCCCTTTTATGTAGTTGCATTGAAGGTTTGGTGGGGTTTGTCTCTGCTAAAGACAAGCTTGACTCTGTTGCAGCATGGAATTAACTCTGTGTTTTAATTCAGGTCTCCTTGGTGATGTCTTTTTCCCTTTTCTCTTTTCACTAATATTCAGGGAGTTACAGATGTTCTGTGTGAAGCTTGTGACCAGTTAGGATGGAAGGTGCCAACAAAGATCCAAGTTGAGGCTATTCCAGTGGCTCTCCAAGGTGAGCAGTGTGCTTCTCTGATCCCAAATCTTGGGATGCCCCAGGAACTCTGTGTGAATGAATGAATGTAACTGAGTGAGAAGTGGCATGGATAAGAGGGTTCTCACTTCATCACTGAAGATCTCAGTCTAGAAATAGTCTCCGTGTTCATTCTTGTGTCCTGCACAGGTGGACCTTGGAATACTAATTTCTTCTATAACATTGCCTGCAATTGCAGACTTTCAAATGGGTACACATGTGGGTTTTTGAGTGTTCACTACTGTTGCACAGTTAAATAGGCACTCCACGTTAAATAGAATTGTTGTCAATCATTTGAGCTGCTTCTTTCTGAAATACTCAAGGATACACAGGAAACTTCTGGTAGATTTAGGACTGTGCCTCTTCTGGTAGAGACCTACAGTGTGTGTCTGAAACTGGAGATGCCTTGACTGATAACAAAGTTTGTGTAATCTACTTTGTTGTGAGCAGGTAATTCTTGGAAATTAGATTTTTGGAGTGGCTCATAACCAAACCACAGTGACTTTCTGTAAACATCCTGGATAAATTACTGGATTCAGCGAATATTTCTGCCTCTAGAATATTTGTTTGTTTGTTTAAAAAAAAAAAAACCAAAACAAAACACCTTGAAACAGAAGCAGAACAATGTAGTGACAGAATGGGAATAAACTTTCAGTGCCTACTTGTCTACTCTGTCCTAGTACTTGACTATTGTCAGACTCTCTCACTCCACATATAAGAGTCTCTTGGAGTGGGGGGGAAGTAAGATTGCATTCCTGAGAAGTTGTCTGCAGTTTAAGGCCTGTTGGCAGCATGTTCTTCTCAGCTGTAGGAGATTAGGAGGTCAGAATGGATTCTACTGATGAATTCTACCCTGTTGCCTGCACTGTTTTTGGGCAAAGGACTTGCAGTCCTAATCCTTAATGCTGCAGACCAATTTAGATTACTTTCTTAATCAATGGTACAAAATTGCTTGTGGCTTGTGAAATGTGAGTTTGGTGGTGCTGTTGTCTTGTAGTTGGTATGACCTAAGTCTCAACCACTGGAGTCTATTTCCTTGTAAGCCAGTAAACAGACAACAGTTGGTCTACAATACTTAACCAGATAGAAACAATAGACTGTAAATTGACAGACAGATTTGAGAAATAATAAAGTAAAGCTTTTTTTTTTAACCTGAAGTTAGTATGAAAACCTGTATATTGGCAGAAATTTAACTAGAGAATGGAAATAATCAAGACTGTAATTATTGTACAAATGAAGTCACACTCTAAACATGCTGCAGAGATGTTATGAAATTCTTTGTTTTGATCCTTTGTTCTCCTTCCTTTGTGTGTCTCCTTTTTTTCCTGTCCTTAGGGAATTCTTGAGCTTTATTGCACAGTGCTTTAAAGGCTTCTTTCACTGGTCTAGATTTGTAACTGTTTTTGCCCTCCTTGCTGCTTCTTGTAGGCAGAGATATCATTGGACTGGCAGAAACTGGCTCTGGAAAAACAGGAGCCTTTGCTTTGCCAATTCTTCAAGCACTGCTGGAAACACCTCAGCGATTATTTGCTCTTGTCCTCACACCAACAAGGGAGCTGGCTTTCCAAATCTCAGAGCAGTTTGAAGCTCTTGGGTCCTCCATTGGTGTCCACTGTAGTAAGTAGCTTTGTGATACTGGAGTGGTTTTCCTGAAGACTGAAGTTTGTCAGCTCTAGATTGCAAAGGAAGAAGTAGAGAGTATTTGTATGGAGGGTTGAACAAAAGATGAGGAAATCTTGTGATAGTGGAAGACAGAGATCTGGTATCAGGTATCCTCAAGCCAAGACAGAAAGAAAGACTGTGGTCTTTCCTCATGGAGTACTCTGCAGCTCTTCTGCATTTTATGTCCAAACAGTTAAAGATGGAAGTAGAAGAGAATCTTCTCAATAGTGACTTTGTGTCCAGTGAAATTGAATAGAGCTCCACTAGTGTGATATATAGTGTGATGTAGTTTAATCTTTCCATCAGACTGTCTGTATTGGTTCTTTAGATATTCTCTATAAACATAAAAGCTTTGTGGACATTTTTAGAATTCCTAGATTTTTGCGGCTGAGTTAAGCTGAAAAGAATAGATTCTGCTTGTAGCTCTTCAGCTGTGAAAATAAAATACCTGGGCCCAGTAAGGACTTAATTGTTTCGCTTACGAGGCCTGTGAAGGTCAGGTGTGCTAAAGTAAAGTGAATTTTCATAAAGATAAGTAGCCTTTCATTTGTACAGAGTTGTTGTGGATGGCAGGGAGTAGGAGGAAACACTATGGTGCCAGGGGCTGGCTAGTGCTACAGTGAGAGATTCATTATATTCTATTTGTCCTGCAGCGGTTATTGTGGGTGGAATTGACACGATGTCTCAATCCCTGGCCTTAGCCAAGAAACCACATGTTATAATTGGTAAGTGAATGTGTTGGGGGCTCGGGGTATGAATATTATCAAACTGCAGTTGTCCAAAGAAAGAGTGCCAAAAGGTTTTGTGCATTTGAAGGAAAAGTGAGACAACATCCTTCATTTGTTTTTTGTCCTGAGGTTTTGAGTACTGGCTTGTTAATGTTTCTAAAGTATACACTAGTAGCATTGCTGCTACAAACTCGTTCCAAAGCATTCCTGCTAGACTGTCTTTGGCTTGTTTTTTCATTCTCCTCAAGTATTAAAAATGCTTGTCTCATCTTTCTCAGTACAGCTTGTCTACAGTCTGTTTTGCTTTACTTTTTTTAAATTTTATTTTAAGGGTAGAGGGGGAAGGAGGGCATTCTTCAGAAAGTCTGACTCCATTAGTCTTACTTCAAAACACTCTGAAGATATCCTGTGAAAGAGTCCTTCCCACAAAGCAATCAGCCTTTACTTGTCTTGGGCAAAGAATCCCATTTCTGTAATGGATGACTCACTTGGCTCTTTGGATCTTTTCCTTTGCTTTCATTCTAAATTTGTTCTCATGATTTTGTTGGTAGCTACCCCTGGACGTTTAGTTGACCATCTGGAGAACACAAAGGGCTTCAACTTACGAGCTCTGAAGTTCCTAGTGATGGACGAGGCTGACCGGATCCTTAACATGGATTTTGAGACAGAGGTAGGAATCTGGTAGAAGAAGAGCTTGGAACACCAGATGAGTTCCTTAAAATCGCTTCATACAGTCACACAGTAAACACTGGGAAATTAATAGCAAATTCTAACTAAGATCTAATAATTGCACAAAAATCTATGATGGCAGTAGAATTTAGCAGAGTTATGCAGAGCAAGGCAGTAGAAGGCATTTTGTCACTGAGATCTACTAGTTTCTCTGGAGCACCTGACGTTGATGCAGTTACTGTAGAACATGATCACATGTACATTCCTGTGAGAATATTGCCTGATATTTGCACTGCTATTGGACTTCTGGAATACACACTGCCTAATTGTCAACAAGCTGTCACCCTACACCTTCCCTTTAGAAGAGGGGAAGTTTGTTCCTACTGGGCGTCTTAAGTTGCACACATGTATTACTCTTCGTTTGGATGATCGTTATATTTGGAGGAGGCTTATGTCTTGACTGCTGTTTTATTCAGTGTTTCCATTTCCTTTCTATTTTTACAGGTGGATAAGATCTTAAAAGTGATTCCTCGAGACAGGAAGACATTCCTGTTTTCAGCTACCATGACAAAGAAGGTGAGAGCAGAGTACTTTAGTTCTCCTTCCATCAGGCTATACTGTTGACTAGACTGTATGATACAGGTTTCTGACAAGATCTCTGTCCTTCTAGTACTAACTTACATAGATCTTCCCAGGTTCAAAAACTCCAGCGTGCTGCTCTGAAGAATCCTGTTAAATGTGCTGTTTCTTCCAAATATCAGACAGTTGAAAAACTGCAGCAATACTACATTTTCATCCCCTCCAAATTCAAGGTAATGCTACTTCTGTTTCTTCCCTCATCTGATTGTGTCTTGTCTTGGCTGTTGCCACATCTGCCCAATATTTTGTCATCTTTTCTGGCTTATACTTACTCATTAATGTGTCACATGCAATTATCTTTTTTTTTTTTTCCTTCTCTGTTTCTTTACAGGACAGCTACCTGGTTTATATCTTGAATGAACTAGCTGGAAACTCTTTCATGATATTTTGTAGTACGTGTAACAATACTCAGAGGACTGCTCTACTGCTCCGCAACCTAGGGTTCACTGCCATTCCTCTCCATGGGCAAATGAGTCAGGTATGGGCATACCCCACAAAATGGAGTAGACAGGAGACCTGTTGCTTGGGAAATTGGCTGTGCCATACTGAGTCACAACTACCTTGCAGGAAGAGTATTTCACAGCTTGTGGACTGGACTGATCTCTAGAAATTTAACTAATGTGAATGCTGCCACTGATTCTGTAATAGTTCAAAAAGAAATTGGAGAAGTGAGATTTTTTGAGTAGTTTCTCCCCCAGTTCTTCTGTACCAATATTTCAACTAGAGCACATTAACCAGGATGAACATTATTCTCTCATTCCCTTTTTGTTCTCCTCTCTTCCAGAATAAACGCCTGGGCTCTCTAAACAAGTTCAAGGCAAAGGCACGTTCTATTCTGCTGGCTACTGATGTTGCAAGCAGAGGTCTGGACATCCCACATGTAGATGTGGTGATAAACTTTGATATTCCTACGCACTCTAAGGTAAGCTAGTCTGTGTGCCAGCTGAGAGCTTCTGGTTACCGGGAGGCGTAGTGAAGCTAGACAAAGGAACAGAGACACCTTTTCTCTGTTCGGCTGACTCGAAGTCTAGTTCACACTTATGTAGATTAAAATAGTGGTTCAGCCTCTGCAATTGAGTTGGTATACCAGTTTGGTTGGGTGGCCTCATCTGAATTGTAGGACTGATCCCGTAACTGAAGAGGGGAAGTGAGGGACATTCTGTGTCTTTGTATTTCTGCTCAGAGTGTGTGTTTTGCCATATTACATCAAAGGGCTTCTAGACGTTGAAAACAGTTTTAACATGTTGCTAGTTTCAGGTAGTCATCTCTGTTCCTGTGATCCAGGTCTGACTTCACATTTATACTGTGTTTGGGGAAAAAAAAAAAAAAGTAAAAATTCTTCCATTATCTTTAATGAGGATTTGATCAAGAAGGATGTCTTTAATATGTTTCACCTTCATATCACAAAAGTACAGCAAACTGAAAAAAGTGAGTTACTAACTCTCTACCTTATAGAAAGTATGGTATTATTTTAGGGGTGTGACTTTGTTTCCCAGCCTAGTTTCAGAAAGTATACCATTAACATGCACTTCAGGAATAGCTACTGTTGAGGGGTAATGGCTTCAAACTGGAAGTGAGTAGACTTAGATTAGATATCAGGAAGAAATTCTTTACTGTGAGGCACTGGAACAGATTGCCCACAGAAGTTGTGGATGCCCCATCCCCAGAAGTGTTCAAGATCCAGATGGATGGGGCTTTGAGCAACCTGGTTTAGTGGGAGGTGGCCCTGCAACCACCAGGGGGGTTGCAACTAGATGGTCTTCAAGGTCCTTTCCAACCTAAACCATTCTATGATAACAATCAAAGATACTACACATTGCAAACAGAAGAAAGCATGGTGGTACTTTTGAAAACACTGCTTTTGACATTATAAAAGGGCAAAAGTTTAAAAAAAAAAAAAATGTTGGGGGCAGCAGCTTGAATGACATCGTTAAAGTTTTTATGCCACTACCTCTTGTCTAACCATGTCATAGAGGACATGCTTTCTCATGATGCTTCCTTTCTCCACAGATCCTGCATGGAGAAGGGAGTATTTTAATTTCCATAATGCAGTATAAAACCTGGAAAACAGCCTAGAACCATATAAACAGAAGACACTCAATAGATGCTTCCAAATTGTTCTCATTCATCCTCCCTTTCACTGTGCTTGCCAAACTTAAATCTACTTGCCAGAGAGTTTGTCTGGAAGACAGGCTATGTAGACCACTAGATTCCAAAACTGAAAATGCAGGCATTGCCTCACTTCAAATGTTAGCTATCCAAGGAAGTGGTAGTTCATTAGCAAAGTCATATATCACCACCTTTGTTCTGCAGTCTTCAATAATTGGAGGTGGTCTTCTCCTTTAGAAAGAGAAGAATTCAAACATTAAAACCAAAGATGTGCCTCCACAAGCCAGTATCTTCTCAAATCTTAATGCTGCATACGGTCCTGAGTATTCAATCTTGGCTGTATTTTTTCCCCTTTTTGTTCTTTCCTAAAGAAAAATTATATGGGCTGATTTCCCATAACTTCTGTGTTTAGTGCACATAACTTATTGCTTATCAAGAAAATTGTTTTCAGGATTACATTCATCGTGTTGGGAGGACAGCTCGAGCTGGGAGATCTGGCAAATCTATCACCTTTGTCACACAGTAAGTGTTAAAATGTGGCAGACTTACTCTTCCTAGCTGTGTTTCAGAGCAGAAGACATCTGACCTCATCCTGGGTGAGAAGAAAATACTACTTTTCATTTTGAGGTGCCACTTGGATTTATTTAGTGAAAAGGGAGAGAATTCAAAGTCCAGGGTGAGGAGGGAGAAAAGTCTAGGATAAATTCTAAAAGCAGGCATGTAATGAGCAGAACTATTTATAACTTGGTTGTGTAATATACATACATTTTTATAATATATAATGCACATTAAGTAAGTGTGGGGTTTTGATAAATACTGAAGTATTTGTCTAAAAAAAAAAGAAAGTCTTTGCCAAATACTTCTGAACAGAGATGAGCTGAATAAATCAGTGAAGCCGTTCCAAACAATGGCATCATTTGGATACAATTAAGAGTTGCTTGTGAGACCATCAGCACCAGTATCTGTGGGCTGGAGATAAGGAGTGATGTCTGTGGGTGGTGACAGCTGAAGCACTCTCAGGAGGGCTGATTCAAGATGGTGTCTTGGCTTTTCTCAGGTACGATGTAGAGCTGTTCCAGCGCATTGAACACCTGATTGGCAAGAAGCTGCCAGCATTCCCCATGCAAGAGGAAGAAGTTATGATGCTGACAGAGCGTGTGGCTGAGGCCCAGAGATTTGCTCGAATGGTGAGTGCTGGCTTTTTGTCCTTCTACGTGCTGTAGTAGTTCAGAATTTCCTCAGATGCCGGAACTCTTGGTCAATCTCTTGATTGTATTGCAGGAGCTGCGGGAGCAGGGAGAGAAGAAACGATCTCGGAATGATAATGATGATGATACAGAAGAAGCTATTGGTGTCAGGAATAAGGTGGCAGGTGGGAAAAAGAAGAAAAGAAAAGCCTTCTAGTTCAGTATTTGGACAGACTTTTTTATTTTTCTCTTTGTGGCTATGTGAGCTCAGCAAAAACAGTCCACCAAGCCATCTTCAGTGAATTGTTTTCAGAACTACTTACGAAATTGGGCAGTCCACCTGGAAAACAACTTCCTCTCTTCTGCTTCACCAGTTACAGACTGAGTTGGGCCTGTTGTGGTACTGTGGGACCAGTCTTCCTTTCGGAGACACCAGACCATCATCTCTGGACCTGAAAGCAGCTGTGGTCTGGCCCTGCTCATTCGCAGGGGTGCAGAATGAGTGCAGCTTTCCACTGCTGCAGCCTGTCTCACTGCCCAAATGGAGTGCATCTGGTGTCAGATAGGTCTATCAGAAGAAAGAGAGGAAAAAGTTAAAAGAAGCAGCTGAGCTCTCACAGCATAGCTGTAATGCCCTTGCCTTTGTGAAGGGATATGCAATGTGGAGAACTCCAAATATATTTTGCTTAATTTTAAAGCTGCCTGGTTTTCCTTGTCTTATCGCTGACCTGTTCTGCTTATTTTGAGTATCGGCTCTGCCAGGTTTTCTTCTGAGGTCAATCTTAGTGATTCAGGTGTGACATCAATACTGTAGATGTGTCAGCTGAAGAGTGGTCCAGCACCGAGAGAACCTGTTTCAGCAGGATTTAGGCTATTCACCGCCTGGAATTCGATCCAGAATCTTTAATGATTGACAAGGTCAAAGAGAGGTCTAGGTTTTGGTGTGTGGTTTGTGTGTGGTTTTTTTTTTTTTTTCTTTCTTTTTGTGGCTGATTCTTGTAGTACTTACAAACCAACACAAGAGGGTAGTACTTATATAGGAAAGCAGCTCATGAGCTGTATGGTGAAGAAGAGGCTCTTTCTGTGTTACCCCTATTTGTTTCACAGAATCACAGAATGGTCAGGGTTGGAAGGGACCTCTGGAGATCATCTAGTCCAATCCCCTGCCAGAGCAGGGTCACCTACAGCAGGTTGCACAGGACGGCATCCAGGTGGGTTTTGAATGTCTCCAGCGTGGGAGGCTCCACAACCTCTCTGGGTAGCCTGTTCCAGTGCTCTGTCACCCTCAAAGTAAAGAAGTTCCTCCTCATGGTAAGATGGAACGTCCTATGTTCAAGTTTGTGCCCTTTATCTCTTGTCCTGTCACTGGGCACCACTGAAAAAAGACTGTTCCCATCCTGCTGGCACCCTCCCTTTTATTATTTGTAAGCATGAATAAGATCCCCCCTCAATCTTCTTAGACTAAAAAGATCCAAGTCCCTCAGTCTTTTCTCGTAAGAGAGATGTTCTAGTCCCCTAATCATCTTTGTAGCCTTTTGCTGGACCCTCTCCAGCAGATCCCTGTCTTTCTTGAACTGGGGAGCCCAGAACTGGACTCCAGCTGCAGCCTCACCAGGGCAGAGTAGAGGGGGAGGATGACCTCCCTAGACCTGCTGGCCACCCTCTTGATGCACCTCAGGATGCCATTCGCCTTCTTGGCCACCAGGGCACATTGCTGGCTCATGGTCATCCTGTTGTCTACCAGACATTTCTTTGTCTTGGGTACAGTTCAGTGCTGTATAAGTAGACTCTTGCAAGAACAGGATAAAAGTACTTATCTTCATACCAAACCAGAAGGTTAGTGCTAGTTCCCATTGGAAACAAAAATTTTCACACTGGCCATTTCTGCTGATGGGCAGAGAAGTTTGAGAAGCTCCCTCCTGATCACTGAACGTGAAAATTTAATGTCCAGTCAAACCACTCATAAACTAGATTTTCTGCTACATGAAAAACAGTATTCAAAAGAATCTTTTTTAGATCTAAATGGATAGAAGAAACTCCTGCAGTAGTCCAGATGAGCACAATGGTTACTTTATAGTGTCAACAAATTTAATATGCACACGTATAGTAGTCAGAATGCTTTTATACGTTTATTTGGGGCAGCACACTTTGCAAAATTACATTTTAATAATGCCGTGCTTTTTGTAAGGGGAACATGTTTTTCCTTTTTTTTATTTAAAACAGCTCTGTTGTCTTCATGAGGAACAAACATACTGTCTGGTGTGAGGAGAGTGCCAGTTTTCTTACTTTGGCCTTTTTTTTTTGTAGCAATTTACTCAAATCTCCCAAATACCTTCAAGTTTTATAGCTGTAACACAGTGTAAGATCAGTGGCAGATCAGTAAGGGTACAGATCTTGGGTACATTGACTGCTAAGAGCATTCTTATAAAGCAGGAAGAGACTGCGTGTCTTCCGTGAGCCCAAGAGCAGAGGGGCAGGGGTGGAAGCCCAATAATAAGAACACATTAATTCTATGGGGCCCTTTGGTCAGGATTGCCACAGGTAAGAGGAAACAGCCCTAGAATATAGCAAAAAGAGAGTAAAATGATTGAACGTATGGGTGGAGGTGCAAATGCTCATTCCCCATGGAGCAAGGGGACTCTCCCAACTGGTCTTCTGTCCTGCTGCATGCTTGAACAAAATTTTTAGCTCTTTACAGGTGGGATGGGGTTGGTCCCACTATCAGCAAATGAAGATTAAATCTCTCTGAGGCTGCTGGGTCTCTGGAAAACCTCTTAGTGTTATTCCCAGCTATACAATAGGTGGCATGCAGAGTCAGTCCTGAACCAATCTTGCGAAGTGATGTGAAGGGCAATTTTACTGCTGGAGGAGGTAGGGCATGGTCATTCTTTTCAGAAGTAGAATAAGGCTTTCTTGAATTGATGGAGTCTCTGGCATATCTCTGTGTTCTTTCCTTTGTGGAAGGCTGCAGCCAAGGGGATCTGTCTTGTCCCTTGATGGGATCAAAGGGTCTGTATCCCTCCTCTGCAGTTGCGGGAGTAACAGAGGAGAGAAGTAGAGCTGCTCCTTGGAAAAGGGTGCAGAGCCTTTTTGAGAGGAGTGACTCCTAGACAGCTGGCCACCTCCCTTGATGTGGAATGACAAGCTGTAGAAGCACTTGGCACTAGAAAAGCAAAGGTCTCGCCACACCCACATTCTCACTGGTGCCTCACCTGCCACAGGTATGTGCATTCAATTTCAACTAAAAATATCTCAACAGGTTGGAGGGGCAGGAAATAGTTTCTTATTGTGACTACCCTGTGAGGGCTAGGTCGGAGGGTGTTTGTATAACTGAAGTGGAATAGGGAGTGTCTAAAGATGCGTTTAGTCAAAACAGAATTTGCAGCCAGGCTAAAGCAAAATCTGTAGCTGATCTAATGAAACACGAGGGGAAAAGAATGGAGTGAGACCTGTCTCTCTCTGAATGAAGGACAGTTCAGAAAATACCAGCACTGGTATGTGTGTGGCTGCATACTTTTGTACAACTGATTCCAATGTGTTTGTTCAGTCAGGAGGACTCTTGAAGGGCAGTTCTGAAGCACGCCTCTGGAGTCTTTGCACAGCAGGGAGCTGAAGTGGAGGATTAACCTTAGTGTGACGTAAGGTAGTATCGAGCTAACACAACCTGTCATTTTTTGTGTGGTTGAAACTCCAAATGAAGTTTCAACAAAAGCTGGGTTCTTAAAAGATGCTCGGTGGGGATGTTTGCAGTTTGAAACAATTCTGAACTTCCCAAGGCCATAATGAGAAGGTGATTGTTTATATACTTGTAATACATATTTTAAATAATGTTTTATAGTTTTGATTTTTAATACTGCATAGGTGACTACCTTAGGCAGTAAAGAATGGGGATATAGTGTCTTTCATTTAAGTGTTGTAGAGCTAGCAGAAGCGGAGCAATCCTTTGGAGGGGAGGAATAAAATTAAACACTGATGTCAGTGTGAATAACTGACTTCAAGGTAAGTGAGGATTGCTGCAAAAAGTAGCAGTCCCTGCAACCACACAGTGGTCCAGAGCAGAAGCTGTGCTGAATTGACCTGTCTGAAATAGATTTGGCCATCTCAGTTCTTCCCCAGTGCCATGTACCTGCTGCCCAGGGGGTGCAAGGGAAGACGTGGGCAGGAAAGCACAGCTGGGAACCAGGGTGGGGAATCCAGGGCTTTTTTCTGAGGTGGCAGCTTGAGCCTAAGTCTGCTTAAAATAATCATGAGGAACACAGCCTGTTCCAAGGACCTGGCAGCCCACCCTCCTCTCTCCGCTCCAAAAAAGTAGCAATGACCAAGAGGGAGAGTTACATACGATGAGTTTCTAGCAACACCATTGACTTGTGCTGAGAAGCAGCTCAGTTTGGGAGGGAACTCTCAGAGTAAGAAGTGATTTGGAATCTTGAGGGCCTTAGTTTACCAAGCAGGACTGAAATTAGTAAACATTCCCAGTTTAGTCAAGCACAGAAGAAGAAAAATATCCAACATACTTAAAAGCCCTTGGAAGTACTTAAGAAGGAATGGAATTGATTGTATGACCTGCAAAAGACACAGGCATGTGCCAAGCATTTTGCTGTTATATAAATATGAATTTGCGGTTTGCCTGCAATGGCATGTAAGGAGCTTCTGTAAACGTTCAAGTGAGCAATTAATTCTTGTAAATGTTGCAGAGTGAATGCTGTAAAAATCCAGCTTCGGTGCCAGAAGTAGTCCATGTAGTCATTCTGAATTCTTACTGCTCTTGCTTATGCTATTACTGGTAGATTTTGTGGGGAAAAAACCTATTGCTGTATAAGCATGGAGAATCAGAATATGGGTTTCTGACAGAATCCCAAGGGGTTAACTCCCGAGTGCTTTTTTTTTTTTTTTTTAAAAAAAAAAAAGCTACAAGACACTTTCTTAGTCTTTAGATAGCCATCTATGGCTATTCGTGGTCAGACTATGAAAGCTCCTGAATAACAACATTTAAAAGGGAGACTTAAGGGTGTTTCATTCCTCTGGCACTGAAGAAATGGGAATGGTTGCTTGCTTTCTAGACCAGGGATGAATACAGCCATGCCTCCAGTGCTGTATGGAAACTTATAATGATGACAATACCACTTTGTCTCTGCTTCCAAAGCCCCCCTGGGAGGCAGGTACTTGCCTTTCTGAACATGACAATCAAGTATATGTCATGGTTTATGGTAGGATGTGCATTGGACTGTGCCAAGGTCATGCCTAGTTGTGCAATAAGAGACAGCGGCACTGTGCAGTCTTCACTTGTTGACATTGTAGGTCTTCAGGGAGGGGTGGATGCCCTTGGAGCACGTTCAGCACTTTTTCAGCGTCAGAAGCCTGAAGCTGTGTTTACTAGAGGTTGACACAAGAGAATTTTGCATGCCCAAAGGGAAGATGACTGTTTTTATCTTTGTCTTCTCTGCTGGAGAATCCTCATCCTTACAGAGATGTACATGCTGCTCTGTTGCCCCTTCCTAAAATAAGGATAGGACTCTGTCAAAAGTTTCTGTCTTCCCTTGGGCTTGGTGCTTGCTAAGGGTTTCTGAGGAAAGGGAAATGCAATGTGGGCTTTCTGTGTAAAAATGGGGAAATGTTTTGTCTTCTGTTCAAATCCTAGCAAAGGCAGAAAAAGAACCCTGTTGACAGGCCTCTCATAGAGACTATTCCTTCTGTCCATCACTTCCTTCTCCCTATTCAATATTGTCAAGGAGAGCAGGTTTTTTGGCATGTGTTTCCCATTTGGTGGACTGGTTTAAGTCGCCTTTAATCCTCCTTAAGATTTTTACCCACAAACACATCTCTGTGTAAAGAAAGGCAAATAGCAAAACTTGCTCTGCAAGTCATCTGTGCGAAGTAGAGGAGAGTTGCATAATAAGGTTGAATTGCTTGGGTAATGCTGGCTTTCCAGAAGAAAATGATTCCTTTGTGTAGTTTTTCTTGTACATTTGCTTCATCCCATGAACAGGACTAAAAAATTAATTTTCTTGGCTTTGACGTAGGAAAGTCTTTTGCACAGTGAGAGTTGGAGTCACAAAAGTACCTTGTTTCCTGCAGTAGCAATGTAAGGTGGCACAGGATCCATGGAGCACGCCTGGAAGACAATGTGTGGAGGCTTGTTCAATTTTATTTAAAGCAACAGAAATTAAGGTACCCCAGTCAAGCATGTAATTGGATATACTTGGTCTTCTACTGTCTTTATTGCAGCTCAGTTGAAGGGAATTTATAACAGGAGACACCCAGCCTGATCTGTCCTTGCCAGCTTCTGGGCTTGAGGTATCATCAGCAGGAAAGTAATACTTCTTCGCCCTCAATATGTATTCAGAATGATAAATTTGCTACTAGTGTGTGATTTCCTATTACTGCTGCTCACGTGCATGCTCACAGGTGTGTTAAACCTTTATCTCGATGCATGCTACAGGCTCTTTTTGGTTTTTAAGGACTGGTCTTCTCCAAATGCAATTAACAATATGAAGCAGACAGCCTAATAGACTCCTTTGACAGAGCCTAGGCACAATTCTGCAGAGCTGTGGACTATTTTCTATTGGATACATTCAACTCATGTATGTGTATCTTAGTTTCGGCTCTCTCCACCCATTGGTGAGAATTGCTTTAGTATTATCTAGGAACCTTAGAGTCACCTTTCTAATTTTCAAGAAAAGTTTAGATGAAAATGCAAACTTTAAAAAATGCAAAGTATTGCCTACGCTCTCCAAAATAGATAACATAGTGACAAATATTTATAAAAGATCTATGGAAGAAATGTCAGAAATTGGTTTGCTAGTCTGCTCTCTCTAAAATCAAATTTAGAGATAATCTTGCCTCTGCCTTTGTTCAGCTGGCTGGTTGCAGCCAGGTTTGCTCATCGCAGCTGAGTTTGTTAGAGTGCTCTTCCTTGCGAAGCAAGCTAGTGTTTTGTGACTGGTTCTCCCAAGGCTCTCACTTGGATATGACTTCTCTTACTCCAGCTACACTGCTTCTGTCTAGCTCAGAGGATGACTTTTTGAAGATCTGTCCTCTGAATGCCAGGCTACCTCCCCTCTTTGAAAATACCAGCGCTGCTTTCACAGGTCAGATGCTGCCACTTGGTTTGGCTGATGAACAACTCTTTGTGATTAGTGAGGAATATCCCTCTCCATCAGGGTTGTGTTAAGCTGATGGAAGGGAAATTGCTGGATTTGCTATCACTGGTCTTGGTCTTGTATTTGCATGGATTGTTTGTGAGTATGTGACTGCTATGTTCCTTTGAAAATCCTATAGCAGATGGCTGTGGCTCTCTTGAACTCAGTAGAAGCACCAGATATAGAGGAATATGTGGCTTGTGCAGGGACCTGTTTGCCTTCTGCTGTTGATAAACCTGCAATGGGAAGACAGCTTGCTGGAGAGCATAGTATCAATGAAATCCTTGGTGAGTGTCTTTATTTCTGTATCTTACACACATAGCAAATAGGGCTTTCTTTTTTCTTTTTTCTTTTTTCTTTTTAAAACACAACAAGCCCTTTGGAAAGCTAATTGCTTTGTTCTTTCCTGGAAAGGGAAAGCCCCTGAGCCAGCAGTATTTGCTTGTCCTGTGCCAAGCAGGACACAGGGATTAAAAACTTTCAGAGCTCTCCTCCTTTACCATGTTATTTAACCTCTCCTGCTTGGGTCGGGGCAGCCTCCTGGTGGAAGTGTTTAGCTTTGTTAGCCATGTCAGCCCTTTGTTTCTCTGATCACCTGATATCTACAGGACCGTGTATTGCCAGTTTACCTGGGTAGCACAGAAAATGCATGAGGGAGGATGCTTTTCTGCCTCAAAGAGCTTGTGGGTTAACATCCAAAAATACGCTGAAGTCTGTGGAAAGGACTGTACAGTAGTTATTGACATGTGAAGATACAGGGATAAAGAGGACTGGGGGAGGAAGGGGGGGAGTCGCTCTTTATAGCTGTATGGTGAGTTGCATGAAGCTGTTATCTCTCTTGGTGGGGAAAGACCTTTGACAAGTAGAGATCTGAAGCCAACCATGGCTGAGTGACCTTGCCTTGAAGGGGCTTCAAGGATCTGGACACTCATCTCTTTGGCCTTCACAGCGGCAAGGACAAATATGTAAATTTGAGTACTGTGTTCAGTTTTGGGCCCCTCACCACAAGAAGGACATTGAGGCGCTAGAGCATGTCCAAAGAAGGGCAATGAAACTGGTGAGGGGTCTGGAGCACATGTCTTATGAGGAGCGGCTGAGGGAACTGGGGTGGTTTAGCCTGGAGAAAAGGAGGCTGAAGGGAGACCTTATCTCTTTCTACAGCTATTTGAAAAGAGGTTTCAGAGAGGGAGGAGTTGACCTGTTCTATCAAGTAACAGGGGATAGAACAAGAGGAAATGGCTTCAAGTTGCATCAAGGGACGTTTAGATTGGATATTAGGAAGAATTTTTTTACTGAAAGGGTCATCGGGCATTGGAACACATTACCAAGGGAAGCGGTGGAGTCCCCATCGCTGGAGGTATTTAAGGGTTGTGTAGTTATAGTGCTTAGGGACATGGTTTAGTGGTGGGCTAGTTAGTATTAGGTTAATGATTGGACTAGATGATCTTACAGGTTTTTTCCAATCTAGGAGATTCTGTGATTCTGTGAAATTTCTGCCTGCTTTGCTAAAATAAGGTAACTCTGCACCAGAAGACATGCTGAGCCTTAAAATAAATCCTGGAGAGAAGGAAACAGCTTGTGAGCTTGTGCACTGCCCCAGTCCTGCTTTGGCTGGAAGGCTTTTCTCTGTGGCTGAAGTGGGCAATGGGCTGAGCCCCGTGGCAGAAGCCGGGACTGCCTGACATACAGGGCTGTACTGGTACACCAGAGCAGGTTAGCCTGCCTTCTCAGCACGGCAGCAAAATCTCACTGCCCAGGTAGGCAGAGTTTGCATCTTTCTGCTCTTCTGCATTGTCTGCAGGATTGCATCATTACCCAGTCCACTCCCATCATTTGATCAGATAAAGTTGACCAAGGGACGCCACTAACCTTTGGAAGCACTCAGTGAGGGAGATCTTGGGGCGGTGGTGCCCGCGGGGGCCGGTGGCTGGGGAGCCACCTCTTCTGTGGCTAAGGGAATCTCCCTGCGTGGCCTGGGGTAGGGGAGCCCCTCCGCCCACGAGTGCCTGGGTGCAGCCTCCCTGCCTGCCTTCAGGCCTTTCCACATGGACTGACTTATTCCTTTGGAAGCATCAGTCAAGGCCTCACTTCATGTAATTAACTGGCAACCCCGTGCTTCGCTCCGGCACCTGGCACAGCCCTACTCAGTTCTGCCAAGATCCTCCCCGAGCAAGATTTTCTCATGCTCAGCATGCCCCAGAATGTGTTGCGTTATTAAGCTTCCATTGTTTGGTGCTTTTTTTGGGGGGACCTCCCATCTTCTCCCACTTTTAGCCATTATGTGTCTGACTCCCTACCTTCACCAAGAAGGTCTCATGCTTGCATCCCTCTTTCTAAGCACCTTCTGCATTCTCCCCTACTGTCTTCTCCCCAGCCTTGCCCCACCAAGCAGCCTGCAACCAGGTCCATAAACTGCCCCAGAGCTGGTTCTTTGCTGTTCATGCTGCACTGCAGTGTGATCCTACAGCCTCTTCTGGCCAGGTGCCTGCCCAAGCTGTTTGCTTCCAGCACTGCCTTCCTTGTGTTTTCCAGGGTGCAGGGGAGATGTGAGCTGCCTCAGCAGTTCCCACATGGTTCTCCACATCTTGACAGTTTTTTAAGAAACATGTCTTTGCTTTGAAACTTCTTGCCAGAGGAAGCTACTACAGCCCCTGTGCTGTAGAGTTCCCTCCATTGCACACCTGCAGGCATAGCCTTACTCAGCCATTCAGGGACTGACTGGGATCTGTGTTCACAGATGCTCTAGAAGATACAAAGCAATGAGGTAAATGTTAGAGAGCAATGGAGATCCTGCTGGGCTCTCTGGGCAAGTCTCTTGTTGCTTAATAATGTAGGACTGCTTGTTAAGAAGAGATGGTACATTTATATTCAACAGCTTCTTTAAACTCATTAATTGTATTAGTCTTAAATCCTTTTGATGAGTAAAGAGAAGGATGGTTAGATTTAGGGCAAACCTATCAAAATTTTCTGCTGTCCTGGAAGGTCAGGGTACGTCCTAACCAGTAACAGACCCAACAGTGTCATTTCTCTGCTTGATGATTATAAATGAGTAGTTAGGAAACTCAGATTTCAATTGGCCAGCAGGGGTTTTAACCATGTGTACATCTAGATTAACCACTCCGGAGATTGGGGATTATCAACTGTTATGTAATAGCAGACATTTTTTTAATTGGAACAGAACTGCAACAGATGCTGTGTTTGCTAAAGAAGCCAGACTGTCATGTAATACATCCAGAATGTGTTTTGTTTGGCAGAATGATGTATGTGGATTTCTGCTTTCCTTTGTCTTTACCTCTAGTAAAACCACACTCTGATCAGACAGATGAATCATTATAGGTTGGATTTAGTTCTTGTTTGAGTTGTCAGGTAAGAACTGAAGTTGGTTTAGTTCAGTTCCAGTTCAACACAGCTTCAGATCTACTGTGAGAGTTCAGTTCTGGCTGAGGAAAAGCTAACCCTACGTAATGTAAGACCTCATGGTAACTTCACTCCTGTGTACATCACAGCCCTTTAACTTGATAAAGCCCTTGGAGTGAGCAATGACATTGCTCAAATCCACAGCATATGTGGGATCCCTTCATTCACATACAGCATAGGCTTCCCCCCCCACACTCAAGAATATACCTCATCTTATCTCACACATGATGGGATGTGTTGTGTGCCAAGGAGAAGGTCAGAGACAGAATTTGTAACAATTCCTTTTGCCTTTTAAAATGTAAGAACAAAGGCAATGAAATTTTCTGTCTCGTTAAGTGAACCTCCCTGCAGGTCCCGGAGATGAAGTATTGCGTGCTTGCTGAAATTTAGCAGTGCTGTCTGGTACCCAACAGCTACTTTGTTTTACCTTGGGGTAAATTCTCGTCTGCATCCAGGGATTCCTGGAAAAAGCACTTTACAGCCTTTTCAGGAGAGCGGCTCATGTGCCAGTTGGTATTTCATTACTGCAAATGAATGTCTGTTATGGCAGTTTGTTAATAATGAGCAAAGAAGGGATTATCAGGCAATGCAATAGCCCTGGAACAGAAGAACCTGCTGCGGGGAGGCCCTTTGCCGTATCATGCGCAAACCAAGAGCAGTCCCTCATCTCTGATGCTTTCCCGGATAGCTCATGCTATGAGTTGAAGCTGTGTTTGCATTTCTGAAGAGGTTAATTGGCAAATAAACATTCACTATACACTTCCCTCCCGTATGGCTTTCACTTAGGGGGTGTCACTTTCATTTACCAAGCAAAACAGTCAGGGCTGCTGGGTCTGGAGAGCAGCAAGCCCAGGGGCTGCAACGGGAGAGCTTGCTTGTCCTTCTAGCCGGGGGCCGGATAAGTGGGAGGAAAGGAGCACAGCAGGGCCAGAAAGGGGCTCCTTAGATTGAGGTTACTGTCCAAATTGAAGTACACTCTTTCTGTCCATACTGCAAGCCAGAAGCTTTGTAAACCTCCTTCCTTCCAGCCAAGTCCTCTCCATTTTGCCACTAATAATGGCTGTGCACTGACGTTCTTCCCCCTCGCTTAAAGGAGCTCTTGGGTTGTCAAGAAGGTTGGAAGAAAAATAATCTTGGCAATCAGCTGTATTTTCTGTCTAGTTCAGACCTTGCTTCCTGCCAGCCCCGGGCAGAGCATCCAGGCTGGAAGTTCCTGGAGTACAGAAGTTTCTACTTCACGTTCAACAGTGCAATGCTCTCTTCTAACTCAGAATTGCTGCTTGTTTAGATCTCTGCAAACACAGCAAGTTTACAATATCTTTACTGACCATCAAGTGAGATGGCATGTGTCCCCCCAGGCGTATCTGAAATCAGGAGAGGAGTTAAATGAAGGTGTGAGGTGAGACAGAGAAACTGTCCCAGCAGCAGATCAAGAGACAGTTTGAGTCCTGCCAGCTTCTCTGAATCATCAGTGGAAATTTCCATTTGAACTTTTGATGGAATGATGGATTTTTGGTTAAAGGAGTGAGGAAGAGTGTGTTTGTGTGTTCGACTGTATGTATGTGTGCAACTGTGTTTAAGACTGTGTATTTGAAGAGGTGTGTTTTTTTCTCGGCATTTATCAGAAGACTTAAAACAGTAAGAGTAGGAATTTTATGCACAGACTGCATTTTCCAGTCAACTCTCCCTTTGAGACTTCCACTCTTTATCATGATAGAATTAAAGGGAGAATAATGAAATGGATTACATTAGGGCCTCAGCTTCAGTTTTCAAGTAATTAATCTCTCTGGCTAGGATTCAAATCTATGGCCTCAAGTGCTCCATCTTTACAAAGTGCAGCCACTGAACTACGCAGTGTTTAAAGAGTGCAGATCTTTCAGATCTGGCTTCACAAACCACGCAGAGGTGTGCTATTGCAGTGTAGCACGTGCTAAACATCCTGCAGTGAATTTTCTGTGGAAAACCATTTTCAGTGCTACTCCTGGCTTGGGATTGCCCTCTCTCTCGACCACTTCCACCAACAGCACTCTCGCACCTTGCAAGTCCTGCATTTTTATCTAATTTTAACAGATATTGCAACAGAGGCAAAAGCGCAGGAAGCTGGGTGCAGCTGGGCCGCTATGTGTGCGTGCTTGCGCGCAAGTATGCGTGTTTGTGTGGGGTTATGTGCCCACTGAGATTAGGTAGAAAATGCGAAGGGAGGCATTATTTTGCAGAAGCAAGCAGCTGGAGCAGGAATGCTGTCAGGCCTTTTAAACCCGCCCACTTAAATTTCTGCCTTAGTTAAGCAGATAGAATAGAGCGCTGTTTTTCCCCCCTCATTTTCCCTAAGTATGGCTACTTGAATGTGTATCGTTATGTCACAGATTTTTATGCTGCTTAACTACAAGATGCAGCAGGTGTGTACCAAATGACCATTGCTATGTCCCTCGGGGAGCTTAATGTCACTGGTGATACTAAGAAGTTGAAAATCTTCTAAACCATCAGTTGTGATTAGCAGGTAGGACTGGATGAAACTCAAAAGACCTTCATGTTGATGCAACAGCTTGTTGCTCCTGGCAAATATTGCACCGGGAGAATCATTCAAGAAAGGATTTTGGTGGTAGGAGTGAAGAGCTGAACTGCAGTCCTGGGCCTTTACTGAGGTAGTGTCTGGGGATACTTATGTGCCTGTGTTGTCCTCAAAATTAGAAGAGCGATCCACTCCCATTAATGCACAACATGATGGAAGAAGCGGTGGAAGGAGGCCTCCAGGCATCATCTTGTGCCAAGTGAAAGGAAGGTGGGTGCCCAGCAATGTGCTAGCATTTTAAGTGGAGGATAACAAGCTCTGTGGCCTACCCAGCTCCATAACCTCCACCCAGCATGAGGATCCTGGGCTACCACATGCACTTCCCCCTGCGATGGTGAGACCCACTGCTGCCTGTGCATGCCTGAGGAGTGTCAGACCTCCAGGCTCCCAGGGCACGCCGTCTACCTGTGCCAGAAACCAAGTGCTTCCAGGCTGCTGCTGTCTGCAGAGCAATTCCCGCTGGATGCTGGGTTGCTAAAGGGAGGGGAGTCTTCAGGATTTGAGTGAAAAGGCATTTTGTGCATGTTGAAAGCATGGTCCTAGCCCTACCCTGATGAAACACGCATTTTCTTCCATCCCTTTTCCTTGAGTGTTTGCAAGGCTTCATCAGCCTTTTTGGCGCATGAACGCTGAGCTGGGCAAGGACTGCAGCATGGGCTGAGCTAGGGCTCCCCCCATGGTTGCTGACATATGAGTGCTTGAGCTGCCCTGAAAGGCATCTGAGGAGTTTTGTGGTAATATATAATCATGGTCAAGCAGCAAACTTTACCTTGGGTGAACTAGTGAGCAGAACTGAGGTGTTGGCTTTATAAACCATTTATAAGTATAATCTGGCAACTATTACTCACTGGCATTTTTGTCAGGTCAGCACTGGCATGGCAATTCCAGCAGTCTCCAGCTCAAGATTAGAGGAATGCAAACCATCTCCCCTCAAATCATAGGGACCCACAGACCGTAATGACCATGGCTGCTGAGAAATGGCCATGTCTGCAGAGCAGACCAGTGCTAGCAGCCCCCACCTCCATCTGCCTGAGCTTTGCTGCCAAGCACCAGACAGCCCAGAAGATGAAACTGTGCAGAAGAGAAGTTTCTTCTCCCTGCGCTGCAGTAAGACATTCTTCATCAGGCCTAGCACCTAAGCCTTGTGTGTTATCATGTTCCTTGGTTACATTTCCCCGAAACCTGACTGAGATTCCCAGGGACCTACGTGGCTCCTCAGCAGCTTTCCAGCTCCAAGAGGTGACACTGGGATTTGTGGCACCCAGATATCAAGAACTGCCTTCCCTGGGGACCTGCTCTAAACTGCAGTAGGAGCAATAGGCTGTGAATTCAATTACTTGAATTTACCTTACAATTGTTCCTTATATTTTTCTCCCTCGCCGCCCATTTCCTTCAACAAAAATCACAGCATTGATTAATGATTAGCTTTGGCTGGATAACACACACTGACCAAAACTGCTGGCTGATCCCAGGCTATGGTTCTGCAGTCGATAGCAGATTTGTGCACAGCCGTATTGCTCAATAGGATGTGTCTGATTAAGATTAAACATGTAAATACAATTGCATTTTTGATAATTTAGCCAGGACAGACAATATTGAGTCTGTGCCAGCATTAATGCTGGCTGTGTGGGGACACAAATCTGTACCAGCATGAAGCTTGTTGATAAAAAATAAAACAAAATCTATCAACGCTTTTTTTTTTTTTCTGATTAAGTCTAAAAGGGAGGAGTGATTTGTGTTGGAACACAGCTTTTCTTTGTGTCATTGCGGTGGCGTTTGATCCAGGAGCAGTAAAGCAGAATTTTCTGTACCGTTGAGCAGGGAGTTTTTGTGTGCAACCCGATTCCCAGGAATGCTTCTTGCATGGAAGCAGTCCTCTGCAGAGCCTCTCACCCAAGGCACTGCTGGCAGGAGAAATCAGCCTCAGACTCCAGGGCAGGAGGGCTGTCTCGGAACATCTATTGCCAACAGCCACCCGTGTGAGAGAGGGCTGATCCTCTCTCAGCCAGAACCTCAGTCAGTCATCTCAACCCCGCAGTGTGGAGTGGAAAAAGAAGTGAAAAGGGAAAACAACTCCAGGCACAGTGGGCAAAGGATACCAAAGGGAACACCATTAGGGGCCAAGCAAGGGTACCAAAATGAGGACTGGCACACAAGGAAAGCAAAGGCTGACTCCTCCTGGAGTGCTTTGCTGAGAGTCACTCTGTCAGGCTTCACCAGCTAAAGATGCAGCCAGACACTCCCTGTCTCCTAAATGATTTCCCCAGCCTTGGGATCAGCCTTTGTGGGATAAAGAAAATGCAGGTTCTCCTGGATCTCCCTTGGAATGTCTGTCTTTCTGGTGGTATCAGGCAACATCCCCACCAGTTGGTATGTTTTCAGATCCCTTGTTTCCTGAGAGCTGTGCACTTCTCCCCAGATGTCTGTCTACACCCACCCGTATTAGTACAACTTGCTGCTTTGGGAACACATCAGCACAAAAGCAGATGAGGTTAATGTTATAAAGGAGGACTGGAGCCTTTTTAGCTGCTCTGGTAAGTGGATGGGCACAGGATACCTCCAGGAAACTACATCTAGAGGAATGGCTCAGTTGTCGTGAATGAAATATTTATCAGAATACTGTTGAAAGTCCTAAAGGAGGTAATAAATCTAATTTTTTTAACTTGCTCACAGCCTTCAAGAGCACCAGTTTTGTTGTATGAAAAGGCTCTTCCTAGCCAAAGTCATCACAGCCACAGGTGCTCTTAGCTAATCTCCACTTATTTCTCTGCCTGTTCTTCCTTCTCTCCACACTTGGGGAGTATAAAAAATAGTGTGACACCTGTCCCTGTGGGCTAGGAGCAAGTCAAAGGCATGAATTTGGCACAGTTTTGGCAGGTGCTCCAGGAGCCACCCCCACCCCTTAGTTTCCAGGTACTAGGCTGTCCGTACCTGGGATTGCATAAAGAAGTGATCCTGTTTGCAGCACAGCAGAGCATTATGTTCCTAGTGGAGAACAAGACAGCCCATTTCCATTACATTTCCAGAAGAGGTGTCTTCTCACCAATTAGGGATGCTCTGGCAGGTAATTCACATGGTTGAAACTCTTTATTTATAGGACATACTCAGTAGGACTGATTTCAGTATTTTAACAAATCTCCTTGCCCTTTTCTTGCCCAATCTCTCTCACTCCAAGTAAATAAGTGCCCTGTACCAGGAATTTGGGCATTTAGGAACCAGGAAGAGAGGGGTTGGCCAAAGACCATTTAAAGAAGGAAACTTCTTTGAGAGGAGGCAGCAATCAACACTCCCTGGCAACGCAGCACATCACTGTTATGTACTGGAAATGTTTATTTTGTTCCTGAGACTGAAAATGGCAGGGAGCACAGCATGCAGTTTGGAAGAGCGGACAGCTACAGAGACAAGTAACAGCTCTGAAGGACACCAGTATGAGTTTCTTTTGTAATTTTTTTAGAAAACATTTACTTTTTGGTGCCACACTTTTCATTTCCAAAGGAAAAGGATGTGACTCTGAGATGGGGATTTCGGTAATCCTTGGATATATGCTTTCAGAGCCAGAGCATGGGGGATTCGGGGATAAGACCCCCAGGAAAAAGCCCAGTGTTATGCAGAGGTGCCACGTGTCCCTTTCCAGAAACGTCACCCCCTGCCCTTGTCTTTGCTCCTAAGGCAGAGGTGCTCCAAGCTGGCTGCATGGACTGAAGACCAGTCACCTCTGTGCCAGGCTGTTTCCAAGGGTGTCATAATGTTTATACCTGAACTGATTTAAAGATGAAGGAAATGGATGGGGCAGAACAAGGGTGGAGGCTGCTGTAATGTTAACTCAGTGTGACTGTGATAAGTGCTGGCAGGGGGGATTTTTTTCAGGGAGCGAGGCTGTTCTTGCGTTGTCAATGTACTGCACAGGTAGCTAAGCAGAAGGAATGACACAAGCATATTTACGACGCAGTCAATATCGGTGACCAAAAATAAACATGTTATTTAGATACATTCCAGAGCGCTAAGGACCGTTTCTCCCCAGGCATCCACTTGCTTTATTACTTGGCGTAATAAAAGACACTAACTCAGTCCCTGAACCTCCCAGACATACTCCCTCAGACCTGGCTGCGCTGAGAGAGGCTGCAGTGCTCTGCCCTTTGCTGGCAGCTCAGCCCCGTGACACTGAAGCCAGTGGAGCAGGTCTGGCCCAGGGCACCGTGGGCAGCACTGGGCATCATCACCCCACGGGAGGGAACAGTGCCAGGCAATGCCAGCAGTGAGAAGGGGAAAGGAGCGGAGCCGACACAGAGGGATAGGCCAGCCCTCCCACTCCACCTTGTCCTGCTGCCGGAGGGCTGGAAGGAGAGACGTGTGTGCCTGCTGCCTGAAGGGATCGGTCCCTTCTGCCATCCCTGCCTCTCCTCGTCAGCCATAGCCACTGCTCCTTCCCATTCACCAGCAGCCAGCTTGCTTGTCTGAGCAAGCTGTTTTGCTACCAACAGCCTCCCACGCAAAGGAACCTCCAACATTACCAGTATTTTGCTACTGGATTGCATTGAAATTATTTTGGAGACTTGCTATGTACTTCAGCTGACAAATGTAAAGATCTATACCTGAATTCATTATTTTGTCTCCCTTCACTTCTGTTGGAGAGAAATAGATACTCTCAGGTGTGATTTGGTGGGTTGTGAAGCAGGTCAACTGAAACTTCCCTGGAGGTGCCTCTTTCTCTCCACCAACTATAATGGGAATCTGGATGACTGCCTCTGATGAAGAAGTCTGCTCTGTAGACACCTAGGAGTCAATTTAATTGCCCACAGACTGGTGCCTGGGACCATTTGAGATCCCCTGGGTTATTCAGTGTGAGCTGACGCTCCAGAAGGGTAGTTTTCCACAGCTTTTGTATCCTATATGCCATCCCTGTGCTGGTGACTGAGTTACAGTACCTTCAATGGGCTATTTGTCTATGCTGATGCACCAGAATGAAGTCCATATGGTGGACAGCTACATCCAGGTACCTACATAAAAGCTGGGCATCTCAGCACTGAAATAGCCAGTGGAGATTCAGCACTCAATCTATTTGCTCTTACAAAGGTGATACGAGATGCCTGAAGGTATCCAAAACATCTGCACAGGACTGCCAGATCTGATACAGGAGGTATGGGAGACCCATGTGGTACTGGAGTGGTCCCTGGAAGCTGAGCAGGATACCCTGTAGCATCTCAGATGATGCTATACGCTGATGTGCAAGCAACTAAGGTGAGGCCCCAGGCAATCCAGCCAACCACACCTGAGAGCATTTCAGTATACACAGAAGTCGGCACCTGCATCCAATCAGCTGGGCTAGTCCTTCTGACCATTTGGCTGTTTGGGAGCTGAGACACCCAGGTCACATTTAGGTAATAACCATCTAAACATCTGACATCTAAATTTAGGTGCCTTTATCTCCAAGTTGCATCCCATCCCTAAAGCGAAGTGACAGTCATCTCACCTTTCTGGTGTGATCATTGTGCCGTTTGTACTCGCCCATGTAGCCCAGTGATGCTTCTCCACCCTTCTTGGCCCAGCATGAGGGTCACAGGCACCATTTCTCAGGCTACTTACCACGAGTCAGCGGCACTTGGGCTCCTAAGTCACTTGGGATGGGTTTTTTTAAATGTAGCCCCATTTATTAGCCTTTTGAAAGTACAGGGTGTGTTTGATGACTGACTCTCAAGGATTTCTCAGGCATTGTGTAAAATGTCAGTGTTACTCTTCTTATCTTTTCTTCTTTTTTCCCCTTGATATAATTTGACACGCTGCCTTCCATGGGGTTTTGTGTGTCTGTGTAAATGTAGGGAAACGGCTGGCAGACCATAATGTGCTCTGACAAGATGCAAATGGGCTGGTGGTGCCCAGTGACCTTTGAAAACTTCCTGGGATGTTTTCCTCAGCAGGTTGGGTCCCACTGAGCTGGTGCTAAACTCCTCTCCATCACTCCTTCTTTCCTCCTCTCATTTTTCACAGCTGCCTCCTTCTTGGCTAGCTCACTAAGCCTGGGACCTACTTTAAAGTTAAGGTTAATTTCATGTAAAGAAACCTGGTATGTCCTTTCCTAAGAAGCCTCAGGATTTTACATTGAAATGAAAGTAGGAAGGACATGAGGAACTGTCCTAGGGCGCAGCATGGCCCACCCCTCAGTGACAGCGCTTGAGCGTTGCCTTTCACTCGGTGAACCACTGGTCCCTCGTGGACTTCTAGGGGATGTGCAAGAGAGGACTCTCTTGTATGTGTTTTGTGGCTGTCTCCACATGCAATATTCAAAAGGGATCGGCCCCCAGAAATAAAGCAGGGGCCCTAAACCAACCAACCAACCAACCAACCAAAATTGACATGCAGTTGAGACAACCATGGGCAGTCAGACCTCAGCACAAGTATGTACACATGCTCCTCTGGTTTTGGGAAGGACAACAACCTCCATGGTGTGGGAGGGTTTTCCAGGTTTAGGGGCTGTGTGTAGGGACCCAGTGCTTGGTGTGGGTAGGCTCTGATGTCAATTCCTTAATCAGAATAATGAAATACTCCCAGTGAGTAATATTTAAAACAACAAATGAAGTCAGGAACACGTTGGAGATACCCAGGGCTTTGGATGGGATTGCACCGATAGGTGTGTCAGGCCAGAGGCACAATGTAGAACAAGGGGGAATTTGTCATTGCCTTTATTCATGACCCGTTTGGGCCAGCAATTTGGACAAAGTGACTCAGCACTCGCGAGCAGACAGAACTGCGCCTTTGGAGAGCAGGGCTGGGCTGAGCGAGACACGAGGAAAGACAAACTGCTCTTTTCAGGAATGGAGCCTGTGGCTCTCATTGGCACCGGTGCGGGGGATGGGCAGAGCAGACGTGTCCCCACTCGCAGACTCAATGCCCGGAAAGAGCCCCGAGGAAAATGTCTCTGGAGCCGGGCTCGAAGCCACGCTCCCTCCCGGCACTGTGGGCCCATTTGCATCTCATAACCTCCTCCTCTTCCACCTCGCAAGCAGTTATCTGGCAAGAAAGCCTGCGAACGAAGAGACAAAAGGCTTGGAGCAGGGAGGGGACGCACTGCTATTGATAGCCACGGTCCCCACCCATGGGTGCCGGGAGTCAGACAGGGGAGCACCTTATCAGGCGCTTGGCTGCGCAGCGTTCAATCCTGTCCCAGGGCCGGGACAGGCAGCAGCTCCATCTCCACCCCGACGCTGGGGTGAGTGCCCCGCTGACGTCAGGGAGGCCTTACTTCATTTCCTGGCACGGGGACATGGGACGACTGTATTTTCATAGCCGGGCCCTGTCCGAGAGAAGAGAGAGAGAGGCGGTGGAACTGGAATAGGCGTGCTCAGCCACACCTCCTCAGCCCTCCAGCTGTTAAAGCTCCCAAGGAGGGCGAGCGTCGGTCGGGCTGCTGCTCGGCCAGGGTGACAGAAGCAGAGGTGACTGTGTTACTGGTGCGCCGTCGACTCGCCTCTTCTAGCCGGAGCCTCCCTGTTGCCTCCTCCGGGCAGGACCCAGAAAGGTAATTCAAGGCAATGTCCTACAGGATGCAGGGCAGACCTGCCTTCTGCGGCTGGGGAAGGATGGCGTGCAAGACCACGTGGGGCGCAGGGTGTAAGGGGTGGGAGAGTAGGGGCATGGGGTGCCACGGCGAGCAGAATGCCTCCCACCCACGACTCTAACATGGGATTGCCTGCTGGAGCCGGGGGAGTTGTGGCAGACTCCATATTTTATTTGAAATTTGTGGCTGGATAGGTGTCTTTTGTGCTTTTATGTTTTATATGTCTTTTATCTCAATGAGAGAGGAGGCTCAGGCTGGAAGGAGAAAACTCAGAGCTAAAACAAGAACCATGATTTGGGGTGAGCTGCGAAGTTACCGCAGCACGGGGTCCCTTGTACAGACTGCAGAGCCCCTTGGAAATCCCAGACACTTCTGTAGGTGCTGGATGAGCAAACTCAGCTTCGAGGTGGGGGGGGCAACATTCACCCAGGAGACAGGGCAGAGACTCTTCATGCCTCACAGGACATCTACCCTCGAAAAAAAGAAAAGGGAGTAAAAATCAGCTCAAACGGCCCAGTTCTCCAAGGCAGCGAGGTTCTTTCCATCCTACTTGTTCCAAGGGCCGTGGCAGCTGACTGTGGCAAGTAGCACTTGCAGTAAACACCAGTCAGGACCCAAAGCTATGGGTGAGCTCTATGCTGACCTGAGGTCTCACGCTGGCTCTCTGGGCTCTCCACCTTCCCTGACAGCGGGCATCAGTCTATATCTGCCAGAGCTGTGAATAGATAAACTAATGTGATCAACAGTAAATGTCTGTGGATAAAATTGTAGCACTTGCTCTCCAGATTTTCAGAAAGGTTCATTGTTTATGACTCACAAATGTCCAGATAACTCTCAGCTATTTGTGCAAGAGATAATAAATCCCCAAAATATTGTGAACAGCGATTTGTGAAAACTCCTGCATGTGTTATTCACTAATTCCATGCTCTCCATGGGAGTCCAGAGTTCCTGCATATTTGAATAACTTGCATTTTAGTGTAGCCAGCTTTTTGAAGAGCTGCACATCTCCTTTTACACAGTGAGGTTCAAAGCTGGAAAAATATTGCACCATTTATAAGCAGGTCACATTGAGGCATATGTAGGGCTGAGAATGAGTCAGTGATATTTTCCCCCTTAGTTCATCCCTTGATTAGATAAACTGCCATTTATTGAAGACTCAATCTACATTCCCCAACATCTATTGGGAGGGTTTTAGAACCAGCCTCATAACTGTAGTATGTTTATTCTGGAGGGAGAAAATCAAGACAAATGGCATGGCGGGCACTGAAGACTAGACTAGGTTAACTTTTTTTTTTTATATATCGGAAAAGAAAGGCCTTGCTTTTCCAGTGTGGGTCACCATTAAGGCCAGATTCCCCCATGTTTCATGCTGATATTGTATCTATACTCCTGTTTTGATAGATTTTAGAGACTTGAGCCTAACTCAGCAATTTGGTACCTAGAAAGCAGTAATTGGCCTCGGGGATCTAAACTCACTCAGTGCCTGCATAATGGGCTGCGAAGTGCCCAACATCCTCGTGTGGTGGTTTCTGCACATACTTCAAATTTCCAAGGAAGTAGGCAACCTAATTCCCCTCGGGCAGAGCTCACGTAAACAGCTCTCTTATCCCCTGTCCAGACGGGCTTAAACCAGGCTTACTCAGACAGCACTGAACTCCTGGTGACGAGACAGCAGGAATGCGCCGGGTGCGTTACAGACCTTGTCCATCCTTCACTCGTGGACTCCTCAAGCAGTAACTTGGTGGTTATTTCTCATGCAATGAACAGCATTAGGTCTGGCATGTCAGGCCTCCAGCCAGCGCGAGGCAATACCTTGGGGAGGGGACCGAGGTGTTTGAGACAGTTCTTATTGCTGCACTGCCATGAAGAAGGAGGAATATGAGTTTAGGGCTCGTGGTTGGTGGCCTGTATTTGCTACTTAATTTGGAGTGAGAAGAGCTATGCTGGAGGCATCCAGGTTAGTTCTCTGCAGGGTAAAAAGCAGATAAAGTTCCCCTTCATTCATAGCCATAAACCAAAGCCAAGAGTGTTTCAGAGAAAGTAAGAGGGAAAAGAAACAGAGTGACGAGTTTCCCGTTCTGCATTCCTCATCCCTGAAACTCACTGGTACGAGGTGCTTGATGTTGTTCAAACTTGTCAAAAGAGCGTGAGCTGTATTATGCCTAACAGCTGCTCTCGTATCACAAAAGCGACAGAGCAGCTCAGTCTCTGCGCTGCAGGGCACCAAGCTAATTCCTGCGAAAGCGCCTCACCTTCTCCCTGCTCCCCGCTCTCTTACGACATTGCACAACCCCAGGCACGGTGCAGAGGACGTGCAAGGTGAATTGCCTCCTGCTAAGAGGTTTGGCTTGCCCTTGATAGAGAGCCAATGCCAAATAAGGGGGTGGCTCTGCTCCCACAGCCCCATGTCCTTAGCACTGGGGTGTCCTTGCCCAGTGAGGTGGGGATGGACGTCTGTCCTGCTTCTCTTTCCCCTCCTCCGGCAGCACCCAGGTGGTTGATACAACAGCCTGTGTCTTTTCTTCTTCTACAGCTTTGGGGAAACATTTCACCGGGAGGTTATTCAAGAAGGGAAGAGGATGGCGACATCACCTCCCCAAGGCTGCGGCAGCATCGATGCTGACTATTACCGGCTCTGTGACATGCAGGAGGCCTGGGGGATTGTCCTGGAGTCACTGGCTGCAGCTGGTGTCCTCGTCACCATTTTCCTCATCTGCTCGCTCTTCTTTCTCATCTGTAAAGTCCAAGACAACAGCAAGCGGCACATGATCTCCATCTATTTCTTCTTTCTCTTAGGCACGCTCGGCATTTTTGGTCTCACTTTTGCCTTCATCGTTAAACTAAATGACAGGACTCGCCCAACTCGCTTCTTCCTATTTGGAGTCATCTTTGCTCTCTGCTTCTCATGCCTCCTCACCCATGCCTGCAACCTCAACAAACTAGTGAGAGGAAGAAAGCCCTTCTCCTGGATGGTGTTGCTGCTCCTCATTGTTTCCTTTGCCCTGGTACAAGTTGTGATCAACATTGAGTACTTAGTCACCATGCTAGTAAACCAGAAAAGGAAATTTCTGAATATGACCGCAGAGGAGACCAACAAGGACTTTGTCATGCTTTTGATCTACGTGCTCTTCTTGATGGCTCTGACTTTCTTGGTTTCCATGTTCACATTCTGTGGGTCATACAAAAGCTGGAAGAGGCACGGGGCACACATCTTTGTCACTGTCCTGTTCTCCATTGCCATTTGGGTAGTGTGGATCACTATGCTCACAAAAGGCAACGCAGTTTTAAACAAACGTAACTGGGATGATCCTGTCGTGGCCATTGCTCTGGTGTCCAATGGATGGATCTTCCTGATCATGTATATTGTCCCTGAAATTTGTTTCCTCACTGCCCCTCTGAAGCTGGAGGACTACCCTCCAGAAAATGACTTCTGCCAACCCAAGTTCATAAAGCAGACAACTGGAGTGGACAACCGTGCCTACAGCCAAGACGAAATTATGCAAGGTAGGATGAAGCGAAACTGTCCCTCAACCCTAAGCACACATACACCACTCATGAGCTAAAAGGGGTAGGAGGGCCACAAGAAAAGATTTGAATATGATGGATAATTTAGAGGTAGGAAAAAGTTTCAGACTGATGAAACTTCAGAAATGCAAGTGAAAATGAATCTCCAGATGAGAGGGAAAAGAGTAAGGATCAATGCAAAAGCCAAAGATGTGTAGGAGTGTCTGAGTAGGAGACTTACTGGGTGTCAGGGCTGCGACATAACTCCTTATGATTCTGTCATGTCTGGAAAGCCTTTGTAAAAACTCGGGAGTTTTTTGTTTGTCTCTAAGCAATGCTCCAGCTTTTCAGACCTCTCCAGGTTATACCTTGGAGATTATTTATTCCAGTTCTGATCTGATTCCCATTATCTATTTAAAAATGAACCCATCATCCAAAAAGGAGGCAAGGAGATCTTACTTTTCTGAATGAGTCTCATGTCTACTTGGACAAAGCAAAATGTTTTGTCAGTTGAGGCTTCCCAAACCTATGGGTGGGAGATGTGACTGCACTCCCCATGGATCTGCTACTCAGATCACATTTGTCTCCTGGAGTCAGACCTCCTGGTTTGTAAAAGAATAGCCCAGAAAGGCTGTGCTTTCCCAGGGAATACCACAGAGAGGGTCTTGTGCATGCAAGTGGGAGGGATTTGGCCAGTGATGATGACAGTAATTGTGAAGCAACAGGAGGTGTCTAAACTCCAAGGCCACCTGTGTCCTGTTATTTACAATACCATTCATTCCTGCTTTCATAAGGAAATATTTAATAAGTCACCCACCTATGGATTTTAACCCATTCCTGCCTGCAAATTGCATAGTTTGATCAGTCTAAAAGCAGCTGCTAATGTAGCCACGGGCCCTATAATGCTAACTCACTAACTTCTTCTCCCTCCCCCCCCCCCCCCCTTTCCTTGTCTTGTGACTCAGGAGACACAGGAGACATCAGCTACTCTCCATACTCTTCTCACTTCCAGATGAAGGTAAGTTCACACCTCCCTTCACCGGTTTCACCACATGGAGGCTATTGCTCAGGTGCTGAAGGGAAGGGAAGGAGAAGGGGCAAAGACAGATGGACCTAGAGCAGGCTCTGTGGAGGCAAGCAGGTGCTTCGCATGGAGCTGGGTGATGCCAGGACATGTGTTCATGGAGGTGCCTGTTGCTGGGGGAGGGAGCTGCGACATGTCCAGGGACATGGGGAGGCAAGAGGGGCCCAAGGCAAAGTCTGAGGTGGTGGTTTTCAACATTCTGGATTTGACATCACATAAGAAGTCCTCTTTTTGAGCACAGCTCCTGTAGTAGACTGTGCCCTTTCCTCAGGAGATTGTGCTCCTTTCCCCAGCCCATGCCCTGAATGTATTCCTACCAGCAGTCACTAGAAGTTGCAATGCAGATCCAGAGTGGGCAGTCCCCGTGTCCATTCACCAGTCCTCCTTTAGACCACAGCCCCATAGCCAGGTCTAGTAGCTCACACCATGTCCCCACATGTCCTCAGGTGACATCTCTCCATTGCTGGTTTGTTCTGCCAGGATCCTCTTCCACAGCCCCATTGATCACACAGTTTCTCCTGTTTTGTTGTTTCGGGTTTGATTGGTTTTTTTTTGAGCCCTATTCTATTACTTCTCTCCAGTTTTGAAAGGTAAAGACTTTCTTGCTTCCTTTTCAGACCATCGAACCCCAAAATGATTTCTCCATCCCTCGGCCCAAGGCCCGAACAAGCCCATACCATGACTACACTGGCGGGAAAGGCCCCATGTAGCAGCTCTGCAGGGAGCAAAGAGACTAAGCGACCTTCAGCAGAGGCGCGGGGAATGGGCCACGTGGTGACAAATGAGTCGATCCTCTAGAAGAGACTGTGTCAATCCACACTGGCAAAACAGGAGAGGGGTCTTCTTTTCCCCACACAGGCACCCTTGTAGCCCCCTCTCATTTCTCAAACACAACTTTCAGACACCACTCTGGCCATCCTGTCCCTGTTCACTCCATTTCTCTGTGGGATGGAGCTCACCTCTTCTGACAGAGGAACGTGCTGGGAAGAGCCTGGCCTGGCCTATTTTCAGCAGGAATGTTGTAGGGCTCGAGCGGCAAGACGATCATCAGCCAGGTCCGCAACCGGCTCTGCCCCAGCCAGAACTTGCTTTGATCAGCTTGCGGGGATGCCTGCGTCCCACATCTGATGGGAGAAGAGACAGAAGTAGGATCATCAGCCCTACACTTCCCCACTCCTGCCCACCTATTGACACATCTCAGGTACTACCAAGGACACCCTTATCTACCCACCGTTACTTTTGTGCCCACTCCCAGCCCTGCCTGGCTCTCCTCCAGAGATCGGTGGAGAAGAGACAGAGAGGGAGAGAAAGAATATACCTTTTTTATTCTCCACGTTCACTTCCAAGTGAAAGAAGAAAGAAGAAAGAAGAAAGAAGAAAATTTAAAGACATAAAAAGATCTACACCTATTTACCCCGATGCATTTTTTTATTTGCGCTCTAGCATCAGCCTCCCTCCTAGCTCTGGCTCCTGATCACGCGCCCCAGCTGAGGTCCCCAGGGTGCCTGCCCGACCCCGCAAACCCTCCCTCCCCACCCCTGCCACCCCAGGCTGTGGATCCCTGCAGACAAAACCTCTTCCATGCAACTGCTTGAAATACCCTGGTGGGTTTTAAACTTGTGCGCCTTGGAGCTCTGCCTCCTCCTGAGTGTGTCTGTGGCATTAACCTGAACATTTCCCAAGCAGACAGGTTACGGAGGGCGGACACCCTTCTCCCCAGGAATGAGCGGAGTGTGACCGTGTGCGTGTGTGTGTGTGCGTGTGTGTGCGTGTGCTGTGTGGCCTGCACCCTGGCGATGAGCAATGAGTCCGCAGAGTTGAATCATTCTGTAGCCTGCTTTGCATTTGGTAAATAGCTTTCCATGATATTTCATACATAAATACATAGAGCTTCCCAAGTGGGTGTGTATGGTACACTGGTGTCTGACACAGCTATATATTTATTTAGTACTTTTTATGTGGAATATTTAATTAATAAAAACCCTAACAGCCTGACTATGAGAGACTGGCGTTCTTCTTCGGGAATGTGATTCCTCCAATGGCTGGTGGGGTGACAGCAACAGCTCTTCACGGGTTGGAGTGGGCCATCTGGGAGACTGCGGGGGGGGGGGAAATGGCAAAGAAACGCTGGCTTCTTTGAAGCTGCCACTGTGGACCAGAGATCAGCTGCTTGAGGATGCAGAAGAGGGTTAGGAACTCTTCCATGCTACTTGAATAAAGAAAGCTGATTCACTGTTAGAAGTGTTTAAGAAAGGAAGAAATATAAACCCAAGCCACAGCAAGCAAATGCAGGAGGAAGGATGGGATCTTTTCATCACTGCACGTGTCTGTGTCTGCTGTACCTATATTCCTGTATTTATTCGCTTGTGTCTTGCTGGGTACTTGCATAATCAATAATAGGAAAGGAGCCTGTAGGTATTTAATTCAGCTTGTAAAAATATGTGTTTCTGATGTTCTGAACGCATAATATTTTTATTTGAAAGTAGTAACAATATCAAAGCAAAATGATGATGATAATAATAATTTTTTAAACCTCCTGATGGTATGACACTGTAATCTCCCATTTTAGAGGCTTCCTCTCCCATGAGTTTTTACATGGTATGTTATGCTACCACACATCCACATGCTCCTGGCAAGCGAACCCCCTTCCTCAGGCACAGTGTTGTCTAGAATATGCCAGGCTGGGCCTTCCCCACGCTGCCTACCAGCACTGAAGGACAATGCAGGGACATTTGGGTCTTCTGAATCACTTGGCGTGAGAAAGAGCCCTCCTAGCCATTGGTTTGCAATGCAACAAAGGAGATCTTGCCTTTTTCTAGTAAACTGGAGGTGGAAACGATGCTTACCCTTCCTTTCTCTCCCCTCCACCTACACAATTCCACACACATAACACAGAGGACAGGAGAGAAACCTCAAGGATACTAATGTAACATTGGGGAGCAGATTGGGAAAGGGGCAGGTGAAGCCATGATGCAGTTGTTGACTTGCAGTCTGAAGGTAGGAGGGATGTGCTTGAAACAATACCAAACTTTCAAGAAATCAGGTTTTCAAGCTGATGCGGTGTCATTGATGGCTTAGAAGTAGCTCGAGTATGTCCCAGGAGGAGCCAAAAATGTGTTGAAACAGAGCCAGCTGCCCTGCTTCAGCAGTCTGGTGGAGCAAAACACCGGGATAACAGGAGAAATAAGAGCAAAGTGTGCTCTTACCGTGTGTGTTTTCCACATCCCAGACACTTATCAACTCCTTCACTGACTGCCACAGACGAGAAAGTGCCTCCCAAATGCACCTTGGCCCCAGAGGCAGGGGAACAAGGAGGGATGAGGGACACCATACGCAATCCCATCGATTCAGGACACGGCGATTTTCTTGATTACTTGGTTGTTACTGTGCATGCTGCTTGGCAGAGAGTGAAAATCTCCTTCCATGGATTTACAGCGCCTTTTAGAGTTCTGTTTTTAAGCCTCTGTAAAGACACAAATACTAATCTGCCCAGAGTTATTTTGCATTTGTTCAATATTAAGGCAGCTTCGGGTGAGGGCTGATTTAAATGCCAAATTAAATACAAATCCCTGTGGAACTTGGCGCTGGTGGGAAAGGGCTGGTGCAGGTTTGTCACACCTCAGGAGGGGCTTTTGGGAAAGCAGCAGTTTCCTCTTACCTTAAAACTGATTTTAAACCAACCCAGTCGGCCACTCAGTCACACACCCACACACACTCGTTCCGGGGAAATCCTAAACTGCTGGGGCCAGACAGGCAAGACCTCACAGGAGCAAGCGAGTGGAGGAGGCAGGAAGGTTGCCTGATCCTTATGCTATTTTTTCTTAAAATCTGCCTAGGAAGGCCAGTAAACCCAGTAAGGCTCATTCCTACCCTCTGTCCTGAAAAGGGCTCCCTTGGCGGGGGGTGGGGGTGGGGGGGCTGCAGGTCCGCTGCCTTCAGGGCCTCTGGCTCCTGGTTCCTCCTCTCCCTGTTCAAGGAGACCAGAAAGCCAGAAATGTACACGCTGGAGAAGGGTTGGCACGAAGAACACCTGGATTATGAAATCAGTCAGGATTATCGGGAGGCGAGATAAAGTCAACTGAACTTCGGGTCAGGGATGTCATGGGAAAATGGCAAAGAAGTGCAGAGGCACCGCTCAGATGCAGGACCTTCAGGGTCACCATCCCGTGGGCTTGCCAGGGCAGTGGGGCAGTGGGGCTCCATGTGCCTGGTCAGGTGTGCGCACAGAGGGCACAGTAAACCCTTAGGGCATAGACCAATGGTGCCAGGGCCTGGGATGGAGAAAGGCCTTGCTGGGTTCACCTCCCAAATGCTCCCCGTCTTGCCAAAAAAAGCTCCCCTTTTGGCAGCTGGTGCCAGCACCACCCTCCCCAAACAAGGTATTTCTTTGGGAGGGATTCACCCTCTTCCCACAAGCCCTGTAGCCCTTGCTGTGGCACAGGGGTGGTAAATGATTCCCCTTCCCTCAGCTGGGGCAGGAGATGCTGAGGACTGGTTGTAGGTGGGGAGGAGCACGCTGCCAGCCAGTGGGGCTATGGTTGGGTTGCATCCTCCTTCAGGCTCTGAAGGCAGAGGTGTTAGGGACCATGCCCAGCTCCCATGCCTGCCAGGCTGACAGTGGACCAAGAAAGCAAGTGTTGGTCTCCTGAGGTGGCAGGAGGCAGCTGCATGGGATGAGGAACTCACGACACCTTGTAAGCCCCTTTTAAGGGGGGCTCTTTCTTTATTCTGCCCCAGGCTGCCTTCAAAGCATAAGCTCCCACACATGCAGGGAGCTGGTGGTTCTGAGAAGCCACAGGGTTCCTCCTCATTTCCAGCTCTTTCCTGTGTTTTAATAGGTTTAATGGAATTATAGTCACACAAAGGTTTCAGTCAGATGGGACTTCTGGAGAAGTCTAGCCCAGCTTCTGCCCTGAACAGGGCTCACCTCAGAGCTAGACCAGGTTGTCAGGGCCTTGTCCAGGTAAGCTTTGAATATCTCCAAAGGTGGAGATCCCACAGCTTCTCAGGGCCCCTGTGCTGGTGTCTGATCACTCTCATTGGGATTTTTTTAAAACTTGTGTCTAATCAGAATTTCCCTTGTTGCAACTTGTGTGTCCCCCCTTGTCCTTTCATTGTGCATGTTTAAGAAAAGTCTGGTCCCATCTTTTCTGTGGCATCCATTTACTTAGTAGACAACAGCAACTGGATCCCCCTTAGCTTTTCTTCTCATGGCTGAGCAGGTCCCTCAGTCTCTCCTCCTGGTGACATGCTCCAAGCAGCCCCCAACTGTCTCAGTGGCCCCTTGGACGGACTTGTCCCATTTGATCAGGCTCTGTTGCAGTGAGACCCAAGCTGGACACAGTACTCCAGATAGGGCCTCATAAGTGCTAAAAAAAGGGGAATAACCACTTCCCTCACCTTGCTGACTTCATCCCTATTCATGCAACCCGGTATGTGGTTGGCGTACATTGCCACAAACATGCACTGCTGGACAATATCTTCTTCAGGTTCATTTTCCACAGCACCAGTTACTCCCTTTGCCCTGGAGGAGATGGTGTGGTTTTAAATAGAAAGGACTGAACAGTGCTGAGGTTCTGTATCTAAGGCAGGTGGTTTCTGGCAGGAGCCAGAAGCAGCACCCGAGGCCACATGTGAGCTGCCTCTCTTCCAGCAGGGAGCCCTGGGCAAGGAAGTCCAAGGGCCTCTGTCGGCATTTGGCTGCTTTCTGGGGGCTCTGAATGCGAAGTGGAGGTGTGCCTCTGTGGCAGCAAGCCCAGCCCTTGGGTACTAGCTGGTGTCCATCACTCTATCCAGGCTGGGGTTTGTGACCTATTGGTGACCAGCTGCGTTCAATGAACCTGTGCCCTTACTGGGCCACCCAACCACGAGTACTCAGCCCCCTCTGCCCCAAGGCAGCCTTTGCCGCCGCACTGAGCAATGCTGGACAATGGCCGTGGGAGTCTCTCCTGGGGGTCCTTGTCCCTTTCCAGCCACCCTGGTCCCTGTGTGCCTGGGACTTGTCCTGTCCCCTCTCTCTGCTTGCAGCACACTCACCTTTCTGCACCCAGGACTCTTCTATGTGGGATCCTTCCCCTCCCTTAAAGTCAACATGCCCTGCCACCCGCAGTTTCTAGGGAAACTGGTGTTTGCTTTGCCTTTGCTATGGTGACGAGTAAAGCACCGTGCTAGATATGAGTGCCATTTTCTGCAAGAGGCTTTCTGAAGTGCCAGACATAGAGCAGCAGCTGCCCTCCAGGCTGGCCAGGCTGATCTTATCTGCATCTATCTCTGGGAGGCTCCCAGAGACAGACGTCTGGCTGAGGTATTTCTCCCATCAAACCAGCAGCAGGTGCATTTGAGGAGAAAGCAATGGCCGTGGCTTACAAAATGGGCATCTTTTTCTCTAAAGAATTAGTCAAGAGCAGAAATAGAATGCCATGTCTCCAACATACAGCACTGTCTGCTGGTCCGTACCCCCCAGAATGGCCTGCAGTGAGGCTCAAATCCTGGAGCAGGAGTGTGAAAAAGCACTGAAAATTTTGGGTGAGCTCTACAGTCATGGGGAGAAAGGGACGTGGGTAGCATCCTTGACTCTGGTGCTGCTCCTTGCTCCATGCAGTAAGAAAGCACGTTTTCCTGCAGATCAGCTCTTTACTGGTTTTGCTAGACTGAACAAACACATGTTTCAATCTCAGAAAATAGAAACCTCGGCGTTGCTTGATGTCACTTAGTCATCCCGGACTCCTGTATAATCAGAGTAAAGAGACAAGCTGGTCCTGCAGGCAGGGTGATTTTAGCAGTAACCCCCCTCTCTCACCACCTATTTGGCTGGAAGAAGCCTGCTGCCACCCTTGGCCCCCAACCCAACTACCTGAGGTTGGTGCCAAGGGAGCAACGATGCACAGCAGGGTCCAGGATGCTTTCAGCCTCCACTTGGTACTTGTGGTGGTCTTCCAGACCAGTGGGCCACATCCCACTGGGTTAATTCTGGCAGGAGTGAAAGCAACCCCCCCCCCCCCCAAAAAAAAAAAACAAAAACAAACAAACCAAAAAAAAACAAAAAACAACCAAACCAGCAGGCAGAAGGCTGGTTTTAGGTTTCTGGCTCCGCAAAGGAACAAAGCCAAGAAAGCCGGTGCGAGGGAAAAGAGGCGGGAGGCTGGAAAGCCACCGGCGGCCGCCAGGTGGCGCCCTTGTCCCGCGGAGCCCAGCGCCGCCTCCCGGCCCGGCCGCGGTCGGGGGGACGGGGACGGGGACGGGGACAGGTCAAGGGGAGGGGGAGCTGCTTCTGGATCAGGGTGAGGTATCTCCACCTCCCTGGGGACAAAGCCGAACACGCTGGGCTCCGTGTTGTCATTAAAGGTGAAAAAGCCCGCGTCTCATTAAAGCTTTAATATTAAAAACCTTTTCCCTTTTTTTTTTTTTTTTTAAAAAAAAAGAGTTATTTCATGGACTTTCATTGAACTCTGGTAAAATTTGCAATTTTGGTCCCATGAAATGATTTATTTGACTCAGCATGTTCCAATTAAAAAAAAAAAAAAAAACAACCAAAAAAACCACCCTAACAAAAAAAAACAAAACATAAAACTTTCCAGCTGAAAAAGGAAGCTTTTCCACTGTGACGTTCAGCTTGTTTTATAAAGCAATACAAAAAGCTTGTCTCTAAACTCATTTTATTTTAGGCACAGTTTGGTTTGATTTCACCTAACCTCTTGCTGACTGGCTGCGCTTCAGCTGCTGGAGAGAAACAACTGCCCGGAGAAGAGCCTCCTGCCCAGCTCTGGTGAGGTATCTATGCGCAAGGAGGTTCAGTCAGTCCCCCAGACCATGGGCCACAGACTGCCGGTGCTTCACGAGGCCACGGGAGATGGACAGTCATTAGTGTAGGGAAGCAAAAGAGCAATCAGGCACGCTTCTGGCAGCCTGGCTGTCCAGGCAGGTTATGGCTCACCAGCTCCGCTCCCCATCTTGTCCAGCCTCCCAAATGGAGGCCACCAAGCTCATGGGTGTGCCTAGGTGGGACTGTGCTGGTCAGCAGGACACAAGGTCCCCTGTGGCAGAGCTGGTTGCATCTGGTAGAGACACGTGCAGGACAATTTTGTTACACAGAGAAGCAGCAGGTAGATGCCATTGCAAGGAGCTGCAGGTAGATAACATGACCTGTCTGTGTCCCTTCTCCTCCTTACTCATCACCACCATCACCACTATATAACAAGGCTGTGTTGTGATTCCCCTCGTTACATCCAGACTTTCGGGTTTAAAATCGCAAATTATTTGTGTGAGATGAGACCTTGGCAGAGACAGGATTAAATGCCCAGCTCTTAAGCGCAAGCCACCTCTCAAGCAGCTGTAGTCACTGATGCAGGGATGCGTGTGCTGGTTTGAAGGGGAAAGGCTAGAAAAGTGTATGAACTCATCTAGCTGGTTCTACTGGGTGGTCTACGGACAAGAGATAAAAGCATAAGGTCTTTCCAGCACGACAGACCTAGCTGTGAGTTTCTAGCAGCGCGGCAAGCTGTTGGGTTGTGAGACGGGAGTCTGGTGTGCTCAGTTCTCCATGGCACGGGCTGCTGCGAGGCTGCTGGAAGGACTATGAGGCAGTTATAAAATGCTTCAAATGACCTGGGATCCTGCCTGTGTGGCTCTCGCAATGTCGCCGTGCTAGTGTCACCCTCCCTGCTGCCCTGTTCCTCTCCTAGGACAAGATCAGCTCTGCCACCTGCTTTGCTTTAGCATATTCGCTGAAATACAAGCTAAAACCCGTCCTGTGTGAGGACCTGAAATACTGAACCAGCTCATTTTTCCCATTGTTCCCTTGTTCCACAATCTTCAGTAACCAGGTGAGGGCACTGTGTGATCTGCATCCACCGTGGACACACGGTCCCGTTTCTGCTGAGTTACCCAGATTGCATGAAGATAGATCGTGAATCATTTTTAACCTATTCAGACCGCTCGAGTGAGTTCACAGCAGATCAGTGCTTCGTGTCTTGGTAGCCATCACATTTTTCATCCGACAGGAGGAGTCCTAAGGCCAGACTTACCGAGGTGTCCAGCCCTGTCTCTAGCTACAAGGGATTCTCTCCAAATCCTGGAGACAAGTGGGGTGGGAGGAGGGGAAGGTTCTCTCTCTGTAAGTTTCATTATGCATCTTGCCTCTTTTTTTTAATATAATTTGCCTTTATTGTCTGGTGGTAATCTCTAAAAGCAGAAGCTCCTTTGTCTACATAAAATGAATGGGGAAACGCTGAAAGAAGCTGTATGCTCCTTTACAGGATTCCAAAGAGATGAAACCCTTGATAGTGTCTCGCCTGATTTCTCTTTCACAGCGCACTCTTCAAATGTAATCAGCTTTTGGGGCATGCTCTGCCTCCAACTGTGCATACAATGCTCACATTGAAATTAATAGAAGCACGATGGCACATTTGAAGTGAGAATCTGGGACAAAAAAAGTTAAATTCTTGCTGGTAAAATCAATGACAAAAGTTTCTTTGGCTTTAGTTCTCCCTTTAGAGGCATCTGTCTGTCTAAGGCTGGAAAGAATCATTTTTATGAGTATATGTGTCTTAGCAACTGCCTAAGAAATAAAAAAAAATAATATGAACTTTGGATACATTTTATACAAGGAGTTTAGAAACTTGTCTTTGTGGTCTCACTCTTAGCAGGGATTTGTTGCTGTGTTTAACCCCACTGCCTCAACCCCAGTTCTACCCTGGGGGATGGGGACTTGTTTGTGATTGATGGGATCATCTAATACACGTGGACAAGGTTGCTGGGCTTGAATTTGTATTGGTGACCTCAGATCTGGCATTTAGTAATGCTCCTATTGTGTATTTGATGTCTCTATTTAGTTGCTGAGAGTCCTACGGGAGATCTTTCACGTGCTTATCCTTCTGCCATGCCGACGTGACGGGGAAATGCTGTTCCCCACATTCAGGGCACAAGGTCAAGAGCAGATCTTCGCCGTGCCGAGGTGGCTGCTCACCCGCACGCCCAGGTGTGTTGCTCTGTGTTACGCAGAGGAGAACCACCTGAGCTGCTTCCAGGCAAAGACTTACGTTACTGAGCCCTCCTTCCTCTCCCTGTAATGGAGGTGGTGCGTGGATAATCACAGGTGCCTGCAGTCCCCTGGCTTGACTCAGAGGTGACTGCAGGGGAGCCGGAGGCTGAGCCACACCAGCTCCTGCGCACACACACATCATCTCACGGATGCACAGGCTGAGGCCACGGCTCATCATTATCCCGGCAGTGATGGACACCAGTCCCAACCAGCAAGTACATTGTCTAGCTGGGGAGCAGGGGCTATTCACAGCACTGAGCTTCTGGCTCCTTTTCCTTTTTCCTTAGGATTAACTCTTGTCATTGGGTCTTGGTGAGGTGAAGCTAAGCAGCGAAATATCTCAGGCCTGAAACTGTCCTGATCTCTTTGTAAGAGTGGAAGGAAGAGCCAAGGAGGGAGGTTTTGTGTCCCTTCTTGGCTCACCCCTCCAGGGTAGTGGGCAACACAAATCCAAAGTGACTTCAGCCATGGGACATGGTCCCTGTGGGTGCCGTGCCATTTTCCCCACCGCTCCATGCAGTTGCTCTGACCACTCTCACAGCAGAGGGGCATTGATCCTTGTCATGTTCCCATCCTTGCAAATCTCTCTGCGTGCAGAGAACTGAATAACTTCTTGCATAATTAGCTTCTCCATCCATTAAAACAGCCCAAACCTCAGCAAAGCTCTCACCAACAGCTGGTTTACAGGACAGAGAGGACTAAACAGAGTAGGACAGCACTTCTGAGCAGCAGCATTACTCAGAAGGGGCACTACTATCACGTGTAAGTCAGTGAGGTTTAAGGTCCCTTCCTGATGGAGGATGCCCTTTCACCTGGCACTGATCATTTGCTTAAATGGGAATCTCCGTAGGAAGAAATGAGGACAGCCAAAACACCTGGATGCTCTCATGAGAAAAAAGTAAGGGGACGCTTAAGATAGGTCTTCACATTCAGAGTGTCCTGTCCTCCCTGGCACTGACTGAACGCAGCTCAAGCACAGAAGCTGGGTGCAGCCCGTGCTGGCAGCGGGACTCCAGGCTCTGGTGGACTCTCTGCCCCAGCCCTGACGATTTGCCCTGCCCTGGCCTATTAGGTAGAGGAAGCAAGCAGAGCTTTCCCAGAACAGGCTGTACGCCTGCCACTTCTGCTATGTAAAATCAGCCAGCAGCAGCTTGCCGAAGAGATTTCGTAAGAGGGAGGAAGTCATGGGTTCGAGGCACTTGGTCAAGGGTTTCTCTGGCTGCAGCTCTGCCTGGGAGAAGCTCCTGATCCTTGTCTCGTGAGCTGGACCGGATCTGCAATCACGAGCAGACAGCGGGGGAATGGGAGTATCTCTCACAGCGAGGCAGAGTGACCTCCTGTCCCCGTGGGCAGGATAGCTGAGATGCAGCTCCCTGCACCCAAACCATCCATCTTCCCGTTGCACCGTGGTCTCCTACTTCACCTCCAGCTTGTACCCTGGCCAAGGGGAGGAGAAAAGCAGGTGTGGGATGTAATCCTGTCACCTTGTACTGACAAGTTCACCCTTTGCAGCTTCCTCCGAGCATCTGCAGCACTTTTTTTCCTGTCTCAGCTCTGTCCAGCTCTGCAGGTGAATTCCTGAAAGCTCTGTGAACTAACTGCTCTTCCTAAAGGTCTGAAGAATGAGGACATTATTTACTTTTGGCTGTCGATGGGCGTCAAACAGTGTGAAAGAAATGTATGCCTCAGCTCCATCACTATCTGGGACCAAAATAACAGATAAAAGAAGAAAATCAGTGGGAGTTATCATTATATGGAGTTGCCATGGAAATAGCATGAGAGAACTTGAAGGAGAGCTAGCACACCATGTCTCCAGGAGGGCATAAATCCCCTGCTAGCCTCACTCCTTTTTATCACATTAACAGGCAATATTTCTTGCTTTAGCAAGAGGTGGGAAAACATCAAAGCACAGTTCTGACTTTTTTGTCTATCCCTTGATTTCTCTGACCAAGACCTCCCTGACCCCTCAAGAAGTAAAAATGTGAATCCTAGTGCTACTGGAAAGTTGTCCTGGAAACCATTTGATAACTTCGGTAAAATGGTAAGAGGGATATAATTTTCCCCAGAAAATATTTATTGACTTCTGTGAAATCATATGAAAAAATGAAAAAACTTTTTTTTTTAAAGGTACTATTCTAAGACTTTTTTCAAAGAAAAATGTCGTATTTCATTAAAAGGATTTTTAAATGTTGATTTCTAAGGAAAAGCATTGCAACTTAAAGGATCTCACAGTTTTGGAGAAGTTGCTGTCTTGTGCTGTTGCACCATTCTGGGAAGCCCGTTTTATTCTCATCTCTCAGTTGCTAAATCCCACTTTTAAACTGCCTCATCCCCTCTGGTCAGGACAGGACAACACGTCTGCTCATGCGCTATATCCCGAGACCACACAAACACGGCCCTGAGCCATGATGTTGTAGGGGGGTGGCATCCTCCAGGACATGCATCCAGTTCTCCACCTTGTGCTTCCCGGCAGGCCACAGGGTCATTCCTCCGGAGGGTAGTCCCCAACCAGGACTATCAGCGATGGCTGTGGCAATCTGACCCCAAGTAAACTACCCCTCGGATGCTGGCATCCAGCTGTTTATGAGTATACAAATATGCAAGTGTCAGTGAGTAAAACCAGTTCTGTTCTAAAACAAAATCATCGTCCTCTCCTATAAAGCCTCACATTGAGTTCTACTGTATTATTGCTTCAATATTGCAATTTTTTTTTTTCCCCCAGATACCGCCTTCCCCACCCCTAGCTCCTACCCTTCCCTAGGGCTTTGGCCACTATGTGATGTGACTTAGAGATAAGAAGGACCCGAAGCCCAAAGCCAGGCTCCAGAGGGGAGAGGGCAGAGAGGAAAGCCCCGGGGCAGGGCAGCAGTAAAACCTTCACATTTGTGTCTCCTCCCTTTCAACAGAGCCGGTATGTGGGAAAGGATGTCTGGGAGCATCCAATGAGGCCTCACCTTCCTCATCCACCAGTACAAATGCTTTGTCCCCACATCGGTGCTGCAAGGGCAAGTGAGATGAAAAGAAGCAGAAGAACAAGAGAGGAAGCCAAAGAGCGCAGTCCCCAAATGCTCCTTTAAGAGCCAATTCAAGTTATGTCCCGGCTACTGACCCCAGTTCTGTCTCGGAGCCCCATTTTGGCAACTGAATTTCCAGCACGTTTGTGACTCCACTTGCAAGAGCTGGGACCCCAACTGAGATACAACCCTGCATTTGGAAACCTCTCTCCTACAGAATAGCTAAAGCTGTGGAATTAATTTGTGTGGGGTGACAACTCTGGCCTGGGCTGCTTCTTTGGCTTAGAGTCATCATATTTGCCATGATGGCACTAATTTCAACTTTTTTCCCTAAAGCTGTGTTAAAGAAAGAAAGGAAGGGGGCGAGAGGGGAGGAAGTTCTCTTTTGACATCTGCATTTCCAAGGCAAAAGTTTTACAGTTGTCTAAGGTGTTATCAGCAAACAAGATTTCTCCTCACAGCAAAACTTGTGTGCTAATTCTTGTTGATTGTTTTGTCTGTTTGCTCAGCATCAATTTAAGATAATTTTATAAATGCTATTTATAAAGCTGTGAATATACATTATGCTTATTTTATGACAAAATGGATCCATTTTTACCCCTATAAAATGACAACTCTCAAACACCGAATAATTCCAAAGGGGCTATTTTTATGGCACTTGGTGGTACATTTGTTGCTGAGTAGCAACTCTCTGTCTATAGCCATGGGAATAGACACCATTTTTAGCTTGTCATAATTATGGAACTGGATTCGTTCCAGAAGAGTTTGTCATAACAGTGGGCTGTGCAATGGCTATTTATGATAAATGCATTCACGCACTATGGGATCAAACATTTTGGAAAACAATTGTGTTTATCTTCGCATCAGGACTGTCTAGGTAGCTCCCATTCATCCCCTTGCTGCGTCTCCCAGGACAGGGAGCTGCTGGGTGGCAGTTCCCAGGACAGTCTCCTCCTCTCCCTGGTGTGCCCGGTCATATACTGTTGCTTTCAGCAGAGTTATGTGGAAGCAGCTGCTTCCAGCGTGTCTTCAGGATTGTTATTTTCACATATTTTTTTCCAGGGAAAGGGGAAAACATCCAGAGCCTTTTCAAATGCTACTGTCTTAGCATCAGGCGCAGGAGTAACTTGAAAGGTGAACCAAAAATCCCTGCCTGTATCTATGCAATTTTTGCTACATTCTGTGCATTCTGGGCTTCCATCCAAAATAAACAAAATTTTAAAACCCAAAAACTAAATCATACGCTACAGAAAAAACTTCAATCTTTCTCTCTTGTTCAGAAATAGCACCATCCTAATGTAAAATAAATCAACTGCCGCCTGTTAACACAAAACCACATCTGGGCACCTCGTGTGCCTGAAACCATACCTATTTTTTCCAGCTCTATTTGCTCCAGACCCTGTTTCCCCATTCAGATGGAGCAAGCACTCCAAAACCTGTAGGACCGCCTTCATTGTTTTGAAATCTGCTGGGCAGGTTCTCAATGGGAGGGTGTTTTAGGCCAGGTTTCCAAGACGGAGTATCTCATAAAATCCGTGTTTCTGGTTTTCCCCTCCCTGGGGCAGGGAGGGGTGCTCAGAGCAGTCTCAGCTGCTCTGGTGGCTCAGGATCTCACCCCTCCTGGGGAGCGGTGCTGAGGATGTTCTCAGAGAAAGAGCATTGCTGTCTGTGAAGGCGTATACCAAAGCCTTGCGCAAAGCAAATGGCAACACAGCGGGAGCAGAGCCGTGCTTGGGATTTCCAGGGAGATCGTCGTTCCCTGGGCCCTGGTGTAGGGAGGAGACAGGGTCTGGCTCAAGGCAGGGCTGGAGAAGCCGGGAGGCATCTCTGGTTCCTCTTCTATGCTTAACTGTACCGCATTCATCACAGCATAAACCCTTCTTTGGAAGGGGTTTGGCTGTCTCCCCTTCCCTACCAATGTCTGCCAAGGCAAAGGGCCAGCACATGAGTTATGGGGCACCCAAGGCACTACGTCCAACCAAGCCACCCTCACGCTATCCTCCCCTGAGACAGCACAACCAGGGCATCAACCTTCTCCCTCCTACATCTCCACAGGGATTTTCCTCCCCCTTCAGCTTGAGTTTCCCACGCATGGGTACCAGTGTGCAGGTCAGAGCAAGGAATTGGAGAACGAGAGGCATGGTTTTACATCAACTTAATTTTCCCAAATAAGCACCACTGCAGCAACCAATCCTTTCAAAGTACTCTGGCTAAATAATACTACAGCTCATGAAAGAGATTTCAACGGGCCAGCACATGATGATTCGGAAAGATGTTGCCTTGCAAAGCTGACTCATGAAGAGGATTGAGAAACTCTACAATCAGTGATTAAACAGCTACAAAGATCTGCCAGCAGGAAAGTGTGCCCAAAATTGACATGCTGTACACTACCTTTTATTTCAATGATTTGCTTTGGGTAAAAAGGTTTCATTTGTTTCATGTGTCTGAGTACGAGTGCGATGCATTTCAAATTTCAGATCCTCTCCTCTCTTACCCACAGCAACATTCAATTCTGTTGATGTTGTACTTCATCAGTGATGTGGGAAGGTGACTGAACTTGTTGTCTAACGGCAGAAGACACTTCAATTGCTTATTTGGACTCCAATTAGGAAAGGCCTTAAATTAAACACTAGGGATATTAAAAAAAAAAAAAATTGAACTAGATTGGAAAACTCTGGAAAAATACTCACAGGAGAATAGTTGCCATGGCAATGCTTCTCTGTTTTCTCTTGGGATAACAGAAGTATGTGCTGAAGATGAAACTTCCCCAACACACACCTCACTTAGATCCAAACCTGCTTAGCTTCCAAGCTTCCTGCATGGGCAGGGTAGGTGGTGCAGCTACCCACATAGCACGGGCTGTCCCACCACAGGGAGCCCTAGCGTCAGGTCACACTGCCACACACACCACCAACCTGCCACCCGAGTCAGGACACAGGTCAGGGCGCTGCAGCACATGGCTGATGAACTGCTTTTCGATACCGGCTGCCTCTCGATGGCCTCAGCGCTCCGGAGCATCTCTGCTGGTTCTTGGTCTCACAAAGCAAGTGGGGTTGGTGAGAAGCTCACAGCTTATGCTGCCCACCTGCATCAGTTTGTGGGATCGCAGAGGGGAAGAAGTGCCATGGCATTTCTGACTCCGCACTGCAGGCCAGGCTGCAGGCGATGTAAAACAGGACGCACTGGCCTGATCCTGTGCTGGGTGCATGGACAGTGAGTTGATCAAGAAGCATGAGAATACAGATTCTCAAAGACATTGAAACACCTAAATACCAGTGGTATCTTTAAGGACGTGGTTTCTGGGATCTTTCACTTCCATTTATACTTTTGAAAAATCTGCATCTAAAATTCAGGCTCCTCAACCCAGTCTTCTCACTGGGGCTGCACAGAAAATGCACCGGAGGCAGCTCTGGGACCTTGGGCTGCTGATCAGCCAGACCTCACACTCAGCCTAAGAACAGCGTAACTCCTTCCACCCCATCCACTCAAGTTTCTCCTCACAGAAACTTGGGGGGTGGGCAGCAGTGAAGGGTAGGAGAGCAGCATGCACCCAACTCCCACCTAGGCATAGGCTCTGGATGTGGAATTAGACCGACAGCGCCTGAGGAATCAAGCAGCATTTGCACTGACCCATCTTCTGCAGCAGCTGAAGAAAAAAAGCATCTGCCATGGCTGAAACCTGTTTTGTGCAACAGATTCTGCTGAGAGCAAAGCAGAGATTATGAATGAGCTGACAAAACCAGCCTGCTGTTGGCATAGGCACCAAGCAGAGACAGAGTAGCTACACTGGAAGTGTTTCATCCATTACTGTCAGAGAAGTCACTTTTACCACTGATCCTGCTCCAATAAATCACGTTGCCAAGCAGTTTTATAGAGGCATTATACATCCAAAGCTACTTATGGTCCTGTTAAAAGAGATGCATTTCTTTTTTAGCACAGTGTGGCTGAAATGCTGTCACAGAAGAAACAGAGTCGCTGCTCAGAATGCTATTGTAAAAGAACCATTACTGTAATTACAGCAGGAGGGACGATGTGAGCTAGGAGTCACCATCATCTTCCCCTGTCCCCTCGCCTTCGGGCAGCCTTGCAAAGCTGAAAATTTGCCACCACAAGCACAATAGCTGCTCACACACCCTTTGCCATGGTGATTGATGAAAATGGGGAAATAATGATGTTACTTCCCTGTTCACCATAAATCACCCATCCCCTCAAAGAGACTAGAGTATTATAAATCTGGCCAGATTTATACAGACAACTTAACCAATTAGATCTTTTATAAAGGCTGTTGTCTTCTTAATGCAGTGTTAGATATATTTAGGCATGTGTCTACAAAAGAAAGTATTTCTTTCCGAAGCTAACAAAGCTCTCATTCTAGCAGACTTAAAACCTCCGTCTGCAAATGTTCGCCCTGTGGCTGTGTTCACATTAGCAAGTTACTCAGTGACAGCAGAAGCCAACTGATAGATCAAAGTGAGGGGTCTGGAGGCCCCTACACATACACTACAAATATGCATACACGTATGCGTATACATGTACACATATTTATACAGGTACATATATATAAATATATAGGATTTGCCACTGTTGAGGACATCAGGAAAACTCTCACAGATTATGTTACTAACAAGTGGGGCAGTTTAGGAAGCCGGTATATCCAGTAGGACTAAAGCTACGTGGCGTGCGTGTAATTCCCACCAAGATTATGCTTTTGCATTTGGCTCTTTTTAAATGTGGCCCTTCCTGTGGCCAGCCCTATCGGCGTCACGCCTCTGCGCTGGGAGGGACCTGCCCGGCTGCTAATTAGCAGCAAAGCCACTCCTGTCACTGGAAGGCAGAGATAATTCCCCAGCCCTTTACCCCGCTGAGCCCGTCCAGCCCAGCAGGCAGCGCGGGGCAGCCATGGAGGTGCTCCTCTTCACCACTGAGAGAGGAGATGGGAGAGGAGCCACGGGCAGCGACGCACCCACTGCGTCCCAACAACCCAGCAAGGCAGCTGCCCACAGCACCAAGGGGCATAAGCAAGAATAAATGGCCACCTTCCAGTTTCCCTCGCCCTGTTGCCTGAAATCCGCACGCAACAGTTAACGTCATGACTCCCTGTCAAACATCAAGAAAAGCACCGAGACGTCCCCATTTCAGAGTTTGCTTGAGACAGAATTGCACTGCCCAGGCACAGAAGGGAAGCGTGGAGGTCTCTGGGCAATCTGCTGCACTGTTATCCCTTGGACAACGCATCATGGAGGGGGCAGAGAAACAGTTTAGGGTTTTTTGTTCAGGAGGCAATTGCGTGTAACAGAGTGGCTGTGACCATGCTGGCCTCGGGTCAAAACCCAGCGCGCACCTCTGACTCCTGGCCCCAGCACAAAGAGGTTGCTGGAAACCCTCTAAAGTCAACGGCGGATCTGGCTGTCCAAACAAACATGCACCCCCAGTGACAAAGGCGCACCAAAGAGCTGGCTGACCCAGCTCTCTACAAAGCAGAGAGACAACCTGCTGGAAACCCTCAGCCAAAAAGTATTTCTGCCCTTCCACATGCAGGAAACCCCTTGCCATAGGATGAAAGGGTACCACAGACAGTAAGCTTACCTAGTCTGAAAAGCACCTGGAAAAATGCATGGAATAAAGTCTGCCTGGATCTATGGAGCACAATAATAAAAATCCCTGAGCCACACTGTACTAAAGATGGGGGAATATTTAGAGGAGATACCAGCACACACGTGCACTGATCCTGTAATCTGCCTCAGGCGTCCACTACTGCCAATCACTGGCAGCAGGGCACTGAGCTAGACGGTCCTCAAAGTGACACTATGCCTAACATCTCCAGATAGTAGGTCGTGGTGAAAATCAGTCATGAATATTTGCCTGAATGCTGCCTGTGAACCCACACGCGGGAACACGCAAGTGACACACAATTTTCCTCAGGTGAGCAGGCCCCCCCAGTTACTACAGTAACACAAATACATCAGTCAAAGTGGCTAAAATCAACGAAAAAGGACATTACTCCATCAGCTTGCACAGTCAGATAATGGAGGGCCACACCAGGATACCTAAAAGAGCAATTTCTTGGAAAAAGCGTTATGACTATTTACGGATGCCACGACATGATTAGTACCCCAAACAGAAAGATAAACTGGCAACCTCAAGCCTTTCAAATCAACAACTCCCACTGAGCTCACAAAGTCAATGAACAGCACAAAACCTGTAAATCACAATATTATTATTATTATTTTATTTAAAAACTCTAGAAAATGCAGACGGAACGCGGGCATCTTTGCTTGTACAGAAAAGGCAACTCGATTTGCATAAGCTTTTGGTATCAGTTAATGCAGTTTATGAAACTGTACCCTACCGACTGCATGCAAAAGACTAGCAGCAGGGCTGCACTGGCAGATCCTAGAGATGCGATTACTCTCATTATTGGGTCAGAAGCTCTTGCCCTCTGTTCAGAAAGAGTGTGTGCATGTTATGAAAAAAAAACCCAAAACATGCTGCTGAGATGGGCGGCTCTGTTTATACCAGGTTTATTATTGGTCTTCACAACATCCGAGATTTCACAGGAGAAATTTCAGGGTTTCCATCATTGCATGGCAATTGTTATTATATATATATAATCATTGTTAGCCAGAAAGGACTGTATCCACTGTGGAGACCCTACACACAAGTTTCAAAAAGAAGCTGGGAATGCATAAACTGGGCACCACTGTGCCCCTCCATTCCTCACCCACGCAGGTAAATATAATCTGGGACATGAATGGGTCTCTCTGGCTTCAAGGATGGCCTTAGAAGAGCCTTTGCTCCTTAAAAAAGTCCTTCAAAAGCCTAACTCTTAGTCTGCCTCGATTTCCCTGTTGATTCCTCCTCCCCTGGTGTCAGCTCTTTTCACCCATCCTGACTAGCTGCTCTTGCACTCAGGTGATTGAAACTCTCTCATGAGGTCCACAGCAAAGCTCTCATATGGCTCAGCAAGAGAGAAAAGGAAAGCACATCAGAACCTCAGTTTTTCTCCTTTTACTGCTGAGATTTCTTCTCAGAAAGAAGGCACATGTCAAACAGCTCCACCGGCCAGAACCCAAGATGCCATCTGACAGATCTCTCTTTCAGCTCCAGGGGAAAATTGGCTTTGGGGAGTGCCTGAACTTTGGGGCACTTAAGCACCAGAGGAGCACACCTCTTTTAGCGGAGGTGATGAATTATACAGGCACCCACATGGTGTGCAAGGGTGTTCCCACCGCAGGCATTCTGCTGCCTCCCTGGCAGAGCTGATAGCTAAAATGCTGGTTTGATGCCTAACAGTTAAACATTGCCAGTCTTCCTAAAACAAGACCCACCCTTACTATTGTATTTGAAGTTTCTGAAAGGCTGCTCATTATTGGACATAAATCCCTGTTCTCCAGAACAGCCAGGTTTTCCTCCTCCTTTAAAGAAGACAGCTGCTCTGAGTAGCCCTTCAGAAACTAACGCCATTTAAGAGAGGTTTTTTTAAAGATCTGCACCCACAGTAGTTCCACCAGGTGCCCACCATTCTTCAAATGCACCCTCAGAACACAAGTAATTGGCACCTGCTTTTTTGCACAGCCTCTATTTTTCTAATTCAGTTAGATTACCACACACATTTCAGCTTTGGCCCTTGTGTAGGCTACTTTTAAAGAAATGTTAGTCACAAGTAACAGGAAAGTGAGGAAATTATCTTGGGGTCTCCACATCACATTGTCCAGCTGCTAGCTGAGATCCGGACATAATACACCCCAAAACGTCTCACCTCAAACAGAAGGACACCTGCAAACAGAAACCTGGATCTTCCTCTAAATGACATTTCTCCGTCAGATGACAGAAGCGTTGCTCTCCTGCACACACTGAGTCAATGTAAAGGATGGGTATTTTCACCGTGCCCTGTTGGTAGCAACGCCCATGTCCCTTTAGACTGCTTTTGGAACGGCACAGATAAAAGCAGCATTTTACAGCTGCAGCAAGCTCAAGAAGATAAAAAAGTCCCTGTACACACTTTCCCCTGCCTGCTTCAGGTGAGACTAACAGTCTGCCAGCACTTGGACGCGACTCTTGTCAAGCACCAGTCTTGCTAATTAAGTACTTTTGGCTGTCTCAGCATTGAACTCTGGGAGCAGGAGGGAGATAAAAGCAAGCCAGCGAGAGATCTCGAAAGTCTGTGTGGTTGAGGACCTGGTCCAGAACGAAGGAGCAGGATCATCAGGGGGCTCTGCAGCATTCTTCTAAAATGGTTGGTCGATAAAAGACCAAGGCATAGGTGTGGAGGGAGGAAATTACCATTTTCTGCCTCTGCCAAATTGTTAGTTTATTTTGAAGAGGACAGGAACATAGTGTGGGGAGGTTATCAGTGCAAGCCAGCACCACAGGAAGCCAGATGCTCACTCTTTCACAAACCAGACCTCATTGCGTCGCCCATAAGGCTTCATAGGGGGGTCGTACCCATTGCAGAAGTAGAAATCCTTGCGGTATGCAGCTTCGCTCCCCAGAGCAGACTTCAGCTTGGCGGCATAGTTCACGTAATCCACCTCTTTGGCATAGCCACCAAACTGCCTGCAAAGAAATCAGACACAGAGAGGTGCTGAGCAGTCCTGGCAGAGCACAGAAAGGACGAGAGGGAGAACAATATACAGCCACGATATATTTAGCCATGTATTTTATATCCAGGTCCCGGCAGCGTGCACTCACGCAGGCGCTCTTCTTTGTGAACCAGCACACTTTGTCTGTGACAGATTAAATCTCAAGGGTTACAAAGCCAGGGTGCAGTCAGCCATTGGCAGACCCCAAACAGACACCCCCCCCCGAAACAGACCCATGTATATCTGTCAGCAGAGTGGCCCAGCCCTTTGAATCAATGCCAAATCAGGGGAACAGCTTCCTCGAGCACCAAGTTTTCTCCAAGTCTGCTCAGCCCACAGTTCTTACAGCGATGCTGTCAACAGCCATGTTCACTGTGGTGTGAACAACCATCTGCTGGAAGCCAAATCATGAAGGGAAGCCAAACTCTAGTGAGCCCAAGGAAAAGAAGGGGGGGTGGGGTGGGGTAGGAACAGAGATGTCAGCAATTACAGCCCACAATGCTCTTTAAAAGGGGTGGGCTGTAATTGGTCTGTTTTATGTTGACCTCCCATCAACAGGAACTGTTTCCACATCAGCCTGCACCTCCCCACCTTGTCTTAGGGCCAAGGTTTGAGAGAAAACAGCCTGTTCTTGCAGAAGGAGCCCACACCCGCAGCAAAGGCCAGGCAGCAGTCACAGGCAGGGAGGAACCAGACAGTTTAGAGTCAGCCAAAACAGTTCAAGCAAGGAGGCAGGGGAATATTCAAGGGGTTAAAAACAGGGTGAAGAGCTTATCGCTATTGTGATGCTGGTTTGAGTACAGTTTGTCAGTCATCAGCCAAAGACATTCAAAGGCTCTTTGAAGCAATGGCTGCTTGTTTCCATGATGGACTATGGCATGAGTCCATCTAAATCAGGCTTCAGCTGGCACCTGTTGTTTGATGCAAACCACACCAAAGGACCTTCTTGATGACTAAGAACCATCTTGATCCCAGAAGGTGGGGAAAACAATAGTTTTCAGAGATTAGGAATGACTTATTACCTTCATATTCACCCTCCCTTGCTCTTCATCTCCCCACGTGAAACAGGCTTTCGGAGCTAACATGTACACTTGTTTTCCCAATGAAGAAAAAATCCATATTCCAAATGGGTGCAGCATGACCAATGATAAGAAATGCCATAAAACAGCTGTCTTCAGTCTAGAAAGACCCCTCCATTTCCTTCTACAACATGCACCCATTATCCAGCAAGTCACCTGGTAAAACCAATACTGCTCTTCAGAGCACACTAGAGACCTCAGCACTTGGGATTGGAAATCCCAGGATGCGTTCCTTACGTGGAATAAATGGTCATCCCCTGTCTCTCTTCAATCTTAATGCTTTCATCGCTAGGACAAGGAGGGTTGGCTTGATACTGGCTCGGAATCCGCAGAGAGACCTGAACTTTCTGCTGTAAGGAGCCATCTTCAGCGGGAAAAGCAGTGATGGAGACAGGAGCAGTCATGCCCATTCCAACCCCTGAAAGAGACACACAGACATTACTAAAGAAGTCTAGGTTCTCGGGAACTCACAGAATTAACAGGGGATTCACAAAAGCTAATTCTAGTTTCCAAAAACTCCTCACACTGAAGTCCTTGTATAGTCAGTCAAGAGTAGGGTCCTCTGGGGCATGCAGAACAGAACATTAAGCTTTCGCTTGGGCCAAACTTCACTCTCCACACAAGGACTCTGGGAGATAAGGGCCCCAGATGACTTCTGGATGTCTTTTTATTAGTGGCCCTGTTTCTGTTGCTCTCAACCATATAGCTCATGCCACTGAGACACTCTGTTCTTCTGACAAAAGACCTCTAATACAACAGGGTCTATAGATCCGGGGCAGGTCAGTGGCACATGTAAATATATATCAGTATTTAAATTGTCATCATCTGCACTTAGTGGTGAGCTCATAGGCAAGACTGGGTGACAGAAGCTTTCTCCTAAAGCATTCCAAATGCTTCCAGACATCCTACAAGTTCCAGTGCCCCAAAACTCAGAGCTGCTCTGGCTTTCAGCAGGACTGTCCATGTTGTCCACCACTCCAGAAACAAATGCTTCTTTTCTGCTCATTACTGCTGAGACATACCCCATGGCAGTGAAGAACATTTTTCTTCCCTTTTCTTCTTTCAGCAGTAGGGAACCTCCAACCCTCAGGATCAGGTAGCCACAGAACCAGGTGGGATTAAGCCATCTTTCTCATTTATTTTCCTTTGATATGATACCTGTCTCTGTGGCATATGTTATAGAATCATAGAATCATAGAAAGGTTTAGGTTGGAAGGGACCTTGAAGATCATCAAGTTCCAACCCCCCAGCCACAGGCAGGGACACCTCCCACTAGACCAGGTTGCTCAAAACCCCATCCAGCCTGGCCTTGAACACCTCCAGGGATGGAGCTTATAGAAGGCACCCTTTCTCCTACAGCAACAGTGATCATCACTTTTCCAAAACATGCTGCTATAAATGCCATTTCCCTCTGCATCCAGCTCCTGTACCCACACAAACTATACAAGTCCCTTTAACAGATGCCTGAGAAAGGTGTGAAAGCAAATGTATATGCCTCAGAACCACTCTGTGGTCTTCTCCTCTTGTCACGGATGATTATCGATGCGCATACTTTAGTAAATTCAGAATTAGAAGCAATCACCTGGAAGCACCCTTATAAAACATTACAAAATACCGTTAAAAAGGAAGCTCATTGTTCATTACCCTTTCATGAATAAAAATAACCAGAGTATATGATAAAATATCAAGGTCATAAAAGTTGTTTCACTGTCTATAAGGACACACCACAGAGCCAAAGTGCCCCAGATGCCCTGGATTTCATCAGCCACCGCTCACCCGGGGAGCTGTGATAGAATCATAGAATCATAGAATGGTTTAGGCTGGAAGGGACCTTGAAGATTGTCGAGTTCCAACCCCCCTGCCATGGGCAGGGACACCTCCCACTAGACCAGGTTGCCCAAGGCCACGTCCAGCCTGGCCTTGAACACTTCCAGGGATGGGGCATCCACAACTCCTCTGGGCAGGCAACTTGTTCCAGTGCCTTACCACCCTTAAAGTGAAAAATTTCTTCCTAATGTTTAATCTAAACCTGCCCTCTTCCAGTTTAAAGCCATTCCCCCTCATCCTATCACTACATGCCCTAGTAAAAAGTCCTTCCCCAGCTCTCCTGTAGATCCCCTTTAGGTACTGGAAGGCTGCTATAAGGTCTCCCCAGAGCCTTCTCTTCTCCAGGCTGAAAAACCCCAACTCTCTCAGCCTGTCCTCATAGGAGAGGTGCTCCAGCCCTTGGATCATCTTCATGACCCTTCATGATAGATATACTCATGACCGTCCTCACGTTATCCCAGCTGCAAGTTAACCCATTCCTGCAAGATAACCCATTAAACACATAATTTTTGAGATTTTACAGCGATGGGTTAGGAGTGGACTCATAGCATGACTTGGCTGAGCACGCTCTAACAGGTGGTAAGTTTAGTTTTCCCAGCACGGAACCATCCCCATCACGGACCCCTGGTGCTGGGACCCGCAAGCCAGGCGGGCCCATGATGCTGTTGCTTCCATCCATCCATCTGGCTTTTGCCAAGCCTCTGCCAGAGGCAGTCAACCACAAACATCCGCCAAGCCCCGCGGGACGGGCAGCACCTCTCACCCTTGTCGTTGGTTCCTCCGACGTACTTGAGGAGCTTGAGCACCCCTTCCTTCGAGGCTTCGTCGAACGGCTTCCCCTCTACCTCCACCACCGCGAAACACCCACCCTCGCACGCCCTCTCCTCGTAGCTGAGCTGCTCCTGGGGAAGGGGAAGATGGGGATGGAGAAGCTGCAGCTGCCAGGCCGGGCTGGGAGGAGAGCGCTGCCCGAAGGACACCGGCTCCCCCGGGGCAGCCGTTCCCCACCTCCCAGCGCCTTATCCAGCCCGGCCCCCGCGGAAACCTGTGGGGGAAGCAAGCCCCGACCGCCCACCCCACCACCTACCTTCTCCCCCTTGCTCAGCACCCGGTGGGGCCATGCCTCCACCGTGCTCAGCAGGGAGTTCTTGATCATGCCCAGCATGGTGCCGCTCGGCTCGGCTCGGCCTCGCTCGGCTCGGCTCGGCTCGGCTCGGCTCGGCTCGGCTCGGCTCGGCCCCGCTCGGCTCGGCTCGGCTCGGCTCGGCCCCGCTCGGCTGGGGCGAGGTGGGAGGGCCCGGCGGGCGCCCCGCCGCCTGCAGCGCAGCGCACTGCCCCCAGGGGGCGCCCAAGGGCCGCCGGCGCGGCGGCGGCGGGCGGGGGGGGAGCGGGGCCGGGGGGACCGGGCCGGGGGTGGCGGGGGGGAGATGCGGCGACGGCGGCGGGGTGTGGGAGCGGAGAGCCGGCGGTGAATCATGGATGGACCCCGGGAAGTGTGAAGTGTAGCGAAGGTGGTGTTCGTCTGGGGGAGAGAGGAAATCCGAAGGAAAGAAAATCGCAGGGAGGAGAAGTACGGACAACGGTGTGGAATACACAGCGTGGAGGGGCACCGCTCTCCTGAAGTTGCAAATCATAAAGTTTATTATTACTTAATTATGTTAATTATAATTATTATTATCCCCCAGCTAAAATGGGGGGTCACAGTGGCTTTCTTTTAAGACCCTGAATTTGAGGCAGTGCTCCGTGGCTCTGCGGATGTTGTACCCCATCGGGAAGGGGCAGATCTTAGAAGCCACCGATGATATTTGCTCTCCCTCCGCTGCCCTCTGCATGCGTTCACAGCCCAGCCCGTCCAATCCATTTAAAACTCCAGCCAGGTCCCTTCCCAGAAATACATGTAAAAAAGCACAACGGGCTTAGGCAGCTTATATAGGTGGGTCTATCTATGGGCATGGAAGACTTGGATCCTTCGTGATCACCAGTGGGTTTTAGCTGTATTAGCCATGTCAAAGGAAAAGTGCCAGGTAGAGAAAGATCATTTTAAGAAGAGGGTAGCAGAGGCAGGAATGGAGTACCGGTCCCTGGGGCAACCATGGACCAGACCAGCCTCCCCAGGGTAGAGGAGACAGCGGCACCTCAAGGTGCCTGCTCAGCTGGACTCCCGCCTCCTCAAATAGAAGGTGAGTGGCGCAAAAGCACGGTGATGAATAACTTTCCTATATTCTAAAAGAGCAAAAAAAGAAAATAATAAAAGAAATGTGACATTAAAGCGTTTCCATCTAGAGAGAGAGGGTTGCGCAAAGGCAAAGAAGTTAAAGCAGCTGGCCATGACCACCTGATCAAACAGGCCAAGTTTGGGCTGGGGAGCAGGGCTGGAGCCTGACACGGACTTTCACAGAGTGAATGACCAGGGCTGCTATCAGTGGGGACAAGGCCACAGACCTAATCATTTATTAACCATTTATATTATTTGGTTTATTCACCGTTATGCAAGAAATTGCAAAATTGTAATATACATTGTGTGCTGCAGCTTATTTGTTCTCTTTTAAAACAAACGGTGAGTTTCTCCATTCAGCCGAGGAGTTTTGCCAAAAATACCAACTTGCACATATCAGTATAGGAATACATGGACTGGGTCAGACCAGGGGTCCATCTTGCCCAATCCTCTGTCTTTGGCAAAAGCTGCTGGTGGACATCTAGATAAAAAGTAAAAGCATGCAGTGATCTGGTCTAGCGTCCCACCACCAGTCATCTGTGACTGGGGGAAGTCTCATCTTTCTGTTTCAACTGATTTTATACGAGTTCAGGTTGCCTGATAAAATGTTCATGTCTAAAATATGAACATGAAAGCTGACATTTCTGTTGTATTCTTCCTCCAGATAGGCCAAAATGACCAGCGGGCCCTACAGCCCCAAGCAAAGTGTGTAAAGCATCCCCTGGAGGGACCAGCAGCCTTTGCAAGCGTGCAGCTGATGCTACAGCACAGCCTAGTAGCTCTGAATGCAGAATAACGAGGAGGAAGTTGATGGGGCCTTTCTCTCTTGCTATTCCTTGTAATTTAGGTAAATTTATTCTGGGATCAAAATACATTACATTTCCTGAGAAATTATGATGACAATTTCACCAAAGGCACAACTTTTTATACCAGGCTTGATTTTTCCCTTGTCTCGTTAAGCAGTGTTTCAAATTCCCAAGCAAAAGCCAAAGAAAGACCTTCCAAGTTAGAGTTTTGTTGTTTTCTGAAAACCTGAACTAGGAGATTTACATCCGGGAAATATTTATCAAATTGTCTCATACGCTCCTCATACCTCCCCCACTCAACTCCCAGATAACAGCCAAAATGCTGACTGTGTTACTTCTTCTGGTTCATTTTGCAAGATTTCAGATGAAACTAGTTTTTCCCCTTTCCCTCTGGAGGTTATTGTAGTGTCACTGAGCTTCTTTCCATAAACTCAGGCCTTGGGAATCCTTAAATAGCTAGTCTGCATCCTCACTGTTTATGATTGAAGAGTGTTTGCAAAACAACAGTCATGCCAGCCTCCCCCACAACCATTTAGACATAATCCATTCTTTATTTTTGTTCTCATAGATTGCTTCATCCAGACCTTTAAAAAAAGAGGTTATTTTCCTCTCTGACTTTCCTGCCTATGTTTCAGCAGATTTCAGGTACGCAGTTGGATGCAACGTTGGATGGGAATCTCTGTATTGGATTTACCTTTAGAGACCTGAAGGGCAAGCCCACTCTATCTGTTATTGCAAAATTTGATTTCTGTACTGTTTTTTATCACCAGGTCTACCATCAGGAAGCCACAGGCAAAGACAAGCCAAAGGCAGAGCATTCTGGGTACTCCCTGAGGCACCAAAGTCCTTGAGTTGTGTAGTTATTCTTTTTTGACAGATCTTAATTGTGCTAAAGGATGCTGGAAAATGTCTGGAGGTCAGTGCTTGCATCTGGAGAAGATACTGTATGAATTAGACACCAATTGAACTATTACCTGTGATTTTGGAGACTGAACTGTCTCTTAAGCTATTTTGGAAAATCCTTCTAGACACCGATCTATGCCATTAGGTATCTAAATAGTTTTGCAAAAACATCCCCTGATTTCTAAGGGTCTTGGCAGAGGTCAATGCGATGTCTTTCAGAGTGCTGGAAATTCTGAACCTATCTGCTGGATAATGAAGTTTTGAGTGCCCAGTTCCAGGCAGCTGAAAAAAATCTCTTTGCAGAAGATACATGTTCAGATTTGGTCCCTAGAACCTGACACATCTTCAGTCTTGAAACATGATGTACGGACTAAGGTTATCAACCCTACACACCCTCTGAACATGTGAACGGGGCATTCTTTGTGCTGATGGAGAATAGGTTAAGGCTGTATTTTAAAACATAGCTCTCTCTCCCTATCCCTGCCCAGCTGGAAGTGCCAAGCACTAATCTATCTTTCTGCATTCATCAGGCGTTTAGCACTTTTGAATATCAAATTCCCCAGCTGTTTCAGATAGAGTGCTGTAAAAATAGGATAGAGAGAGAAATTCACCTGATCTTTATAGAAAGAACTTCCTCTGGCAAGCAGAATGAATGACTGTATGGCCTGAAGGTATTCACACTCAAGTAGACTGAGCTTGTCAACTCAGTCTGCTTGGGACACAAAACAGCCATCGCTGAAGAACGGGGTCAGATTTCGCCTACTGACCTAGGTTTGAAAGGCAGCAACAAAATGCAGAAGTTCCGGTCTCCTTAGTAAAGCTGACTTGTATGTGCTTTACTTTATTCTCTCTAGCAGCGTCCCATGGAGAAAGGCTTAAGCAGATTAAAAAAACATAAAGATTTCTCTTTTTTTTCTGGTAGAGAATTAACTCCTCTGAGGTCTCCTGCGAGCATACAACCTTCTCCTATGCATTGGAAGTCTCCGCAGCTGAGTATTTCCGCGCCTCTGGCTCTGCAGAGCATTCAGTCGGATGGGAAGGACGGTTTTGCTGATGACATTGAGGCGTTCGTTCAGTTCTTCGAGCCTTTTCCTTATTGACTGGACTTCCCTCACAAGATTGTCCACAGCTGCGGAGACAGGGCGGAGACTACAGAGAGAGTAATACAGGAGAATAATTCAGTGTGGGGAGTATTCCTGAGCACGCAAATGAATTTACCATGGCCTTGTGTTTGTTGGTGGGGAAGTTGCAAGGAACCATTAAAAGATGTTTCCAAAGCCACCATGACCCTTGGGTGGTGGGAACTCATTGGAGATCACAGTATCACAGTATCACAGTATGCTAGGGATTGGAAGGGACCTCAAAAGATCATCTAGTCCAATCCCCCAATGTCCCCGTCTGAACCCAGGAAGCCATAAGCTTCAGGGCCAGCATGAGCAACACACTCTTTCCACCGCCACCAAAGCACAGCTGGCTCGGTATAGAATGACAGCTGGTTTATGAGCTCCCAGAAGCACTTCACAGCACTCCTGCTTTAAGGGGGAGAGATGAAAACCATCCTGCGTGGCTGAAACCAGCAGGGGTAGAGAGGAAAGCAGCAATGCGTGGGATCGCCTACGAGGACTTCCCAACGAAGGGCAGGCTGCTGCGCGCCATGGTGCGGCTGTGGTTGCAGAGCTCTCTGGTCGCTCCAGGCTGTGTCTCTGCCTGAGCTGAGGGACGGGGAGACCCAGATTGAACATCAGGATTTGGCAAGGCGAAGGCTGCACTAATGCACCAGTGTGCTTGGGAGTAACCACATCCCTTCCCTTGCAGGGCTTCCTCTCCTCTCAGTCTCCCTTTGGGTGTTACGAAGCTCTGGTGATCATTTCATTTTACCTGATATTAATTAGTATGAATTAGCCTCACTGTTAACCAGGAGCAGACATGGAGGCTGGGCCAGTGGTTCCCATGGATTACTGTCAGTCCTCAGTATTTCTAATGGACTGGCCTGTGTCCTTACCAGCAAACCCTTAATTCACAGCCCTATGCAGGAAACACGGCTGGATAGTCTCATTACATCTCCCTGGACTAAAGTTAGAGCTTTCCAAATACATGACTTAATATCAGCCCTGGTAATCTTAGGCACCAATGAATTTCTGCACTGGCAGCGTGAAAGTTGTGATGAATTCAGCAGCCACCATGCAGTCAGGGAGAAACCCACTTGATGCTAAAGGCCAGCATATAATCTATCAACTATATCCTCTTGAAAAACTAATTAGTATATTATGTGTGATATTGTGTGACCTTCTGACTAGTGGCATTTTATTCTCCTAGCCTTTCCTCCTCAACTGGTTCAATGCTTAGCAGTTGTGGACAGATATTTTTTTCTTTTTCCTAAAGAGAAAGCTGAGTTATAGAAGAGGACCACTTGCTTTAGGAACAACTCTGATTTAAATGATATTTAGGTTTCTAGTATTCCCTAATCCTCTCTCTTTCGTTGCCTTTCCCACTGTGTTTCTGGAAATTTCAGATTCAATTAAATTTTGTGAGTGTGCTCAATTGTTAATATTTCCTGTAATGCAAAGGGGGAAATATGAGGACATGGACTACTGAATAGCTTTCTCTGATCTGGATCTTACAGAAATTGAAATCAAAAACATGACAGGCCAAATCAGCTGCTTCTCCCTGCTCTGTGGCCAAGTCCATGTGTGGATTTGTAGCACAATTCTCACAGGCTAAATTTTCTTCAGGATAATTCTTATAATACAGTCACGGCAATTGAGAATGTTTCTCAATAAACAGTCAGCAGAATATTCATTTTACAACAGTAATCTGAGTTGCTAGCACAACAGATACCAAGACAGTGGGATTCATCTCCCCACAACTGAGCAATCTGAAAGTTCATCTTAAAGAAGACGAATCCTGCTCAAGGAAGGATGCCCAGGAGATGACTGAATCCCACCTCCAGATGAAGGGAATTACCTGGAGAACTCAGGCAGTAAAGCATTCGGATTGTTCAGCAGGGTGTGTTTCATTTGCCAAAAGATGCCGTTTCCCCATTTCTCAAGTGTTTGAGTAATGCTGTTAATGCCTTCTATGTTGACGTTGTCAGCTAGGTTAGTAGGACATCCATGGAAGAGAGGAAAATAAACATGACAGAACAAGAAAACATGAGCCAGTGGTCTGAATTTGATTCCACTCCCATCACTTGAACTGAGTTGCAATGAAATGCCAAATATTAAACATATGGAGGACCTAAAATAAAAAGCGGATAACTCTCCCTCACAGTGTAATTCTCTGTCTCTGGTTGCCTGAATTTTCTTCTGCCACTAGATAACCCAGCTGATTATTCCTCAAACTGTTTTTCTCTCCAAAAATCTCAGCAGCTTCCCAGGAATCAAGAAAGAGCACTCATGAATGAGCGCTGTGTGTCTCACTCCAAGGACACAACAGGCAAATCTTCATCCCTGAGTTAGTGAACGGCTCCCAGACTCACACACCACCACCACCTCTTACCGCCTTCTCTGTAGTTCCATTTCTGGTGCTGGTCCAGAAAGTCCTCCCGGGATTTACTGCAGGGCAAGAGGACGAAGAAGAGGAAAAGTGGAAGAGTCACCATGATGGCTGTTCGTAGGACCTTGACTTTCCCTTGTTCTGCAGAGACAAAAAATGTGGCTAACTGCTTTATTTCTCTTCTTGCTCTCCTTCTCCACCTAGCACCTGTCACCCCAACACAAAATTTCTTTTTGATGATGTAATTCTTTAAAATGTTGTTTAAGTTGCTCAGCCTAGCTTTTACAGAAGCACAGGGACATTTCTTTTTCACAAATACAAGCCTCCTTAATTTTTTTCAAGCCATCGAGTGATACAGTGATGCTTCATCAACTGGCAGCAGCTAGGAAAATAGCTTTGCTTCATATGTAGGCATGTTGGGGTAGAACCTTGCAGCTATAAATGTTCTATGAATGTCAAGAGGAGGTACTATGAAGTACAGAAATAGCTGCATCCCCACTTTGCAATTAGAGAAAGCAAGGTGCAAACCAGTGAAGCAATTCATCAAGGATTTAATAGAGGCCAGAATAGGAAATTGTTCTTTTTGATCTGATCCACTGACCAGTGGTAATAACTGAGATGTTGCCCAGTGATGGAGCCTCAAAGACAACCCTACCCCCTCCATGTACTGTCTGTACCTTGCCCTGGTGTCAGGGGGGGCAGTAACTCCTGAGCAAATCTGCAGAGTAAGCAAGACAGACATATGAACTGGATGTGAGCATTTACCTAAGCTCCTCGTCTTCTTTTGAGTTTACCATCATTCCCAAGCCAATGAAAGTCAACCCTAACCTACAGACCCTCCTGGACAAGTATCATCTCTAAATGTAAGAGGATAGATCAGTGTCTCCACAGCTTACTCATGCTAATTTGTTATTCTGTCTTAATTAAGTAGTCTGTCAGTGTTGAATCTGATATTTTTATTTTTTTTAAATGTCATGAACAGCTGTTCTGGTAGAAACTGGCTGGAAATATCAATTATGCACATATTGCGCATAGCAAACAGAAAAAATGCATTGCCAAGTTCATGGGTTTTAGTGATGAATTCAGTCATCTGTAGTCACAGTGATAGAGGGGCTCATGTGAGAAACAGGCACATTGAGAAAATCCAAATTATTCCCCTGTTCAAGTACATGCATCAAAAGTCTCAGACCTCACTGCAAAATATGAGGGCATTAAATTGTTTTTTGAATATCATATAACCCTCATCTCCTAACCATCTGGGAAGAATTCAGCCACCTCAACACCTACTAGGAGCTGTAGCAGATAAAGCAGTACATAAATAAATCCTTTCACTTTGTGCCTTTTTACATTCAATCTCTAGTGTATTTTAATTGCAACTGCATTTATTTTTCCATATATTTAAAATAGCAGTATGAATATATTCATACTGATGGGAAATGTCATGCTACTTTAAAAATATTGCTTTCCACCTGTCAGGAGGTATTTTGTACTCAATATTCTTCTTCTAATTGCACTATTCATTTAAAGGGAAAAAAATAAATTACCTTCTTCCTATCTCACACATACATACACCTCTTCTTCCAACCCAGAGCTGCCAAAATGAGGATCTCTAAGGTTTGATGATATCACCGAGGGACATAATGAAAAGGTCTCCATGGACTTTCTTGAAACTATTTGCATTGACACCACAGCTCCTCTGCCTCTCTGCTTTTCCAGATAAATACTCCAGCCTTTAGATCTTTCTTTTTTTTTTTTTCCTCTTTCTTTTGATGACTGTGCAATGCACATGCCTTTTTAACCTTCCCTGATGGGAAAGGACTTAACAGCCGCCAACGTCTCTAATTGCAAATAATTTGAAAATGCTGCCAACATCAAGGAGGCAGTGTGGCTTCCCAGCTCATTTTAAAACATCCTGAAGAGATTGTCCGTTCCTTACCCTTTCCACCTCCCACCTGTTTCAGTACCCCAGGGCTGGGATACTTTGATCTTGCTGTATTTGCTAAAAGGAGGGTGGTGATAAATTCCACCTACATCTGATACTGAAAATCTACCCTACTTGATCTCAAGTCTTTTAAAACATCAGGTGTCCAAATGAATTGCAAGACCCACATGCTCTATTTGCAGGGCCCCTCACAGATCAGTTTCTTTGTAGCTTTGCCCTCTACATTCCTGAGGGCCTATTGTAATTTGTTATAGTAAACATCAGGTTATAACCATCTTTGAAACAGATTCCCATATCTCAGACACTTAGACAGAAACTGAGAAATCTTCCCTCTCTTAGGTGGAATTGTAGAAGGCAAAAGAACATTCACTAATTAGGTTTCTAGCAGAAAAAGTCTGCAGGGTCATCTGTAATAGGAACCAGATCCCAAGCCTGTTGTAAACGTGTCTTCAGATCCATTGCACTGTTGCACGGAACGATACTGTCAGGGTAGAACACGGATTGACAAGCAGGGAAAACTCTCTCGCACCCTTGGATGAAAGCTCTTTCCTAAATCTAGAGAATAACAATAACAACCTAGTAGCTTTGATATTGTTACTATTAATTACAAGAATATGGCATGCTCTCTGTCAGAAAATTGCATCATACTCTCTGCCCTTGGAGCAGGGTAGGCCCAGTGATTCACCAGAGAGTCCCTTCATCTGCAAGCAATGAAGACAGACATGTTTGTGTCATTATTATACAATATTTTTCTTCACCTTTTAACTTCTCAGTCCCTCGTTCTGACACGATAAAAGAGCTCTGCTAGCTCCATACCCTGAGCATCAGGTTGGGCGGTTGTGCCATTCAAGCCTGGATCCCTGCCCCAAAGCAAAGGAGCGCTGACAGGATTTGAACACCCATATCTGTCCCTCTCCCGTTCACCCTTTCTGTTTCTTGCTGCCCCAGCTTACTCCATTTCCAGTGCTTATCCCTCCTTGCATGCAGTGGGAAATGACAACAGAGCACTGAGATTTCACTGGTACCTGCCCCAGATTTTGCCATGCTGAAGGAAAACAGGTGATGACTTGAGTTCACAACTGCCCATGGGTTGTGCTGCCTGCTAGGATATCACAGAATCATAGAATGGTTTAGGCTGGAAGGGACCTTGAAGATCATCTAGTTCCAACCCCCCTGCCATAGGCAGTGACACCTCCCACTACACCAGGTTGCTCAAAGTGCCATCCAGCCTGGACTTGAATACCTCCAGGGATGGGGCCTCAACAACTTCTCTGGGCAACCTGTTCCACTGCCTTACCACCCTTAAAGTGAAAATTTCCTTCCTAATGTTTAATCTAAATCTACCATCTTCCAGTTTAAAGCCATTCCCCCTTGTCCTATCTCTACATGCCCTTGTAAAAAGTTCTTCCCCAGCTCTTCTGTAGGCCCCCTTTTAGGTACTGGAAGGCTGCTATAAGGTCTCCCCAGAGCCTTCTCTTCTCCAGGCTGAACAACCCCAACTCTCTCATCCTGTCCTCATAGGAGAGGTGCTCCAGCCCTCGGATCATCCTCGTGGCCCTCCTCTGGACCCGCTCCAACAAGTCCATGTCCTTCTTATGTTGAGGGCTCCAGAGCTGGACGCAGTACTCCAGGGGAATTGCCTAGGTTATCCTCTCCTAGTGCCAAACACAGCTTCATTTCAGAGAGTCCTCCCTCCCCTGAAGCCTGAGAAGAACACACTGTTCTATTGCAGACGTGTGATTTACTGCATTACAATTCAGAGCTTGCCTGCCCCTTATATATCAAGAGGGCTTGAAACCTCTCCCTCCACTTCTGACTGCTCTAAACACATACACTCTCCTGATGTACATGTACTTCCCGGTGTGTTAGCACAAACCTATACTTGCTTTGAGATGAGGATTTTTTTGATTAGAGTTAGCAATCACGGTAGTGATACCTAAAATGAAGGATTTTTTGCTGCAGTGTTGGACTGCAAGTGAATCAGCTTTGTGGTTTTCATTTGAGACTCTTTCTCCTCTCATAATTTTCCCAAGTTCCTTTCAAGCTACTTTCAAACTAAAGCTGAAGAGTGATATTGGGTTTTGGGTTATTTGCAGAGAAATAAAATACGCTTTTAAATGAATCAGGGAGTTTGGTCTCAGGTAAATCATAAATACATAAAATGTAGCTCTCACTCCAATGCTAATGGATATTTAAACATCAAAGTCAGTTTAAGATTCTCAATTTGGTAAAGGATCTCAATAGATAATAAAGTTATTTTTGCAGACTGTTGGAATTTCTCTGTCTTTATTTCCATATGCAATATTTTAAGAATACTTTAAGGTTACATTAGTTACACCCCCCCAACCAAAATGTTGTGTTTTATGTATAAAATCAAAGAAGGTTTAGGTGCTATAAACCAAACAGCTTCGCAGTAAAAAAACATATAGTAGCTGCACACAATTTGTCAGTTAATGCCAGTTCTGCCAGAGCTCCCAGGCTGGGATCCTGAGAAGAGTCTGAGCTTTTGGACGAGAAAGCTGCCAAGACTGCGAGTCCAGAACAATCAAAGAATTTGCAAGCTCTACTTGCAAAGCAGATGGCATTTGTTAGCTCTCTGAGCAAAAAATAAAAATAAAAAAAATCAGGGTAATATAAACATTAGCATATGTTTGTAGTATTATGAAATGGTGGAAAGATCAAGAAAAATGCCAAAAGCAATTTAAAAAATTAGATCCTACAGTATTAACCCAGTCACAGTGGTACAGCTAGAATATCACCTGTTTCAAAAGTCCTTGTTAAAAAAACATTGTATTGTATTATTCTTCAGTTCATATGTGTGTGGGTACAATGCTATATGTTGGTACATGCATACACCCAGCTTTGGGTTATGTAGGAATAACAGTATCTTGACTTTTTCAAGTTTGGCAACATATTCGAGTTAAATAGTGCTTTTGCATATAATTTAAGAGTTACACTGCTCATTTTCTACCTGGATGTTGTGTGAAAGCAAGGAGCGCCTCAATCCCTCAAATAGCCCGACCGTCCTGCTAAACAAAGGGATCTGATTGACAGTCCCGATGACTGACAGCTTGGGTGATGCTGTTGCCAGCAGGCAGGCATAGTGATGCTAAAGAAGGAGGGAAAAAAAAAAAAAAAAGCCATCCAGATGCAAAGCACACACCTACTGCAAATCACAACATTAGTAAAGTACTGTTGGTTTTGAGGAGGTAATATACACCTTCTGCCTCTTCTCCAGGTGTACCAGCTTTTTCAGGATATGTTTTATCTCCATCTGTCTCTCATTTAGAGCTTGGTGCTACCTCTTAAGAAGTTTCCTCTCTCTCCATGGATAGGCACCCATGGACCTTGCACTCTCTGTGTCTGCCTGTCTCCAAGGATTTGCTCACTCTTCCTTTCTCCCTCCTTCTTTCACTCTGCACACCCCTGTTCTCTGGAAATGTAGATAGCAATTCTCCAACCTCCAAGTCCGTGCCAGTCTGCATATGTTCCCTCCTCTCCTGGCTCTTCCCACAGGTGTCTTTAGAATCCCTCAACCCAAGAAGCTCTTTCCGAAGTGTATGGATGTGTGTCCTCCAGAGGAAGAAACAAAACATTCCTGGAAAAGAAGGCAGAGAATTGCATACAAGCATTACCTGTGCTCTTGAGGCCAGTCCTTCTGAGATGAGGCTTCCAAATCTCTGCCTCCCTGCTCCTCTTCTCACCACCCCCTCTGCATTTCAGCTCGCAATGAGTGACGTGTCCCTCTTCATTTCCCCGTTTCCACAGACTTTCCGTGGAGCCTCCTCCAGCTGTACCTCTCCTACCCCTCCCTCCCACTCCTGCGAGCGAGCCATCTCCCCCCACACATGGGAGCCTTATGGAAGGAGAGCCTGGGTGATGGAGCCCCTCTTGAAAGCAGCTCCGTCCGCAAGGACACCCGTATATCTTTGCCCCCGGTTCTTTTGGGCAGCTCTCAACCGCTGGCTCTCCCACACAGCTGTATGACTTCTCTTACTAGTCACAGTTTCCACTATGCAGCACTCCTCTCTGGCTGCTTGAACCCTCCGGCCATCCAGCCATGAATTTGTTCACCGCGTTGTTCCTGCCTTTTAACAAACATGCCAATTAATTCCCTGCTGATTAGTTCATTCCTGATGCGCTCTGCCAAATCTATTTCTGGTGGAATAAACAAGGAGGGGATGAATCGGCTGCAGTGTTGTTATTTTTTTGTCCCCCCTGCCCCCCTCCCCCAGGTCCGTGCCTGCCAAATCAAACAGGCTCAGGTCTGGTCAGTACTCGATAAAGGGATTTCTGAAGAAACACAAGGTGTTAAAGGGATGATTTTTTGTGAAGCAGGAGGTGGACCCCTATTTCCGTGTCAGACTGACATTTTGCCATGCTTTGAGAGGATGTGCAGCCGCCACAGCCCAAATCTGCACAACTGCTGCACACCCAGGCTCATGACTAGACCCATGGCACTGCTTGTGAGTGCCTTGGCCAAATCTGCATTCTTCCTGATATTACTTCTCCAGTATCAGCTGGCAACAACACCCTCTCTGTTTCCTGACCAGCCTATTCTTATTTAACTCCATTTTCCACGGCCAAAACGTCTGCACTCAACAGTGAGAAAAAAAGATGCTTCTCTCACAGGGCTGAAGGACTGTCCAGCCGCTCAGAATAAACACAAACACCCAGAATGAAGGAGCCAGACGATACGCGCAAGTGTCACAGACAGCGCAGTTACAAACACAGTATTATGATTGCAACAGAGCGATGCTGGTTTGCCCCAGGTGAGGAGCCGATCGGGAGGAAAGCTGAGTGGCATCCTTCTAAGCGCAGCCCATAAACATCAGCCAGCACTGTCATTTGGTCAGCCACTTAAATCCACTCAAGAGAAAAGTCCAACTGGGACCACACTCAGGGGTATCTCATTCTCTGACACCAGAAGCATGTGGTTTTGGCTGCTCCTGCTCCCCTAGTCCCGCTGGCTCTGTGGCAGGGAAATTTCTGAGAAGACCGCCTTGTTTATGGAGCCTTGCCACTGAAGCAGCAGGACACTCATTTGCAAAGTTATAAAACACCAGTTTTCAAAAGCAGCCCACAATATACGGGCTTAACACAGACCAGCCTCCGGAGGAACTGGAAACCTATTTTTTCAGGGCTCAAACAAGCAAACAAAATGTCCAGGCAACAGGCATAGAACCCAAACAATCATCAGTCTCCAGCTGTTCCCCATTCAGCACGCAGCAAAGAGTCCTGCTACGCTGCCGTCACAGCTCCCTGCGAAGAGGAAACGAACTGCTGATGGTCAGCGTGGGATGGGGGATGCTGGATAGGAGAACGCTCCGAGCAAGAAGCTGTCCACAGCATGGCCCAGAGACACCAGCTTAGCAAACCTGACAGGGAAACTCACACAGGCACAGCAACGCACTCCTGAAACCCCGGTCCAAATCCAACCGGTGCTGGTGAAGGGTCGCCATTGCGGACCCGATGTCCGGGTTTCGTGCTTGCGACGTGCTACCTCAGGAGCATGTACCACAGAAATTCCCCATACCCTGTGCCTCCTCCGGGATTAGTAGGGGGGGCAGAACAGGAGGGAGCTGTAGCACTTCTCTTCCCTGTCTCCTGCCTGCTACCATCCACATTCCCAGTGATGTGAAAGGAGCACTTCCCAGCTCACCATCACCACCGTGGCTGCAGATAGGGATGCCCAGAGCCCACATGCCATCACTAAGCAGAGACCGGGAACTTTAATACAACCAAATAACAAGAAACTCCCTTTTTTTTTTTGTTGTTGCCACATCTCCGTGACTGTGTTGTAAGCAACTGCAGGGTGTTCGATCTGCTCTCCTGCGTGAGGACTGCTGCTTGCAGTCCATTTTCTAAACTTGAGTAGCCTCAGCACAAAGCTCGCTTGTCATATGCAAACAGCATATGTCATATGCAAAAAACATACGTCTGTCTGTGGCCATCTCAGGACACACAAGAGTTCCAAGACAGCAAAATCCCCCTGGGCAAGAAAAACGTCTGCAGAAACTGTGCTCATTTTCCCAGACCCCGGTTTATCCTGCAGCCTTTGGGCAGGTGCAGATTTAGCGAGCTGAGGGCAAAAGGGGCGCAAAACCTCCCTGTAACCCCTTGTGCCTTGCAGGTTGTGTGTACCCAGGGCCATGTGGAATTGCAGCAGCTGTGAGGGTCTCCTCAATGCTGCTGCTGGGTCGGGCCCTGGCTGCCATATACACACTGAGCCAAAATACCCGCAGAGTGCAAAACTGGGTGCTGTGAGTGAGATGGAGCTGCAGAAGAATTCCTGACACCTCCCAGGGACAAGAGGGCAGGCTGGCTCTGAGATGTTAACAGCTGTAGGGCTGGAGACCTTTTAAAAGTACACACATGAGCCACCAGGGATTTCAGTAAAGCTCTGAAGTGCCACAAATGCTCCCGTGCAATTATTAGGATTATCAGTCTTTGGAGCTGCCTCACGAATGCTTCAGCCCCATGCACAAGCTGGAGAGCAGCCTGCCTGAAAGAGCTCCTCTCTCCCCAGCCTGGCCTATGGGGACGGTCACCTCCCCCACCACAGTGCCCGTTCCCCTGCCTGCCCCTGCACAAACTGCCATTGCTTCGAGGTCTTGCCCACGTGGCTGCAGCTACTTCTTTCTCACATCACACCAAGGCAAGCGCTGAGCACCTGTGAAGGTGCCTTCTGGTACCACCTCGTGCATATTCTGGGCTGCTGCAAATCAGCAAGCGAAATGTCTCTGCTGCGTGACGCTTCCTTCCTGGTCCAGCCGGGATGACACCAAGGGCTGTCTGTGTGTCACTGCTCCAGGCATGGGCACCTGAAGGAGGACTCAGATCGCCCGTGGCACGGCCATGAGCTCACGCGGGGAGGCAAAGATGTCAGGGGAGCCACAGAGAACAACAGGGGACACAGGCCTGGCACTGAGACCCTACACAGCACTTCACCGCACACATCTAACCAGGTGTAAGCCACCTGGTTAGAGGGAAGAGGTAACTCCCAAGGGTGCACCAAGGTGTATGGTTGGTGCTGGGCAGTTTGCAGGACTTTGCAACAGGAACTGCCTCTCCTTGTGCGTAACATATCCTCTCGGTATCTACCCTCTCCTCTTCATTTATTGCTCCTCCAGTTCACACTTCCCTCCAAGCTCACAGCCACAGCACTCCCAGCGCTGGCAGAGCAACACCGGGACTGGAAGAGTCTCTAGGGATGGACCCATCAGGGGTTTGGTTGGGGCAGCCCCCGCCATAGGAACTCCCTCAACTGACACACAGCGTGCCTGTCCTGTGACAGCACGTGGGCACACCACACAGCCTCGGGACTGCACAGCTGAAACCTTTGCAGAGCTCCAACCATCTTTTGGCCTTTTGCTTATGCTGGGGCACACAAAAGGCTGGCATTGGTTTTACTGCCTGGGCTCATTAGAAACTCTGCAATCATCTGCACTATTTAAAATTGCCTGGAGTGTGCTGGTTGTAGGTACCAGCAGACTTGGGAGTGTTTTGCACCTGCTAGAAATGTTATCGTGACTTTTCCTGGGTTTACTTGCTTGTGTTGTTTCTTCCTGTTATCCTCCACTGCTTGATAGAATTTTATTTTGTTGCTTGAACAAAAATTTCATATTTATTGCAATATCTGCTCCTGTGTGAGTCCTCAGTCATGGAGGGACTCAGACAGGCACGGGAGGAAAGAGGATAGTGCTCCTGGCCCTGTCCATGTAGCCATGCAAAGAAGAAAGGCAGGACAAGAAGAACAGGTAAAAGCATTAGCGTAACGCTAACAGAATTGCAAAGATGCAAGTTATTTCTTCCCTCCAGACACCTGGAGGAAGGGACAGCTGAGAATAGCTCCTGTCCCAGCAGCTCATCAGGAGGTGATTGCCCCTCTGATCTTGCGGCAGAACTGCCTGTGCAATCACTCCATCGTGCAGTTCTGCCCAAGTGACCTGCTCTAGCTTGAGGACCTTCAACAGCAGTGTTTAACATGGGCCGTTTCTGTATGAAGGAGCAACCAGAGGTGTTCTTGTGCGGGCAGGCTGGAGAAGGCTGTAATTTCTGGCAGAAAGGTGGCAAGAAGCGAGGCAGTGGGGTGTGGGGCCTTACCAGTTAACCCTTCCCCGTTGCAGCCCAACCCAGACCTCTTTCTCCATTTGTTCGCATTAGCCTCGTCTTTTACTAAGTGATTGGCAGCTGCACAAGGGGAATCAGCGTACAAAAAGGGCAGCACTTTTCACTTGTGGGACATTCAGTGTAGGCTGGTCCAGTGGCTAAAGTGGAAGAGAAATGAACAAACTGATTGCAAGGGAGGAGGGGCGTTATGCATGGCCTATCCCAGAAAGAAATAAAGGAGGGGGAAAAGAGAAGATAGCTGCAACCTGGGTGCAGGGCTAGAGTGTGTTATTTGGGTTTTCTGGACAAGGCAGATGCCCCCACATATTGTGTTCCTGCTGCTGTTCAAGGACATGACCCCTCTCCTTTTGAAAGAGGTGACACTGAAAAGGTTTCCTTATGGTGTGTCACACCATTTTTGAACCAAGCGCAGAGTCTTCTGTGCTGGCCCTATTACATGGACCCTGGATATCATTACAATTTGTGTAGGTCAGGTGAATATTGCATACCCATACGGCAACGCCAACACACTGGCATTTCAAAGGGCACGGGTCAGGTCAAAAAATCAGCCATCCAGCAGGGCACAGCAAATTTACCTCAGGCAGGGTCTTCACCCTACACAGGAGAGCAGATGCCAGTGTGGGCAGAGAGGGCTTGCACAGGCTTAATGCTGATGGGGGGTTGGTGACTGCAGATTTTCATGCTTTTTGGCTTGCAACGTTTTTCTCAACAATGGCTCTGCCAACCCAAAGCTCTCAGACTTCCAGGCTTAACCCCAAGTATCTCATTTTTCAGCATTGGCTATTTCAAACTGCTTTGGAAAAAATAAATAAGATGAACAGCAACATTCACATAAATGAATGATTTATTTGCAACTTCAGTTTTATTTTCATAGCTTTTTGATTGATATTAGTACACTTGACAGGTCCAATTTATATGTAAATCAGCTTACATTCACAATGTAAAGAAGGAAGACTTCATTTCTCACATTTTGCAAATCATTACACCCTCTGAACACTTTGCTTAGTCCTTAGTTCCTCAAAAGCATCAGTTTTCACCACAAATCACTTGTCCTTGCTATCCATTAACCTCACAGAGATCTCAGGGCTTGAGGAACAAGCCATTTCTGGTTGGAATGAGCTTGGAATTAAAAGTGGGCTATGCTGTACCGCAAACGTACATGCATTGTAAAGTATGGGCTCTTGCAGTGTATGTGTGTGTGCCAGATGTTAGAAGATCACAAATGAGGACACCAGATTTTCCAGTTCCCGCTTCTCACTGTTTTCTGCCATACCTTTGCTCCCAGCTCTAATTGGTGACAGAAGCATTTTCTTAGAAAGAGCTTCTCTTCTGGACAGCTCTTGTCCCTGTGTATCGCAGACTTTGCTAACTGAGACTTGAAAAGGATCCAGGATCTCTCCTGTAAATATTTACATAGATACAGGACTGTTACTGCTCTTAAATCAAAACGTGGAGGAGGGGAAATGCCATACAGAACAGAAAGCCTCTGTATTCAGAAAGTCCTGGAAAGGAAGGAAAAAGAATGACTCTGATGGCTTCTCCAGAGTTTGCCACCTGGGACTGCTCCCTCAAGTGCTGTGTTTTCAGGAAGGTCCTGATCTGAAGCCTGATGACATCAGTGGAAAAAATCCCTCTGGTACCAAAAGGTTTTGGATCAGGAACGACTCTCTCTCAGGTTCGCACCCAAAACCAAATTCTCTTCACGAGCTAGACCACTTGGTGTCTCTCTTCCACTCCTTTATTGTTATTATTTAAAGAGTTTCAGGGCAGACCTGGACAGGAAAGGGTAAGTACATTATTTGCAGGAACTGTGCCTGAAACAGGGGAAAGCAGCAGCAGCAGCAGAGGCTGAAGAAACATGTGTTCTTTAACCAATTGGACTATCTTTTGATGTATACAGCCAATACTCCTTTCTCTTCTTCTATGACAAAGGAATTGGCCTTGAGAGTTCTCACACAAATCATGACTTGAAGAAGTGATGGTGTTAGATGGACTGTGCATTGGCCTGGGAATCGGGAAGCTGATGCCTTATGGCTTTGGGGAAGCCACAAAACCCTCCTTGCTCAACTTCCCCATCGTGGGAAAGGGAGAGTTCACTTGTTCGCTTAACTCGGAAGGCTGTGGTGAAGATTGAGGATAGCTTTGGAAAACGCCCTGGCAGTCTCTTGTAATTAAGCAAAAAAAAACCCAAACCATTGCAAAACAAAACAAAATCAACAAATAAGGTTTCTTCCAACCAAAAACTTCCCAAGAATGAAGGCATGTATTTATACCAAGAACAACTTAAAGGACTGGCCCTTTCTGTGTGAACCACTTTGGACAACGAGGATATTTTTGCATGTGTCTGTGCCCAGCACAGTCACACAGGCTGTAGAAATCTGGGCCGTCCTTGGTCAGGTTTTGCTGCCACCACCCCCCAGCGCGTCTCTGCCCCTGTAAAAGAACCGGGAGGAAATGACGGGCGATGGAGCCAGTGAAAAGCTTTGGCTTTGGTGGCAATCCCAAAATTTACGCCAGGCGGGCAGCCAACCTTGCGGGAGAGCCGCACCTCCCGGGTGAAGGCCGCGGCGCCATTCCCCCCGGAGGCCTGCCCACCCCAGGCAGGGGCAGCCCCACGGGGAGAGGCCCTCAGGGCCCGGCGGCCTGCGCCCCTCACGCTCCCTCCCCCGCCTGCCCACCCACCGAGCGGCCCTCACCCGCAGCTCCCCCTGACAGGGAACTCCGGGGGTGCCCCCCGCCACCCCTCTCCCTCTTCCCCAGCGGCGTGAGGCAGCGGAGGCGAGGAGCGATGCGGCCTCCAGGCCCCCGCCGGGTTGGGGGGGAGGGCGAGAGGGGGGCCCGAGGCCGCTGAACTACAATTCCCAGCAGGCCTTGGGAAGGCGCGGTGCGGGAGGGGCGGAGCGCATGCGCACTGCGCATCTCCAGCATGGCTACGGTGCTGTCCCGGGCGCTGAAGCTGCCGGGTAAGGGGTCGGCACCCGCGGGAGGGAGGGAGCGTTGGGCCGAGCCGAGGCGAGCCGGACCGGGGCCTGCCACGTCCGGGTCTGCCCCCGACGGCAAGGCGGGGGAGGGGGCGCGGCTGCCGCTGCCCTGGGGGCGGTGGGGTGCGTTGCCATGGTGATGTGGCGATGTGGGGCCAGGCTGGGGCGAAGGGCAGGCCCGGCCCGGCCGCCCTGGGGCCGGTGGCGGTGGCGGGGTGGGGGGGAGGTCGGCGGCTTCTGCCCGGGTCTCGTGGCGGAGGGAGGGCTGCAGGGGACGGGGCAGTGCCTCGGGGCTCCGGGGGCGTCGCGTGTGGCGGCGGGGGGCCTGGGCTGGCGGCGGCCCTGTGAGGACCCGCGGCCGGGACTGCGCAGGAGGAGGCGCCGGGTCCCGCAGGCCGCACAGAAGCGAGCACAGGGCTCAAGGCAGCCGCCACCACCGTGAGAAAGCGTTAGTCCCTCTCTGATCCACTCCTGACGGGTTTTGCCCCCAAAAGCCAGGCCAGGAGTTCAGAAAGTGCCGCTGCAGTTACTGCATTTACCCAGGTAGATGTTTAAAATCTGGCTACCACGTCTGCGCACCTTTCAGCCAGAGATCTTCAGCGAGATGAGAGGATATTAAAGCATAAGGGACTATTGTGTCGAGGATCCAGATCTTCCAAAGATAAGGCAGTGAGCAGCAGTCCAACAACCGTTCTTTTCAGTGAGGAGATTAAAAGGGAATGAAAATACATTGCGAAACCAGATCTTGAGAGCATGCTAGTTGCTGTTGGATGGACTGGAGACGGTGCCAATGCACCTGGCTGCATTAACCCAATGGGAAAGTGCCTTGTTGCCCCTCCTGACCATGTCTTGCCTTCAGGACAACAGTGGGACAGAGACAGGGCCCAGCTGTGCACTGCTGAGGGAGGGCTCCTGCCCGGCACCACGCACCACTATGATCCTGCAATGCCTCGGTCTGTGAAACTGCAGTCAGAGGGCAGGTCATACTTTTCTCCTCCATCGGTCCATGAAGATCACAGTAATGTCTTGAGGGCCCTTCCTGCCAGCTTTTAGTAACCCATACCAGGAGTCATTATTTTTTAGTTTATGTAGTGCCTGTTATATCTCATTCAAAGAAGTTTTGTTTGCAATTCACTTTCTTCCTTGTTATATATATATATGTTTGTCTAGATGGGAGAGAGTACAACTTAAAGGTCCCTTCCAACCTAGATGATTCTGTGATTCTATGATTCTACGTTTTACATGAAGTTTATTTAGGAAAAGTGCTAACTGGTGGGTGTAAGTGTGTGTGTTGGGGTGTGACTACTGAGGAACTGTACAATAACAAGTACAGATCTCTTCTGGGACCTCTGGAACCAGCATGATCTATTTGATAGCTGCTGTTGGAAGGCACTGATTTGGAAAAGAGCATAGGCCTTGCATCTGCAGTTGAGAAAACAGTTCTTGCATCAGTCCTTAGGTTAAATTGCATATATCATACCTTGTTTGTGTGGTTAACTCTGGAAAAAATGCAGCTTTCAACAGCAATGAGAAAGCAGAAAGCTTATTGCTGTTTTTTTCTGCTGCATCTCATTAAATGAATTACATCAATATATGGCAACTTATCTCCCCCTGGGCTTAAAGATATGTCTGCAGTACCCAGTGACTGGTGCCTGCCAACTGCCAGCTGGGAAAAAAAAGAAAAATAAACAGAACATGAAGTGGGTACAAAGGATACTGGAACCATCATTGGAATAACGCACTAAAAATTTACTCGTCTAAAATCCAAGATTTGCTCTTTTCACTCCAAAGTGAGTGCAAAGAAAAGCCTTTCCAGTAAGTCAAAACCAGAAAAAAAGATTGCAATTAATATCTTTCAAGCCATCAGCACTAGAAATGAGTATTTCATTATGAGTGGGACCTGATTCCAACACAAATCACTTCACAGATGCCTCCTTTCCAAATTGTGATCACGATTCATCTTTTTTTTCTATGAGAGGTCACATTCTTTTACTGCAATAGTTGAAAGAGCTGCCTGTGCAAAAAGTACTATTATGAAAATGCACAGGGGATTTTCAGAGTCATAAAATGCAGTTTAGAGTCCAACTGCCCTTGAAAGTGGATAAGTTTGGGGCATTTTCTCTCTCTTCTGCCTTTGAAAACCTTCTTCTTTAGTTTTCTTTTTCTTCCAGTGGCTGCAAAAAAAAATCCAGGGTGACGTGACCAGTAACTAAGCCACAGACCACAAGCAGCGGTTCCTCAGATTGATTGTAACCACAGGCCACTGACTGGGAACTCCTGTTTTATCACTGGTGCCATGGAAAAAAATGGAATACAATTTAGAGCAGGTCAGAACAGAAGCAGTTTATTTGCTATACCCTTAGGAGAGAACACAGAGCAGCAGGGGAGCTGACTCTGCTGATACGAATTCCATCCCTGTAAAGTGAACGCAACGTTTATACACACTTAGAGATGCTATGCAAAGGACAGGTAACAGTATGTGAGTTATACAGATCTGTTACATACCCAAGGCCACAGAACTGCTCAATGTGGGTCTGGAGTCTGTTTTCTGTAGCACAGTGACTAATTTATCATGAAGGTTATGCAGTGATTATCGTTTCAAGAGGCAGTGTGAGAGTTTGACCAAGAGGCCGACTTGGGTCTTAGCATTTCTACTTCCACAATGTAAAGTTGAAAACTGCATGGAAGTATTGGATTTTCTGACAGCTGATGACTTGCAACTGAGGCAGTTTTAGCTTTCTCTTGAAGAACAAACTGTCTTCCCCCATCCTGAGCCTTGTTGCTGACCAGAAAGGAAAGAATTTGACTTCTGGAGCACTTCTCAATAAATCATAATTTTCTAAATGGTGTGAGACTGGCCTTGTTTTCACACGTTCTTTATTGCTGTTTCTGTCTCTCTATTAATGCTTTTCTGTTGAAAAATCATTTAGCAGTGATTAGTGGAAGCCAGGTGTGGTATTCCTCCTTTCCACAGCAAGTCACCTAATACTCAAATGAAGAGTCATGTGCCTTCTGCTCTCTCTCCAGCCAGGTGAATCATGAGTTACGTATTCTCTGCACTGCCAAACAGCCTCAGGAGGCTGGGCTGAGCACGTCCTCACCAGCTCTCCAAAGGCATTTCCAAAAGACCTACAGATCGATTGTTAGGGGCTCTCTTTGAACAGTGTCAGATAAGCATTTGAATCCTCTGAGTTTAGATACGCAATTGGGTTTCCTGTGTGCTAGGTGAGTACTCCAATAGCTGCTGTTAAAGGGCAGTGTCTTGCCTCCTTTTGGCTTAAAAAAAGATCATCAGGGTTTTTTATGCCTGACCTTAGACTGAATGGCTGTGCCTTATGAGAGTACCAGCTAATCTTTTGAGGAAAGACCGGGAGAAGGAATGCCAGTTTCTGGTTCCTGGTCAGGCTTAGATGTGGAATAAGGCTGAGCAGCTCTCAGCTTTGCAGCTTTCTGCTTTATAGCTCTCTTATAACTCAATAGATCCTTTCCTATGTAGATCACCAAAAGCCGTAAGTCATTACTGTGCAGTAGCTGTTTTCTAGCCTCTGATCGGTGGATTGGCATTCTTACCTGGTTCCCAGCAGGAAAGGTGTTCTTGTTACAGATCATCTGTTGGTGGATGACAACACTGTTGATGTTCCCAACATCTCAATCCCAGCCAGTTCAAGGAGTGGGTGACCCATAATTTTGAGGTCCTTTCTGTCTCTAGAAATTCAGAACAAAACTGTTCCAGATAAAGCTCATTCCTGTCAATGCTTTTAATTGCCCCAAGGATGAACCAAGGCAGGTTTCAGTCTTTTGGGTTGGCTGTCTGAAATTAAAATAATTAAACAAATCACAGTATATCTGAAGTGTAAGTATGCTGTTGAGTTGTTTTACTCAAAGCACACCAGTTTCCAAAACCGGGAGCAGTCTGGTTAACATAACTGTCTGACTTTGACTTCCCAGGCTAGATATCATTCACTCTTGGGCCAGCAGCATTTGCTTTTCGTACCACTCTGACCTGGCTTGAACTGGCACATCTGGATCTGTAGTGAAAAGCTGCAAATACCTGCCAGCAAGCCCTCTCAGGAATTTCTTCTTTTCACTGAGTAGTCTTTCAGCAACTTGTCAGCACAATCTACTGTATAGATATCTGAGAAATTCACGCTGTGCTGTCACTGTGATCTCTGAGCAGAGAGCTGCATGTGCCATGGAGGTCGGTGGCCTTCTGTGCTGCTCACGGGATGGAGCCAAGGTTGTCAAGACTTCCTGCAAAGCCCACACTTTGAACCCATGTTTAGGGCAGATCTGTGTGAAACAATGCAGTGTTACACAGGGGTCCACCGAACTGTCCCATAGGAATGTAGCATTTTTTAGCTGGGTGCTCTGCTGCCCCAAAAAAACAGCCTTTTAGAGTGTGTTTGTGCACCAGATTGTTTTGACGTGAGTCTTTTGTAGAAGTCTCTAGTTCAAAAAGGAAGGGTCTGATTTAGATACGTGATCTCATGGGAAATCTTTATTTCCTTCTGTTCAGTGTGGGTGGGTTGTCCTGGCTACTCCACCTAGTGTGAGGCATTTGGCCTTTAGTGGGATCGACAGTTTTTCTTAAATCCTAAAATTGACACTGAGTACCATTTATAAGTGATACAGAAAGTGGAAGTGAAGGTCCTTTCATGGGGTGAGAAATGAGAAAGAAATGAGATGCACATGCTGCAAAATAGGTAATAGGTGATGCAAAATAGGTGTGTTGCACTAACTAGATACTACAGTATGTCTGTAACTGTAAGTCTGCCTTTAAAAGGAAAACCAGAAATAAGGCATACTATCTTATGCAGGAAGAATAATCATGAAAGCCCTTAAATTTCCGCTCTGTAAAGCCTTCCCATCATCTTAGTGTCTGAGAGTGGTTACAGCTTGCGTATTTTTGCTTATTATTTATGCCTTGCGTGTATCTTCGGGCACAAGTTAGCTGCTGTCTCGGGTCAGCTTTAGGCAAAGGGAAATGAGGCAGATATCTGGGATAGAAAGATCCCACGTTGGAACAGGAGAGAGAAATAGACTGAGACCCTGCAGTCATCGGAGCAGTGGCCATGGCTCCATGCCCAGCCTGGTGGCACAGGGCAGCTCCCTGAGACGTGATCCTCCACTCGTAGCTCAGGGCAGTGAGTCTGCCTGATATTGCCTGGCCCCGTAAACAGATGGCCCTGGCCTTGCGCCAGTATGTACGACCAGGCTCTGCACCTGCCCTCATCACATTCCCCATGGCTGCCTAGGGCTTGGGGGAGAAGTTGTCCACATGCTAGGCATTTGTGAGGGAGACACCTAAAGCTAAGCTACTTTCTTGTACGACTGCTTGAAGGCATCAATAATAAGTTATCTATCTCAGCAAAGCTGAGCACAAGCTGTTGGCTCTGGTGGGAGCAGGAACGGAGCAGGAGCACTGTGGTTTCCTACAGCAGGGGCTGGAGCACTCCCTCTTGAAGTGCTGAGCCATGCAGAGAAGGTGGTGTCACAGACGGGCAGCCCTGATCCGTTCAGACATCATCATGTTACAGGCCCAAAAGGGCAAAATCACTTTTCCCTCTTATTCAGGTATTCGATACCCATTTTTACCAGTGCTGCAGAGAAATGGTGCATAGTGCTCTATCCCTTCTATCCCTCATGAAGCAGGATAGCAGATGCAGCACGCTAGAAGGCAGCAGTGCTGCTTGGACCAGGCAGGAGGAGCAGGGGAAAAATGAGTTTCAGAGGGAGGTCCCCTCAGGGAACACAGACTACAAATGAAGAGGGGCTGCATCGCAATTAGAAGTTGGCAGATGCTAAAGGAGTTCTGTCTGAAGTCAAGAGAGCTGTGGTTTAGGTACTTAGAGCGTTAAGCATGACTTCATGTCAGTGTGTCTCATTACCAAACAGGAAAGTATTAGAATTAAATCAGCCATGAATTCCATATTGTTATGATTTGAGAAACCCATAACAATTTATTGTCATTTAGACAATCATTCTATCACCTGATGACTTCTCCTCACCCAGGAAAGGGAATCGGGAAAAAACAAGGAAACCCGGGATTTGAAGTATAAACAGATTTAGTAGAGTAAGATTAGATAATTAACTTTAATAGCGCTAAAAAACCAATATTGATCCCGATACCAATACAGAATATGCAAAGATATAGTCAGCCAATTCTATCAGTAGGAAGCTGTGCACTCCCAGCAGCAGACAGCAGATGTCGGACACCGCGATAGCTACGGCTTCGGGAGGAAGGGAAGGCCTCAGGAGTCCAGCACCAGGGCACAAAGTTCTTTGCAGCAAACTTTCTAATTTGTAGTGAATGTGACATTGATGGTATGAAAGAATCCTGTTGGCCAACTTGGGTCAAGTGCTCAGGTCTTGCTCCTCCTCATCCCTGCACCTGGCGAGCTCGAAAACACTGAGACCTTGAAACCCACACACCATAGCTGGTAAAAGTAAATATTTTCACAAATTCAGACACTAGAGTCTTCTAAAAAGTGCAATCTTCCCAAATATTAGAAGAGAAATTAGTCCTGTGTCACTCAAACCAGGACACATGTATATACATACGTATGCGTGCATATATATATGTGTATAGATACTATATATATACACACATTTGTCTTGGGGAAGTAAGCTGTCAGCATCTTTTCTCCTGCAGCTGCTACTCTGAAACAGAGTGGACAGACCCTGTCTTTTCTCTCACACCTCTCATTTGGATCCATGCAGAATGCAGATTGCACTGTCCTCCCTTCTGTATCACTCTCTACTGCAGCCGTTTTTCCACTGAGATCCTGCAAAAGCGAGGATCTTATGCTTCATTGTCTCTCTTCATCTCTTTCCTCAGGGAAGAAGAGCCCAGACCTTGGGGAATACGATCCCCTCACTCAGGCTGACAGTGATGAAAGTGAAGATGACCTGGTACTCAACATCCAGAAGAACGGGGGGGTCAAGAACGGGAAGAGCCCCCCTGAGGAAATGCAGGACCTTGACTCTGACGTGGAGGTTGGGATGACAAAGCAGCACACATCAGAGAACGCGTCCGAGGGTTATCCTACAGAGACGGCTGGGAGTTTGGAGCAGAAGGCTGCTCCCTCCCTCATGCCATACCTGCGCACAGCGATCTTTTTGCTCACTGTGGTGATCTCGATGATTCTTGTATTGGTGTGCGCATTTCTAATTCCCTGTCCCCCTAGAGACTTGCATAACACCTGGAACCGCAACCTAGGTCAGGGAGCAGGTGAGAAAGCCCCAGGAACAGCATCTGGCATGGGGGAGGTGGCAGCTCCCAGGCTGGGCATCGGCGGGAGAGACCTATCTGGGAGAGCCAGCTCGGAGCAGAGGCCCTTCCTCACCACTGCAGATGCTCCGAGGTAATAGACAGGCGGCTGTGTCCTGCTCACTCTTCAAGCTGAGGCTTGTGAAATCTGGCGTCATTAGATAACAGTGCCACGAAATCTTCTTTCTGTTGACATCGAAAAGCATTTTGACCCTTCTCCCATCCTGCCTTTTTGTCCGGATGGTGCGCTCTGTTCCAGATGGAGATAGCCCAGCCCACTTTAAAACATAGTGACTGCCTCTCTACACCCTGGGTTTCACCAGCGCCTCCACGCTGAACTGTGTGGGTGCGTTCGGGAGGAGAGAGATAGAAGTCTTTGTGTCTTCTAACTAGCTTAACTAACCTTATTTCTTTTGTCTTCTTGCCCTGCTTGAATCCATAAATCAACATTCAGGATCTTTTGTCGTCCTATGCAGGCCACTGGTAACATTTCTAAAGTATCTCCCATTCTGACTTCTGCAGTAAAGAAACAGTGGTTTGTGAAATAATTTCTGCCAGGTCTAGATATGTCTCTCCCTCCTTGCTTTCTGCCCCTGGCTTCCAAATCTAAGCCTTTCATAAGATATGTGTCTCCCACATCACCTCAGAAAGTGAAGTGGGAAGCAGAAATCTTTTTCTGTTAACTCTTCCATTTTTCCCTTTTCTTTCTTTGACCCAAATGCTACATTTCTGCCTTTCCATGCAATTCAAGATCTTGCGGTGGTGGGAGCTGCCTGGCATTGGTGGTTCCCTAGCAGACTCTGTGAGGCTTGGCTGTCCATGAGTATTTTCTGGGCCAGCCCTCCTCTCCAAGTGTGGAAAATGGGCTGGGTGGCCTTTTTGACAACAGTGTGGTGATTCTTTTTGACTGTTGCAGGTGGTGTGTTATCCCCACTGGAGCTGTGTGATGTGAATGGTGATGGGCTCCCTGACATCCTCATTGTCTTCACTGCCTTGATGAATGCTAGTGTCATGGGTAAGCACTGCAACTTCTTTCCATTCCTCTTTCTGTATTGTCATTACGGACTTTTGTGTGTTTGTCTTGCACATGGGAAGTATTCCTGCCACTGCTAATCCATTGCATTGCTCTTTTCAGAGTTCCTTGAAATGGCTGACTTACTGTGCTTGTGTCATGCTGCTTATAATTTTCATTGCAAGCCTGCGCTCCCATGCCTGTTGGGTCAATGTCATCTGTTTTCCCTTATCTCATCTTGGGGCGAGTCCATCTCTGTCCTGTATTTGTCCACACTTGGTTTGGGGGCAGAGATGAAGCAACCAGAAAGCACTGCTCTACAAATAGCAATTGGAAATAAGGTGGGGTTTTTTTCCCCCTTATGTCTCAGAGCCCTTCACAAAAGAGCTGTCTGTCTGCCTCCATTTTACAGGCACAGAGGTGGAAGCACAGAGAAGGGAAGCAGCTTGACAAAGGTCACAGATGAGATTCAGTAGTAGAGTCTGGACTTACTCCTGATTTGTGGTCCAGTGTCCTGGTTGTTACCAAGGGTAGCTGGCGACAAGAACAGCGATGGCAGAGCTGTCTGTTGGAGTGCTCTGGTTCTTCTGAACTAGCCAGATGCTTGCCAACAGGGAGCATTATGGATTTTTTTAGAGCAGCCATAGGTCAGTGTTGCAGAAAACATCCTCACCTTGCTGCCTTTTTCTCCAGGTCACTCCATATCCTTGTCAGGCTGCAAATCGTTGCTAATTCAAAGATAATAGACTGGCTGGTGGTGGGGAAGCTACTGTGCCTGGCTGTTTAGGAGGTATCACTCTGCGTCCTCCTCATAGCTGCTCTTGCTTTCTCTGTTAACCCTCATACCCCTCAGGTAACAAACATAGCAGCCTACTGATACTGGCCATTGTTGTACAGGGGCTGCCAAGTCCGGTAGCATCCTGTTGCACTGGGCTTCTGAAGTCCTGGACGTTCCCAGCTGCCTGCTGTACAGCATCTGCCCAGCCTGGCATCACCTAAGGTTACGTGAACCTGTTCAGTCTCAGATACGTATTCAGGGAGCAAGCGTATGTTGTACAGCCTGAAGACAACTCTTGTGAGAGCAAAATGCCTTGGTTCCTCAAAGAGTAGGATAATAAAAATATAGTTAGAAGATAGGGAAAATGCTGCTTCTCCCTAGCCGAAGCAAAGCCCTCGGTATTTCACAGCAAGTCCTATAGAAATAAGCCTATAAGCAGGGAGAAAACTACAGTAAGTTAAAGAAGAAAGTGAGAGAGGGAGATACTGTTGATGTAAAGGCTACATTCAGTTTGTAGAGGTTGTCCTTGTGTTCTGTATTTTGCCATTGCATTTTATTGATCTTTCATTGTAGACACACGTACAGTTCTCAGCATGCTCTGAACAGAAATAATCATACCTAACTGCACCCTGGGCTATAGCTATGCTGGAAGACAAAAACCAGGCACTAAAGCAGATGTAAGCATGTCACAAGTCTGTACTCCAGTAGCTGGACATCACCCCTCCTGTAGCTTTTACTCAGAGCATTCACACAGTGTCCAGTAGAGGTAAGCTCTGGAGAGTTACCTGATGGAGTTAGCTGTGATATCGTTAGCTGTTTCTCCAGCTTCTACACACAATAGCTGTGAGCTGCATTCAGGAGCTAGTTGTACCTGGTCCTTGCGAAGCCAATGAAGAGAACTTGGCCTGGGGCAACCCCTTAGTGTAAGCCAGCTGATTTTCAGTTAGAGAACAGAGTGAGTTTGTTTTAGAGATTGGGCTCAGACTTGCTTTTAGCCAGTGGCCTAGATACGCCCTTCTTGTAGTCAAGTCACATGTTGTTTTGCCAGTAAGACAAGTTATCTTGAGATGTATAGGAGTTCATCTTAAATTGTGATATGAGCATATCAGGTGGAGATTACAGTAACCGCAGTTATGTCTGAGGGCAGGCTGAACTAAAGGTTGCACAGAATTATAATCAGAGCACCTTTTCTCACAATTGTTTTGTGCTAATGGGTAAATCAGGAAAAGACCCCTGAGTTACACCAATTGGTTGCATTCAGTCTGTTTTTTACAACAGTAAAGCTCATTTGGAAAACAAAGGAAAAAAGCTCTCAGATTGCCAGTCACCTTCTGCTGACCCAAAATTACAGACAACTCGGGACTTTCACATGGGTGGCAACTGCCTTGGGAATCAAGGCTTCGCCTCTGTGTCTTTGAGGGAGGGGGGATCAGAAGCATCAGTCTGATTTGACAGCAGTACGTTTCACACGAGCAAGTCGGTACAACTGACCGGGTAGTCCCCAGAATCTTGGTTCCTCTGTGCCCAGCTGACCATATTTCTTGCTGTGAGCTCAGGTCCAACCTGATTGTCTGTGCTGTTGGTTGACAGCCCAGCTTGTCTGAAGATTGCTGCTAGGCTCTGCAAGCTGAGAGACTCAGCCTTGGGGTGGGATTTGACCTTTGCTTTCAGGCAATGTGGATGTGGCCGGCTTGAGCCAGTCAGCTCCAGGAGCTCAAGCTGGAACTCAAGTGCAAAGACTAAAGGCAGCATGGACATAACTTCTGATGCCAGGGGATTTCACTCTCTCTCTCCTGCCTCTTCCAGGTGTCTCTAGGCCCTCCGTAACTGTGGTGGCCCTTTCTGGTATGAATGGCAGCACCCTATGGTCCATCCAACTTCCAGAGGAGACTCGGAGTGTGCAGTGCAAAGGGCTGTCACTGGGGGCAACTGCAGAGCCCGTCTGCCTTGTTACAGGAACACTGAAATTCCTCAGCCTTCTCAGTGCCTCTACAGGTAGAGTCAACTACCAGCATATTAGAAATATGCTACTGATTTTTTGTTTTCTTTAAAGGACTAGTAAGGATGAATGATTCAGTGCTGGCACTTTGCGGTGGCAGTTATCTAGTGACACACAGGAAAGGGTCAAAGCATTAATGAGTTTCTAGTTGCACAGGGTAAAAGAGAATCCAAACCATTGCTGCTCTGTGGCAGCACCTACATCCTACCATCTCAGAACAGTTCAAAGGGTTAATCTTATCCTGTAGCATCCCCATGGCATAAAGGATATGTAGGGTCTGTTCTCATTAACATTGAGCTGTTAGTAGAACTCAGCACCTACCTAACAACACTGAAAAGCTGAACACCATTCTTGGAGAAGTTATATAAGGATGTATGCTACAGCCAGTAAACCTTCCAGAAAAATTAGGCCCACAGAAGAGTTGATTAGTTGTGAATGAATATTGTCTTTTTAATCACTTGATCATGTGTATCTCCATTCCCTGATTGCTGTCTGTTCTACCATGTTTATTCACTAGCAGAAATACTTACAGGTAGGTGTAAGGCTGGTTTTGGAATCAGAACAGAGAATGGAGAGATACAAGAAACCTTGGGTTAAGTGACAGATCCAGTCAATAAGCAGTATCACTTACCTTTCAAATGTTTTTAGAGACCGGATTGCTGGCACAGTATTTGCATGGACTGTAGGCTGTCTCTTTTACCAGCAGTAGTAGTGTTACTAGTGTGTGCAAGTGTTTGCAAGTCTGGCCTTTGGTTTCCTTTTTCATGCAGGGGAAAAACCCTGTTCTACACAACAGCAGCAGGAAAACATTTTTAAACTCTGATTGAAAAAACAGGAGCGTTGGCAAAAGAATCATGGAGAAGTTAAAGCACTGAATTTCATTTTGCTTTTTAAAAGTTTTTTTTTTGCCAATTTGCAAGTCAGGTTTTATGGAGTTTCCAGCTGGGTCCATGCTGGACTGCTGAACCAATTGACATCACGTCTGCTAACATGCTTTCACCCCGAGGTGGAGTGAGCATGCCATGCTGGAGTGGCTATTTGCTGCTGGGAATTTAACTGAGACACAGAGTTGCACTTTGAACATCAGAACTGCCCATCTGTTCCCTTTCCTTGCATCTACCTACAGGCTTTACTGCTGGCTGAGGAAAACAACTGCTGTCCTGCCGAGCAGCACTCTCATTTAGGTTCTCCTTCAAAGAGTGAACCTCAAATATTCTCTGCTATTTCAGCAAGTGTTTTGGGCTCAGGTCTTTCTAGAGAGATGCAAAGAAGGTAGCACAGCAGGACTTGAGGCATGACTCAAAGACCATCTCAAGAAATGCTGGGGGAGGAACTTTGCTTCTCACTGCAGCTTGCCCCAGTTTGTAGGCTTGTCTTTCCTCTTCTCAGATAATGGTGGAAACAACCTCTCTTGCTCCTTCCTTCAAGAAGGTTTTGTGGAACCTTATGGGGATGCCCAGTGGTTCCCCAAGTGCTGCAGGTTTATTTCATCCTATTCTTCCCACAGGCAAGACCATCTGGACGCTGAACTCCATCCACCTTTCAAGTGGAATCCTGGCTGCACCAGCTGCCACTCTTCCGGATGTAGATGGAGATGGGATTAGGGATATTGTTGTTCTGGCACTCAAAGAGACACAGGTACAGCATATACCTGCTCAAGGTCTGACAGGGCCTTGACCATGTAGAGGAAGAACAGGGAGCCTGATGTGGAAAGGCTGTAACAAGAACTGCAAGAGCCCCTAATTTTTGTTCCCTTAGATTTCCCTGAAAAGCACCATTTTTCTTTCAGTAGGTCAGAGCGGCGAGATTAAGCAATAATGACACTACCTGCATTTCTTGTCAGCTGTGAATGAGCAGAAGGGTCATTATTTACCCCTGGCTGAGACTTGAGAATTATCTGTTTCTGTTCAATGAATGCTTGGTTTGAAGTGAGTGTTTAGCAGCAGTGCAGGGAGCCATGTTGAGATAGATCTCTGGAGAAAGGAGCATTCAGATTATCCAGAAGAAAGAAATACGTGTGTGATTAATTCAGATGCAGATTTCCTCTATGCTCATCCCTCCCCACAATTCTAGCATTAATGTTGTTAGAGGAGTTCGCATTTTTGAAGTCCCTTCCATCTTTGATGTGTTTGCATCAAAGCATGAATGTAAGACTCCCAGGAAGCCAAACTGAGCAAAGAGAAAAAGACCACTAGCTAGACCTTGCTGGGGGGGAAAAGAGCAGTGCAGCTTCATGCTGTGGGGACCAGGGAAGATTCTGAGAGCACAAGTGCATGAAAGCACTGCTAAAAATCTCTACATCTGTCTCTTTACAGCCTGATGTGTTTTTCATCTTGGTGTCAGGAAAGACTGGGACTGCTTTGGGTGGGCCTGTGAAGTACAGCACCAATGGAGAAGGGAAAGTGATTGGCCCCCAAGTCCACATCACCAGCCGGGGAGCCATCTACATCCTGTTCGGTTTTGGTGAGATGCACCTTGCCTCTCCTTACTGAGAAAACATTCATTTTACCTCAAATGACCCAGTATGTCCCTGGGATATCTCTGCCATTCCTTTTGCTTTGAAAGCTAGAAGTAAAGGGCATGGGAACAAGTCTTACTGCCATGGTGTGGAAAAGTGCAGGAGCACCGATACTTGCTAGCCTGGAATACCTTGGACTTTCCCAAAGGCACATCATGCCAGGGAAGTTCCAGCTCTGCGGATTTCTTTGCCTTCTTCCACAACCACAGTGGTCCCAAGAACCCTGCATGCTGCTAGGGATTTAACTTTTGCAGGCAGGACTCTTCATGTTTACTCTTTCTGGCAGGTAATGTTCAAGCGGTTGCCCTGAGGGATATCTTTACCCAAGCCAGAAACCGGGACAGCTTTCCTGCAATGCTGCAGCAGGAGGAGCCGGAGTGGGAAAAGCGCAGATCTGTCAACCTGTCAGAGCTCATTGACATTTACAGGTAGGAGACGGACTTGTCATCTTGCTTCTGCTGGGAGAGGATGAGGAGGGTAGGCACCTCTTGGTACTCCTAGAGATGGTCCTTCCTACATCAATACTGTCCTTCTTTTCATTCCCAGTTGATAACTGTACTCTGGGGAGGTCATTGTTTCCTCCCTGTCCTGTGGTTGTCCTAGCCAAAGAAATGCAGAATATGGTAAAAAGGAGTCCTTTACTTCTCCTGTTCCTTGTTCCCTTTTTCCACCCTGTATGCATACCTAGAGGGAAAAAAAAAACCCAGTGTTCCCAACTAATGGAGTCACTCTGGGAAGCTCAGTCTGTTTCCAGCATTGCGGGCCTGGATTTCTCAGCTTTTTCTTCTTTACTGCCAAATTGTGGCCTAGCCTGCATAGGAATAAAGGGGGGGAACCCCCCCCACACTATGCTTTTAATAGTAACGCAAGATATTCAGAAGAGCCCACACTTGAATTTAACCCACTTAACTGATGAACCCCCAAAGGAAGCTAAGCTCCATCACAGGGGAAAAGATGGTCTTCTCCAAGAACAGTTCCAATCTTAGGCAGGATGAATTGCCATGCGGACAGGCAGCTAGTGCTGAGATGTGCAGATACAAGCTTCAGAATCTCCTTTCTATTTGTTCCAGTGGGGGTGTTGACTTCCTGCAGATTTTGAAAGCACCTGACACAAACTGCAGCAACCTGCTTATCACAACCAAAGAGGGCTTGATCCTACTGCGGGGACAGGACCTGGAGCCCCGCTGGACCCTGGAACTGCAGAACATCAGCAGGTTACATACTGGGAACATTTTTGTGTCCTGTTTCTTCCTGTACCATTTCCTGCCTTTCACTTTTAAGCACATGGGCTCCTTAGAAAGCAAGTGAGAAGAATTCTCCATGTCTGCAGAGAAATATAAGAACTGAAGGTGTGCAGATGCTTTGCTGAGCAAGTGAGGAGCGCAGGGGTGGGGGAAGCAAGGAACAGAAGGCTGGAAAGCTGAGCTGTGTGCTTGTGAGTGATCACAAATAAGGGTCTTGATTCAGGTACCCAACATTGATGTCATGACTACTGTGGCATTGGAATTCGGGGGATTACTGGTGTGTGATTCAGCCCATCTGTTGTCCAGGGCTGCCACTTGCCAGCTTAGTGGAGAGGAGCAGTTGCATTAGTGATGTTAAGTATTTAGAGAAAGTGTCTGAGTATGGTCCACAGGTCTTAATGTTCCTTGAAAGTTGAAAATGAGCACTCTGATGGCAGTTAGCACACCATCTATACTAAATGTAAACCTTAAAATAATACTGCTCATCATCTAATTTCACACATGGAAATGAAGTAATTTGCCAGATCTCGTGGGTTGATAATAATTAGCAATTTCAGCTTGCCCAGTATTAAATATTTGCAAAGGGCAGTTGGGCACAGTTGAGGGAAATTATGTGGGAAATAAATTGCTTGCTCTGCTAACTAGAGGAAAGAAAGCAGCTCTCAGCTCAATGTTACCTGACTGTCAAAAGCATTATAACTTCATTAAGCAAAAAAATATCAGTGTTCATTGGATACTCAGTTTGAGTATCAGGTTTGATACTCAGTTACTTCCACGTTTTTGAGGGCTGATGGGTGACATAAGAAATCACTTTAGGAATGGCTTATGGCTAGTTGATCTTGCTATGTGGAAAGGAGATGGACTGAAAGTGTTATGGGTCCAGAGTCTGCAGACTTGTGGATGTGTCTGGGGTCTAGTTCAAAGGGTAAATGTGTACCAACTAAGCAAAGCCAGTTCATAGATGCTGTAAAATCAGTTATATGCAAGAAATTTCTAAATGGACGCACAAATTAATTGGAAAATTTCTATGGGTTCAAATCAAGAAAGGCTGAAAACTGCTTTACCTGTTCCATTCACAGAATCATAGTATGGTTGAGGTTGGAAGGCATCTCTGGAGATTGCCTAGTCCAACCTACCTGATCAAGCAGTCTCAGCTAAAGCAAGTTGCTCAGGGCTGTGTGCTGTCAGGTTTTAAATATCTCCAAGGATGGAGACTCTCCAGCCTCTCTGGGCAACTAGTATTCCAGGTTGCTGCACTCCCACCCTGATTTTTCTGGTTCCGTGACCTCCCAAAGGACAGAGTACAACACGTGTTCAGGAGCTGCCAGATAGGCATTGAAAAATAATTAAAGCAATCCTTGGTCAAGGCCACTGTGCTAAAGTCCTGGACTTCCTGTTTTCTCAGAGTTAAGAGATGAGATCTGGTAGACTGAATATATTGTGGACAAGCATTTATTTAAGAGGTTGGTTTTTTTTTTAGGACTTAGAGAAGTTCTGCTTAAGCAACACTAGCTGGGGGACAGATTCAGCTCAGGGGCGTCACCAGATAAACAGACCCAAACCCTCATCAGACAAAACTTACAGAGCCAGCTGAGCTCCCCTTTTCCTGGGTTAACCTGCCTCAAGCACACCACTCCAGATGGGCAGACTGAGTCCAGCCCTTTGGGAACAGACTCCGAGAAAAACAGCCTGGCTGCTGCAGATGTGCTGCATTTCCAGATAGCTTTTGACAAGATCCCTAGAAAACTATAAAGAAGAATCAGTAGTCATAAAACAAGGGTGAAGTTCAGAGACCATGAAATTGAGTAAGCAGTTGAAAATTGTGTTGAAAATGGATGTTTCAGATGAGAGAGGATTAATAGCAGGTTGCTGGGGGGATTACTGTTGGGCAGGAATAATTACTAGCCTTCTGGTTCATTTGAGACAGTGCTCAGGGGATTTTTCAGTTGATTGTAGCATCTAAAATACATATGCCTGCCTCCATTCAGTTTGTGGGATCTGCCACTGACTGTAACCCATAAGGGACATGAGAAGAAACACCTTAGGAGAGGTTTTAAGTTTATGCCCATGGGATGGAACTATCTACTAGTTCCTATTGCTACTGGAGAGTTTTCAAGCTATAGGAATGTTCCATGATATTGACTTGAAAGCATTGGTTCTGCTTGCCAAATGTGTCTGTAAAGTGAATGACATTGTTTGATGCATTAAGTAACAACAGTCAAGCCAGTGCTGTACTGTGGCATTGCTGTTCAGAAGCCATTTTGGTGTGCGCATTTTAAAGGGGAAGCTGGGAAAAAATGGAGAAAAGGGTTGGAAAAAATGCTTTAGCATGGAAGATTTAAGCCAGTGCATTTATATGATCAAAGAGAAGCCTGAGAGGTGAGTTTATAAGCGTGTGTAAGTAATGGGAGCTAACAGGCATTTTAATCTTGCCATAGCAAGAACAAGTGCCTTGGAGCAAAAGCCATTCATGTTCAAGAAAATTAAAATGCAGGCATGTTTCTGTGGGTGAGATTAATCATTAGAACTGACAGTCACGAGAAGTGATGAATTCATCTCATCTTTGTATTTCCGTAGCAAGCCTCATGGCTGGTAGATCTACTCAAACTCAGCCTACTGATACTTGGTTAATTGGGTGAAATATAGCAATCTGTCATAAACAGGAGGCGGGAGGACATGTTCTGATGATCCTGCCTTGCCATAAAATTTCTGATTCTGTGAATTTTGAGGAATCATTTGTGCTTATTTAGAACCTTGTGTCTAGCTGTGTTGAATTTAAGGAAGGTAG